>NW_027142442.1:1319193-2769475 GCF_026170545.1 Melanerpes formicivorus
CGTTATTTATCACGCCACCAATTTTTATGTCAAGCAGAAATCATTACCAGCATTGATTTTGTATTTTCTCCCCAGTCAACTCAAAGATATTACGCAGTATGGACCAAGAGCTGATCTCTGAGGCAACCCATCTTCAAAACTTCTCTGCCAGTGGACTATTCCCCACTGAATATTTGAGAACCTCTAATTAGTAGGCTCTTAATTCATTTAATGTGTGTAATTTCGATTTCACCTCAAACTAATTTTTTACCAACCAGGTCACCAGGTGACTCACCAGAGTGCAAACCTATAGGTGTGCCAGCGAGCACCTCCGCACCGCTTTATCTCTCCCTCCCCTGGAAAACAAGTTACACTCCAAATAATGTTCCCCCTTGGACATGCATCCCCGGGGATTACTGGGATTGTGAATCTGGGCACCTTCATCCGCCCCCGTGCAAAGCGGCACCGCAGCAGCCTGGAGCTGGTCCGGCTCCTCCAGGGGCTCGCACGGTCTGCGGCCGCCCGGTTCTGAGGGGGGATGCTGCTGGCAGCACCCTGCCCCGGGGAAGCCGGGGGTCCCCGTGCCTGGGATCCCTTCTCGGCCGACGCCGGAGCTGCCGCCTGTAATTAGCGGCATTAGCGGAAGGAAAGTTGCCTGCTCTGATCCCCAGTCCCGAGGCCACAAGGTCCCCAAGTGCCTCCATCCCTCCCCAGCCCTGCCCTTCCCTCACTGCTCTATTGCACGCCAGGGCGGGCGGGCGACCAGCCGCCCCCTCCCCTCTCCTGTCCCCTTCCCTGGCCACCCCTCCCCGCCAGCGGGGGAGGCTCCCGCTTGTATTTACCAGCAAATGATTAATTGTAGCTCGGCGCTGGCTGCTAATGCTGCTAATCCGGGCGGCTGCGTGTTCGGCCGCTCGCCCGGTGCCAGGCCCCGCGGGCGGAGGGACGGCAGCGGCGGGCAGGGGCAGGGGCCGGGGCCGGGCTGCGGCCCCGCCTGTAATTACTCCCCAGACAAATCTCTGCAAACAGAGGAGCGGGGAAATCTCTGCCCATATTGCAAGGGGCTGCGGCCCCCACCCGCGGGATAATTTTGAGACTCAAATCCCAGCAAAGACCTGCTACAAATTGCTGCAAATTAAGCTGATTTTGCCCCGAATGAGGGATTTTCTGCTGCAGATCAGCCCTTCCCGGAGCTGATGAGGTGGGGATTAGAGAAGGGACTGAAATCAAAGGGACAGGATGGTGCGGGAGGCGGGGAGCCCGAGAGGGGAGCCCAGCAGTGAAAGTCCTGGAGCATTAACACTTATTGATTTCTACTTTGCTGACATTTTATTCTATTACCAAGTTTCCGATTAGCCTAAACTAGGATCCATGACAGCCAAGGCAGGGTGCGGAGCCCCGAGGGGTGAAGGACTCCCGCTCTTTGGGTCTGCGCACGCCTGTCCCCGCAAGCATCTGCTCTACCCAAATGCCACCTTGCAGGGGCTGCCTGGCTCCTGGCACTGGCTATGAGGGGAGCTGCGTTTGCAGCCCTTGGAGGGCTACGAGCTCCAATCTTGTTCACGGGACATGCTGGTGACTTTGGGGAGAGGAAGGGAGCTCTTTCCAAAACCTTTATTGGTAGAACCCTAGATCTTTAAAATTGAATGCAATTGGGGTAGCCGGTGTATGCGTTTTCAACGTCTGTCTGTCTGCCCATCTCTCCATCCCTTCCTCTCTCCCTCCTTCATTCTTCTGAATCCTCATTTCCATCTGTTTAAACAGCAACAGCAGCGTACGTTGCAGGTATTTCAGGCTGCACCATTAAAGATTTTATGTTGTGGATGTTAAAATTAAAAAGATATATGTGCAAATAGTCACTACGAATTTAATCAACTTGATTTAATACTAATAGGAAGCAGCAAATGGAATTTATGACTCAAAAAGAAGTGAATTTAAAAATAAAAAATAAATACAAGTACTTTGTGCAAAACAGAGGGGGGGGGGGGGGTGGGAGGGGAAACAAAAAAAATCCCAATCTGAAGAGTTTATTAGAGTCTAATCCCCCAACAACAACCGAAACCGGGGCTGCCCACCCAATAATCCTGGCTGCCATTAAAATATTAAAGATAAATCTAATCGTCTCTTTATCCAAAATAAGCGACTTTTATGTGGAGAGAAAATGTCTAACCCTTTGGGAAGAGAATTACTCCTAATGCATCAAATGGAATTCAGTCAGGATGGGCAAAACTAGGTTTAAAAGCAAATGAGATGGTAATAGAGATAAAGGCCAGTATAACAAATTAAAAACACTCATTTACACGAATTAAAATCCCTCCTAAAAGGGTTCTGAGTAAGGAGGCCACTGGATGGTCTTGGTCCTTCTTGGTATGCAGGGGCTTACGCAGCCTCTTTGGACAGAGGGGAAGGCAGGATGTGGTGCTGAGTAGCTGTGGGGAAGAAGGTGCTCCTGAAGGTGTGGTGTGCCTGACTCCACTTCCGTGAGGTGGTTTTTAACCAAATCCTAAGATGGTGCTGTACTGTGTGCACATCTGAGGTTATACAAGCCCGTGTCTTCCAAATAACTGCCTCTGGCCCCAGCATCCCTGCCCCAACCAATGCCATGTACCTGGCATGTCTCTATTTAACCAACAATCAGATGGGATGCTGGATTCCACTGTATTCCAGGGCTTGCAACACATCATGGCAGCTCCTGGTGTCACCCTGAGCTCATTCTGGGCATAGCAGGGTGCTTCATTTGGGACCTGGGCAATGTCTGTCTATGGGAGCACCCTGCTGAAGAATGGAATGGAATGGAATGGAATGGAATGGAATGGAATGGAATGGAATGGAATAGAATAGAATAGAATAGAATAGAATAGAATAGAATAGAATAGAATAGAATAGAATAGAATAGAATAGAATAGAATAGACCAGTTTGGAAAAGACCTTCAAGATCATCACATCCAACCCATCAACAATGAGCTCACCCAGCCTCCTTGGGCAAGATCACCTTTGGGACCTGGAATCCCAGCTTGCCACATGATGGAAGGAAGAGCTGCACCCAAGGTGGTTATGCTGAGCACAGAAAGAAATCTATCCTTTCTGGACATACCATTGTTTTTATCTGGTTTCTCACCAATTAGTCCAGATCTGTCCTGAATCTCAGAATCAGTATCCAGAATGGGTAGAGCAAACTGCAACACAGGCCATGGACTGGCTAGAAGTTGTTTTAGATACTTGCCTGTGTCTTGTATACTGTCTCCAGTACGGATACACCTATGGAAAGAAACTGGGTCTGGAAATAGTTTCCTCCGTATTTATTTTCCATTAAAGGCTCCCATGCCCTGGAACAAAGCTAGATCTCCCTGGATTCCCCCCAAACCCACACACATGCTTCTCTTCAAACGAGGCAGACTACTTTGTCACCTGATGAGGGAAAAGGACATCAAATTATTTCTCAGATTTTCTCCTTCTCACAAATTGAGGAAAAGGAACACTTAGGACAGCTAAAGGACAACGCATCAGGGACAATCCTTCAGCACAGTGTATATTTTACCTTAGATGCCAAAACATTATTTAGAACTGAGCAGGATATCCTGACCCAGAAATTAGCATTAGAATCAGATGGCTAATGAGATGTCCAGCAGTCACAGTGGAGCAAATGAATATATACATTCACAGCAGGTTTGTTTAGGTTGTCCAGGTCAAGCATCATTACTTTCCTATGCCACATTTTAGATGTCTTTAATATGATCTCTGCTGAACAGATTTTAGTCCACATGCTTGTATCCTGATCTAAGCCCAAGTCTTGTGGCTTTGTTATTTTCTCATTAATAGGCACCTGGAGCACTTGAAAGTAGTTGAGCAAAACCGATCTTGGTTGCTCCAGGACAGTTAAAATTCTGTCTACATTATGGGTCTAGCTTGATGTAAGAATTACTTTTAGTATCTCAAAACCACTAGGATGATTCAGAACAGGCAGAAACAGAGAGGTCTGCTCAGGGCTGCAGTAACTCAGCCAGCAGCTGCCAGCTGAGAGCATTTAGCAATGGGCATGACAGGTGCCATAATCTCCTTGTCATCATGTGCTTTGTATCTCCAGTGATTATTTAAAAATCAATATACTGACATGTAAAGAAAAAGATCTTTTCAGCAGGACACTGGAACAGGCATCAGAAGCTTCTTATATCTGAAAGCTTTTTGCTTTGGTTTGGTTTGGGTTTATTTTAGATATCTAACAGGCAATGTGAGCTCCACGGAATCCAAGATTTTAGAGCCTGAACAACCTTCTAGCCTCAACTTCAGCATACACCAAGAAATTTCTGCATCAGGACAACAGTTTCATTTCTTTGAACAAATTTTCAGCCTTGATTTGAAGACTTTATGTGACAGAGGGTCTCCAACATCTGTGGGTAGGTAGCTGTAGTCACTCTTCATGTCTCAGCAGTTTTTATTAGTACAGCAAGTATTTGTTCTTGTCATATTAGCATTATCATGTCCTATATCCATCTACAGTGCAACATATGGTGGAAGGATAATGTGAAAATGCCTGGTGCCTGCAACTTCAGTAGATCACCAATGCTTCCCAAAGTTAAAGAACACAGCTAAAATAAAAACCAACTGGGAGAGACCTCTCTTCAAGGTAATTTCCCCACACACAGGATTTGGAAGGAGATAGGTAGGAGCTGCATGGTCACTTCCACTGGGAGGAGACCAGGACAAGAGAGGATATGCTGGAAGGACCCAAAAGCCATTGTGGAGGAGATGGAAGAGCACAGTGAGATCAAGTCTGTGACTTAGTGGTGTGAACCCACCAAAGTTTGTCTAGACAAAGAGCGAGGCAGATTTGAGGCAGGTGCTGAATGAAATGACACACAATACAGTGGAGGAGAAAGGACACTCCTCTGCAGACTAAGGGCTTGATGAGAAACACTGCTTCTAAGTGTGATTCAGGATGTCCACGGACACAGAAGGAGGCTGTGAGGAAGTTGAGACTGGATAAAGAACCAAATCAGCCCAATATGTGTGCTCTGGATAAAGGATACGTTTGCAAACAGAAATGGGAGAAGTGGAGAAGTTCAGCATCAAGGATAATGCAGCACAACAATGGAAGAAGGCAAAAGATGAACTGAATCAGGAAAATGTGTGAGGAGCTGAGGTTGCTGAGGTTCCTCTCTGCAGGAGATCATCTGAGCCATTTAGCTGAGGAAAGCTCAAATAAATGCAGAATTCCTTCTGGTCATGACAGGTTGAGAATGTTGCCAGATATTAGTCACAGAAGTACTGACTTATAAGTAAGTATTGAAATCTAAGTTCAGTTGCCTAATCACTAAAGCTTTCAGAGAAGCAAAGAGAAGAACAAGCAAAGGCATACTGAAAAGCAGACAGCCAAGCTCTGAGTTTTGCAGCTCAGCAACCAGAGGCTCACAAGTAACTTGGCAGAGGGGACCAAAGCTGTCCTCACAGCTTTGGAGGTAGGGTCAGGATATGCAGGGTCCCACTGGGTGACATTCCACTGCAAAGCCAGCAAGACACTGCTGTGGGCAGGTGATGGAGTGTTAGGAACAAAGCAATGAAAACATCAAGAGACTCCAGTAGGTATCAGCAAGACCCTGCTGCTATACCTCCACAGCCTGGCAGTGCTCTGGGCATTAACTTTTTTTCTGAACTACAATACTTGCTTCAAATCACCAGTCAAGGAGGCACAAAGTGATCAAGGTGACAAATGCTGCAGAGCAGACCTCTGCCTGAAGGGAGGTTGTAGCCAGGTGGGGGTTGGTCTCTTCTTTCAGACAACCAGCACCAGAACAAGAGGACACAGTCTCAAGCTGCACCAGGGGAGGTTTAGGCTGGATGTTAGGAAGAAGTTCTTCCCAGCAAGAGAGATTGGCCATTGGAATGTGCTGCCCAGGGAGGTGGTGGAGTCACCATCCCTGGAGGTGTTTAGGAAGAGACTGGATGGGGTGCTTGGTGCCATGGTTTAGTTGATTAGATATTGTTGGATGATAGGTTGGACTCGATGATCTCGAAGGTCTTTTCCAACCTGGTTAATTCTGTTCTATATTCTATATTCTGTATTCTATATTCTATATTCTATTCTATTCTATTCTATATGCTCTGATGGGCTTGTCAAGTTTGGCTCTGTGGCAGCACTCCTTGAGGTGTAGAAAAATGTTGTCATACTCAACTAACCCACACCTCTGTACCTGTCCTCTGTACCTGTCCAGAGCTATGTCTGAAGGAAAGAGGGGGAAGGGTGGTACACAAAGAGCATTGAGAACATGGGCTCAAGTTGAGAAGCAGCCCCTGTGCCTACTCTGTGTGAGCCCTGGGCAGTTCTATAGGCAGAGCTATGGCATGCACCTTCTCACACCAATGCTGATAATACCAGAGGGAGCTGCTACACTTCAGAGGGCTTCAGGTCTGATGGTCTTGGTTCTGCAGCAGACTGCAGCCTGGGGTCTTGTAATCTGAATAATGGAGAACTGAACAGAAATGTGTGGTAAGGATCTGTTTCTGGAGAAATTTGGAGCTGTTTCTGGAGAAATTGAGAATTAAAGGAATATTTTTTTCTGAATAACTTTTTAGCAACCTGATAGCTTCAGTTTTTACTTTAACAGACTCAGCCGCGCTGAGGCAGGGCTTGTGTAACTCCAGGCTGAATGCCAGGAAAGGAAATTGTGTACCATACCCGGGGAGCCCCAGATGGGTGGGACAGAGGGCAAACCATGCCTTAGCTAACACAGGTGGGACACAGACAAGGTTTGAAGTGACAGGATGGCTTCTTATGACCCTGTAAGGCCTGTGTCAGATCCTCCCCACCTTCTAGGCGTGAAGCTGTCTGCACAAGGTCAGCTCACTGATACAGGCTTTTGATAGGAAAGACATGGAAGGAGCCTCAGCAGCAGTTCCCCCTCCTTCACTTGGCAGCTGCTTTTAGGCTGAGGCTCTAATTCCTAGCCTGAGTTACATTGCAGCCACATGAATACCTGGCTCTGCAGCCCACCTGGGGTCTTGGCTTACTGTCTTGAACTGGGATCTGCCTCATCCCAACAACTTGTCTGGTGATTCGGACTGGTGGCTGATCCCAGTGGCTACAGTCCCTCCTTGTCTTGCTCAAGTACGGTGGGATGGGGCCCTGGCCAGAGGGGTAACCTACTTTGATGATTATGTTATCATTCTTGGCTCACAACTCCCTGTCCCTTTGGGAACAGCTGGCCCTTGAAGCCCCCTGGCAGTCTTGAATTTCAACTCTTATGAACCATTTCCACCACTGTGGATGCACAAGTTGCTTTACAATCACAGCAGGAAATATGTGTAAAACCAAGTTGACACATGACTCCCTTACAGCTCTAACAGGAGATGGCCTCAGCCATGCTGCCCTCAAAGTGGAGGTGTCCTCAGTTTGCTCAGGGAAGGTGTGATATCCAGCATCTGTAGCAGTCCCAGTTCATTGGCAAACCAAAACCCTAAATCAGAACTTGCTGAGCAGGTAGGAGATGGCCTAGGGAGAGTCAAAATCCCTTGTGGTCATTCTGGATGGATCCCCCCAGTTTTGGAGACAACCAGCTTCAGGAGCTGTGCTGTGGACCGCTATGACAGTTAAGGTACATACTGTGGTGGAGCTGTTGCCCCAGGTAGAATGAAACAGAAAATGTGCTTGGCTTTCTCTTAGTTTAATGTCTTTAGTTGGGATAGGGCTGGCAGGGATGTGTGTGGTGTCTTGCCCATGGGTAGTGAAAGATGCTCTCAGTTCCTATGGAACTGTGTGGCTGGCTCCTGGGCAGGGGTATCTGGAGTCCAAGCAGCTAGTCTACCACCTCTGATGACATCAAGATGGATGTTTCTTGGAAATACAATGTTTTCAGCTCTACACTTTCAGGGAACACAGCTCATCTTTAATCTTTTGGTTTCCTCCATGCACCCTTATTTCCCTGCTGACCGAATAGGAGAGGAGCAAGGAAGCCGGGGATGCTGGTATTTGCCTACATGGTTTCTTGGCACATCTCTCCTCAGAGGCCTTTGCCTTAGCCGGGATGGAGCCGTGTTTATGAAAGCGCGGATGCCTCCATCCCTTCCCAGCTCCATTGCCCCAGCACGGCTGGAGGCAAAGCGGCTCCGAAGCCTGCCCGCCGGGGCGGCCCTTCTCGGTGCGGGGGCAGGCGGCGGCCCCAGTCCGCCGGCGGGCACCGGCCTCAGCCCGCCGAGCAGCGGCCCCACCGCCGCCGGTGCCGGCTTTTTGGCATCCCTAATCGCGGCTGGCCCCTGTGATTGGCTGCGCGGCTCTGACCCCGCTCGGGCTCCCGGCTGGGCGGATAAAAGGGGCCTGAGCCGGGGGCTCCCAGGCATTCCCGGAGCGGGCACCAGGGACCGCCGGCCGCAGCATGACAGGCAAAGCGGGCGCGGCACTGGCCCCCAGCCTGCCCGGTAAGCCCAAGCCCGACGGCGCGGCCGCCACCCCCGCCGCCCCGCCACCGCCTCCGCCACCCCCCGCGTCGGGGGCCAAGCCCAGCTCCGGGCCCACCCCTCCCCGCTGCACCGGCTTCGGCATCCAGGAGATCCTGGGCTTGAACAAGGAGCCGCCATCGCACCCTCGGGCCGCCTTGGACTCGCTGCCCGCCGGGCACCTGCTGGCGGCCCGCTCCGTGCTCAGCCCCGCTGGGGTGGGCGGCGTGGGCATGGGGCTGCTGGGTGCCAGCGGCATCCCCGGGTTCTACACACAGCCCACCTTCCTGGAGGTGCTCTCCGATCCCCAGAGCGTCCACCTGCAGCCCCTGGCCCGGGCCCCCGGGCAGCTGGACAGCAGCCAGACGGCCAGCTCAGGTAAGCACGTCCCCGGTCCCTGGGGACTCACGGCACCCCGCCAGCGCCGACACCCGCCCCCAGTATCCGCCGACACCTGGCGCCCCGGTGGGAGGCCCCATGACCCGTGGCGGGAAGGCGATTTCGTTTCAGTCCCGAGGAGGAGAGGGGCAGGCGGGCGGTACTGTGTTCCCTGCTCGTCCGGGGCTGCGGCTGCAGTATGATGGCGCAGCCAGAGGCACCCGGTCTAGGGATGCACGGACACCCGGAGGATCAGGTCCCCCGTGGTCCCGGCAGCCCCAACTCGTTGCCGGGAAATTAGGGGCCGCCGGGCATCCCTTTCCTAGACGGCAGCAGCAGCCGCCCGCAACCCTGCTCGCAGGCCCCGCTCCCAGGCCGGCTCTGGTTCTCCTGGAGAGGCAGGCAGCAGCGCCCTTTCCCAGCCCCGGGGACGACCTCAAGCCTCCTCCCGGGAGCAGCCGGAGCCGTCCGACGCGGTGCCCGGCCCAGGCGGTGCCTGCCGCTCCCGCCGGGCATGCCGGGCAGCCCGGGGCCGGTGCCGGGCGAGTCGGGGAGCGCCGCGGGCAGGAACGGGGGCCTGAACGCGGGGCCAGCCCCGGTAGGACACAGCGACACGCATCGAATTGAGGGTCCCGCTTCTGCCCCCTCGGATGCTCCTTTGGGGCACAGGCAATATCACCCTCCCCTTAACAAGCTCCGGCATAGACACCCCTGAGGAGCGGAGGGCCGCTGGCAGACACCAGTTCTTCCCGGGTTTGTTTTCCCCACCTTGTAGCTCCATAAACAATTTTTTTTTTTCCTATCTTTTAAAATTTTAATTTTTTCCCCCCCCTTCCGCCCTGCTCCGTTTTTTCTGCGGGCAAGTACAGAATCCCCAGGCCGGGCAGGTGGCTGTGGGTGCCCGGCAGTGGGGAGGGGGTTGCAGCTCCCCCTTTCTCCTACGGTTTTGTTGTGCTTGCCGGGCTCTACATTTTAGCAGCGCGACAACAGCAGCCCCAGCAAACGACTGCGGGGGAGATGGGGGAAAGCGAGACCCCGGTCCCGGCTCGGAGCCTTCCCTATCTGGAGCGGAACGCCCCAAACCTCCAGAACCGGGAGCAGCACCGGTGCCGGCACTAGGAGCAGCGCTGAGGCCGCTCTGAGGTGGAGGGAGCGGCCGTCCGCGGGCCCCGTCCGCGGCGCGTTCACAACGAAGCCTTCGGCTAGAGCCACCGGAGGCAGCGGAACCACCGGGCCTTGCCCTGGCCGGGGTTCCCCGGCGGGGAGAGAGCCTCAAGCCCACGGCCGCTGCCTGTGTCTTCGCAGATTCCGAAGATGTCTCTTCCAGCGACCGGAAAATGTCCAAATCCTCGCTAAACCAGAGCAAGAAACGAAAGAAGAGGCGGCACAGGTAAGCGAGAGCCCGCCACCCCCTCCGGCTCCCGGTGCGCCCCTCCCCAGGGTACCGGGCACCGGCAGTGCCGAGCTCCGGCCAGCCTGACCCGCTCCCGCCCCGCTCCAGCACGCAGTGAAATACTCGTCCTGACACAGGCAGCCGGAGAGCCCCGGCGTCCTTGTGGATTCTTCCTTATTTTTCCTCTCTCCCCATCCAAAATGAATGGGATTTGGGGACGTGCCGTTAGGGAGCAAAGGCGATCTGCCACAGGTGTACATTTCATTTAATTTTGATGGCTGCGGATCTTGGTATCCCGAGCCGCAAACCCGCGCAGCCCATGAGCATCTGGGCAGGGTACAGATCACTATTGTCGGGGCAGGGGGTTGTGGGGTGTGTGTGTGGGAAATTGCCAACTTGTCCGAAATAATCAAACCCATCCCTTGGGCTGCATGGAGTAATCTTAATAGTGGTTATCAGCAAGAGAGAATTTCTGTAATTGATTTACTTATTTTATTGCTTGTAAATAAATGTGGGGGTTGGGGTTTTATTTTTGCAATAGATTAAATAATTGAGAATCAGACACAGCCTGCGGGGAACCTGCAAACGGCTGGGAAATTGGTTAAGGAAAGGGTGACCCAGCTCGAAAGATCCAGAGGGAAAACGCTTTCCCCTCGGGAGCTTTCCAGATGATAGACTTTTGCCTGACTTCTCCCACAGTTAAAACAGAATTGGATGGTCTGCTCCTTAAAAACAGAAACGAAAAATCCCGTGCTGGGATTGCAGTGGCCACAGAGTCAGGACAAAGGAAGGCCAGACACCATCACCAATTTAGGAATAATTAAATCAATCCTGCCACGATGCAGGAAGGGTGGATTAAAAGATGCCCCAGTGAAAGCTTAGCAGGACGCGTGGTGGAAGGAGAACGACTATCCCAGGACGCATCCTGCTATGTGTGCAATGGGAGTATTGCTCTGGATGGCTCATCCCAAACCCATAGTCTCTCTCCAGGCAAATGCTCCCAGTTTGGGTGCTGTGGAGTAACTACGGGTTCGTTTTCTTTGTGGACCAAACAGGGCTGGCTGAAAACATAGCTGGTGCTGGTGTACAGGTCGCTGTCTGGATGGGAGAGAGGAAACAAAATTCAGATTTTTGTTTTGTTTTAAATTGTGGGTGGAAACAGACCTGCAGCACTGAGCTGTAGTTGTGTATTCCGTAGGAAGTGGTTATGAACTCCACATGTACCGAGAAAGGGCTGGGAGATGTCAGAGCAATAGTCTGCAAATAGCTGTAGGACGGAAACACCGAAAGAAACCAGGGGCTACCCAGGGATTCGAGCTAAAAGGGAAAACTTCAGCTGCATGTCAGGCAAACCCTTTCTGCCAGTGAGCCTTGCTGGGCTTCTGCGCTCATGTCAGAGAAGGGTGGAGAGGAATGCTTGAGATCTACACTGGATCAAAATTGGGATGTTTTTTTCCTTGTGTCTCAGGGAAGAAAATACACGAGTTCGTGTGCCTCTGCTGTCCCTAGAGCTCACAGATTTGTCGGAGCTGAAGGCAAACTGTTTGAAAAGAGAAATGTAGGTTCAGGAGTGAATGTAAAGAAGGGTCTGGTTTGCAGGCAGGTCCTTTGCATTTGCATGCTGCTTTCGTTAGTAATGCTATCGATCTGGTGGAATCCTTTTGCTTCTGAACAGTAGAGGATATTTCTGAGATTTTCTCTTCATGCTCTCTGGAATTGCAGGGCGTTTCTGAAATCCAGATGCACGTTAGAAAGACTTCTGGTTTTATTTCCCCCCCCCCCCCCCCTTCTTTCCTTCCCCCTTTCTGGGAGCCATGTGTTTCTTAGTTTAATAATATATTGATACATTTACTTTGAACAAAGGCTGCAGTTCATTGTTGTTTTGCTTGTCATTGGAGTGTTGTCAGGTTCTCTCTCTCTCTCTCTCTAGATATATGTGTGTTTATATATCTATATCTATATAATCTATATCTATATCTATCTATATCATCTATATCTATATCTATATCTATCTATTTTACCAGGAGGGTTAGAGGGTGGGAGTTTTAACCCTTCTGGAATGGAAGTGGTCCAGGACCTTTCATCCATCCCCTAGAGAAGGACCTTTCATCTGTCTCAGCTTTCCAGATGCTGATTTTTCAATCTGGTTGTCCCAAGCTGAGAACTAGCTGTGCAGAGGCAGCTTGGGCTGCTGCCTGCCCAGGCTGGTCCAGGAGGATTTCCAGGAGATAATGGGGTAATGTCAACTGGCAGGGAGCAGCTAATGGGATATTGGAGTGGAAGCAACCAGGGTAAAGGCAGAGGAAGGGAGTTGGCGCTTCCTCTTGTTGGGAAGGACTGATGAAAAGCAGTGGGGAGCAAAGTGGATAAAACCTCTGGAAGATTTAGCCAAGGCACAGGGCTCCCGTGGGGTCATTATTTGCTCATGTAGACTGAGGAGGGTAAGGACCAGCAGCTGGGGAAGAGCTCAACACCTCTTCAGGCAAGGTGCTGAGGAGATGCTGCTTTATCTCAGTGTGACTATCAATGGGTTAAGAAACCTCTGGATGCAAGGGGAGGAGGGGGTTAGTTTTAAGCCAGGCAGGGGATGACTGTGTTTTCCTGTCAGAGCAGGGGTGAGGGATAGGGACACCCCCCAGGATGCTCACAAGAGGCAGCAGGGTCTGAGATGTAAGAGCAGCTGCCACCGCTGCTGGTTGTGGGAGCTTGATGCTGGGGAAGGACTGTCTCCAGAGGAAAGTCCCTGAAGGGAAGGTGATTTGTAACTGTTTAAAATGCTGTCTTCTGTCATTTTCTGGTTTCCCTTTCACCCTGGCACTTGACCTTTTGTGCACAGAAACACAGGAGATAGGGAGAAAGCTCTGTGTTAGCAGGTTACCTGGGTTTCTCTAGCTTCTGTGTCCATTTCTTTGACTTCACTGTCTTCGTTTCTTCTTACATTTTTTGATCAAAGAGTTTTACTCCCCTCAGGACAATCTTCACATCCTATCAACTGGAGGAGCTGGAAAAGGCCTTTAACGAGGCCCACTATCCTGATGTATATGCTAGAGAGATGTTGGCCATGAAAACGGAGTTACCAGAAGACAGGATACAGGTAATCATATCTCTTATCCTGCTCCTCTCAGCCATGTTCCTCCCTTACTGAAGAAAAGCTAGTGGCCTGGGAAGGCTGACATTGCTCTGAATAAGCCTCCCCAGCCTGTGTACTCCCCTGCTTTCCATTGGTAGGCAGCCAGATCAGCTGCTCGGGACAGATTTGTGTTTGGTGTTTGTATGTCAACATGTGCTGTACCTGGTGTGTGGTATCACAGTATCACAGTACATTAGAGCTTGGAAGGGAGTCATTGAGTCCAACCCCCTCTGCCAAAGCAGGGTCACTTAGGGCAGTGAGCACAGGAATGCATCCAGGTGGGTTTTGAAAGTCTTCAGAGAAGGAGATTCCACAACCTCTCTGGGCAGCCTGTTCCAGTGCAGTACCAGTGGTGATTTGTTGTGTTTTGTTGGGTTTTGGTGTTTTTTCTTTGGGGGGGTGGGGGTGGGAGGGGAGGGGGGAGTGCTAGGGACTGGGTTACAAAGGGAATCTTAAATCACTGAAGGGAAAATGGTGTACAAGGAAAGACTGAAGCATTGCAAGGTCTTGGTGCTGTTGGCAAAAAAAGGTCTCTCAGAGACCAGGTCTGGGTGGGCTGTGAGGGAGGGAAAGAGCTCATGGCTGCTCCTTTGGGCACAGGAGGATGTACAGGGATGCCATAGGCAGCTAGTACTGCTGTGACTACTGCTACACTGACCACAGGGTTGGAATGATGGGTGAGTCTCACAAGGTGTGGTGTATGCACCATCTTTGCACTTTCATTGCCTTTGCTGCCTCAAGTGGAGCTTCCCTGAATATTTTTGGCACTAATTTTATTGTTAAAGATTTTTAATACTGTCCTGTCTTTGCTGGGACAGAATCAGGGGCCAGGCATTGTCTGCAGGCCATTAGCAGTTTGGAGTCAGCCAGGGCAGCTGACCTGAGCTGGCTCACAGGTGTATCCCAAACCATAAACAGCATGGCCAGTATAAAGAGGGAAGTTTGCTGAGCATAGGAGGGTTCTCTGCTTGGTTTTTTCCTGGTCCTTCTTTTCCTCCTTGTCCTGCTTCTTCTCTCCATCCCTGGAGGGGCTTGCTTGCTGTTCTACTCCTGAGGACTACCTTCCAATTTATTGTGACTACTGCATATTCACTGGGCTAAGTATAACTTTGTTTACTTTGTATTGGCATTGGTATTAGTTTGGCTTTTTCACTAAACCTGTTTTCATTTCAATCCATGAATACCCTCTCCTTTTCCCAATCACCCTTCTCAGCTGATACAGCAACTGCTAGAGTTTAGCCCCAGATATGGGCTAAATGTAGCCAAATGTTTGGGTTTTAATTGCATGCCAGTCCTGTTGTGCCACTGTGAGGAGGTAGAATGAGGCTGTGTGGAGTACTGCTGCTGTGTGGTGAATGCTCTGGCAGTAAGGAGCAGCTTGAGCTGCAGGGCTGTGCCAGCAGCGGTCTCTGGTGTGCATGGCAGCCAGGGTGCAAGCAATCATTGCTGCCCAAAAAGCTGGAGAAGACTTACAGTTGCTGTGTACGTTGTGGCAGGCACAATGTACTTGGACAGAACAGACGTGATGGTCACAAGGGTGGACTCCAGCAGCTTCTGCAGCCTCCCTCCTCCCCATGCTCAGCTCCTGCCAGGTTGCTGCACAAGGCACAGGGCTGCAATGGCCAAGCCTGTGACCCATTTCTGCTGGTGCAGGTGATGTTTCTTGGTTGGCTGGGGCTTAAACCAGCCTGGTCCGTGGCAGTGGTGCATAGTAGTTTCTACAAGAGGGATTGGCCTGAGTGCCATGTAGTACTGGGAGGGTCCTGGTGTCCCTAGTTCCTCCTTCTGCTCAGTCCCTCAGGCTTGCCTAGCACTAATCAGTGTCTTCAGCCCGTATTCTTTGTTAACGAGACAGCCCAGGAGGCTGCTCCCTTGTGACTTTGGAGGGTAGTTCGGAGAGCACTTAGCAAGGTAACAATGATGCTGGAGGCTGATGAGGCATGACCCTGTGCAGGGACGGGACAAACCCTCCAAATAAAGTGCAGCACTTTTCCCCTCAGTCTTGAGCCTCCCTCACTGCCCTCATTCTTCTGCTCAATCAAGAGTGACGTTTTTATGAAAGAAAGTTGTGCTTCCTATCCTGTTGTTCAGGCAGGACTCTTGGTGACCTAACAGCTTGTAGATGACCTGCAAGCTGACAGGATTTCCACTGGTCTTCAGAATAATGGTCTGTCATCTGAAACCTTACCTGATGCATTAGGTTTTTTCTCAGAGCAATAGGCTCTGATGAATCATAGAATACTAGGCTGGAAGGGACCTCAAGGATCATAGACTCCTACATCTGGTCTAACTTTTCCTGGCAACAAAATATTCTTTTCCTCTAGAAAGAGTGATCTGACTGGAGAGTCACTTCTCTGTCTTTGACCCTGTAGGACATTAAGCTGGGGGAGATCTGGCAGGAGTGTAATGTTGCCTGGACACACCATCTGATGCTGGTTTGGAAAGAAGATCCTTTCATTCCCCATAAAGGGCCTTTGTAAGGAAGAAGTTCATCTAGTGCCACAGTGTATATTAAACTGCAGATGTACTATTTATGTGGGTGGACTTGAGGACCTTCATTATAGGTGAGGCAGAAGATGTTGAACAGAGACCCAGACAGTGCAGAGCTGGACACTGCTTCGGCATCTGGACCATTCTTCTATTGCTGAGGCTCAGTGTTTTATCTAATTTGGAAGTGAAATAGTGGCTACCATATCTTAGCTGTCACAGACTTGCCAGCATGTAATTGTGCAGCTAGCTAAGTGAACAACTACCTCCTCTTCCTCCACTGCAGCTTTTAAACCTAGGAGTGCTCCTTACTGTTGTCCCTCTGCCCCAGAGATCAAGGTAGACTTGGACAGCAGAAGCAGCCTGTGGTGTGGCTGTTCTGGATGTCAGGAGTTGTGAATGGTACAGATATTCCAGGAGAAGGTGCTTGTGTGTAACACTTTTGCTCATAGTGAACAGGGAAATCATAAGAAACAGCAGGATGTTTGTGGCATCTAGGAGACCATGAGCACCCTGCCAGGGTGAATGTCAGGAGTCATGTAGGAGTCCTGAGCACCACTGACCTTCCCAATGGCTCAGCACCCTATTGTCCCTTACCACACATTCCATTAAGTTCTCTTGCTCATACTTATTGTGTGTGTGTGTCCCAAGCCATGACAAGATGATCCCAAATCTTGGTCATGCTTCTTAATGATTCACCTCCTGTTCCTTTCAACTTTAGCCCTAGCCCCTTTCATATGATCCTGGTTCTTTTCCCCCTTGTTACGATGTTCACACTCTTTAAATAAACCTGAGCTATTTCTTCTCCTGGCTGTCACTTTTAGTTTTCATTATTGGTTAAGCAAGCTGTGAAGATCTTTTCTTAAATCATTCTTCATAAATCACACACTTAGTCTCTGGATCATGTGGTTGTTCTTTGAAGCCCATCCTGCCTGCCACTCATCCTGGAGATATGGGATCACATGCCTACATCTGCACACGGGGTGTGTTCACACCACTTCAGCTGGATTTCTGAGTCCTTGCTGAAATGGCCTCAGATTATTACCAGGTTCTTGCTTCCATGTCTATTTATTTCTTTTCAAACACAGTCACTTCCAGCTTTTTTGTTTTAGACAACTTGGGGGGGTTTGTCCTCAGGTTTTTCCCTTCAGTCTTCTGGATTTCATGGGGCATTTTATCAGTTTTGGCTAACAAGCACAGTAAAAGCCCTCCCAGCTCTGACACTGGCAAGAGTGGATGTTGAAGAAGAATAGGAGAGCAGAGCAGAGCAGCTGTCTAATAATAATGATGGTTGCTGACTACTTGGGCAACCTCCCCCTGCTTTTGAACCCATGTAAATATCTTCATTTTTGGCAGCAGACCTGCATGAGTGAAGAAAACCTTGCTTTGAATCTATTAGCATCATTTGATGCCTCTTGGAAGATACAGCTGATTAAAAATATTAGGAAACAGGGAATAAATATTTAATTATTTCTTGTCATCATCACTTGTTTTATTTTTTCCCCTTGCCTGAGTTTCTGACTGCTCAAGGGAGCTTTATAGTTTTGCATTTTCACTGGAGCTCGTGGTTCACTCTCACCGTTCAGTGTTGTTCTCTCCCCCCTTATAGGTCATTAATGGTAGTGTTTGCTAAGATTTTTGTGAGCATCACATGCTGTGGACTTGCACAGCATTTCATGTGGATTCCCACTGGATCCACACCTAAGAGTGACATCTATCCCTTATTTTCATTCATGGAATTATTTCTCAGGAGGTAGTAGTCAAAGGGAAAGTAAATCACCTATGAAATTCAATATGAAAGTGACATTCAAAGAGCACAATTGAGAGAGTGATATATAGGAACTACTGGCATTAAAACCTCCAGCAGAGCACTATAAATAGCCATCAGAATCCAAAAAAGTTATGGGTTTGAGAGGCAGAGCATTAAATTCAGGGGGAAAAATATTCAAATCCTCCATTTAAAAGAAGATGAAGATGTTTGGTCTTTTTCCAAGGCAGCAGGCTTGCACTTTGCATGCATCTTCCTCCCATATTGAGCTGGCTGCTCCTGGAAGGAAGGTGAGATTCCTGTTGTTGGGCAGCATGGGGAAAGAACTTGATTTTCCTAGTGAGGCACTTGGCACAAGTCAGGCTAGATGCCACTAGATGCCATTTTTTGCAAGATGCTTGGAAAAGACTGCAGCAATCAGTGTATTTGTGAGAATAGTCAGAGGAGTTGAAGTGCTGCTGTTAGGACAAACCCAAACCATTGTGTGAAATCCAGGTGAGGTAAGTAGATTCCTGCAGGGAAGTATATAGTGCACAACTTAAGGTATTCAGAATGGCCTCAAGCTGACAAGTATCCTGGCATCTGACTTAAACCAGTGTGCTTCTCCTAACAGGAAAGTGTAAGGTGTAGATTTTGATGTTATCCCTATTGAATTTATTAATGTGTGACAGCTCCAAACCTGAAACACCAATATCCACAACACAAACATGAAGTAACAGTGCGATTATCAAATGTGTGTGTGTGTGGTTTGCCATTAGGGTACTGTCTCCTCCTGATCAAGTAAATCAACAAGTCAGTTCAGTATCATGAGGTCTGTGGTGACAGGTTGGACTCGATGATCTTTGAGGTCTTTTCCAACCTTAGGAATACTGAATAGGTAACAAAGGAAAACAAAGAAGGGGCTGTGGGTGGGTGAGTGGGTGTGGTGTTGGAATATCCTGACTGCCATTAAGGGGAGACTATATTCACCATTTTTAGGGGAAGGAATCAATTAAAGAAGAGAATAAAAGTACCAAAACCTGTCAGTCCTTGTTGTTAATGATGTGGATGAGGAAATTTGGGATGAAGGAAATTGCTCATGTAAGTGAAAGGAACCCCAGCTGGTGCCATGAGTGAGGAGGTGTGGGGATGGCGTATCCAGCAAGATTTGTCAGGCAGCTGAGAGGTCCATTTTGGCTCAAACCAAACCAAAGCCAACCTAAACTCTGATTCAAGGCATGTTGGGTTAGCTGCTATCAGAGGGAAAGGTTGATACCCAGAATGTTTTTCCAGGAAAAGATGCTTCAGTCTTGCAAAACCATTCTGTAAGGCAGGACGTGATTTGGAAAGACCTGAGGAACCTGCAGGAAAAGTTTGCTGTATGGAGCTTTAGCAGCCCTGGCTTCTACCCCTCCCATGAGGTTTTTCCTGCTTGCTGCAGAGTGTTGTAGTCCTAATCCCATGGCATAAGTGTGGCATGGGGATGATTGCTCCATGCAGTTCCTGACCCATCCTGTGCCTGGAATGGCCGCCAAGGGATTTCTCAGTGCTGCAGGAAGTAGTGGTGGGGATATTTTCCTCTAAGCTTATGCTTGTCACTATTACTCTTATTGAGTGAATTTCTGTCTATTCTTGCTAAAACTTTGGGTGACTCTCACACTTAAAGAAAGGCCAGCAGGAGGCACAGCACCAGCAGCTTCCCACCTGTATCTCTACAGAGCACGCTGATGGAGATGGCGTAGCTGGAGGGAAATTACTAGAGTGATTAGGGTGGTTGGAGGTAAATGACCAAGGTGATGGAGAAGCTCAAAGTGCCCCTGCTGTCTGAGCCAACCTTTCCCATATTTTAATGTGTTTTAATATTATTTTTTTAAAGAACCCTGCAAACTCTGCAAGAGGTTAATCATGAAACAGAGCGGAGCAGCTACTGCTGGCTACCACTGCCAATAACTCCAGAGCGCTGGGGCAAGCCATGGCAGTGTGATACCAGAGAAGTGTCATTAACTTCCCCTATGTTTTTGGAAATGGAGGAAGTGTACAAGTGAGAGTAATAAAACTAATCAAATTTACTGGCTTGGGGAGAATATTATTATGAGTGCTTCTTGTGGCGTATGGTGCGTCTCTGCCTCCGTGTCTTTAATTGGTATGTGAGGAGTTCATCCACTTTGCTGCCTCTTCAATAACCTGCTTGTTTAGCTGATTTAAATTCATATTCATTTCCATTTTTCAATTAAGAGTGGTTTAATTTGGCCCTTTCTGTAATGGATTGCTTTCATTACCCTTTATCTATGGCCAGTTTGCAGTCCATGTGCTAGAACTTTGTTTACAAGTTAATTACCAGAGCTGCAAGCAGAGGGGCTGGGTGATGGGCAAGAGCAGGGGCCCAGGCAAGCCTTCCCAAAGAGATTACTGCCCAAGAAGTCTTACACCATATGCCTTTGGACAGAGGGGAAAAATGTGGCAAGAGACAGGAAGGAAAATGGTGGAGAGGTAACATTTCTTCAGCTTACTGTGAAGTGGGGACTCTTCTGCTTGTTTGTAGACCATGCAGGTTACCTGCCCAGCTTACCCTTCTACAGCCCCAGCTGTAGGTGCTGCTTAAAAGGTGTATTTTAGTGCAGAGATGGAAGTAGAGAGGTATGACTATTTTATATACCACCTTGTTTTATAGCACTTGATTCCTCCATGTTCAGTCACGGAGTTGCTTCAGCCACTGGCAAATTCTGTAAATGGGACAGAAAACCAAATAAACCCAAATTTCCCTGTCCTTGCCTTCTGCTCTGCTGTTTGGGGCTGTCACAGCATAAGGCACAGTGTGGTTCTGGGGTCCTCCTCTACAGTATCATGAGGGAAATGGGGCTTTGCAGTGACAGCTTCTTCCTTGTTCTCTCCATGGTGCGGCAATACCATCACTGAGGCTCAGATACCTTCGAGTGTTGGGACACTTAAGCTTCCTGTAAGAGGAAAAGCAGGCAGGCAACCAAATTTGCTGGAGCCCATTGCTGCTGAGTGCCTTGGCAAAGACTTTCCCCATTGTGGCCAGGACAATGTGGAATGGCTCTTCAGGCTTAATGCCAGGTTGTGACAACTCAAACTCTTTGCTTCATTTATGCCCCTGCTTTCTTAACAGCAGCAGTTTAAGAGCAATGCTTCTCTAGCTAGCCTGGGCACTGTGGCCCCTTGATAATTTAAGCTGTTCTGGAAATGCTGTCCTAAATCTGTGTGCTGGGAAGACTTGCATTCACTCCTCTTTTTAATGATGGACTTTCTTTTCTCTCCTCTGATACTGCTGCAGTTTTCCATAACTGATTTTTAACAAAATAATTGGGCTGCCCAGCAAGTTCAATAGTTAATTCCCTTCCAGCCTTAGGCTGCCTGGCAGAGGGACCCTCTGATGGTTGTGTGCTTGAGTTTTCCTTTAATGACCCTTTATCATAAAGTTTTCCTCCTTTCCTCACTTTGAATAGAGATTTTTTTTGAACAGTTCAATAACACAGGCACTTTAGACACACAGTTAATTTACTCTACCCTTTATTTCTTAATGGATCTATTTTTTTTTCCCCCTGTACTGTTTATCTTTTACCCTGATACATCACAACAAGTTCTTCTGGTTCTTCTCTGGCAGCACGAATCTTCCTCTGCCTTCTCACTGTTCTGTTGGGGGGTTTGGGTGGGTGTTCTGCAAGGCAGGTTTTGCCCAGGCTGCTGCAGAAATACAAAATTATACTACCATTTGCCTCAGGCACCAAGCTGTTGAGAAGTCTGGTCCTCAACAGATGTAGAGATGACTCTCATCTTCCTGTGTGCAGGGCTGGCAGGTCCTTCTGTGGAACAGCAAAGAGAAACTGAGTTTGAAAGCTGACTGTTGCTACAGTAACCTACAGCGAAGGTGGCTTCCAGACACTGCCTTCATCAGAGTCTATAAGAAAGCTTTAAGTGCTCTTCTGTCTACTCTGAGCAGCACTGCCCTGAGGGCAGCAAGAGATGTTTAGTTTAGGACCTGCCTCGTGTGAGAAACAGTTTTCTTCCTACTTTCTTTTTCGGTGGGTTTCTGTTAGGCACCCAACTGTCTGAGCAAAGGCAGAGCTGAAACCACAGTTTGACTGCTAGCTATCAGAGCTTTCAGCTGTAGCTATCTCTCCAAA
Organism: Melanerpes formicivorus; assembly: GCF_026170545.1. Taxonomy (NCBI): domain Eukaryota; kingdom Metazoa; phylum Chordata; class Aves; order Piciformes; family Picidae; genus Melanerpes; species Melanerpes formicivorus. The sequence continues at coordinate 1,340,880 of NW_027142442.1, forward strand.
TTCAACGCTTCATTTGCACTTCCTTGCTATGCTTATAGCTGCTCACCTACCTGTGACATGTAAAGGCTTATGCCACACATGTTACACGTTCATAAGCACTGGGATTATGTCCCTTTCATGGTCTAGATGTAACCTGCTGCTGACTGACTGGTGGAGGCTTGCTGCAAGGTGGATAAGCAGCAGCACTTTGCCAGGCTGGGTTAGTCCATGCCTGTGTTGTTCAGTCAGGCCAGTGTGGCCAGGCTGATGACTCATGCCTCTGGGAAGTTCTGGTTTACTTGCAGCAGTGGGGTCTGCTAAGCTGTGAGTGTTGATGGGAAACAGCCCCTCAGAGGACCTAACCAATCCATCCATGCAAATGTACATGATGAGCATCTGTGCCAGACACTGCTTTTAGCCTGATGTGCTGGTGATGTCTGCTCCAAGATAACTTGTTTTACATCTGTCAGGGGTTTCTCATATCTCTAGGTCCCTCCAGTTCTTTGGTTTACATCTCAGAGTCCCCCATGACTGCCACTACCGCACCCTGCCATTTGTTAGTTGATTGGATCAGCTTGTTGAGCTTACATAATGATCATGACTGAGATCAAGGCTTCATGGGCCAAGTGACAATGGAAAGAGGGTCCCTGTCTGGAAGATCTTAGCTCGGGTGGCCAAAGCATAGAGGATGCCTGGAACTGTCCTGGTGAGCTTGGATGTGCTGCCCTGATGCAAGTAGCATCCACAAGCAGTCTGTGTGTGCCAGCTCTGCAGGTCTCACTGTTAGATGTGCTGTGCCCTAGCCTGAGCTGGCAGTGCCACCTGCATGTGTCAGTAGTACAACAGCAGCCACTGCCTGGAGCATGAGTCTTCTGCAGCTGTGAGGTGTCATGTGGAAACTCGTGGAGTTGTGAATTACTCAAAGAAGGTTAAGGGTACAGAGAGGTGAGGGACCTGTAGAGTCAGGAGCAGACACATGGTATGAATAGAGTGCTGAAGGGCCACCGCAATGCAGACATAACTCCCAGTCCTCTTGTGTGGTGGTCAGGGGACAGATGGCTATTCTGGTTTGCTCTTTGGTTCTGGTGGTCCTCTTCCTTCCTCAGATTCAGGAGGCCCCAGTGAAGGACTTGCTGAGGTTGAGTAGATACCATTATTGTGTGAAGCACCAAATTGCAAACACCATCCTTACTATGAATCTTCCTAAGGGAAGACTGTAAAGGGCTGCAGCTTCTTCCTCAGTCCAAGCTGCTGTATAGTTGCAGGAGATGGCTTCCTGCTAATGTTTCAACACACCAAGAGTTCCCCCTTAGTCCTCAGGGAAGGATTTTGGAGGCTGTCCCCATGCACACATGGATGGGCTTGGGCCTTAACTCAGGGAAACTGTGGGCACCAGGTAGTGCTGCAGACACCACTTCCTGGGGGTGCACAGACTCTGGCTCCTAGGTGTTTTTCTGGGGATAGCCAGAGTACACATTTGCCCTTTGCTAGTGTCTACTGATAAAGGAAAACACAACATTCAGCTGCTTCTGGCGTGGAAGGGCAGCCTAGAGCTCAGGCAGTGCTCCACAGCCTCTGAGGAAGGCTGGCATCCCAAGCTCTGATTCTGGTGCCCATGAAAGACATCAAGAAGGAGATGTGACCTTTCTTCTCTGGCTGCCCTGACTTGCCTTGCCCTGGCATGAAGGTGATAATATGGTATGTCCCTGCATGTTCACAGAGTGAATTGCATATGGGTGTTTATGAAGGCCCATGTTAAAGTTTTGTTCTGTGCCACAGGACCTGCAGAGCAGTATTCGAGTGGGAAAAGGAGGTGGAGCAGAATTATGCAGGCAGGGCAACAGCTTGGTTAATAGCTCCAGGTGTTGTGAGCACCCAAAGGATGGATGTGCCATATCACCCTTTGTGATGATGACAGGGAGGTGGTTGAGTCACCAACCCTAGATGTATTTGAAGGTCATTTGGATGTGGTGCTTGGGGATAGAGTTTAGGGGTAGAGTCCTGGTGATCCTGAGGGTTTTTTTCCAACCTGAATGTTTCTGTGATTCTGAGGTGTTTCCCTGGGTTTTTGTGGACAAGGATGATGGGCAAACTCTTGCCAGCTCTTCTGTGACACACTTGTGACTGATATTTTTCCTGTTGTTCAGTCAGCATGTTAGGAGAAGAGGAACTTGGGTGTTCATCTGCCATATCTCAGCATTTGGCTGCCTTTATGGAGCTATAGCTCCCATTAAGCTGTTTGGTCAGCAGTCATCATGGTCTGGCTGTGATGCAGTCAGTGTCTCAGGGATGCATTTGTTGGGCAGATGTGTTGCACAGCTCAAGTGTGAACCACTGAGCAAGGTTCAGAGGCAGGCTTGTCCTGCAGGACAGTGGCATGGCAATAGCATGTATATTTCTGCTGGGTGTTGCACTGAGCCTGTATTCAAAGTGTGCCCTGTCCTAGTCCAGCTGAGAGGAGACCCAGGCTTGGATGAACCACCATGTCTTTGCTTGAGAGGGATGAATGCTCATCTCAGCACATCTGGTAGGACCTGTTAGCTGAGTGGCTTGAAACACAACTCCAGCTATTCCTAGGAAAGGCTCTTGCCAGTCTATGTACAGAAATTGCTCTTTCTTAATGTGAGCTCAGAAAGCTCTTTCCCAGTGTTTAGCAAGAGGAGGGATGATGAGCCCTGTGATCATCCAAGCAACCCATGTGCATCTTTACTGCTCTCATTTAACTTCACACCCATTTTACACCAGCCATAGAAAGTGATGTCACCATAAACAGTGCCAATAATTTTGACATTACATTTGTAAAGACAGCAATAAACCATTTCCAGGCTTACACAAGTGGTACAGTTTCTGCCAGCAGCCTGGGGACAGGAAGCTTTCCCGGGGTGATCATTTACAGCAGGGGGATTTGGAGAAGCCCCAGAACCCCACCAGATCTTACACTCTTGTGACAATTCATTGTAAAGCCTCAGGGACTGTAAGTGTGGATGGCAATGTGCTTCAGGGAAGACATGAGGCTGTTCTTTGCAGTGCTTGCATCCTCAGATAGAATCATAGAATGGTCCAGGCTGGAAGGGACCTCCAAAGGTCTTCCAGTCTGACCTCCCTGCAGTCAGCAGGGACATTCCCAACTAGATCAGGTTGCCCAGGGCCTCGTTGAGCATCACCTTGAATATCTCCAGGGAAGGGCCCTCAACCACCTCCCTGGGCAACCTCTTCCAATGTTCCACCGCCCTCATAGTGAAGAACTTCTTCCTGATATCCAATCTAAATTCTGCCCTTCTCTGGTTTGAAGCTATTACCCTTGGTCCTGTCACCACAGGCCCTTGTAAACAGTCTCTCCCCCTCCTCAGCCCTGTCTGATATGAGGGTGAGGATGTCTCTGTGCCTTCAGAGGAGACCATCATTTTGACTACTCTCATTGTAGAGTCTTGGATTGGAAAGTAAGAAGGTAGAAAAGGAGGTGTGTAGTTGCTAGGAGGAGCCAAATACTGAGATGGCAGCAATGCCCTGGGCATGGAGGTGTTCTCTGGTCTGTATCTGGATCCACCAAAGGCTTCCAGTGGGGAAGTGAGAGGTGTGCTGCTGGACATGATTTTTAGGAGCAGCATTCTGTTGTGAAGGGGATAGTGAGCTTGACCAGGTATTTTGCAGTCCAAGAGAGGTGAAACCAGTGCACAGGAAGAAATGTAAGGAGGTTGCAGTAAGAAACAGCTTCTGTGTCCAAAGCTTTGCTGTGCACACAGTAAGGTGACAGGATCAGTCCAAAGCAGCATGGTGGGGAAAGGGACACAGGCACCTGCAGTGTGTTGGGGAAGAGGTCTGGTGGATGTATGTGAGAAGTTCAGCTTCTGGTGGATGTATGTGAGAAGTTCAGCTTCTACATGGTGCAGCCCAGGGCAGTGGATCCCTGGGAGAGGAGCATGGATGGACATGTGTTGGGTCAGAAGGCCATCAGCACCATCGTGTCAGGTGGGACCATCACAAATTATTGTAGCCCAAGGCAATATCCTAGAAGTCCAGAAAGATCCTAGGCTGCCTGTCTGGGTAAGTCTCAAGCTGCACCAGGGGAAGTTTAGGCTTGAGGTGAGGAGAAAGTTCTTCACAGAGAGAGTTGTTAGCCTTTGGAATGTGCTGCCCAGGGTAGTGGTGGAGTCACCATCCCTGGAGGTGTTCAAGAGGGGATTGGACGTGGCACTTGGTGCCATGGTTTAGTAGTCATGAGGTCTGTGGTGACAGGTTGGACTTGATGATCTTTCAGGTCTTTTCCAGCCTTATTGATTCAATGATCCTTACTTGAAGAGCTCAGCAACAGAAATAGCTTCTGTGCAGGGATCACACAGTGCAACAGTTCTGTTCCCTGAAGCTGAAGGTTTGCTCCAGGGACACTGTCAGAGCGAGCAGGGCATGCCTGTGGCGCCTGGGCGGGGGGTCAGTGTGGAAGGCATGTGCTGGGGCGTCTGTGCGTGTCCGTCCGCGTACGTGTGTCTGCGCATTTGCTTGTGGCCATCTAGTGGACGTTTCAAGTCGCACCGCTTTGGGCTGCGACCGTCTCGTGCTCTGTTAAGCTCGCTGTGTGTAAAGACCCTTGTTGAAACTCTACATCAAAGGCAGAACACGCGATTTGGCGAAGCAGAAATCTCCCGTTATCTACCCCGGACTTTTCCTTTAAGAGATGAGAACTGCTTTTTTTTTTCTTTATCAGAAAACAAACCCCAGAAGGCCACTGCTAATTCTCCTGTGTGACCCGGCTTGGAAAGTAGCAGCCAAGAAAATCAGTGTAACCAGTGGCAATGTTAGGTTGAAACAATGCAGAAGCAATGCACAGTAATGCCCTAGATACCTTGAATTATCCCTGTGGTAATTGGGATTCCTGGCTCATGGCCAGCCCCGGGGAGATTTCTCTCTTTAGCAGACATGTTTCGGGAGCTGATTAGGTAAACAAACTAACTAACATGATGAATGCAGACAATGAGGACACACTGAGCCTCACCTCCCCTTGCAAAATGAGAGCTTCCTCCTCCTCCAGTTTGCTTTTCTGCACCATCAATAATCTGGAGGAGTGTCTGCCTTGTGTGATTCAGAGGAAAAGAACTGGCAAGGGTAACCTTGCAGGTCTTGACTCCAAAACACAACTCCGCAGCTGAGCAGAGTGCCTCGGTTTTTACTGCAGGGGGCACTGGGAGTGAGGATTAGATGATCACAGGATGTTAGGAGTTGGAAGGGACCTCCAAGTCCAACCCCTCCTGCCAGAGCAGGACCATAGAATCTATCACACGTTGCACAGGAATGAATGCATCCAGGCAGGGTTTGAAAGCCTCCAGAGAAGGAGGCTCCACAACTTCTCTGGGCAGCCTGTTCCAGTGCTCTGTGACCCTCACAGTGAAGAAGCTCCTCCTCATGTTGAGTTGGAACCTCCTGTGCTGTAGTTTCCATCCATTGCCCCTTGTCCTATCACAGGACACAAGTGATCAGAGTCTGTCCCCTTCCTTCTTGACCCTAGTCCTCGGGTATTGATAGACATTGATCAGATCTCCTCTCAGTCTGCACTCCAGACAAAACAGCTCCAAGTCTCTCTGCCTTTCCTCATCAAGCAGTGCTCCACTCCCTTCATCATCCTTGTAGCCCTCTGCTGGACTCTCTGAAGCAGATCCCTGTCCCTCCTGAACTGGGGAGCCCAGAACCTGATGCAATATTTTAGGTGGGGCCTCACAAGGGCAGAGTAGAGGGAGAGGAGAACCTCCTTGGATCTGAGCTGATGATGAAGGTTAGCAACTTCCCCATCTGTGAGGTTTTGCAATACTGCTGATTTTGGTAACACAGCCTCAGAAGGACAGGTACATGGAACAAGGATCCAGGAGATGACACTGAACCTTCTGGCATTTGCTCCTATCTTAGATCATAGGCTGTGGTGCTGTGGCTGCTCTTGCAGGACAGTGTCAGTGTGATGTGCCTGGTGGGAGTAGAGTGTGTGTGATGCTCAGCTCTGACTTAGTGACAGGAATTGAGTTGATGGGCAGATCCTCTCTGAGCGGAGTATTATGTTGCTACCTATTTGCCTGCTTCACGTTGAGAGCAGGTTTTGTGAGGTGATGGATTTTGGTCTTGCAGCTTTTCTATGCCTAGGGGACCAAAGCCCATGGACTTGGAAGAATCTCCAGTTGCTGCAGGATGTGTGGCAGCTTGCAACATGCACTGTGCAATGAGCATCATCTAATTGTGCTGCTGGTGCAGGGAGGATGCCTGGCAGTCATGTCAGAGGCATGCATGGCTCCTGCCCTCAGTTTGGCCATGGCAGTGACCACCCTAGATCCAACCCTTGGTGTGCCAGGGTTGATGCTTGTGGAGCCTCAGGAGCAGCCCAGGAGAGAGCTTTGGGCTGCTAAACAGCAGATGGACATCCACAGGCTGAACTGGAATGCTAAAGCAACTAGCTGGATAGCAAGACAAACCTGTCCTCTTTATTATCTGTTTTTGGAGGATAGAGTTCCTGGAGCAATCTTCTTGTGTTTCACAGAGGGTGTTTGTGTGATAATAAAAAGCTGTAAATCATCTTAAGCTGTAGCACTGTGGTCCAAGAGGCACCTCTGTGCATTAGACAGCGACAGCATTTCACAAACATCAGGCTCCCCTCAGCCTAAAATTAACCAGAGGTTTTCACCACTGCTTGTGAAGTGTGGAAGCACAGACACCATCCTTTCACCATACCCTGGGATGTGCCACTAAGAAGCAAGTGAGAAGGAAGGTGGACAGTACTTAACCACATTGATAAAGCATTTCACAAAGCTGAGCCAATCCACGCGACAGGCAGGGGTGAGGGGAAGCTTGGACAAATGTGAGCATTGCTTGAAGCAGACTGAATTTTACAGAGCCAGAAGAAAATACAAAGTGCATATAAACAGAACAGAATTAATCAGGTTGGAATAGATCTTTGAGATCATTGAGTCCAACCTATCATCCAACACTATCTAATCAACTAAACCATGGCACCAAGCACCCCATCCAGTCTCTTCCTAAACACCTCCAGGGATGGTGACTCCACCACCTCCCCGGGCAGCACATTCCAATGGCCAATCACTCTCTCTGTGAAGAACTTCTTCCTAATATCCAGCCTAAACCTCCCCTGGCACATCTTGAGACTGTGTCCTCTTGTTCTGGTGCTGGTTGCTGGGGAGAAGAGACCTACCCTCACCTGGCTACAACCTCCCTTCAGGTAGTTGTAGAGAGCAATAAGGTCTCCCCTGAGCCTCCTCTTCTCCAGGCTAAGCAACCCCAGCTCCCTCAGCCTCTCCTTATAGGGCTTGTGCTCCAAATCCCTCACCAGCTTTGTTGCCCTTCTCTCCAAGCAAAGACAACAAGCAGCCAAAGAAGACACAGAATACCACAACTATGAGTAAATGTAAGGGTGAAACCCCCTCCAGGAAAAATGAGGTGTCAGTAATAAACAGCTGCAAAATTGGAAGTTGTGGCTAGTGTAGCAGCACAGCTGAAAATGCCTCAGAATTACTAAAACTGCTCTGCAGTTCAACTCATTTTGGTGATGAGGTCTCTTCCAACCTTGGTGATTCTGTGAATGTATCAAAAAAATCTGAAGAAAGCAATGAGATCTTCTGCCAGAAGAAAGTCCTACTGCTAGAGCCATCTGAATGAGGACAAAATGTCTGAGAATGGGTCTGTTCTGCTGATCTGAAGTAGCGTGGGGGTTGCCAGTGCCATACTGCAGCCTCTGTGCTCCTCAAGATGGGCTTGTGAGAGAAGTGCTGGGCTGGGGTCTGATCCCAGCAATATTGACTATTGAGCACTGTTGGTTTCACTCGATTTCATGCATGGCATTCAAATGTGGCTCCTGGTATTAAAGCAAGATGGTCACAGAATCACCAAGGTTGGAAGAGACCTCAAAGATCATCAACTCCAATCTGACACCACAGACCCCATGACTAAACCACGACACCAAGTGCCACGTCCAGTCCCCTCTTGAACACCTCCAGGGATGGTGACTCCACCACCTCCCTGGGCAGCACATTCCAATGGTGAACGACTCTCTCAGTGAAGAACTTTCTCCTCACCTCAAGGTCAGTCCTCCCAATTTCTGTTCTGGTAGAAATTCTGGGATTTCAAACTTTTGTTTTCCTAGTGAGAAGCCTCAAGTACAAGCCCTATGAGGAGAGGCTGAGGGAGCTGGGGTTGTTTAGGCTGGAGAAGAGGAGGCTACAGGGATGACCTTATTGCTCTCTACAACTACCTGAAGGGAGGTTGTAGCCAGGAAGGGGTTGGTCTCTTCTCCCAGGCAACCAGCACGAGAACAAGAGGACACAATCTCAAGCTGCACCAGGGGGAGTTTAGGTTTGAGGTGAGGAGAAAGTTCTTCACTGAGAGAGTTGTTAGCCATCAGAATGTGCTGCCCAGGGAGGTTATGGAGTCACCATCCCTGGAGGTGTTCAAGAGGGGATTGGATGTGGCACTTGGTGCCATGGTTTAGTAGTCATGAGGTCTTGGGTGACAGGTTGGGCTTGATGATCTTTGAGGTCTCTTCCAACCTTATTGATTCTATGATTCTGTGATCCAATTACAACCAAGCTATCTGGGAAATCTCAGAATGATCTTACTGAGGTGTTGATATAATTTTGATTTTCCCATCTGACTTTAAAGGGTAGGTTTTGCATGTCTTAGGTGGCTGAGATTAAAATGCAGCTTTCAAAAGAAAGCCATAGATAATTTTGATTACACTTCCACTGGCTGGACACAGAGTTTTCCTCTGCTATTGAATCAGCATTTTTGATGGAAAATTTTGCACCAGCTCTAGACAGAATTGGGCTGCTGGTTGACAAAGCTTCTGCTAGCTCCAGCATTTGTGTGGCCCTGCCATGAGAGAGGGGATGTTCCAGGGCAGCAGGTTTCATGGTAGCGGGCAGCACTGGGGCAGGTTGGGACCTGGCCAGGGAAAAGGGTAGGGGAGCATGAGACATGGGGGCAGGAGAGAGGGGAAAGGGAGAGGTGGTATAAGCATGAGGGAAGAGACAACTGGGTAAAAGAGGACTGAGGAGAGTTTGGCCCCTCAGTTTAGGAAAGATGTTGAGATGATGGAATGTGTCCAGAGAAGCTGGTGAGGGGTTTGGAGCACAAGCCCTGTGAAGAGAGGCTGAGGGAGCTGGGATTGCTTAGCCTGGAGAAGAGGAGGCTCAGGGGAGACCTTCTTGCTCTCTACAACTACCTGAAGGGAGGTTGTAGCCAGGTGGGGGTTAGTCTCTTCTCCCAGGCAACCAGCACCAGAACAAGAGGACACAGTCTCAAGCTGCACCAGGGGAGGTTCAGGCTGGATGTTAGGAAGAAATTCTTCACAGAGAGAGAGATTGGCCATTGGAATGGGCTGCCCAGGGAGGTGGTGGAATCACCATCACTGGAAGTGTTTAAAAAGAGACTGGATGAGACATTTGGTGTCATGGTTTAGTTGATTAGGTGGTCTTGGGTGATAGATTGGACTCAATGATCTCAAAGGTATTTTCCAACCTGGTTAATTCTGTATTGTGTAAAATGTTGCCCACTTGGTACCTGATGGAAAATCTTACTGCTAGCTGGGATCCCAGGAAGCAGAAACATCTGTGGAGAACCAAGCCCTGCAAGAATTTCTGGGTACCTGGAGTTGTATCATTGCAGCCCCCGAGGCAGGTGTGCAGGTGCAGGACCTTGCGTTGAGCAGGAGTTTCTCCCTGAAGCCACGGGAGCTAGGGAGAAGCTCTGTAGCGAGTGGTGTAATTGTATTGGTTTATCCGGGGCTGAAGGGTCAGGATCCCTCTCTTGGCTTCATCGGGTCGAGCTGCCCCGTTGCAGCACAGAGGTGTTGAGGGTGGCTGCCCCATCGCCCCTGTCCGGGGGGTGAGAAGAAACCACTGGGTTTTGTGCTGAGACTGCAGAGGCATTGAGGCAGCTCCCTCCATCGCTGCCCTGCGGGCGCTGGGAGCGGGGGAGCCTGGAGTGAGGGGGCTGCCGGCACCCTGCTGCCTGCCCACCGAGCAAACCCCTGTGTCAAGCAGGCATGGAAGAGCAAGCGGAGCGAGAAAGCGGTGCGCTCCTGAGGGTCGTTATTCCAGCCCCGGTGGGTTCACAGTCCTCCGTGGTCCAGGGATTACATATCGACAGCACAGCAGTGTCAAACCAGGCTGTTTGCCATGCAGAGGAGGTAACTGCGTGGTGAAGCAGCCTGGCTGTAACATCCCCTCTGACATGCAGAGTGTCTTCTGCTGGGAGAAGCTGGGATCACAGCCGCTGGGATGACCACCCCACCCACGCTGCAGGAGCTCCCTGTGGGGCCACGCTGGCCGGGCTCCCAGGAACGGCCGAGGCTGGCCGTCGCTAACAAGCCACCCACCTACCCTGCAGCTGTCCTCCTAAGGCTTCTGTGCTGGGCAGTTCTCTGCACAGGAAGAAGAGGTGAGCTTGCCTTGCCAGCTGAGAGCAGGACATTACCCAGCGGCATCAGCCTCTTGGTCCCCCTGGCAGAGCCGTGAGGGGGGTCTGCCCCAATCCCTCAGGGCTCCCCACTTCAGCTTGAGCTCCCCTTACGGCGGTGGGGACAAGAGAGGGTTAAGCTGTCAGCTCTGTAATGTTAAACAGGTGTCAAAGGCACCTCCATATATCTGCAGATTGAAATCAAATTCTTTGCAGTATAAAAAGATAAATTACCCAGGCGATTCCCGCCTCATCCCACTCATCAGGCCAGCGCCAGACGGCAAGCAATTTTTTTTTTTAATGTGCTAACGACCTAATCAAGCAATCAAGTCGGAGAAGATTGCGGAGTGACCCCGAGCATCCATCTGCCAGCGAGACCCCGCCATTCATTTCCATTCTGCCGTGTACTTCCCGGCGGGGGGGGGGGGGGGGGGGGGGGGGGAGGGAAGGGAGAGAGAAAGGGGAAAGGGGGGGGGAGAAGGAGGGAAAAAAAAAAGTCCTAAACAAATTAACACCCAATTTTCTGTGAGTCTAATTAGTTAAATGAGGAGATGTTTGGGGTGTCCGCGGGGAGGGAGGGGCTGCCTCTCGGAGAGGGGTCTGGTAACTCCATGGCATTAATTAGCGCAGGTCAATGGCGCGGTTCCCTAGGGACCAGCTGCTTTAATTTCCCGTGATATTTCAGTGCCTGAGGCCCATCGATTCAAACTGAAATTAACTTATTTTTCAATCAGGCCTGGGCTGCCCCTGGGGCTGACTCTTCCTTTGCCTCCTTCTGAATAGACCTCGAGCAATTTTTCATCTAAAGCTGATGCCTCTGCTCGGCGGGAAGGGAGGGGAGCCGGGGAGGGAGGAGGGCGAGGGAGACAAGAGGAATGGAAATCGGAGAGAGAGCGCTAATAGATTTCTGTGAGCATCCCCCCGCCTCTCTGCTCGCTGCCCCCCAGGTCACAGCTCAGAGATTATTCTGCCAATTTTCTGAGAAGATGAGGGGCTTTTCAAACTGGGAATTCAGGACGATGCACAGAGATCAGCTTCCCTCTTCTCCTGCCTCTCCCGAGCACCAGCTCCCATCCCAGCCCTCCCTGCAGGCACTGCTGCCTGCAGCCCTGCGCCGCGGCTCAGACACCCAGTAAATAATGAAAGAGAATCCCAGGCACGAGAGTCAAAAGCCACTAGAAAAAGACACTGCAATGGCAAATTAATTACATCCTGTGGAGAGGGATGGGACCTACTCTCACACTTGGGCCTTGCTGTTCCTGCAAGGGAGGGAGGGAGGGAGAGATACCCAGTGACTGCTGCAAGGGGGAAGGAGTTGCAGTGCTTCTGAAATTAGTATCTACATGTCTGCCTTGATCTCACTGCACAAGCACATGTGGGAAGGGAACTGACGCACCTTCTCCTGAAAGAAAAAAACCCAAACCACATGTCCCTTCTTGTCACCCACCCTAGGTTTGGTTCCAGAACCGCCGGGCCAAATGGCGCAAGAGGGAGAAGTGCTGGGGCAGGAGCAGCGTGATGGCCGAGTACGGGCTCTACGGTGCCATGGTGCGTCACTCCATCCCGCTGCCCGAGTCCATCCTCAAGTCTGCCAAGGATGGCATCATGGAGTCCTGTGCCCCTTGGCTCCTGGGTAAGAGAGCAGCTGCCTTGGTGGGGGATGGCAAGTGTGTGGAGATGAAATTGGGGAATGTGAGGGTGAAAACAGAGCCATGCTGAAAACATGGGCAGAGGGCGGGGGGGACCTCACTGCCCTCCACCTCTCGGTTCCCCAGCGGCTCTCCTCAATAAGGTCTGACTGCTCACCTCAAATCCCTGCTGGTTCTTGGATCCTGACCTGTTGGATCTGCCTGGGTCAGGAATTTGTCCTCATGCTTAGGCTGGCCTTAGCTTTTGACTTCTATATGGCACAAGCCTCCCTTGTGCCCAGTCTGGAACAAGGGCTCCAGCCCTTGACCAAGGCAGAAAGTCATCCAAGTCTAGCTCCTACAGCCCTGTGATAGTTTGTGAGAGTGCTGGGACCCACAATGCATTCTCCTTGCCCCAGGTCCCGGGGGAACACACTGCTGCCTCCTCCTTTTCTCAGCACCTGGGGGAGCTACATTTCTGCCTGGTTTTGCTTGGTTTTCTGTGCAATCATTGGAGATAGCAGCTACTCTACAATGCTCCTGCTCTTTGCTTCCTGCTTTCTGACCTTTCAGGCTGGTTCTGCCCCAAAACTAGTGTCTGGCTTCTTGATGACAGGTTGTCCTGTGCTTCAGTCTGTGTGAAACAGAGAGGCAAAGGGGTGGGTTGTGTGAGGAGCACGTTGATACAGGGAATAGGCAATGAGGGATCTGTCTCCTCAGCCTCAGTGAAGCTCAGGCAACTGTGCTGCTGTCTGAGACTCTTGTCCCCAACTGGGGACAAATTAGCTTCATGTTCACAGAAAGAAATGAAGGGGAGAGTAATTCTAGACCCATGGGGGCACCCCAGGGCCATGGATGCCAGGGCTGGGTTGCCCCAGCAGGCAGCTCTCTTGCCTGGGCTGCCCTCACAGGGGGCCAGAACAAGCAACTCGCAGTGACTGCTGTGTGAAGCGAGGGTTTCTGCTTTTCCTTAATTCTGGCCTCTCTTTATCTTTGCTGTTTTCAGTTCAAGATGGCTTTCCCATGCCCAGGCGCTTTTCTAAACCCGAATACCAACAATTCTTTTTAGGGATGCACAAAAAGTCTCTGGAGGCAGCGGCTGAGGCGGGGAGGAAGACGGAGGTGGAGCGCCAGGCCCTGCCCAAGCTTGACAAAGGTGACAAGGAAGAGAGGGGCCCGGATCCCAAAACCACCATTTCCCAAGAGGAACTGAGAGAAAACAGCATTGCTGCCCTCAGGGCCAAAGCTCAGGAGCACAGCACCAAAGTCCTGGGGACCATCGTTGGGGACATCCCGGCCCCAGGAAGGAAGCTGGAGACAGGGGAGGAGGCAGCAGAGGCAGAAGATGAGAGACAGACGGAGAAGTTGAACTCATCACAGAAGGAGGAGAAGCTGATATAGGAAGGCAGAGGCAGTGAAAGCCAGCCCTGACAGACACTGTGTCCTCCGGGAGTTGTGTTCCCCTTAGACTGCCAGGGTCCCCTGGCCTCCCCTGCCTGGGGAGCAGGGCCCTGGTCTCTGCATCTGAGACTGACTGGCAGGGTGCCCAAGACCTGCTCCCCTTGAGTATATCCCTGCCCATTGCTCCTCCACTCTGCTGGGCTTTCCTCATTCCCCCTTCCCCTCATTTTGGGGGACTGCAGGGTGTCCCATCATTGTTGCCACCCAAGAAGACACTGAGGCTCTGGGTCCCTCTGGGCTTGTGACCAGCTCTGGGGCTTTCTTCTCCTGCTTCAGCCCTAGACCCCATTTGTCATCTTGGCCTGAGCCTGTTCCCTGCCACCATACCCCTCCTTGGTGCACATCTCTTCCCAGTGCTGCCTGGGCTCTTTCCCCTGGCACCCCATTCCGCTGTGCCCCAGGCAGCCCCACCACCTTCCCACAGCCATTACCTCTGCCTCTGGCCCAGGCCATACAGGACAAGCCCATGGCAATGTTTGCATGAAATGGCAACTCGCCATCCAGGCTGGTTTGCACCTCCCACCCTTATCTCCATGCCCAGCACTGAGGTCTGCTGGGAAGAGGCTGCAGCTTTAGAGCAGTTGAGTTCTGCCTCCATCTGGCAGGGAGAGGCAGCTGTAACCTGCGGACATGACACCCTGGTCCTTCATAGTTTCATAGTTTCATAGTTTCATTCAGGGTTGGACTTCCTGGTACCTCGAGGTGATCCCAGTCCATATTGCTGGCTCCTGCAGGGCTGGCCACCACAGTTGGTTCTTTCTCTGCCCTGAACACCAAAGCCCTGCACTCCTGCAGAGGGGCTGAGTGGTGAATTGATTTACTGACCGCATTGTTCCAGGTGAGACAACAACATCAGCCTGATGTATTTATTGAATTAAACTTGTCCAGCTCCCCCTCTGAGTGTTAAAGGGAATGACAGCCATGCACATCCACCTTGATACATCCCATAATGTGTACATATGTCTCCCAGCCAGCCCTACAAGAGCACACCCAGACCCATGCAGCCAAACCTGCTCTGTGGTACTATCACCTCCCCACTCCAGTAAGGCATTATTCCCCCCTTCAAAAGCTGTAGGACAGTGGCTTCCAGGTGACCCTTTCTGTCCTGCTTTCAGCTGTGAGCACCCTTTCCCCAGAGCTATTCTTTTCATTCCATCAAAGGTTGAGTCCCTCCATCCAGCCCCTGTTTGTCTTTGTCTCCCAGTTGGTTGATGTGTTAGATGATAGCCCATGGTGTGTAAATAATGTATATACAGTGAGAAAATAATTCAGTATTGAGGTGTTTGAGATATGGAGCTGTAATAACTTCTAGTCATCCAGCATCTGTGATTTATGTGCCATTTTCTGTAAAAATATGAACAAGAATAAAACTAAACAGGAATACTGCCTACAAGTCCAGTCACTAATGGTCAAGGAGGGTGAATTCAGCCCAGACCAGAGGGGGCTGGATGTCAGACCTTAGCCAGAGAGAGGTGGGAGCTCCCAGGTTTCATAGAGAGAGGTCTGCACCTTCCTCCCCACCCAGTGATGGAGAAAATAGGGCTTGGATGCTGTTCTCTGTTTGAGGTGAAAGACAAAACTGACAGGGGTCTGTTTGTACCTGGGGCAGGAGCTAGGCATCATGGCATACAACTGGTCAGAGAACAGGTCACTTCAGCATCCAGAGCAAACACGGTGCTGTGGGTCATCTCATAGCACCTGCACCCTGGCATTAGAGAGCCAGGCAGCCCTTTGGGCATGCTCAGCCTCTCTGCCAGGAGCAGGCTGCAGGACCCAGCTGGTCTGAGCAGCAGAGGTGGCAGGCAGCTCCTGCAAGTGCAGGGGAGCTCGTTGAGAGGGAAGGGCACAGACAAGGATTTCCAGCAAGGTGAGCTCTGATTCGGGAGCAGTAGGAGCCCACACTGAGTTATCAGGGAAGGAGCTGAGATTTGCCCATCCTTCTGAGGGCATCTGAGGATGGGCTGATGGAAAAACCTGGTGTCTTACAAGGGGAAAAGGCTACAGAGCCGGTGTGAATAGGAAATGAGAGACTTGTGAAATGATGAGGCTGCTTGGGCTTGACTTTGTGGAGGGGCTGCAAGACCACAGGACCACTTTCCTTTGGAGGGATCCTTATCCATCTTTGTCTTGCTTTAGAACAAAGTGGGTGTGTAGTCTGGGATGAGTGCACATGCCATCAAATAGTGCATGTCTCCTATACTGATGTCCAGCCTGTTCACCAAACATATCAGCCCTGCAGTCCATGAGTAGTGTTGTACTATGAAGAGCATAGAGTAAATCTACTCTCTCATCTCAGCTGTTCATCTCATCAGTGTGCCCAGCTGAGAACAGCCCTGTTTGCAGGGAGAGGCTTTTCCTGCTCTTGTGCTCCCTAGGAAGGGAGGGAATCTGGTCAGTGAAATTCAGGAAACCTTCAACTTCTGTCTTAAAAAACCCCACTACCTGTATAGAGCTTGAAGGAAAGTGAGGCAGAAAACAAACTCTTGGAAAGCAGGGAGGCAGCTTCTCTCTGCTTCAGTGGGTGGTGAGAGGTCTCAGCTTGAGATGATGGGCTGCATTGTTTCACTTAAACCACTACCACCTGCTCCACCATGTCCTCATTGAGTATTCCTAGTTTGCTCTGGGGTACAGACCAAACTGAAGTGTTTGAGAGGAGGCAGAGAGACCAGACCAGCCTGACCATGCTGAGAGCCACCCAGCAGTGAGGTGGGATGGGATGCAATGAAATGTAGGATGATACAATATCCCTCTCTTGCAGCAGTCTGCCACAGCAGAAAAATCTTCCTTGGCCCGTGGAAGATAGCACAGCCTAGTGCTCTGCAGGGAATGGCCCTTATTTCTGTGAAGGGGATGGTCCTGTCACCCAGTCCCAGCATGGGTGGGGCACTAACTTTCATAGATGAGGAGGCTGGCAGAGGACCTGCTTGGAGGGCTGCAACCAGGGGGCTGTGGGGGGAGAGGGTATGGGGGATGAGTACAGGGAGGTGGGAGGGAAACAAGTGAGGGCAAAGCAGAGGGATCTGGAGCAAGCTGGTAGAGCCTGACCCGGGCACCTGCTGAACTTGGCTCTAGTTCAAGAGCAGCCGTCAGGACTCAGATTAGCATGAAGGTTATTTTCAGTCAAATATTTGTACAACCCACCCCTTTCCCCTCCCTTAAAGGGACTGAATTGTTTTTTGCCTTATTGGTGAGGAGGAGAGGATAGAGACAGGGGAGAAGGGTGCCCAGGCTCTCTGCCTGGGAGAGCTGCTTTGTTTCCTGTCAGCCCAGGGTGATGTAGATCCAGCTCCCCCCAGGCTGGGTGTCCCAAGTGTCTGTGAGGGCTCTAGGCACTCATCTCCTCGGTAAGAGGCAGGCACCCTTGCAATGATAACCAGGCTGCTGGCCAGGATTTACTGCCCCAAAGCTCTTCCTCAGGCTCCCAGATGCCTCCCTGGGCAGGCAGCTACACGAGCCTGGAGCCATGGTCCTCTCACTGCCTACATGCCTGAAGCCACCTCCTTCCTCGGGGCCAAGGACCACCAAGGCTTGTATAAGGTGTCAGTGGAGCAGGGGGATGCTTTCTGGGGTGCGCTGGGGAGGAGCCGGCTCACCTGGATCACCCCCTTCCACTCTGTCCAGGACTGTGATCTGCGCCAGGGCAAGATCTCCTGGTTCCTGGGAGGGCAGCTGAATGTGTCAGGTAAGGAGGGAGATGGACATGGGAGACCATCAGGTGTCTGTGAGCTCCAATCTGGGAAGGGCTTGGGCCTCTGTAACAGATTGGAAGAGCAGAGTTAGATGGTTGGTGTGAGGAGGGGGTGGGTCCCCAAAAGGTTCAGTTGGTCCTGCAGTGGCTGTAAGGATGTGGTTGATCCTAAGGGAGCAGCCAGGTCTCACTGGAGGAGCTGCAGCTGGATTGGGGTGTTCTGGGAGCCAGGCTGCTCCTTCTCAGCCTCCATGGATGTCACAGCAGTGCAGCAGGACGACAGGTAACAGCACCAAACCTCATGCATTCAGTAAGCACTAGGCTATCCCTGTCCAGCAAGGGCAGTGTGCATTCTGCAGAGAGCAAAACACAGGAGCAATGAAGGTCCCCACAGCCATGAGAGGCTCTCCTGTGGGCTGGGGCTGCTAGGGAAAGACACTTTGTTCTGCTCACAGCACTGATGGTCTCAGTTCAAAACATGAGTCAAGCCTCTTGGAAAACAGGTTTTACACATTTGGGCAGGAGGGCAGGAGTTTAATTGCCTTTGGGATTTGAGATCTTACTATTTCCCTTTGTGTGTGTTTATTTCTCTCCTGGAAAGCTCCAAATGGTCAGTAAAAAAAGCTAAGGCATTTTGCTTCACAAACAGGGGCTCCCACACCACCCCATGACTTCAGTAGTAGATTTGAGGAAAACATGGAGTGGAAAAAAGCTTCTAAGAAAGCTGCAGCTGTCAGCAGCGTGGGGAAATTACAGCCAAAGCCTCAGTACTATGTCCCTGGAAAGCCAGGGGCAGTGTACTACCGTCCCTGGCTTTCCTCCGTGGACTAATGCACCTTGCAGCCTTCCTGTGAAGAGCTTCACTTCATCCCACATTTGTTATTTAAGAGCACCGCTACTGAAAAACTGCTCTAGTCTACCCCACAGGCAACTTCAAAGCAGTGCTGGGTGGAGTGATGGCTGAGTTAATGTTTGCCAAAGCACTGGGGAGGGGACCTCAAAGGGACTTTGGGCAGTTTCTGCTCTGGACTACCTTAGCTTGTGATTAAGGGGGAAGCTGATAGTGGGGATTAGTAGGTCTTGGGGAGGTGAGGAGTGTAATGGGTTTGGGACAGTGCTTGTCATCTGCTGGCTGGTATCCACCAAAGTTGTTTCAGTGGATATACAAGGCTAATGCTGCAAAGACATGCCACAAGCTTGGCTGACCTGAAAACAGGACTGCCAGTGCTGGCTTTATGGGGGTGAAGAGGCACTGAGGGTTGCTCTAGCAATGAGACTGGGTCATCTTTTCCAGTGAATTGTCTGGACCGACATGTCCATGTAGCCCCAGACAAAGTGGCCTTAATCTGGGAGAAAGATGAGCCAGGAGAAGAGGTGCGGGTCACGTACAGGTCAGTACCCACCCTGAGCATGTGCAAGAGATGTATTGCAGCGTGCACAAACACTGCACAGGGCTGACTCACTCATGTGCTTCAGGAGAGGATGCAGCATCTCTCCACATAGATAGATCAACAACATGGTGACTGTTGGCTTGCCTGTGCTGCTTTGAGACTTCAGCCAAATACCCCTCTGAGTCTCAAGAGCTCTGTGCCCAGCTGAGAAGGCAGATGTAAGCCCCTCGTGGCAGCACTGCCATGCTTGTAGGTAAGAGCACATAGGAAAGTCACACGTGCCTCCCCAGTAAGGTTCCTAGAGTCCAAACTTGCAGGTGCATGGTCTGCAAGAGAAGTCACTTGAATGTTGGGAAGTCCCATGCTTGTGCACACATCTGCAATACTGCTGGGTTTGGCTTTCTGGGGGTACTGCTTATCTGACCCTGCTGGGTTGGTCTGAGCCTCTCACCTTCCAGCTCAGTTTGCCTGCTCTCCAAGGCTGACTTGCAGAATCCACTCTGCACACAGAACAAGTCCCTCCATCCTCTCTGGTCCACACCTCACATGACAAACATGACCTTCCACCTCTGCCAGTCTCCTTGCATGGACAGCCCATGGAGAGTCAGTGAAATGAGCCACTGACAGCCAAGATTCAGGCTGGACATGAGGAAGAAGTTCTTCACCATGAGAGTGGTGAAACCCTGGAATGGGTTGTCCAGGGAGGTGGTTGAGGCCTCGTCCCTGGAGGTGTTTAAGCCCAGGCTGGATGAGGCTCTGGCCAGCCTGATCTAGTGTGGGGTGTCCCTGGCCATGGTATGGGGGTTGGAACTAGATGATCCTTGTGGTCCCTTCCAACCCTGACTGGTACTATGGTACTATGATACTAAGTTGTGGTTTCTGGGAGGGATGCATCTCAGGAGAGGCGCTGTTTTATTCACCACCTTACTCTGGCTGTTGTTCTTTATGGTGGGACTTGACCTCCCCATATTTAGCAAAGCATGAGGCCCTGTTTTCATGGGGAAGATATATAACTTCTCATGTGTAGCCTCCAGCTTTGCAGGGTAGTGTGCTGCTCCAGCGTGCAGGCTGATAAGTAGTCATTGGGGAAGTCAGCTGAGGTTTTGTGGGCTTGTTGAAATAGAGGAGTTGCCAGTGGCTGCTCCTCATGCTGGCCAGTGAGACTGTCAGGCTCTGTAAACAGCTCATTCTGATTTATTTCTTTTCCATAAATGCTTGCCCATGTTGGTGACTGTCTCCTGCTTCCCACTGACATTTTACAGCTCTCCCATTGACATCTAGCACGGGGGGGGGGGGGGGGGGGGGGGGGGAAGGGGGGGAGAAGTGGTTAGGATGTGTAGTGATGTAGGCTGCATACCTATGACTTTGAAGCACCCCCTCTTTATGCAGTGGTGGGTTGAAATTACCCCCCAACATAAAATTGCCAGACCAGTTCAGATGAAAGGAAGTGAAGCTGTATTTACAAGCAAAACTGCAGTCTAAAATATGAAATGCAGTGAAGATGTACAAAATATCCAATATTGACATATATTTACAGTTTATAAACAACACAAGAACCCCCCTGGACAAAACCAGTGAGCTAGCAACAGCTTCCCCCTTCTCTGCTCCCTTCCTGTACAAGGGAGAAAGAAAGAGGTGAAAAGCAGAGAGTAGTTTGTGAGTACTTAGCCACAGCAGGAGCACATTCAAGGTCAGCAACAGCTAAGCAAAAGCCAGCTAGTGTCTGCCAGAGCAAAGGAGGCCAAAAAGAGAGCTAGTTTACACAACTAACTTTATGTTAGAGACCAGGCCAAGGGGTTTATTTAGACCCTATCCTTATTTTCTCTTTCACATCCAATGGTAATTTGTTTACACTCTACCACTTTTACTCAGGACCTGTGGAAAACTTTCTAGGCACAGCCTGAAACTCCCACGTATGCACAGCTGTAAGATAGGCAAGAAAGCCTCCAACTGTGCCATTGCTTCTCTGGACAGGGAGCTACTGGAGCTGACATGCCGCCTGGGCAACACCTTGAAACGACAAGGAGTGAGGCGTGGCGACAGGGTGACAATCTACATGCCCCCCTGCCCGCTGGCAGTGGCTGGCATGCTGGCCTGTGCCCGCATCGGGGCAGTGCACGCTGTGGTGTTCGCTGGCTTCAGCGCAGAGTCCCTAGCAGAGAGGATCCGGGATGGTAAGAGCCGGCGGGTTACAGGGGGACAGAGCTGAGCTTGTTGGTTCAGCAGCTGAGGAGCTCAGGGTTGTGTTGATGGCAAAGGTTTTCTGGGTAAGAGTCCCTGGGCTGACTGAAGGTGATGCACAGTAGTAAGGCAAGGAACAACAGATTCAACCTTGAACATAGAAGATTTCACCTCACATGAGTAGAAACTTCTATACAGAGAGGGTGACAGAGCACTGGAAGACGCTGCCCAGGAGGTTGTGGAGTCTCCTTCTCTGCAAAACCCACCTGGATGCATTCCTGTGCTCACTACCCTAAGTGATCCTGCTTTGGCAGGGGGGGGTTGGACTCGATGATCTCTTGAGGTCCCTTCCAACCTCTAATATACAGTGATATTGTGATACTGTGAAGGTGCCCTGCCATGATGTGGCCATGGAGCAGGGATTAGCACCCCAGAAAACTGTATGACTTCACTAAATATCTTCCAACCCATGGGATGGACTGGCTCTCTCCTTCATCCAAGGTACTGAAAGTTTGGGATGCAGAATCTTCTCTGAGGGCATGCAACACAGGCATGAATGAATGGAAAACAAAGATGAAAGCTGCTGGTTTTGCTAAATGGAGGAAATTACAGGGGCAGGGACACAGAGGGAGAGGCGCAGGGTTGTGGTAGACCCAAACTGCTGTGTCTGATGGAGAGGGGCAGAGCTGCTTATGTGGTTCTTCTGCCTTCTGCAGCCCAGTCAGAGACAGTGATCACAGTGAACCAGGCTCTGAGAGGTGGCAAGGTCATTGAAATAAAGAAGACAGTGGACCAGGCTGTGAAGCAGTGCCCAGGAGTGAAACGGGTTCTGGTTTCCATGAGGACAGACAGGAAGGTGCCCATGACAGCCCTCGACGTGCCATTGGAAGAGGTGAGAGGCTGCCTGGCTACTGCCACTTCCCCTGGACAATGTGCCCACTCTGGGAGAGGGGACATGGGGTGAAGAGAGGGTCCTGGCTGGTCATGACAGTTTTGCTGGTGTTGACATGGTGTGGGGATGCTGCCCTGCAGCAACAGTGGCAACTGGAGCTGCACATGAGTTCAGGACTGTCCCAGGAGCTGTCAGAGTGGATAACTGGTGGCTCTTCTCACAGCACCAGCCCTGTCAGGGGCAGGAACTGCAATCCACAGTGCATAGTAAGGTGAATCAGGGGCTAGAAACATCCAGACATGGGATGACATGTTGAGAGCTCAGCTTTGGATTGCCACTGCACTGGTCACACTCTGTGGTCTGAGAGCCCTGGGGCTTTTTAGTCTGGAGAAGAGAAGACTGAGAGGGGATTTAATAAATGTTGACAAATATCTGAGGGCTGGGGGTCAAGAGAGAAGGGCTAGGCTCTTCTCCATTGCACCCTGGGATAGGACAAGGGGCAATTGATATAAACTACAGCACAGGAGGTTCCACCTCAACATGAGGAGGAACTTCCTCACTGTGAGGGTCACAGAGCACTGGAACAGGCTGCCCAGGGAGGTTGTGGAGTCTCCTTCTCTGGAGACTTTCAAGACCCATCTGGATGTGTTCCTGTGTGACCTGTGCTAGATTCTATGTTCCTGCTCTGGCAGGAGAGTTGGACCCAGTGATCTTTGGAGGTCCTTTCCCTTTGGAGGTCCCTCACATCCTGTGATCCTGTGACCTGACACCCTCTGTGAGAGCTGCTGGCAGCTTGCGTCCAAGGAAGCGGGCAGCGAGGTTGCTCATGTGCCCACTATTTGTGGCACACAGGATGGCCAGGCTTCCAGTGTGGAGCACTGTTTCTGAAGAGATGAGCTCCTGCTCTGCATTTCTGTTAGCTCCCTGAAGCTGCACAGAGGTTTCCTGCCTATTCTCATCCATTCTGCAAGCCTTTAGTGCTAGAAAGGCTACCTGGATGACCTCTGCCCCAGTCAAAGCAGGGGCAGAGTAAAAATAGTTGCCTCTTACTCAGCAGGTCTGCTCTGACTGAGGAGTTTGCCAGCTCAGCAAGGCAGAAGAAAGTTCAGGCTGTAAGCAAGGAGAGGTGCCAAGGCGAGGGTGATGGTATCTAGGGGAGCAGGCTGGTGCAGGTGCTCATAGGGAAGCTTTGGGGAGAGATGTGCAGCCAGGTGTAGGGATGGCACAGGACAGCCTGTGAGACCCCAAGACACAATTGCTGTGCTCTTGCCTGCAGGAGATGATGAAGGAGGATGCATCCTGTGAGCCTGCTGCCATGGACAGTGAAGACATGCTGTTCCTTCTCTACACATCAGGCAGTACTGGCAAACCCAAGGGCTTGGTTCATTCCCAGGCTGGTTACTTGCTGTTTGCTGCTCTTACACACAAGGTAATGGATCTAGCAGTTCCTGGGTGGTGCAGGGAATAGATGTGCTGCCTTGTTGCACCTTGAGATCATCTTGATTTAGAGCAAAGTCTCTGGGAGGTCCTCCTAGGGCAGCAGCCCAATAAAGCACATCTGCCCACAGGCAGTGGGGAAGAGCAGTACATGCTCCAGAGCACAGCTTCCCAAACACAGAGTCCTCTGAGCTACCTTCTTGGCTTGCTTCCTTTTTTCACTGCCCTATCCTAGACTGAGCTATAAAGTGGGATGCTCAGCCTTACAAGGGCAATTTTGTATTACTGGGTGAAGAAGAATTAGCCAATCTGCTCCTAAAACCTCTGGCTTGCTTTCCTTATGTGTAATTATCCCAACACAGGAGATCAAAGACAGTGCTTCTGAGAGGATATGTGTAAAAGCTGGTGAGTGCCCTCAAGACAAAAGATCTATACCAGAAGAGTGTAGTTCTTCTCTGAGAAGGAAAAAGCCTTTCACCCCTAGCATGTCCAAAGCAAACTCTAAGAGTTGAATAAAAGGGTGCTGAGCAGAGTGTGGAACTGCATTTGGCCACAGGAATGTTAGCAAGGAACATTTCCTAAGGCATTATGTGGAGTACCTCAGGAGAGAGAGTTCCTCTCTGAACAGTCCCTCAACTTTGAGTCTGTCTCTTCCTGTGTGTGGCTGGAGCTGCAGCAGTGCCTCAGACCACCCACTCTATGAGCAGCCTCAGGGCTGGTGAGGTCTTCTCTGTCAGCTGCGAGTGCTGGAGGCCAAACATCCTGGGATGTGTGCAGGGGGTGTCTGGAAGCTTTTGGTTTTCCTGGAAGCTAAGCTGTCTGTACAGCTGTGCCCAGAGTGATAGGTAATCCTCTTGAGATCATCAGGGGTGGTTTGTGAGAGCCAGGGATGCCATTCCAGGATGGCAATAGAGGGAGTCAGCAGGATGTGGCCATGTTAGCACGGGAGTGCTGGCAACAGTGATGCAGGGCTGGCATGCTCAGATCTCTCGGCTGGATGAGGCAGACCACTGCTACCATAATTCACTGCTCAGTTAAAAGGAGACAGAGCAAGCAGGGGAAGTTTCTGTTACAAGCACCCTGGAGTACTTGAGGCCCCACAGTTTCCAGCTGCCAGCCTGCAGACCGAGAGCTGCAGGAAGAGATGGAAAGGTCCAAAATAGCAGGTGCCAGAGCAGAAGCCAGAAAGTGATAGACTAGTGGGAGACTGAGCCCTGGTGCTGAGTAAAGGAAATGAAGGAGGATGCTTGAGGAAGCTGGATGTGTTGCTGCCAGTCTGATGGCACTCATTTCTGCCCTGCAAAGAGCAGGTACTGTTCTTTCATGCTGCTGCCTTGCAGCCAAGGGTCTCCTGAGGAATAAGAGCAGCAGGTGGAAGAAGAGCTTCTGCTTTCTGCCTGCCTGCATAGGGCTGTGCCCACCCAGCTGAGGCAGAGAGGTGCCAGCTCCTGAGAGTAAACTGGGGTAGCTGTGGGCTGAGGCCCTTCACAGTCCCTCTGCTTGCTGCCTCAGTAGTCCTGCACTGGGCTCCTTGCTGAGCTCAAGGGTTGGCTGAACACTTACTGTGTATCTGGAGCATGTCCCTGGGGCTGGCTCATGCTGTCCTCCACCACATGGCCCTTTTCTGCAACACCCCTCCTTCCATGTGGTTATGTAGGGGTGGGGAGGACCATCCTCACCCTGAAAGTTCTCCTATTTTAATGCTTCAGGGTACTTGAATCAGCCTTGTTTGGGCACTAGCATAAGGAAGGAAAGGCTGCAGCTCTCTCATTTGGAAAACAGCAAATCTGGCTGTGTTGTGGTTCATTTTTTGTTGTTTGGGTTTTGTTGTGTGGGTGGTTGTGTGTTTGTTTGTTTTGGAGTGTGTGTTTGTGGTTTTGTTTGGGTTTTGTTTGTTTGTTTGTTTTCCCCAAGTGTCTCCTCCTTCATAAAGCACCTGACATTTATCTTTTTCTGCTGATGCTTTAAGAAACCTTTCTGCAGGAGGAAGGTGCCTCTGCAGGGGTGATGGGAAGATGCAAGGCTGCAATAGCACTAGGGCTGAGAGGGGATACACTGCTCCTGACTGTGCCTCGTGGTGTGAGGGCAGGCTCCAGCTGTACTCCTCACTGCCTCTCCTCTCTCACACAGTACGTGTTCGACTACCAGGACAGGGATGTCTTTGGCTGTGTGGCAGACATCGGCTGGATCACAGGGCACACCTATGTGGTCTATGGCCCCCTCTGCAACGGTGGCACCACAGTCCTTTTTGAGAGCACTCCTGTCCATCCTAACCCTGGTGAGTGAGTGTGTATCTCAGGGGCTGGGACTTGTCACAGCCACCCTGCAAGACCCACACTAGGTAGGCAGCTGGTGGCTTGACGCCAGAACACAGGCAGCAATGGCTCTGCTGCTGCAGGAGAAGACCATGAGCTGTGTACAGCTGAGCTACAAGGGCAAGGGTTCCTCTGGCTGAAGCTGTTTCTCCCTGTCCCTTCCTGCATCAGGAAAAGCAGCAGAGTTAGGTGATGTGGATGAAAAGGGGCTGCTTCTGCTCCTGGACTGATTTGGTCCTTCCCAATGTGGGATAAGCTTGGCCATGGCTCTAGGCACAGCCAGGAAGCCCTTGCTCTCACCTCTTCTCCCTCTACCCCGGTCTTGGGCTGGGAGGCCCTGTGTGGATGCTCACAGGTGGTTTCCATTCCAGGCCGCTACTGGGAAACAGTGGAGAGGTTAAGAATTGCCCAGTTCTACGGGGCGCCCACCGCCATCCGCCTGCTCCTGAGGTACGGCGATGAGTGGGTGAAGAAGCACGACCGCTCCTCCCTCAAAGTGCTTGGCTCAGGTAACTCCTGCTGGCATGGGCTGACGTGCCAAACCCTTGGGCACAAACACCAAGAGAAGCAGCGGTTGGAAGCAGGAGGTTGGAAGACTGCACTGTTTGGAGATGCCTCTGCAAGCAGGCCCTGAGAGATGACAAGGCTGATGAGAGGGCTTGAGCACAAGCCCGATGAGGAGAGGCTGAGGGAGCTGGGGTTGTTCAGCCTGGAGAAGAGAAGGCTCAGGGGAGACCTTATTGCTGTCTACAGCTTCCTGAGAGGAGGCTCTAGTCAGGTGCGGGTTGGTCTCTTCTCCCAGGCAAACAGTGGCAGAACAAGATGACACAGTCTCAAGTTGTGCCAGGGGAAGTTTAGGCTCAAGGTGAGGAGAAAGTTCTTCACAGAAAGAGTAACTGGCCAGTGGAATGGGCTGCCCAGGGAGGTAGTGGCGTCACCATCCTGGAGGTGTTCAAAAATGATTGGAGCCATGGTTTAGTTGTCAGGAGGTGTTAGGTATTAGGTTAATAGGTTGGACTTGATGATCTCTGAGGTCTTTTCCAACCTGGTTGATTCTGTGTGGTTCTGTGACTTGTGTCTTTGACCTGATCTTTCAGCTCTATACCCTTTTTATTTCTCCCCTTGCAGTGGGGGAACCGATCAACAAGGAGGCATGGGAGTGGTACTACCGCGTGGTTGGCGAGACACGGTGCCCGGTGGTGGACACGTGGTGGCAAACTGGTGAGATGCATACAGACCCTCTCTGGTGCTTTTAGGCTGTGCCTTGAAATTTCCCCACAGATCTTGAACAGAAACTGACAGAATGTAAATAAATTGCCATTGGGGAAAATCAGAATCACAGAAACATTCAGGTTGGAAAAGACCCTCAGGATCACCAAGTCCAACTGATAACCCTGCTCTGCAAGGTTCACCCCTAAACCATATCGCCAAGCACCACATCCAAACCACCTTTAAACACATCCAGGGTTGGTGACTCAACCACATCCCTTGGCAGCACATTCCGATCCCTGATCACTCTTGCTGGGACAAAGTTCTTCCTAATGCCCAGTCTAAACCTACCCAGTTGTATCTTGGTCTAAATAATCCCATGGGTCAGACTACTAACCAAGTTAGTTTGTATAAACTCACTCTCTTTTTGGCTTCCTCGCTCTGGCAGATACTAACTGGGGGTGGGGATTGGTCTGTTCTCCCAGGTGGCCAGCACCAGAACAAGAGGACACAGTCTCAAGCTGTGCCAGGGGAGGTTTAGGCTGGATGTTAGGAACTTCTTCACAGAAAGAGTGGTTGGCCATTGGAATGGGCTGCCCAGGGAAGTGGTGGAGTCATCATCACTGGGGGTGTTTAGGAAGAGACTGGATGGAATGCTTGGTGCCATGGTTTAGTTGATTAGATAGTGTTGGATGATAGGTTGGACTTGATGATCTCAAAGGTCTTTCTAACCTGGTCCGGTCCATTCCATTCCATTCCATTCCATTCCATTCCATTCCATTCCATTCCATTCCATTCCATTCCATTCCATTTTCTATTCCTTATTCTATTCTATTCAATTCTAATTCTATCCTATTCTAATTTGTGGTTCTGCTGGCTCTGCTGACCTTGAATGTGTTCTTGTTGTGGTTAAGTATTAACAGCAACTCTCTGCTCTTTCTCTTGTCCTGTGTACAGGGGGAGGGAAGGGAGCAGGGGAGGGGCAAGCTGTTGGTAGCCTCCTGGTTTTGTCCAGGGAAGGGTTCTTGTGCTGTTTATTAATTGTCAATGTATGTAAATATTGTATATTTTGTACATATTCATCACATTTCATCTCTTGATTTTAGTGTTGCTTGTAAATACAGCTTCATCTGCCTTCCATCTGAGCTGGTCTGGCAATTTTATGTTGGGTTAGAAATTTTCAGTCCACCATACCCTTGTTTCAGCTTCTGCTCTCCTGGACTTTGAGGGACCTGCTGAGGTTTTTTTAGACAAGTGGGGATGGTTCTTATGGACACTCTTATATGAGCAATGCTGGTCCATATACGACCCAATCTGGGCCACGAGCACCAAAACATGCAAGAGAGAAATGGCCTTCAAAGCTAACATGGAGAAATGTGGGGGAGTCGATGCTAAGGAGCAGATCTCTGCTAACTAAATGAGCAGGATCACCCTTATGCAAAGGGCCTTCCCCAGCTCTGGCAACCCCAGCCCCAGCCTGTGGCCCAGCAGAGTGCAGTGAGGGCCAGGACTAAGGCTGTTTGGCCAAGAAATGCTACCTGTCTTTCTTCTTCTTTGATGAGCATTACAGTTTCTTTTGCTTCAGAAACAGGAGGCATCTGTATCTCACCCCGTCCTTCCAATCCTGGAGCTGAAATTCTCCCAGGCATGGCTATGAGACCCTTTTTTGGGATCAGCCCCTCTCTCCTGGATGAGAAGGTACCTTTATAACCCACAGCCCAGGCACTTGCAGTGGGTACTTGTTGATGGAAGTGGAGATCTGTGCCCATGTCTTTTCTGCTCACCTCTGCCAGAGAGCTCCCTTTTTAGATTGAAAGAGGACTGTCAGGGAAGCTGTTTTTCCAACCAGTGCAGATCATAGAATCACAGAATTGTTAGGGTGGGAAGTGACCTCAAGGATCATCCAGTTCCAACCCCGAATGATGTGGGCAGGGACACCTCACACTGGATCAGGTTGCTCAGAGCCACATCCAGCCTGGCCTTAAAAACCTCCAAGGATGAGGCTTCCATCACCTCCCTGGGCAACCTGTTCCAGTGCCTCACCACTCTCATGGTGAAGAACTTCTTCCTAACATCTAATCTGAATCTACCCATTTCTGGTTTTGTTCCATTCCCCCTAGTCCTATCACTACCTGATACCCTAAAAAGTCCCTCCCCAGCCTTCCTGTAGGCCCCCTTCAGATACTGGAAGGCCACAATAAGGTCTCCCAGGAGCCTTCTCTTCTCCAGACTGAACAGCCCCAACTCTCAGTCTGTCCTCATAGCATTGCATTGTTAGCAGGCTTCTCTGTCCTGACAAGATGTGCTTGGGGTCCCTGGCACGTCTCCCCAGGGTGAGGTAGTAGGGCAGGAAGAGCCAGGCTCCCTGCAGGGACCCTGCCTCCCACCAGGGCATGCAGACATCTGCCAGGAGAGACTGAGCCGAGGGACACAGGACTCTGCTCACTGCCTTCCCTGGCCTTTCCATCACAGGGTTGTTAAACAGGCAATGACTCAAACATCCCATGTAGCTCAGCCATGGTTACTAAAACCTAACTGC
Source organism: Melanerpes formicivorus (assembly GCF_026170545.1). Lineage (NCBI taxonomy): Eukaryota > Metazoa > Chordata > Aves > Piciformes > Picidae > Melanerpes > Melanerpes formicivorus. The sequence continues at coordinate 1,370,043 of NW_027142442.1, forward strand.
TTTGCAGGGAAGTGTGCTTCTGGAAAATGACATCTCTGGAGCCCTGTGCATCTCACAAGCCTGGCCAGGTATGGCACGAACCATTTACAATGACCACAAGAGGTTTCTGGAAACCTATCTGACTTCTTATCCAGGTAAGGCGAACATGTGGCAAGTGACTGCAGAGGTGTTTAGGTGGGTAGGGTTGGGTTTGCCTGCTGGTTTTCTGCACAAAGACTAGAGAAAGTTGTACTGCTGCTTCATTCTTCCACAAACCCTCCACAGTGTTGAGGCCTTTCCTTCTTCCCATGCTCAACACCTTCAACACTGCCCTGGGAAAGGGTCTTCTCACCAACCTTCCTCCTTGGATCACACGTGGGTTTAGGGCAGTAGATTTATTTTCAGGCCCCAGTCCTCTCAAGCAGAGAGATGCCTCCTGGTGCCCCTCTTGCAAACCCTGTCAGCTTCTGTCACTCACCCAGAGGCACTGAGCAAGTCCAGGTGTGTGTGTGTCTTGATGGAAAGCAAAGGGGAAGAGCAACAGGACCACAGATTCCATGTACTGGGGTCAAATGCTCCTGGCCAGGACACTGCAGAATGATGGAAGGAACCTGATCAGGTACCAACAGGGGCAGAAGACCAACAATGAGTGTTGCAACTGCTCACCTTGAGCAGCTGAGGAAGGAGCAGAATACAAGAGTCTCGATGCCAAAAGAGGAGAAGGGGGTGAGGTGAGAGTGTGGCTGGTGAGCAGCTCACAGCAAGTGTCCATGGCATGGTTCTGGTTGCTGCAGGGTTCTTCTTCACTGGGGATGGTGCATATCGTACCAGGGAGGGCTACTACCAGCTGACAGGACGGCTGGATGACATCATCAATATCAGCGGACACCGGCTGGGCACCGCAGAAGTGGAAGATGTTGTGGTAAGAGGTGTGGGTGGGAGGTAAAGCCATCTGAGGGAACAGGGAAGGTACACTGATGGTGCTGAAGGAAGCCTCTTTGAAACACTCCAGACAGAAGTGCACTGATGCTGTAGCTCCAGGCAGCAGTGCTGGACCCACAGCCTGCCTAAGGGAAGAGCTTCCCCACTGCCTCCTCCCCTGCAGCAAGGGAGGGATAAAGCCTGATAAGGTTAATGCTCTAAGTGGGTGTATCCCAAAGTGGCAGCCAGGCACGTCAAGGAGGAGTATGTAAGCCAGTAAAGACTGGAACCTGGGGGAGCAACCCAGAGGAGTAAGTTGGAGGTGCAGAACAGGGACTAGAAGGCGTAAGCCTAAAGTAGCCAGTAGTTTTCAGACACATCTGCTGAAGCAAGAAGGGAAAAAGGGCAGAGGCCATCTGAGGCCCTGTCTTATCTCTCTGCATGCAACAGGCAAGCCAGGTCAGGCAGCCAGTCTGTCAAAAGCACCCAGCCAAACCCCAGCCCTGTTCTCTTCCAGAATCACCACGTGGCAGTGGCAGAGTCTGCTGTTATCGGCTACCCACATGAGATCAAGGGGGAAGGTAAAATGCTTGCTTTCTTACCCCTGAAATGTCTCTCCCAGGGCTCCTGCACTGCAGTGGGAAGTGGCACTGACACAACCACTGCTGGTAGCAACACTGTGCCAGCATTGCATGGCATGTTAGTGGGGATTTCAGCACAGCCACTGAAGCCTACACAAGACCAGCTGGGCTTTGCAAGCGGTTGCAGCAGCACCACGGCCAAAAGAACTCAGAGCTCAGGCTACACAGCATCCCCCGAGGCTACCAGCAGAAAGGGACCTCTCCTGGCACTAGCTGCAAGCAGGCTTCCAGTAGCATGGTGCTCTCTAACCTGGAGGTCCTTCTACCAGGAGCCTATGTGTTTGTGGTGCTGAAGAAGGAGAGTGGCTACACGCAGGAGACTCTCGCTGCCGAGCTGCGGGAGCTCATCTCGCAGAAGATTGCCAAGTACGCAGCTCCAGAGTATGTTCAGGTAACACACAGAGGCTGGCCCCGTGCCCACCCTGACCCCCTGGCCAACCCTTAGCCTTAGCTCTGCTTAGCTCTGCTTGTCCCCATCACAGGTCACACACCGGCTGCCCAAGACACGCTCGGGGAAAATCATGCGGCGAGTGCTGAGGAAAATTGTGGAGGACAAGGCCAGCGAGCTTGGGGACCTAACCACCCTGGATGACCATGAAGCTGTGCAGCAGATCATAGAAGGACACAAGAGCCTGGTGGAGGGGCAGAAGAGAAGCTAGCTTGGCTCTGCCAGCAGCCACCTCCTGCTCCTCCACTGCAGATCTGGGGCCACGTCCAGAAACGTCACTAGGCAACTGATGGCCAGAAAGTGCTCAGAGACCATTCCGCTGCTGCAGTCTCAAAGTGACCTCTCTGCAAGACAGGGGCCTTCCAAACCTCTATCTCCACACACCTGTGGGAAGCAGAGGAGAGAACACAACTCATCATAGGCAGAACAGTGAGAGGAGGCGAGTTCTGCCTCCTCCCCTCAGAGGGCCAAAAGCCCTCAGGAGTGTGCCTTGAGCCTTGCAGCAGCTGTGGAGGTAGCAAACGGACAGATGCCCAGCCCTAGAGAGGTACTTTACTCTTACCCCTTCTCTGCTTTTCACCAAGAGTCTAGGCCAAGACCTCTGCCAAGCAGCTCCCCCAAAACAAAGCCCAGAAAGAAAAGCTGCAGCAGTCTGGTTAACAAATACTGACTTCTCTGGAAGCATTGCTGGAAAACAGGCCCCAGGCTGTAGTACAAATATGTTCCATTGACCTGTAACCCTGTGTCACATGGAGAGCAGAGAGATGGCCCTTTGCTGTGCCAGCCTTCTGCTCCCCTTACAGTACATTCCTTGGCCCCTGTTCAAGAGCACAAGTTTCAACAGAGCCATGGGAGCAGAGTCTGTTCTGCAGAGCTGTGTATCAAAGAGACAGAGGTCCCAGCAAGGCACAGAGGGGTAGAACAGGAGGCTGCATCCTAGCCTCACACCACTGCATTGTGGGCAAGTGGGAGTTCCTGTGGCCATTGCTTCTACAAGACCCATGAAGCAGCACCTTCCCTTTGGGCAGCCTAACAGCTCAGCCCTTTCCCCCATGAATAGCAGGGAGGCAAGAGAAGGGGGCTGGGAGAAGAGTGGTATAGATGTGTCTGCTCCTGGCAGAACCCCACACATGAATTCAGATTTGGCTGTGTCCATCAGCCAAATCCAGAAGTGGTCTTGTGCTGGGTGAATCCCTTGTTGACAGCTGCTGGCTTGGCACCTCCAGGCCTGCTCTTCAGAGCTCTCACAGGCAGGTGCAGGTTCTGCAGCTGGCCAGAGCAGGTGGCATCTTTCAGCACCCTTCTGCGGCTGGGAGCCGCTTCACCTTCTCGCAGCGCGTGAGCTCCCATCTTCCCTCCCCGTGGAGTTTCAAAATCCAGCTGTGGAACTGCAAGTCAATAACACACGGACTGAGAGAGGTCTCCACGAGAGCATGCCCTCCCACAGCAAGGCTCTTGAGCCTCAGTCAATCTCTTATGCTCACCAGGGACCCTCTCTACCTCCCCTGTCTTGCAAGCAGCAGGAGGGTGTGGGAGCAGTCTCCTCCTCTCACCTTTTCCAGGCTGGCTCTGTGTCCCACACTGATCAGCGTCATGCCCAGCTGAAGGCACACACGGTACAGCTCATGCTCCACCTCTTCTGTCAGGGCACTGGTGGCTTCATCTAGCACTGAGAGAAAAATTGTAAGCCTCACAAAGCCTCTCCTGAACAGTCATCTCCCCCGAGGCAAAAGAACAGCAACTACCCAGAACAGTCACAGATACACAGTGTTCACCAAGAGCAGCTGCAGGAGACAAGTGAGGAGAAGCCTAAGGACTCCAATGTTCCTCTGGCACAGCTGGTGTCATGCAAGGGGGAAAGCTGCCCTTCCCCACAAGACCACAAATCCACCCAAACAGTGCTGTTCACTTCACTCTTCTCCTTCAACAGCTGCCAGCCACTGCCTTGTCCCCACCATTGTGTAAGCCAAGATGTGAACTCCCCAAGGCAGGTCATGTGCCAGGGTGCTGGGCTGAGCAACAGCCCAGATCCCATCTGGAGCATCCAGGATGGCCTGAGGCACCTTTCTGTCAGTTAAATGTAAATACTGCAGATCTGGAGCAGATGAATTCAATTTGGTTTACATCATCTCTACAGCTTCCAGCTTGCAATCTGCAGGTTCCTTCTGCCCAGGCAGCACTGAGCTGTACAACAGGCTTCAGGGGAGGAGAGGTACTGTAGCTACTTGCCACTGACACCAGCTCTGTTGGCCCACACCAGCCCTCATCACAAGTCCTCCAACAGAGCCATCCCTGCCAACCCAGCAATCACTAGCAGTCTAGGTGTGCAAAGGAATTAGCCCCATGTGCTGATGGGAGCTGCTTCTGAGCTCTCTCAGGATCATTTCTCCTACTGCTCCTTGTCTCTGTTGTGTTACAGCTGCATTTCCCATGTTGCTTCCACAACACTGTGAAGGGTTGTGAGCTTCAGATACAGCAGCTGATGCCATGCTCCCCAGCATGCACAATTCTTCACATGGGAACTCGAGAGCAGAGTCACAGAATGATAGGGGATGGAAGGGACCTTTGGAGAGCCACCTCCACCAGGTTGTGCAGGAACATGTCCAGATGGGTTTTGAAAGTCTCCAGAGAAGGAGGCTCCACAACCTCTCTGGGCAGCCTGTTGCAGTGCTCTGGCCCCCTTACAGTAAAGTTTCTCCTTAAGTTGAAGCAAAACCTCCTGTGTTCTAGTTTGTACCCAGTGCCCCTTGGCCTGTCACTGGCCATCACTGAAAAGAGCCCAGCCCCATCCTCATGACCTCCGCCCTTTAGATATTCATAGGCATTTGTAAGACCCCCTCCCAGTCTGCTCTCTTCCAGGCTGAAAAGCCTCAGGTCTGTCAGCCTCCACTCATAAGAGAGATGCTCCAGCATGCTGAGGAGCTCATTGAAGTGCCTTTGGACCTGCACCAAGAACATTAACCACTAGTTCCCTGAGAATGTCTTGTATTCAGCCTCCTGAGTTACCAACCTCTACAGGCAAGGAAGTTTTCACCTCTGAATCCTCTGTGTGCTGTGCTGTTAAAACAATGGCCAAGACAAAGCACAGTGCTAGCAAAGAAGAGGCTTCATGAGCTGTTTCTGTAGCAGCCTCTCTTTACACCAAAGGCCCTGCCTTCCCCCACCCCCTGCCCTCTTTTCTTTTGCAGTCACTCACTCACCTGCGTATTTTGGCTGGAGGTAGAAGAGCCGTGCAAATGAGAGCCTCTGCATCTCCCCTGGGGACAGGATGTCATACCTGCAGCAGGGTAAAGATTCACAACTCTCCCTCCACAAAAAGAGCTTATGGCTACTGATAGCACAGATCCCAGCAAGCAACTGCCCCTGTGTGTCCCCTCCCTGTGTCTGCCTCCATGCTGGCACTGGCACTGCATCCTTGTGCAAGGTGATTGTTGCCACTGATGCTTTGGGCTTGAAGACTTTGCTCCTGTATACTGCCCACCTCCCACGGTGCAGAAGTGGATACAGATGTTCCTAAGTCATGGAATCACAGAAACAACCAGGCTGGAAAAGACCTCAGAGATCATCAAGTCCAACCTGTCACCCAACACCTCATGACTAACTAAGCCATGGCACCAAGTGCCACGTCCAATCCCCTCTTGAACACCTCCAGGGATGGTGACTCCACCACCTCCCTGGGCAGCACATTCCAATGGTTATCAACTCCTTCTGTGAAGAACTTTCTCATCACCTTCAGCCTAAACTTCCCCTGGTGCAGCTTGAGACTCTGTCTCCTTGTTCTGGTGCTGGTTGCCTGGGAGAAGAGACCAACCCCCACCAGGCTACAACCTCCCTTCAGGTAGTTGTAGAGAGCAATAAGGTCTCCCCTGAGCCTCCTCTTCTCCAGGCTAAGTTCAGCAGCAATGCAACTCTGCTTAGAAGTGTTCCCCATCTAGAAGGATCACCCAGATTCATGCAGATGGTGAGCTTACCAGTTCCAGTCCACTTGCTGGTCCAGTCCTCCAGCCCTTGCCAGCAAATCAGTCTGCAGAGAGCACAGCAGACTTGTAAACACAGTCCCCAACCCTGCCAGCCCCGAGCATAACCACCCCCTGCCTGATACTCTCTCATTTCCCACTTGAGATGAAGGTCATTCACACCCTCCTCCTCCACCTGTCCCAGCTGCAATGTTCCCCCATGTGTCACACTGTGCTGCCACAAACCCTCATCCCTCCTTCCCTCACTGGTGGCACTGGGGAAGGAGGCAGCAGCACTGCTGGGGACTCACCAGGCCAGTCAGTTCCAGGAACCGCACAATTCTCTCATCATCTGCAGACCCTGGGGGACAAAGCAGTCAGGCATTAAGCAGAGGCAATGTGTGCTGAGGCCACAGCTGCATGGAGGAGTCAGTGGGGCAGGAAGGAAGGACTGGAGGATCTTATATGGTCCAGTGTAGCTGACTTAGAATCACAGAATTGTTAGGGCTGGAAGGGATCTCAAGGATCATCCAGTTCCAACCCCCATGCCATGGGCAGGGACACCTCACACTACATCAGGCTGCTCAGAGCCACATCCAGCCTGGCCTTAAAAACCTCCAAGGGATGGAGCTTATACCACCTCCCTGGGCAACCTGTTCCAGTGTCTCACCACCCTCATGGGGAAGAACCTCTTCCTAACATCCAATCTGAATCCACCCATTTCTAGTTTTGTTCCATTGACCACTTACCTCTATCAGTTCCTGAGCTTTGGTGCAGAGAGCTCCCAAAGCCTGACCTTCCTCAAAAACATTAAGCAAGGCTGTGAGCAGCATGGCAGGAGGTAGCTAGGCCCCACAGATACACCTGAGACTTGTCTTGCTTCATGGTCTCAGACACATACAGGCAGAACACAAGGATCCAGGCCTCCACTGCCAAGGCTCTGCCCACCAGCTGTTCTCTCATGGCTGACTGCCCACCATATGCTGCAAGTGGTGGAGTCACGGGAGCAGGGCTCTGGTAATAGCCAGCAAAAAGATCCTACGTAGGATGGGAAAAATCTCAGGGTGAACCAGCCATGCAGCAGGACAGAGGCTTGAAATGGTAGTCAGCAGCCACAGAAGCTGAGTAGAAGGGCTGTGGATCTGCCATGGACCTCTCTGAGGATGCTGAAGAGCCCCAACAGTAGCTGAGGGCTAGCAGTTACTCTCTGCAAAACTGTGACTCCCACAGTCACAGCCTAGACTTGGACATCTTCAAGCTGCAGCAGTCCACGTGTGGTCTGGCTTGGGAACAGGGCAGGGGAGAGAAGAGATCCATGTAGCCTGACCTCAAAAGCATGCAAAGTCCTGGGATAGCATTTGAAAAAGAGCAACAGTGAAAGATGGAGGTGGATGGAAAATGAGCTGAAGGTACATGTGGCTTGCCCAAAGGCAGGTTGTAGCAGACAGAGCAGATGTGTCCCAACAGCAAGGTGCCTCGATGCATATTGTGTCTAGCACAACATGCAAAGCATGGCCAGCTTGTCCTCACTGCACAAAGACAATATGATCTTACAAAGAGAGTAAGCTCCCTCCCAAAAGGGAGACATCACAGAGCTGACCTTAACCTACACTAAGGTAAATCTTCCAGGGAAAAGCAGAGAGCAACAGAAGTGAAACGGAGGAGCACTCCTGATGGGGCATGGTAGGGGAGAAGCTGCACTGGGTGCAGGACAGCTGACACCACAGAACTAATTGCTGCAATGAATTGCCATGTACCTGAAGCTGGATAGATCTCCTTCAGGGGATAGATCACCTGTTTAAGAGAGCAGAAGCAGCCATGTCAGAGGGAGCCAGACACAGTCCATCAGAGATGCAGTGACGCTGGCATAAATGCAGGCGCAAGGGCAAGAGCAGCCATGGGCATTCTGGTCCTTGCAGGCCTTTCTGCAGCACACAGGTTTCACAGGGCATGACTCCAGCTGGGAGCAGAGCTGGGGCCAGGGTAGAGACAGCTCCTGGGCTCACCTGCTCACGCAGGCTTCCATCAGTGAAGAAGGGGCGCTGCGGCAGGAACATCACACCCCGGGGGCCAAAGCAGGTCAGCATCTTGATGCTCCCTGCAGAAACACACTCATGCCAGGCCTGCAGCACCTGCCAGCAACTCCCCACCTCCCCCTGCACAGCCCTGCCCCACGAAGTAGCCAACAAATCCCAGAGAAGGGGAATTTGTGACATGGGGCAAAGCAATGAGTCAGAGCAGAGCAGGGTGGCTAGGCTGCACTGGGCTCACAACCCCACACTGCCAGCTCCCAAACTCAGGGCAACCCTGCCTCAGAAAGAGAAAGCTGTGTGGAGCAGCAGTCCTTACCCCGTGTGCTCTCCCACAGTCCCCCAAGGACCCTCAGCAGAGATGTCTTCCCTGTGCCAGTGTTTCCCACAATCATCACACTGTTTCCTTGTGAGATCCTGAGGCTCAGGTCCTTGATGAGCAGCTTGCCGGAGGATGGCACCGAGAGCGTCACTCGCTCCAGAAGGAAAGCCGTGTCCTTTGACACTGGGTCCTCCCCAGAATGGCTGCTGGGCCACCAAGACAAAGGAAAGGAGATCTGGGGGTAAGCAACTGTGCTAAGATCAGGCACCTCATGCCTCTTGTGCTCTGTGACAGCAGCCCTGCCTCATGTGTCCCAGGGATGACAAATCAGAGTGAGCGGTGCCCCCTCCAACCAACTGCATGCAGTATGCCGCAGCCTGGCCAACACCAAGGGCCACCTCCATCCCATGATAGCCCCACACTCTGGCATGGAAGCTGCAGGCCAGCCAGCTGCTGAGAGGAGACTCACCCATCCAAATCCCAGCTGGCTTTAGCTTCTGAGTAGTTATCAATTTTTTTCCTGCCAAGGCTCAGCAAGGTCTCCTGCAGTTCACCAATCCTAGACAAACAAGAGGTTGCAGGAACAGAAGGGGCCTGGCAGCCTCCTCACAACTTCCCTGTGCTTGTCCTGCACCTCCCTTTCCTGCTGAGCAGCTCACCTGTGCGTGTAGCCAGCGACATCAGTCACAGTGCTGGAGAGATCGATGAGCTGGCTGAAGCAGCCAATGAGGTAGATGGAAACAAAGGCATTCTGGGGAGAAATCACACACCAGAGCAAGGCTCAGCACCCAGCTGGGGCACTGTCCCTTCCTCTGTGACTGCAAGGAAGGCAGTCAAGGAGTCCAGACATTGGCCACATCAGCAGTGCCAGCAAGCTGAAGGAGGAGGGGAGAAGTGACCGAGGGAAGTGCCAGTGAAGAAGATGATGATCAGAGGGCTGGAGCACCTCTCCTGTGAGGACAGACTGAGGGAGCTGGGGCTGTTCAGTCTGGAGAAGAGAAGGGTCCAAGGAGCCCTAATTGTGGCCTTCCAGGATCTGAAGGGGGCCTACAAGAAAGCTGAGGAGGGACTTTGAAAATAGAAATGGGTAGATTCAGATTGGATGTTAGGAAGGAATTCTTCCCCAGGAGGGTGGTGAGACACTGGCACAGGGTGCCCAGGGAGGTGGGAGAAAGCTCATCCCTGGAGGTTTTTACGGCCAGGCTGGATGTAGCTCTGAGCAACCTGACCTAGTGTGAGGTGTCCCTGCCCATGGCAAGGGGTTGGAACTGGCTGGTCCTTGAGGTCCCCTCCAACCCTAACAATTCTATGATTTCGATGGTGCAGGGCTTGCCAGGTGAACAGGATGGCACAGCAGCTTTTGCCAGGTGAACACATCTCCTGCCATCCAGGGATGGTGTCTGCAGAGTGCCTGCTGGCCAGCATGGAGCTCAGCATGCTTGCCTCATCCAAGCCAAGCAGATCCAGGCCACCAGCACCATCCATGGCTCAGAGCAGGGTGTCTCAGCCTGCAGGGTCCACTTGGCTACTTTTAGCTTTGCACTCTCAATCACCAGCCAGTTTTGACTATATGGGAATGAGTCAGGTGAATGCAAGCCAGCTCAGCCTTGCCAGTGGCCAGGCTCACTGCAGGCAGCAGCCCAGGTTACAGCCTGCATCTCTGCATGGATTCATCCCCACCCACACCACTGAAAGCCAGAGGCTTTACCACCTTCTGGTGTTTTTTAGACCCAGAGGTCTGAGCTTGGAAACAGTTATATAGGTGTGTCCTTGACAGCTCTCACTCCCAGGTTAATCATATACCAGCTGCCCTCAAGTTCCCAGTTCCAGGCCATCATGGGCAGGGGCATTTTAATCTACAGGTCAGTTGCTGCAGGTTACCCTGTCCCAATGCCACCAGCCCCACACACAACCTCTATCTTCTGTGCTCACTCACCCTCTGCAATGAGGTCAGGGAGATCACCCTAGGCTCACCTTGCTGACAAGAGCACTGAGCTCTGTTGGACTCAGGTCACCGTAGACCCCAGAAAAGATTGGAATGGCAATGACCACATAGCTCAGGATGCTGCCCAGGTAGTCAAAGGTGTTGATCCCAACTGGGCACAAGCACATTGAGAGAAGACAGTGAGTTAGGGTGAGAACCTCTGTGCCAGACAGACTCAAGTGCAGCCCATGAGCCTAGTCAGAAGACCCATGGTCTTGCCTCAGTCCTTCACAATGCACCAGAGCAGCCAAACTGATTTCACAGACCACAAGCACTAGGGGTGAAATCCATTTGCCAAGCAAAGAGCACTTTGGGGCAGGCCCCTGAGCAGAGAAACATCATCCAGACACACAAGCTCTGGAACCACCCTGGAGCAAAAGCCACTTTGCCTGCTTGCTTCTACTCTTCAGGGGCCTGCCTGACTCTCACAAAGCAGGAGGGAGGACAGGAAGGAAGCTCTGAGGGGAGATGGTTGGCCATGAAGTGTGCTCAGGAGCACAGGACAGGCAGAAAGACTTGAGTCTCCAAACTCCCAGAGATGCCCGTGGACAGGGCTTCTACATTCCTTATGTTGCTCAGAAGCTCACTGTGCTGGTGAGATGAGGAGGCAGCAGCCATGCTAGCAGTCATTTAACACCCAAGCCTGCATTCAGTGACAGTGGGAGATTTTCAGGGGACAACTGTGCTCAAGAGACATGCTCTACAGGAAAGAATAGCTCCCAACAACACACAGAGACATTTCTCCTCCTCAATCCCTTCCCCTCTTCCTGGCCATTGAACACCTGCCCTCCCAGGAAGCACAGATTCTGCAGCTTCCCCTGTGAAGGGCTTGTATTCTCTGATGCAGCTGGATCCCCCCCAGCTTTGCTCCCTAGGAGGCTTTTTCAGAGCAGGATTCCCATGCAGGCCTGCAGGAGGCACTCTGCTCACCCTCAGGCCTTTCATGCACCACCACGAGGCAGGAGAGCAAAACCCAGCAGCGGTTCTCTAGCAGTAGGGCTCTCAAGCCTGTGGGCCATCAGGATAGAGCTGCCCCACTCCACCCCTCACCCCCTCCACTCACTGTATAGCCACAGCTCCTTGCCTATCAGCTCCCTCTGGGTCTGCAGCAAGCTCTGCAGCCTCCGGTTTGTGCGCACGTGCTCCACGCGCCCAGCCCTGCAAAACAAGATTCTAACATGGCACAGACGTCCTGGGAGCACCACAGGGAGGGCAAAGCACTTTAGGAACTGAGGCTTGGAAAGGGTCTGGCACCTTAGCCTCCAAGCAAGAGGCTGAGCAAGAAGTCAACACCTTCCTGAAGAGCTTCACCAAGAAACTCAGGCTGAAGCAAGCAGCCCTGTGAATCTCTCGGAGAGCACATGGCTGCTGCTGCTGCACACAGGAGGAGGTGAGGCAAGGCCAGACACTGGCAGTGAGGCCCCAGCCTGGAGCAAAGCACACCCAAGGCCACACACACTTTCCAAGCAGAGCCTGGCTAGAAGAGAGGAGGAGCACCACCACACAGGTGGAGCCAGAAAAGACAGGGCAGAGGTTCGGAAGGTGACAGCAAGCCAGCAGCACCTGCACAGCCAGCAGACCTAGTCTGCCTCTCCCTGTTCCCCACACCTGGAGGAGTGGGAGGCAGACAAGCTCCAAGCAGTGAAGCCCCCAGTGCAAGCAACTCCAGCCCCACAGCGTTGCCTTTCTCAGGGGTACCTCCTGCAGGCATCAGGAGGTTGCCCACCACCCAAGCTAGCAGCGATGCTCCCACAGCCAGGCTGAACCAGCGGCAAGGAGGCCCTTTACAGCTCTAAACCACCCTCAGCAAGCCTGGCAGCTCCCTCTGCTTCTCTGCAAGGGCTGGCCTGCCCTCAGGTGGTGAAACGCAGGGAGAGCTCCACACCTCACTCCAGGATCCCACCTGCAGCAGCAGCTATTGCCCTCCTACCCAGCACACACTTGTGCCCAGCACACACCCATGCTCAGCAAAGGAGTCACCAGGAGGCGAGCACAGAGGGCCAAGATGTGCACATGCACCACAAAAGGCAAACCAAAGATTTTCAAAGAGCCTCAGCTCTAAAGATTCTTAGGTCTTCAGAAAATGACATTTTATTTCCTCTAATACATTTGCTTCCTCAAAACCACATCTGGCCAGAGTTCAGTTTGGCATTACTGCCCTACAACTCATCTCAGGTAACCACTGGGCTGTAAACCTTGCTGCTGGGTATTCCAAAAGGACAAAGTCTTGGACAGCAGGAGTTAAAGGCAAGGAAGGCACCAGGAACCAGAGCAATGATTTCTCTTGCTGGTGAGGAGAGACTGCTGCATTGGTTTTAGCTTTTCTCCCCATTCAATTCACTTTGAAAGCAAGTTTGCTGAAGGCTTAGAAACCAAAGAAAGAGAAGGGTTACCAGTGCTCAGGTTTTGTTTCTTCCCTTATCAAAACAGTGCTTAGGCAGGTGCAAGATCTAAAACCTTCTACAAGCTAGAGAAGTCCAGCAACCAAACCCAGACATTTCTGTGGAACATCTTCAAAGCTCCAAGCAGCAGCTCAACACACTTCATGGCATCATGAAGTGAGGAGGCACTGCCAGGCTCCCAGCTGTGTGCTCAGCTCTGGGGCAAGTGACACTGAGCAAATTCAGAGTGGCAGTATTGTGTTGGGATGGTCAGGGCACAGCCTGACAGCAAGCAGACAGCAAGCAGACATAAGGGTGCCAGGCAATAGCTGGCACCCACAGAAGACATGCAGGTTAGCAGCAGCAGAACAAGGCCTGAAGCAACCTACAAGTTCCCAGAGGACTTGAGAGCTGCCTTCCAATACCTGAAAGGATGCTACAGGAAGGCTGGAGAGGGACTGTTTGTAAGGGTGTCCAGTGATAGCACAAGGGGCAATGGTTTTAAGCTGAGGGAGAGTAGGTTTAGGCTGGACCACAGGAAGAAGTTCTTCAGTATGAGGGTGGTAAGACTCTGGAACAGGCTGCCCAGGGAGGCTGTGGCTGCCTTCTCCCTAGGGGTGTTTAAGGGCAGGTTGGATAAGGCCTTGAGTCTAGTTGAGGTGTCCCTGCCCATGGCAGGGAGGTTGGAGTAGATGATCTCTAAGGTCCCTTCCAACCTAAGCTGTTCTAAGATTCTATGATCTGGTACAAGATGCAATGAGACCTCAAGCAATCTCCCAGGTAAGGACCTGTCAAAACATCAGCAATGGTCTCTAAGTCAGTACCAAATTTGTATCAGGCCTCTGGGAATGTCAGATGGGAGGCAAAGGAAAAGCAGCTGTCTCCAGCTGCTGTGGAGTATTTCTGCAGATGATGTGCAGGATGCAAAAGACAACCGAGTGCCAGGGTCGTATGATGCTGCAGCAGGATGGAGGGGACAGAAACCTTCAGCTGCAGCAACAGGCCTTGGACTCCTCTGGGAAACATGAACCCAACAAGGCTGCCCTGAGCTGGGAGGACCTTCATAAGGATGTAAATAAATGACCACCACTAACCTGTAGAATGCAGCTGGCTCCGCATTGACACGAATCTGCATGTGCTTGAACCTGGACAACAGCAAACACCAGCGTGAGGACTGGGCACAAATGCCAGTCAACTATGCAGCAAATATCCTCACTAGAACAAGCTTCTCTTGCATCTGTGAGAGGCAGCTCCTGACAGAAACTGGCTCAAAACAGCATTAGAGACCAAAGCTTAGTACAAGGTGACATCATTCTGGGCCAGCTTGGCAGCTCGTTTGGTACCCTGCACTCTGCACATCTCAGCCCTTAGGCTTCCTGTTTGCTAGCCCAGTATTTCTATCTCCACCACAATCAACTGCCCTGCCCAGCTTCTGCTGCTATCCCTGGATGTCCTGAGCCACAGGGAAGCTGCAAAGCCCCTGCCACACAGTTAAGCATTCCTGCAGAGGAAGGGGAGGAAGTGAGCTACAGAGCATATGGAATGACTGTGCTGTTTTGGGAACTCCATGAAGGTGGTAGTGAAACAGAAACCTGATTTCTGTCAGGTTGATGCAGTTCACTGAGCTTGCATCTGCACTCAAGGATGCTTCAAATGCAGTTTTCTTCAACACATCCAATGCTCTAGCAGAGGCACCAACAAGAGCAATGACCAGGAAAGTGGTCCAGACACTGAACTGGGAGACTGAACTAAGGGAACTGCCTGCCATGACACAGGGCAGTGAAAGGGATTGCAGAGGGCTCGATACATGGACTTTGAGAGAGCACTGCACAGGGAGATTTCACAGAATGCACTTAAAGTCCTGGAAGTAGCTGCATATAGAACACTGAAGGGGGAAAAAAATGCAGCTTTCACAGGAGCTGCCAAGAGGTAGTGAAAAGGCTGCTCTGCAGTGACTCACCTGAAATCTCCCTCCAGTTTTTCCTGCTGCACAAGTTTAGACACAATTGGGCTCATCAACACCTTGTTGACGATCGTTCCAATGACAAAATACCCAAAGATGCTCACTGGGCCTAGCCAGCCTGTGCTAGAGGAGGAGAAAGAGAGGTCATCTAATAATCCCAGCAAAAAGGCAGCCCAGCAGCCTCAGGCTCAAGCAGTCAGAACCCCCCACCATCATCTGTCTTGGCTTTCACAGAGGTTTGTGGGCAGCACTGCACAAGCCAAGGCAGAGTTCCAACTGGACTGCAGAGACCACTCCCCCACAAGTACAAGCATCCAGGTGTACTTTCCTGGTTACAGGCTCCAAAACACAGCATGGGAAAGAGGAGTGAAAGCAGGGCCAGGATGGGTCCTTACCTGTGGAAGCACTGGTATGTGTAGTAGGCCAGTGTGAAGGGGGAGATGATGAGTTTGCTGGCCATGGAGCTGAGCTGCCTGCAGAACCTCTCCACATCCTGGCTGATGCGCTGGTCCCTGCTCAACACAAAGAGTCACTGACTCTGCTAAAGCTCAGGAGCAAGAACCCTAACATAGGGCACAAGCCAGGCTGCTTCAAATCACCTAAGCTCACAATAGGGTGCAGGTGAACAACCCTGCACCTGTAACTCCAAAGCCCAGAAGGACATACCAAAGGTCCTTCCTGGCTCCCAGGATCCTGCTGTTACTTTTACCCTGTTCCTTGTATTAACTCCTTGTTCCACTTTCAACAACATTGTCCAACTCTGTGCTAAAGGTTTCTGCATCCTTGTCCTTTACTCCTCTTGTAGACCCACCCTGTGCTACTAAAAACTACTGACTCTTCCCCCAAACCCTCAGTACTGGTGCTGCATCTCAGGAACCAGAGCTGCCAGGACTGGCTAGGGCACAGGCCAGGCCTTCAGGAGTTGTTGGATATTTGCAAACACTTCTATCAAAGCCACCCTTCCACAGTAGCTGGTCCCTCTGTGCTGCATGGAGTGCCCTCTGATCCTTTTGCTGCAAAGAGAAAAGTGCTTCCACTCACCCCTACCCCACAAGAGCAGCACACCAAGCCTTCTCACCCCATCAGCAGCAGGCACATGGGTGACACAGCCTCAGTCACAGAATCAAGGAATGGTAGGGGTTGGAAAGGGTCTCCAGAGATCTTATGGTCCAACCCCCCTCATGTCCTATATGTCCCACTGCTGAGCAGGAGTTGCACTTGGGGTAGCTAGGAGGGATTTCAGCATATTCACTCTCAGCATCCTGTCTGTCCAGAGCATGTGGATGAGAGCTTCAGTCTGGTGTGCTAAGCACAGGTGGAAAGGCCACAACTCAGAAGGGCTGACTCCTGCTTAGACATCAGTGCAGGTACAACCACAAGGACATTCATATTTCAACTACTACCCTGACTGACCCTTACAGTCATCATTTTTCCTCTTCCACAGAGTGCAATTGTTCCCATAAAGTCATAAGCCGTGCTCTAGACTCCTGACAGGATATTGCCTTTTATGAGCTATTAACCAACACGTAATGATAACATCTAAACACCAACCCAAGCGCCCTGCTAGGAGCTGCAAGTGCTTGCATGCCACTCAGAACCCACTCTTCATTCCTTCTAGATGGGTAACAGCATGCATCTGGCACTGAGATTGGTTTGCACTGAGTACTGGGAGGTCACTTTGTCCCCCTAGTTCATTCTCTAAACACCCAGTGCGGGGGGGGGGCAAAAAAATCTCATTGAGGAATTTCAAGATAATAAACAATCATCAAATTGGATGTTTGAGCAGAAGCATGGTGGTAATGAGAAATCCTCCACAGCAGCCCCACACATTCAGCCTGCTAAGGGCAGGAGTGCTGGGTCCCTCACTGCGGGGCAGGCTGACCCAGCTACCTCGTGCATTTCACTGCACAACGTGAACACATTCCCTGGTTAAAAATAAACCTCAGCAGGACAGTCATGTAGTGAGTGGCCTCTGTTCTCCAGCCCCACCTCCCCCAGCCAAAGGATGAGACAGGCATACAGGAGTTTGTGGCCATGGCCGATGTGCTACACTGCCTGGGAAGTGCAGGACGTCTTGGCGACAGGACTGGCTTTTGAACTTCTTGCAGCTCCAAACCACTGCAAAATGCATCAGAAATTAACATCTAATACAGGTGGGAATAACCTCAACGGTGGCTGGAAAGTGTGCAAGCATCATGGAGCTGTGATTTCAGGTTTGCCAGCAGGGCTGTTTGACCCAAGCTAAGGGCTGCTTGCTGCTACCCCTGCAGACAGCTCTTTGTTCTTACTCAGGCTGCCTCCTAGCACTGGGCCAGCAGAAGCAGGCAGGGAAAGAGTCTGGCCAATTTCCAAGACAAGCTACAGAACATCCGAGACATCCAGCACAGTTTCACTGTGCAGCCAAACAGACTATCAAGATGTGCAACAAAGTGACAGTGACAGGCAGCCGGGGCTCTGGGCAGCAGAAGCACGGAAGCTGCTCCAGTTCCTTGAGGTCATCACTATCAGCAACAGTTAGGAGTCCCTTCAAGGCAGCCATTTCTCACAGGGACCAGAGACATGGTGCTATCAACATGGGAGATGGCAACAGTGTGGTGAGCAGACCAGAGGTGTCCCCTCCAGGGGAGGAGAGCTTGTGTTCTCCAAACAGCTGTATAAAGCCACACAATTTAGAAGAAGTAATTCCCCAGTTCCTAGTTTTCCAGCAACTATTTAATACTAACTACTTTAAATACTGGAGGAGAAACAAAAGCCCCTACCTCTCACATGAAGTCTACTGTAGGATCTTTATCTCTTCAAAATATGCAACTATGACAGCAGTGTCCTGTGTGGCTGGAAGTCCAGGACAGCATGCAGTTGTGAGGAAAGGATGTATAAGACCTTGGCTGCACAGCCCAGGTAGATCAGTAGCTCTGCAACAAGCAGGACAGTGCACAAAGCAAACTGGAAGGGGATCTTGGGGCGGGCTTGCATAAGCCATATTTCAAGTCACTCCTGACATTTCCTTCCTTTCAATGAGAAAGGGGAAATGCAGTCCTCATACAGTGCAAAACAAAGCCTTTCCTGGACATGGCTCCCAGGGGTTATCAAAACTGTTAACCTATGGCTCCCACAGGTTAACAAAACTGTGTTCAGATAGAGTCTCTGGTGAAGGTCAGACAGTACAACAAAGATCATCCTAATGTGCTGGCTGTGTGAAAGCAGGAAGAAGTGCTGACTCCAGCCCTTTACAACATCAACTGAGTGTCAAGGGTTGGATTTGCAGATAGCACCTTTTACAGCAGCACTGTTCTGCTGGGCCTCCATCCTATAATCATCATGACCAGCAGTCACGGGAATTCCTAGTAACAGGTACCACCTCCCACCCAGGACAGGAGAGAGTATTTGTGCTTAGATGGCAAAAGCTTCTAGGATGCAAGTCTCAACCCAAAGAGAAGTCAAGAAAAAGTGTGGAGGCCAGGAGCAGCCAAGCAAGAGGCTGGGAGAAGCCACAGGAACCTACGGGTTGTCGATGTCCTCGCGTAGCACGTGCAGGTTGTAGTAGACCTGGCCTTGGAAGTAGCAGCTGTGGAGGTATTCAGTGAGGGATTTCCTCCAGGTCACATACATCATGTTGCAGATAAACTTGTCGAAGCTTTTTAGCTGAAAGGAGGACAAGGAAGATGAAATAAAAGCAGTTTGTACCAGTGATCTATCCCCCACACAGTGATCTAACTGGGCAAGGGCAGACCTAGATCCTTCATCACCAGAATCATGCTGGGAGGCACAGACAGCATCTCCTTCCCCTCCCAGCCCACGGGAGCCTCTGGCCTGTCTTACCGTGGAGTTTACTACGATCAGAGTCAGGGCAACAGCAGTCAGTGTTTTGAACCCGGAGAAGTCCTTGCTGCCTAGGACCTCATAGTACTGGCTGGGAATGACACCGACCTGGTAAATAATCAGTTGCTCTGGAAGAAAGAAGCAAGCATGTGAAGTAAGCAAAGCACAGCAGTGACACGGCAAAGGGCAGGGGTGCGAGCGCAGGGGATGGGGAGCAGAGGTAGGGTGCAGACATCCCCCAGGCTCACCCAGCAAGGCGACGCAGAGCAGCGTCAGGAACATCAGGGAGCTCGGGGAGGGCCAGCCGGGGAAGATGACGGCCTGCAGCCGCAGGAACCGCCGCAGGAACAGTCTGTCCAGCCGGGGGCCAGCTCTGCCACGGAGGAATACAGAGGGAGCAGCGGTAAGCTATCGGAGAAGCTCACCTCCCCTCTGCCCCGTCGGAATAGGCACTCCCGAGCCCGCCCCTCACGCAAACCCTCTCCTCACCGGCCCCTGGCCCCGGTGCCCCCCACCCTGGCGCTGCCTCCCGCCATCAGCGCTCAGCGGGACACGGCACGACCCCGCGGGACGGGACAAGACACGGCACGGCACAACCCGCCCGGGAGAGACCCCGCCCCCGAGGGCGCTACAGGATGAATATTCATCACCTCTCCTCGCCCTGCATGAGCGCCGGGCAGGGCGGCCGCCACCGCCGCCCCCGCGCCGCCGAGCGCTTCCGCGTACAGCGTCACCGCCGCGATTCCGCCGCAGCTCCGCCTCTCCGCGGGCCACAGGGAGAGAGCGCCCCCTGGCGAAGCGCCGCGCTGCCTGCAGGACGCAGCGCCCCCTGGCGGCGGCGAGTGGGGGGGAGGAGCGGCCGGCCCCGCCCGGTCCCGTCGCTTCCACACGGAGTCGCGGATGGTGCCCGGCGTGCTTGTGTCCCTCCTTGCCTACTCACCGCTCGACTGTGTGCATCACCGGCTCACTGACTGAGCTGCAGTGTCCCGATCGGAGTAGAGGCCCTTGAGGCCCCGTGGCTTGGCAGGGCTACGGCTGCGGGCCAGCCTCCGGGGACGAGCCGTGTCCTGGCAACCACAGGGCAGCGATAACGAAATGCCTCCTCCGCTCCTGAGCAAGGAGCTGGACAAGTGTGAGCTGCTCCATCGGGAACCCCAGAGGCTGAGGCCCCAGTGGACAATCCCCGTGGGCAGTGGGCATTGCCCTCTTATTTCAGGGTACATGGGAAAGGAGGAGAAGGGCTGTTTTCTGTCCAGGTTAATTTGAGGTGGGCAGTGAAGCTGAGGGCTGCTTTGAAAGGACATGCAGCATGTGGGTGCCGCCGTCTGCAGGGGATTACTCAAGTCGGAACCTCAGGGTGAGCCAGCGATTCCCAGCGTGATGGTAATGTGTGCTCCCTGCTCTCCTGCAAGAACCAGAGCCAGGCAATATGAAACCCAAGGTGGAGAGGGTAGGGAGGGACTTCACGAAAGCAGCAATGGGCTGTGTCAGCGAAGTGACCCCCTCTGGCTTCTCAGTGACCCCAAGTTTATACAGAAACTACCTTTTAATTTTTTTTCCCCAGATTTGGGTAGTCATCCAAACTCCAGGCTATGAAATGTTTCAGCACAAGTAAATTTCTGGACAAGTCTGATGATAAGAGATGAGGAATCCTAAGAGATGGAATCACTTCCTTCCTCAGGCAACTCTCAGATTTACCATCCTGTTGATGCCATTTCTTCTGCAGAGCCTTTGGGCAGTCCCTCTTTCCATATACCAAGTAGCTCTGCTCTCCTGCCAGTTCCCTGCCTCACAGTCATCTTCCTCTTTCCTCATCCTCATTTCCCTCATCTTTGCTCCTCTGCTACCTGCTTAGGTGTCCAGGCACTTCAAAACACAAAGTCAGAGTATGTGTGCTGAAAGAAGATACATGAGCCTATTTCCTTGGCAAATGACCCTGTCTCTAAGCAGTGTCCCTTTCTCTTTGCCCTCATCTCCCTTTTCTCAGCTCTTTTAGTGCTGGAATTCACAATGCTATCAGTCATACCTAAAGGTTAAGCTCCAGAGGGCAGAGATCAGTCCTCTGAAAACCTGACCTCAGTGATGACTAATTTTTATGTTAAGAGGATTGTTTTTTCCCTCAGCTGTTGCATCAGACCTGGGTGATGGTTGCTCCTAGGCAGCCACATCCTCTCATGGTGCACTGTTGCAGCTGTGGTAATTGTGTGTGTCACCTTGTCAGTCGTTACAGGGACTGAACTGACTCCTTTGCTCCCTCACCTTCCTTCCCCTGCTGATGAAATGGCTTCCTAGCACCAAGGGAATCTGACACAGAGACGAGATGGCCACAACAATCTATCCCGAGCCCATCCTCCTATCTCCTCCCTGCCCTTTGTCCCGTCGCTGCCACCCCCTGACCACCACCTGATAAAGCACATGCCGTGAACTCCCTTTAGTGAATCAGCCCAAGGATTTTTCCTGGGACCACTCCTAAGGCAGCCAAGATCAAGAACAAAAGAGAAGTGCCTTCTCTCTGCCTCTTCATCCCCCCGCCGAGACTGAGCCCTAGACACTCAGAGCTGCTTTCAGCACAGAAACATTTACATCTTTTACAGCACTCCAGCTCTACTTCTCACGTTTCTCCCCCCAGCAAACACCACGGTCATTTCAGAGTGTGCCTGGGGGCAGGGCTTGGGAAAGGACTGGGGAATCACGACTTCAGCAGGGTTGTATGGTTCTGTTTACACTGCAGGGCCATATCTCAGCTCCCTGACTAGCTACAGACCCAAGAGAAACCCCCTTTGCATTGCTAACTCGTCGCTAAAGGGTCTGCCGTGGACCCCGGGAAGGGAGAGCCAGGCATGGCTTGCTAAATCCTGGGCTCCTTGTGGCCCTGCAAGTTAATTCCTTGCGGTGCTTAACCCCAGCCCCATCTGCTCCTGCTTGCTAGGTGTGAAACATCCCATCCCCCGTCCTCCTCTGCCTGCTGGTGGATGCATTTTCCCACTGCCTAGGATGAGTGGGGGAAGCCCCAGTCCAGATCCTCCCATGCCCCTGGTCTTCTATCCCCTTCCTCCTGGCAGTCCCCACTGCCTCCCTATGCTGCCACTTCCCTGTGCTCACTCTCTGCCTCCTGGCCTGTAGCTGTGTCAGCAGCCTGACAACCCACCTTGCAGTGCTTCTGTGGAGTAAGTGCCCCTGGGTGCTGCCTGAATCAAACAGCTGCTGCTGTGACCACTGAAAGAAACACAAAACTGCAGCCTTGACTCTGCAGCTAGCTTGGCCTCAGCTTTCCTGTCCCAGGTCTTCCTTAATGCTGCCAGGCTTGTGCATGCTGCCTAAGGAAGCAATGCTAGGAAAACACAGCCCTCCTGGGTTTTCCAAATTTGAATCTGCCATTTCCTGGCCACTTTTCCAGTCTCCAGCCTCTTCATGCATGCCTGTCCTCACCTGAGCTTGCAGATTCTTCAGTTTGGGATCACCTGCAAGCTTCAGCCCTCTCTCTGATCATTAGTATGAAGGGGTAAAGGAGACCCTCATTCACCTCTCTGTATTTGGGTATGAACTAAACCAACTGATTTTCAGCTGGACCAGCAACCTGAACTGACTGACAGAGTTCCTTACATTCCTGTGCTACCCCAGAGTGGAAGGTGGGAATGGAGAACTGAGGGGGGAGCAAACAGCAGAGGCCAGGCTCAGCATGGCTTAAACCTCCATGGAACCCCACCACCGGCTCCTGCTGTGATATCTTAACGATTCTGCTCTTTCCTCCTCCATGCTCTATGCCTTAATTAGCCTTTCCCCCTCCTGTGGGCCAAACTGCTCTGCTTTCCTTTCCATCCTCCTTCCCCTGTACTTTGCCTCTAACAGTGTCTTTCTACTGTACACTTCAAAGGCTTTGCTTGCTGCATCTCACCCGTGCTGGCATCAACTGATAACACCCCAAAGCAGGCCAGGTCTATCATGAACTCAGTCACTGAAATGGCTTTGGGCCCTTTGGATCTGGGCAAGAAGCAGGCATAGGGAGGAGGGGTGGAAGAATTTTCACCATTCACCTCTGGGAAGAGTTATTAGTAACACAGGAAAAGCAAGGGGGAAAGCAGCCCCCTCCTCCACCAAGCCACCCCAGTGGAGAGCCTGCTGAGGGCAGAGTGCTTTTATGTGCAAGTGGGAGGGAAAGAGAGTGTTAGGGTTTCAGAGGGAAATGCTTTGATCTTGACTTTGAATCTCCTGCAGTTCTCAGCTTTTCCCCACCCCTCCCACCTATGGCCCAGACCCCAGGAAATGGCCAAAACTCCCAGTCCTCACCCAGCACTATGGTACTGTGCTTGGTGCTTCATATTTAATTCATTCCCAGGAGCCTTGGGGAGAAAGGGCACAGTGCCACCACCAAGTTCAAACCTTCCCTCCCAATTCACAGAGCTGGTCAAAAGCCAGAAGAGAAAAGAGCCCTGAACTGAGCAGAAGAAAATTAGAGATGGGACCTACTGTGTGCACTTTGCTACTCCAGGGCAGAGGACAGGCAGACCTGGCTCTCCTGTGCAGTCCTGCTGCATAAGACTGCTAAGTCCTGAACATCACCCAGAATATGAAGTGAGAGGCACCCACTATCAGTAGAGGGACAGAATACTCTGGGTGAATTTCAAAGGACAACACCAGCAAGGAGAGTTCACAAGTCAGAAAGAGAAGAACAGCAATGTGGGTGCTAGGGATGGGAAGAGGGCGGCACTGAGGGGTGCTGTAGGAAGGGGGAAACCCCTGAGTCTGAGTCACTGCAGAATAAGTGGGCAACAACATCTGGGAGAGCCTTAGAAGTCCTCCTGTGTCTTGTGCAAGATAGGACCTAGTGCCCAGGCCAACTCCCCCCGCTGCCCTTGCAATATGAAACTCCTGGATGGACCTTACCACCAAGCTATCCTAAAGTTCAGGCCACATTCTTCTGCCATCTGTGTCTTCCCTCTGTCCTCAGTCACATAGCTGAAGTCAGCCATGGTAACTGCTCTCACTCACTGAGGTTGATGCACTCAGATGTCCGTATCTGTCAGTTCTCATTTGAACACCACTAAATAGATTTTGCTCCTTGCATCATCTCCTATAATTCAATCACTCCAGCTCTGTTGCTTCTGGCTGAAAACTCCCTGAATTTTCTCAGTCTCCCTCCCAGTGTGATGTGAGCAGACTTGGACAAAATTGTCTGTCTGCTGGTGCTCAGCACCATCCTGGGGCATGCACAGACAGGACAGTGCCTCACGGAACCTTGCCATCCCTTAAGGCTCATCTCTTTAAGGCCCAGCATCCCTTTAAGGGCTCCAGCACAGATGTGAATCATGGCTTCAGAGACAGTTTGAGGGCTAGGAGTAGGAAGCACCAGACAGTGTGAACACCAAACCAGGAGACACCTGTCATTCCGTTTGGACAAGTTACTACAAAAGATGGGGCAGACTCCATGTTTTCCAGGTTCCTGCTGGGGCCAGAACCATTTGACCTTTCTTCTCCATAAGACTAGTGGGCAGGCTGCAGCTGCAGCAACCCTATTTCTGTTGTCAGTTTTAGCTGCAATTCCACTGGTGTTTTTGGCAACTGGTCCACAGTCTGACCTGCCTTGAATTGCATTTGGCTGCCCCAGGTGTTTCAGCTATACCTCATCCTGTCTGAATGGTCTCCTCTGCTCCAGCTTTGCAGTGCTGCAGTGGGTAGGGTGCTCTGATTCCTTTCATACCTGGAGGTTTTCTAAGTGGGAGTGGAGGTAGGAGTGGGGAGCTTTCCTGTTGGGGGGGATACCTGAGTGTTTGAATGTTGTCCCCATGTGTGGCACTGTGGGGATTGTGAGAAAGCCAGAGTAAGCCCCACTTTATACAGGAACCCAGGACCAAGTCTTTGGGACACACTGTCTCACGAGGCTCAGGAAAAATGTTCTGATTGATAATTTTATCTGCTGAACAGGGAGGTTGCTCTTGACCTCAGAGAAGGTTCTGTGCACAAACTTGGAGCAATAAGACCTGCCTTACAGCATGGGGAAACACACTACCCTGAGACCCATGAGCAGCTGGACATCTCTGCATCTTTGCTCTGAGCATTGTCTGAGAGAGGATGGGCTGCAGCAGGCAGGCTAAAACACAACAGATAGAAAAGCTAAATGGTTAAGGTCTCCATGGCCTACTGTCACGCTGAAGCATCCTGCACCAAATCAGGGAGCATTCTGGTCCCCCAGCAAACTCCTCCAAGGAACAGAAAAATGCTAACTACTTGTTTATATGCTGGAGGCCGGTGTGTGCAGTCATCTGCATAACAGAACTGCCCAGGCTGCCTCTTTGTGTGTTTTCCAGCTCCTATGTTAATCACTGACCCTGCTGACTCTGGCATTTACCAGTGTCTCACTGCCCTGTGAGCACCGCTTTGCATTTGCAACCAAAGAAGTTGAAAGGATGAAGGATGAGCAAGGAGCTCAGCAGCTGTGGATATGAACACCAGCCTGCTGGGCAAAAGATCCAGGACTGACCAGGTTGATAATGGAGTGGGTCTGGCTCTGGAAGATATGAAGGTTGTCTCAGGAAGAAAAAAAAAGGCTTACCAGGGTATGGTTTAGGTCTCTCCTCCTTGCATTGTAGCTTTTCTGCATCCAGTGAGAGCGACTGCTGTGAGTACTGAAGGCCAGGGTTCAGTGTCAGCTAGGGTGGTCGCCCCTAGGTGAGGCTGGGATGACTCACAATTAGCCAGTCCACAGCTTCCAGTGAGCCTGTTCCTCCTGCCAACCTCTCCTTGCCCACCCTCCCCTTGCACTCCTGGACTCAGATATGAGGCAAGAGAAGTGAGAAAAAGCAGTTGAGGGTATGTACTCCTGGCCACACTGCAGGGAAGGTGTCCCTTGATGCGTGCTGTGACACATGCTCCCAGGCTAATGTCCCCTCCTCAGAGAGGGAAGCGGGCACCTTTCCCCTGTTTGAAAAGTCCATGTTTAGCTCTCTTCCCAAATTGCATAAGAGTTCTATCCTGCCCTCTCGTTGCCAAATGCTGCAGTCACAGTGAGGTTTCCCACGGGTGGTGACATGAGGGGAAGCAAGCCCTTGCTGTTTCTGACATGGGGAGTTACTTTGCACACCTCACTGGGTGGGGGGATTGTGATTAGTCTCAGGCTGGTCCCCAAAGGTAGGCTGAGGAGAGGAACCCAGATGCTGCTTGCAAGTGGAGCTACAAACCACAGGGTACATGAAGCACTGAGACCAGCTGGTGAAGGACCTATCTCTTCCCTGTTGATCAATCTGTGTCCCCTGTAGTTAAAATGCACACATCCCTCACACTCAAGAGCAGACAGGCTCCTCAGAGACCTGTTTTGGGGTGGTGTAGATTGTGATAAAGCAGGTCCTGGACTTGTGAAGAAGACATTGGGGTAGAGCTGGTGTTGGCAACATAGTGATGGTGGAGCGAGGTGCCTGGCATGCAGGCTGTTTGCACAGCCTCACGTGATGCCCGAGGGATGGGATGAACCCATTGTGCAAGCAGGAGTAAAAGAAGGGGATTTCAAGATTAGACTGCGGAGGAATCAAGGCAGAGATAGCAGGGAGGAAGGCTACAACACTGAGGGCCCAGGCACAGCTAAGGCAGGCAGATGCAAGCCTATTCCGGAGGCTGCCCAAAGCTGAGGTCAGGCAAAAGGCTGCCGTCATTTTAGTGCCTCCTGCAAAAATTTTTGACAGCACAGCTGAGCTTTGCCAGCTTTACCTGCCCGGGGGTCTCACCAGCATTTCTTTGCCGGGGTGAGGAAGTACACTGCTTCGGGAGGGGAACGGGCAGCTGTCTCCTAGCTAGCAGTGCAGTGAAAGGACCATGGCCTCGGCAGGAGCAAGTAGGAAGATGCACACGCGCTGTGCCTACCCCGTGGACTGTAGTGACACTCACCCGGGACCTGCCTGCTCCCCGTGGGACACAAGGGATGCCCCATGCAGGCACCCACCTCCCACTCCGCAGCCCTTGTGGGCTCTGTCGCCAGCCATGAGGCCGCAGACCCGGGAGATACCTCGGGGCAGGAGGATGCTGTGGGGCGGCAGGCTGCCGGGGAGCAGCGGGGCAGGGCGGCGGGAGGCGGCGGGCCCTTTAAGCGCGGCGGCGGCGGGACAATGGCCATTATCACTTTAGCTTTGGAAGTGACCCCCGGCCCGCTCCGCTTTCATCTGGGCCGGGGCCGCGAGGATGGCCCGCTTCCTGGCGGGGGAGGGGAGGAAGGGGGCAGGCGGGGAGGGGCGGCCCGGCCCGGCTCGGCCCGACCCGGCGCCGCACGCGGCCGCCCGCTCCCGAGGGTCACTGCGGGGCTGGCACCGGGGCGGCAGCGGCGGCGGGTCCGCGCCGCTTCCTGCCGCCGCCCTTAAAGGTGCGGGGCGGCCGAGGGCGTGGGTGGGGTGCGACCCGCGGAGCCAGGTGAGTGCCGAGCCGAGCGCCGTCGGGGCGGCGGTTTCCCGCCGTCCTTCCCTAACCCTGACCCCGCGGGCTGGCCCGCTGCGGCGGGCACCTTCCTCCGGCGGCCAGGCGCCCCGTCCCGCCCTGCCCTCAGTTTCTGGTCGGAGGCTGCACGGCACCGGCGACCTCTCCCCTGCCCTGGGGCTGTTCATCCCTTTGTCTCCCGGGCCGGAGAAACGGCGGCCCCTGCTCCCACCCGGGGCGTAAGGCTGTCCTCGTCTCGGGGGCCGCTTTCGGGAGAGGCGAGAGCGGCCGTGGGGGCGGCCGTGGGTGCACGTTCACGGGGGGACGGGGCTGGAGGCGGCTGACAGGCGCTGCTCGCAGCCGGTGCCCCCGCCCGGGAGACAGCTGAAGTCGGGTTTGGCTGCAGCCCTCCGGCCTGGGTGAAGGCGGGTCCGTGGCTTCTCACCGTGCGAGTGTTGCCCCATTTTCTGGGCTTTAGTGGAGGCGTGGGCGTTGGCAGACGGAGCCGGCTTCTCCTACTACCTGAGCTGCGAGCGCTGAGCACCTCCCGGAACTTCCCCCCCAGGGATTTTTGTTCCAGTGGTGTTTCTAGCCTAGGCAGTCCTTGAGATTACAGCTTCTGCTGTGTGGTTGTGGTAGGTCAGACCTCCTCCTTTCCAATGAAACCTTCCCTGAGCCTGAGCTCACAGCTGGGTCTAGGAGGTGGGCCACCCAACCCAGTTGGGTTGGTACTCCTGTTGCTTGTAAGGCACTTGCAGTCCAGGGCAGCAGGGACTGAAGTCTCCTGGATTCCTTCTGGTGGGAGCGTTTTTGGGGCTGGCTTGGGGAACTTGCACTACTGGATGCCACCAGCCCATCAGTTTGGGTGAGGGAACGTGATCTGCAAGTGCTTGCTTATCTGTTACAATGCAAAAGCGGCTAGGTGAAGTAAAGCCTCCTTTATCCACTCTCGGTGTGGAGGCAGTTTTGGAAGCACTGGTCTGTCGTGTTCAGCTGGCTTTGCTGGGGGTGTGCAAGGAAAATGTTCCCCTTGCAGCAGGTCCTGTGTGTTCAGAGCTGATGAGTTTTATCTGGGAATACACCCAAACTCCCACCATGGCTTATTTCTGCCCCCTTCCATCCTGCCCTGGGAGCTCACCTGTGCTGTTGTAGTTGAAGGGTTTGCCTTAGGATCACTTTTGAGGCTCTGTTGCTCTGGGCAGCAGAAGTTGGTAGTGACATTATAGTTGTGGTGGTTAACACTTATGGACAGGACTAAATCCTGTGCCTCCAGCTCTCCTTTTTACCCTTCCTCTCCTCCACCAGCTAAAAGGGGGGTGGGCTGGGGGAAATGCCCACCAGGCCATAAAGACCAGGGTTGTTGGTGGTGCTCTCTAGGCTGTGTCAGCTCCTCACTCTCTTTAGGGGAAAAGCTTGCCTTGCCTTTTCTGGCTCTTTTCTGGGTTAGTGTTCAGCTGGGCTGTGGGGGCTGAAAGAGGGAGGTGGCTGCCGTGGAGGGAGGTGGCTGTCCTTGAAAGGGCTTGGCTTGGCATGGCATGGAGAAGGAGGACTTAGGCTGTTGCAGCTCTTCTGATGAATACTTTTGCTTCAGCTCCTAAAGCACATGTTGGACTTAGAAGTTTACAGAATTTTTTACTATAAATTGCCATGAACTTCTAGGAGAGCAACAATAGAGAGACCTGACCTGAAGTGTCAACCAGACCAGGATTTTAGATAAATTTATCTTCTCTGCTTCACAGCTGTGTGCATTCTGTGTTGTCTGATACCTGATGCCCCACAGCTGTGGGAACAGCTGTAAGAGAGGGCCCTGATGTGCAGGAGACTGAAGAAGCTTGAAGCAGGGGAAGGGAGCTAATTTGGTGACTAGCTGTGTCCCGTTAAAAGGCAAGGGGCAGCAGCAGCATGGAAGCTCGTGGTGAGATAGCTGGGAAGCACCCATGTGATTCTGTGGCACCTTGTTTCATTCACTGTTTGGTTGTGGCCAGGGGCTGTAGATGTTATAAACTTATCTGCAGCAGAGCACAGGGCTGAGAATTGGGAGAAGTCAGGAGGGACATCTGCTTTACTGCAGAGCTGCTGTTTTTCCTGCCTGGCTCTGCTGTTTCCTTACAGA
The DNA here is from genome assembly GCF_026170545.1 of Melanerpes formicivorus. NCBI lineage: Eukaryota > Metazoa > Chordata > Aves > Piciformes > Picidae > Melanerpes > Melanerpes formicivorus. Next base: position 1,398,994 of record NW_027142442.1, read on the forward strand.
GCTTTGAGTACATAGTGACACGTGTGAAGTGTTGTGGGAAGGTGGGTCTCCAGCTGGAATGTGAATCAAGTAGACTACAAATTGATACCTTGCATTTTGGAGTGGTATGTGAATGAGCCTTAGGAGAAAATGGACCATGGTAGGTTTCTTGGTTGGTTAAAGTGATGTAGTCACTGGGAAAACACTGATTAAAAAGGGATAGACTGAGCTGGCTGATAGGGAAATGATGCTGAAGAAGCACTTATGGAGCTTGGATCATGGAGTGTGATCTGCAGTTGTGAAAGCTTCTGGAGGGAAGAGCCATGCAGACATCAGGACCTAAGCTGACAAAGGAGGATGTGCAGGGTTCACCCTTTGAGTGGGAGCTGGCACACAGATGGAGGAACAACAGGACTGGGGTGTGCTCAGGCATAGAAAATAGACCCTGTACAGCCTCTGAAGTACACATCCAATGCTCATGCTCCATCTGCACCTCTGGGTTGCCTCCTGCTTGGTAACGTAAGTCCCTAAGTGCTCCTTTTGCAGCTTCTCCTTGGCTAGTGGTATGTGTCTGCTGAGCAGCAAGTGACATCTAGTGTCAGCTCAGGCAACAGTAACTGAGGCTTGGGCTGGCTCTGGTTCTTCCTCCTATCCCAGGTTTTGTGACAGAAAAATGAAACCTCCCCCCAGTTTTATCATTCTATGGAATGAGCGTGGCTGCAGTGCCCTGCTCTGAAGGAGGGGCCAAGCTCCTTGCCCCTTCTGTTGGGCTGAACACCTTGAGCCAGGTCCCTCTATGCTCCTGTGCAGTGTTACTCTGTCACAGGTCTCTTCCTGTAGAGATGACAAATGTTTCCCTTTGAGGCTTTCTTCTCGCTGTGTGCTCGTAACAGGATGGTAAAACGAAAGATTTGGAGCTACTGATGGGAGAGCCGGGTACAGGGGTGAGGCCAGGTGCAGAGCCAGGAGTGCAGGGGTAGGAGGTGAGCTGTCTTCCCACACTCATAGGTGCAGTCACTCCTCAATTTCACCTAGATCCGTGCCTCTGGAGGTTGTGTGCCGTGTGTATTGCCCACAGGAGGTCACCGGAGAGCAAGCTGAGCCCAGGTCCCTGTCCTAGGTCTGCTTGTGGGGACCTGGGCTTCTTTCTTTGTCCTTGGAAGTGTGGATGGCGGGGCGAGCAGTGGCCTTTCCTTTACCCTTTTCCACCATCCTGCCCTCTGGGGAAGAGGTGGGCCTAAAGGCCGGGTCCATGGTAGTCTGGAGCATGTGCTAGTTTAACCTCTGGTGACATCTTTGTTTTTGCTGTCCTTCAGGATGATTCAACGGCACCAGCTGGTGCAGTCTGTGCTGCAGGAGCTGCAGGAAGCCACCGAGTGCTTTGGTCTGGAAGGTCTCACCAGTGCTGTGCTGGAGGCAGAGAGAACCCTGTCATCTTTCTCCCTGCCTGGCTACTGCGGGAGGCAGTTCCAAGAGGAGTTGGAGGTTGACCGGGTAGCCAGAAGCCTCTACCCTGAGGATGCTCCAAGTAACATGCTGCCTCTGGTTTGCAAAGGTGAGGGGAACCGTCTCTTTGAGGCTGCCAGCGTGCTGCTCTGGGGCAACCCCAGCCTCAGCCTGGAGCTGCAGGTGCGTACAGTGGTGGAGATGCTGCTGCATAAGCAATACTACTTGAATGGCATGATTGACTCCAAGGTGATGCTGCAGGCTGCCCGCTACTCCCTCTGCACTGACGAGACCCCAGAGATGACCAGCCTCCCCATGGCTATACTAGAGGCCATCTTTGATGCTGATATCAAAGCTACCTGTTTTCCTGGCACTTTTGCCAACATGTGGCACGTCTACGCTCTTGCCTCAGTTCTGCAGTGTAACATCTACTCCATCTACCCCATGAGCAACTTGAAGATTCGGCCTTATTTCAACCGCCTCATCCGGCCCAGGAAGTGTGGCCCACGAACCTCCACCCTCCACATCATGTGGTCAGGGCAGCAGCTCTCCCGGCAGGTCTTCAAAGCGCAGTACTTTGTGGCTGTGGTCGGCCTGGAGGAGCTGGAACCCACGACGCCTTCACCGGAGCCTCCTGTCCAGCCGATGAAGACCCTCGAGCTGCTGAACAGCGACCCCCAGCTGACTTACTCCAACCTGCGTGACCGGTACAGCATTACCAAGAGCACCTTCTACCGCTGGAAGCGCCAGTCCCGTGAGCACCGGCAGAAAGCGGCTGCCAGGTTTGCAGCTAAACACTTCCTCCAGTCCTGCTTTCAGGAGGGCAACATCATCCCCCTCCAGCACTTCCGACAAATGTTTCCAGAAATTTCCCGATCCACCTACTACGCCTGGAAGCATGAGATGCAGAGCATGGTCAACGGTGATGCCTCTGCTCTGGCTGAGGCACATGGCTTCCAGGAGCTTCACAGGGATGTCCCAAAAAAGGCTGATGTGGATGAGCCAGCAAATTCAGGGGGGAGCTTAAGATCCCCAAGTCCTTCCGTTGACCCTGTCCAAGCGGGAATCTTCATGCAAGGAGCCAAATCCTACCTGGAGAAATGCATTTCCATGAACACTCTGGTGCCTTACAGGTGTTTCAAACGCAGCTTCCCTGGCATCTCCAGGTCTACTTACTACAACTGGCGAAGAAAAGCCATCAAGGAGAACCCCAACTTCAAGTCCCCCCAGCCTCCCTCAGATAACCAGAAACCTCTAGCAATAGGAAAGCCGTTCCTGCAGCTGAAGCCAAGCAGTGTGCCTGTTAGGAAGAGGCCAAACAGAGACCGGCCAGCACCTAGGAGCCTCCTGCAGCAGAAACCCTCTCTGTGTTGGAGGAAGCAGCTGCGAGATGTGGCCAGGAGGCAGGTCCAGCAATGGCGGCTGCCATTCTGCCAGTACCGCCTGCGCTACCCGTCTCTCTCCTCCACAGCATACTGGTTTTGGAAGGGCAGTGGTGGGGCCCTCAGGCAGCATTGCCTGCCCTGGACCGGCTCCAGACGGCCATTGAACCGGGTGCCTTCCCCGTCACCTCCCAGAGCACAGCCAGGCCTCAAGCCCCCGTGCCCCACGGAGGTAGCCACCAAGCAGCCAAACAAGCCGGCTCCAGCTACGCCCTACAACGCCACCATCTCGGGCTACGCTGTGTCGGAGCGAGCCAACAGCCGGATGTTTGTGATGGATGTGATTGCCACTGCCCAGTTCAAGGCGCAGGCCAAGCTATTCCTGCAGCAGCGCTTTGAGTCGAAGACCTTCCCCACCTACAAGGAGTTCAGCGCCCGCTTCCCGCTCACGGCACGCTCCACTTACTACATGTGGAAGCGCGCTCTGCACGACGGGCTGACGCTCGTGGATGCCTGAGTGCCAGCTGCCTTGGTCACAGCTCCTCTGCTCATTGTGCTCTTTTGGCCCTCCAGCAGAGCGCCTGGGCTAGGGCCCTGCTCTAACTTCTGTTCTGGTTTGGTTTGATTTGGTTTTGTTCCTAGTCTCTGGTCTTTTTTTGTGTGTGTGTGCACGGTTCAGTCAGGCACGGGAGCGTGGTGCCCGTTCCCAGAGATGGGAGGAGTGGAAGGAGGAGGTGCTAAGCTGCCCCAAACGGGAGGGGCTAGGTGGTTGTCCTCTCTGTGCTTGGAGAATGAGCACGTGAGGGAGTGCTGTGCCAGTGGCACAGGAATCTGCTGGGTCTCCTGAGACAGAGGACTTGAAGAGATCTCTGCCCTGGGTGGTTGCTTGAATGAGTAACATGGATGTGCAGGATGAGCATGGAGCTGCCCAGCATTCCCTTGGTGAGCACAGCAGTGCTGGCTCAGTTGTGGGTGAGGAGGGACCGAAGAAGTGCTCTGCTTTATGGGACAAGCATCTTTGATCTGGGTTCTTCCCAGTTAAGGAGAACAAAAGCTCCACTTGGGGTCAGCACCAATGCTACCTTGGCTTTCTGGCTCTTGTCCCAGTCCTCCCTAGAAGGAGTAGAGGCTGGTAGAAGCGGGGATTTGTTTGTGTTCCTACTGCAGTCTGTCTGCTAGCAGTGCAAAGCTAGGAGCCAGTGTCCTTTGCAGGCTCTGGAGCAGCTGTCCCTGACCTTTCCGGTCTTGTAGCAATAACCTTTCACACAATCCTTTACTCTCACAGCTGGCAGATGCCTTACTTCCCTAGAGTGTCTCTTCCCTGGTGCCTGGGAGAAGGCAGAGAGACCAAACCTTGTGTGGCCTGTGTCTCCTGTGCCATGCTGCAAGCTGGGTGCAGGTGTCTCCTTGCAGCCAGTCTAGAAGCATATGCATCTCATTTGTAAAAAATCAGAGCAATAAAAAAAATCTTCCACTCCTAGTCCTGTGTGGTTTCTTTTGTTTGTATGATTTCTGGGCAAGGCTTTCCCCTCCATGTCTGCTTCTGAAACTGGTTTGTGAGGGGAGAGCCTGCATACACCTCAATCCCTTCCGTGAAGGTCCTCTTCTGCTTCCTAAGACCTGGTGGGGACCATCAACTTGGCTCTCTGGATTGTGCTGTCCTTGGTGACAGGCCAGGACTGAATGCAGGGCTGGGAACAATGCAGCTGGTACAGCTCTGTGTGGTGGCAGGGATGCCATGGCAATATCTGACATGTCAGTGGGTGGGCCTGCCCTGAAGTGGTGGTGCTGTAGAAGGCTTAAAGAGGCTGTTTGCACCTCTGCCCAGATGGAGTCTTGCAGTGCAGGGTTGTGGGGTCCCTGCCAGTCTGGGATCTGCTGGGGGGGTCTCTAAAAAGCATTAACTCTGCAGTATACAAGCTTCTGTGTGGTGTTTGCCAGCAGGGCTGAGCTGTAGTGGCTGCTACTGCCGAGGAGGGTGATGACAGCTGCAGTACTTGATTGTAGGAGTCAAGATGCAGTGGTAGTCCCTTAGATTTGCTTGCAAATGAATTCGTTTTCTTCTTTCAGCATGTCTGTGACCTGTCAGACTCTACTCAGCCCAGTCCTGCTCCAGGGGCAGTCTTGCTTCATTGACCACTTAGAGGGGAATATGTGCTAGAGAGTCCTGCTGGGCTTTCCTGGGCATCAATCTGCTTGACAAAGCAGGGATCAAAGTCATCTTGTGGCATCCTTGGGTGTGAGGCAGTCCCCAGGAGCAGTTCTGAGCCTTTTCAGATCCTGTTTTGCTTTGTGGCCTTGTTGTTGTTGGGTCCTTACCACCACCCATCCACTCCACTGTATGCTGTGTAGCTGTAGAGGAGTGAATCTGGGGCAGCAGATGCCCCATGGAGGGGGGCAAGCAGGGAGCTGTGGAGCAGTGCTGTGTGCTGCTGCAGAGAGCCCTGGGCACCCCGGCTCTGTGTCAGGAAGTAATTGGAGTAATTAGCTACCAGAGAACTCCTCCAAGGGTATTCTGGTAATTACTCCAGAGTGATTACCTGTGTTTCCAAATTGCTGGAGGCTGGAGATAGCTGCTTTAGGCTCCAGCAGTGACTGTGAAGGTGGACATGAGACCCCCTGAAGCACACCCAGAGGAAGGAGGGGTGAGGTTTCTGACAGTGAGGGTGGGTTTTCTGACTGTGGGTGCTAACACATTTGGGGCCATTTGGAAAACTCTAAAGCTGGGGCAGACTGTACAGCAGCAGAGCAATGGCTGGGGCATCCCTCAGCATGGCACAGTATGGTGGGTGGCTAATAGCTGCTGGTGGTGGCAGATGTCATCAGGAGAGCCTGAGGGAGCCCCTCTGGTGGTAGGTACCCAGTTCTCTGCAGAGTACAGTATGGTTTCTCCTGCTTTCTGCCACTCAACTCTCCCTGAAATGGGATTGTTGCATGCCTCACCCTGGGGTGTAGTTGCAGGATAAATCTCTCCTGGCTACTGAATTTGGGCTCTCTTCCCCCATCCTCCACTACCCTCATGTGGCATTTTGAGGAGAGATCTATGTGTGCTGGTTTTCTGTGGGGAAGGGGCATGGGTGAGGGACTTAGGGAGTCAGGTAGTGATAGGACTAGGGGGAATGGAGCAAAACTGGAAGTGGGTAGATTCAGATGGGATGTTAGGAAGAAATTCTTCACCATGAGGGTGGTGAGACACTGGAACAGGTTGCCCAGGGAGGTGGTGGAAGCCCATCCTTGGAATTTTCTAAGGCCAGGCTGGATGTGGCTCTGAGCAACCTGACCTAATGTGAGGTGTAGCTGCCCATGGCAGAGGGCTTGGAACTGGATGATCCTTGAGGTCCCTTCCAACCCTGACAATTCTCAGATTCTGCCCTTAGCTGGATGCCTGGGTAGGGCATGGTGGGAAAATAATACTCATCCCTCTGAGGTGTTTTTCAAGTACCCTTATGTTTCTCCCTCCCAGTGCAGTGTTGTGGTCGATCTCTGCCAGTTGGCACCATCTAAATGGTGGCTGCTTGTTATTTACTGATGTAGTTTGTTTCTGAGTAGAGTTTAATTGAGGGGGGAATTTGTAGCACTTAATTTGTACTTGTGCTGCTCTCACGTTGAGCTGGTGGTAGGAGATGAATTTGAGGCAGGTTCATCTGTTCCACACTGTCTGATAAATCTCTGCCTTTGCATGTGGAGTGAGACTTAGCTCAGGTGCCAGCCAAACTCCCTCAGAGGTGGGTGCTTGAAAACACCAACCCCCTCAAAAATGGAACTTAAAAGGCAAGTGAAGCTCAGAGGCTGGTGGGCAGCAAAATTCATTTGGAGCAGCTCCCTACCTACCTGCAATTTATTTGTGTCCCTGGCTTTTCCCCTTGCCCCTCTCCCCATCCCTCCTTTATCACTTCAGTAACCACAGCACTGGGGGAAGGTAGAACAACTGCTGTGGGATGGACATCTCCCACCATACCTCAAACACTTGAGAATAAAGTTCTATCTTCCTACCACTTCTGCAGCTTGAGCACGGGCAGGGGGCAGGCAGGCAGCTGCTTGTGCAGCAGGAAGGAGGGTGCTGGCTCCAGATCCTTTGCCCATGGGGCTCTGCCTCAGGTCTCTGTGCTAGGATAAAGCAGCCACCCCTTTTGTGGGGCACTTGCAGCCCTGAGTGTCCCCAAAGGTTGGATGGCTTTCTTCCTTCCCATGCCAATACAACTTTAGAGGGGCTAACCTCTGAAAACCAGCTTTCACATGCCTGTTACACACAGAAATGGCAGAGGTTACAGATCACTTTAAGCACTGTGCTTCAGGCAGGGACACAGTTAAAATCACAGATTTTTGCCACTTGTTGGCTTGTGAAGCTTTGTAACACCTCACCCAGCCACGAAGGCATTGAGGTGTTGCAGGCAACCTTCTCCCAGTGTATGGACAGCTCTGTCCTCCTGTGGCTGATGCCAGCATACATGAGGATGTAGGGCGGGTTAGAGAATCCCTTGCCTGTGAGCTGCAAAGCCACCAGTTCAGCTTTGTGAGTGAGGTTGAGTTTGGTCACTACAGGTGGTGGTGCTGCTGTAACCCACACAAACTTCTGGGAGCCACTAGGTTTGGTCCTGTCTGACATTTTGATTAAGCAGCAAGATTGGTTTAAAAATGAAGTCAGAAAACACTGCATGGATTGAAATCCAGGTAAGCATCGTGTCTCCAAAGGTAGATAGGCAGCCCCTGGGGGGTGTTTCTGCTGGGAAGTCCCCAAAAGGTTCCCAAGGATGGGAGTGAGATGAGCATAGCTCTGCAGCTGGAAGAGCTCCTGTGCAGAAATGGGGGCAGGAGGGAAGTTGTGCCATGCAGTGAGATAGCCCAGGAGCTCAGCTTCTTCAAGGCAACAGAGATAGCAGCATGGGGAAAGAGAGCTGGGCAGACCCTGGTGGCACCAAGGCTGAGAGCTGGCAGTGGAAAGTTGCCTCATCCACGTGGGACTGAAGCAGTATTTTTAACACAGGCAGAAACCAGCCATATAAAATGCTTCCCTAAGGTGCAGGTGGCTGCTTTTGCTTGCTGAGAAAAGGAGGTAAAAAAATTCTGGCCATGCAGTGTGTGGCAGGGTGGGGGGAGAAGAGAGGTGCTTCCACCACTGCCCTCGTCCCACCCTCGGGCTGAAGAGACAGCACCAGCTCCTGTGCTCGACCGAGCCTGGCCTAAGGGGAGGTTGGCTCCACCAGTACATTCCTGCATACATGGCTACTGGAGGCTGTGGAAGAGGGAGCTGGTGCCTGCATCTGCAGTGAGAGGAGAGGTAATGAGCCTCCTGATTTCACAGCAGCTGATGCCTGAGTGATGGCTCCTAATTGGCTTCTCTCTGCAAAAATCCTCTCCTGCCAGCCCCAGGAGAGATGGCATTGCCACAGGCTGTGCCTCCCCTCAATCTCACTGCTGCAGGCTGGTCTTGGGGAGCAAAGGGGAGAGGATAAGCTAGACAAAGAGATGCACTGCTAAATGCTTTTAGATATATTTTTTTGGGCTAGGAGTAGGAAATTCTCCCCCTCTCAGATAATTAGCTATTTCCTTACTGGATTGCTGCGAAGGCAAAACACTCACTGTGCCATTAAGTGAGGCAAGGAACTTGCTCTGCTTTTATTTCCCTGTGCCTCCAGAGAACACTACAAGAGTGGTGAGGCACTGGAACAAGTTGTCCAGAGAAGGTGTGGATGCCCCCTCCCTAGAAGTGCTCAAAACCAGGTCTTTGAGCAACCTAGTCCAGTGGAATGTGTCCCTGCCCATGGAAGAGGGTTTGGAACTAATGGTCTTAAGATTCCTTCCAACCCAAGACATTTTATGGTTCTATGTTTCATTGACAGATGGGGAGGAGAACTGAGGCATTCCTGCCCCACCAGCTGATGGAGAGCAGGTTGCATCCTACCAGTTAGATGGAGTAGCACAGCATGAAGAACAACCTGCACCACTGGTTTCTGTGTCACCCAGCTCAGGGATGACTCTGAGGGGAGGCAGGCTGGCTGGGAGAATGCAGGAGGACCAGTGCCTCAGTGGATCCCTTCAGCTGGGGACAGGGTCCACAAGGATCTTGTGTCCCTCACAAACTGCACCAGCTTCTTTTCCCTCTCACCTCACCCCTGTGGGAAGAGGAGCAATATCCCGCACAGCCTCACCCTTGTCACTGCTCCCTAGCCCCAGTCTGTAGCCAGCAGCCCCATTTTGGCCTGCTGCAGCACATGCCAAGGGGTGAGTGGCATGAGCAGAGCTGGGGGAAGCTCAGAAGCATGGTTGCTCAGATTTGTGGCCAAGGTGCCAGTGCTTTTATTCCTTGCCTTTCTTCCTGGTTGTGTCCTTGAAGGTGGCCAGCCCCACCCTTGTCACAGGCTCTGTCTGCACCATTCTTAGCTGCTTCTGAAGAGCAATGCCTGCTGAGAAATGCTCACCTTGGCATTGCAGAGGTTATGAAAGGAGCCCAAGCTGGGAGGTGACATTTTCCCCTGCTGCAAAGAAACCAAAGCCCAGCACACCTCAGACAGCACAGCCTCCAACTCCTGCCTGAGCGAGGACCATCTGCAGGCCAGGGAAGTGATGGAGGGGATATTCAGCCAGCTGTGTGGAGCTTACCTGGCTTTGTCCCCAGGGTCTTCTCCTCACAATGGGAGGGCATCTGGATCATCTGGTGATGCCATTTCTTGCAACCCAGAAGTTGCCCAGCATGTGAGATGAGAGAAGGGTATCTGGGCATGCGTGCAGGGAGAAGGGGGTATGGTACAAGCTTTCTAGTGACTTTTCCTGGCTGTCTCTTGATGCCAGGGCTGAGGCTTTTGGTGGGGCCACAGGGCCAGAGCAGGGACATTTTGGAGAGGAGTGGGCAGAAGGCAATGGGATGGAGTTGCTGGGGCCAGGGGGTTGCAGGACCGTGCCTGTGCTGGGGGTGCCAAGCAGCACCTGTGTTCACAGGAACAGGCACCTGCAGCCTGCTGGCAGGGAGCTCAGTTGCAAATAGATGTCTTGATTCATGGATAACTAATTACTCATGAATGAAGAATGAGGGCTTCTGGTGTATCATGGGACCTTGCAGCTCTTGTATTTTCAGAAAACCCTCAGCTGTGGGGAAATGCTGCAGGTTGCTGAATACACCCTTGTAGGACTTTGCTATTTAACCAACCCTACTCCCCATCCCCAGCTGAGAGAACCCCAGATCCTCTTCCTTCAGTAACCAGGAATCTTGCTCCACCACTGCTCCTCTGCATGGGCACAGACCATCTCTGCACTCCCTGCCTGTTGCACCACCTCTCACAGCTGTGATCTTCTGGGTCCCTTGCACTCTCTTCTCATTTCTGGGCTAGACATTCCTATACCACACTTCAAGGTTGTTCCTCCTTTGTTCCAAAGTTCTCAGCATCATTTGTGGGATCAGGACCATTATGAAGGGTCCTGTGTGGGAGGGGGATCTCTCTCTCCTGGGAAGAGAGGAGGGAAGGCACAAAGGATCACCTCTTCCACGCTCACTGGTAGAGTTTAGTTTGAGCTTAAAAAACAAAAATCCAATTTCTGGGGCTTGTGTCTTTCCTGGCTGCTGTGCCTCGTTGCCTTCTTTTTGCTTGCCTTCTGCCAGGGCAGCTGCAGCAGATGCTGTGAGTCTATAATAAGTTATTCAGCAGCAGCCTCCACGCTAGTCCTCGGATTTCAATTTCCACGTTTCCCTTCAGGCTGTTGCTGACTAATTTCACCATTTGCATAATGCTCCCCTTAGGGATGCTCTGGCACAGCCCCTTCCCCCTCCTCTGACAAGATCATCAGAGGTTCAAGCTATTAGCAGAAGACAGTTTAATTCTGTTGACCTTTCACCTTGGTCCTTCCTCCTACATCTCCAACTGAAAAAAAGGAAGTGGGTTGGGATGCAGGGGGCTGGGATGCCCATGGGGAGAGGGCTGGGGGTTGGTGGCTTCTACCTGGTGGCTTCCATCTGGTGCAGCCTCTGGAAGGAACCTGACAGCAGAGGCACAGTTTCTCATTGCCCATTCTGGTCCATCAGCCCTGATGTTTTTGTCTGAATCAGCATCAGCAGGGGCTGCTCAGGTACCCCAGCAGCCACCTGTGCCCCCTGGCTGGAGATGCTTGAGGTGAAGAGGCAGCATGGTGCTGAGCTTGGTGGGGGAGTGATGGGCCTGGCTCTCCCTGTTGCTTGGGCACCCACAGACTGAATCAATGCTCCTGTCATGCTCAGTCATTTGGAAGAAGAGATGCCCAGGAAGACACATGGGTGAGAGGGGAATGAAAACCATCCCTCAGCTGCTAGGTGAAGGTGAACCTTTTCTCTTCTGGACACCCCAGTCATTCCTTGAAAATTCTGTCTCTCTTCACCACCTTGAAGAGCTTATTCCCTCCTGATGTTTGTGTTATATTGCCACTCTTTGAGCACATTTTATTTATGCTTCTACCACACACAGAGCAGCCTGAACACACACACACACACAGAGTGCTCCAATACCTCTCTCCCCCTAATTCTTGTCCAACCACATGTGGCAAAAAGGCCACATCACCATCCTGCTCCCAGCACTAGCAGCTCCCTGTGATCTACACTGCGGTCCATTTCCCTCTGAGTTGCCCAGACACCAGCTGGATTATACCTTCCTTTGGGACCTGCATAAACATCTCCAGGTTTAAGTGAGCTCAGCACTCCTGCAAATCTCACCTCTTCACTAACCATCTCCATGTCCTTATACACAGAATCTTCTGTTTTCTGCTTCTTTTATTAGCTTTTCCATGTTATAAAATGTAATGGGAACTTTCAGATCAGCTTCTGAACAAGTCTCTGATGTGCTTCTCTTTTTCATGGCTCAAGTACAACAGCAATTGCAGACATTAACATGCTTCTCTATGATGAAATGTACATTTGAATGGCAGCCAGCTCGAGGAACATGCTGCACCCCTTGCAGAGCTGGCTGCAGACCACCCAGAAACCCTCATGAGGGCATTATGGGCACCCAGAGTTTGCCTGCAGCCTCCTGCACACAGGGAAAGGAGGTGGCAGGGGAGCTGTGACCAGGGCATGGGTGGGTCAAGGTGGATGTTGGAGAGGTGGGTGAGGCAGGGCCATTTAACACCATCCCTTTGGGGCAGTCAGTGCCTTCACACCCATCTTTGCAGGGCTTGTGTCACTGACAACATATGAATTAGCAAAAGTAAGATGTAGGCAGGGATGTGTGGGATCTCTTTGTCAGCAGAGCCTTAGGATAGATGGGGATACCCCTCTCCAAGGCACAGGAAGAAGTGTGTTTGGGTCACTTCTGTGTCTCAGGCTCCCTCCAAGCCTTCTCCTCTCTGGATCTCCCCCCCTTGCAAACAGCACTCCCACCCTGGGCTCTGCATGTCATGTTGGCCTTTACTTTCCATCCCTCTTTCTGTATGAGGCCCTGACCTAGCGCTGAGAGTAAAGTCCTTCAGACCCCAGCCCTCCCAGGTAGTTTCTTGGGTAGAAATTGCCATTGCAAGTGATTTCCAGGGCCCAGCACTGTGGGATGCCAGCCTTATGGGGACTCTGACTTGCAATTATCATGACAATCATTATTATCATGGAGAAAACCTCGCTGTCTTTGCCAGCTTGCTCCAATTATGGAAGTGACAGGTATGCAGCCACCAGCCTGCCTTCATCCTCCTTTTTTGCCTGGGATAAGCCAATGACTGGGCTGTCCCCTGGATCAGGAGTCTGTCTGCAGAGGGATATGGAGAGCATGCCCTTCAGTCATGTCCATGCTTTGTCCTCCTACTTTTCTGCAGCTGAGGGGCCAGGTGTCGCACAGTGGCACTGAAATAAGAATGTTAGCCCACCACCAGTGTCTGAAGACCAGCCTCCCAGGGTCACTCCCTGGTGCCATATCCCCTCTCCTCCCTGTGTGCTCTCTGCATGGGCCAAGCATGGGCACCAGCAGTGGATCTCACAGCTGTGGGGCTGGGAGGGGAAGCCATGGCCCCAGAGCAGGTGTGATGGCACCAGTCTAGCAGCAGGATGCAGCATCTTTCCTGCATGTCTTCCTGTTGCTCCTCCTGGTCACAGCAGCCAGGCCAGTGTCAAATTCCCTGCTGTCAGATGGTGGCACCCCACAGCCTTCTGGTTGTCAGGGGTCTACTGTTTGTTTGCAAGGGGAAAGAGCTTGTGCAGGGCATCCAAGCCAGGGTCCAGCCATGCAAGCAGCCCTTGCAGGCACTGGTGCCCCCTGCTCCATAGGAAAGCTCAATCCCAGGAGGGCTGGCAGCTGGAGATGACACTGAGGTGCAGGTGGCAGCTATACATGGCCCCCTTTGGAGAGATAAGCAATCAGAGCTACCACCACCCCGACGTACACTCCTGTGCCGATGGTTATGGAGAGCGCAGCGAGGAAGAGAGCTCGGCGGGAAGCTGAACTGGCCAGGTGGAAATCTCCTTTGGAGACAGCCTTGCTGGTCTGGAAGGAGAAGAAATGCTTGTTGCTCATAGCAGTATCAACCTGGCCTTTTAGCCCATGTGTAGTTGTGCCACTACTGAGTCAGCCCCCTGTCCTCAGCCACTGGAAGGCTGGGAACAGACAGCAAGGTTTCTGCCAGCCTGGAAGGGCTCAGCACAGCAGTGCCACCCACACACATTTCCCTGTGGATTTTGCCTCTAAGGGAAGCATGGGCTTTGGCCATTTGTCTGAAAGCCCCAGCTATGTGGGCATTCAGCCAGGACAGTAAGTGGGTGGCTGGACTCTCACAAGACCAGGAAACGGTTGGTGCATGGAGTGAGGGCTGTGTGGCACCAGCTAGATACCCTATACAGACATATAACCCAAGCTGCCTAGTCTCAGGAGTCTGACTGAGGACTGGAACCCTTGCCCTTCATGGATGGGGAAAGGGAAGAACATGTGTTAAGAAGCCAATTCAGGCTGGGAGCACTAATAGTATAGCTAAGATGTGTTCCTGAATATGCCAGCAGTGTCAACAATTCAGATCTTCTTATTTAACAGGTATCAAGGTCTCTTCCAAGCTGGTCTATTCTATTCTATTCTATTCTATTCTATTCTATTCTATTCTATTCTATTCTATTCTATTCTATTCCATTCCATTCCATTCCATTCCATTCCATTCCATTCCATTCCATTCCATTCCATTCCATTCCATTCCGCAAGGTCCTGCATCTGGGTTGGGACAATCCAAAGCACCGATACAGGCTGGGCAGTGACCGGCTTGAGACCAGCCCTGAAGGACTGGGGAAGCTGGTGGATGAGAAGCTCAACATGGCCTGTTGGTCTGAATGTGCTCCTGCTTGATTTTGCAACTGAAGCCTGTTTGCCATAGAAGGGCTGATGGAGACAGCAATGTAGATGGATGTTGGTGCTGTCTCTCTGAGCTGGCAACTTCCAGCTTTCCTGAGTACTTGGGGCATATCCAGAGCTACTCTTGATATTACCCACTGTTTGTGTTTGATGTGGAGACCAGGGCACTCAGTGTGCACAGACACTAAATAGAGACAGTCCTTGTCTCAGAGAGTGAATGGAAGTGGTAGTTATAGCAAATGGAGCTGAACAGAAATTGCACCAAGTCCATCACCACGTGGGAAGTGTACTGTGCTACCCTGCACCATGTGGGAAAATCTCAAATCATCCACTCCTCTGGGGCCTAATCAGTTAAAGTTTCCTCTGCCTCTCACCACCACTGTGCCAGGAACTAGCATTACATATTTTTCCACCTCTGCTTCTATCCTCCTGATTTAACTTCTCAAGGCCCACCCCCGTCTATTCCTGCTACAGAAGCATCTGTGCAAACACAGAGTAAATCCCTTGGCTCTGCACGAATTATTCTGGGTCAACAGTAATGTAAATGAGTCCAAGCTCTGGGCTTAGCCCTAAAGAAGGCAGCAGCTCCTCACATCTGATGTAGCCTTAGGGCTACCACCCTCTGCAGTCTCTGCCAGTCTGGTGTTGGCTCACACACCTTAGCCAACACATCAGAAACATGTACAAGAGAGGAGCTGTGGTGTGTGATATGGAGACCAGGTTCCCTTTGGCATCCAGTTTCTAGAGTAGACTGACTCCTGGGGCATGAGCTTCCTCAGACTGTGTCATGGCATGCAACCTCTGCTTTACTGGAGAATGGGAGGGTAGGTGGGAACATGCTATTTTCCTGAGCCTTGCTGGAGGATGAGAACCTGGACAAGGGGCCAAGGGGAGCTCCAGTTCCCTAAAAACCACCTGAAAGACCCAATGGACAAGCTGGAAACAGTCTCTCATGGGGAGAGGTGACAGGACAAGGGGCAATGGCTTCAAACTAGAGAAGGGCAGATTGTGATTGGATATCAGGAAGAAGTTCTTCACTATGAGGGTGGTGGAACACTGGAACAGGCTGCTCAGGGATGTGGTTGAGGCCCCTTCCCTGGAGATACTCAAGGTAAAATTTGACAAGGCCCTGGGCAACCTGATCTGGTTGGGGATGTCTCTGCTGACAGAGGGGAGGTCAGACTGGGTGACCTTTGGAGGTCCTTTCCAGCCTAGACCATTCAATGATTCTATGAAACTCCAGTAACCCACAAAAGACCTGGAGGGCTTGTGACCCCATAGCAGTGATAGAGACATCTAGGAGCCAGCAGCACCCTTTGCTTCAGCCCTTAGGGCTCTGGGTGTGGCACAGAGACAACCCTTAGAGCCAAAAAGGTGCCCAGTCCCCTTCAGTGCTGCTGTGGCTTGCAGGTCCCTTGCTCCAATGCTCAGTGCCCACAGCTATGGAAAGAGATCTCTTACCCCCTGGGAGAAGTAGAAGGCAGCAATGCCCAGGGGCCAGAAGCAGCACAGCATGGAGAAAAGGGCCAAGCCCAGGTGGTCCCGAGGGGGAAGCATCAGGAAATGATCCTCACTTTCGCTGTCGCTGGAGGAGTCGCTCTGCAAAACCAGACACGTGATTCAGCACATGCCCACCTCCTCCTGGCATCTCAGCCCCTCTCCTCCCATAGGTTTCCCACCTGCAAGTTCAAAGAGTGAGTTTCAAAAATATTTTAGCCTCCTCAGCCCAGTTTGATGAGAAAAAAAAAAACCAACAATGTAGCTCAGCAAATTCAGGAGCAGAGTATGTTCCTGGCTCCCTGCCAGAGCAAATGCTGAGCTGGCTTGCTGGGGGTCTGGGATTTCCCTGGGAGACAGATAGTCTTAAACTGAAATATCTTCAGCTTTGGCAGAACTGGCTGTTTGTCAGCTTAAACAAACTTAAACCAAGTGCCTTATCCCCACTAGGGCCTGGGAGATCGATACCCTGCTAAACTAATTTAGCAAGTGAGGAAAAGTGGTTGGATTGGAGCCTCCATCATAGGGGTGGCATCTTCTGTCCTCTTACTGAGTGCTTTGCTCAGAGCGACTGCAGTCAGCCCTCCTGCCTGTGGGCACTGCTCAGCCAGCCCCAAACTGACCTGGAAGTGATGTGCCCCAGGCATTGAAGGATGCTCAGGTAGGGACACCCCTGCTGCCGTCTGAGAAGGCCACATTACTGACACTGAAAGCAGCAGAGCTGTGATGGGTCATCAGACATCAGCTTCAGTGAGTCTGGGGACCTGCTCCTACCTCTGAAGGTCCTGGATGATGTTCTTAGCCTCTGCAACTCTGCTTGAGCCACAGTGGGGCACAGAGCATAGCATGAGGCTGCTTTGCCAGCTCTCACTCTTCCTTTGCAAGATTCACCTTGTTTTAACATACATATATATATACACACATACATATATATATACACACATATATAAAGCTGCTGCCATCAGGCATGTGAATTTTGCTGTTATGCAAGGATTTCTGTTTCCCCTTAGTCTGAGTGCCATAGCAGCAGCAGCCTACCCTTATAAAGGGTCCCCATGTCCCAGGGGTCCGGCAGAGATGGCCCCAACTCCCCTTCACTCTCAGCAGGCATACAGCCATGCTGCTCTCAGGGAAGCTGACCTCCTTCTGAGGTCTACAGTGAGGAACAGGGAGCAGAAATTATAAGGAGAAAGAAGAAACATTAGGTGCTGGTGAGGCAGGATATGGCAAAGTCTAGGGGAAAAGCTCTGGGGAAAGAAAGGAGAACAAAGGACTAAGAATTTGGGCTGGTGGCCAGAGTTACCAGAACAGGAGTCTGGTACCATCCCACCTCGTAAAGCTCACCTCATACTCCTGGAGCTCCTCTTCTTCCACCTCATAGGACACAGTTTGGATGCGGATATCACTCTCTACCAGGCAGGACCCTTGCACCTCATGCCCCTCAGGACCTTCAGATGGAGCCTCTTTGCTTTCTGTAAAGGTGGTCTCGCAGCTTTCCATCTTGCTGTCCTTGGCCTTGAGTGCAGTCTCATCCTTCACAAGGATGAAATTTGGGCCATACAAGGCTTCAACAGCCAGCTGCAGGGAACTGGCATCCAGCAGCTGGTGAGTCCTGGCACCACCAGTGTTTTGGAAGATGTAGGAATACAGTTTCCCTTGGCAGTGATGACTGGAGTAGTCCTGGCTGTGATGCTGGTGGTAAGAATAGCTGCTGCGAAGGTGCCCGTTGGCCTTGGCCAGGAGGGGGTTCTGGAGCTCACGCACACTCTCCATGCTGCTGGTGGCTGAGGGAGCGATCCTGCAGGAGCAGAGAGAGTCAGAGGGAGAAGGCTGTTATTTCAGCAATGCAAGGGAGAAGAAAAGCCTCTCACCCATGCAGAGCCAGTGTCAAGATGAAGCTAGTGGGGACAGAAAGATTGTGCAATGCTAGAGGAAACAAGAGCCTTCCCCACTTCTCCATGGCTTCAATGCTGTCTTGGCAAACTGAGCATCAAGAGGGGATTGGACGTGGCACTTGGTGCCATGGTCTAGTCATGAGGTCTGTGGGACAGGTTGGACTTGATGATCTTTGAGGTCTCTTCCAACCTCAGTGATACTGTGATACTGTGATCTCTTTATCTCTACCCAATTAGTAGTAAGATAAGGAAGCAGCCCTGCAACAAGATGATCTGATTCAGGCTGGATTAAGATGAGGGTTTGCTGTATCTCTAATGCTGTTGAGATGGCCACATGCAGCCTGACAGGAAAGGCCTTAGTTCATTGCTTCTGCTGGCTCATAATATGTGCTGTGATAAAGTCCAACAGATGGCACAGAAGCAGAAAAAAGGCTGACATTCACTGGAGTAGTCTCCATGCCTTCTCAAAGCAGAGGGTCTCACAATGAATTACAGACTTTCAGGCATCACACATGCATTGGAGAATAAATCTTGTGAGGAGCGACTGAGGGAGCTGGGGCTGTTTAGTTTGGGAAAGAGGAGGCTGAGGGGAGACCTCATTGCTCTCTACAGCTACCTGAAAGAACATTGTAGAGAGGCTGGTGCTGGTCTCCTCTCACAGGTAATTAGTGATAGAACAAGAGGGAATGGCCTCAAAATATCACTGAGTAGGTTTAGACTGGGCATTAGGAAAAAATTCTTTCCCAGCAAGAGTGGTCAGGCATTGGAATGTGCTGCCCAGGTGGCTGAGTCACCAACCCTGGGTGTGTTTAAAGGTGGTTTGCATGTGGTGCTTGGGAACATGGTTTAGGGGTGAGCCATGTAGAGTAGGGTTATCAGTTGGACTCGGTAATCCTGAGGGCCTTTTCCAACCTGAATGTTTCCATGATTCTATGCAGGCTGAGCCAGGGCTGGGGTGAGCACAGCAAGCCACTGAGGGAAGCCCAGAGGCTGCTGTGGGGACATAAAGGTGGTGTTCAGCCTGGGGTGGGGAGTGTTGGATGCTCAGCCAGCCGTGGAGGAACAGAAAGATGCAGAGGTTAAAGGGGAGGCTCCATGGGGTTTGGTCTGCCTTGAAATTAAGACAATTTAAGAAGATGACCCATCACATTAGAGCTCTGTTTAAACCAGCTCCACCCCTGGGCACACCAGCAGCCATGCAGTGCTGGCTCTGAGCCACTGGCTTCAGAAAATACTGAGTCTAACTAGGATCCTCATCTACAAATGTCAAAATAGGCTTCTTCCTCAGGTAAATTCACTCCCTTCTCCCCTCCTCCATTTCAGAGTGCTGAAACCTTGGGCTGCTCTTTTCCCCCTCTTTCCTTTTTCTTTCTTCTTTTTTTTTTTTTTCCCCATGAAAATTTTTGAGATTAATTATTTCAACCCCATTTTTTTTTTTCCAGAGGAACATTTGCTATTTCAGCTGCTCAACCCACCCTGGCACAAAGAAAATGTGTAGTGAAATATCAGCATTCCCCAGGAGAGAGGAACAATTACTTCGTGCTCTTTAGTACCTGAGCCTTGTGTTTTACAGCTGCTCTCTAGCATGTTCCCAGTTCCTAGACTGTGCCACCTTATTGCCTTGCAATCCCAAATGTTCCTGACCTCCTTAGAGACTTCCATCACTGCTTTCTCTGCAGGATGCTGTGTAGAAGAGACACGATTCCACCTGCTACAGGGCTCCCTGAAGTGCACTCGGCTTTCTGACAGAGAGCACATCACCTTGGCTTTAAATCTGTCCTCAAGAAGAAAAATATGAACAAATAAGCTGGAGTTGAACATTCCAGAGAGTGGAATGCTGCACTTTGGCCACAGCAACCCCATGCAGAGCTACAGGCTGGGGGCAGAGTGGCTGGAGAGCTGCCAAACAGAGAGGTACCTGGGGGTGCCGATTGACAGTCACCTAAACATGAGCCAGCAGTGTGCCCAGGTGGCCAAGAGGGCCAATGGCATCCTGGTCTGCATCAAGAATAGTGTGGCCAGCAGCAGCAGGGAAGTGATTGTGCCCCTGTACTCTGCTTTGGTTAGGCCACACCCTGAGTACTGTGTCCAGTTCTGGGCCCCTCAGTTTAAGAAGGACATCGAAACACTTGAACGTGTCCAGAGAAGGGCAACAAGGCTGGGGAGAGGCCTTGAGCACAAGCCCTATGAGGAGAGGCTGAGGGAGCTGGGATTGTTTAGCCTGGAGAAGAGGAGGCTCAGAAGTGACCTCATTGCCCTCTACAACTACCTGAAAGGTGGTTGTAGCCGGGAAGGGGTTGGTCTCTTCTCCCAGGCAACCATCACCAGAACAAGAGGACACAGTCTCAAGCTGTGCCAGGGGAAGTTTAGGCTGGAGGTGAGGAGAAAGTTCTTCACTGAGAGAGTCATTCATCATTGGAATGTGCTGCCCAGGGAGGTTGTGGAGTCACCGTCCCTGGAGGTGTTCAAGAGGGGATTGGACGTGGCACTTGGTACCATGGTCTAGTCATGAGGTCTGTGGTGACAGGTTGGACTCGATGATCCTCGAGGTCTCTTCCAACCTTGGTGATACTGTGATACTGTGAAGAGCCCAAGTGACCCTGTCCCATTGGCCAAACTCTACCTTGTAAGTTTGAGTGCTGTATCTGGCTTTAAATGGCTCTGTTGATGGGCTTTGTACTGGCAGCAGACATCATGCTTTGGAATGCTTCTCAGGGAAATGGAGCTGTTCAAAACCACTCTCACACTGCTAAACCTCTGCATGTTTTGTCAAATGCCCTTTACTTCTCCCTCCCCAAACCATTCTCTCCTTTCTGCAGTCTTGCTAACAAAGCCTGTAACTGCTCAGGCAGCAGATGGCTGTGAAGTATTTTCAAAATATTTAAGGGAGATGCAATATTTGTACCACAGATTTCCTGCACAGACCCAGAGAAGCTCAAAGCTTCACCCTGATTCGCAGGCAAGGAAAGCATGAGCCTCTTCTTTGCTTACCACAACATGCAAAGTAAATTCCCAGTAATAATACCTTGCTTTTTAACAAAATGGTAAGGAGAGACCCATCTCTGAGTGTTGTTTGAGAGAAGCTGTCCAAGCAGGAGCAAAAGCTGAGCTCCAGCAAGAGAAAGTTGACAGAAGAGCCTGGAGAGTAAGTCTTATGAAGAGTGACTGAAGGAGCTGGGGCTGTTTAGTTTCAAGGGGAGACCTTATCACTCTCTACAGCTACCTGAGAGGATGCTGTAGAGAGGTTGGTGCTGGTCTCTTCTCACAGGTAATTAGCAATAGAAAAAGAGGGAATGACTTCAAACTGCAGCAGGGTAGGTTTAGACTGGACATTAGGAAAATATTTTTCCCAGCAAGAGTGGACAGGCATTGGAATGTGCTGCCCAGGGAGGTGGCTGAGTCACCAGCCCTGGATGTGTTCAAGGGTGGTTTGGGTGTGGTGCTTGGGGCTATGGTTCAGGGGTGAACCTTGTAGCATAGGGTTATTGGTTGGACTTGACCATCCTGAGGGTCTTTTCAGTCTGAACAATTCTCTGATTCTGTTTAGATGGGGCATCCATGCTTCATCTTAAGAAAGGCTTCTGGCAGCAAGATAGGGTAAGGAGGGATGGGATGTTGCTGGAGTAAGCTGGCTCCAAATGTGCTGAGAAATACCAGCAGATGGGCTTCAGGCAGGCGGCCCACCACTGGGCAGCAGGTGCTGCCTGCAGGGGAGGTTGCTGCTCTGCTCACTTCAGGCCTTGGGCAGTGAGTTAAAGGAGGTGGGGAGCTGTGCAGCAAAGCCATATGTTCACAGCAGTGAGCACTGAGGAACACTCAGTGCAGGGGGCAAGGAGGGGAATGGAGACAGGACAAATTGGAAACCTGACAGGCAGCTTGGGAAGCAGTGGCTATCATGTAGCAGAGCGGGAAGAGTGCATCTGTGAAGCGGGAGTGCTGCTGGACACAGACTACTGACTTTGGGCATCCTGAAAGGTGCTAAAGTGGCTGCTTGTGGGACACTGCTGGCTGTCCCAGGCTGGGGAGAAGAGGCAGGGAAGACTTGCAGGAAGCAAATATCCCAGGGTGAACACACCTTGGAAGAGTAACGCTGTGGGTAACAAAAGAAACAGCAGGGGGAAATTGCTGAAGCACGGGGAAGTCATTGCAAATGTGGGCTGAGTGGGGCTGAAGGCTTCACTCTGGGGAAAAACAGAGAGAGCACAAAATTCTCTGCTCCTTCAAACTGCCCTGGAACTGTCCCTAAAGCAAGGCTGGGACCTCAGAGGCTGCTAGACTGCACAAAGCATGGAGAGGGCAAGGCTATAGCTAGAAGACTTTAGTCTGTCCTAGTCTTGTGCCTTCTGGGATTACATAAAAGATTTATCTGTAGGAAACTCTTTTCCTTGCTGCCTTCCACTCTTGGGAGCTGGCAAGGAAGCTCCTCCTGGGAGCAGGACTGGACAACAACAGTGCTGCAGGGACAAAGGGAAAAGCACAGAAGGGTATCTCTTTGTACTCCTCATACATGGGCAAAAGGACCACCAGGTGTACCCCCTAGCACCCAGTTTTGGCATTTGTCAGCAGCAAGGAGGGGACACCTGCACCAGCATCACAGCATGCTCAGCCCTGCTGGAAAGCAGCCAGGCTGAAACCTCCCTCTCTGATAGCTGATGTGAAGAGTCCCAGTGCTGGAAGGGTTAGAAATACTTCCCACTCCTTAGTCACTAAGATCACTGCATCACACAGAGACTGTGCCTGTGTACACAAGCACGTGTGCTTACATGTGCCAAAGTGGCTGCGTTTGCAGGTGGACATGAGTGCCATCAAATCTCTAGAGATGATATTAGAGGAGGAATGGCAGGGAGGGCAAAGACCAGCACCATGTGCACATGCACATGCACAGGGAAAGACAGAGACAAACCAACCCTGCTGCTGTCCCTAAGCCTCATTTTGATTACCCGGATCCTACAGTGAATTTAGCCACACAAGGACTTAATAAAATAAGCCTAGCAATAAAGTAAGCCTGGTAATAAAGTAAGCTTGGTAATAACCAGGCTTGGGGGAAGAGGAATGAAGCCAGCAGATGAAAGCAAGGAAGCTATAAAAGACAAAACTGGCAAAGCATGGCTGTTCTCTGTCCTCATTACCAGTGTGAGTGGATAGCTTGCACATGCTGAGCCCCACGGGGCTAGTGTGGCGCGCTGCAAGGAGCGGTCTGAGGACTGCTCATCTGTCTCATCATTGTCATCAGGAACTGGGACCCCCTTTCCCCAAGGAGAAGGACTGACAATCAGGCTAACATCTTAGCATGAGTTCTGCAGTGGCGTCCTCCATAATAAGTGACTGATTAAGTGACTGAGCCTGTGCACTGGAATGTGGTCTCCATGGTTTTCCAGGTGCAGGTTCTGTGGGAGAGATCTAGGTGGTACCAAGGGTCCGTACCCGCCGAGTATGATGGACAACCCTGCTGTGTGCGAGCATCGCTTTGGCACAGAGAACGGGACCGCAGTCAAGAGAGACTGATGTCCTGGCGTTGCCAAGGGAACCATGAACTTTAGTGAACTCTGCTCATTATAATGTCATTACAATATGAAAACACACCTCCTGGCCTGAGACTACCCACCTCCAAGGCAGACCACGCCTTGGACAAGCCTTTTTGAGCATGCATGGAAGCCCCACTCGTGGGGGGCACAAGGGGCAGAGTTCAGCCATGGACAGGTGTGAAGTTGATCATAAAAGATGTCTCCCTAGCAACGGCAGGTTTGGGGGGGAGTTTTAGGGGCAGTTTTCTGGGGAGTTCAGTGTGTGTGCATGTGTGTGTGTGAGAGAGAGAGAGAGTGTGTTACCTGAAGAGTTCTGAAGAAGTAACAAGAAGAAGACTTCGAAGGAAAGCTTTCCCTACTAAGATCAAGGAGGACCAGCAGGACTGGACCTGGGACCAGAGAGGCATCTTTGGACCCTTGCGTTGTTGGTAGCTATGGACTTCTTTCCCTTTTCTCTCTTCACTTTACTCTACTTTTCCCCTTTTCTCCCCTCACTTTTCTCTACCTCATATGGGTAAACAATAAAGTCTTTGCTGTTGATTGAAGTGGACCCCCTGGCATGAGTTGCCTGAGTTCTTTGCACTTTGAGATCACAGTAAAGAACCATCACGAGTCCATTGTTTGGACCTTGACAGCCGTGTTGGCAGCAGGTATCAGTAGGGAGATGCTGTGCCATGCACAGGGAGGATGTGCACAGACCTACTTGCACAGCCTGAGCTCAGCAGGAGGGCCCACCTGGGAGAGGCAGACACCAGTGCCCTGATGGACCTGCAGCTCCACTGCCCAGAGGAACAGCTGCTGGCTCCCTAACGAACTATCTCCCCTGCTGCATGGCTGTTCCAATAGCCCTCCCGTGGGGCAGCCCCCCTCACTGTGCTCCCCAGGCTGGTTGCAGTAGTCTCCAACAGAGTGGGAAATGCACAGCTGTGCTGTATACTCTCAGCTTCTCAAGGTGTCTACCAGATAAAATGAGAAGGCATGAAAATAAAGAGGCAGCAAGTTTAGCTTTGTGCTTTATGGGTTTCACCTCTATACCACACTCCCTGGAGCAGCCAAGGTCCCCTTGGAACCATCCTGAGTGATTTTCCCCAGCAGGAGAGGTGCTGAGACCACTGGCCACCCCAGCCACAGAGCACAGCCCTCAGAGGGATATCTGGTACAGATGCCAGCTATGATAAGCCCAGTTAATGATGAATTAAGTAACTGTTCCAAGAATCAATCATCATTTAATTACCCTGTCAAGCAAACATTCTGCCTTGCTTCCCAAGCTCATTAGCAGGTTGAAGCTGTGTTACATGTCCCCAGACTCCCAAGTGAGCCTGGCCAAAGGTTTTCCCCTTCAGGATAGCACCCATGGAGACCTGTGCACTCAGGGAGCAGTGCCCAGCTGTGCTGCAGTGCCCTGGCCAATCTGAGGGCAGAGAGCAGTGTAAATGCACATTCCTGACCTGCCGGATGGGAAGCAGCATCACAGACAAGGGATCTCTGTCTCTGAACACTCCTAATGGAACAGAAGAGCCCAGGAGTTATGGCTAGCACCCTTCTCAGAGGCCAAGCCACCCTGGAAACTCTCAGGAGGTGCTTTGGGGCATCTAGGCAGAGGATGGAGTCCTGCCATAGCACAGTACCTCTTCCTCTGGGCATCCAAGCTTGCAATTCTGCCCAAGAGAAAACGGGATCACAGGATGCTAGGGGTGGGAAGTGACCTCTGAAGATCATCGAGTCCAACCCCCCTGCCAGATCAAGACCATAGAATCTAGCACAGGTCACACAGGATCACATCCAGATGGGTCTTGAAAGTCTCCACAGAAGAAGGCTCCACCACCACTCTGGGAAGCCTGTTCCAGTGCTCTGTGACCCTCACAGTAAAGAAGTTCCCCCTCATGTTGAGGTGGAACCTCCTGTGTTGCAGTTTATACCCACTGTCCCTTGTTCTGTCACAGAGTGCAATGCAGAAGAGCCTGTGCCTATAAAATCCTCTCTCAATCTTCTCTTCTCCAGACAAAACAGCTCCAGGTCCCACCAGCTTGCAAAACCTGCTGAGAAGCAGAGGCAGAGCACTGCAGGTAAGGAAACTGGCATTTTGGAGAGGGAATATGGGGCTGAAAGAAGGGCTGTGAAGGCTCAGGGGTAGTGTGTCTGGCAGGGATGAACCAAGTCCTTCCTCAGCCCTAGGAGTCTGCATGGAAGCATGGTTACCTGCCAGTCCCAGCCCTGAGTCTCACCAGGTGAAGCAGAGCTCAAAGGGAGAAGGAAGTGCTTTCTTCATCCCCACAGATACGGCTGTGGAAAGTGGTCACACTCCAGCCAACACACAAGCCCTCCTGTGCATGCTTGTCTCCACACCAATACTCCTTCCCCAGGTGCAGCAGCAGTGTGCAGAGGCAGGGCCTGCTTATACCTGGGGCATGACAAAGCCTTCACTGTGGCAGGAACATGAAGTGAGGAGGTGGCCAGGGGGTGCAAGGTGCAAGGGGGTGGTGTGAGAATGGCAGCTCTCAGCATGGGGCAGGAGAGAAGGGCAGTCAGGTATGACATCCCCAATGAGGTTGGAAATAAGTGTCACTCCAATGAGGTTGGAAATAAGTGTCACCCCAAAGAAGCAAAGGGTCATGGCAGAGACAGCAGTAGGAAGGGAAATGGTGGGCAAGATGTAGGGGGGGAAAAAGTGACATCTGATCTAGGCAAAGAGCTGGGCCCTGGCCACTGGGATGGAGAAATGGGTGGTGGAGCTGCTGGAGGGGAGAGAGCTGATGAGGACAAGGAGGGAAGGAAGAAGATGACACAGAACCCGTGGACATGGATTAGAGGTAGGATAGCAGAAGCGTTCATGATGTAGAGAATCTAATTCACAACTTTGCTGCAGCCAGTTTGTTAGAACTGGAAAGCACTGAACAAACTGCTTGCTCTGATCTCCTGCAAGCAGAGAGCCAGAGCCTTGGCAATGGGATCCTAGCTCCAACAGAGACTAAATTGCTTGGAGAATTGGGATGCAGTGGGCTGCTTTTCAAGGTTCACAAGTCAAATAGGCAATTTCCAGGTGGAAATCGAGTCTTTATTCTCCCTGATAAAAACGTTTCTCTGCAGCAGTGTTTCAACCTGGCTGTGCTCAGAGCTAAGACGTTGCTCCTAATGGTAAAAAACAGCAAATCCATCCCCGGGACTGGCAGGAAAGAGCCCAGCTGCTTTTGGAGGAGCTGTGCCAGGGGCTCTGCAAGTCTGTGGGCTCCCCCTCTGCCCTGTTCCACAGCCCCGGGGGCAGCAAGCTGGACAGGTTGCCCGCGAGCATCGGCAGGGGAGCAGTGTGAGCTCCAGCGCGTCCAGACATCGGAGAGACATACTCGTAACGCTCAGCCTCACACCGGCAGCACCCGCGAACAGGCTGCGCCCTGCCGCTGTGGCACCGGGCACCGGGGGGCCGGTTGGGCGCCTGCGGTCCTCTGCCACCGAGGTCCTCGACCCCAGCCGGGACCCCCAGCCCGGCGCTCATCCCCGCCAGGGCCCGCCGCTTGAAGAGGCGGCCGCTAGATGTCCCAGGCACTCCACGACGCGCCGGCTGCACTCGGGCCGCCGCACCCCCCGGGGCCGCCGAGCGCGGAGGCCCCGCAGCTCCCCCGGCTCCCGCCTTGCCTCTCCCGGCCGCGCACCCCGCGGCACGCCCGAATCGCTAGGCACGGTTACGACGCCGCAGCACCCCGCGGCTGGCGCTGGCCTGTGCTGGTGGTGAGCTCAGCGCCTGCCAGGAGTTAGCGGCATGGATGCGGCCAAGGGACGCGCCCCGCGGGGCTGCGCCCCTCCGTGCCCCTTCCCGGCGGTGCGGGAAAGGGCTCCCCGAGGTGGCAGTGGGGGAAAGAAGAAGCAAGGACAGTGACGGTAATAACACAGGGTTGAGTGGGCGGCGAGGTGCTGAAGTAGCATTTTTGGAGGCTCGGCGTCTTTTTTTTTAGCTGGAGATGCGAACAAGTAAATAAGGAAGTGGTCAGGCGTTCCCACAGGCTGTCCTGGGTGGGCGAGCTCGGGGAGGACAGGGGACCACGGGGCGGGGGTGCTGCTCCAGGGGTGCCGCCTCGGTGCTGGGAGGCAGTGGGATGGCAATGGGGAGGCCACACGAAGCGGAGCAGCGTGGGTGACCTGGCCGGGAGCGTCGTGCTGGGGAAGTGGGCCAGCAGGCGATCAGAAATGGGCAAGCCCTGGAGGTGCTAAAGGCCGTGCTGGGACTGTCTTCTCAGCCCTGCAGTACTCCTACTGGATTTGTACCCGAACAGCCTTCAGCCCTGTAGAACCCTCAACAACAAGCCTTAGCGATGAGCTCATAGAGGTCACACAATGCCAAGAAAACCTCTCTCACTGGAGGCTATCAGGATGGTGACTCTCACATAAGGAGGCTACTGGGGCTGTCCCTCAGCGTGTCCAACCCTTTGAGGCATCAGCCATAAAGGACATCTTTGGAAGCTGTTTGGCTATGCACATGTCAGACACAACATGCCAACCCAGAGGAAGGAGAGTGAACTCCCCTGTCTGCTGCAGCATCCAGATCATTGCCCTGGCAAAAGATGAGCTCAGACTCTGAAATTCATCCTTTTTCTCAGTTCAGGACCACCCTAAGGAAATACACTAAGGATGGTGCACACAAAGCTGTATGGACAGAGGGGTATTGGCACCCTACCCTCAGTGCAAAAGCCTGTGTAGAGGTATCTATGCCTATAGAGCTACTGGGAGCAAAACTCACTGAATCCTGGGCTCCAGGAAGCATAAATGCTTCCAGCAGAGAGGCAGCCTCATCCTTTGCTGATACCAGGCTCCCTGCCTAAGATGCTCAAAGAGACATCAAGTGTCCTACAGGAGAGGTCACAGAGGTCCCCTCAGATGCATTTATTACCAGGACTTTCTCACAGCTGCTGGAAGATGCACAAAAAGCTCATGCCTGCAGATTGTAATTTTGCTCACGGCTGATTTTCCTATGCTAATGGCTACAGTCTTCAATTTCACATCAGGTTTTCTCTGTCACTATTTATACCCATTGTTGAACCGAACATGGTGGGTATCTTCTCCCAACTTGCCCTTTTTCACCCATACCTTTTGCTGCAGTCTTATCATCTCCATTTCCAAGGATCTTCTCCTGCCTATTGAAGTCCCACAGGCCATTGCTCCTTCGTGGCTGCTGCTGCTGCCCCAGGACCCTGCATCCCATCCTCACCACTGCTCCCTCTTTAGCAACCACTCTGGGCTGCTGAGGCTTGTGACACATGGTGAGCATCTCCCTCAGGAAGAAGTGATACCCTGTAGTGGGGCAGACCTGTGCTTAATCCTCCTCTCCAGGACTAGCCCTGTGCCCTTAAGCCCTTCCACTACAGCCTGTCCTAGGGCCATGCCCGGGGTCCACATCCCAGAGATGCTCTCCCTACCATGGTCTGTCACCCAGCATGGAAGTGATCTGCCAGATAGGACCTGACTTTCTTCCAGGGGAGAGACCCACACCAGCTGAGATCAGGATGAGGATGGGGATGTAGCACATGGTTGTCAGCTAGCGTCAGGGGGACAGAGATGTCCTCTTCTTTGCAGCTGTGGCTTGCTGATAGAGCAGCTTAGCTGCAGCACCTAACTCCATCCTCACATCTCTCTGCAAATCCTGCTCCTATCAGTCGAAGCTGGCAATGTAAAGCGGCTGTTAAGGACTGCTCATTTGTCTCTGTTTAAACCATACCCATACTCAAATGATTCATAACTGCCCTAAGGCCAGCACATGCCAGCACCCTCCTTTCCCCACTGTCCTGTTTATTTTATCCACTGCCTGCCTGTCTTCAGCTCAGGGCTATTTCCACTTTGCTTACTGTGGCCTGATTCTCCTGGGGATTCACACAGCTCCTCCACAGTTCAGATGTTTAATTCATTTGCCAATGATCTGCTTCTCCCTTTAAAAATGAACTTCCTCTGTGGAGGTGACACCTTTCTAGCTTACTTTTCCAGCCCCTAAGTTTCCAAACACAGCCTGTATTTATCAGCAGTAAGCTGATTCCCTTTTCCAGTGAGTAAGTGGATCACTCTCTTCCCACCCTGGCCAAGATCTGCACCCTGGATCAAACTTCAAGGTGTTAAATTATTACCAGAGTAAATACATGCAATCCAACCCAAATGCTGAGGCTGTCTTTATTATTTGTTATTGCTAAAGAAATTGAATCTTTGGGTGGAGATGTACCTTCTGTGTTTAAAGTTCATGTTGGCAGGAGCTATAGGAGAGCTTTATTCTGTCTTCTGGAACATGGGGAGAAGAAAGACAGGAGCTACTCCCAGCTTTCCTACAGCTCTTGTCCATCCAACAGTCCCAGTGGGCAGGAGCATGCAGAGGATGATGCCAAATTGTCTTCCATATGGTATGGAAAGGGATGCTACAAAACAATGTCAATTTTGTTTTTCCATGGCCCTGTCAAGTCCTGACCATGCCTGGGTGAGGGGCACTCTGGGCTGCTCCTGCCTCTGCCATATGGATTCTTTTGCTCTCTTCCTGGCCTGTTTCTCTCCTCTGCCCACACTGCTGCTGGGTTCAGACCAGTCCTTCCTGGGACAGAGCTCAGGCTTCTGCTTGCATCCATCCAAAGTTGTTGTGTGTCACAGGAGGTGGCTCTGCTCTGGGTGAGCTGAGTAAAGGCATCCCGCTTGTGGTGCTCCCAACCCAGAGTGTCCCTGCTGTGCCTCAGCATCCTCTGTCTCTCCCTGCCCTCCCACTTCATAGGTCCTGGGGAGCCAGGAGGGTTTGTCCAGCTCAGGAACAATGGCAGCATGGCCACTGCACACCATGTTGCATCTCTGAGCAGGCACAGAGAGCAGATTTTTCATGCCAACAATTAAGTCTCCAGGCATAGAACTTGGACACCAGTCCTGTGATTTGCTTTCATTTTCAAAACATACCTGAAGCATTACAATCTAAAAGGAAGCTGGTTTAAGTGATGCACCTGAAAAATGCTGGGGATGTGTGCACCCTCCTGGATAGGATAGGATAGGATAGGATAGGATAGAATAGAATAGAATAGAATAGAATAGAATAGAATAGAATAGAATAGAATAGAATAGAATAGAATAGAATAGAATTAACCAGGTTGGAAAAGACCTTCAAGATCATCAAGCTGAGCTTAACATTTAGCCTGGTTTGCTGCCTTTTGCACTAGACAGAGAAGCAGCAACAAAAAAAGAACTTGGAGGAAATCTATAACATATTTCCCCCCCCTCCCCCCTCTAATATTGTGGCTTGGCCCTTCAGCTGGAAAACTCAATCATTTTCCCATCATGAATTCTACAGAGAGGAATACTGGTTGAAGATCTGAAATTGCCCACTGAAAGCATCAGTAGAGCCATGTCCTGGCAGTCCCAGGCTCGGGTATAGGGCTTCAGAAAATAGGCAGAAAAGAGATGAAATCTGCTTGATTTGGAGTCTGTGCTTGCAAGGGAGATGGCAAACAATTTCAAGCATTGATACTAAACAGGAGGGAGGGTGATAATGGGCTAAGACTTGGGGAAGAGTATCAGAGTCTGGGGTCTAATGCCAATGGGGATGGGATGGAACCAGGAACACCCAGTGGGAAGGGTGGAGACCACAAAGGGCAAAGCTTCAGGCTGCCTGTTAAAAGCTGAGGATGCTCCTGGGAAGATGCGAGCAGAGCCAATCCCACACACAGGGTCTGTGAAGGGGACAGCCAAACCACAAGGGCCTGAAGTGCCCACGTCTGTGCCAGGGGGCCATTCCCTACAGCTCCTCTGCTGCTCTGCCGCAGGCTGCCAGGCTGGGCAGGACTAGCCCCTCTAGGGCTTGATCGGTTGAGCTTGCAGGTGGCAGAGGGAGATTTTAATGTGCAAGTTCTTGCTGAGTGCTTGGGCACCTCTCTTCAAGTGATGGTGACATCTGCAGGCTGAGCTGAGGACAGGGAGGCGTTAGGTACCACGCAAAAGCAGAGATCTGCTATACAAATTCATCATGCTGGAGCTGCAGCAAATTACTCATTCTTTAATAATGGTGTTTATTACCTGCCTCTAATGGTAGTTCAGGGAGCCAAAGTGAAGGGGATTCAGCTTCCCAAAGCTTTAGCTCTGCCAGCCATTTTCATGACACAAGAAACTTTTGCTGGAGAAATGCAGTCACTACATTTTGGCTTGGGTAATTCCTTCTGCTGACAGCCTACAAAGTAGCCTGCTATTATCTTCAGAGACCAAGGCTTTTTCCCCACCCCACCCCCCCCCACCTTGCATGTTGAAGACAGGCTCAGCCCCCACTCCTCTGGTTATCCCTGGTATTTATACTTCCACAGCACTACCGTCCTTCTGGGACAAAGGCTTCTACTTTTCTACATCTACTCGAGGGGCAGATCCCAAGCTCATGACAAGGGAATTTATCCTTTTTGAGAAGCAAAGTAAGCAGCCCAGTAAAGTGGGTCTGGAGAGAGCAGCACGGCTTTTGTGAAATCCGCAGCAGCTTTGGAGAGGGAATTCTAAAGAGGCGCTGGCCAGAGCCGGAAAGCGCATCCGTTCGAAACTCCCGAACGTGCGGCTCTTCCCCCGGGCACAAGCGGGGAGGGCGTCCGCAGGGCTACAGGGAGGTGATGCTGTTCAGGGATGGTGCATAATTACACCACTGGGAACAGCTCTCTCCTCCAGGGTCCCTGGACCGTTCTCCTGCCAGGGAGCATCCCAGGAATGCGCACCCGGGGCGGCCGGCAGAAGCTCCTCGGCAGAAGGAAAACAATCCCCCAAACTTAAGCGGGCGGCTAAGCAGCCTCTCGGGGAGGGAGCCCCAGTGGCTGAGTGGGTCCAAGGTGCCATTGTCGTTGCTCTGACATATCTGGCCTCCAAAACTTTTGCTGAAATTCTTACATTTGGCTCACCCCAGAGTCTCTGCTCAGGTAATTTTGTCCTGGTTTCTCCAGCACTCAGCCCTTCATCTTCACGGTCCCCGACACATTTTGTGACCCCTTGGGACGAACTCGAGCTTGGCGCTGGTCTGGCTTTCCCCGGGGACCCGTTGCCACCCCACGGAAACAGCCTGAGGACGAGCTCTCGGACCCCCCAGGCAAGCCGCCCTGCCCGCCGAGCGGGCTCTTGCCCCCACGCGAGAGAGGTGCGCGGCTCCTCACCTGCTGTCGAGGAAGGGCTCAGCCGCCAAGTTGGAGCGGCGGCGGCGGCAGAAGTGGAGCGGCGGCGGCGGGCATGACCGCGGCTCGGCTGCCGGTACCCCGCGGCCTGCCGCTCGGGTGGGCGTCCGGCGGCCCTGCGGCGGGCCCGGCGGCGGGCTGGCTGGCTGCGCGGCGGGGAGCGGCGCGGCGGAGCCCCGGCCGGCGGTGCGGCAGCAGCGCGGCGGCAGCGCGACGACAGCGCGGCCCTCTAGCTGCGGCACCGCCGCACCGCCCCGCACCGCCCCGCACCGCCCCGCCGCGCCCGGGCACCCCGCGCTCGCCCGCTGGCTCCGGGGGGCTCGGCAATGAGAGCTGCGCGCCGCTGCTTCTCCCCTTCTCTCGACGTGATTCTGCTTCTCCTGCTGCTTTAGGCAGCGAGGCAAGAACTCTCTCCGCTCTCTTGTGCTCGCTGCATTTCCCAGGGCACAGCCCTTCCCACCCCCGGCAAGGGAGAGACCCGCTGCTTGCAAGCAGAGTTTAAAGGAAAAGGGCAGATGGGATTTCTCGCTGTCGGAGCCGGTGCTGAGGGGTCAGGCAGCCCAACCTGGGAGCTGCACCCCAGCTGCTGGCAGCTCATTTACTGGCTTAGCCAGGTATTTTTCTGCCGTGCTCCGTAAAGGCTCGGGTGGGATGTCGATTTGCCTCACACACACCTGGGCATCACTGGTTAGTGGAGCTAATCTGGATTTACACCAGCTGGCACCACAGCCCTGCAGCCCGTTCTTTCTTCGAATCCATCCAGCCAATGCTGCTCCCCCGATGCTCTGGCAGCTCCCCGAGCCCCGTGCTGTCCCTCCACTTGCTCCTAACCTCCCTAAGTGCCCCCTCCCAATGGCTCCCCTCAACTGTAGAGCACCCAGCACCAGGATGACTGCTAGCAGATACACACGTGGCTGAAGTCTGGTCCAGCTGGGGGCGGGGGGTGATCTGTTTGTGTGTGGGCAAAGAGCTTCTTTTCCTCAGCCACCTCAGTGTTGCTCTACCTCAGCTGGGACACTATCTTCCAGGATGTCAGCTGGAACACAGAGCTGCTGCTATGAGCACAGTGATGCCCAGGGAAAAGGTGTCTCTGTTGGCCAAATTCAGACAGCGTAGCTTGAGAAGGGTCTGGGAAGGGAATAGTCCATACCCATGTTCCTAGGGAATGGGACAGGCAGGCAAGACTTTGGGATATAACAAGGGTTTGGCATCTCCATCATCTGAGATCTCTCAGTCCAGGCTAGAGGCGTCCTTTGGAAACGACCTTGGCATAGGACACTGCCTTGGGGCAGAGGGATGGAGCTGATGATCTGCAGTAGCCCCTCTAACTTTGGCAACTCCCCCTCAGCCAGGCTCTTATCAGGTGAGAAGCAAAGGCTTGGCCATGCATACTCTAGGATATTAGGGTATTTACAAGCAGAGCCCAGGTACCCAGTCCTGCATGGGTGTGGGGTGAGCTGCAGCCATGTGGGGTGATCTGCAGCCATGTGAGGAGACAGTGGGACTTGCCATTGTATGATTAAGAACAAGAAAGTGTGGTGGCAACCACCTTGCCTGGGTGAAAGTTCCTGTAAGGGTCCTGCTTACATCCCTGAGAGCCCATGGGGATGTAGCCAGCTGAAGCACAGCCCACCAGCAGCTGTCCACTTTCCTGGTCCTGTTGTTTGCCTCAGTTGGCAGATTCCGTGCAGCGCTGTCCAGCCAGCTTGCACCAATTAAAGGCAAAGAGGGCCTCTGTGTGCACAGACAGCATTTTGGCAGGGCTGGAGGGGCTGTGTCTGTGAAGGGAAGCAAGACACGGGCTCAAAGGCCCTTCTGTCCATGCTTTGGGGGAGATGAAAGGAAAACTTGGTCTCCAGATGAAGCACCTTCATCTGTGGCTTGCCAAGGTCCAGAGAGATGCCTCAGTTTCACACCATGCCAAGGTGCCCAGTAGAAGGCAAATGGGCAGACAGGGAGGCTGACGGAGGCAGCGCTGCCACCATGCTGTGCATGGCCACCTCTGCCACAGCTGCCTCTTCACAGTCCTTTCTGGCAGTTTTTGTCAGCCCGTGGTGATGATTCCATCCCTCACCCCAGCCACACACGTTGCTGGATTACCACACAGGCGCTGCCAGCAGCTGCCCAGAGAGGCACGGGATTTGCCCTCGTCAACTTTTACAGGCGTGCTGCTTAGCAGCAGAGCTGCAGCTCTGTTCCTCCTGCTTTAGCCATGATAAGGCAGCATTAGCATCCCAAATCAAAGTCTCACTGACTTCAGGCAGCTCTGAGAGAAATGTGTGCATGCACAGATATTTTATGTAGATGCTACAGCTTATGGGGGTATGATGAAAACCAGCCTAGGTGAGGTGATATGGAGTTTTGCTTTTATAACCATTTGGTCTAGATTAGAGAAGGGCAGTGTCCCTGGGAGGTGGCATGAGGCAAAAAGGCTGTGTGACCCAGAAGAGTCAGCCAGAGACAAACCACCTCCAGGGCAGAGAGGATAAGCTGCCAGTGGGAAACTTTCATGCCCAGAGAAGGAAAGGGGACAGGCTCCAAAGGGAGTGCAGCAAAATTCACGGCGCCTCCTTTTCCACTGAAACTTCTGGTTGTGTTTATGCATCCACTGGGATGAATGAAAGGAAAATGGATATTGAAATGGCCCTTTGCTCTCAGCTGCAAGGGAGACCTCTGGCAAAGAGCCCATCTAGCAGAAGGAAATGAGATCTCATTACATTAAATATTAGCTGATGCACATTGGACTTGTTACACCAGCTAAATGATGCCCCTCTTAAAAAAATAATTAGAAAAAATGTTGCTGCAGACATAAAAGGCACAAGGAAAAGGCTGGGCTGCCTCACATGGGGAAAGTGGGGGCTTGATTATGTTATCTCAAACATTAAAACCTTCCTGCCAGCATGTCCTGAGCTTCACATGCTTCATCTAACTACAGACATAGCAACAGATAAATATGCCACGACAAATTTGGTAGCATTGCTTTGTTGACGGCCCCAAAAAAACCCCAGATCACTTGAGACTGAAAGCCTGAACTCCTGCCAAACAGTTGCAAGTGGAGAGCTGAGATGAAAGATTTTCACAGTATCACAGTATCACCAAGGTTGGAAGAGACCTCAAAGATCATCAAGTCCAACCTGTAGCCACAGACCTCAGAACTAAACCATGGCACCAAGTGCCACGTCCAATCCCCTCTTGAACCACCCCAGGGGCAGTGACTCCACTGGGCAGCCCATTCCAATGGCTAACAACTCTCTCTGTGAAGAACTTTCTCCTCACCTCGAGCCTAAACTTTCCCTGGTGCAGCTTGAGACTTGTCCTCTTGTTCTGGTGCTGGTTGCTAGAGAGAGTTGCTAGAGTATTTTGTTCCAGAAAGGGGCAGAAACTACTAACCCCCCCCCAATCACTGGATGGCCTCTGCAAAAGTGAGGAGTCAGCTGCAGAGAATCCTCAACAAAACAGAAGCAGAGAGCAGAAACCTGAACAAAGGAAAACAAACCACACTTTAGATGCCTGAACCTTGCCACTCAGGTGGCTGCATCAGCAGGACCAGAGGACATGAGGCAAGGCATGCTTGTCAGGGGCAACAATCGGTGGCTGGATTTGAAGTACCTATTTCTGATGACTGGTGGGAGCACTGCACAGATTAAAGTTATATTTGCAGCTATTAAAAATGATCAGATTAGTGAAATCCAGAGACGGGGGAGAAGCTTCAGAGGGATCAGCCAGAGCTAATTAATTGGGCAATGTGATGGGGAGAAGAAACTAAGCGTGGACAAGGAGAAAGTAAAGCATATTGGAAGGAACAACTTCAACACTTCATAATCACTAGTGATTTCTAAATTAACTGGAAGCACGAAGGGGAAAAAGAAGACGTGGGTGTATCTGTGGACAATAGAGTGGAAACCATCTGGTTAATGTACAGTGGTGAGGGATGCTGTCAGGTTGCTTGCTTAGAGGGATATAGAGAGCAGTAAAAAAATATTATACTGCTGTATTGGTACTGTACTGAGTCACTACTCAGCTGTTATGGGTAAACAGAGGTTTTTCAGCTAGAAGAAGGATTCAGATCACTTGCTGGTGAAAAACAGAGTTTTAAAAGATTAAGTCTTCTGTAAGAGTGAAGCACCAAGCCCCAGAGAGCAGAGTGAGGTTTTAGAGTGTTTGCAAGGGAATCTGTCTGTTTAGCAGGCAGCAGTAAGCAAGATGGTCCTGTACAAAACACAGCACCCAGCATCAGGTTTTGTCAGGCCCGTGATGTGATTAACACAGATGTCTCCGACTTCCCGTGTAGTTAAAGCTCCCAAGAAGCCCATGTCTGTGACACTAATCCTTCTGGGGTTAGTGTTGTTGTCTGGCCCCTCAGGTAATGCTGGCTTCTGAGGAGGCTGAAGACCTAAAACTCTTCAGTGTGGAAGTCCGTTCTTACCCACCCTTTGCCCCTGATCATTCATGTCTCATGCAGCAGGGCAGGGATTTCTTCTTCCTACACCTTGCCAGCTGTGCTGGAGCAGTATTTGGGCTGCCCAGTGCTGGGCACATTTCTTGAGCAGATGATGCATGGGGAAGGCAGGTGCCTTTGGAAATCTATTCACAGCACCTGAACTCCGTGGTAATTAAGCTCTCCATTGACGTGCTGTGAAGAGCCATTCAGTGTGACCTTTTCCTCAGTTCAGCTACTGAAGCTTGTTGGATGTCTAAAGTACATGGCAGCATCTATAGCTCCTCACAGCACAGCAGACTCCCACCCTCCTCAACAGCCACCTGGATACCAAATCCACTTGGGTTGACAGGACATGGAGGTCATGGAAAAGGGCAACTCCTAATAAGGGTAAGAGAGCTCCATGAATTCCAAATGTCCCCTCCCCACCTCCTCCAGAGCTGGTGCTCCTGGACCAGAGCCAACCAAGGTGTGGGCTGAAAGGGTGAGGGAGGAGACCAGGGTGTGAAGTGGGGCAAGGAGAGAGAGGGAGGTGGTGTTCAGGGGTGCATGCACACCACATGGGGGACGTGTTCAGGCAAATAACAGACATCTGGAGGATGAGAGGGATAGGGAAGGGAACCCTGTGTGTGCTGTCTAGCTGCTTTGCATCGCTCTGGGAAAGCAAAGCAGCTCTAAACCCAGAATAGCTTGTCCATATGCTTTGGCTGCTTTTGCCTGCAGCCAGAGCCTCATGGTGAATTTGTCCATGAAATAATAATAGGCTCTTAAAAAAACCCAACCAAAGCTGAGCTGGTGGAACTGCCTACCTGCTACCGGTGACCTCCGAACTGTCCTTACAGGCTGATGACCTCCGAACTGTCCTTACAGGCTGATGTGCTGTGATTCTGCAACCACACAGTGTTTGGATGGTGCCATTGAATGGCAGAGCTGAGATTGCTGTTGAAGGAGAAACTCTGAGTAATGAAGAAAACCAAAAGGAGAAAGCCACCCAAGCCCAGCCACATACTCCTAGGTAGCTGGTACCATAAAAGCCCAGTGAGCTTCATCTGTTAAAAACATTGGTGTGTGTGGGCCAGGGCCAGGTGTGTTTCAGACCTGTCTGTGCACTTCTGCAACCTCTTATGTTGAATATAGGACATGAACTGAAGACTTCACTCTGACATAAATCTTTCCAAGAACAGAACTGTGACACGTGCTTGCCTGGCAAACTTTGCCCAGCTCATGTCAGAATGGAAGTGAGGTCAATGGCTGACGGACATGATTCAGCCTTCCTGCTACCAGGGCTGGCTCTGCTGCTGGTACAGATTATAGCCACTAGTCCCTGGGGCATTGCAGGCCGAGAAGAAAATAGCACGATTGAGTTGTGCTTTGAGAGGAGATGACAGAGAGTGAACTCCTCATGTCCTACAGCTGGCTTTGGGCCAACAGGGTTCAATCCTGTAGTTTCCCAGGAGTTTGATCTGTAAAATTCCTCAGAGGTTTATCTACTTCTTTTTTTCCCCCTACTCTTCCCTCTCATTTTTCTGTTGTCCTGATCTGCCCCAAAAAGGCTGTGTTGAGTGAGGATAAGTCCCAGGCTGTGCACATGTGAACATGGGCAGCCACAGTGGCTGGAGGCTCTCAGGCTGCCTCCATGCTGCAGTGTGACTGCAGAGAGTTTAAGTCCAACCCCAGCAAAGACAGCATCTACCTGCAGTGGCAGTGGCAGTCACCTGCTTGAAAACAGGTCCCCCACTGACTAATTTCTGAATAAAGTGTCTTCAGAGGCTGGCAGACTGAACCCTGGGGACCTCCTCACTCAGCTATTGGCGGGAGGCAATGTCTCTGGAAATAAAGCTTTACAAGGCTGCTGAAGCCTGAGATGAAAGGCAGGCAACAGGGTTAGGAGGAAGATACCAAGGTGCAGCTGTGCGAGCACCACAGGAAACTTCTCCATTTGTTTTCTATTCCTTCCTGGCTCAGAGGAGAGGCAGCAGTGGGCTGCATCCCTGTCTGCAGGATCCTGGAGCCTCCCAAAGACCCTCCAGCAGTTCCCTTGCCCTCTCCCAAGCTCACTGGAGCTGGGTGCAAGGGGCAACCTCCGGTTCATAGCTGGGGTGGAGAGCTGATACTGCACTGGGGTAGCTTGCTTCCCCCTGTGCACACCAACCTGCAGATCTCAGAGCATCTCCTTTCCTCCTCCTTCCTGATACCAAGTGTCTGTGAAACTGTCTGTGAGCATTTTAAGGAAATTCAGCTCAGCAAACAGGAACAGAAGGACTTTGCCCCCTGAACACTTGAAAAATATTGAAATTTGCTTGAGCAAGCAAAAAAACCAAACTGTCACACATGAAGCACATGAATCATCCTCAGGGAGGAAAGCAATCCTGGCAATGTCTGGGCTTGAAGTACCAGTAGTTAACATTATAATGACTCACAGCACATATGCGTCACATCATCTTTCATTAGGAGCAGCATTCTGCTGTCCTGTGACTAACTGGGAGCTGGAATCGTGGTCCTAAAGCTTTTGCCCGGGGACTTGTCTTGCCCATATGCTCTGGCTGAGTGCCAAAGGTGTTATCAGCCATCAGATATAAAATAATAACAACAACAACAACAAAATAATACTCAGATCAAAGGCTTCATTCAAATGGCAAAAATGAGATGAGGCTTGCAGCTGCTGTCCCCAGGGAGTGCTGTGGTTTTGATAGGGAGAAAAATGTATAAATTGAGGGCAGGCACCTCCAGAGAGGCCCTTCTTCTGCTCCCAGCTCGTTAATGTCACACAGGGCTCTGCAGCCCATTTCTGATCTTCAGACAAGGTCAAAATTTCCAATTTTTGTCCCTCCACAGAAAGACCTTGGGTTCCTTTTCAATGACCTTATGGCCCCCTCAGCATTCTCCCAACAAATATTGTGATCTGCATAAATCCTCACTAGCAAGCCGCGGATGTTGGCTCCCACAGCCTGAGCTACTCCAGCAGCAGTGCCCAAACCAGCTCGAGTTCTGCCAGCCCTCTTGGTTTGCCCAGGGACTGCAGGTAGCACTGACTCTTCACCCTGCAAAACAAGACTGTGGAGAAGTTTGGGGTGTAAAAGGTAGAGGGGTAATGGCAGGCAAGAGGTGCAATACAAAGATGGATGAATCAAGGAGAGAGAAACACAGGGGGAGTCAGGGAATGAATTAATGGCAGCTGAGGAAAACCCCAGTTCCTGAGGGAAACAGCTGCAGCTTTTGCAGGCTCAGATGATTGCACCTGGCCAGGAGAGGTGGCAAGGCTGTGGGATGGTGTCACCTACCCTGGCCAGGCTAGTCTTTCCCAGCATCTAAGTCTTGCTTCTGCCCCATGAGCTCCTTCAGTCTCTTTGGGGTTTGCTTTCGATCTGCTGGCATGGGACTGGAGTGCAGCAAGCCCACCCAAGGCAGTGCTCATGAACCATTGCCCCTGCTCCCATGACAAAATGCTCAGATCATATTGAACATTGATGAGTGGCGGGAGGAGATTGCCAGGAAATGGAAGGTGAGGGTGAGGACACCCCCAGGAACAACCTGTCACAGGATAAAATGGGACAGATGCAGCTCTGGGATACGAGCCAAGAGTGAGCTAGGCTGCCAGGGGGATGGTTTCAGGCTCCTTTGCCAAAACTATGTTTTGGTGATAGCATTACTCTGCTTTTCAGAGGACTAACACAGGCTTTGGGGCACAACTGATGTCACTTGTTGGCCATGGTTACCTGGTTTTGGTGCTGGCAGAGCTAACACAACCGTTCAAGGATGGAGCCCTCCATGGGGCAATTCCTAAAGTGACTGCTGGAGCCTGCAGAAGATCACAGGCTGAGTATCACACAAATCATAGAATTGTTAGGGTTGGAAGGGACCTCCAGGATCATCTAGTTCCAACCCCCCTGTCATGGACAGGGACACCTCACCACCTCACACTTGATCAGGTTGTTCAGAGCCACATCCAGCCTGGCCTTAAAAACCTCCAGGGATGAGGCTTCTACCAACTCCCTGGGCAACCTGTTCCGGTGTCTCACCACCCTCCTGGGGAAGAACTTCTTCCTAAGATCCAATCTGAATCCACCAATTTCTATTTTTTTTCCATCCCCCCTCCTCCTATCACTACCTGACACCCTAAGAAGTCCCTCCCCAGCTTTCTTGTAGGGCTCCTTCAGATACTGGAAGGTCACAATAAGGTCTTCTGGGAGCCTTCTCTTCTGCAGACTGAAGAGCCCCAGCTCTCTGTCTGTCCTCATAGCAGAGGAGCTCCAGCCCTCTGATCATCCTCGTGGCCCTTCTCTGACATGTTCCAGCATGTCCAGATCCTTCTTGTAATAGGGGCTCCAGAACTGAGGAAGTTGTGCAAACAGCTTTGTGTGCCTGGGAAACACACCTCCTGCTCAGACCTGCCCTGTGATAAGGCTCTGGAGGGCTTGGTCCATGAGGTGGGTGGGAAGCTCTAGTGCAGGGCAGCAGCAGATGTGTTTCATAGCAAGAGTCCCTTCCTACAGACATCCATGAAGGGTCATGCTCTCAGAGCAATGGCTCCTCTAGGGTATGGACCCTGCTAAACCTTGTGCCATCAGCTTAAAACCACTCTTTGTAAACAAATTCTCCTCCAGCATAACAATGGCATTGGACCTAAGTGTGAGCAGAGTATCCGAGGGATGTGCTGGAGGCAGTGCATCGAACTGTGGCAAGAGAAAAAAACCCACAATCTGGAAGATACCTGTGGTGAGAAAATCTCTTTACTCCCCTCCTATCTGAGTAATACAGACCATCCAAACAGATTTTTATCAAGCTTTACCAAATATACCACCCATGGGCTGAAGGATGCAAGAGAAAATGCATCTCAATGGGTAGTTGCTGCACATAAAGTGATGGGCTACTGAAAATAAGTGCTTGTGATTGAAGCTCCCTCTCAATCTTTGCAGCAGGACAAGGACAGTGCTCTTCCTGCTGAAGAGCAAGCCCCATCGTGGGTAGCATTGATGCACCATCTGAAATCCATAGCAGGCCAATAATCTCTCCCATCATCTGCTGAAATACCTTGCAGGGGCTAGATTAACAGCAAGGAGAGTCTTACAGGACTTGGGAGGCAAGATTGCCTGGAGATAGAGGCAAAAATACAATAGCAGTGGGGTTCAGAGGGGAACAGTAGTTGTAGAAATTGCCCATTCAGCTTTGCCTCTCCAACCTCAGGACAACCCCTGAGCTGGACCTGTGACAAGGACAACATCTGCAACCATTTTGGTACCACACTGACTCAGTCTCGCTCCAAGGTACTTTCACAGGCAGGCAGGCAGGCTGTGGTGAGGAGCTTTAATCTGAGGAGAAGTAGCCAATATATTTCTTTTCTTGTGGATGCTCAGCTGTAACAGCCAACTGTGCATGAAGCCTGTGCAGCTGCTTGGGTTTTATTTGGGTCCCTTCTCAGGGCTAAAGATTTAGCTGTACCAATAACTACTTCAGCCTCAGCCTAAAGACCATTTATAAACAGGAAGCTATTTCAGGTGCTGAGTGTGCCAGGCTATGACATAAATGGTAATAGTGTGGGGGGACTGTGCCATAATCAATTGACTTAAGATGCCATTTTCTCCAAGAGAGTTAAAGATGCAGACTGAAAAGCACATTTCTAAGAGGTGAGAATACAAAATAAAAATCCCTTACAAGCCCCCTGGCTGTCCAAAAGCCATCAATGCATCTCTAGCACAGCACGTCAGATGCATCAGCACAACCAGCATCGTGGCTGTCCTGAAGGGACTTGCCTACCTGCACCTTTTCCTCCACCTCCCTGCACCAGCTGGAAGGGACCCACATGTGCAGTCCTGCGGGCTCAGGGCTACAGCTCTGAGCCTGAGCAGGTAAGACCTGAAGATAAATATAACCATATAGCTTCTGGACTGAGGTGTCCCAGCCAGGGCCACTTCATAGCAGGTCATCCAGTGCATGTGGATGGACATTGCTCCCAGCTGCAGCCTCTCTCAGCTTTCTGAAGGTCCTTATTTTTATCTTCTGCTCTGCCCAGGTTCTTCAGTCAGGTGTCACTCCCCTGCACTGCACACCACAACAGAGAATCATAGAGTCACAGAATCATAGAATGGGCTGGGCTGGAAGGGACCTCCAAAGGTCATCTGGTCCAACTGCCTCTGCAGTAAGCAGGGGCATCCTCAACTACATCAGGCTGCCCAGAGTCCTGACATATCTCCACCTTGAATATCTCCAGGGATGGGGCCCTAACCACCTCCCTGGGCAACTTTTTCTGTTGTCCCCCTACCCTCATGATAA
The DNA here is from genome assembly GCF_026170545.1 of Melanerpes formicivorus. NCBI lineage: Eukaryota > Metazoa > Chordata > Aves > Piciformes > Picidae > Melanerpes > Melanerpes formicivorus. The sequence goes on from NW_027142442.1 coordinate 1,441,836, forward strand.
AGAGGTTGTTCCTGACATCCAGTCTAAATCTACTCTTCTCTAGCTTGAAGCCATTGCCCCATATCCTATCACCACAGGCCTTTGTAAAGTACTTCTCCATCCTTCCTGTAGGCCCCCTTCAGGTACTGGAATGTTGCTATTAGGTCTCCCCAGAGCCTTCTGTTCTACAGGTTGAACAACCCCAGCTGCATCAGCATGCTGTTGAAGTGTGGGGATCTTGCAGCAACTCTGTTGGCCTGGGAAACCTGTGAGGTGGGGTACTAAAGAGCACTCTCTGTGCTTTCCCCTAGTTGTGCAATCTGCACGGGCTTTATCCTGATTTACTGCACCCCCTGATGACTTTGTGAGAGCAGTAAACACCCAGCTGGCCATTTGGTTCAATTATTGTAATTGCCTCTCCACAGGCCTTCTCCATTGTGCCTTGCAGGTTGTTCTGGAAGCAGCAGCATGCTGGCTTGCTGGCTGGAGTTGCATTGATCGTGTCATCTTCATTTCTGCTGCCTTAAAACCACTCAATTGACTGACTTGGCCTCCCCAGTCCTTAAAGCCTTCACCAATGGTTATTGTGAATGTCCTAAAGTCCTGTCACAGGGTCACAGGATGTTAGGGTTTGGAAGGGATCTTGGAAGATAATCAAGCCCAACCTCCTGCCAGAGCAGGGCCATAGAATCTAGCACAGGTCACACAGGAACACATCCAGATGGGTCTTGAAAGTCTCCACAGAAGGAGGCTCCACAACCTCTCTGGGCAGCCTGGTCCAGTGCTCTGTGATGCTCACAGTGAAGAAGTTCCTCTTCATGTTGAGGTGGAACCTCCTGTGCTGTAGGTTATATCCATTACCCCTTATCCTATCCCAGGGTGCAACTGAGCAGAGCCTGTCCCCTCCCTCTTGACCCCCAGCCCTCAGATATTTATAAACATCTATTAAATCCCCTCTCAGTCTTCTCCAGACTAAAAAGCCCCAGGGCTCTCAGCCTCTCCTCATAGGGCAGTGCTCCAGTCCCTCAATCGTCCTGGTAGCTCTAAGCTGGACACTCTCGAGTAGATCCCTATCCCTTTTGACCTTGGAAGCCCCAAACTGGATGCAATATTCCAGGAGTGGTCTCACCAGAGCAGAGAAGAGGGGAAAAGAACCTCCCTAGATCTGGTGGACAAACTCCTCTAAATGCACCCCAGGATACCATTGTCCCTCTTGGCCACAAGGGCACACTGCAGACCCATGGATACTGCTGTCCTTGATCTGCACAGGAACTGCCAGCCAATTCTTCTTGTCACACCTCTGTCCTCACCTTAGCTTACTCTGTTCCTTCAGCAGTGCTACTATGGAGCAAGAAGGTCTGGGTCTGGAAGATGCTGCACCACTGGTGTGATTCTTGTTGTGGTCTGGCTGCTACAAGGACTTAGCAAATGCCATTTTCTATTATGTGGAAATGCCAGTGAGAGGCAGTATGCTGGCAGCAGGTGCTGCATTGACATGAAAGAGGGAAACTGTGCCTTCAGGAGACCTTGAAGCTAAAGCAGTCAAGAGATCAGGAGGGGCAAATCAGAAGCTAAACAGGAAAAAAGAGAGATGAAGGATAATGTGAGAGAGGTGAGGGTGAGAAGTTTAAACATTATGTAAGAAGAAGCCAAAAGTGAGCAACCCATTGATGCCACACCATGGAGACAGAAGCAGGTGCCACTGGGCATGGGCTGACAGAGTCAGAGATACAGGAGGGGCTGCAGAGCAGGGGCTGTCAAGATATGACTTTGACTAGTACCTGGGTTAGAGCTAGGGCTTTCCATGCAGTGGAGCAAGCCAGACCCCAGAGAAGCCAGACACAACATATTGGTAGGTCTTGGATGTGGACTGGCTGTGCAGGGCAAGGGATGGAGTCTGGATGATGGTGCCCACACTGGCTTAAAACATGGGTTGCAGGGAGAACATCACCTGCTAGAAGGTTTGTAGCACCGTTCTCACCATCCTATTCTCCCCCCCTGCTCTGCACCAGCTTCCTCTGATTTGCTCATTAAAGGGAGCTGGGTTTTTACAACAAATGGTGGCATTTTCTCTTTAAACCTGTGGAAAAGCCAGAGTCCTGAAATTGCCCTGAATGCTAATGGGTACAATCCTGGCTCAAGCAAGTTGCTGGCAAGCTTCTCCCTGACTCCTGTGGAGCCAAGATTTTACCTCAGATGGAGTCTATCTTTCAATTAAAGGTATTACTCTTAATAGTCATTAAAATTCTGTTTAATCCAGGCTCTACAAGAAGCAAATCCTGAAATTCATTAAGAGTTGTATAAAAAAGCCAGCACGAAGAACCGCTGCTAGGAAAAGTGCCTCATTGCATAGGCTGAGGATTGCCAACAATTTAAGGTCAAGTCCAAGGACTGGGACAACCTGCTGCTGCAGTCCAGTGGGAACACAAGTCTCCAGGCTGTGAGGGGCTGTGGAGCTGGTGAGACCCCTTCCTGCTCCCTGTGGTTTCACTCCCATAGCTCTTTGCCTTTTCCTAGGGTCCCAGTGCTGACACAGAGAAGGGCAGGTGAAGGAGGCAGCACAAGATAACATCCTTGTGTGACCCACTTTCCTTCCTCCAGCTTCCTTCAGGTATCCACCCAGGTACAAGCTCACTCCTGTCTCTAGATGCTTCCCTTGTCAGCTCAGCTCAGCCCACAGCCATGCTGTGGTCAATCTGATCCCCATGACACTGCAAGGCTTATCCTTCCCATCCCAGCCTGTTAGGTGCTTGTCTGCCATCCCCAGAAAAGCCTTGGAAGAGTGCAGCCATTAGTGGGGAGCAGCTGCTGCCTGTCCTGCACAAGGAAAGAAGCCAAGAGCTCTGCTCTGCCAGGGGTCTGGTGGTGATCATCCACCCTTTCCTTCTTTTGGCAGCTGGAGGTGCAAAGCAGAAAACACTGTGCATATGAGAGAGCTACCCCCTGCTCCTTATCAGCTGTGGAGGCTGTCACAGTTGTCCCTCTCAAGGACCTCAGCTGCACCCCTGAAGCTGGGATACCACAGCATCTGCCTGGGGAGCTGGTAATTGCTTCCAATGACCCTTGCCGGATGGGAGCACCACAGAGACTGGATGCAGCTTGCAGGCTGATGGTAGACCTCACTGTTTGTGTGAAAGGAGGATGAGGGCAATAGGCAAACATGGAAACCATCCTGGATAGCAGCATCTTCCACCCTCTTCCAACACACTGCCTGGCCTTGGACAACATGCCAAGCAAACATAAGCCACTCCTTCCCTTTGCAGAACTTTGGCCTCTGCTTGTGTAGCAAGAAGGGACTCAAGGTATTCCAAGGTGCTCACCCAGAGGCCATCACAGACCTGAAGAAAACTAGCCCCAGTTCTGCACCTCAGCCAGGGAGCTCCTCCATCCTTGCCACAGTCTGTGCTTTGCTGCTCACCTGTGCAAAGCCTCCTGGGCTCTTTGTGACTTACCACTGGCATCTGGTGGTGCTTTGGGCTTCAAAACCTGCACTCACTGAGCCATTGAGAGAACACACTGAGAAGTTGCCCAAAGGGTTTGCAGTTACCTGCCTGGAGACTCAGCCTTTCTGGCTGCAAGCAGGCAGCTGGCAGGGAGAGCCAGTGCTTGTAGACCTGGTGTTAGCAGCTGGGATAAAAAAAAGCCTGTGAGCTGAGAAAAGGAGAAAATGGCTCAGAGGATGGAAGAAAGACATTAAATGGAGGAAGCTGGCCAGGGGAACTCTGTGAGAATCTCACCATTGCCACAGCAGGTGAGCTGGGTGCTTCTGCAAGCCAAGGGCTGGGATCAAGTCATGGGATTAGAGACACTTGGCTAGAAAGCTAATGAATTGTCTCAGTTGTGGAGCTGAACTGCAGAGACCGCAGTATGTTCTGACCCTCAGTGTCAACCTAAGTGCCTTGGGTCTGCCCTTCAGGTCCCGTCAGTTTCAGTGCAGGCACCTTAGATTCTCTGCCTGTGCTTGTGGGTGATGTTGGGTTTGCATGCATTTCCAAGAGGCTTCTATAAATGAAAAGTATTTCTTCATCTGATAAGTATCAGTGCATTTTTCACAGGCTGCAGCTTTGGGTGGTTGTTCAACCCCTCTGAGAAGCCCTGCTCTGCCACATGCTAGACAAACACATTTTCTCTGTCCCTTGTGTTTCTGTGCATCTGTTAATTCCTTTATTTTTATGTGTAGAAGCTGTCCCACCAGGCTGCATGACTCCTAAATCCCTGTACTCTCTCTGCATTCTGCAACGCAGCTTTAACTCTATGAGCACACTGCTGTCTGCAACCAGAAGGTAAGCTGCCAGCAGCCTCTGCTCCCTCTTCTCCCAAACATCAGCTGCCTTTCCAGCTGTGAAATGCTGCTGGATGAAATATGTTAGGTTCTCTCAATCAATAATCCATCAGTACACCAGGGAAGCAGCCAGCTTCCACTTCTTCCAGCTATTTCCTAGAGAACCATTCCCCTGTGTTCCCTGCTGCCCTGCCAGATCCTGTTTCTCTCCATCCCTTCACCTCCCTCTGCTGTTTCCCAAGTCTGGTACTGGGCTTCCTACTGCTTGTTCTTTTATTTCTCTAGACTGTGCTCACATCTCTCTTCCTTTTTGCCCTCTACCTCTTCTCACTTTCTTCTTCCAGCCTCTCACCTCTGCTTCCTCCTTACTTCCATCTCTCAGTAAATTGCATACTGTCATTTACAACCATAATGATGATGAAAGACCCAAGATGTGGAAATAGCAGGCGCTGGTTGCCTCTCTGCCCCTTCCCTCCTCCTCTCACACCCCAGGCATATTTCATTTTTCCAGCTCCCCTGCAGCCAGAGCAGTGGAGCTCCAACCTGCCTGGGGAGCATCTGTGTGATGCCAGCAGATGCAAAAGTGATGAAGGATGGCAGGAAGGGCCAGCTCCCAGGGCTAAACTCCATCCGGGAGCCGTGATGTTGCAGCTGGTGTAAGGTGAGGGCTGGCTCTCTGCATGCTTCCCTCTCAGCCATCACCAAGTGCTCTGCAGTGATAGGCAAATCACTTTATCTCTGTGACACAGATGGGGAAGCTGAAACAAATCACTGTGCTCTGGAAGGAGTGAGAGGGACACAAGCTGAGTGCCCTCTCTTTAAGCTTTGGTGTAAACGATCACTGAAGGGACCTGTCCCCAAGGACCAACCATAGATGAGCTTGACTGCTGGTGGGAGCAGTTACAAAACGTTTTCATTGCAGATCTGTAGTCTGCACTGCAAACCTTTGCCCAAAGTTTGACATTCCTCTGCACCCAGCCTGCTGTCGAGATGTCAGGGGACTGACTTGCAGGGAGCTCAGAGGGAGAGGCTGGATCTTGGCTGCAGCATATCAAAGGATCACAGGATCACAGTATGTTAGGAATTGGAAGGGACCTCCAGAGATCGTTTAGTCCAACCCTCCTGCAGAGCAGGAACATAGAATCTAGCACAAGTCACACAGGAACACATCCAGATGGGTCTTGAAAGTCTCCAGAGAAGGAGACTCCACAACCTTTCTGGGCAGCCTGGTCCAGTGCTCTGTGATCCTCACAATGAAGAATTTCCTCCTCATGTTGAGGTGGAACCTCCTGTGCTGTAGGTTATATCCATTACCCCTTCTCCTATCCCAGGGTACAACTGAGCAGAGCCTGTCCCCTCCCTCTTGACCCCCAGCCCTCAGATAATTATAAACATTTATTGAATCTCCTCTCACTCTTCTCCAGACTAAAAAGCCCCAGGGCTCTCAGCCTCTCCTCACAGGGTATTGCTCCAGTCCCTTCATCATCCACATACATGGCAGGAAGGCTGAGGTGAGCAGCCCTTCAACAGGGAAGCTGACAGAGCCGATGAACATGGTGATGGATGTGACCACAACATGCCAAAGGCCGTGAGAGACAGACAAAGCCCACAGAGCCCCATGCAGAAACTCTCACCTTCACCATACTCAGACCCCAGGGAGTTAGGCACATTTACTGCAAGGTGATCCAAGCAGCCCCTGAACAAATCCAGCCCAGCGTCTCACCCTGACCACGGCTACAAGTCAGGCCCTACAGGGCAACCAGTCGTGCTCCTGCTCCCTCCGCTTTTAAGGAGTGGTTTTCACCTGTCTCTCCTCTTGCAGTACCTGTGTTTGTCCCTGCATTGCATGTGTCATTCTTGATGATGTCAGTAAATCAAAGCAGGTAGCTGACTGTTGGCTGAACATTAGCTGTGCTGGAGATGCTTTTCCAGCGGTTTAGGCTGTTTCAATAAGATAATGAGAAATTAGTCAAGCGTTCACAAACAGATGCTCTTCCTTCTGAAAAACACAGGGCACACTTCATTGTTTGAGCAAATCTTTCTGCTAAGCCACTGCTAGCTGTTAAGGTGCTGATGTGATGTGACATCTACCATTCGTCTTCGTAACAGCTTCCAAGTTGAGCGCTACAGCAGGCTGCTGTCACCCATGGGCTGGTTTGGCTGAGTCAGATGCACCTCCCAGCAAGTGCCTTTGGTGGTTGGGAAGGAAACTTCTTGGGGGGAGCTGGCTCAGGGGCCCACCGCACACTCCTCATTGCAGTGTCTCCCTGTCCCTCCTCCTGCACAGAATCACGGAAATATTCAGGTTGGAAAAGACCCTCAGGATCACCAAGTCCAACAGATAACCCTACTCTACAAAGTTCAGCCCCTAAAATGCCATTGGGCATCCAGCCACCACCTGTGAGACCCACAAATGGCCACTGTCACGTTGGCTCACAGAGGCCAGTCCTCTGTTTTCTTTCCTCTCTGGAAACCACATGCAGCTCTCTGCAAAGATGCAGTGTGACACGTGGACATCTTCATAGTATCATAGTATCAGTCAGGGTTGGAAGGGACCACAAGGATCATCTAGTTCCAACCCCCCTGCCATGGGCAGGGACACCCCACACTAGATCAGGCTGGCCAGAGCCTCATCCAGCCTGCTCTTAAACACCTCCAGGGACGGGGCCTCGACCACCTCCCTGGACAACACATTCCAGGGCTTCACCACTCTCATGGTGAAGAACCTCCTCCTCACATCCAGCCTGAATCTCCCCACCTCCAGCTTCATTCCATTCCCCCTAGTCCCATCACTACCTGATATCCTGAGAAGTCCCTCCCCAGCCTTCCTGTTGGCCCCCTTCAGATACTGGAAGGCCACAATTAAGTCACCTTGGAGCCTTATTAGGTCACCTCGGAGCCTCATGGCAGTGGCCTGAGGGTGTGGAGACTGAAGCGCTGCTCTGTGAGGAGAGGCTGAGAGCCCTGGGGCTTTTTAGTCTGGAGAAGAGAAGACTGAAAGGGGATTTAATAGATGTTTATAAATATCTGAGGACTGGGGGTCAAGAGGGAGGGGACAGGCTCTCCTCAGTTGTACCCTGGGATAGGACAAGGGGTAAAGGATATAACCTACAGCACAGGAGGTTCCACCTCAACATGAGGAGGAACTTCTTCACTGTGAGCATCACAGAGCACTGGACCAGGCTGCCCATGGAGGTTGTGGAGCCTCCTTCTGTGGAGACTTTCAAGACCCATCTGCATGTGTTCCTGTGCGACCTGTGCTAGATTCTATGGTCCTGCTCTGGCAGGGGGGTTGGACTCGGTGATCTCTTGAGGTCCCTTCCAACCCCTAACCTCCTGTGATCCTATCAAGGGTGGACACCTAGAACCAATATCCAGCCATCTCCACTAATGTAGTGAGAAATTCAGTGTCTTAGGAGGACCAACTCAAAAAAAGCAGGTCAGTGTTGGCTGCACCAACAGTGCAGTATAGTTTTGGTCAGCCTTTTCCTGATCTTCATCAGGGGGAGTGAAATAGTGGAAAGCTTCCAATAATTTTGTTTGCTTCTTTGTTATTTCAGAATCCCTGTGAGAAAAAGACTGTGCTCAAAAATGACTTGCATTTCTGGAATGAGAGCAAAAAAAAAAACATGGACTTGAGAGGCTCAGTGGCCTCATTCATATGGATCAAGGTCTCTGTTAAAGGTTGATAAACTGTTGCTTGTCTTTGTGAATCTGAAAGCTACAGCTCTTCACATGGCATCTGAGAAGATTCCATGTGAAGCACCTAGGCTCTCAGTACTCTTATATCTAGAGGATTATTAACACATTTGCTCTTGTCCAGCCTCACTTCTCCTCCTGGGATTCTGTATTTATTCCTGGTTATCTTCTGAGCATCAAACCATATCTGGATGTGAACTCAGTGATGGACATCATGGGGCACAGGAAAGAGTTGTAAGGAGCAGAAATATCCGACATACACAGCAGGAAGAGCTCTCTGATTCAGAGCCCTGATTATAGATCAGAGCTCATAAGATTCAAAGCCTGTATAGACCATCAGAGACTCTGTGGGCTCTGGATTTCTTCTGAAACATGCCTTGACAAGTAGAAAAAGACACGTTTGACACATAAAACCATTTATTTAGCCTTTGCCAGCCCGGGATGGATCAGTATGGTAGAAAGAAGGGTGTCTGGAGCTGGGTTAAAGTGCAGCACACTACCCCAGAGAATTTTACATCTGGATTCTGCATTGGCAATGGGTGACCTGATTATGACTAGTGGTGGTGGAGCTCCAGGGCTGGTTGAACTAATTGTCTCTCAGCCCTGAAAATGCACCCCAGTCATTTTCAGAAAATTAACTTCAGCCTCCACGGGAATCTTCTCACTGCCTTGGACACTGGTGAAACAGCCTTAACAGGCAAAGGAGGTCACCAGGGAGGCCACAGCAAATTCTGAAAGCTGTTTATGACCAAAGCCATTCCCCTCCCCAAATCAGAAGTACCCTGAATCCCTGGGAAGCCCCCAGTGCTGTCACAATGTGTCTGACCAGGTTGCTCTTTACTGCACCGATTCCCTGCTAGCTCTGCAGTGCAGGAGCCAGGGGGATGCATTTGTCACCTGCTTTACTGATTCTGCCTCCACCCCCACTGCAGGAGCTGGCCTCTCCTGTGACCACTTCCTTGGGACATGCAGAATCATTACTCAAGCCTGCTTTCCAACACATGCTTTGCAACAAACCCAGTGCCTCTTGACCAGAAGAATAGTCAAGAAGACCGATAACTGAAGAAGGAGTCCCCGCTCTGTGCAAATGCTGCTGTTTGTTGTTTCCTCTGCTCTGAGCGTACATCGCTGCCAAGCCCAGCAACTCATCACTACCACCATAAGTTTGTGAAGCCCATCAAAGCTGTGGGATTAGGGCTGTCACAAGCCACCAGCTTCCTGCTGCATGCTCCCCCAACTTCAGTGACAAATCTGCAGCAGCAACGACCCAATTTCGTCTCTCTCCAGCACTCAACCTGAGACAAGAGCGTGGGATTTATTATGCTGGGACTTGTGCTCCTAAGCATGAGGATGTTGCTGTTATCAGCAGTTGACAGGCCATCAACAAAACACTGCTGTCAAAGTGACGAGCTGGTGGTTAGCATTTCCCCAAACCCCTGTTTGTTTGTTTGTAAGCAGCAGGAAGAGTGCAGATCCTGCTCATGAGAACATAAGCACTCCGGGGCCTGGTAGGGGGAATCATCCCCACACCCCCTGCCTGAGACAGGATGAGGATCCCAACCCTGCAACATCACTGCTGCAGGATGAGCAGCTTCTGAGGTATCTGCTCCGTGCTGCTGCAGGTGGGAGGAAGCCCTGGCTGCCTCACTGAAGGCTGCTTTAGTTGGTGAGGGGTGAGGCACTGGTTGGTGTGGCCATCTGCCTCATCTGCACTGTTGTGGTGGTTTTAGGCTGTGCCTAGGAAAATTTTCCAGAGATCCTGAACAGAAAGTGATAGAATGTAAATAAATTGCCATTGGATGTAGAAAGGGAAACAATGGTAAGGTCTAAATAATGCCATTGGCCTGGTGGCTGGCATAAAGCTAGGTGCTTCCTTTGCTCTGACAGATACTAGCTGCTGCTTCTGCTAGCTTGCCGACCCTGGCTGTGTTCTTTCTTGTGGTTAAGTACTAACAAGCTCTCCTCTTGTCCTGTGTACAGGGGGAAAGGAGGGTAAGAGGAGGAAGGTGTAGGTAACCCCCTGGTTTTGTCCAGGGGGGGTCTTGTGCTGTTTATAAATGGTAAATATATGCAACTATTGTATATTTTGTACATATTCATTGCAATCCGTATTTCTAGATGGCAGTTGTGCTTGTAAGTGCAGCTTCATGTGCCTTCAAATGAGCTGGTCTGGCAATTTTATGTTGGGGGAAATTTCAACCCACCACAACTGTATTTTTCTGAAGAACAAGCATGAAGCTTGAATAATCACCAAGAACTATGGGAGAGGACTCAGCATGGAGCATCAGGCCTGTGAGCTCCCTAATCTGTGTACTACCTGGGAGTGGCTACTAGCCAGAGGTTGTAGAGCTGGCTTGGTTTGGGTTTTTTTGGTTGGTTGGTTGGGTTTTCCCCCAAAATTTATGACCAGAACCCTCAGCAGGGACATTTTCCCCAGCAATATGGACAGTTTTACTTTGTGGCCTCAATTCCTTCAGCTGAGGCTGCCCCTTGCCAGCAGCAGCTGAACGGCTGTCAAACATGCGGTGTCTCCAGGCTGACAAACAGGAGGTCACCTGAAGTTATTCTACAAAACAACCCACATGCATGATTTAGAGTGAAGCCCAGAGAGATGGCTCCCTTGTGTGTTCTCAAGGCAGGCTGGTCTAAAATGCAATTGTTTGAAATGTCACATCAGGCAGACCTTTCCCAGCAAGTGCTGTGTGTGAAAAAGAGGTGTTTTGGAAGCGTGCATGTATGTGATGGGTTGAAATTACCACCACACACACACACATAAAATTGCCAGACCAGCTCATTTGGAAAGCAAATGAAGCTGTGTTTACAAGCACAACTACAATGTAAAATAGGAAATGCAATGAATGTGCACAAAATAGACAATATTTACATATATTTAGAAGATACAGAATTAACCAGGTTGGAAAAGACCTTTGACACCATCAAGTCCAACCTACCACCCAATACCATCTAACATATCAACAGCAAGAACCCCCATGGACAAGACCAAGGGGCTACCAACAGCTTCCCCCTCCCTGCTCCCTTCCCTCCCTCTGTACATAGGACAAGAGAAGAAAGGAGAGAAGCAAAGAGAGTTTATTAGTACTTACAGAACACAGAATTAAGCAGGTTGGGAAAGACCTTTGAGATCATCAAGTCCAACCTGTCACCCAACACCATCTAACCATCTAAACTAAGTGCCTCATACACAGCAAAGCAAAGCAGCCAGGGTCAGCAAGCCAGCAGAAAGTTAGAATAGAATAGAATAGAATAGAATAGAATAGAATAGAATAGAATAGAATAGAATAGAATAGAATAGAATAGAATAGAATAGAATAGAATAGAATAGAATAGAATAGAATAGAATAGAATAGAATAGAATAGAATAGAATAGACCAGACCAGGTTGGAAGAGACCTTCAAGATCATTGTGTCCAACCTATCATCCAACACCACCCAACCAACTAAACCATGCAACCAAGCACCCTGTCAAGTCTCCTCCTGAACACCTCCAGCGATGGTGACTCCACCACCTCCCTGGACAGCCCATTCCAGTGGGCAATCACTCTCTCTGTGTAAAACTTCCTCCTGACCTCCAGTCTAAACCTCCCTTGGTGCAGCCTGAGACTGTGTCCTCTTGTTCTGGTGCTGGTTGCCTGGGAGAAGAGACCAACCTCTGCCTGTCTACAACCTCCCTTCAGGTAGTTGTAGACAGCAATAAGGTCACCCCTGAGTCTCCTCTTCTCCAGGCTAAGCAGCCCCAGCTCCCTCAGTCTCTCCTCATAGGGCTTGTGCTCCAAACCCCTCACCAACTTTGTTGCCCTTCTCTGGACACGCTCCAGCAAGTCAACCTCCTTCCTACACTGAGGGCCCCAGAACTGGACACAGTACTCGAGGTGCAGCCTAGAAGCTAGTATCTGCCAGAGCAAAGAAGCCAAAAAGAGAGGAACTAAGTTAGATCTATCTTCATGTTGGTTATCTGTCCAATGGGGTTATTTAGACCTCATAATTATTTTCTTTTTTACATCCAATGGTAATTTATTTACATTCTATCACTTCCTGTTCAATCTGTGGAAAATTTTCCAAGGCACAGCCCAAAACCACCACAATGTGTTTTAGCTCTCTGTAGGGGCTGGTGTCTCAGGCAAGTGGGCTGGCTCTGTAAATTTGTGTCTGTTTTCTATATGTTTTCTATAGGCCAAGCCAGTTCACACATACACACACACACACACACACACATAACGTACACAGAGAATGTCAGGAGTTGGAAGTGACCTCCAGAGAATCATAGAATCACAGAATTGTTAAGGTTGGAAGGGACCTCAAGGATCATCCAGTTCCAACCCCTCTGCCATAGGCAGGGACACCTCACACTACATCAGGTTGCTCACAGCCACATCCAGCCTGGCCTTACAAACCTCCAGGGATGAGGCTTCTACCACCTCCCTGGGCAACCTGTTCCAGTGTCTCACCACCCTCCTGGGGAAGAATTTCTTCCTAACATCCAATCTGAATCTACCCATTTCTAGTTTTGTTCTATCCCCCCTACTCCTGTCATTACCTGATACCCTAAAAAGTCCCTCTGCAGCTTTCTTGTTGGCCCCCTGGAAGGCTACAATTAGGTCTCCTGGGAGCCTTCTCTTCTCCAGACCATACAGCCCCAACTCCCTCAGTCTGTCTCCACAGGAGAGTTGCTCCAGCCCTCTGTTCACCCTCATGGCCCTTCTCTGGACATGCTCCAGCACCTCCAGATCCTTCCTGTAACAGGAGCTCCAGAAATGAACACAGTACTCCAGGTGGGGTCTCACCAGAGCGGAGTAGAGGGGGGGAATCACCTCCCTCGACCTGCTGGCAATGCTTCTCTTGATGCAGCCCAGGATGTGATTGGCTTTCTGGGCGGCAAGTGTCCAACATCCCTGTCAAAGCAGGATCACTTAGGGCAGGCTGCAAAGGAACATATCCAGGCGGGCTTTGAGAGTCTCCAGAGGAGACTCAGCAGCCTGTTCCAGTGCTCCATCACCCTCACAATAAAGAAGTGTCCCCTTGTGTTGGGGTGGAACCTCCTGTGCTTAAGCTTGCACCCATGGTTCTTTGTCCTATCACTGAACACAACTGAAAAGAGCCTGGCACCTTCATCTTGACACCCACCCCCTCAGGTATTTATAGACATTGATCAGATGTCCTCTCAGCCTTCTCTTCTCAAGACTAAACAGCCCCATTTCTCTCAGCCTTTCTTCATGGGAGAGATATTCATAGCAGTTTGGCTACTTTTGATAATGTAGATGGGGTTTCTGCCTGAAATAAAGCCACTGCACAGGATATTTCCTTTAGCACTTACAGTGCACTTCCACCAGAGGAACTGGCCGAAGGTTTCAAGGCATTGAATCTCTCCCTTTCATTCATGGCTGGTTTTGCCCTAATAATGCATCAAAAAGTAACAAAAGAAAAAAAGAGAGGGGAAAAAGAATTGCTGAATTCCATCTCATAGCTTAGATATCCATGGCCAGATATTAAAAGGCAGGTTTTAACACCTTATTCCTTCATCCCAGAAAAATCCTTCATCACTGTGAGATGCTTTTGTGAAGTGCTCAGAGGTATTAAAGGACAAGGGATGACACATGACCCTGGATGCAAATAAGCACCCCAGGCTGAAATTTCATCAGGAGCCACCTATTCCCCCACAGCTATGGCCCATTGTTTCCATCCAGGCAGTGCCAGCAGCTTTAGGCAGGACACAGCAAAAACTCAGCTCTGCCATAGACAAGCAGGGGGTGAGCAGGAGCCTGCCTCTTTAATGGGGAAGGAAACCAAATTAATCCTGTTCAGACTCAAAGCCAACCATCAGAGGAAGGTTGAGAGGTCAGCAGAGAACTGCTCTACATAGCTACATTTTTATTCTGTTAATTTCCTCACTGCTCAGTCAGAGGATTCAAAAGCAAATCCACTTTGCAGCTGATATTTAAATAGAGAATATCCTTGAGAAAATGGTGTGAACTAGTGTCACTGTGCAGAAGGCCTGCATCACCCAGCCTTGCTTTTCCCAGGAACAAGGATGCATTACCAAGGTGGAGTTTGTTCTCCTGGTTCCTGAGTATGATAGGTGTCAAACTGAGCTTTCCCACTTAGGGCTGGCTCAAGGTCACTGCCAAGCATCCTGCTGGAGCCGCTGGTGTGGAGCTGAATTATCACAGAAAGAATCACAGAATCAACCAGTTTGGAAGAGACCTCCAAGATCACCAGGTCCAACTGATCACCTGACTCTTTCTAATCGACTAGACCAAAGCACTAAGTGTTTCATCCAGTCTTTTCTTACACCTCCAGGAACATCAACCCCACCACCTCCCTTGGCAGCCCATTCCAATGGGCAATCTTTCTATGAAGAACTTCTTCCTAACCTAAACCTCCCCTGGCACAGCTTGAGACTGTGTCCTCTTGTTCTGTTGCTGGATGCCTGGGAGAAGAGACTAGTCCCCACTTGGCTATAACCTCCCTTCAGTAGTTGTAGCCAGCAATAAGGTCTCCCCCGAGCCTCCTCTTCTCCGGGCTAAGCAACCCCAGCTCCCTCAGCTGCTCCTCCTTGTGCTCCAGACCCCTCCTGCCTTATGTCAGAGAGCAAAACCTTTCACAAAAGCTCAGCTGGAAAGGGAAGACTCCATGCCTCACTCCAAATCAGGACTGCAGAAGATTAGAGAAAAACAACACCCCAGTCAATCACTATTTGTATCAATTAGATAGAGATCAACTTTTCTGCCCTAGCTGAGCAGGCTTCACTTTTCTTCCTCTGCTAATGCAGAAGCCTGCAAAATCCTGCCGGAAAAGAGCTTCCTAATTAACTGCTGACTGTATGCATGTTAACTGCTGCAATGCATTCAGTTATGTCACACTGCTTGTTGTCATTATTAAAAGGCTGGGGAAAAATTAAGCTGTCATCTCCTGAAGCTGAGGCCCCCATCCTCGTGGAGCTTCCCCACACCAATGCTGTCTGTGAGCAGGCCAGCTTTTCTGATCCTCCCTCACACTTAAACCACACCATTTCTGACCTGCAAGGGACAAGGAAGGGGAAAATTGGATGGTTGCCTTGCTGGGAATGGAGAAATGCTGGAGCAGCTGGGTGATCCAGGTATCAGAGGCTGTTGGATGGGGCTCAGTTCTGACCCAGGATGAGAAAGTCCTCATTGCCATGGTCTTCTGCTGTCTCTGTTGGGTTGGCTCCCATGATCTTGGCTCAGTGCTCACTAGAGGTGGTCCCCAGGCTGTAGGGCTGAGCATAGGCCATTGCACTGGAGGTGGATAGTTCTCCTCTGGACAGGTCTTCAAGGACAGCTCTGCTAGCTGACCAGCATTTACAGAATACAGAATATAGAATTAACCAGGTTGGAAAAGACCTTTGAGGTCACCAAGTCCAACCTGTCATACAATACCTTCTAATCAACTAAACCACGGTACCAAGTCCCTCATCCAGTCTCTTTTTAAACACTTCCAGTGATGGTGACTCCACCACCTCCCTGGGCAGCCAACTCCAATGGCAAATAACTCTTTATGTGAAGAATTTCTTCCTAACATCCAGCCTAAACCTCCCCTGGTGCAGCTTGAGACTGTGTCCTTTTGTTCTGTCGCAGGTTGCCTGGGAGAAGAGACCAACTCCCACCTGGCTACAACCAGTAGTTGTAGATGGAAATAAGGTCTCCCCTGAGCCTCCTCTTCTCCAGGCTAAACAACCCCAGCTCCCTCAGCTGGATGGAGAACTTGTTATGTACACTTTGTGAGTACAGAGCACCCACAGCCTGGTGTGCCCCAACTCTGGGTCAAAGTGAGAAGACCTCTCTGCAGGCATGGTGGAGATTCCTGGACATGACCTTGGTGAGCAGCAAACTGCAGAGGTCCTGCACCCTGTCCCAGGCCTCTTTCTGGGCTATGTAGGCAGTGAGAACATGTGCTTTGGCATGGTTTTGTCTGGTTCTGTGCAAGATGCTGGACTGAGGTACCTGCCAGGGCAGGGGTCTCCCCTGCTACCAGCACCCTGCTGACTGTTGAGTTCCTGCAGCTGGCCCCACCAGCTCCCTCCCTTACACTTACTGGGGAAAAAAATATATGGATTGAAGTGCAGCACCCTTTTACTTAACAGATAAGAAATTTCATATCTGCCCTGATTTCAGGGCCAAGAGATATGAGCTCGCTCCAGAGCCAGCAGTGGAGGCAATTCCATTTCACTTCTGCTGACAGGGGAAGAAGTTTGAGGGGCTGAGCACTGCTGCAATTTGCTGCATTAATGTCACAGCAGCAGGAACCTCCCTGCTCCAGCAGGCACAAGGATTCTCTCAGGGAGGCTCACCCAGGGAGGCATCATGCCCCAGAGAGTCCTATGCAGCGCACAAGCACAGCTGGCTGGCATCTGGCACAGTATGGGGGCTCGGGGTAGCGTGAGTTCATCCTCCCGTTCAGCACCTGGTGGGCAAGGCCATCCTGAGCCCTCACTGCCTGTGCTGGTGCTACCTGGCACCTCATCACCTCTGTTCCTTCATCACAAGTACAAATCACCCAGACTGGTAAAGAAAATCAGTCAAGTTGAAGTCATCATGGCACTTGGGTCTGCTTGGCTGTCACTCTGTGTTGGGTGTAGCACTGCTGTGATATCCCAGCATGACAAAAGGCTGTCCTTCAGGACCAAGGTCTCCACTGGTCCTGCTGCTTTGTGTCTTGCTGCCACAGGGCCATGCAAAAGGGGCTGTGTCACAGCACAGCCAGCTCTTGCAGCTGGTGTGGGACACAAACCCATGTTATGTCAGGGACATGTGTGCACGAGCATCTCTATCCTCAGCAGTGGTGGGAGGTGCCCAGCAAGTCCAGGTACTCACCAAGGCAGGCTGGATGTTCCTCATCTGCCAAAGAGGCTGGCTGGGGAAGAAAGCAGAGGTACCCAGAAGCTGCTCAAACAGGCAAAATGTGGGCAGCCCTCTGACTCAGCAGCCAAAGCTGGAGCAGGTGAGCATGCAGGTATGAAGAAGAGGCATGGAAAGGAGGACCCTTGGCTGTGCTTCAGTTGAAATCAGTGAAGTTATTAATTGCCACCAGCATAATGAGCCAGAGCAGGATGCTGCACTGTGCTGAGGAAAATGGCAGCTGAGGTTGAGGCAGAAAAGTCAGGAGAAGATAAAAATGACAGCAGGCATCAAGTCTCTCCTTGAACACAAGGTCCTCAGGGTGCAAAAAGCCAGGAGGCAGGGGAGGAAGAGACATGTGGGGCACTGAGGACTGGGCCACTGGTTTCCTGGTGTCACAGACACTTGGCACACAGACAGTGCTGTCAGCACTCACAAATTCATTCCTAAGCTTACAGCATTTGACAGCCCTCCTTGGGGTACAGCATCCACAGGTGTGTTTCCTTTGAGCTGCACATAAAAATGTTTTTCATGTATCTTCATCTTCATCTCTTCTAAGTAAGAACAATTTCCAGCCTCTCAAAGCGTAAGCTGGGACTGTGCCAGTAGGGGACAGCGGCAGTGCTGCATGCTGCCAGAGTGGTCAATCCTCATGAAGGGAAGGGCAGCGGTTTGGCTCAAGTGGCACATCCTGGGGATCCAGGAGCACCTGCAATGTGGCCAGCGACAGGCAGCGAAGAGCAGCTTGTTGACATGGTGCTGTTTCCAGCACGTGAAATGGCTAAAAAATGTCACCAGCCCCTAATGGATCCACAAAATGGAAGAGGCTGAGCATCCTCTGCACACTTAGTGGCTTCTGGGGAGTTGCATGTCCCCTCACACAACTCTGTGCAAGGCATGGAGCAGAGATGAACAGAGGGCAATGGAGTGACAAATGTCCTCCTGCCATCAGCCAGGACCAGGTGCCAGCATCCGAGGCAGGAAGCTGGGGAGATTTCACCTCTCTTACGAAACTGATGTTGAGTTTTAAAATCAATAGCTTCACCTTCTAAAACGTTCCAGAAGAGCCTGTAACGATTTTTAATCTATCCTAAATGTCAGAACAAACAGCATTTTCTTCTGAAAGGCTTTGCAAGGCAGCAGCAGCATTAGGAGCCAGGCGGCCAGTGAGTGCAGCTGCTCTGCCTCTCCACCCCTCTGCTCTGGCTTACACAGCTGCCATGGCACCTCATACCTGTCCATAGTCCTTGGCTGCTGCAAGAAGCCTTAGTCCAAGCTGCAGGCAGAAGCCAGCTTTATTTCTTGGGCTATTTTCTATTAAAGCAGGAGTAACTGCAGAGAGAAGACCTCTGTGACCCAGGGTGAAGCTTTATCACTATCTCTTGCTGTTACATGTGGCTTAGGTTGGAGCAGCCAGGTCCTGTAGAATGTTTTGGCCCCCCAGAAGGGAAGGAAGTTAACCCTGAAGCCTGCTTTGACTGAAGAAAAACATCCCTAGCAGCTGTCAGGGCTGAGAGTTCCTCAAGGTACACATCATGCTCCCACTGCCTTCCCACAGCCACTGGATTGGGAGCGCTGGTGTCAAGCCTGTTGCAGTGAGCTGAGGCATTCCCTGGAGCAAGCTGCTTCAGAGGAGATGCTTTCAGCAGTCCTCCACTCCCTCTGGGGATTTGCAGACAGCTTGAGCCACATCTGCTGCTTGCATTTTTCTCTCTTACCTTTGCAGATGCATTTTCCTCACACTTCCTCCACCAAGCTCCTCCTTCCCTCCTCCAGGCTGCAGGAGCAGAAGTGGTGAAAATGTTGAATTCATGGAAATAGGTCAGAGGCTGTTAGGTCTCCCAGTGTGCCAGAACAGGTTGTTGGGATGGGCAAATGTTAAGCTAGTTCAACCATGAAGTGGCACAAAGGGTCCTGACCAGCACTGCCTTTGGTCACCCTCTGCCCTCAAGGACACACCCTGCGAGGGTCTGCTTTATTAAACACAAAACAAGCCCAGCACTGCCTGGCATGGGCAATTGTCAAATCCCACCCCCCCACTCCCCCCCCCAGCACATGCCATTAACCTCTCTAAACTGCCAGGGGCTTGGGGTGGGAATCTGGGAGAGAGGTGTAGGCAGACAAAGCCACACTGCAGCTGGTGCCCAGCACAGAGGTGCTGCATGAGACCAGAGGCTGTGCTGTAAGTGCCAATTTCCTCTTGCCATCTAATCTCCAAATTAGAGATGAAAAGCATGTATGCTTCTCAGCAGGCCAGGCTGGGATACAGGATCCTGTGACTGTGCCTGCTCCTCTCTCTGATCAGCAAATCATGCATTCAGGCTCTCCAAGAATCCCCTTTCAGGAACATGATTATGCTGGCAGCCTCCATGTTTCTCTTCCCTGCGCTGCACAAGCCATTGAAGGATGACTCTGCCTTATTTATAGTTCCTTTCCTCACCATCATGAGATAGAAACGTTCAGGGCCCCAGTTTTCATCCCTGCAGCAGCTCTTGCAGCTTGAGTCCAAGGCAGGAACACCCATCCCATGGGTTGGTGCTACCCTTCCCACCTGCAGCAGTTTGAGGCTATGCCTTTAAATTTCTTCACAGATCTTGAACAGAAAAGTAGTAAAATGTAAATAAATTCACTATTGGGTGTCAAAAGAAAGAGAATGATAATTCCAAACTGTCCCATTGGAAGAGATAAGGGACTAAGACTAGTGGTACTAAAACAATTCCTCTCTTGCTTCTTCGCTCTGGGAGAGATACTAACTCACTTCTGCTTGACCTTGGCTGCATTGCCTTGGTTAAGTCTAACATCCCTCTGCTCCTTTCTCTCGTCCCTTTTGTGCAGGGGGGGGAGGAAGAAGCTAGTAGCATCCCTGGTCCTTGGTCAGGGGAGGTTCTTGTGCTGTTTGTTAATTGCAAACACCTGTAAATATTGTAAATGCTGTGTGTTTTGGACATATTCATTCCTTTGTAGACTGTAGTTTTGCCTGTAAATACAGCTTTCATTTGCTTCCAACTGAGCTGGGCTGGCAATGTTAATGTTGGGGGGGGGGGGATCATAGAATTAATCAGGTTGGAAAAGACCTCAAAGATCATTAAATCCAACCTGTCACACAAGACCTCATAACTACTAGACCATGGCACCAAGTGCCACGTCCAATCCCCTCTTGAACACCTCCAGGGATGGCGACTCTACCACCTCCCTGGGCAGCACTTTCCAATGGCTAACAACTCTCTCTGTGAAGAACTTTGTCTTCACCTCCAGCCTAAACTTCCCCTGGCACAGCTTGAGACTGTGTCCTCTGGTGCTGGTTGCCTGGGAGAAGAGACCAACCCTCTTCCTGGCTACAACCTCCCTTCAGGTAGTTGTAGACAGCAACAAGGTCTCCCAATTTTCAACCCACCACACCACCGCCTCCAGAGAGCTGCTGGTGGGAGCCTGGTCAGGGTGAAATCCTAAAGCAGTCTTGTGGAGCTGCCCTTACACCTGGCTGTGGCCAGGACCTTCCCAGCCTGCAGAGAGTTTCACTCCCCAGGTAGCTCTGTGGGCTCTGCCCAGCACTGCCAGGCTTCAAACACCTGGGTTGTGCCCAGGAGCATACGAGACACGTTTGGCATGTGCCAAGCTCGCCTCAAAAACGCAGCGCTCAGGATGCCAGGTTGTTTTTTTTTCAGGCACATCTGTTAGCAAGTTTTGTCTGAAAATGTAGGGGGTAATTTTTTCCTGAAAATGTCAAAACATTTTGTTTAGTCATTTTCTAAATGAAGTAGCTTGCTTTGCTTTCAGCGTGGCAGCTCCGTCTCAAAGCCACACTTCACTTTTGAAAGGGTTCTCTTTTGTTTGTTTGTATGTTTTAGCTAAATAAAGGTGAAGTAAAATCTGACAGTTCTGTTTTCTGAAAGTGACCCTCCTCCCCCCTCCCCCCACCCCCAAGTTTTCCATTTGGTTAGAATGGAGTAGGTCTCCTCCTCCTTCCTCCTGTCTGTGTGGGAGGGGATGGGGATGGTTAGAAGATGATGAAAGTCACTCGCTCCATGATACTGAGGGTACAGGGAGCACTCCTTCTCCTCTTGTTGAGGCAGGTGCCTTGGATACCTGTACTGCACCACCTGAGCCCTCTCTTCCTCCCTGGGGTTTTACTCCAGTGCCCCATTCCCCCATCCTGGGAATAGAAATGCTGCCTTCAAGGCTGCCTGTGCCTCTCCAGCCTCTCCAACATGTTTTCCATGAAAGCCAGAGATTAATTTCTGACTTAATTGACTGACAATGTGCCAAGAGGGAAAATGGAGCAGGCTGTGTGAGAAAGAAGAAGTCTGCAGGAAGAGAAGACACAGAACCAGAGTAGCAACGAGTCAGTATTGGCAGCCTCCCACACAGGGCAGGGTGTGTGTGAGGCTGGCTCTGGGGTGCACACAGTTCCCAAAACCTGCCCTGCAGAGGCCCTGGGAGCTACACTTTCCCATCACCTGCTTGTGCCTGGGGGTAAATTGGGTCAGCCTGAGTGCTGCTACCTTCCTGAAGAGCATAAGAAGCAGCAGGATGCTCATTTTCTCTTCCTGCTCCACCACTGGCCCAGGATGGGCAGACACCTTAGTTTTCCACTATTGTCTTCCCATGCAGCTGACACCACTTATTGCTATGGAAACCTGGGGATGTGGAGCAGGGGGATGCTGCCTGGTCAGGAGGCATCCACAGATGGAAGGGGTCCTGCAGGAGGAGGTGTGATATGACAAGGCTGGGCACCTCTGCCTGGGTAAGCCTGGGGCTAAGGCCTTGCATGGAGGCTGAGGGTGAGTGCTGGCTTGCCCTCCCCATCCCACTGACACTCCAGGGTGTCAGGGTTTGAGGTGATAGTTATTGCCTAGAGAGGATCCTGTGCTTTCTCTCTCTCTCTGTGCATCATTCGTGACAGGAGCCTGCAACAGCAAAGCACCTCCCCTGCCAGCTGGGGACTGTTGCCAGATCTCAGCTCTGTCAGACTTTCTCCCCCAGCAATGTACAGAGGTTTTTCTTATATGTGCAGTTCAAAGGCTCTTCTGTTTCACTTTCTTCTGAGGACTGTCAAAGTGCTTGCTTTGTCTCTCTCTCTTTCTTTTTCTTTCTTTCTTTCTTTCTTTCTTTCTTTCTTTCTTTCTTTCTTTCTTTCTTTCTTTCTTTCTTTCTTTCTTTCTTTCTTTCTTTCTTTCTTTCTTTCTTTCTTTCTTCCTTTCTTTCTTCCTTTCTTCCTTTCTCTCTCTCTTTCTCTCTTTCTTTCTCTCTTTTTCTTTTTTAATGTTTAGCAGCCTTTAAGAAGGGTCCCAGCACAAACCAGAGGCTCTTATCAGGCATGAGCTCTGTCTCCATCTGTGAGCTGCAAAAAGGCAGCAGAGAAAGTCTCTCAATTAGCGAGCTTGGTGCACCCCTCCCTTTCTCTCCTTGCCCAAGCCCCAGCAAAAGGCCATGAACATCCACCTGGGATAGCAAAATGAGCTTCTCATGGCAGTACCTCCTTTGGCTAGGCACACTCATCTCCTGGCAGCCCCATGAAACTCTGAGGAAAAGTAACATCTTTATTCTGCAAAGAGACCAAACCAGCTTTATCTGCCCCAGGTATATTTGCAGCCCTCTTTCCACTACCTCTTAGTTGTTAATGCAGACAGACTCCTGCTGCTGATAATGCTCTTATCTTGATATTACAGATCATGAGCTGACATGAGCAAAGGTTGTGAAGCAAGCCACTGATGTTAAAGTGAGGTTATCTGTGCAGACAGTCTCTGAAGCAGAGCAACAACACAACCTGTGCTGGCATCTTCAGCCAGAAACATCTCAGAGAGGCCCATGCACAGGGAGTATTAGGCTTTTAAGTATGTCCAGGTTATGTTTCCTCCCTCTCTTCCCTGCCTCTCTTTTCCCTGGGGTAAGTTCATAAAGGGAAAATCTTTTCCAGTGCTGCTGGCTCTGCCTGCGATGCACATGCGAAGCTGCTTGGGACCAAAATCCCCAGCTCTGCTATAAAATGGACCCCTTGAGAGCCCAAGGTACCAGTTCAGCTGCACAGACTTAAGCTGGGGAGAAGAGGCTAGTGCTCAGATCAGACCTAAGAGGCTTTAGTAAGGCAGCAGCTGACTCATCAGGCTGCCTGAGGCAGGGAAGAAGCGGGAGCAAACCCAAGGGACAGACAAGTGCTGCCTGTAAGCCCTCACCAGGGAGAGGTGCAGTGCCCCTCACACCTGTTTGGGAGAGGAGGGAACCAGAAAGGGAGCTGCTCCTGCACTTGGCATCACATTCTTATTCAGAGAGGTGGGTGTAGTTTTGACTTGTCCCCACATCCTGACTTTCATGTGACAACCTGTACAGGGAGGTACAAAAGAAAGGAGGGAGATCTAGAAAACGCTCCTCGCCTGAGCTGGGGTTTAGTTGAACTATAATTAACAACTGCAGCTCTCCTAAGAAAGATCCCAGCTGCTTTGCTCTGCAGCCTGCTCTATCAATTTTGCTCTCACGCACCTGACACGCACCAAAACTCATTCCTGTGAGGCAGGGGATGAGCAGGTATAAATCACATGCACCTGGAAAACACGAGCAGGAGGGGAGGGGGCAACAGCAGCACAGATTCCAAAGGCAGTGACACAAATCGCATCCCTGGGAGGATGTGATCAGGTTCCCCAGGGCCAGAAGCTTGCAGCATCATGTGTAGTGAGCCCTCCACATCTGAGCATGAGGTGAGTTCAGGCAGTGAGTGAGATCTCCCTGTGCACAGCATAGCACACATTGTGCAAGGTACACCCTCATCTTGTCTTGAGATAAACAACTCTTTCAAGAAGCTGTCCTCTCGAGGCTGAGAGCCCTGGGGTTTTCAGTCTGGAAAAGACTGAGGGGGGATTTAATAAATATCTATAAATATCTGAGGACTGGGAGTCAAGAGGGAGGGGACAGGCTCTGCTCAGTTGCATCCTGGACAAGGGGCAACGAATATAAACTACAGCACAGGAGGTTCCACTTCAGCATGAGGAGGAACTTCTTCACTGTGAGGCTCACAGAGCACTGGAACAGGCTGCCCAGGGAGGTTGTGGGGTCTCCTCCTCTGGAGACTTTCAAGACCCATCTGGATGTGTTCCTGTGCAACCTGTGCTAGATTCTATGGTCCTGCTCTGGCAGGGGGGTTGGACTTGATGGTCTTCCAAGGTCCCTTCCAACACCTAACATCCTGTGATCCTGTGAACTACTTTGTATTTGGACCAACTGCCCTTTTCCACCCCAAGCCCATCTTTAGGAAGCCCTCCTAACCTAACACTTCTAGTTGTCTTATCTGTCCTGTCAAACTCTGTCACCTAGCATGGCCTGAGAGGAGGTCAACTTGTAATGCCAAGTACATTGTAGAAAAGAACACCCTTCAAGCAGTAGAATTCTGTTCCTCAACTCCTTACAACATGAGCCATCACTCATTTGGAGAACTACCTCCTGCTCCTAAGCACGGAACACATAGCTGGAGGCTCTGTGTGCAGCCTTGCTTTTCAGACCTGCTGACTTCTCCAGGACAGCAGGGCCCAGCCCTTGAAAAGCAGATCATTTTCCAGTCCTTTGGCAGGTCTGGTTTTCATCCCTGTAACTCTGGCACTATCTGTCTTCTGAGGGGACCCCTCCACAGACCTTCACCATCCAAAGTGCAGCCAGCACAAAGCAGAGCGAGTCAGTGGCTTCATGGGTCTGGCACCCCTCATGGCCATAGCTCAGCAGGCACAGGGACACTCTGCTCAGCCTGGGCATCCTCTTGACCTAGCTGCCTCCTCTTTGCTCCTCCATCCTGTTCACTCTCTTCACCAATTCTTACCTTCTCAGAGGCTCCCAGGCCTCATCAGGTTGTCTCTTAGGATACCTGGACAGCTCTGAGTGCCCTTCCACCTTCTGACAGCCACATCTGTACACAAAACTCTGCTTCTGTGGAGAAGCTGGGGGACCTTCAGCAAGTACCTCCTGTTGCTTCCCACCTCTGAGCATCCCTCTGGGCTAATTCCCCTTTCTCCCATACCAGCCTGTTTTTCACTCTCTCACAGTGCCAGAGCTCCATTTGATTTGCAGGCACAATTTTCTCCCATGTAGTTCAGCTCTACTCTGTGAATTGGCTCTTCACTGATACATTTTTGCTTAGCTACAAGAGGATTAAGTAACTTCTTTCAACACGGCAATCCTATTTCTGTTCTGTGCCTGTTATCTGGGAACATAGGACAGTGGCAGCAGGGGGAAGCATTTTAAGAGGCTGAGGGATCTGCCATGCAGCCCCACAGCTTCCCTGCTCTTCACTCAGCTTTTGCAGGTGCTGGTAGATGAAGTTCTGCTAACAATAGCCTCACCCCATTATTTCTGCCTTTGTCACCAAAGGCAGCTGCTGAATTCTCTTTTTCCAAACGCTATTAGCTCTTCCCTGAAAAGTTTCTATATTTAACATGAATCTTCTCGGTCTGAAGTTTGTGGCAGGGGTGTGTGTGTAGACAGGGGGGTGAAGGGAAGCCTGCCAGACACACTGGTCAAAGCATGGCCACTCCTTCCTGGACACAGTGCAGGATGCTGGCAAGGAGATGTGACCCTGCATGCCAAGGAGAGGCTGTATTGCTTCCTCAGTCAATGCTTGCTCAGCTGCTCTGCCACGAGGGGAAGAGCCTAAAGCCACCTGGGCTGTGCAGCTCTGTGAGACACAGCAGCAGGGCTCTGACTAAGCCTTCAGGCAAGCCTCCACCTTCTAGCCCATAGTAGAAGACAGCCAGCCTGTTCTGGTCCTCAGCAGGAAGAGCCCAGGTTATCCCTGCTCTCAGACTGCCATGCAACAGGTCCACTTCTCACAGCAGCCAGAGGGCAGCCACTGCTTTGCACATGGAGGACATACAGCAAACCTTCCTCTGTACCCGCTGCTGTGGCACCTCATGGAGCCAAGCCAGTCCATTCCAGCACCAGCAGCACATCCTCCAGCCAGCTTCTGCCCATGCAAATCACGCAGAGTTTGCCCCAGTGCTCAGCACCTCAGCTCAGGGTGAAGGTCCCCACACCTCAGAGACCACTCTCAGTGTCTTCTAAGCAATAGCTCACATCCAAACCCTGGCAATGAATCTAGGCAGTAATTCTTACAGGGAGAAATCTTGCAAGTTCAAAAATATGCAGGACCCTCTGGTCTCTGTTTTCCCTTTGATGAGACAAAGCAAGCCCAGGCTATGACAGCTCTTTGTCACATGAAGAGTTCTGCTCTTCTGCCTCCATACTAACTAATGAGCTTATTCATCCTCTGCTTCAGCACCTGCAAAAGGCTAGCAGGGCAGATGTGGAAAGAGAGGTCTACCACATCCTCTCCATGGGTGACTCTGTTGCATCAGACTAGAACAGTGCAAGACACAAGCTTTTTCCCTCAGTAACCAAGATTAGATCATGAATAAGAGGAATTAGCTAAAGGTCAAGCCAGCTAGAACAAGAATAATGAACACTAGCTTAAGGAACAGCTGTGTGCAATTGTTCAAAGTACAACAGATTCTGTCCTTTTTTTTTGACTCAGTGGTTAGAGGCAGAGATGTTAGAAGTGGCCATGAGCACTTCTGGCCAGGAGGCTGCAAGAACCCAGAGCAAACACCTGGGTTTTCTGCCCTGCATCCTCTGATCACACAGAAAACATGAAAACATTGCATTTGGTCCCTAACTCCGACGGCTATAACCTCGTGGAGCAGCCTGTGCTGCTCCCCCTTGCAAGAAGGTCCCTCACTCCTGAGGTTAATGTGATGTGCCCTGATGCCTCTGGTCCCAGCATACAAAGGCTTGCCTTCAGAATCTTAGACCTCCTAATTAACCCTTGGCCCTTTAGACCAAAAGGAGCTGGGACATGCTGACCTTTGGAACCCGGTGGAAAGTTCAATTAACTTCAAGGGCCTTTGCTGGGAGCGTTAGTTGAGGAAACAAAGAGCTGAGAGAAGTGCTGGAACATTGTCATCAAATTGTTCTGAATGCCTCTATTTTTAGAAGGGTGAAGGAGAGAAGGAGATGAAGACAATGCCTCAGAGCCCCAGCGCACAGGCTGGCAGCAGTAGTCACAGGCCTCTCTCAGCCCCAAGCCCGAGGAGGAGAGGGGGTGGGTGATGATGCCACTGGTACCATCTTTCCCTTCTTTTTTTCCTTCATGTTAAGAGCTGAGGTCCCATTTTCCCCACCCAACCCCCATGGTCAGAAAATGAGACCCACAGATAGAGCTGAAGATAATGGCAGGTTGCCATGGAAATGTGCATTTAGTCTCACTGTTTCCATGGCAACTGAAAGTCATACTATTCTGCTCCTCTGAAGGATGCCAAAGGTAAATGAGCACTGATTAAAACAGGGGCACAAACTTGGGCTCTAATCAACCACAAAGACTAGGGCCATAAACTCTTATTGCTCAAGCAGGAAATATTAAGAGCTGTGCAAGTGCCGGGAAGGCCAGAGGCAGGAAGCACTACGCCCAAACTGCTCCCCACAGGGCAAGGAATCACAGCCTTGGAGTAATGGCCCATCTCACTGTCATTCAACTGCCTCACCAGTTTCTCTCCACAGCTGGGTGTTAAACCCATCCCACATCCATGATCTACTGAGCTGTTTCCCAGGCAGGTACCTGCACCGATAAAAGGCAGCTGCAGCCTGAACCTGGGAAGCAGGCAGAGCAAACACATCCCTCTGTAGAAGTTTTAGGCTGAGCCTAGAAAATTTTCCTCAGGTCTTCAAGAGAAAGTGGTAGAATGTAAATAAACCACTATTGGATGTGAAAGGGAAAATAATGACAAGGTCTAAACAATAATGACAAGGTCTAAACAATCCCATTGGCCTGATCACCAACGTAGGCAAACTCATGAGGTTCAACAAGACCAAATGCAAGGTCCTGCATCTGGTTCAGGGCTATCCTAAGCACCAATATAGGCTGGGCAGTGACTGGCAATGAGCAGGCCTGAAGAAAAGGACTTGAGGGTGCTGGTGGATGAGAAGCTCAACATGAGCCAGCACTGTGCACTTGCAGCCCAGAAAGCAAATCACATCCTGGGCTGCATCAAGAGAAGCATTGCCAGCAGGTCAAAGCAGGTGATTCTCCCCCTCTACACCACTCTGGTGAGACCACACCTGGAGTACTGTGTCCAGTTCTGGAGTCCCTATTACAAGAAGGATCTGGACGTGCTGGAACATGTCAAAGAAGGGCCACGAGGGTGATCAGAGGGCTGGAGCACCTCTCCTGTGAGG
Source organism: Melanerpes formicivorus (assembly GCF_026170545.1). Taxonomy (NCBI): domain Eukaryota; kingdom Metazoa; phylum Chordata; class Aves; order Piciformes; family Picidae; genus Melanerpes; species Melanerpes formicivorus. Next base: position 1,469,873 of record NW_027142442.1, read on the forward strand.
ACAGACTGAAAGTTGGGGCTGTTCAGTCTGCAGAAGAGAAGGCTCCCAGAAGACCTTATTGTGACCTTCTAGTATCTGAAAGGGGCCTACAAGAAAGCTGGGGAGGGACATTTTAGGGTGTTAGGTAATGATAGGTCTAGGGGGAATGGAACAAAAATAGAAATGGGTAGATTCAGATTGGATGTTAAGAAGTTCTTCCCCAGGAGGGTGGTGAGACACTGGCACAGGTTGCCCAGGGAGGTAGTAGAAGCCTCACTCCTGGAGGTTTTTAAGGCCAGGCTGGATGTGGCTGTGAGCAACCTGATGTAGTGTGAGGTGTCCCTGCCCATGGCAGGGGGGTTGGAACTAGATGATCCTGGAGGTCCCTTCCAACCCTAACAATTCTATGATTTGTAAACTAACTTAGTATCACAGTATCAGTCAGGGTTGGAAGGGACCACAAGGATCATCTAGTTCCAACCCCCCTGCCATGGGCAGGGAAACTTGCTGACTTTTTGCTTCCTTTGCTCTGGCAGATACCAGCTGGCTTTTATTTAGCTGTGCCTTTGTTTTGGCTAAGTACTAACAACCACTCTCTGCTCTTTCTCTTGTCCTGTGTACAAGGGGGGGGGGGGGGGGGGGGGGGGGAGGGGAAGGGAGCAGGGAGTGGGAAGCTGTTGGTAGCCCCCCAATTTTGCCCAGGGATGTTCTTGTGTTTGTAAGTTGTAGATGTATGTAAATAGTGTATATTTTGTACATATTCATTGCCTTCCATATGTCTAGATTATAGTTTTGCTTGTAAACACAGCTTCATTTGCTTTCAGCTGAGCTGGTCTGGCCTGGCAATTTTATGTTGGGGGGAAATTTCAACCCACCACACCCTCAACACCCAGCAAGATGCAAACTGCACTATGAATTCTACACCTAGCTCCTAATGGTGTTCAAGGATACATCCTCCTCAAAAAAAAATTAAACCAACCAAAACCATGAGAGTGGTGAAGCCCTGGAATGGGTTGTCCAGGGAGGTGGTTTGGGCCCCGTCCCTGGAGGTGTTTAAGCCCAGGCTGGATGAGGCTCTGGCCAGCCTGATCTAGTGTGGGGTGTCCCTGCCCATGGCAGGGGGGTTGGAACTAGATGATCCTCGTGGTCCCTTCCAACCCTGACTGATACTATGATACTAAAAAAAGCAATAAAAAGATTATCCCAGTGGAAGAGTTTGATCCCATACAGGTGGCTGCAGTCTATTCTCAGCAGTGCTCAGACTCCTTGAATCATAGTTCTTTCTCTGGGCTGGCTAAGTCGTATCAAAGACGACATCAAGCTAGCTCTGCCAGTCTCTCTGGCAGCTGTGGCCCCTTCCAGAGCAGCATGGTGAATGCTGGGTGAGAGCTTTGGCTGGTGTGCAGGAAAACAGGCAAAGAGAACAAAGACTCAAAATGGTGCTCAGTCCTACAACAGCCTTTGCTAATGAGCCCGACCGCTGCGTTGGCTGGCGGAGACGGCGTGCAGCTCCGTCCTCAAGCACACGCTGTAGCTGCTCATCCTGGAAACGCAGCACACTTGCTGTCTATTCTGTACACTCCTCTTGCCAGACCTAGATAATGGTGTGAAGAGTGGGGTTTACACCACTCTATTTTTTCCCCTTCCAGCTGTCAGCAGACGTTCAAAACCCTGACAAGTCTGAAGATAGGGCTTGAAACAAAACCCTTTGCCTTCACAATGTGGGACACAGACAACAGCAAGCTGCTTTCATGCACTCCTGCCTTCCTGTTATTGCCTCCTCCACTGTTCAGTGATTCCTTCCCCCTAGGTACTGGATTCAGGCAAGCCCTATGTCAGTGAGCAATTACACTACTGTGTGTGGGAAGCAGAAGCCCCAGTGGGTGTCATCCAGGGAGGTACTGGCTCCTTAGCCCTGGGTGCCTCCCGGGCTCACCTAATGGTTCTGTACGGACATACAATTTCACAAGGGAGAGGACTGCACTTAGTGAAACCTTGCAGGTGAAAATTTGGGGGTGACAGGGCAGGCTCTTGGTCTCATCAGAGTCACTCACCCTCAAATGCTTTGTAACACCACAGAGAAGCCCAACAAGGTGAGCATAACCTTCTCATGTACATCCCTAAACCCTGAGAAAAGACACAGGATGAAAAAAAAATCCCATTTCTCTTCCACTGCCTGGCTTGAAACATGCAAGAGGGACTCACAGTTAATAGGCAAGGGTAGCTACCTAATTTGAAGAAAAGAGACAAGAGTCACAGGCTGAAGATATGCTGGCCATCTACTAATGAGTCTCTGCAGAGCTCCAACAAGCCCTCCGAGTGAGGATTTCAATTCCATCCTTCCCTACTCGCCTGTCAGTGACACTGATGATTGTGCCCTTTTCCCTTGAAGTTTCATCTTAACATGGGTTTCCATAAATATCTTTCTTGATTCCTTGTCAGGTGGGTGAACTGAGAGAAACCTCCTTCTCCATGTGGGCGCAGAGAAAGATTTTCCACTGCAGCTTCTCATTTGCCGTGAAGTGAAGGCAGCATCTCCAGCTTTGTACTGCTGATTTTTCTCCCTGGTTCAGTACAAGGGCTCCCACGAATGCCCACGCCACAGACCACTCACAGGCATGCCTTGCCAGGCCCTCACAGCCATGCAGAACTGAATCCCCTGTATAATCCTCTGCACCCTTCTCTTGACACCAATGGGCTTGCCCCACAGCCTACAATGTGGTGCCATCTTTGCCCCTTGAGGCTATTCAGTGTACAAACCTTAACAGAGGTTTTGTTTGTTTGTTTTCCTTCTGTAAGAGCCTGCACCCAGCCTCTTCTGCCTACATAGCCAAAATTCAGCAAGGTCACCTTCAACCCATGCTGCTAACACAACCTCCTTTGCTGACTTCCTAACAGGGACATAAGTTTTCAATTTCTGATGTACTGCCAGACTTTAAGATTCAAATGGACTCTGGAAGGGACAAAGAGCTCTTTGCATCCATCCCTACTGGGAAATGCAAGACTAGTCACTGAGGCCAGCAAGTCAGAGGTGCTCCCAAGCAGGGCAGGAGGGCTGAGAACAGTGTTGTACAGCTGGCACTTCTCCAGCTCCTAGCAGTTTCTCTGACCTAGAGACCTGCTGCAATACCAGATGAATTCCAGCCAGCCTCCAGAACAGACAGCTGCAACTAAACTATTGCTCTTTGCCTAGGTCCCGCACTGAGCAGATCCAACCTCATCCCAGACAGAAGTGTGTAATGTCCAGTGCAATTCCCGAGGAGTAAGGGGTCCACCTAGTGCAGTCAGAGCAGTACTGCCAAAGCAGCAGACAGGGCAAGCCACAGAAGCAAGCTTGCCAGACCAGCAACGCTGCAGGTGACCCTGGTGGGGACCCGAAGCCTCAGCCCCTGTATAGTCCCTGCCAGGAGCAGCAGTTCTCAGGAAGGGGTGGCACTCCACACAGACAGCACCCAGTTGATATACTTCAGAGTTAAGAGTAGAGTGAGTTCTTCCTGAACATGAAGAACTTCCTTACTGTAATAGTCACAGAGCACTGGAAAAGGCTGCCCAGAGAGGCTGTGGAGTCTCCTTCTCCTGGAGACTTTCAAGACCCGTCTGGATGCATTCCTGTGTGACCTGCACTATATTCTATGGTCCTGCTCTGGCAGAGGGGTTGGACTCAAAAGATCTCCAGAGGTCCCTTCCAACCCCTAACATCTTGTGAGTGAAGGAAGGTGGAATTTGGTTAGGTTGAACAGCCACATTTAGGAAGCACAGTAATCTGAGATGAAGGCTGCACAGTTCCAGGGGCTGAAGGCAGACTGTTAGCTCAGTGGGGAAAGCCTTGGTAGCTGCTGGTTTGCTACCTCCCCAGCACTACTGCTGCACTTTTATTTCCCATATGAGACCCCAGAAGATACCTGACCAAGGTCAGACTGTGTGAAATGGATCAAGAACAGATCTACACTTCCTGGTTCTGTAAGCAATTCCTCCCACCAATTTTCATTGCTCAGTTATCCCAGCTGAAAGAAACTGAGTGTATCTAATGTCTTCCATCCACACAAGCTTTTAGGTCTACAGAGTTTTCCAAAAGCAGCTCTGGCTGGCATTACATTCAAGACCTGGGAGCATAAGGGTAGGGCCAAAACATCCTGCAGGGGCTCATACAAGTGTTCTAATCACATCCTTTTACAAAATGGGAGAGCACTACATCTAGCTCCATCTGACAGCAACATAACGAGGCAGGACTTGCTCACTGAACGGAACTGAAATGGACAGGGGCTAAACCCAAAAGGGCTGCTGCTCCAAATCCTGCCAATTTTCCCCATGTGACAAAGTCCAAGCAGGTTATGTATGAACTCCTGTGCCAACTAAAGATGAAACTAGAAGTAGCTGGCTATCAACTCTCTAAGCAACAGGCAAATCAGTGCTCTACACACACACACCACTGATTCAGAAAGGCATTTGAGAAGCTTCAGATCAAAAATGCCTGTGGCAGGGAGTGTTACAAAGCTCATGGTTTACCACAAGCAGTTTCCTTGAGACCAAAGTCATGCAGTGTTCCCACACACACATGAAAGACTGGAGTCATAGGCAGTTTGGTTATGATCAGATAAAATACAAGAGGGAGCAAAAATAGCTTCCCCATCTCTCCTTTCACCCAGAAGCAGGTGAATCATTGACTTAAAAGGCATTTAGTGGCAGACAAAGAAAAACTACAGAAAATAACTAGTCAAGATGATGTTTTTCTGGAAACATCTAGATTTTCCCATTCTATGGATGTCTCAGAAATGAAAGGAACTATTTTACTCTTTCACCAAAGCAGGCACAAAACACAGACTAAACAGCAAAGCAAGGCAGGAAAAAGATTCTCAGACAACTAAATCCAGAGGACTTAGGGACCTTTAAGTAATACTCCAGATGCTCCTCCTCCTCTTGCATCACGTGCTGGGAAGAGAAGACAGCAGACACACTATGAAACCTGAGAGTTTGTATGATCTAACATTCCAAGCCAGGTTTAGGAACAGCCAAAAATAGCCCTGGGGGATGGAGGGATGTGTATTTTGGTTTTATATACATGTAGATATATGAGGCTTTTTAAATAAAAGAAGTTATTAATTGCTCCTACCTTGATTTTTAAGCTTCACTTACTTTGAACAAGTGAAAATTTTTACCCCAGGAGAGCCAGCAACACTATAAGGTGTACAGGAGAGGGGCTCTGAGGCCATTTAGCTAAAAGACAGGCAACAGTAGTGATAAAGAACCCAGATTCTACCCACATGGGAATGCAAAAGCAGTAACCAGTCAACCTCAGAGAGCTTTTTTTTAAGTAAGATCTTTCAACACACACACACATATGTACACAGTCATCTCTTGCAGAGCCAAGCAGTGAAGTGGCTCCGCATTCAGGACCGGGCAGGCAACGCAGCAGCACCTGGCTGATGGTTGACAAGGTGCTAAAGATGCTCCTATGTGCAAATGCCCATGTGTTTGCTCAAGGCTGCTTCATGTTTCTGAAGGAGATAGGTTCAGTGCAGGCACACACAGAGCTGGAGTGATGTAACAGCTGCGTTACAGGATAAAGGCGATGAGAGAAGGCAGATGGGAAAAGAAATACAAGCCCTCTGAAGACTGTCGGGCAACACTGGCCGGCAGCGTCCGTCCATAGAAGTCCAGTCAGAACTTGACAGAGAAGGAAGTCCCACATGAGCAACCCTTCTCTGCCTGGGGGTTGCTCACCACCTGAAAGGAGCTGCGAATCAGCTCCTGGCTGAAGTCCACCATGGAGCCTTTCACAAAGGCCAGGCTGTCCACGTCCACAACCACGCGGGCACCACCCTGTTCAAATACCCTGCAAAAAAGGAGCACATTTAACCATCAACTGCTCTGCAGACCCAACAGAGAAGCACAGCCTGAGCACTTTCTTTATCTCATGGGCTTCTTCCCTTCAGTGCAAGATGCTACTGTGTAACACACAACCTCTTGGTAACTTTTGCAAAGAAAAGTCACACTTGCCCGCCACTTCCTCCCTCTGCCCTTACCTGTCATCGGGATTGATAACTGTGTCCAAGGAAAACTTGTACTGGAATCCAGAGCAGCCACCTCCTTCCACCTGCAGCCTGAGAAACTCTGAGCCTTCTGTGATCTCCAGGAGCCTCTGCAAAGAATAAAGACTTGCTAAACAAACCGGCAAACACCCAAACGCCTCCCCTGCGTGCCCAAGGCAGGCCAGGCAGCTTAGGAATGCCTCCCAGAGGTATCGAACTGCTTCCCTGGGCTCCTACCTTCACACAGCTCTCGCTGAGGAAGACCTGTCCCTCACCAGGGTCACTCTCCGCAGGGCCCGGCTGAGAGGACGACGTCCACCGCCGCGGTCCGCCAACTCCATAGGTAAGACCCGGCGGGGGCCTCGGCAGCGCTGGGCCTCGGCACAGCGGAGCTGGACACCAGCTGCCTCAGGGCGAAAAGGAAAAACAAGAGGGAGCTCAGAGGAGTCCCGGCCGTGTCCCCGCGGGCAGGCAGGCAGGCAGCCCGACCCGACCCTACGCCGGGCACAGCCCACCGCAGACACCCGACACCCCCCCATCTCCCCGCAAGGGGCGAATATGACCCAGCGGGCCCCAGCAGGGCGCTACCTGCTCTGGCCGCCAAGCGCCAACCTCCACCAGCCCCTCAGCGCCGCCATACTGCGCTCCGCTCCGCGCCCCGCCCCCGCCCGCTCATTGGCTGCCTGCCGAGGCCGCTTCCGGCAGCAGCTGCTGTGGCGGAAGTGCTGAGCCGCCGCCGGCTGCTGGGCTCTGCGCTGCCTGCCTTACTGGCCCGCCCGCGGCGCCCTCCATTGCGTGTCCTCGGGGTAGCGAGCCCCTGCACTCGCAGCTCGGCCGCTGGCCCGGTAAAGCTGCCAAAGCCGCCGGAGCTGTGCACAAAGGCACGAAGCGGCCGTTCGTCCGCAGGGGTGTTTGCTTTCACAAGCCGCGATGCTCACAGAGGGAAATAAACAGCAATAAGGACGAACAAACAGTGCGGCGGTCTCCAGCAGCGCCTGTTTGTGCTGGAATTAGCCGTGAGGGCTGCTTATCGTGAGCAGAGACCCTGAGAGGGATCAAGGGGCTGCTGATGAGAATCCTGATTGGGGACAGCACTGTCACAGGGCTGTTAAGCAAGCGGAGGAGCAAACACGGGGCCCAGCTGAAGAGGTTTTAGGGCTTTTTGCCTCATCCTAGCTTTTATAGTGTTCTCTCCCTGATGGCGCGGAGGTGGAAGGTATCTTTACAAATGAAGATGCTGCTAGACAAACTGAGATAACAAAAGGACCAGACTAGGAATCTCAACAATGCAACCTTATCTCTCTTACATGCAAATAACAAAGAGCTGCTGCTGGTGCCTCACCAGGGGTCTCACATGAGTTAGCAGGGCGTCCTCCAAAGATAGCAGGAACTGGATGTGGCCTGAACCTAAGAACTTGCAGGACAGAGCACAGGCTTAATAGGCCACTGAATATTAACTTTTCCACCCAGAGAAGGCAAGGACCTGATTTTAATGAACATGAGATGTATGATCATAGAACTGTTGAGGTTGAAAGAGCCCTTTGAGATCATCAAATCCAACTGCTCACCCAGAGCTTGCAGTCCCACCACTAGCACTAAACCATGTTCCTCAGCACCACATAAACATCTTTTAAATACCTCCAGGGAGGGTGAGTGACTCCACCATCTCCCTGGGTGGCCTGTTCTGGTGCTTGATAACCCTTCCTGTAAATAATTTTGTTCTTAATAGCCAACCTGAACCTCCCTTGGCACAACTTGAAGCCATTTCCTCTGCCCTGTCACTTGCTGCACATGAGAAGTAACCAACCCCTACCTTGCTCCAACCTCCTCTGAGGCAGTTGTAGAGGGCGATGAGGTCTCCCCTCAGTCTCCTCTTCTGAAGACTAAAGAAACCAAGTTCCTCAAGCTGTTGCTCATAAGACCTGTGTTCAAAGCCCTTCACCATCTTACTTGCTCTTCTTTGGACACACTCCAGCACCTTGATGTATTTCCTGCAGTGTGGTGCCCAAAACTTGTGGTGTAGCCTCACCAGTGCTGAGTGCTGGAGCACAATCACTTCCCTACTCCTGCTATCCACACTGTTCCTGATACAAACCAGGATGCCTTGGCCTTCTTGGCCACCTGAGCACACTGCTGGCTCATATTCAGCCAGCTGTCAATCAACATGCCCAGGTCTTTCTCAGCCAGCAGCTCCCCAGCCACTCCTCTCCAAGCCTGCAGCCCTGCAGGGGGCTGCACATGTAAAGAGGAAACATATAGTAGGCAGAGTGGAAGTCTGTACATTCTGAGTACCTCAGCCAGTGGGGAAAGGAAGAGGGATATTTGTGTCTGGGAATTTAGAATAAAAGGAGACTGCACCCTCCAGCAAATTGAGAGACCCCACAGGGATTCTGCCCAGGGGTCTCATGGGTCTCTGGTGGATGAGAAGCTCAACATGAGCCAGCACTGTGCACTTGCAGCCCAGAAAGCAAATCACATCCTGAGTTGCATCAAGAGAAGCATAGACAGCAGGCCAAAGCAGGTGATTCTCCCCCTCTACACCACTCTGGTGAGACCCCACCTGGAGTACTGTGTCCAGTTCTGGAGCCCCTGTTACAGGAAGCTGGAGTGTGTCCAGAGAAGGGCCAGGATGATCAGAGGGCTGGAGCTCCTCTCCTATGAGGACAGATTGAGAGATTTGGGGCTGTTCAGTCTGCAGAAGAGAAGGCTCCCAGAAGACCTTATTGTGACCTTCCAGTATCTGAAGGAGCCCTACAAGAAAGCTGGGGAGGGACTTCTTAGGGTGTCAGGTAGTGATAGGAGGAGGGGGGATGGAAAAAAAAAAGAAATGGGTAGATTCAGATTGGATGTTAGGAAGAAGTTCTTCCCCAGGAGGGTGGTGAGACACTGGCACAGGTTGCCCAGGGAGGTGGTAGAAGCCTCACTCCTGGAGGTTTTTAAGGCCAGGCTGGATGTGGCTGTGAGCAACCTGATGTAGTGTGAGGTGTCCCTGCCCATGTCAGGGGGGTTGGAACTGGATGATCCTTGAGATCCCTTCCAACCCTACCAATTCTGTGATTCTGTGACTCCTCTGTCTCCATCAACCTGTAGTGAGGGGGCATTCTCCTTGCATCTCCTTTATCAGGTGGGGGCTCAGCTCAGGAATCACTGCAGAGCCAAGGGCTTGCCTTTGCTGTATATCCTTGGCACTGTGGTCGCACACTCAGCCACCCACACCCCACAGCTCCCTCTGTGCCTCGCTCTCCGTGTGCCGCGGCAGGGCCCCACGACACCAGGCACACCTGGAGGCCCCCACTCCAGCCGCCTGGAGCACACTTGCCTCGTGGTTTCACCTCCTCCTGATCATCTGACTTGTAACAGTGGTCTGGCCAGTCGCTCACAGATGCACCCACAATTAAAGAGTCTTTATTGCTTTCTTTCTCATGTGATTCTGGGGGTGGAAACCTGTTCCTCACCTTTAGCCAGCCCTGTGAAGAGTCACCCGGTGGGAGGGTGGAGGAAAACCAGTCAGCCCAGAAGGAGTGGGTGATTTAAAGTCAGGAGACCTTGGAAGCTTGAGGAACAGCTGATGGAACTGGGGTTTTTTAGTCAGGAGAAGAGGAAGCTGAAGGCAGACCTCATTGCTCTCTACAACTCCCTGAAAGAAGCCTGGAATGTGGTGAGGATCTCTCTACTATCAAGTGATGAGTGGAAATGGCCTGAAATTGCACCAAGGGAGGTTTAGGTCAGATATAAGGAAAAATTTCTTTCCTGCAAGAGTGGTCAGGCATTGGAACAGTCTGGTCAGGGAGGTGGAATCACCATCTCTGGAAGTGGTCAAGAAATGTGTGGACACAGCACTTCAGGACATGGGTTTAGTGGCCGTGGTGGTGTTAGGATGATAGCTGGACTACATGATCTTGGAGGTCTTTTCTAACCAAAACAATTCTGTGACAGTTTGCTTCCTCACCTTCCCATTCCAAGTAAGGTGATGATCTTGCAGCCACGTGATGTTAAAAAAAGACTGCTTTGAGTTGTTTGCTTTTGCTTGCTCTTGGTTTAATTATTGTCAGGATAAAGTATCACAGCAAAGTATCACAGGCAAAGTCCCAGAGGGGCTGGTGTAAACGCAGGTACTTGCAATGGTTGATGAATGCTCATTAGGCATACTGGAACATTTCATGCTTCAAAGAAAAAAGAAATCATTAATCCTTTAGGGGTGTTTCTCCAGTTACTATCAATGTAGCATCCCAAAAGCAGACAACTTTGGAGGAGCAAGTCAAGACCTGAGAGAAAAGGCAAGGGATCACGCCTGCTTTCCATATGGCAGTGGCTTTCCTTCTCCTGCAGGGTGTATTAGAATGATTCTTGTGAATACTTTTTGGAGAATGGATAAGGCTCCATAGAAACAGACAATCTTACTTGATAATTGCCTTGATTTTTACCAGTGTTAAGTGTCATAAGAGTGACAAGTACCTCCAAAGTCATTCACGATGTTGCTCAGATGTTTTCTCCTCCTGGAAGAAGAAGAAAGAGGCTACCTGGCCTCACTCAATGTAGTCTAATTAATAATCCACTAAGCTGAGGAGTGACTCAGGTGATGGAGACAAAATTTTCAAGTGGCTAGGAGCAGTGGATGTAACTAAGGAGAACAGCAACATCTTCACAGCTCTTTCTTATCACTGGCTTTTTTCTCCTTCTGCCAGCTATGTGGCATGGTGGTGTTTTTCTCACCCAGAGTTATGGTCTAGGTTTTCTTTCTTCCTTCCTGGGCTGTGATTTTGTTGGTGATCTTGCTCCTGGTGGCTTGATGCAGTCTGTTTTTAGGTTTGGTTGTGTTTTGTTTTCCATTTCTTATTCTGGTCTGCGTTGTCTGGGCTTGGGGAGTTCCTTTAGGTCTCTTCAAGCACACTGTATGGAAGAGATTTTTTTTCTGGGAGTTGAATTCTCTAGATATTTTGCTCTCTTCTCTTCTGCAATGTGGATGCTCAAACTGTCTTGTGTCTGTTCTGGTGGAAAACTGAGCTCGTTTCTCTGCTTCAGAATAATAAAACCTCTGGCATTGAACACAGGAGTAGACAGTGATGCATTTTGATGTGAATTCTGATGATCTGTAGCAAAAGGAGCATGTTCTGGCTGAAAGAACAGCAAAATTGATTAGTCTCTCTATGTGGATTTTCGTCTGTATTCATCGCCGCTGTAGTGCCTGCAGGCACATTTGTTTACCAAGATGCAAGTGCAGTGCTATTAGAGGAATTTAGATTCATCAGGTGTAGCTAGCTCAGAAAATGCAACCTTAGAAATTGTTTTTTTTTGGTTTTTGGGTTTTTTTCCTCATGTATTAGAGTTGGTTGGATGACAGAAATAAAGAACTTGAATATCAGCCTTGACAGAAAGAATTTATCTGCACCTCAGCACAAGCTCCCTGTGATGTTGATAATCTGGGAGAAGCCCTGTCTGCAAAATTAGGAGACCAGCCTAACTCTGAATTGAGTGTTTCTGAAGTATTCTGGTGCAGCACTGAGCTCCAAGGTGACCTGGAGGTCCATGTCCTGTATCAGATGCTGAAAGGGCTCAGTGTCTAAAAGCAAGGTCTGTTTGGCCTATGATGCTTGTGCTGCCCTGGAGAATCTAAATTTCAGAGCTGTTCTTGCAAAACCAGCATGATGGTAATGTGTGATACCAGCTAAAAACCTTGGGCAGAAGGTTTCTGCTTCTTTCTTGTGTAAAAGCCTTGGCTGTAGTTTACAAACTTATACTTAACAGGCTTTTTATTAATCTAGTTCCTGGGAAGAACAGACGTATTTGTTTTCTTTATAGAGTCAATGAGTTTTAGTTCAAAGCCTACGTGCAGAGTTGTCTCTCTGTAGTCACTGCCACTGCAAAAGCATCTGCAAAGCAAATACATCTGGTGAGCTGTCTCACAGGGAGGCATCTTGATTGAATGCATTGTGGGATTTGCTCCCAAGCATGACACTGCTTATCCCGTGAATGCATGATGGTAGTTTATGGTGTTGCTTTGACCCCACAGCACTCCTGCTTCCTGCTCTCAGACAGGAGGCCTTGTTTATCATCTGTAAGACTCAAAGGATGAGGAGAAGCCTTTCCAATGGCACAAGCTCCCATATGCAAGGAAGAGGCTTTATCTGGGGCAGTTATGAAATATGCTAGTTAGGCTTAAAATATACAGCTTAGTCTCAGCAGGGTCTTTTTGTTTGGTTTGGTTTTATATGGCTGCTGTAAGCACCCTGTTCTGCTTGCTTGAGGCCTCTGAAAATCTAATGCTTATGAAGACTCTTAAAAGAAAAATTAATAAATAGGCCCCACTGTTTTTTTTTTCTGAAGGAAGGAATCTGGCTTCTTCTAAAGAGCTAAGAACTGCTCAGCAGAGATGCGTGAGAGGAAGTCCTGTTCAGCCCTGCTAACACATCTGAGGTGTGATATCCTTTGTGGAGAGCTGGAGCAACACATGGGAGGTTCACCTCCAAGTCACTTGGCAGTGCAGCTGAGGCTGAGTAGGCAGACACCTTACTGGGACAGAGGTCTCAAGGGGGGAAGCTGCATCAGCTCTGCTGCCTGCCCACTGAGTCAGCACTCTCGTGCCTTTCTCTGTCGTGTTTCTGACTGGCCCCAGTATGGGTAACAATTGCTGCCATGTGACATTGGTGAAAAGCTGCAAACTTCAGCTTGGGCCAAATGCTTCCCTCAACTTCTTCACTGTTCTGTGGTTTGTCTCAGTATCCATTGGACAAAGCTGGGAGTCTCTGGTGTTTCCCAAGTGTGAGAAGTGGGACTAACTGGTATGTGCTCTGTGAAAAGTAGGAACCACACCAGTTAATTAGTAGCTGGAACTCGAGTTACACAGACAATTTTCGACATGCAGAACACGAGTTAGGCAATAAGAAAGGAGTAAGGTCACAAGCTGCTCTACTACGCCAGTTTCTCGATTTTTATGTTTTCCCCTTTCCAGCAGACGCAGTGAAAGCCCTCCCCAGCCCATCCCACTGGCTGTGCCGTGAGCACGTCCTCCAGCGGCTTCCCTTCGGCGCCAGCACAGCCCAGGAGCAGGGATTTGGGGTGCCCGTCTGCCCGTCCCAGCACTGTAGTTTCCAGCACAGGCCCCCGCCGCTGTCCTGCCCGCTTCTGCACCGGAGGGCTCACGGCAGTGTGCGCCCTGCTTCAGGCTGCTGCCCTGCCCTCGACCGCCGCGGCGGCAGAGCGGAGCGAAGCGAGGCGAGGCTCAGGGCGCTCCGGGCTGTGCGCTGTGCCCGCCCAGGCCGGCGCCCGGGGCCGCCCCCGGCCGAGCCCCCGCCCCTGGCCCGGCCCCGAGGCGGGGCGCGCCCCAGCTGACCGGTGGGCGGGGTGGCCTCGCTCATGTGACGCCGCCGGAGTCGCTGCCGCCGCTGTTTTCGGTTCTGCTGCCGTCATGGTGCCGTCTCCGCTCACCCTGCTCCTGGTGCTGGGCGCCGCCGTTACTGCCCTGGCCGAGCCCCTCCGCTTCGTCGACTGCGGTGAGTAGCACTGGCCTGCGCCTGGCCGGCCCCGGGGCGGCGGGTAGCGGAGGGGTCGGCAGGCAGGCGGAGAAGGCCCGCTAAGCTCGGTTCTTCCTTCCAGGTTCCATCGACGGCAGCATTAAAGAGGTGAACGTGAGCCCCTGCCCCACGCAGCCCTGCCTGCTTCACAAGGGGACCACCTACAGCATCAATGTCACCTTCGCCAGCAGTAAGCATCGCTTCCCGGTTGGACTGCCAGTGGGGGAAAAGGAGCCTGTCTGCGAGCCGCGGACAGGAGTGGGGAAAAGTGGCTGGAGCGGGCTCTGGGTGGAAAGAAGTGGCAGGGGAGGAAGAGTGGCCTTTAGTCGTGTTCTTGCAACCTCTGGGATTGGTAGAAGGGAGGTCGTAAGGCTAAAACGTGTTCTGCGTGCTGCACTTGCTTATCCGTGTCCTGCAGAGATCGAGAGCCAGGGAAGCAAAGCGAGGGTGTATGGTGAGATGCTGCACGTGGATGTGCCCTTTCCCATTCCTGAACCTGATGGATGCAAGTCCGGGATCCAGTGCCCCATTCAGAAGGGCCATTTCTACAGCTACCTGAATAAACTCCCTGTGAAGAGCGAGTATCCCAGTGTAAGTAAGCTGGCAGCTCGTCTGCTCCTTGGAGCTACTGCCCTTCCTGGGAAAGTTCCACCACCTGCCTTTAAGGAAGGTCACTTTGTCCTGTAGTGGTGGGGAAGACATTAGAAGAGTCCTCAGACTATCTGGTTGCACTTCTGCCATGAGCATTTCAAGTTCCCACTTTGGGACAGACCCCGCAGAGGAAGCAAGCTGGCTCTGGCTGCCAAGAAGTAGTTTCACCTGTTCAAGTATTCTTCCATTACTGTGCCTCCTTGAAGAGCCTGCTGCATTCACCCATATGCTCCCAAACTGGGGGTGCTCAGCTCCAGGGTGCAGTTAGCTGGGAGGCTGCAGGGTGTTTCCTCTCTCTGCTTATTTGGAGAATGGGTATTTGAGTGCAGTGTGTAGAGTCTCCTGTGTCACACATCTGAACCATCCACCCATGGAAGGTACTCCTGGATTCACTGCATGAGTGTGGTCCACCTCCTGTGTGGTGGCAATGCCCAGCTCTGTTCTCTTTGCACAGAGCTCCTGGGACCTCGTCACTCCACACAAGTGATAACTGCCCCTCCTGTGTCCTTGCCTTAAGGTTTCCTGGAGACTCTCAATTGACTCTGCTCTTTTGTCTCTTTCAGATTAAACTGATTGTGAAGTGGGAGCTTGTGGATGACCAAGACCAGATGCTATTCTGCTGGAAAATACCAGTGCAGATCACCAGCTGAGGAGGCCTGCTGTTAGCAGGGCTCAGGGAGGGGAAAACCAGAAGACAACATAGGCCAAACTTTTTTTATATGATAAGCATTTCTTACTGTTTCCTTCAGAGCTCTCCAGCCTGAGCAGCCAGCACTGTGTTCCTACAAGGTCAGCCAGGGGCAGAGGGGCTCTTACCTTTTCAGAATCCCCTGGGCTATTCTCCCAGCAGCTCAACATGGAGCAGTGTCTGCTGCAGGACTGACTGAGGATCATCCTCTAGCCGCTCTGTGAAGCTGCTGTAGCTATTTGAAATGGAGTTGTCTGTCCTCATAAAGGAATTTCCGTGGTGCACCTGGCTGCTGTCTGAGCTGCTACCTTGTAACCCTTCAGTGCCTTTTCTAGATCGCTGACTGTCCACCCTTCTGCTCTGTCGCAACTGGGATGTCCCTGGCACCTGTGTTCACCATTTGTGCAGCTGAAGCAGAGGAGGCTTTCCCTGAGTTGGCAGCCTGCTCTGCCCTGGGCCCCTGCTCGAGCCAGCAGGGCTGCAGCTGGGAAAATGTCTTTTTGTGGATGCAAAGCCAAAGAACGTTCAACATTTCTGCAGGGATGATTCTTTCTCTAACCAATGGTTTGCACTACTACCAAATGGGAGCTGCTGGGAGCTCCTAAACCTCTTTTTATATCTTTCCTTTTAATAAAGGCTAGAAAAGAATTCTGCTTGTCTTGTCTTCTGTGAGTGGATAGAAGCAGGAGGAAGAGCAGGGCTGCCAGGCATCTTCCAGTTGGTGTTGGGCTGCTCTTGCTTCTCAGACGATGGTGGGGATGGAGGTGGTGTGCTGCCTTGAGCCTGGGTGACCTGCAAGCAGCCAGGCTGTCCAGCTGGCTATGTCTGACTCTGCTCCTGTGCTGGCCTGAAATTGTGCAAAGGCTACCTAAGGAGGGGGTAGTGGTGTAGAACGTGGCCTTGCTTGCTGCAGCCTTTTTTTGTAAGGCCTTCTCAGTGAGGGCTTTGGGGCTGGAAAAGCAGCTCCTGGGCCTGCCCCAGGGGGTTTGCCAGCTGCAGAAATCTACACCCCCTCACACTTAAAGTGCAGCCCCCTTGTGTGTGAGCAAGGCAACTGCTGTGGGGGGTGAGGGGCTAGAGTTGGTTCCTGCAGCTAGTACTGGCCTGGGGAGATAAGCAAGTATTTGGCCCAAAAGGATCTCTGCTCAGAAGCAGGAGGTTGGGTGCCAGTGTGAGAGGACTAAGAATTGGCTTATGAGAGTGAGGGGGGACCTCACCACGTTTGACCCACAGGGAGTATGTGGGTCTGGTACCCCTTGGCAGAGGCAAGACAAGCACTGTTCTGAGCAGCCCCAGTGTCTTGAGCCACATGGGCCCAAAATAAATGTTTTATTTAACAACATGAGAGAAGTCTCCAGTAGACTTGGTTTAAAAAAAAACAACAACACAACAAAAAAACAAACATCTCCAGAAACTTTACAGAGAGGAAGCTGGACTTATTCCCCCTTCCCCCTGCCCAGCCAGCATGGGGCACAAAGGCAAGTGTGGCTAAGAGAGGCACCTGGGCTGGCAGCAGGGAGAGCTGGCCCTGGGGCCTCTCCCCCATGCCCCAAGGTTAGGCAGCAGCTTTAGAAAGCTGGGGCTGACCCCTTCCTCAAAGTCCTGGCCTGGGGGCTGGATGCTTCATGAGGAGTGGAGCCAGCACCCACAGTGTGGGTGAGGCTTGTCACTAGGTCAGTGCAGCAGTGGTGGGGAGAGGAAGCCCCTTCCTTGGCAGAGCCAGGGGGGAGGCTGGGGCTGTGTGGCAAGGGAAGGCATCCCGTGAGCCTCTACAGCATGGGGCGATGTGATGGACACCGGAGGCCAGAGTGGGCTCTGCTGTGGTAGGAGCAGGGGCTGGCAGGGCAGAGGGAGATGCAGAGGCTGGGAGCTCAGCCCTGGACTGTAGAGAGAAGTGGCGGGGATGTTGCGCGCTTCGGAGGGGAAGAGCAAAGAGCCTCGAAGCACCCGCAGCCCCGAGGGCCTTTCTTTGTGCTCCCAGGTCCTGGGTGCCAGAGTCATGTGGCTGGAGGGGAGCATCCCTCACCCTTGCTCCCATAGAGCTATGCTGCTGCTGGGCTCTGGGCTGTCTGGGGCACACACTGGTGGGGCTGGGCCAGGGCCACGTAGCCCGGCAAGCAGTGGCAGCGGTAGGAGCCCTCTGTGTTCTCACAGGTGGCACCCCGGCACAGGGGCTCAGGGCTGCCCACCTCCTCACACTCGTTGATGTCTGCAAGGAGAAGGACAGAGGTGAGTTAACAGCACAGCAAGCAGTTACAACCCACAGCCAACATCTCCTGCCACCTCCCCAGCCTCTTCTACCGGTGCCCCATGCACTCCCCCAGCACCTCCAGCATGCCCACCATCACCCCACCAACCTCCCATACCCCTCAGCACACCCACAGAGGTGCCTCAGTCCCAAGAGTGACATCCCCAGCATCTGGCATGCCCTAGCACACGAGGGAGTCCCTCCACTCCAGCATGCACACTAGGTAAGGTCCTCCTTCATGCTCTGCAGCTGGTGATGCCCCTGAGTTAGCAACTTCTTGCTAGTAAGCTGTGGTAGCATAAGATCTGGGAGAAAGGCTGCCTCCCGCCTTGGAAAATGCCCTTTCCTGATCTGACAAGGCCAAGGAGGCAGATGATGGTGGCCCTGAGAGGATAGTTATCACCTCCAGGACCAGAACACAGAGGGACATCACATTGTGCAAACAAGGGCTTGTTTTATTAACCTGCAAACTGTGCCAAAGGGCTCACTTGGCTGGCTTGCTGCTGGGCTAGAGCTTAACGTGCAAGCCCCACTGCAGCTGCCTCACTGCAGTGAGTCTGCTCTGCTAAAGGCACTTCCCTGAACGTCCTGCTGGAGCTGCTCAAATGTGTGGTGGGGCCACCAGCTGGGCAGAGCAGCTCGGTGCACCCCAGAGCCCTTGTCTGCACCCACAGTAACTCCACAGTCCAAATCCTCACCTGACAAGGCAGGTCCAAGCCCTATGACCCCAAACTCCTGCCTCACTCCTCACTGCAGATCAGCAGGGAGTGGGAAGCAGCTGATATGTTCAGTCGGCCACCCAAACGAGAATGAAGTCCCCCACAGTGATTGACAGACCCCAGGACTGAGAAGCTCCACCACCTCAGGGACCTGGAGTTATGCTTAACATAGAAGCAGTAGGCCATCTGGCAAAGAAAGGTAAGTGCAACCCCAGGGAAGGAAGCTGAAAGGAAAATCTCCAAGTGCAGTGGAGCAAAGCACAGCAGCCACAGAAGGAAGAAGGAATGAGTTGATAGAACCTGAGGAACAACAGTCTTCCTCATAGACAGCCAAAGCAATACCTGAATGGGCACTGCAGACTTGGGCCAAACCTCAGGACCAGAGCATTGCTATCAACAGGACAAGCTTGTTCAGAAACCCAAGGAAGAGACATTAGGCTGCACATCAAGGGAGATGTACTCTGCAATGTGGGAAGCAGGGGGAGGCAGACTTGCTGGAGGTTTCAGAGAAAGGTAGAAGCAGAAAGAACAGGCAGGCTGATCTGGCTGTGGACCACCAAATCAAGGGAAGTAAACCAAGGCTACATTAGTCCAGAGGCAGCCAGAAGCAGTGGAGTAGTGCTAACCATATGCATCTAGCCCTAGAGCCTGCCTGCTCAGACAGGGGTGCTGGAGCGAGCACAGAGGAGGGCAATGAAGCTGGTGAAGGGCCTGGAGAATAAATCCTGTGAGGAGTGACTGAGGGAGCTGGGGCTGTTTAGTTTGGAAAAGAGGCTGAGGGGAGACCTCATTGCTCTCTACAACTACCTGAAAGGATGTTGTAGAGAGGCTGGTGCTGGTCTCTTCTCACAGGTAATTAGTGATAGAACAAGAGGGAATGGCCTCAAGGTATCACTGGGTAGGTTTAGGCTGGGCATTGGGAAAAAACCCAGCAAGAGTGGTCAGGCATTGGAATGTGCTGCCCAGGGAGGTGGCTGAGTCACCAGCCCTGGATGTGTTTAAAGGTGGTTTGGATGTGGTGCTTGGGGATATGGTTTAGGGGTGAACTTTGTAAGTAGGGTTATTGGTTGGACTTGTTCATCCTGAGGATCTTTTCCAGCCTGAATGTTTCTGTGATTCTGTGATTCCAGGTGTGGGACAGTGAGCCTGACCTGCGGGGTAAAGGCAAGATATCCTCAACTATCCTCAACCGGGGAGTCCTCTAAAGGTCTAGTCAGCAAGGCAAAAACACAGGGGTGACTAACCACCATGTGGAACTGAAGAGAAAAAATTCAAGACCAGCTCCAGTGTAAAATGAGTGCTAGTTAGGACAGGAACGGCAATAAGCAAAGGCTCCATAAATATGTTAGCAGGAAACAATGGGGAATGTCAGCCTGGTCCTTATCTGTAGGGGAAACAAAAGGCAGCCAAGTTGGCTGCAGCAGCTAATGCAGGCTTTGTTCCAGCCATCACAAAAATGCTTGTGGTGGCCAGACAGGGTACAGACAATATTTGAAATGTTTAAACGAGGGTGCAGGAGAACAGGGAGGGAAGGGCTGTGATGGAGAGCTGCAGCAATCAGATAGATAAAAGTATTTACACCCACATTGCTAGAGGCTTGCTGCAACTCATCTTCACATGCTAATGTTTCTGCAGTCCCTGGAAGGTTGGCAATTGTCTCTGAGATGGAGGACAAAGGAGTTCTCAGAGACTCACTGAAAGGTAAATCTGGTACCTTCAAAACCAGGGACTGGAGAGTCCAGAATTACAAACTGCTCACCCCCCATTCCCTTAAACAGACTAGGTTTGTACTGATTAGGTCATAAACCCTCCAAAGGATATCAGGGTCATTACTTAGCTGGTGCAGATCTGTTAAGGCCTGATTATGTTAAGCCAATCTGGTTCCCTTTGCTGACCTGATAAGTGGTCTGTCAGATAACAGAGAAGGGTGGATATGATGTGCCTTGACCGTGGTGAGGATTTCAACATGTTCTCACATGACATACTCAAACAAACTGAGAAAATATGGTCTAGATGAAACTGTGGCAATTGCACAATGAGCTATAAAGCTGCACTCCAAAGATAATTAGCAATACCTGCCTGTTACAGTAAAAGCCATTTAAAACATAGCCTGCAGGGGTCTGTCCTGACCCATTCTCCACTCAAATGTTGTCATTGAGGTGGATGAAGGAATAATCCCCACACTTATAAAATGCAGGGTTCAGACTCGTTCTGATCAAGCAGAGAAGCTGTCCAAAATCAACCAGATAAATTCACCAGAGGCAAATGCAAATGCACTGTGGCCAAGACAAGAGAAACAGTGCACAAATACAGAAGGGGAAGTAATAGCTCAGGCAGCTGTTCTGTCCAGCAGCAGCTGGGGAGGCAGAGACTATGAAGAATCTGCATGATTCTGTCGTGCAATAAGGAATCTATGAGCTGCCATAAGTGCTGTGCCTAAGGGAAAAAAGGGTCTTCGTCTGTCCTGCTGAGTGCCCAGGGTCTCAGCTGGCCTGCGGAGCTGCACTGTGAAAACGATGAAGACGTGGCATAGGGATGTAGAGGAAATGCAGAGGGAAGCTTTAGAGATTGTGGCAGGGTGGAAAATGAGGAATCTCACCTGGGCAGTGGTGAGTGCAGAGGAATTTAATCAGAGATAGAGTAACCCTGGCCGGTGATGTGCCAGAACGTTATGCTAAGACAGGAGCAATCAGCTGCTCCCTGCGATACACTGAGGTGCCCTGATCTAGCTGCAAGCAGAAAGCGTCTGGCTGAACCTCCAGGAAGGCCCTCCCAGCCCCGAGGGAAGGAAGCGCCCGTAAGAGCGGGGACTCCTCCCGCAGCTGTCCCGGCCAGCACCGCCAGAGAGCGGCAGCCGCCAAGGGACGGACGCGGGGCCCAGGCTGCCTGCGCGCCCCGGCCACGGCCCCGCGGCTGGCCCCGGCCGGCGCCGGCCGCCACTCACCCACGCAGGCCATGCGGGTCATGTCCAGCTGGAAGCCGTCGAAGCAGTCACAGGTGTAGCCCTCCCGGACGCGGACACAGCGCCCGTTCTCACAGCCGTTGAGGATCCCGCACTCCTCGGCCTGCAGCCCCTCAAAGCCCTCGTAGAGCCCTGGAGGGTGGCAAGGTGGTGTCAGAGCCGGGCGAGGCTCCACCCAGCTGCGGGGGGATCGCCGCGGGGTGATGGTGCTGGTGTGGCCAGGACTGGCTCAGGGCAGCCCCGCGCAGGGCTTGCTCCAAGCCTGGAGTGCTCTGGCTGGGATGGGACTTCCCATGGACGCAGGCGGGGTGGGAAGGCACCTCGCTGTGTCTCCCGGTACTCACCATGTCGGCTGGGCAGGTAGCGGGGCACAGACCGCCCTGGGCCGTGATGGACAGGGCTGCCTCGAAACTCGCTGTTGTGCTCCCTCCGGGGAAAACCAGCATCGGGGTTTCCATACTCAGACTCCAGGTAGTTGTAGTAGGGGCTGGGAAAGCCATAGTGTGGGTCTTCCAGGCCCGGTGCATACTCATACCTAGGTCTTTCTTGGAGCTCAGCCCCTCTCTCACTGTCTTCACTGGCCCCATTACAGAGGAAAGCAAAATCAGCTGAAAGTGGTAAGAGAAAAGGAAGGCTCAGCAGCTATGGCTGGAGAGGGCGCATCCACACCAGGCTAGCAGAGCCAGGCCTGTGTTCATTGAGCTCCAAAGCTCCAGCTCTGTAGTTTGCTGATGGGACCCTGTCTTCCAGAAGACTTGCTCCTATCCGTGCCCAGCAGGTCCTTAAGCAGCAAGAATCACAGTTCCCAGTGTGCTCCCATCCCAGACTGCAAACACCTCAACTCTCATAAGCTAAGCAGGAGCAGCAGGATGCACTGAGCAACTCTTCCCTCAAACATCTGGGATTCATTGCAAGCCAATTTCAGGTACATTCTATCCACTGGTGTAGCTCATCCCTGGAGAAGTGGGGAGTTCACCCAGTGCTTGGGCTGGCTTTAGAATGCAGACATCAAGAGAAGCCCTCACTGCAGTCATATGCAGCTGACCCTACACAACATCAGCAGCAGCAGCCCAGCCCCATTCCCGCTCACCAGAGGACCTGTGAGGGCAGAGTGCACAGCTCTGGCCCCAGGCTTCACCAAGCCGGCAGCAGCACTCGGTGTATGTGGTCTGCTCGCCATGCAGCAGATCCTGGCAGATGTAGTCAGCAACAGACTGCCAGCAGACATCCAGGTGGATTTCATACTCCTCCAAGGCATCTGTGAGTGACACAAGCAACAGATGCTGTGAAAATTATCCAAAGAATGCCACCCCACCATGCTCTGAAAGGGACTACCATGTGCCCCAGCTCCTGACCCCCAGCCCCACATTGTTCCATCCAAGGGGACCCAGATACAGGGTGGATTCTGGGGGTGAAGGTGTGCTGCACTGGGGGCTTGGGCTCACCTGCCCTGCTGGAGAGATTCACACACTGGTTGCCGGTGGCATCCAGCACGAGAGGGAGGCTGCAGAAGCAGTGGTAGGAGCCATCTGTGTTCAGACACTCGCCGTTGATGCAGTACACTTCATTCTGACACTCATCCTGGTCTATGCATGCACAAGGACACAGCAACATTTCAGGTCAGCAGATATGGGCAATATGACCCTTTTGCTGCCCAGATGGGGACCTCAGGGGCTCCTGCCACCTCTGCTTTCATTCCCCAGAAAGGTCGCAGGAAGCCTGTTGCCTAGACCTAGCCCTGTAGCATGGACAGCAGGGACAACTCTGGGTGCAGCAGCACAGCTGTCTCTCTGCGGGCAGGGGTGTACCTGCTGCTCTTTGAAGCCATCTTACCAACACACTCAAGCCTGCTGGAGTCATAGTAGTAGCCTGTACGACAGAAGCATTTGTAGCCTGGCACTGTGTTCATGCACTGTCCGTTGCGGCAGAACTCGGAGCCAAATACCTCACACTCGTCCATGTCTGAGAGAGGGATGGAGGAAGGAGAGAGCATCTCAGGGAGCTTAGCCATGAAAACATCGTGGGCGGGTGCGGTACCCTGCAGAGAGCTGGCATGGCACCTTGGTCTGGACCACTGGCATGTACCTGAGTCAGCCCCTTCTATCTCCCACCACCCCACACCTAGAAGCAGAGGGAAGCACACATAGGCAGAGCAGGAGAAGGGATGACAGGGAACAAGACATAGGAAATTCATGTGTGTTTCTGGAAGGTCAAGAACACAACCCCCTGCAGATCAAGTGCCAAAGACTAAGTCAGCTGGCCACTGGGAGATCTGATCAGTGACTGGAAGGGTTGTGTCTTACCGGATCCCACCCCTAGTTTGAAACGTGCATGGGAGATTTGCACCAAGAAAGAACCACTGCCAGCATTAATGAAGGAGTGGAGGAAGGGGCACTTCCAGCTAGGTGATACTGGCAATCTGAGATTTCTTTGGATGGAGGAAAGCAGCAGCAGGATGTTAACATCCCCCACCACAGTTCCACAGAGATAGTTCTATAGATCCATCTCCATGCACAGTGCCCTCCCTCTTCCCCTGAGAGAAATAAGGGAAAATGCTACTAGTACCTGTGAAAGAGACTTTTCCTGAGAGCAGGTCTTCCTGGGGAATGTAGCCCTTCCCGAGAGGGCAGATCTCTTGGTATTCCACTGGCCAATGTGAAGAATGCCAGGAGGAAGATGCCAGTGCATGATGGGAAGAAGAGGAATAGCTCATTAGTGCAATGAAGGTGGAGTGGCAGGCAGAGCACACTTGCCTGGTGTGGTGGACCAGAGTCCTACCTGTGCCTGGGATGGGGCAGGGGTAGGTCTCACAGTTGTCACCCCAGGCTGCCCCCACAGTACAGCAGCACTCCTCCCTGGTGATGTTCTTGGCCAGGACGCTGTCACACAGGCGAACGTCGCTGATGTGGTAGTAGCACTGCTTGCGCTCTGCGCTGTCAGAGAGGTGAGCTCTGTGTGTCTCAGGGCCCTCTAGAAGACAGCAGAGCAGGGACGGGATGGGGTCCTTGGCACCCCACACCTAGAAGGGCACCCCATCACCAGCAGCACGGCCTTCCCAGGTCCCTGCTGTCAGGCTCCTCAGCTCTCCCCAGACGAAAGCTCGCCTGTGCCCCTGTGGGTTTGTAGAGCCTTGGCAGCCCCTCTAGCTGCTCTCCATGCTCCTGTTGTAGCTGCCTACTCACCCATGGCTGCTCGGGGCTGGCACCGCCCTGCCTCTGTGTCATACTCCTCTTGGTCACTGGGGCAGAGGCACAGGAAGGATCCCTCCACGTTCTCACAAAGCGCGGTCCCGCACACGGCAACCATCATTTCGCACTCATTCACATCTGCAAAGCAAGGGGCAGCAGTAGGCAGTGGGTGCCCTGCCTCTGCACAGGTCTGCTGCATGGAGTCACCCTTCAGCAGGGATATGGAAGGCACTAGGGACAAGCTGAGAGCTGTTCACACCATGACTCAACAGAAGTCTGGCAAGAACTTCCTGCCCTGCTCTCAGTGGATTCAAGGAGCCTGAATTCCAGCTTGCAGTGTCACAGAGGCACAGGATGATCCAGGTTTGAGGGGACCACTGGAAGTCTCTTGTCCAACCCTGTGCTTTGAGCAGGGTGAGTTATGAGATCACTCCAGACTGCTCAGGGCTTTGTCTGTTTGGGTCTTTAAAACCTTCAAGGATGGTGACTGCACAACCATCTTGAGTATCTGTTCCACTCTTTGCCTGTCTTCATGGTGAAAACATGAACCTTTCCTGTTCTCTCCTTACCCCTGTTAAGGTACCTCTCCAGCACCATCAGTGCCTCTAACCCTCCAAGCACCTCCTTTCCACCTGCACAGAGGAGGACTTCATGTTCACTGGAAGCTGCTTGCTTTTTCACAAAGCCCTACTCCTTTGCAGTCCCAAGGATGTGCTGTGCTAAGGGAAGGAGGTTTGCCTCCATGTGCTGCCCTGTCCATAGCTGGTATTCTCCATGCAGGGATACTGTCCCTGTCCATGTTCTGGTAGCCATCACACAGCAGGAACAGCAGCCTGACATCCATCAATGGCTGTCCCTCACTGACTGGTGAGTGACCATGGGAGACTCACCAACGCAGAGGTGCCCGGAGGGGGAGCTCTCGTAGCCACGGTCACAGAGGCAGCGGAAGGAACCCTCAGAGTTCTCACAGAAGCCATGGCTCCCACACAGCGTCTCGTTGGCACACTCATCTATGTCTGCAGCAGAGAGTAGAGCAGGAATTGCCCCAGACCCCACCTCTCCCAATGGACTCCCCCTGCCCAGGCCCTTGTGCTCTGACCCCAAGACCTGGGGATGGGGCAGGCATTCCCTTAATGCAAGAGACTGGGTCTGGCCCCACCCACTCCCCTGCTATGAGTACACTTATTAAGAGAAGTTTGCTGCAACGTGCAAAGCTGCATGGATAGAGCAGCAGGAGCAGAGTGGGAATGGGAAATGGACAAGAAGCATGGGAGGTGGCTGGCAGGGAAGAGAAGGATAGCACAGATCCCTGCAGAGTGGCAAAGGAACACAGAACATTATAGGCTCACCCTGGCAGGAAATTCAAGTGTGCAACTCAATTGTGTGGTGCAAGTGCAGGCACACCTAGGATGATATTCTCCTGCCCCCTTTTTCCTTGATGTAGTCCTTCTGCAACTGCTATAGTGACAGGGAATACTCTCTGCCTTGCCCAAGCCCATTGAGGTTGGACAGTCACACCTGGGTCCTCTGTCTGTAGAAGGCAGGTTTACAACCCTGTTGTCTACATCCTGCTCCTCTCCTACTGCTGCACTTGAGTGATTTCCCTGAAGCAGCTAGAGTAGCTGCATGCCCACAGCTCACCTCTCCTAAGGACAGCAACAGCTCCACATTTGAGCCTGAGCCCAGCAGCTGGCAGCAGCCCCTCCTTGCTGAAGCCTACCCTGAGCTGAGGGGAGCCCCAAAAACTGCAGAGGCCCCTTTGCTCTTTCCTCTTTGCTGGATCCTGAACTCCAAGCCCAGATACCCTATCCTAGCACACAGTGGTGTCAGCAGCCTTTCACCTCATCCAGTCGTGCCAGGCAGGCAACAGGCACAGGCAGTAGCCCCAGCAAGCACAGCTTACAAGGGAGCTGCAGTCCAGCCCCAAACCTGGAATGGCTGTAACCTGCCCAGGACTCTCCCCAGGCGGAAAGCAGCACAATGCATGTCTGTTCCAGATGCCAGGAAGAGAGAAGTCTAGACACAAGCAGGCAGCTCAGCCAAGAAAACAAACTCTCAGCATTATCTGCCTCTCCACCAGCTACATACTTCCTCCTCCTTCTCCCCCACAGTCCTGGCAGAGATATCCCACAGCTACTCTGTCCCTGCCAGAAGGAGGGACAGGAACACCCGGGGCTCTACTCACCAATGCAGTCACCCAGGGGGGTCCAGTGGAAGCCAGGCTGGCAGCCCATGATGCAACGGTAAGAGCCCAGGCTGTTCTGGCACCGCCACGTGCCGCAGATGGCATCCCCATATTCTTCACACTCATCCACGTCTGCAGGAAGGAGGGCAAGGGGATGAGGATGGAGAGACAGGGATCCTGCTTGCTATCTGCAGCACACCTGAGGCAAGTTCAGTTGGCCAAAGGCCCTGAGTCATTGCTAGCCTTCCTTACAAGTCACCAGCAGTTTGGGGTGTTGGAAGCAGAGCTGCCCTCCCTCCTGCACTGGTTGTATCCCTCCCCCCAAATCAGGGTGCTGAGCTCTCACCCACGCAGTCATCGGTCTCCTGGGAGTGTTTGAACCCATTTTCACACAGACACCTGTAGGAGCCCTCCGTGTTCAGGCACTGGCCTTGCAGGCACCGGGACTTGTCTGCACATTCATCCACATCTGCAAAATCAGGCCAAAATTGTCAACCTGAATCTCACAGCAGTAAAGGAAGCAGAGAGCAGGACCTGAGGTATGGCCCTGCCACCCTCCCTCTCACCTTGGCAGCTGACTCCTCCAGCTGTGTTTGAGAAGCCAGGAGCACAGATGCAGAAGTAGGATCCATGGCTGTTAAGGCACTCGCCATTGGGGCTGCAGATCTCACTGCTCAGGCATTCATTCACATCTGCAGAGGGAGCAGAGTCATATCCAAGCACCCAGCACTGGGAAACATTCTCTCAGTAAAGCCACATGGATAACCTCTCCCCACTCTCCCACAGGCAACCCTTGCAGGGCTTCTGGCCTCTGGTTTTCTCACCATGGAGGCAGAGATCTTCCCTGCCAATGGTGACCCTGCATTTGGCTACAACCTTATGCATGTGCCACGCATGATGGCATTATCTGCTTGGCACTGGCACTCTCCCTGCTGAGAAAGAAGGGGGGTCCCTAGGCAGGCTGTAGGTCCCAGACCCAGAGGGCTGCAGGGATGGGGTTCATACCTTCACACACGGTACCATTGATGAGCTTGAAGCCAGCCTGGCAGTGGCACTCATAGGATCCCAGGGTGTTCCTGCACTCTCCTCCCAGGCACTGAACAGCAGGGTCCTCACACTCATCTATATCTGCCAAGCAGAAGGGCACAACACAGAGTGTGGCTCTAGCTCTTGCTGCTGCTGGAGAACATCTGCATCCAGAGAAGCTATCACCCAGATGCTGGCCTGCAGTGTGGGTTTGAGCTGCCCTCCCAGACCCTCCTGCCACAGCTAAATGAGGGCAGAGACTCCCTGTTACTGGGGTGTGATGAGACAATCCAGATCCTTCACTCCCCTCCAGCATAGGGACCAGGTTAAAATGGATCTTAGCACCAAGTCAGTAACAGGACCAGAGGCAATGGGCACAAACTGGAACACAGGAGGTCCTGTCTGAACATCAGGAAACATTTTTTTACTGTGAGGGTTACTGACCACTGGCTCAGGCTGTCCAGAGAGGTTGTGGAGTCTCCCTCTTCAGAGATATTCAAATTCCATTTGGACATGGTCCTGGGTAACCAACTCTAGGTGGCCCTGCTTGAGCAGGGGGGTTGGACAACATGACCTCCAGAAGCCCCTTCCAACCTCAGCCATTCTGTGAGCACAGGGATATGGCTAACCCCAGAGTCCAGCCCCAGCAGAGCTCTGCACTGGGTACCACAGCTACTAAGAGGCCAGTGTAGAGCCACAGATGGTGAGAAAACCTTAGGAGCAAACATCAAGAAAGCAACCCAGTACCAGCCATACCTTCTGTAGCTCTGCCTGCCTACCCACCAGTCCTGCCTACAGGCAAAGGTGGCCAGTGACCTACATCAGCTCTTACCCAGCTGGAGAGCTTCCCACAAACCCTCTCTCACCCAGCTCCCCCAGGCATTTACCAGAGCCTGCTAGCACACTGAGCAATTGCAGAGGAGAGAGGGATATGTTCCTCCTAATGTGGCCAGCAGACTGCTGCTGCCTGCAGGCCCATGGGGTAGGGGGAAGCATTGGAGGATGCTGCTAACCAGAAGGATGGGCCAGGATTCCCAGCTGTTTAAGTCTCAAAGGGTTGCAAGCAGCAATATTCTTGAATCTTTCTGCAGATGAACCATGACCTATTTAATTTATCACAGAACTATCATGAAGCCCTTCTCATTTTCCAAATGTGAAATTCAGATCCAGAGACAAGGCCACCAGCCAAGGCAGGGAAGAACGTGCCACCCTGCCATTGGGTCAGTGTGACCCAAACACTATCAAGCCCTGATAAGGCACCCTTGTGATGCAGCTGGGGTGAGGTGTCTTTAAGGGACTCGTGTGGAGTCATGGGAAAAGGGGAGGGCAGATGGAAGGGATGGAGCCTTGGTTCTTACACTACACCCAAAAGCCAAATGGAAAATAAGCTTATGTCACAATGGCTTTCTTAAAACAGAGGAGAACAGAGCGAGGAAATTCTCCCTTTCCTCTCCTATAGGAGGCCTCCATGCAGGGAGTTCTGCTGAGAGTCATTCAAAGGCTAAGGTCTCCTGTTTGCCAGCTGTGTGCAGGTTACAGAGCTCTGCAGTGCTCCAGAGATGAATCCATAGCACATGAACAATCTTTAAACAAGTATCTTTGCCAGCTCTCCCTTCCCTTGCCACAAAAAGGGAAATTGTATGAAGCCATTTCAAGACCAGGATGTCCTCTGGGGGTAGCCACCAGGGAGGGAGTTTGCCTGCACTGTGGCAGTTGGCTGTAAGGCAGGGACAGAGCGCTGCCACATCTCAGCAATGCAACCATCACAGATTGATGCTGGTGTTAACTCTGCCACACATAACTGGCACAGCACAGCCCTTGAACTAACTTTTTAAACACATCCAAGTTACATTAGGGGCTAGGGAAAGATGATGAAACCTGGGTGCTCACACTATCTCATGGGGCTGTGGACCCAAGGTTCCTCCCTTTGTTGAGTACCTGCATTTGGGATGTGTGCTACCAGGCACAAAGTTCAGAACTGAACCACACATAACTCCTCTCTGCCAAAGTTTCCAGGCCTCCTGTGGTCCTCTGGCCTTTGTCAGCACCTCCC
Source organism: Melanerpes formicivorus (assembly GCF_026170545.1). Taxonomy (NCBI): domain Eukaryota; kingdom Metazoa; phylum Chordata; class Aves; order Piciformes; family Picidae; genus Melanerpes; species Melanerpes formicivorus. Next base: position 1,499,112 of record NW_027142442.1, read on the forward strand.
AAGTCATCATTAGTCTATGAGTCTTGGAGCACTGGAACAGGCTGCCCACAGAGGTTGTGGAGTCTCCTTCTCTGGAGACTTTCAAAACCCACCTGGATGCATTTCTGTGCTCACTACCCTAGGCAATCCTGCTTTGGCAGGGGGTTGGACCTGATCATCTCTGGAGGTCCCTTCCAACTTCTAATATTCTCTGATTCTGTGATACTGTGAGTCTCAGCAATGAGTCTGTCTTCCCCCCCCCCCCCCCCATAAGATAACATTCCTACTGCCCTAGGTGACATTCACTTGCAGCCCCACCAAGGCCTCTGCTGATCATAGAGCTAAAATCCTGGAGAAGGATCCTGAGGCTAAAGGAGTCCCCAGGCCCCACCAATAACCCAGTGGCAGTGTCTCTTCTCTTACTCCCCCAGCACTTGCTTCTCTGTCCCTGGGAAGGCCATACCTTCACATGTGCTGCCTGCTCTGGAGACGGCGTAGCCGGTGTCACAAGCCATGCAGGAGTAGGAGCCCTCGGTGTTAAGGCAGAGTCCAGAGGGACAGGCAGCCTGGGCTGCACACTCATCGATGTCTGCATGAGCACAGGAGGGAGAGTGGAAAAGATGTGGAGTCACCATGACCGGGGGCAGATGTGTTGATAGAACCAGCCAGCATGGTGGCCAAGACTCAGACAGCGCCAAGCACTCAGAAAAAGCTTAGAGAAACCTCTGGACCGAGTGCATGACACTTGAGAGTGTACAGACCCACGGCTCCCCAGTACCTTGGCAGCTCTTCCCATCAGGTGCCACCTCGTAGCCCCGGTAGCAGGAGCAGCGGAAGGAGCCGTCCAGGTTGATGCACCGGCCGTGAGCACAAGTCCCCTCTGCGAGGCACTCATCCACGTCTGTGTGACACAGCAGAGGGCAACACGGCATGGGAGGCTGCTCAGGGCCTGCTACCCAAGCCACAAGAGTGCTGTGCCCTGGCCACTCGGGCCGCCTGCCCGTGGGAGATGGGTGGTGTTAAGCTCCTCTTCTGTTTGAGGCTTGAAGGGAGCAGTGCTGGGGGAAGGGGGCAAGGGTGCTGCCCAGAGGCGGCCTGAGCTCCTCACCAATACATCTCCCGTTCCTGGGCTGGTAGCCATCCCCACAGCTGACACACTTGTAGGATCCCAGCGTATTGACACAATTCCCACTGCGGCAAGGGCTGGAAACCACACACTCATTGACATCTGCCAAGAAATACACTCCTGTTAGGCTCCCAAAAATGAATGCTGCAGCCTTCTCTTCTACAGGATGTCCCCTTGGGCTGGACTCTCAGAATCCTCCTCTGGGGGACAGCAATGCCTGAGATGAGGTAAGACAAGCTTGCCAGGGCTTGGAAAAGACTTCTTATAGTCTAAATTAGCCCGCAGGATCCTACACCCACACCCAATGGCTGACATAATCCAGCAGTGAAAATCACTACTGCAGGATGTTGCCAAGGCCAGGAATGTGCATGGGCAAAGAAAGGGATCAGAGAACATCTGTGCAGGGCTGCTTCATCAAGGACTTTCATAACGAATATTAGGATACAGCCTCCAGCTCAGGAAGTCCTTAAGGAAAGTGCTTTCTGGAGGCTCTGTGGGGGCAGCAGCATTCTGTGCATGCCCTAAGATTTCCCACAATGCCTCCTAAAATAGCCTTCCACTCTCTGTTGGAGACAAGCTACTGAGAAAGGGGGATCTTTGATCAGGCACACCTTATGTTCACAAGGTGAAATGCTCTGAAGGGCCCGGGTCATGCCATGTGGCTGGGAATGTTGCAGGGACAGGTGGCCTGAGTCTCTGCAGCCTGCTCTCCCTGCAGGCCACTTGCTAGCACGAGGGTCTGGTTACACTAAAGGTGGCATGAAAATGTATGGGTATCTTCTTCTAGAATGGAAAGCTGGCTATGGAGGACATGCCTGGGGAGGTGGCAGAGCACCTTGGGAGAACTCCTCTCTCTCTGCCCAGGAAAGCCTGTCCCTCCTGCAGGCAGAGGAGAGGACAAGCAGCCCCCAGGGTGGGCACAGGGCAGACAAACACAGGGATCCTTTCTCACTTCCAGGAGGAGACATGGAGTAGTGAGGAAAGAAGGTGTTCAGCCCTGCACAGAGTGGGTCAGAGGGGCAGGGCAATAGCAAGTAGCAAGCTTCACCTTCGCACTGTCCTCTGGGACCCATGACAAAGCCCTCCTTGCATTCGCAGCGGTAGGAACCGGGGCTGTTGATGCATCGTTGTCCTCTGCAGGTAGAGGGCTGCTCACATTCATCTCGATCTGGCAGCAGACAGGGAGACAGTCCTGAAGTCTTCCCTCTCTAGTGTGGGCAAGGCTGGTCCCAGAGGACCCATGCTGGGGGGTCTCCTCCATCCCCAATCTGTCCTAGCACCCCCTTGCCATGAAGCGGTGATGAGGGCTGGCACCATATGCCCCTGCCCAGATCATTATGGGCTAGGTCCTGTCCCTGAGCGAGTGGGAGAGGGTGATGGCCATGGATCAGGCTGTCCATGGGCAGGCATGCAGGGAGGGAGGGCGTGCAGGTATGTGTACAGATACATCAAAGTATTTGAGGGCAGGAGACTGGGGTGACTCTAGGGAGGTAGCAGCCCTGTGCCAGGCAAACACTACTTACCCACACAGCTCTGCTTGCCCTCTGAAACAGCCAGGGTGTACCCAGAGTAGCAGAGGCACGAATAGGAGCCCACACTGTTGATGCAGTGACCTTTTCCAGCACAAGGATCTTTCAAGCACTCATCTTCATCTGTGTCCAGGCAAGGAAAGAAGGCAGGCATTCACCACCTGCAGGTGCCTTCTAGCCCCCTGCCAGCCCCACAGTGCAGCAGGTGGGCAGGAGCCCAGCAAAGCTGCCAGAAAACCTTCTCCCAGGAGCCTGAAAGGCCAAGTAGTCTAGAGAGCAGGTGCTAACCTACCGATGCAGCGGTGTTGCCTACTGTCCAATGTGTAGCCAGGGTGGCACACACAGCTGTATCCCTCTGGGGTGAGCACGCAAGCACCAGCTCCACAGGAGAGGGGTGAAGAGGCACAGCTGCTGACCCCTGGCAGGAGAGAACACAGGGTTGGGGGCACCACTGAAAGGGTACAGAGTCTAGTGTCTGCCTTGTGTCTCCAGCACCATGCTGAAGAAGCTGCTTTTTGCCTTCTCAGAGAGTGATGCTGAGCCTGCTCCTCTGCATCTTCAGGCAGCCTGAACTCACAGGGCTATAGGGAGACATGGCAGACCCTGCCACCTCCTCTGGCCTGAGCTCAGCTGGGATGCTGTCCCAAGCCCCTGCACTGCTCATTTGTGCTCCAGCCTCACAGAAGTGTGGTGAGAAAGCCTGCCAGCTTGCAGAAGGGCTGGCATGAGCCAGGGCAGAAGGGCAGCAGAGCCTGGTATCTGTGAGTGGGCTCCTTTTGGGGCGACAGCAGAGTTACCCCCTCCAACACCGCCCTGCTAAGTGGGGTGCAGGCAGCAATGGGAGGGCAAGAGGGCAGCACCCCCCCTCGGCACCGGGCGGGCTGAGGGAGGCCAGCCCAACCCCAAACAAAAGGCTATTGAGGAAAATGCATTCCTCAGCAAGGTGCCCCCGCCAGGCCTGCTCCCCAAGGTGCTCCAGCCCCGCGGCGGAGGGCCGGGGCTGCGCTCCCAGACACTTAAGCAACCCTGGAACAAGAGGGCCCTTGTTTCCGGCGCAGTAAACAAGCCGCCCCGGGAGCCACATGCCTCCCCTTGTGCTGCCCTTCCCGATGAGTCAGCTCCTGCTGCTGGGGGCACAGGGCCAAAGCCACTGCCGTGGCCGCCTCATCGCCCGCGGCCGCCGCGCTGGGCGAGTGAGCGGCAGGCAGGGAGGGAGCCAGGGTGCCGAGCGCGGCTCGGGATCGCTCTCACACGTCCCCAGCGCCGGTCGCGGCAGGTGGGCACCGGGCTGGGACAACGCCTCAAGGTGGCAGGAAAGGGACTCCTGTTTGGGAAGTCAAGGAGGAGGGGGGGCATGTGGCATGCCAAGCAGGCTGGGGAAGGGAGAGAGCCTTTGGGCAGAGCTTAGGGCATAATTTCCCCGTAGTGCCAGGCAAGAGAAGAGGGAAATCCCCGAGAGCAGCACACCTGAGCCCTGCGCCGGCATCTGTGTTGGAGCAGCATCATCCCAGGTGATGACGGAACCAGGATGGGGGGGGGCGTGCCGAGACTCCTCTTCCTCTGATATGGAAGGAGAGATGAGATCCAGTCCCCAGTCCCAGGCAGAGGTGCCTGCCCAAGGTTTACCTGTGCTGGGTGTTCTTGTATCCACAGTCCCAAGAGAGCATATGGAAGGGGCTGCAGGGTGGCACAGACTCCTCCACCTCGTTAGAAACCCACCACCTCCCCACATCCTTACAGCCCCATATCAACCACCCTAGCATGGCAGGAATCCCCTGAGTCCCCTTGCAGCCAGCCCAGCCAGAAGCCCATCCTTCCCAGTACTGGGGGCTACTCTGCAGAGGAGGCAGCTCCTCCCTCTCCTCCCTCCTTGCTTCCCTGTCCTCCTCCCCACGACTGCCCTGCCCTCCTGCCAGCCAGGTGCTTACCTCTGTGTATGGCATGTTCTGCAGTGGCAGCAGCAGCACCCTGAAAGGCAGAAACATAGCATTGCCTCTGTACATGTTCAGGCAGCTGGGATGCAGCACCCCTGAGATATTTTCCCACCTACCCCCTGGCTCCTCTTGTTTCCCAGGGCACTATCCTGGCTGGAGAAGCTGCCATGACTGGGTGCAGCTGGCAGGGCCACTCTGTCCTGAGCACATAATCCTGAGCAAAACATAGCTTCTGGCCATGTCTAGGGGGCTGCCCACATACAGACCACAGCAGCACACTATGGAGGTGAGACCCAAGGGCACTGCTACAGGGCAGACATCTCTGCAAAGTGCCTGGGAAGGGCATCTGGGCACAGTAAATACTGCCACTGTCAACAGCAGTCCTGGAGTGCCAAGGACAGCCACTGCTTCCACCGGTCTCAAGACTGCTGCTCCTGCTTTAGTGGAGCTTCTTCTGCACTCATGCCAGTATGAGGAGACCTTCTGGGCTTGACCATGACACTGGGCTCTGTGAGAAGAGCACTGCCCAAGCTGACTGCAGCAGTTCTTCTTCTCCTGCTGCCCAGCAGCCCTATAGCCAGGCAAGGCTGACAGCAGGGGGTGAGAGCCTACATTTCAGCCAGCTCCAGCCTCCACCTGGGTTGCTACCTCAGCCCTAGCAAACACCAGTTGAAGGTGGCACTGCAACTAGTGCAGCAGAGTTGTTAGCTCCTGTTGGTTTGAGCTAATGGGCTCTCAGCAAGGGATGAGCAGAGGACCTTCAGGCATGGCAACTCAGTCAGTGTGATAGGGTTTGCAGTTTGTACACTGTTCCCTCCAGCAGCAGCTAATTGCTTTCTTTAATGCTCACTCTGACCACATTTCTCTCACCTTCCTGTCACCTATTTTTATGACAACCCCCTTCCTGCTCATCAAGCTACCATGGAAGCACCCAGCTGTAGCAAGACAAACCTTACTCACCTGTGAAGCAGGAGAAACTTCACCTGGAAAGTGAAACAGTGCATGATGAGTAAAGACAAGGAAGGCAGGCAGGCATGCTCCTTAAACCTCTGCTACCCTAGTTTCACCCCACCTCTAAGACGCTGCCACTCGGTCCCTCACAGTCCTTCTCAAGAGCTTGTTCCCAAAGCCAACACATCTGGGCTCCTCTCATGGCACTGTGCAGGCCTCAAGAGCTTCAGCTCCAGCAGGTGCTGGTACAAGGAGTTGCTTCCACTTCCCTCCAGCTGGGCTGGAATGAATGCAGTATCAGGGCTGCTATGCAGACCTGAAGTCCTAGTGGAAGCAACCTGGCCAGCGAGTACCAACCGCCAAGATGCAGTGACAGGAGCCTGAAACATTCAACCTCCTCTCCAAAGCCTTGAAGTTGTGGTGTCTCATGCTCCAGGAATGTTAGCAGAGCTAAAAACCACCTTGCATATTCATACAGATGTAGAAAACCCATATGAGCTAGAAGTCCACCCATGGGGGTGTGGCAGGACCTGGGAATTTGCCCACCCATGCGAGGGGCCCAGGTGGAGCAGCTTTAAACAGTAAATCCCACACTACCCTCTCCTGCTGAGGTGCCAGGATGTGGAAATGCCTCCAGGACGCTCCCACGCAAGCTGTCCTGCAGTTGCTGCCTCCTTGCTGCCCAGTGCAATGTCCAGTTGCTGCTCCCCCCTTGCTCTTCCAATCTGAAGGGCAGCTCTTCTGCCTCTGCCTTCCTCATTGACAAGCGGATATCAGAACTGGAGTAAGTGTAGCCATGTCCTGCTGGGCAAATCTCCTTGAAGGCTTCTGCAAGGGAAAATCAATCCAAGCTTTAGAGGGCAGAGGTTGGAGGGAAGAGCTTGGTGTAGGGATCACCTGACTTAGCACACCCAGGCATGAGGGTGGGACAAGTGGAAGAAAGGAATGAAGATGCAGAGGCATGAATGTGAATGCAGGTGCCAGTTTCTCCCATCCTATCACTTTCTGGAGATGTCTAAGGGTTAAATCCTTACAGAAACACATCTAGGCTGCAGCGGGTGGATGCTTTGAGCAGAAGAAATCTGCTGACAGGGCAGGGTTGGGTTTCTAACAGGCACTGGATGGTACTCCAAGACACCAAAACTAAATCCCTCCCCTGGGATCAGCATTGCTAGGAAGGGATCATGCCAGAGGAAGGTGCAAGCTGAGCAGGAGAGCAGATAAAAGCGAACACCTGGTATCTTGGTACTGAGCACTTTGCACGTCACTCAAGATGCTCTGCACAAACCACCTGATAATTTCTCCCAGTCCTGAGGATGTCAGTGCTTTGCCCACCAGTCTAACTCATGATGAGATATGCTGAACATCCTCATCTGGCTTTCATCCCAGAAGAAGATGCATGTGAGACTAAAGGGCTGTCAAGCAAAGCCAGGCATAGACAGGGCTGTGCCCTCCCTCTGGTACAGTGGTTTCCCATCAAGGATTTCTCTATCTTCCCAGTATTGTCCAGGTCTGCTTCCTAGGCTGCTGTACCCACCTCACAGGCTGGCAATTGCACCACTCAGCTCTGGGTGCTGCAGGCTTCTGCAGGGCAGCAAGTTCAGACAAGCCCAAAGCCCACTCCAGTCAGAGCAGACGAAGCTGAAGCGTGCAGGTCTCACCTGAGCCAGGCACGGGGCACTCCTCACAGTTCTTTCCCCAGCCCTTGCCGACGCGGCTGCAGCAGCAGATCTGCTGGGTGATGTGGTGGGAGAGGGGGAAGGAGCACACCCCCCCAGCTGCCGAGCGGTAACACAGGCCCTGCTCCATCGACACCGCTTTGTCCGCTGAAACACAACGGCAGCACAGCAGGTCAGCGCAGAGCTTGGGCTCTACACTCTCCAAAGAGAGAACGACTGACACTCGCTTTCTCCCCCTTGAGCCTTTCTCTGCCTCCCAGCCTGGCCCAAGGGTTGCCCCGTCCCCTCCCCAGAATGCTGCCAGCCTTGAGCCATTGGGCCATCCATACCCCCCAACCCAATCCAGCTCCCGTGGGAGTTCTCCCAACCCAGGAGGTTGTGTCCTCTGCTGTGGCACTGCAGGCCCCTCCCCTCCAGGCTCCATGGGGGCCAGGAGATGTTCATGGAGAAGAACAATGTATGTAGGGGTATGAGGCATGAGCCACAAGCATAGGACAGTGTTACCCAACTGCACTTGCAAGAGATGACAAGCACACTGCAGCCTCCACTCAGCTGTGGGCTGAGGATCAGGCTCAGGCCCCTTCCCAGCCTGAGGAGTTCCCTGGAACACTTACAGATGCAGTGGCTGCGGGATGGGTCCAGCATGGTGCCAGGCTTGCAGGTGCAGCGGAAGCTGCCACGGGTGTTCACACACTCAGCGTCTTTGCACAAGCCCTGCATTAAACACTCATTGATATCTGTGGACAAGAGAAAGCCTGGTGAGATGTGCAGGAGCTGAGGGTGAACTGAACTACATACCCAGGGCCTCCCATTCAGGTGCTGCACACTGAGGGGTCTCAGCCGGACAGAGTCTGCACCAAGCAGCACAGTGGGGACCTCTGTGGTGACAGCAGTCCCACATCTGTGGCACAGAGCTTGTTTGCTGCAGCTGCAGGGACTGCTCTGCTTCACAGTCCTCATGGAAAACAGATGTGGCCCTTAGAGTGAGCCACTCTGGTAGGGTCACTCTTAAAGCCAACGTGGTTGTGGTCTGCAAGCCTAGACTGGTGAGTCCTGTCCTTTCACTTGATCCCTGGTTCTGCTTTTACAGAGCCATGGTCCACAGAGAATGCTGAGAAACTCAGTGGCAGCACACAGGGAGGGCAGTGAGTGATCCCCTGTAGAGGCAGAGGGATGGTGGGCCAGGCTGTGCCTCACTGCTGTAGTGTCTTCTTCTAGGAACAGGCTGAACAAGTATTAAGTTGCCTCAAGCTCTGCCTCTGTCCAGTCTTCAGGAAGGAAGCTGGGCTTATCCCAGGGAAACACTGTCAGGCTCACCCATTTGGCCTGCAGCAAAGCTTTTCCTACAGCACCATGTAGGAACGTATGAGATAAGCTGGAAAAAACAGGGATTTGTGAAAGGTGCAGAGGGGGGGTCCCTGAGGGCAGCTTTCATAGGGTAGAGTGAAGAGGAAGTCCACCTCACAGATTTATGTAGCTTTGTGTCTTCACTAAAGAGCTCTGCCCAGAAAAGTCAGCATGCTGATGAAATGTGCTGTGTCAGGTGGCAGAAGTAATGCAGGAAGAGCTGGATGGGAGCATGGAGTGGCAGGAGTGTGATGAACCTCAACACCACCCCTGGACAAATCACAGGAATATATACCACAGCTACGAGGCAGGAGCAGGCGGTGAGAGGGACCTGGGGACACTCACTGCTCACAGGATAGCTGTGAGCTACCAAGACCAAGAGATGTAAACATGATGCTAGGCAGCATCATGCCAAACACTTTTCAAAGACACAGGGCAGTCCCAATGCCAGTGTACAAGGCTCTGGAGAGACCTCAGGTGTCCTAAGAGCACCCAATGGTACCCTAAACTGTCTTGAGGTGAAAGGGATACTCAGAAGAACAGAGATACTGAGGGTGCCTGACTGAGAGCAAGCAGGCTCAGGAACAGCTTTCCTGGCATCATCTTATTCCTTGGAGCTGAAGCATTTGCAGTTTGTTGGAAGCAGGAGTGTCAGACAGCCAGCTATGATAGCTGGAGTTCAGACTTCATGACCTGAGAAGTCATCCCCAGTCCTGTGCTGTTTAACTCCCATATGCACCCCATGAGCTGCCCCATACATAGTTGAGACGAGGCCACGATGTTCAGACACTTGGATACTAACACTCTAGGAATATGCAACAGGCCTGGGGGGAGCAGGGTTTGCCTGTCTAATGTAATGGTTTCCTGCTCTGCACTGAGCACAGGGCAGAGTTCATGAGAACAACCAGTGGCCAGCTTCCAAATATGCTGGGAACCCCACTCAGAGGAGAGGCCTGGGCTCTCTGGAGGAGCCCTGAGGCTCATTCCTGTCGCTACCCGGCACGGTCGGAGCGCTCTGTCATTCCGACACAGCCACTGGACAAAGTGCTTGGCCTCCACAAGAGATCGAAAGGATTAGAGTAATGAGAGCACAAAACAAACAAGCACCAAGGGCTGGGCTTTAGGAGCTTAATTTAAACCAGGGCCACGTTCTGGTGTCAGCCCAGCCACCTCTGTCCCACTAGCAGCAGAGGACACACCCACAGTGACAATCCCCACGGGGGACAGAAACAGGCAGGCATGCTTGGGGCCACGCAACCCTACCCCTGCAGCATGCCAGGGACAAGAGGCTAGCCCACAAGAAGGGGCCCCAGGGACCACAAAGTGAGATCCATATGCTCTCTCAGCTGCTTCTTCCCACCCCACACAAGCCTGCTGGTGCTCCTCAGAAATCACAGAATCACAGAATGTTAGGGGCTGGAAGGCACCTCAAGAGATCATCCAGTCCAACCCCCCTGCCAGAGCAGGATCACCAGGACCAGGTCACACAGGAACTCATCCCAGCAGGTGTTGAATATCTCCAGAGATATCTCCAGAGAGGGAAACTCCACAATTTCCCTGGCAGCCTGCTTCAGTGTTCTGTCACCCTCGCAGTGACATAATTCTTCCTCCTGTTTCCATGAAACTTCCTATGGCTCAACTTTCACCCATTGCCCCTTGTCCTGTCACTGGGCATCCCTGAGAACAGCCGGGCTCCATCCTCCTGACATTTGCCCTTCACATATTTATAAACATGAATGAGGTCACCCCTCAGTCTCCTCTTCTCCAAGATGAAGAGACCTCAGATTCCTCAGTCTCTCCTCGTAAGGAAGACATTCCACTCCATCATTTTTGTGGCTCTGTGCTGGACTCTTTCAAGCAGTTCCCTGAGGTCCTTCTTGAACTGGGGGGCCCAGAACTGGACACAATATCCCAGATGTGGCCTCCCCAGGGAAGAGTAGAGAGGGAGGAGAACCTAGCTATGCTGGGTCGGGCAGAGTGTGGTGGAAAGGTGCAGGCTGGTTTGCTCTGGTGCTTGGTGAGCTGAAAGGACCTGAGTCAGCACCAGCCATCAAGTATGTATGGCTGCCAAGGATATGTGGACAACAAGGTGCTGGTGTGTGTCCTTGTAGCCTTGTTCCTGCTCAATGGATGCAGCAAGGAAAGGAGATCTTGCAGAGATGATGCATTTGTTCCTGTGCTGGAAGGCACCAGAGACAAATCCTTCTGTCCATACTGAACAAAGTAGGCTTCTGACAGGGCACTACTCCAGTCACTCCACAAACCCAGAACTCAGCTCCTCTCCTACAGCCAATGGCCTCAGGAACCATAAGCCCTCATCAAGACCATTGACTCCTCTCCTACTTAGTTTGGTAAGAGAAGGCCCCATGTAGCCTCTCCCATAGTCTGTCAGGCAAATTGCTTACTATGGACCCTGAGCTGGGCTTTCTGACACACATCCCACTGCAACAGCAGAGATGGAAGGAGTGCCCTGAGGCAGCAGTGTCTACAGAGCAGTACTTCCCCAGCTCATCTTATGAAGGAGCATGCAAAGGCACAGATCTCTGCTTCATGCTTTTTCCAGTGCCAAAACATCTTCCTAGCCGACTCCACCTTGCCACCTCCCTCTGCTCCTCTGAGCTTCTCCCTGCTCCAGAGGGGATGCAATTGCAGAGCAAGTCTCTCCTTGCTGACATGAATCCCTCCAGCTGTTCTGTTCCGCTGACTCCTATCTGATGTCTCTGGTTAGCTCCTCACACCCATAAAGTCATCTGTGGCTACATAAGGGATGAGATCTGAGCACCCAGGAGGACAGATGCCATTGCGTTGTTAAAGCTCTCCCCCAGGACAACATGGGGAGGTTGAATCATTAATTAATTAAGTATGGTGGAAAGTCCCAGCTAAAAGAGATGAGTCACTGGATTGCCAGCCTTGGGTTGGAATGGCTGGGGCCCAGGCTCCCTGCGGCATCTTCAAGATGACACCTCTCAGATTATCATGAATCACGAGGAGGGAACTACAAAATTCCGCTTCAGTCACAGCACAAAAACCCCCACAAGCACTGTGGGTCCAAGAGATGACAAATAAACGTGGACTGGAGGGAAAAGCAGAGAGATGACACCTTCTCACATAGAACTGAGGGACTGAGAAGCTTGACACAAGCAGGCCGTGTGCACTTGCAGCCCAGAAGGCAAATCACATCCTGGGCTGCAGCGAAAGAAGCATTGACAGCAGATCCAGGGAGGTGATTCTGACACCTTGCTCCAGTGAGACCTCACCTGGAGTACTGTGTGCAGGTCTGGAGCCCTCAATACAGGAAGGACATGGACCTGATGGAGAGGGTCCAGAGGAGGGCCATGAGAATGATCAGGGGGTTGGAGCACCTCTGCTACGAGGACAGGCTGAGGGAGCTGGGGTTGTTCAGCCTGGAGAAGAGGAGGCTCCAGGGAGACCTGACAGCAGCCTTCCAGTACCTGAGGGGGGCCTAAAGAAAGGATGGGGAGAGACTGTCTACAAGGGTCTGTGGTGACAGGACAAGGGGCAATGGCTTCAAACTAGAGAAGAGCAGATTTAGATTGGATATCAAGAAGTTGTTCTTCACTATGAGGGTGATGGAACACTGAAACAGGTTGCCCAGGAAAGTGGTTGAGGCCCCTTCCCTGGAGATATTTAAGGTGAGGCTTGACGAGGCCCCAGGCAGCCTGATCTAGTTGGGGATGTCCCTGCTGACTGCAGGGAGGTCAGACTGGATGACTTTTGGAGGTCCCTTCCAGTCTGGACCATTCTATGATTCTATAACTACAGGAATGAGAAAGCACTAGAGCCCAGCAGCTTGGGGCAGGCAGTGCAGCCTGGCAGCATGCACAAGTGACATGCTCAGAACAGAAGGAATCACTTCATGGCACTCTTCCACTTGCAAATAAACAACTGAACAAGCTGAGAACCTTCCCAAACGTTTTCAAGCAACAGAATTTCTGTTGCTTTAGACTATAGGAGAAGTGGTTTAGCACTCCCTTAGCAGAGCTGCAACACAGGTCCTTTTGGTGGGCTGGCAGGACTTAAGGGTGACTTTTCTTCTGCTAGCCCAGCCCTGTGCTGGCTGTGCTTAGCAGCTGAGTCATGCAGGCCAGTGTCACCTGGTTTTCATTCACTCTTAATTCAAGCACAGAGATTCTTCTAAGTCATGCTCTTTGCAGACCTGTGTTAGGGAGTCAGATAATTGTAGTTCACTTGTGTAGATAATTACATCTCTGACAGTGGATGTGGGAAGGAGAGAGAGGTATGAAAGCAGTATCCTTACCTTGGCAGTGGCTCCGGTTCAGCCTCTTGTATCCCTGGGGACACTCCACCTGTCCGTTCTCAATCACGGGGTGTGCTGGGAAGAAAGCAAACTATGTGGGACATCGGCAGTAGAGACAGCCACCAGTGTCCTACCTTCTCTCTGCCCTCCTTGCAGAGGGGAAAGGGTCCCTAGGTCTGCCTTGGGTGGGCCTCTGATGGCAGGGGGAAAGGTGGGAACAGCCACATTTCCCAAACAGTGTCTTCTGCTGATCGGCAGGTGCCAACCTGGTGACTCAGAGGTGCCACATGTGCTTCATACCCGACATTGTGTCATCATGGCTCCCCCCAGGCCAGCTTGGATAGCCAGGTGACACAGGACAAAGGGGATTAGAGTGAAAGGAATGACAGAGGTCCTTGACAAGGTGCTGAAAAGTCATCTTGGGGCTCATTACATTTCCCCCCTGTTCCAATCACTCTCATCATAGAAAAGTTCAATAAAATAGTTTGGTGGGGTTTAAAGGCAACTAAATGGTGGGCCATAATTTCCAAGGAGTTCAAATTTAGGCACCCAAGGAACAAGGGAAAAGGAATCCAGGAGGTGACAAGTCGGGATGTTGAGTAAGCATGGGGTGAGGTAGAAAGAAGGTGTGACTGTTTGAGGCTGTGCCTTTAAGAAAGGGACAGTGCTGGGTGCTCTGTCTAAGGATGGGATTTTCCCAGGGTGGGCTTCTCTTTAATTTTCTGGACCATACACTTGGAAACATGAAGTGCATGTAAGAGCTAAATGACTGTCCTGTCATACTCCCACCACTCAAATTCCTCCTGCCTGGCATCAGTAGCTCACACCTGGGTGTCATATGTGGAATGCCCTCCATACCATATCAAGGATTTGGCAGATTCCTAACATGTGGCAGCTTTTGAATCATAGAATCAATAAGGTTGGAAAAGACCTCAAAGATCATCAAGTCCAACTTCTCATCCAAGACCTCATGACTGCTAAACCAGGGACACATTGAGGCCATCCTTGCAGCAGGAAAAGAGACTGCAAAGGTCAAGCACACCAAAAACGCTGCAGGCAGAGGAGAGACTCATCCATAACTCTTTCACTTGGACACTTTGACCTGATAATGCAGTTTAAAGCCATTCTAGGAGACTTCTTGAAAGGCAAAAGTTATGGACCAGCCTCCTAGGGTAAAGGTGCTTGGGAAATAAAAGATGGGAGAACAAATCTTTCACCAGCCTGTACCAAGAAGGACCAATATAAAGGACAGTATAACGTTTCCCCAGGTATATTACAGAATCACAGAATCAACCAGGTTGGAAGGGACCCCCAAGATCATCAAGTCCAACCGACCACCCAACCCTAACTAATCAACTAGACCATGGCACTAAGTGCCTCCTCCAGGCTTTTCTTAAACACCTCCAGGGACATCAACCCCACCACCTCCCTGGGCAGCCCATTCCAATGGGTAATCTCTCCTTCTGTGAGGACCTTCTTTCTAAGATCAAGCCTAAACTTCGCCCTGCACAGCTTGAGACGGACTGAAGCTACAAGGGTTTCTGGGTGCAGAGAGATCCTCAGTGGTTGGATGGATCACTAAGATAACAAAGAAAAAAAAATCTATTTGGCTCCTTCAGTCATGAATTGTAAGCAGGATTTTTCTGCAAACACCTGGGTGGTAGAGGTGAGGGGGTTGCTGGTGCTGCTGGGAATTGCCAGATACATTTCCAGCCTCCTGGGATGGGAAAAACAACCTCTGGCCCACAGGCTCCAGGCTCAGCATCTCAGTGGAATCCCAGGTCCTCCCACACTGCAGCCTGTGATCTTGAGGCTGCTGACAGGCATTAGCTGCGCTTGGAAGCATCTGTCAGCCTCAGCACAACGTGATAACAGAGGCTTGAGGGAAGCAGCATGGTCATGTGCGAGCCCTGCCACGGGGAAGCAAGCACGCTGGAGATCAAACGGCGATGACGTGTGACAGTGCTGCTGCCTCTCTGAAAAGCCTTTGCAGAGAAACACATCCTGAAGCATCCCTCCACCAGATGTTGCTGGGCAGAGGGCATGGCAGGCAAAACCAGTGGTGGGGGTAAATGTGCAGGTCTCATGCCACTTCAGCACCTGCAGCTCATTACTGCAGCAAATCACTCGTGAGGCTGTGGGGAAACGTCTTAATTTTGCAAAGGAACCTGCACTCCCTGCAAGGCATAGCTGCAAAGTGACATGAGTGGATCTTTCTATACCAAGGGGAACAAAGACAGTTTCCAAAGTACTTGATGGAGGATGCTTTCCTTTTGCCAGGACCTGGCCACAAGTGAAGACAGCACATGCCTGCAGGAGGATGTAAGCTATTAACTCTCAGCTTTGTTCTTGGTTACTTGAGCTCTGATGTTGCCAGACTAGAGCAGAGATAGCCAAATGCCCCTGAAAGACCAGTTTAGGACGCCCAAGTTTGCTGCAAAGGGGATCAGCATCCACTCCTCTCCCAGGAGGAAGGAATGGGAGACTGGCTTTGGAGACTTTTCCTCTAGAACCCACCAAAGGGAAGAAGATGATCTGATAATCAGAGCACAGAAATCTGTCAGCATCCAAAACTGGAGGGGTACTTCATGGAGAAGAAGCTTTATCCAAGGCCCCTGGCTCCCCAAACACTGTCTGAAGATGGGACAAAGAAGCTCAGGTGGTAGCCACAAGTGCCTGAGTGAGGCAAGGTTTGTAGGGTGAGATAATGCATTGCATCAGGCCAGCCAATATCACTCTGTTAAAAGGGGAAGAGGCAAGCCTTCAGTCAGATGAGAAGTGATCAAATGCTTGGCTGCTGAAAGCTAGCCCATTTCTTTAACTCTTTCCATTTGTCACATAGAAGGCATTATCTCCCTGAGAAACCTTGCCTTGCTGAACTCCTTTTGCCACTATCAGGATTCACAGACATTTCTGAAGACCCTGGATCAGCTCCACAGAAGAATCTCCACCCCAGCTGAATGCTGGGCACCTCCCCATGCCTGCTGTGGGCACAGAATATGCAGTCAGGAAGGTGGCTGTGGTGCCCTTGCTTGCACTTTGGAGATGAAAGGATCCTGAGTGCAGTCTTGTGGCATCTGGAGCAGTGACCTAAGTCAAACTGCAGCCTGGTTTAGTGTGAAGCAGAGAAGGTTAGCCTCCACTGCAGAGATGGCCTCAGTTGTTGAACTTGCTGGCAGAAGTGCAGAGCAGCTTGAACCCCACAGCAGCCTCCAGAGGGAAAATGTAGTGGAGATGTCAGACCAAGAAGTAGACAGGACTGTGGTGATAAGCTGAGCTCCCAGGTAAAATGGGCAAGAGGGAAGTGACACAAATCCTTCAGTCCACATCTGTCACGACTGCTCTCCTCTCCTCTGGGTGGTCTGTGACTGGCAGTAAGACTTTCTATAACGCCCCAACAAAGGCTACAGTAGCAGGGGCAGGAAGGGCATCCACCAGTGCTGAAGTGCAATACAAAACTAAGCTTTCTGCTCTGCCATGGCCAGAAAAGATCTTCAAGGTGAAAAAGATGCTTCAAGGCAACAAACCCTCTGGTAATTGCCGTTGGCCTGTGGGGTCATTTTAACAGAGAACACTTCATTTCACTGCCACAGTGGCTGCCAGGTGGGACAAGATACCTCTGTACCTAAAAACCTCCACTTTTGCAACACTGTGCTGCTAAGTGCTGACTCACAGAATCACAGAAACATTCAGGCTGGAAAAGACCTTCAGAGTCACCAAGTCCACCCGATAACCCTGCTCTACAAGGTACACCCCTAAACCGTATCCCCAAATACCACATCCAAACCATCCTGAAACACATCCAGGGTTGGTGACTCTACCACCTCCCCATGCAGCACATTCCAATGCCTGACCACTCTTGCTGGGAAGTTTTTCCTAATGCCCAGTCTAAACCTACCCAGTGGCAGCTTGAGGCCAATCCCTCTTGTTCTAAGAGACTACAAGGCTGACATTAACGATGGGCAAATCAAGCACTCTGCAGAACAAGGCAGTTCTGCAAATGCTGCACTTCCAGAGGTTAAGCTTTCTGCGGTACAGCTACAACCTTGCAGAGGTTTCAACTTCTTTCACCACCTCCAGCCCTTCTTTGCTGTCCTGGACAGAATCCCTGTGACACATGGTGCTGTGGTAGCAGAAGCAGCCCCCTCTGCAGCCTCCTTCCCGTATTTCCAGGCTTTCCCCCCGCGCCCCTTCAATCCTTCCCGGTCTGCTTGCAACAAGAGCAGAGCAGGGGGGTGATTTTTCAAGGGGCGTTTCAGAGCCCGCAGGCACAGCGCAGGGGAGAGCGCGGCTTACAGAGCTCTGCTGGGCGTTCCTGGTGACGACGCCTCCCTGGGTGAGCTGCCACCCCTCTCGCAGTGGGAGGTCTGTTTGGGGAATGCTGCGGACGCCAAGCCAGACATTACAAGATCCAACTTTCCAGTGAAATTCAGACTTTTCTCTAGGACACACACACAAAAAAAACCCACCCTTGAAAAAACACAGGGAGTGGGAATAAAATCAAAACAATAGCCTTCAAAGACTAGTTTCTTAATGCACCAAGGCACATAGCTGGAGGACAGACAGCACCCCAGAAGATCTGCAGTGAGCACAGCTGGTGGGTGTGTAGACAAAGCCCACCCTCAGGCTGACTGCAGCCTGAGATAAGGAACAAGGGGTGCTGAAAAACTCCAGGATGTGGAAAACACAGGTTTACTGCTGCCCCTACCCACACAGAGAGATGAGGCTTCTAGCTTTCAAGCAGTACCAGAGATGGCTTCCATCACTGGCATGGGCTTCTGGGAGCTGCTTCTGTGGGGTGCAGAGGTGTGAGGTCTCTGGGACAGGGAGGAGGTAGAAGAAGAACTCTTTGCTACAAGTTTCCTTTGTCCCCATGTGCCTCAAGAGAACCAAGGCTTCAAGGAAACCAGTGTCCATGTCCATGGGGTCTCTGTCAACCTACAGCTTGAGACTTGTTTGATTTAGTTTCCACAGACCATCTCTTGACCTTGTTCCAGCATGTTCTTCTCCACAGACCACTGCATGCCCCAAAACAGTACATGGTCTGGCAGGTAATCAGGAGTAGTTCTGGCTGGCAGTGGGCCTGCTGCTAGCCACACATCCTGAGTTTGCCACAGTACATTACTTCAGCACAGCTTTCTCACCAGAACTGCTCAAATACCCCAGCAGTCCTTGTGCTTCCTCCTAGGCACATCCAAGTGTCTCTACTCAGCCTCTAATTCCCTTTTCCTACTATCATCTTTCTCCAAGTTTAACTTCCAGCTCCCATATGCTCCTACCTCTCTGTTCTGAACTTTCAGTGTGTGCTCCACTGCTTCTTTCAAATACTAAAGAACCAGGATTTCATTGGACATTTCCTTCTGATTTATCCTGTCCTGCAGTGCAGAGCATTTCACCCAGCCATCTCCAGCTGGAGCTGAAGGACTGTAGCTGTCACACAACAGCATGCAGGTGTCCTACCACTTTCCAGAATCCTTCCTCTGACTCATCTCTTTTTCATGGGTTGGATGACAACCTTTACTCCCAGCAACTCATGGAGGAAGCTCTCAACTCTCCCCTTTTCCCCAGGGCTGTCTCTGATATATCCTGGGCACTCCATCTACAGCTCTCACTTGCTTGAGCAACAGTGAACTCACAGAAACTTCTGCTCTAGCCAGCTTGAATACCCATCTCTGTCCCCACTTCTCTGAAGGGGCCTAACACTACACACCCTCCCAGCAGCAAATCAGCCAGCCAAAAGAGCCTAAGGAAACCTCTGAGACTAATATAACAGCCACTGTAGAGTCCTGGACAGGTCAACCCCACCCTTACCTGAAGCCTGAATTCAGCTTTTAGCATGGTCTCCTTAGCATGCAGACAAAGCATTCAAGTGCCTTCTTGGCTTTCCTGATGCTGGGAAAGACACATGAAATAGCAGGGATTGGTCATGGCAGGTTCACTCGGACAGATGCCTGCCTCCAATTCTTCTTCTCTGATGTCTTCCCGCACACAAACACGTCCCAAACACGAAAGCTGCAGTCGATGGAGACATCCGGACGTATCCAGACTCTACTAACAATCAGTGTCTCGGGCAGACAGTCAATCCAAACAAGTTCTCCATTTGTCTAGCTCTTGCCTGGCTGCACTTCTGTACATTTGTAACTGTTTACACTGAACTAGCTTCTGCCATTTCTGTCTCTGGTTGCTGGAATTACATTCCTAATGCCGTCAAGTCTGCTCTGGTGCACGCCTCCCCGGGATGCACGAGCGGCAAGGAGTTTTCTTTGAGGACCAGGCTGCCAAGAAGAAAGCTGGAAACATCCCCTGGACATGTTATCTCTGTGCACGAGACACCAGGTCACTGAACCACAGCCCAGTGACCTGGAGTGAGCCCAGCACTGGCCAGCAAGACAAGGAGACAGGAGGAATATGAATGGTAGGCATGAACGATGCAGAGTGATGCCGTCACACTGGACAGGCACAGACCTGGGAGCCCTGGCAGAGGAGGCGTGGAGTGATGAGAGGTCACAGAGCTTGATGCCTCTATTGGGCAGTAAGATTATGGAGAAAGGACCGTTCCCCTGACTTTACTCTGGCCTGAGATTTCTTGTGTGTGAAGGCAGCCTGCCAGAGAAAAGCATGCCAGCCACCTGGGCTTCCCACTCCACACCAGCCAAGCTCTCTTAGGCTGCCTCCAGCGAATGTCTGCCTTATAGCTCCCTTCACTTGCACTGTGTGGTCTCCTGCATGTGGGGCTGGTTATGGGGCAGTCAGTCAGAGGTAGCCAAAGGAGGAAGATGCTTGCACACAATTAAAGAGGCTGAAAATGGCCCCTTTGACTGGCCTGAGCTCCTGCCAAGAGCAACAAGAGCTGTTTGGTCTCCAAAGGGGATCTTTATCACCAAAGCCAGGGGGACTGAGAATGGCATTTTCTTGTGGCACAGGAAGACAGAAGACCCACAGGGATACATTTTTTCATATCCCTATGGAATTAATGTGGAAAAAAAGCCAGAGGGGTGTCTGCCCACCCAATGAACAACAGCAGTGACAACCTCCCTCACGTTTCAGAGGCTCCTAGGACACAGGGCATGTGCTAAGCTGTGCAAGTGGGACCTGATGGCAGCAAGGAGGCATTTCTTAAGTGCGTTTGCTCTACTGGCTGACTGACTGCAAGGAGCACATGGGATTATTTCCTGCCTGTTTTCAGGTCTTGGAAGCCTGTGATTAGAGATACATTTTGAAGCCTGAAGGACTAAGTACAGCAGAGCAAATCACTGCTGCAGCTCTGGCCACTGAGTGATACCTAGCATCCTGGATAGAAAAAGATTTTGCAGCCATCCACAGCTTAGCTGAAGTGTTAAGCAGCCCCCTGCTGCCTAATGAGCAGACCACAGAGAGACAGGGTGAGAAACAGGAAGACTGCTGTGAGATGTGAGGAGAAAGCTGTAACTGGGGATGCAAAGGTCAAGGAGAAAGAGGAGGGGACAGAGGCCTGTGTGGAGCATTTTCTTTGTGCTGGACCTCAAGACCCTGTGGTGGTCACCTCTGTGTCACATGTGCCCAAGGCTTCCTTGGGGCTGGCACATGGACTAGGGTAGACAAGCAGCAACATGGCCTGGGGCCACAGCAGAGCCATGCAGAAAGGGAAGATGACAACAATCAGAGCTCCCCATTTCTGTGCTGGGTTCCAGGATGCTGACAGCTTTGTCTGTGATTGTGAGGAATTTGGCTCCAGCTGTGCCTACCCCTGGCAAAGGAGGAACCAAATCAAGGGAGGGAGTCTGTAAGTGCAAGTGAGTGGGACAGCCTCTGGGCAGAGCGAGAAAGCACCAACACCACACATGCTTGCACGAAACCTGCCACCTTGGACACCTCTGCCCTGGTCATGGGTCAAAGTCTCCTGCACCATGAGGTCTGTTTACTTCAGTCTTTAGATCCAGTGAGGGCATGTGAACGAGCACTGAGGCAATGATGACAGGGGGCAGGTAGAGGAGAGGTGAGCAGCTCCCCACCTGCATTGCACTGGACAGCTGCACTTTGCCCTGCGCCAGACCCACTCAGCACCAGCTGCCAGAGCCACTGTGCTTGAGGGGCTGCCTCCCCCAGCCAGGAGTCCTTCAGCATGGCCTCTCCACCACAAGATGGGATGGGGATATGGTCCATGGGTTCATGCCTGTCATGAAGCACCCCGATAAAAGCAGCCAAGGAATCTCCATGTCCCACCGGATCAGTCCATTCCGCTCCCGTGTGCAGCAGAAACAGAGCTGGATGCCTGTGCCTCTGGAACGGACCTGGGTGTGCTCCTGCCAATTCTTTGATGTAGTGTTATTTCCAGAACCCCTGCCAAGCTCGTGTTGGGCCCAGAGCACGCCTGTAACCCTATAGGACTGAGGCTGCAGCCTCCTCCATCGATCTAGGACTGCACCTCCTAAATCCATGGTCACTCTTTTCCTGTTTTGCTCTCCAAGCAGGGCTGGAGAACCACCAGCCACACCAGGGTTTTGCAGGGGCAGTTTAGGGAGAAAGTGCTGAACCTGGGACCAGCACCCAAACCAGAGTGCTGCTCCCTGCTGCATGGGCTGAGGTGGTGGCCAGCATGGCCCTGTGCGCCATTCTCAGGCACGCTGCCCATTCTTGAGGGCATTGGACAAAGGAGAGCCTTATATCAGGGGACCTATTGCTCTGCTTCATGCCTCCTTGGCCACATGGAACAGGACAACCATTTTTGCATGCCAAGGGTGAAGGCCATTTCTTGCACAGTCCCAGGCAGCCACAGTACTCACTTGGCCGGGGTGGGCAGGCCAGGCACCGGTCTGCACCCCAGAAGAGCCCCACACTGCCGCAGCAGTCCTCCAGCTTGGTCAGCCCTGGCAGGGGGTTGGTACACTGCAGAGAGAGAACCAGAGGATCAGGCTTCCATGGAATGGGGGAGGATAAACTCCTGTCCGCTGGGGCCATTTGGCACAATGGAGGCAGAGCCAGCATGGGGGACAACAGTTGGGGGTCACAGGCTTGCACAGCCCTCCCAGCATAGCTCCCCATTGGACTGTGGTTTAAGACAGTAAACAGTCGTGCAGACAGAAAACCGAGAGATTCCCTTGACTGGACCCCTCAGAGGGGAAAGGGACATCAAACAGAACAGGAGATGAACTAGAGATAATATCACCCAGCAAAGCCCTGGGATCAGCCCCATGCCTGGCTGATTAGCCAGCAAAACGGGTGCACCACTCCAGCCCTGCAGGGAGCTTGTGGTCAGGCACTTTTCTCTGCTTAATGAGTCCCTCTCTCCTGCATCCCTCGCCCCCCTGGCAAGGCCCACTGGATTACAGGCTTCCCAGATCGAGTGGAGCTGCTGGGCCCACAGGCCAGAGCTGGCCCCCATCCAGGCACACGTGGCCGCCTGCCCAGCACTCACATACCAATGGGCTCGGCTGCAGCTGAGCAAGGAGAGGCAACTCTGCCCAGAGGGCTCCTCGCCCTCTCCCGGGCATGGCATTGCCCTGGCTGGGTGAGATGCAAGCACAGCAAGGCTACTTCTGATGACACCCTCACCCCCACAGAGTATCTTCCACACACAGCCTCTCTGGGCATCTGTGAGCATCTCTGTGCATCATCATCTGCTGCCAGCACCAGAGAGCTGCTGTTTCCCCATGGAGCAGCTGGGATTTTCCAGCCTCAGGGTCTGCTCACATTTATTTTTACACTAGGGAATGGCTGAGAATGTATCTCACTAGAAACAGCTTGGATGGGAGCTACTGAAGGGTGGGATGGGAAGCGGGAGCAGCCCCTCAGGAAGGGCTTGGGAGTAGTGGAGAGGGGGAGCAGGGGAGAGGGGGAGCAGGGGAAAGAGGGCCGAGTCCCAGCCTGCCTAGACGGAGGGTCTCACTGAGTGCAAGCTGCTCTGGGGCAGCTCACAGGTGTTCCTGTGAGTGCCAAAAACCTCTGATCTTTTTCCAGTGAGACAAGAGAAACATATGGGGAAAGACAAAATAAGAAAATGATGATGACTGTGGGACAGTGGTGAGAAAGCCTCACATGTGCGTTCGCTTCCCAAGCCCCAGCCGAGCTGCCCAGGACGGCATCGTTCCATGGAAATCAGACTTTCATTTATCGTCTGAGAGGGAAAGGAATTTTCCTATGTTTTATGTGTTTCCTACAATAATCTCAGAGCAAGCCTGTAAATGTTGCTATAAATAGGGCACCCTTCTTAAACGAGCCTGTGTTTGAAAGCCATTAAGTCTGAGCTGCACTGCCCGAGGGCACATCTTGGTCAGGGCAAGGCAGCGAGGTCACCACCCTGTTGGGCCAAAACAAGGAGCTTTCTTCCCAAGTGCCAACACACTGCTGCTCGTGCCCATGGCGTCTGGGTGATGCCCACACCGATGGTGAACAGCTTCACACAATGAAAGGCTCCTGTTGCCCCATATGCCAACGCAAACCAAATGAATCTAAACAGACTCCCATGCTTGATGGGTGACTCCTTACCTGCCCATGGAGAGCCTCACGATAGCACCTCCCCAGCAGCCCTGGGGCTCTTTGATGCTGCTGCCTGCTCTCTGTGGCAATGCTGTTGCCATTCCCATGGGCATAGGCATACCAAGGTGAGGTGGCCAGCTGAGGCACCAGGGCAGCCTCCACACTGTTCTCCTCTGACGCCTCTGCATCGCCTCGTACTCTGGCCACCTGGTGAATCTGTACAGTGGCTTCTGGAGGATGGTTGATGTGGACATTCACCAAGGAAGGGTTTAGGGAAGCTGAAAAATGAGTTTATATCACAGCTGTGACAATCTGGCAACAATATGGGACCCAAAGAGCATCTTGTCATCCACAAAGCAACAAGGGAGAAAAGGTAGACTGATGCCACCAGGAAATTTAGAGGAAGGTTGCATCGAAAAGTAAATACTTCTCTGGCCCAGCAACAGGATAAAACAAAACAAAACAAAACAAAAACCAACAAGCCAAGGTCTTCAGAAACTAGGGGAACCACTTTTCTAAGAGCTTGGCCTGAAAAGGCAAGCATAAGGAGGTAGTAGCCTCCATGGGCCTGTTAGTGAAGATCTGAAGAGCACCCAGTTAGGAGAAGGATGTGGGGTCTGGAGCCACTGGCCACACTCACCCAGCTGGTTGGACAAGGGCAGGGTATAGGTGGAGTGCCTCACTGAGCCACTGGCCGGGGCCTTTGGGGCTCTCCTTCCTTGCTTCTTTTCCAGAGACAGAGCTGGCAGGTGGCAGAACTTCCCTGTGGAGTTGGAGGGGCACCAGCACTCGTCCCGGCCCACACAGCGCCCTCCGTTCAGGCAGGGGATCTGGCAGAAGTCTGCAAGGCAAAGCGAGGTCTGCTTAGCAAAGAAACAGACACTGCTTCTTGCCAAGGGCAGCTGGGGAAGGACAGGCAGCTGGATCTGGGCCAGTACTACCCCCACGGCACCCAAGAACCAGGCCCAGCACCAGGATGGAGTCAGAGTTTGCAGCCTGGAGGCAGCCTGGTGTTCTTTATGTACACCACCATCTTCCCCAAGTCCTGCTCAGAACTGGAGTCATGGGTTGAAAATTATCAGCTCTCCCTTGAGACCTGGGGTCAAAGCCTGCCTGGGGCACTCCTGCAGGGCAGCCCCTCCAGGGCCAAGGTGGTGATGCTGGCACAGCAAGATCCCTCTCAGGAGGGCAAGAGCTGCATGTCACTGAGCCAGCACAGTTCCTTCTCTTCTGCATTGCCCTCTCTCAACTTGGCAGGGTTTTTTCTCCCAGCCAAGAAGGGAACTAAGTGGAGAGGCAGAAGGAGAGAACAGGCAGAGAGCCACATCCTCAGAGCCTGTCTCCCAGCCAGCCCTGGCCCTGCTAGCAGTTCAAGTGGAAGAAGTGCAGAGTGAGACTAAAGAACCAGGAGCAATTCATTTGCTCGGGCTTGGAAAAAGCATTCACAGATGAAACCGCAGTCACATCTTTTCTGGCCTCATCAGGTACTTGGAGCAACCTAGAGCATTTCTCAGTGTGAGTGACACTCAGGCAAAGCATGGGATTTCCTAAGAGATCATCGTGACTCATCTCCGTGTGAGATGAGATGCTGCTGCTGCTGCACATTCCTGGATAGCTTGTCAAGTTCATCCCAAAGAATGAGCTCCCACCCTGCTCCAAGTTCATCTGCTCAAGCCCAGCCACCAGTTTTGCAAGGAGGAAACCCATCTTTGGGCTGGGATCTGGACAGGAATTCCTGTGAACCCCGTATCAGTTGGTGTCCACTACAGCCAGACTTTGAACCCTCTTAGTGTTAGAAGAATTTGAGAGTTAGAGATGCTTGCAGAGGACAGGTCCCTCTAGGCCCTGAGGGCTGCTCCCACCAATGGCCTCCACGGTGAGGTGATATGTCCAACTCACAGCTGAGTGTCCCAGTGACCTGATAAGCAACCCCAGCAGCTCTGAAAGGCAAGCAGAGGTTTCTGAAGCCTTGTTTATAAGAACAGCTTGCAACCTGCAGCCAGCTCTCCTGGCTGCCACGTGAGTGAAAGGAGAGAACAGGAGGAAATTAGATGATGAAAGTCAGCCCCACGACAGGATGCCAATGAAAGCAGTGAGCTGGCTCCAAGAAGGAGGGGGTGGCGAGGCTTGGCTGCAGGCCTGACTCCAGCGCACGCATCCCCTCTACCTGGGGTGGGATGGAAACAGAAGTTGCTTGCCCAGGACAGAGAACAATGAGGCAAAGTCTGTCTTCCTCCCCTAGAGATAAAGGTGGAGTAAGCCCCAAAGACCCGAGGAGACATCTTCCGAGGCACTGAGAGAAGCCATCTCCTCCCAGCCCTGTAGCAGCCCAAGTCCTCAGTCTGGAGAAGCAGGAAGGGGGAAAGGAGGAGTGCAGGGGAGCAGGCAAGATGAGCTGAGGGCCCTGGGGTGCTCACAGATGCGGAAGCCAGACTTGGGATCGTGGTCATGCCCTCCTTGGCTGTAGAGAGTGGTGGTGTCTCCTTTCTCACAGCTGTTGTAGCAGCGTCCACTTCGGCAGGTCTGTTTGCAGATGGTGGGTGTGAAGACAATTTTTATCTTCCTAATCTTCTCTGTCAGGTTGGCCCCTATGGAAGAAAAGGATGGTGCTGAGTGGAAAATACATCTCCAGGCCAGGGGGCCAGTAATGCTCAGCTCAAGTATTCCCAGAGCAAGGAGCGGTCTGTGTACCTCCCCAGGGCAGTGCCCCTTCTTGCCCCTTGCTGATTCCAGCCTGTCCTCTGCTCCAGCATCAGTAATAGTCTGTCAGCACAGGAAAAATGGTAAGCAACATGCTCTGCCTGCCCAGCTGGAGCACCTAAATCTCACTGAAGGGGGACACACACACTAATTCCAGTATAAAGGATGTTTTCCTGCTTTAGACAGTATTCTTTCCCCAGCCATGTCAGCAGCTGGGGAGACTGGCTGCCCTTAAACCAGTGGAGGGCCTTCCACATGAATATTCATGTTGGTATCCATCAAAGAGTGCATCAGGGCTTGAAAATCCAGTGTCTTCCTACAAGTGTTCACTGACCTCCTGCAGCTACCTGTGGTCCCCTCCTAGCTCCTCCCCATCCTCACATCAGATATGGGGAGAAATTGCACTCAAAGCTCTTGGGGCTTTGTAGAAAATGCACAACAGACAGAGCTATTGTGTAACCATGAACCAGCTGTCTTGACACCAGAGCCCTCCACCCCTGCCCACCAAGACAGCTGCTTCTGTGGGTGCTCCACTTTCTGTGCCAGAGGCAGCAGTTGCATCTCAGGGCACTTTCAGATCACAGCTTGAATCAGGCTCACTGCTGAAATGTCACACAGTGAGGAATCATGGCTTCAGAGGGAGCAAAGTTGCAGGAGACATCTTGCACTGCCCTAGCTGGGGAGGCACTGAGGCTCAGCAACTGCACATCCTGGCAGCCTGGTCTGATCCCTGCTCATGTCAGAAGGCACCGAGGGGGCAGCCAAAGGGAAGAACTAAGTGCTGGTTACACAATCTGATCTCAAGGGCTGCTCAGACTGAGGAGGAAGCTGGGAGACATCTTTGCTACAGACTGAAGCAATCCTCTTTCAGGGCAGCAAGATGGGGTGATGTTCAACTCCTCTGGGAGGCATTTGTCACATGATCCTGCCACCTCTACCCTGTTGTCAGCATTTTGTTCCTTCAATCTGTCCTCCTTCAGCAGGGTCTTTTTCTTTGTCAAGTCCAGCAATGCCCATGATGACCTTCCCTTTACATCCTACCCAGTGGTACAGTGCCAGAAGTTCAGGTTTCCTTAGACCTTTCCCACAACATCCCAACAAGAAGCCCCAAAAGAGTGAAAGCCCTGGAGACCTTACCCCTTGCAGCTAAAGTGTGCTCCTGGGAAACCACATGTGGCCCAGGGCTGCTCTGCTCATGTCCATTCCCATTGGGGAGTGCATTAGAGACGAGTTGGCCATTGGTGGCCGGGTAGCGCCGGACAGTTCGTGATGGCCCTGCGTTCTGGGGGAAAACAGGAGAGCCAATTCTGCTCTGAGTGCTGTGGAAAAGAGAGGAAAACAAGTCACCCTCCTCACAAGTAACTGCTGACCCACAGTGCCTGTCCACCAGGACACCCTGCAGCAGCCTTCATGCTGAGCTGCCTGAGCCTCCACCTAGGCACAGAGTTCTGCCTACCTGAGCAAGGTCCAGCTCCTCACCTACTTTCAGTCATCACAATGGCACTATTTCAACTCCAGGGTTGCAGGGCATAGTACTAACCCAGATACCCTCCCCACACTATCAGCCCAGGGATGCCCCACTGCCTTGAAGAACCTCTACCTGCCCACCAGGCTCAAGGGCTGCTCCTTTTCCCATCACATCCTTACCCCAGCAAACGTAAGCAGCTCCAAACACACTTGTCCTTATGGTGGCAGCTTTCTTAGGACCTGCCTTCCCAGCCCCAAACAAGCACCATAAAAACAACAAGAGAGTCCAAAGAGAAGCCAGGGGAAGCAAATAAGCAAACCCTGGTCCATGAATCGCAAGTAAAATGACCAAGAACTCAACCCTGTAAGTGCAGTTACAACTTTCTGCAGTAGCTTCATTTATGGCTTTTGGTGCTTTCTGGGAATTAAACACGGAGAAACCATCCAGCTCACAAGGTCACACTTCTTATGCTCTTTTATAAAGCCATGTAGACTGTTAGGCAGAGCACTTTGCATTAACCCAGCAAAACAGCACATCTTTCTCCACTACACTTTGCTTCCATTCCTTTTCACTGACTGGCAGCACCAAGTTTCCAACAGGGCACTCTGTGCTTACCTGCAAATGTCTCTCTCACTCTTGCCTGCACCATTGACAAGGAAAAAGGCTTTAGCACACCAGGGGCCAAAATATTTTGGCTTCCCATATGCCCCTTGAGTTTCTTGGAAAGTCCCAGCCTTGGATTCCTTTGCAACCTTACTGAAACACTGACAGGTCTTCTGCATACCCTATCCAACACCTCTAGGCTAACTCTGTCCCACCAAAGTGTCCAGAGAGGTCAGTTTATTTGTATATTTTTTGCCATTTCCCCTGTCATAGCCAGCACAGGGGAGGTGTTAGAGTGTCTACAAGAAACACAGATACCTAAATCAAACAGGCCTGGATGATCCAAGGAGAGTTGGCTGACAGCAGCTCTGGCTCACCAACATTTCTGGCTTGGATCAGCATGGAATAAGGGTAAGATATGGGGAGATGGAAAGCGAGGTAATGCTGTGCTGGTATTTAAGCAGGTTTGAGGGCAATACACAAGGTAACTGTCAGCCCTGAACAACAGAATGGAAAAGATGATGCACAGGTCAATTAATTGGGAACTGAAAGCAAGGAATAGACAAGTGGAGACAAATCAATTGGGTCTGTGGATCACAGGATCACAGGATGTTAGGGGTTGGAAGGGACCCCCCTGCCAGAGTGGGACCATAGAATCTAGCACAGGTCACACAGGAATGCATCCAGATGGGTCTTGAAAGTCTCCAGAGAAGAAGATCCACAACCTCCCTGGGCAGCCTGTTCCAGTGCTCTGTGAGCCTCACAGTGCAGAATGTCATTAGAATAAACCAGGTTGGAAGAGACCTTCAAGATCATTGTGTCCAACCTATCACCCAACACCACCTAATCAACTAAACCATGCAACCAAGCACCCTATCAAGTCTCCTCCTGAACACCTCCAATGACGGCGACTCCACCACCTCCCTGGGCAGCCCATTCCAATGGGCAATCACTCTCTCTGTGTAGAACCTCTTCCTAACCTCCAGCCTAAACCTCCCCTGGCGCAGCTTGAGACTGTGTCCCTGACTGCAGCTTACCACCCTCAGACTCCTGTCTGGGGGGACTGGTTTCAGCCCCTTCCCCTTTCAAATCTAGTTTAAAGCCCTATCAATGAGACCTGCCAATTCCCTTCCTAGAAGTTCCTCCTCAAGTTGAGGTGGAACCTCCTGTGCTGTAGTTTGTATCCATTACCCCTTGTCCTGTCCCAGGGTGCAGTGGAGAAGAGCCTGTCTCTCCTTGGGAGGGGAGTGGAGAAGCACCCTTGTCAAAGGAGTCCTTTCTCTTAATTGAATATAATTACACACATGCACTCTGACAGGCTGAGAGCCCGTGCTATTCTGATACAAAAATAAACACAGCAGCACAAATGTCTATCAGGCACATGTGAAATGAATAACAAACTGGCTGGGTGACAGCACACAAGGAGCGGTGGTCGCTGGGGAGGGAATCGGACGGGTTCCACGGTGATCAGGACAGGACCTGGCACAGTTCCAGGGCTTCATCTGGAAATAAATATTATTATTATTTCAAAATAAACATCAGATCCACATTGATAAGGTCTGCTGCTGACACAAACATTTGCAGCGTGGTGTATCGTGATGAGAGCAGAGCAATCACACACAGCCTTCTGGAGCACTGTGGTGGGCAAATCCATCCCAGCAAGAGCGGGGTTTTAACAGAGCCAAAGGCAGAATTGCACCCCTAGGAAGAAGGAATGCAGGCAGCAGTTGCTGATAGGAGACAATCCTGGAAAACAGCAGTGCTGTAAAGATTTTGGGGGTAATGGCAATCAATTAAACATCAGCTGTCATACATTGTCCTCAATGACATCAGAGCAGGGAAACACTGCAGGAACAGGGAGGTATTTTTGCCTCCCTACACATCAAGTCTAGTTGAGAGGTATCCCTGCCCATGGCGGGGAGGTTGGAGTAGATGATCTCTAAGGTCCCTTCCAACCTAAGCCATTCTATGATTCTCTGTGTGTCCAGCAGGTCCAGGGAGGTTCTTCCCTGTCTCTACACTACCCTGGTGACACCACAACTGGAATACTGTGTCAAATTTTGGGCTCCTCAGTTCAAGAGAGACAGGAACCTGCTGAGGAGGATCCAAGGGAGAGCCATGAGGATGATTAGGGGACTTGAGCACCTCCCCTATGAAGAGAGATTGAGAGCCCTGAGGCTGTTTAATCTTGAGAAGTGAAGACTGAGAGGGGATCTAATCAACGTCTACAAATATCTGAGGGGTGGCTGTCAAGTGGAGGGGGCCAAGCTCTTTTCAGTGGTGTGCAGTAATAAGACAAGGAGCAATGGATACAAACTTGAACACAGAAGGTTTCACCTCAACATGAGGAGAAATTTCTTTACAGTGAGGGTGACAGAGCACTGGAACAGGCTGCCCACAGAGGCTGTGGAGTCTCCTTCTCTGGAGACATTCAAAAACCTGGATGCATTCCTGTGCTCACTACCCTAAGTGACCCTGCTTTGGCAGGGGAGTTGGGCTTGATGATCTCTGGAGGTCCCTTCCAACCTGCAATATTCTGTGCTTCTATGATCTTCATCACAGCAGGGTATATATACATAAGTTAAAATATCACATCTAGCTCTCCTGAAATATGCCACATCTATTGAGGACAATTAAAAACATGGAGGGGCTACAGGGAAGGGAAAAAAAAAGACAAAAGTAATTTGAGGCTTGGTGAAAATGCCTTTCTGAAAGAAACCTGAAGCAGTCAATCCTGTCAGTTTAGCAAAAAAAGAAGATGAAGAGGTGCTCTGATTACAAGCCACAGATTTCTCCACTGAAACGAAACAGCAGGTGTAAAGAGCCTTGTAATCTAACCAAGAAAGGCAAACCACAAAACAACATCTGCAAAGCCAAGCAAACGATTCCCTGCTAGCAATCACGCCCACACACAGCAGCGTAGCTGTTTTCCTTCTGCACAAAAACACCTCACTAATGGATGCAGCCCCTGAGAAGATCGCTTCAGGAGAGTCAGTGCGCTGCTGGGAGACAGCACTGGAACAATGCAAATGCAGCTAAATAAAATCACAGAATCAACCAGGTTGGTAAAGACCTCAGAGATCATCAAGTCCAACCTATTACCTAATACCCAACACCTCCTGACAACTAAACCATGGCTCCAAGTGCCACATCCAGTTGTTTTTGAACACCTTCAGGGACAGTGTTCCACCACCTCCCTGGGCAGCACATTCCACTGGCAAATTACTCTTTCTGTGAAGCACTTTCTCCTCACCTTGAGCCTAAACTTCCCCTGGCAGAGCTTGAGACTGCGTCCTCTTGCTCTGCCACTGGTTGCCTGAGACCAACCCCCACCTGTCTACAACCTCCTTTTAGGAAGCTGAAGAGAGCAAGAAGGTCTCCCCTGAGCCTCCTCTTCTCCAGGCTAAACAACCCCAGCTCCCTCAGCCTCTCCTCATCAGTGTGGTCAAGATCTCTCACCAGCCTTGTTGCCCTTCTCTGGACACATTCAAGTATCTCAGTGTCATAAGATATACAGATGCATAACCTCTGCTGTCCTGGAGGTGATTTTAGGTTATCTATTGATGGCTTCTGGACTTGAGCTGCAGGAATCCACAAGAATGAAGGGGTTTATCCCAGAGACAGAAGTCCCCAGTCGGGATGGGGTGCTTGGTGCCATAGTTTAGTTGATTAGATAGTGTTGGATGATAGGTTGAACTTGATGATCTGGAAGGTCTTTTCCAACCTGGTTAATTCTATTCTATTCTATTCTATTCTATTCTATTCTATTCTATTCTATTCTATTCTATTCTATTCTATTCCATTCCATTCTACTCTACTCTACTTTATTCTATTCTATCTCTGGTGAGAGTCTCCAAGCATAGTCCTACAGGTGGATGTCACCGGAGCTCCAAGTCTTTTACTGTATAGATAGAAGCATGCCAAGGAAAAGAAGTGAGAGTTCCCCAGACCAGCAACATTTGTTATCCTAGTGCTGGTCACTTGAGGGCAATTTCAGCCCTGATCTCTGAAGAGTCAGCAGGTGAAGGTGACTGGTGATATAGGACAGGGAACTATCAGCTCTTGTGCTTGCAAAGACTCATTACGTGCACTTGCGGAATGGAGTATGCTGTGTGCAAGTAGCAGAGCTTGGCTGGGTGCTGCACATTGCCTGTCCAAAGGAGTTCCACCCCTTGGCTGTAAGGCCAACTCCTGTCATTCCCAGGATCATCAGATTTTGTTAAAAGACAAAACAAAACCCCAACATATGAAGGGCTTTAAATAAAAGAATCATTAGCATGTCAGTTACAAAGAGACGTGGATTATATGTGCTTACTGAGAAGGGCAGTGCCAACTTCACAAAGGAAAAACAGAGGAGGAACATTACTCCATGGCTTGCAACACTTGAGGAAAAGCCATCCTACTGGGATCCTGTTGGCAAAGCATTCCAGTGTGTGTCACAGCAGGGGGAGGCAGATTTGCTTTGAATTAATTTGTTTATTTGGTTCTATTCTAGGCGGATGAGCTGTGGGATTTGAGCACTGAGCTGAGTAACACCATCCTACCCCAGGCCACAGAAATCAATGGCAAAAGGCAGCTTTCCATCTCAGTTTGTCAGTCCCAATCCATCCTTAAGCAACACCAAGTGGCTGGCTCATGGTCAGGGAACAGAAAACAGAGCTGCTCCCTTCCAAACCCTCAGTCAGTCCACACTGGGCAGAGAGGAACTGGCTTGCTTGAAGGGTCTTGGGAAATTAACCTGATCTCACCACATCAGTGCAGACCTGGCCAGAAGGTATTAGCAACCCCTAAGCATTGGATGGATCTTAATATATGTCTGGACCTTGTTCAGTTCCTAGGGATCTGCACTGCCACGAGTTCTCCTGTTGGTGTGGCTGTCCTAGAGTAAGAGTGAGAATGGGAAACAGATGGAATGGCTCCAGATCAGCTTGTGCTACCACTCACCACAGAATCACAGAATTGTTAGGGTTGGAAGGGACCTCAAGTTCCAACCCCCGTGCCATGGGCAGGGACACCTCACACTAGATCAGGTTGCTCAGAGCCACATCCAGAGCCAAACATGCCTCAACCTGCACAGGGAAGAGGTACTGAAGAGGCAGAGGAGGCTGACACCTCAAGCACTATGTTCCAGGACACTTCAAAGCCTGGGGCTTCACATTCAATCAGCCTTCCTCAGCACAGTATTACTCACTTCCACTTTTCCAGCCAGGCACATGGCCAGCACAGATCACTGCAAAGAGACAGTGGTCTCTTCCTTTCTAGGCAACCGCCTGCCAAGCAGCTGGTTTCCCTGCTCTTCATCCATCAGAGCTGCTGACACTTTTCCCCAAGTCAGGCACAGCCTCTGGGGCAGAAAGAGCTCTCAGGCTCCTTAGACACCTCTCCTGGGCTGTCCTGCAGTGCACACCTCCGCAGTGTCCAGCAGCACAGCCCCGGTTCAGGGGAAACTGCGGGGCACAGAGGGAAGGAAGAGAGATCAGAGTTCTCTGTCCAGGAGCATGGAAGTGTGTATTTCAGCTGATCTCTAAGAGGCTGACAGCTGAAAAGTCACTGGCTGAGAGACCTCAGTCACCAGCACGTGGAAAGCTTCACTCCTATAGACATTAGGTGCTAATCAAAATCAAAAGAGATTCAGGGTGGGAGGGAGCTGTGCAGACACTGCCCTGCACCTGCAGCAGTTGAAAACAACCCAACAGGCACTGGTAGCTTCCCTCTTCTGAGGTGCAGGTCGAGGACCTGGACTCTCCATACAGCCCTCAAGGACATATGCCAGAAGTCTTTGAGGGAGACCTGGTGCCTTACATTCTAGTGCTACACATCCCTGCAGGACCCACACAACACCTGTATGACACCCAGCAAGGGACCTGCGCCTCTGTCCGTGTGTAAATGCTTTGTTTCACGTCAGCTTTGTTATTAGGTACACTCTGCTCTACATTTACTTTAGAGACACCAGGGTAGAGTAGGCATAAAAATGTTGTATTCCTCAGATATGATAACTCTCTTGCCCAGTCCCAGATGAATAGAATAGAATAGAATAGAATAGAATAGAATAGAATAGAATAGAATAGAATAGAATAGACCAGACCAGGTTGGAAGAGACCTTCAAGATCATCGTGTCCAACCCATCAACCAATCCAACCCACCTAAACAACTAACCCATGGTACCAAGCACCCCATCAAGTCTCCTCCTGAACACCTCCAATGATGGTGACTCCACCACCTCCCCAGGCAGCCCATTCCAATGGCCAATCACTCTCTCTGTATAAAACTTCTTCCTAACATCCAGCCTAAACCTCCCCTGACACAGCCTGAGACTGTGTCCTCTTGTTCTGGTGCTGGCTGCCTGGGAGAGGAGACCAACATCCACCTGTCTACAACCTCCCTTCAGGTAGTTGCAGAGAGCAATAAGGTCTCCCCTGAGCCTCCTCCTCTCCAGGCTAAGCAACCCCAGCTCTCTCAGCTTGTCCTCATAGGGCTGTGTTCCAAACCCCTCACCAACTTCGTTGCCCTTCTCTGGACTCGTTCCAGCAAGTCAACCTCCTTCCTAAACTGAGGGGCCCAGAACTGGACACAGTACTCGAGGTGTGGCCTAACCAGTGCAGTGTACAGGGGCAGAATGACCTCCCTGCTCCTTCTGGCCACACTGTTCCTGATGCAAGGTGCTTGTTCACTGCCCAGAGGAGATGAGTGGCATCTCTCTGAGCTGGCAGGCTCCTGACAACAACACAGATGAACATGAAAACTGCTCTTTTCTGAAT
The DNA here is from genome assembly GCF_026170545.1 of Melanerpes formicivorus. Taxonomy (NCBI): domain Eukaryota; kingdom Metazoa; phylum Chordata; class Aves; order Piciformes; family Picidae; genus Melanerpes; species Melanerpes formicivorus. The sequence continues at coordinate 1,533,920 of NW_027142442.1, forward strand.
CAATCACTTGGTTTGATTTTGGTTTGGCGTTTTAAAGCCTGCAATTTGCCGACTAGTTACAAGCAATCACAACAGCAAAGTCTAAGTCGCCAAGACCACAGGGTCCTGAAAGCAATGCTGGTTTTCTAACCCCCTCTCTATAGAAGGTATTTTTCAGTCTCTGATCACTTTTCATGATCACAGTTGTTTGGGTAAATAAAAGCCATAGGAGATCCAGGTGGGTATACAGCTGTGGCATCTCTTAGTGATCTAACACCAGCCACGCTCCTCGGGGCTAGAGGCAAAGGTGGCAAATTCTTCAAAGCACTTCCCTCTCCCCAGTGGCAACACCTCAGTCTTTCCTGGATTTAGCTTCTGTCGGCCCCTCTTCATCCAGCTGTTGACTTTGGCCAAATCAGTGGTGAGCTGGGAAATGGTGAGGCTTGTGTTTGCGTAAAGGAAATGTAGAGCCAAGTGCCACAGGAGCATTGCTGGCTTTTCACCCAGCCTGCCTCAGGCTGCTCCCGGCCAAAGCCTGACTGACCATAGCAGGGTGGATGGCCTGAGGCACTGTGGAGAGAGTGAATAGTGGACAGTGCAGTCAGAAGGGAGGGGTGCTAACCCCAGACAAGGCAAGGGCTAGCCAGAATGGAAAGTCACTCTTCCAGATGGAAACAAATCTGCACCCTGCTGAACAGCAGGGAGAGATAATAGCGACCGCAGAGGGTAACAACAGAGTAGGACAGTACTGGCCAAAACAAAGCTGATGGTAACCAGGCCTTGCAGAATGAAACATGTTCCCAGGTCCAGAAACCCCCAACCCAGGGCCGAAACTCAACAAACACAACCAGTCTGCTGCCTGGGATGAAGCTGCTGCCTCCAGGTACGTGACAGAGGCAGCATGCCACCCACGGGGCTGGGAGCAGGGTCCCATGCAGGGGAGCTGCTGCAGTATTGGTAAGCACCTACCCCAGCTCCCTGAGCCCTCAGCCTGCACACATGGCTCCAAGCAGAGAGGGCTCTGCCAGGATGGCTGAGCATGACTCAGCCCCTGCTAGCCAGCCAGGCCAACAGGCAGGTTCTGCCCTGGCTTTTAAATGCTGAACAATACAGTCAGCGTCTGTCTTGTCCGTTTGCCTGTCCCTTTGGCTAGATGCCCTCTCCACTTGGGGCCACGGGGACCAAAATTAGTGATTCACTTTCCCCTTTGTAATGCTCAGCAGTTGCTGGTTTTCCACTAAAGCATCACAAAGGAATGGACAGTCTCAACACCAGCGTCTGTGTCTACAGGGGGAGAGAGAAGCAGCCAGCCTTGGAAAGCAGCAAATTGACCACAGACCAGAAACTTCCCCTTCTTGGACTCTGAACAGGTTCCTCTGCAGGCAGATGGGATTCATGGCTCAGTTTGCAGACCCTGGAGCACAGGAGAGGCACTGCTTAGAGAGCACTCAAGCTTATTATCAATTAGCTCACAAACATGCTGAAAAGGAAGACAGCTCTGCTAGGACTCAGGGAAGAGAGGGAATACCACACCATACAAGGCACCTGGCTTCAAGCCCACTCATATTACATCCATAAATCCTGGCTCCATTTATTATCCCACGAGCAGCAGAGGCAGCTCCGAAACCTGCCCACTTCACACTTGCCACTGTCCCTCCTTTGGCATCCTTCAGCCCTGGTATACTTCATGCAAGTGAGACATACACCAGTCTGAAGGCCCCTGCTCTCCAGGGTTTGGTAGAAGGCAAGGGAAGCTCCCCTGCCCAGGAGAAGTAGCCACCAGCCTACACCAGGCAGGAGACCTTCCCTGCTGAGCCAAACAGGACCTGTGCACAACTATCCAGATGCCTTCATGCCTGATTCAGTCACCTACAGATCTCATGCCAGACAGGACACCAGATATAGGCACCTGGACCATCATGGGGACACCAAGGCAAGTGGCAACCTTGCTCTTGCCACAACAGATCTCAGCTGCCAAGGTGTTCCCCTCCCATGTTCAGGTGAAACCTTGCAGTACCACAGGCACAGCTCATACAGGTCAGGTCACTGAGCAAGCAGGGAGTCATCCAATTCCTCCCATCCTTGTGAGATGCCAAATACTTCTCTGGGCAGAAGTGCCACTGACAATACCCTCTGCCTTGGGCATAAAAAGCACTACCAAAGTGGGACCCCATGGGCAGGAACATGTGTGTCAGGCTTCCTGCTCCACACACACTCAAGGCTGCTGGCACATGCCTAGGAGCCACATCAGCCCAGATACCATTGCTGTGCCTCACCACAGCTAGCAAGTAGATGTCACAGAGTCAACATGGCTCTTGTTTTAGGCTCTCTCCTGTGCCATCTTGCCATGGTAACTCCAGCTTCCTGTTCCACTTGATGTACGTGCCAGTGGCTGGCCAAGATTTCCCTGGGTCTCTCACTACAAGCTGCAGCAAAAGATGTGCCCAGTCCACAGGACAGTAAAGTTACCAGGTGTTTGCCCTACGCCACCAGGCTCAGTTCCTCCACCATCACCCTGGCATCTTCCTTCCTCCAGCTCCCAAGGCAGTGCCAGTGCTGTAGGGCCACCTGAGCTGGTTTCCAGCCCACCATGTAGCGCATGAGAACAAAGAGAGACAAGACGGGCGGTGAACTCTATTTTTATCTGCTCAGGAGTTGCCAGACCCTGCATGTGAATGCCTCCAAGCACACAGAGAGCTAACAGGTCTCTGGGGATCTAATTTTCTCCTTAGCCAAACTGGCTGTGCACACATCTCTGCACAGCTCCCTGCTGACGTTAAATGTCCTTCCCTTGCCATATGTGCCACACATGCCACCTGCCACTCTGTGAGTGTTCTTCTTTGCTCTCGTGTACTAAGAAGTGAGCAACTGACTCCCTGGAAGAGGTCCAGCTCATGGGAAGCATGGGAACAGCACCAGCATGGTGCAGTGAGATTGCAGAAACATCCTCTGTGCAATGGCACAGCACCAGGCTGTCACCAGAAGCAGCAGATCATGCCCCTGATTGGATCCATCAGACCTTAGTGCTGACCCAAAAAATGCCAGAACCGTGATTTCCAGATCCCAAGTGTGGCAAAAGCTGTTTGCAATCTGCCTGTTTCTGCAGTGAAGCATGGGCCAGTGCAGCCTGCAACTAGCAGAAACAGTGTGGCCAGCAGGAGCAGGGAGGTCATTCTGCCCCTGGACACTGCACTGGTTAGGCCACACCTCGAGTACTGTGTCCAGTTCTGGGCCCCTCAGTTTAGGAAGGATGTTGACTTGCTGAAACGAGTCCAGAGAAGGGCAACAAAGTTGGTGAGGGGCTTGGAACACAAGCCCTATGAGGAGAGGCTGAGGGAGCTGGGGCTGCTTAGCCTGGAGAAGAGGAGGCTCAGGGGAGACCTTATTACTCTCTACAACTACCTCAAGCCAGGTGGGGGTTGGTCTCTTCTCCCACGCAACCAGCACCAGAACAAGAGGACACAGTCTCAAGCTGTGCCAGGGGAGGTTCAGGCTGGATGTTAGGAAGAAATTCTTCACAGAGAGATTTGCCATTGGAATGGGCTGTCCAGGGAGGTGGTGGAGTCACCATCCCTGGAGGTATTTAAAAAGACACTGGATAAGGCACTTAGTGCCATGGTTTAGTTGAGTAGATGGTGTTGGGACTTGATGATCTTGAAGGTCTTTTCCAACCTGGTTAATTCAGTATTCTGCTCTGAAGTTCCAGTGGAGCCAGCAGAGGAACCAGGCCAGGCTACTCAATTACAAACATCAAATCTGGGCCAAACCTTTCCACACTATAGACTAAACCAGGGATGCAGAGGGAAAGGGAGGCCACACAAGCTATCACCCCTCTGGCAGAACCACCCAGCCTGGCCTGTGGTGTTTGTTGGGTTGAAGTGGTGAGAAAGTTGCTCCAGCTGGCTCCCCAGCCTGCATGCAGATGTTGGTGTTCAGCAGCATGATCAAAGGGCAAGGCACTGCTGCCAGACACAGTCACACAGCTGCTCTCACCTTGGAGGGAAGAGACCCATCCAGAAGTGTCCTATCAGCTGCTGTCACATGAAGGCCTCCATCAGTGCCACCACCTTACTGAAGACACCACTCCATGGCAATGGTTTATGCACCATTACAAAATCAGGCACAAGATGCTGGCAGAGTTGTGGAGCTGGGTTGTCCACTGTGCGACATGATCATCCCACAGTTCAGCCACCACCACCAGCCTCAGCAATGCCTCCACTGCCCCTCTCCTCCTCCCTGTGCTCTCCAGTACAGTTAGGAGCAGGGTCCTGCCTGGCAGGGCAAGTACCTGTATAGAGGGTAGAGGCATGGAAGAAGAGAGGACATTTGGGTTGCCCAGGCAGGTGGTTGGGGCTCCATCCATGGAGACATTCAAGGTGAGGCTCGACAAGGCTCTGGGCAACCTGATCTAGTTGAGGATGCCCCTGCTGACTGGAGAGTGGGTGAGACTGGTTCCTTCTCACAGGTAATTAGTGATAGAAGAAGGAATGACCTCAAGCTATGACTGAGTAGGTTTAGGCTGGACATTAGGAAAAAAATTTTCCCAGCAAGAGTGGTCAGGCATTGGGATGTGCTGCCCAGGGAGGTGGCTGAGTCACCAGCCCTGGGTGTGTTTAAAAGTGGTTTGGATGTGGTGATTTGGGATATGCTTTAGGGGTGAACCTTGTAGACTAGGGTTATCAGTGGGACTTGGTGATCCTGAAGGTCTTTTCCAACCTGAATGTTTCTGTGATTCTGTGACTAGATGACCTTTGGAGGTCCCTTCCAACCCAGACCATTCTATGAACTTACTAATCTGCCATTGTCCCCACAACCATATGGAGATCTCCAGCCCAAAAGGCCCTCTGTCTCCACAAGACACAACAACTGTGAGCTGAGGACCCAGTCCCCACCTAATGAAACCTACTGCAGAGGCGTCAGCTGGAGCAGAGGTCCCTGCTGGCTGGGAAGAGGTCATTTGTCTTCCCCACACAGCAGTGAGAAAACAGCACTCTTGAGTTTCATTTCCATCTTGTTGACTAGTAACAGTCACCCCCTCTGCAAGGCTGCCAACTTCAAAGCCCTGAAAATACACTTTAGCCTATTCATCCTTGTGCCCACATGCACCCAGGGGAGTGGGGGGAGCCAGCTGCCTGCTGCTACTTTAGAGGGGACATGGAGAGGGCAGGCAAGGCCTCTGTAATACCAGGCATGCAAATGGGGTGAAAAGGAGATGTGTGTAGTCTCTCATCTGGAGACAGGGAGGCTTTTCATCTACAACAGGAGATGCTGGGACCTCTCCTACTCACCCTGGGAGCACTGTGGATCTAAGACATATTTTAAACTAAAGCAATGGTTGAACACCCAACAGGATACCTTGGCCTTTGGATCTATCAGCTCCATGTAGTTAGGTCTCCTTACACCTCTCCATCCCCAGACACACATAGGGTTTCTTCACCTGCAGTGCTCAAGCCATGAGAGCTCTGTTGGGATGTGGCAATTTGCTGACCACTATCAAAGTCTCAGCCCTGCTGGGGATCAGAGAATGAGCATCCCAGTGAATTTTCTTCTGTACTGTTCTGCACTGGCTATAATCCCTCTAATTGTTCACTAGCCAGAAGACTAAAGCCTGGCTGAAGATCAGGAGTGCTCCTGCCTACATACGCATGATGCCTTGTGGCAAAGTGCTCCCAGGGGTACCATGACCACAAATCTGCTCTCGTACCTCTTCCACATGGCCTTCAGCATCCACACCAAGTACCAACAGGGATCAGCAGGTTTCATGGCATCCCCAGTAAAGGGAGCCAGGGCAGGCAGAAAGGCTGCATCTGCCTAAGCAGTGCCTGGGATCCAGCTCCTCAGCAGCACAGCTCCAAGGTGATGGAGAAGGCAGAGCTCCAGTGTCATTATCAACCTGTCATTACATCCCTGAAAAAGTTTGGCACTTTGCTGTTGTAGAAAGTGTCACAGCTGAAAAATTAGCATGGTGACCCTGCCAAGGCTGCAGGCAACTTAATACACCGTGTCTGCCCCCTCCAGATAGCCTCAGCCTCCAAGTATGCTCCCCATCTTCCAAGGCCAGTGTTTGGCTCGGTTTTGCATATGTGGGTCTGTTAACCATTCCCCTCAGCTCCCTCCCTCCCTCCTTTTGTAGTGCTCAGAATGCCTTCCAATTTGTCAAGATTTTTTCTGGCAACAAAGAGTACCTTGCCTCAGTGCAGGACCCCAGGGCATAGAGGAAAAACACCCCTCCAACTCAGGCCTTTGGCCTTCAGTCCTGAGCACCACTGGTCTCCAGTATATAGCCACACCACAACACTCTCTGCTGCCTAATTTGATGTTCACTCCTAAATCTGCAAAATCTCAGCCTTTCCAGATTTCTTCCTCCCATGGAGGACTTTTTTTCCCCTTCAGCTGTAAAAGATAGTATTTTTCCAGCCTGAATCTCTTCTTAACTCCTGCCTATGTGTTTTGTTTCTGCATGCCCCTGAAGAGAGTTTCCATGCAAGTGAGACAAAAATGGGGTGGAGCTGTGTACTCACAGCAGCATTTCTCAGGATGCTGCTGAAGAAAGGAGAGGATAATGAGCAGTTCAAGAAGGGCAGGGATCTACTCAAAAGAGTCCAATGGAGAGCTACCAGCATGATTGAGGGACTGGAGCATGTGCCCTGTGAGAAGAGGCTGAGAGCCCTGGGGATTTTTAGTCTGGAGAAGAGAAGACTGAGAGGGGATTTAATAAATGTTTATAAATATCTGAGGGCTGAGTGTCAAGAGGGAGGGGACAGGCTCTGCTCAGTTGCACCCTGGGACAGGACAAGGGGTAATGGATACAAACTACAGGACGGGAGGTTCCACCTCAACATGAGGAGAAACTTAGTGGCCACTCTAGCTGTACCAGACTCTGCTGACCAACAGGTAGTGCCTCAGAAAGAGTGATTGGCCATTGGAATGGGCTGCCCAGGGAGGTGGTGGAGTCACCATCACTGGAGGTGTTTAAAAGGAGACTGGATGAGGCACTTGGTGCCATGGTTTAGTTGATTAGATGGTGTTGGGTGATAGGTTGGACTTGATGATCTCAAAGGTCTTTTCCAACCTGGTTAATTCTGTATTCTATTTTATTCTATATTTCTCACTGTGAGGATCACAGAGCACTGGAACAGGCTGCCCAGAGAGGTTGTGGAGTCTCCTTCTCTGGAGACTTTCAAAGCCCACCTGGATGCATTCCTGTGCTCACTACCCTAAGTGATCCTGCTTTGGCAGGGAGGTAGGACTCAATGATCTCTGGAGATCCCTTCCAACCTCTAATGTTCTGTGATTCTGTGATTCTTTCTTATACAAGTGCTACATAGATTCTATTCTCATAAAGTCCTAAAAAGTGATATATGTATAGTATATAAAATAAGCTACACACTGGATTTGCTGTACTACCTCACCTACCACATGTACAATGCACTTATCCTGCCCCTTGCTCTATTGAGTGTAGTCTCAGACCAAGACGACAGCAGCAGAGCTTTCCATTCAGTTAGAAGAAAGAGTGCATTTGGACATTCTCTCCCAAAGCCTAGAGACTGAATGAAGCTCCTAAGAAGGTGCAGAAGAACCAGGCCTACTGTAAAGACCATATTTGGAGTTGAAAAGGAGCCTGGAAAGCTCGCTGTCCTCCTGCTGCTCTGAAGCCTGTGCAACCCCCTAGAAAGTAAATATATAAACACTTAAACCAGAATGGTGCTGACAGCTTTAAAAGACTAGAAAGTTAGAGCAGCTGTATCTGATGCCAGGCTAGAGTAGGTGTGTCATGGAATCTAAAAATAGATGGTTTTTTAAACAAGAAGAATGACATGTACACTTCTCTTGGGTAGCTTGAGGTTTTTTTCTTTAGGCATCCCAGCCAGCTTGCCATGGGCTTTCAACTATGGCACAGCAGGAGAGAAGGGCTGAGATCTCGAGATGATGGAGATCTCACTGCCTGCAGTGGACTCTCTTTTCACATACTCCCACATGGACTGGCACCAGCTTTTTTGTTTCAAAATTTTAATGAGGTCTCTGGTATCTGCTGCAAGTTGGCTCTGGATCAATTTTACATTCATAAATGCTTAGCCACCTTGTGAAAAGTATATTGCCAAAGGGAAGCACCTTGAAAAGCTGCAATTAGGGTTTGTTGGGTTTTTTGGTGTGTTTTTTTTTAATTTCCATTGGGAAAATATGCCATTCAAGTAATAAGCATAAAAATGCCACAGTGGCAGAAGACAAGGCTGGCACCAGTGATTCACCCCAGGAATTCAATGTCACACACTACTGATCTCCCGTCCCAAGCAAAGCAGGAAACCTGCCACAGCCCATGCCGTGGAGATGTACTTACACAGGGGGTGCTTTTCAGCCAGGGTCAGCTCTTCTTTTCCCTGCTGTTTGGGTGCTGATAACCCTCATAAATATAAAGTGAACAGAAGAGCATGATGTGCACTCAGTAGGTATGTGGCTTTCTCATAAATGTGGAAAGCTCAAAGCTGGCAAGACAGGAGGCTTCAGGTCCTGCTTTAGCAATTAAGACAAATCTGTCTTTGCAGCAGGGTCTTTAAAAAACAAGTGGTCCTGCAGTGAGCTTTTGTTTTATCTGCTAGTTCTCAATGACAGCAAGCTAACCAAGCTGGTTTTGCTGAGCCACAGCTCTCAATGGCATGTTTTGAGTGGGCACCACAGGTTGGAGAGCTTTACATCCACCCACAGGCTCCACTCTCCTCTGCAAGGGACCATGATAGACATTTGGCTGCCACCAGAGCAGTGGAGAAGGTTTCAGCCAATTTTTAAAAGAGGAGAAATACACTGTCTCCATTCAGCAGCCTCTCCTGCAAACGCAAGATCCTGCCTTCTGCTTGCTCCCTGCTGTTCTTATCCTTTGCTTCCACGAGACAAAACAGATTGTGGCAGAGCTGCTCTGATAGCGTGAGCCTCCTGGTGTCCCCAGGCCATGGGCACTTGCCACAACTCCTCAAGGACTGCATATAGCCTTTCCTCTCATCAGGCAGGGAGGAGATGTCTCCTTCAGGGTGCTCAAAGGAGGCTCTGAGATCAGGAGTCAAGTGTTGCAGGCATGTTACAACTCAACCTTCTTCCTTTTCCATCCTGAAAACAGGCAACTCCCAGCAACTGCCTTGCCTAAACAGAGCCCTCTCAGAGGAAGCTCCCTGCCCTCAAGAGCTTAGCTGCATTAAGCTGTCTGTACAGTGTCTCAGCACCTTATACCACACTTGAGTCCTTTTCCTTTGCCTGGGTTGCTGGGAAAATGCTTTGCAGGTCCCAGTCATTTCCTCTTTTTCTGTAAAGAGGAGGGATGCCTTGCTTCCTAGTCAGCCCTCATCCTGCACACAAATCCCACTTGGGCTGCATGGTTCCTTGTGTAGATACTGGTTACAGATTTATGCCTGGCACTCCTGCAGGAGAGACCTTCTCAGGTGGCAGCAGGAGAACCCTCCTTGCATGCTGTCCAGTCAGAGGAAGCTTGCTATCCATCCTGACAGTGAGGGGCAGGGGTGCAAGCCCTTTCCACTCCCTGCTAAATAAACAGGAATTAATCTGATACTCCAGCCTTAGGAAAACAAAGCTGTTTCCATTTAGCTGGGCTTCTGGGCTGAGGTGCAGCTCCACCCGCACAATCATCCGTCAGGGCTTTGCTTCTCTGGGCAGAGATTCAGGCTGAGATCAAGAAGAGGGAGGATTTGCTGCTAGTCCTCACTGGGAGGGCCTCTAACACCCCCAGGATTTTGCTCTCCAGAGCACTCTCTTCCAAGGAGCACAGCACAGGGGCCTCCTGGCTTCCTCAGCAGTTAACAAGTCCCCACAGGCTCCATCAGATGCCTGACTCTAAACCTCCCCTGAGTCATGACCTGCTGAAGGGACTTGGGAAGTAGTAGTCATTGCTCAGCCTGACCATCACCAGCTCTGGTGTCAGCATAATAAACCCAGAGCTGCCCTTCTCCTAGCTATGTCTTTCCCTGAGCAAGTGCTGAGCTCTTCTTTAGTCCCAGGAAGAAAAGATAATGTGCACCAGATGGGCAAGCCACGGATGCAGTGATTCCTCCCTGGTAGGTCTCCAAACAGAGGCACTGATGGCTACCTGTAACACTGACACTTGTGCTCAGCACAACCCTCAGGCTGATGCTCACGTCCTCACCTTCCCAGGAGCTGCCACTTCCTACCAAGGTTGAGGCCAGAAGACTGACAATAACTTATTGCCTGTTGTCACAGCTGTGCTTCCTGGGCTCTGCTGGAGGGAAGCCACAGATGGCATCATCGCTTCCGAGAGTGAGCTCTGGAGAGCCTGAGCATGTGTACCAGGAACAGGGGCATGACATGGGGCAGGTCATGCTCTTCACCAGGACTTTAAAGGCTCCTCCAGACCCCTCAAAATTTTCTACCTCCAGACCAGGCTACTCTCCACAGTGAAGGGGCAATCATCATACAGCATCAAGTTCAATTTGGTGAAGATAAACCATTTTAAAGCAGACTCTCCACTCAGGCAAGTCAGGAATATACAGGTCCTGTATAACCCAGGAGGCTGCTCTCCTAACTCCCTGCAGAGACTCAATTCAGAACACACTGAAAACAAAAGCAATCCCATCTCTGCCTAGAGATCAGGTCTCTGGGGAGGATTCATGGGTTTTGTTGCATGTTTATACAGCACTTAATACAGCACTGTTCCAGTGCATGACTTCAGACCTTCTGACTGCTACCTCCATACAAACACAAATAAACTCAGTACGCACTCAAATAAACAAAAAGAGAAAGCAAATTCACTCATGTGAGGATTGCTGGAACGTGTCCAGGGAAGGGCCATGAGGATGATCAGAGGACTGCAGCACCTCTCCTATAAGGACAGGCTCAGAGAGTTGTGGTTGTTCAGTTTGGAGAAGGGAAGACTCCAAGGAGACTTTATTGTGGCCTTCCAATATCTGAAGGGGGCCTAGAAGAAAGCTGGGGAGGGACTTTTCAGGGCGTCAGGTAGTGATAGGACTAGGGGGAAGGGATCCAAGCTAGAGGAAGGGAGATTTAAATTAGACATTAGGAAGAAGTTCTTCACCATAAAGGTGGTGAGGCACTGGAACAGGTTACCCAGGAGGTGTTAGAAGCCCCATTCCAGGAGGTTCTAAGGTCAGGCTGGATGTGGCTCTGGGCAACCTGATCTAGTGTGAGATGCCCCTGCCCATGGCAGGGGGGTTGAAACTAGATGATCCTTGAGGTCCCTTCCAACCCTAACACTTCTATGATTCTGTGATCTTTCAGTAAGCCATTTCAGCCAACTGAAGGGGCAGAAAGTAATTCTTTATTGTGCTGTGATAACTTTTTACTGGTTTTTTGAACAGGGCCAGATGAGGTCTAACATCAGTGCATAGGAAGCTGTGGGAGGGCATGGCCAAGCACAGTGGCAGCAAAAGCATGCCATTGGCTGCAGATAGTCTCTCTTACAGGTTCCACAACTAGCCTAGAAGTTGGCAAGGTAAGGGAGACGCTCAAAAATATTTGGGAAACCACCCAGCTAACGCCAGCAAGGCTTTTAGGTCATGCCAGTTGCACACAGTGTGTTACATGGTCTATGGACAAAACCTAAGTGCCCCAGTTGTACAGTGAAATACCCAGGGGCTGAAGGGAGGTATTCCAGTGCAGCTCAGTGAAACATCCAGGGGCTGAAGGGAGGTGTTTCAATGCAGCTCAGTGAAACACCCAGGGGCTGAAGGGAGGTGTTCCAATGCAGCTCAGTGAAACACCCAGGGGCTGAAGGGAAGTATTCCAGTGCAGCTCAGTGAAACACCCAGGGGCTGAAGGGAGGTGTTCCAATGCAGCTCAGTGCAGGGTGCAGGAAGCCCCACATCTGCCTGCAAAGCAGGTCTGCTCCACAGTGCCTGGGCAAAAAAACACAGCAGCCTGTACAGCATCCAAAGGGTCAGTGAGAGCTCTCTCTTGAGACACACAGAGCAGCCTCTGCAAGTCCTTGAGTGCAGCTCCAGAAGACAGTGGTGGACATATCCTGCAGTCCTACCTCCAGCCACTGCAAAGGCTGAGTGCTAAATACCCTCACTGAAGCATGGAATAAGGGGATGTCCTATGGTCTGCATGTGGAGAGAAGGAGGAAGGGCATGGCATGGTCCTTAATGGAGTCCTATTTCCTTGGGACAGAGCCAGAGGATTTAAGGTACAGCAGGCAGCTGAGCATTCAGCGATCCCAGCTCAGCGACTGCTAGACGCTGTGTCTGACTGTCTGGACGGGAATGCTCTGCCAGTGCCCGCAAGCCCCCTGTCCTCTGTGCAGAGCCTGAGGTCATGTTCCTTACAGGGAAAGCCTTCAACAGGTGCTGTATCTCCAAGGGCACTGCTCCGCCTCCCCTTCGGTCCCTCCAAACCGAGTGGTGGCCCGGAGGGGTAGGAGGAGGTCATGCCCACGGGGAAGCTCGTCAGCAATGACCAGGATGGCAGGCACGTGCGAGGGCTGCGTGCTTGCTCGGGCACCAAGCCTCTCTTGAGGCAACGATGACAGGGGCTTGGCCACCTCTCCCTGCCGGCATCACCTCTGCATTGCCTCGGTTTGGTTCCCATCAGATAGCCTTTCATCTGGGCACCAAGATAGGCTGGCTTCAGTGAACGACTCATTGTCAGTCAATTTCTCATAAGCCATTTGAGCCCCTCCAAAACTGTAGATGGCTGAGACTAAGTGTCCAGAAATGTCTTCAGCTCATACATTGCCTCTGCTTTAGAAGAGACAGAAAGGGAAGAGCTACTTTAGGAGCAACAGGCATGTTAAAAACAACCTGCAGGAATACAGAAAAACAAGGGCTGAATTGCCCTCTCCTCAGGCAGCTCAGGCAGATCCTGACAGAGAAAGTCAAAGCAGCTCAGTGAAGAAAAGCTGCATCTTTCCTTCTGTACCTGCAGGCCCCTGCCTGGGTACCAAAATGACCCCCAGGACAGGAAGACGACACAGAAACATGGAACGAATGGCTCAATAACAGCCAGAATCTGCAAGGAGAAATCTCTGATTTCATCACTTTGCTCATACCAGCATTTAATAGCACACCTCAGATCTACGTCCTCTTCCACCTGGACATATTGCTCTAAACACATTCTCTTGGGAAAGACATTGAACACCCAGTCCTCCCCCCTTTCTGCTGCTACCACGAAGACTATTCAACTGGACAGGAGCAAACTGCTAAGCTTGACAGTCCTCCTTCCCCACAGGACCATCAGTAGCCTTGCCCCCATTCCCGCATGTGTCTGGGAACCATGACACAGTGCTGGGGGCAAACTGAATCCCTTGGAGAGAATGCAGGATCTGACCCCTTAAGTCAGCTCCTACAGTGCAAGGAGGAGGTTCCAACTGGAGGCAAAGTGCATGGTCTCATGAACTGGGGGCCATGGCCCATCTAAGCTGCCTGTGCCTCTCCTTCTCTGGAGACTTTCAAGACACATCTGGATGCATTCCCTTCCAACCCCTAACATCCTGTGATCCTGTGAGTACTTCTGGGAGCATCCTGTCAGGAGCCAGGTTTGACTTACTCAGCCGGGACGTGCCGCGGGACAGGTGCCTGAGCGCTCTGCAGGGAGAGGTCTCGCCCTGCCATGCCGTTCCGCCTGCGCAGGGAGCTCTGGGCGGGCCGGAAGGCAGCTGGGGCGACCGGGGGTTGGTACTCCTGCTCGGGAACGACTTCTTCACACCGAGAGCCCTGGAAGCCGGAGCGACAGGTACAGACCTGGGGGCGGCTGCAGGAGCCCTTGTTCTGGCACGGCGGGTTGCAGACAGCTGGGGAGACACAGAAGGGCAGTTAGCAGGCACAGGGCTCAGCCTCAGTGTTGTGGCACCTGGCTGGGGCAGCACGACCAGGCTGAACTAAGCTCTTCATTGCAGGTGACCTTCAAAGTCTGGGTCCTAACGGTGCCCTGGGTACCTAACGCAATGTCATCTCCATCAGAGACTTGTTTCTGTTCCCACGTCTCTTCATGAGTCTCTGAAGAGCTCTTCTCAACAATGCTCATCTCAGAAAGCTCTGACATGAGCAGCATGGTCTGCAGGGTGCACATGGCCTCCAGCACTGCCCAGAATACTCTGGGAGGAATAGGACTTCAGTCCCAAAGTAAGAGATTGCACATTACTTCTAGTCTATTTTGGGGTCTCATTTGCACAGTCCTCCCCTGCCTGTCCCATTCAGAGCTTTTCAGCTCTCCCTCCGCAGCTGAATTTGGAGTCACTGCTCGCAAATTCCTCCACAGTTATGGGGACTTACAGTTCATTAACTTCATGCCCAAATCACCCTCCAGCCCTATGTGTTTTCCTAATTACAGCACATCAGCCTCAGCTTGCACCTCGGTAGAAAAGTGCTATTAATTATATGCCAGACTCTAACACTTCCCAAGTCAACAGATGCCAAATTTGAGTTCACAGCCCAGGCAGCAAAAGCCAGGACACCACCGCTCACTCGGGTAGGACCAGCTTCATTGTCCTGAGCAAGAGCGATTGGAAAGGCCCCGGGAAACAATGTTGCCCTTCAAAGAAGGAAAGGGCTGGCTGGTTGAAGGGTACTAAAACCTCCCTTGGCAACACAGGGTGAACATTCACCTCCAGCCATGTGAAAACCCTGTGGATGGGTTGAAGCATGCAGCCACTACTTCTGCTGAGGGCTTCCTCCCCAGAACTGTGACAGGGAGGCTACAGGAGCATCTGACATCTCACCACCTTCACACACAGCTGCCGGGCTTTCGCAAGGGTATCCCTCCCTCTCTGGATTTGCATCCATCCCAGTGAGATCCAAGCACATCTATAAAAATCACTACTTCTGAGAGAAGCATCGAGAGAGCTGTGTGCCATCCACACATCATCCCACTGTCACCAAATGAGGGAAGTCCTGGTGCTGACTCTGAGGTCCTCTCTCAGCAGTATAGCCCCCCTCATCCTCCCCTCACCCCAAAACTGGACTGCCATCAGCCTTTTCTAACTAGATCTTAGACATGTTAGCTGAAATGCTTCATCTGACCTTTATTGCCATGTTAACACTCAGAAAGAGAGGGAGATATCAATGAAAGGAAGAACTCAAGTCAGGCAGGGCTGTGCAGGTTAAAGCCAAAGGTTTTCAAGCAATTCCCCTGTAATATAAATCAGCCACCACTGCAGACTCTGGAACAGAGACAAGGTCCTAGTCAGGCAGGAACTAACCACCTCTGGGAACTCCAAAAGTTCTAATTTATAATACAAAACTCAGCTGTGATTTAAACAGGCTGCCAGTCCCTACTGTTATCTCCCAATAAATGCCTGGTTTAACAAATAGCACAAGACCAGGAAGCCTGCCATTGTAAACAACCACTTCATGTGCTGAAATACTGCAGAGCCGTGACACCAGGACCTGGGATCACAGCAGTTCTCACAGCCTTTCCCACTAACAATGTTCATAGTCACGTTAGACTGTGGCCCTTCAGCAGTACAGCAGTGAAAACTGGCAAGGCACTCTAAGAAAACACCTAAACCAGCTCATATAGAGAAGAGGAGGAAGGGAACAGGATTAGTCTTCTGGTGCCTTCATGCAGGATGGGTGGGGAGCTGCCCTAGCTGAACTATTTCATCTCTACGATGAATCCCTTCTCAGTTGCCTTTGCAGGCTCAGGAAGAACTTAAAAGAGGTTAAATTTTTTTTCACTCAGTCCAGCTATGCAAAGCAGGGAGAGCAGATGGTTCAGTGGAAGTACTGCCAAGGCCAAGAGTGTGAAATCACCAGGCAGGCCCCAAAGCCCATAAAACTGGAAGAAGAAATAAGATGGTAAAAGAAATACAATTTAAATTAAAAAGAAAAAACAGACATAGATATAGATACAGATGATACAGATATATAGATATAGATAAATAGATATAGATATAGATTATATAGATATAGATGATATAGATATAGATAGATATAGATATAGATATAGAGATAGAGATAGAGATAGAGATAGATATAGATATAGATATAGATATAGATATAGATATAGATATAGATATAGATATAGATATAGATATAGATATAGATATAGATATAGATATAGATATAGATATAGACTTTTCCTCTTTGTTTTCTGGTTTCTGAGTCCAGGGGTTACTCTGAGATGTCTCTCCTCAGATGTAGTGGCTATAAACAATCTCTGTTAAGATCACTGCCAGTCATTTCCTCTCACTATAGTCTCATGTAATCACCTGCTTCAGGAGCTGGGGCTTTAAGGAAAGCCAAAAGAGTCATCTGAAAACTCTTAATAAAAGGGTGAGATTTACAACACTGCTGAGGCATCATTAGTAGTGATGCTGGTTTGTTTGAGAGCATCTAGCCCTCACAGATCACGTTTGGTGCTGTCTGGTCTTCAGTGCATGAATTAAGTCCTCTCTGCAAGGTCATCCTGCAGGGATGACTGCAGCATGTCTGACCACCTACCTAGGCCAGGCAGGCAAGACTGTGAGAGGTGAAGGCCACAAAGTCCAGCTTCCCATCACTTCACAGGCACACTTAGACCAGGACTGAGCAATGACATTGCAATGTGGCATTCAATTACTGTGTCCCTGATGTTCTACACATATTCTAGGTCTAGGAGAGTGCAGATCTTCACTGTAAGCAGCTCCTGCTCAGCCCCATTTTAATGTGGGGGAACCTGTCCATCCAGCTAGGTGTCTACAGGAAAACTGGGGAAATGCTAAAGGACTTGTGCCCCTGGGGTGATTTAGTTCACTTCCTCATGGATAAGTTTGCTTGTTGATGCAGAGCAGTTATGTAACCTCAGTTCTAAATTAAAGCTGCTAGCACACTCAGAAGGCAGGGACAATTGAACACAAGGGAGAGATCTGTGCAGGCTGACAGGCAGGCAGATCGACAGCAATGGAGGAACAGAGAGGCAAAACAGAACTTCAGTGAAAGACAGTCTGGGCTCAGAACTCCTGTGTTAGCACACTCAGAAGGCAGGGACAATTGAACACAAGGGAGAGATCTGTGCAGGCTGACAGGCAGGCAGATCGACAGCAATGGAGGAACAGAGAGGCAAACCAGAACTTCAATAAAAAACAGGCTGGGCTCAACCCCCCTAGAGCCACTCTACAGAAGAAAGACAAAAAAGGAGAAAGCATGTGAATGTCATCTCCTGCAGAGGTGGGAAAGCCCCAGGTGCTAATGTGACTGAAGACATGCTGTGAAACCACTGCAGAGCCAGCAACTGAGGCTGGCACCCTCTGCCTTCATCCACCATCTTAACGGGAATAAAACACTTATACAAAATTAGAAAGTGCATGAATTTATTTAGTCCTTCCCAACATGCTGATTAAAAATGTTTCTTTTCAACTCTGAAATCTCCATGTCAGAAAAATGGCTCACCCTGCATTGCCAGCCCAGGTTGCTATCTTAGGAAGCAGCAAAGAACCATAGTGAGATAGTGAGTAATCCTGATGAAAATGAAGGTTGTTGAACTAGTATCAGGAGGCTGAGCAAAAGGATTCACTTGTTCTTAAGCAGAGGGCAAAGAATGATGAGCTAACAGGCACCAGCTAAGTTACAAGTGCACACTATAGCCCCTGCAGCCCCCAGAATATGGGCTGTGCAAGGGGGCTTCTGGACAGCTTGTGTAGATAGATTTCTTCTCCATCAAGTCCAGGACAAAAAAGCCTGAGTCTCACCCCAGGATGAAGTTAAACACTCAGGAGGTTAGATGAACTCCTTGGGCCCAAGATAAGGTGTAGCTCATGACTCCTAATGTCCCCAGCTGTGTGAAAACACTGGGAGCCCCACAGGATGCCCTATACAGTCTGCTGTGATGACCTGCTGGCTAGAAACCAAGCCAACTGCAAGTGAGCAAGATCATGCTCCTGAACTCCCTTAGTTCATTTCCACTTTCCAAGGAAACATCTGTGTCCTGAGGTGAGGGATTTCTCTTTTTCATCTTCCTAGTCACTGACTCTGAAAATTCATTATACTTTGGTCCTCAAAGCTGGAACACAGCAAAAGGCTAGAGACACTTGCCCATGGCTTGAGTTCAGTTAAATGCAGGGATGCTGTAAGAGGAAAGTCCCTGGAAAAGCATGGGTGGAGAAGGAAGAAATCACCATGCTCAGAGCATCCTATCATACTCAGGTGATAGGAAATGGATTATGGCAACAATCTGACCCATCCTCTCTCCTGTAACCAGGCACAAATTCATTAAAAACAAAGTTCTGCCCAAGATTGGAATGCCAACTTCTTCCCTGGTTCATCACACTAAGAGACTCCCTCTGGCTGCACTTCAACCCTGCTAACTTCCCTGATATGCCCCACATCAAAGACTAGGGGATCAGACATTAAACAGCATTACTGGGATGGGCTGTCCAACTTGCCTTGGCAGCTCTAAAAACGTTCAGCTTGGCTGAACGTCCCCAGCAGCTTCAACTGCAGCAGAAAAACCCAGTGAGGGAGGCAGCTGGGATCAAAATGATGTTTACACATCACAGGTCTCCATCTAAATCCTGCCTGAGATTTACCATCCAGCTTCAGGGGAGACACTGTCGGGCCTCACCATGTTTACAGGGTCATTTTAATGAATCCTGCTTGGGAAGCAGGGCCCAGCACCTGAGCAGTCACTAGACAGCCTGTGTGGCTGCAAGCCCAGATCTACCGCTCCTATGAAAATCCCTAATGAGAGAAAGATGCTGCCATGGCTGGCCCCACACTCTGTTTACAGACGCTGTCTGGCAGCACAGGACGCTCTCTACCGTTTGGCTTCTGTCTGCAGGGGGGAGAGGGAGAAGGGAGGTGAGTCAGCCCTTGGCCCCTTGCTCCCAAACACTGATTGCTAATGCAATTACCCCAGCGCGGCCAAGGCGCGGCGAGATCCCGAGGCAAACAAAGCTGAGCCTCTTTCCCTGCTAAACATCTGGGCAGTTGCTGCCACTTGAGTGAAGGCAGATGCTCCTGGTTATTTTGGGCAGGACGTTCCTGTCCAGAATGGCTGAGCACTGCCTGCAGGCAGCCCCCCGCCTCCCTGGGAACAGGCAGGTGCGTGGGGCAGGCAGTGCCCTGGGGAAGGCCCATGGGTGGCTGGGAGGTGTAAATCCACTGCTTAGGAACAAGAACCGTGGCTGTGGTTGCAGACCTGTTGGAGATGGAGATGACATTGCAGCTGCCTCTGGCTTCATTGCACTAGTGCCTGCCCAAATCCCTTCCCTTCCAGTGCTGATGCCCAAAATTATCTCAGCCCACAAGGCTGTGGCAGGGCGCTCTGAAGGAGCAGAGCCTTTGTTAACCCTCCAGTAGGCAGGCAGGAGAGCCCTGGCCAGTTTCCATGCTGCAGGAGTGCCCTGCAGTCCCCCACTGTTTTATACATGCCACATGTTGCACCACACTCCAAGCCCCACCTGTCCCAGCCACAGTGCCAACTCCATTAATTGCTTTCCTTAATAGCACTCGGATAATTGGCAGCCATGATTTCCCCTTCAGCATCAGCAGTGCTCACCCATGTGAGCACAGCCCCAGTCTGCTGGTTCACACCTGCTGGAACTTTCACAGACCTGCCTTTTGCTCCAAGCAGGATGATGAGAGCTAGCATAAATGTGCTGTTGCAATGCCCTGCCCCAAGAAGACCCTGCTTGGGGTGGACACTAAAAAGAGTAGTAAAGTAAAGCTGTATTTATTCATTGTGCTCAGACTTTGCCAGCAGGCAGAGAGAGCTGACCCCATGAGGAGGCTGCAGTGCTGCCTCTAGGCACCCCACAGTCTGCCTCCTTCCCTGGCACAGTGCAGGGGACACATGCAGGGTCACTTGAGCACTTTTTAGGGGTGCACCACAAGACCTGCATAGGCTGAGACTGTCATACTCACGTTTGATGCAGTGGTTCGTGCCGGGAGCCGTGGTCCACCCTGGGCAACACTGCCGGCCGCAGGCATTTGGCCTAAGCAGAGAGACAAAGCAGCATGGTTAGGAGCAGGGGAAGCCGAGGTCTCTCTGCAGCCAGTACCTCTGAGTCACCCGTAAAATTATTTCCTGCAGCATCTGATATTTCCTTCCAGATGGACCAGCAGCTGAGATCAAAACCAATGGGACAAGGGCTGAGTTGTTTAAGCGCTTGGAAAAGAAACCCCCAAGGACTGTGTGAATGCTGCAGTGTGAGCCATCCCTCAGGGAGTATCTCCTTTTTGAACTGGCATTCTGCTGTGTTCCTGGCACAGCACTCAGAGGAACCATTTTCCTCCTGAGAGCAATTGAAGGCCAGCAGTCTGTGATCATTAAAGATCTCACAGCACTTCATGGTATTGGGGTGTAAATCAGGCCTGATTCCAGCTTTGGTCATAGCATCTCGCCTCCGCAAATGTCCTGAGCTGCTGCAGCTGAAGACAAAAAACTTCATTCTCCACCTAACTGCTGCTGCCTGTTGCTGTTCAGTGCTCAGACCTACCCTGGGAGGGACGGCATCAGCTGCTCCCTGCCTTGCTCTCCCTTTGTGAGTACCCCAGTTCCACATTTGTTATCTGCCTCTGGCACAGCGACCCCAGGGGCTGGGGTCTCTCTGATGCTGTGGAATTTGTGTCTACCTGACTTGCACAGTACTATGCTATGCTCAAATAATTTCCATGGTAATTCATTCCAGCACTTTGCCACAGCAACCTTTTGACAACCTTTACATAAATGACATCCTCCTTGTGTCACCCTTATCACAGAATCACAGAAGCATCCAGGCTGGAAAAGACCCTCAGGATCACCAAGTCCAACTGATAACCCTACTCAGCAAGGTTCACCCCTAAATCATATCCCCAGGCACCACATCTAAACCACCTTTAAACACATCCAGGGTTGGTGACTCAACCACCTCCCTGGGCAACACATTGCAATGCCTGACCACTCTTGCTGTGAAATTGTTTTCCTAATGCCCAGTCTAAACCTACTCATTTGTAGCTTGAGGCCATTCCCTCTTGTTCCATCACTAATTACCTGTGAGAAGAGACCAGCACCAGCCTCTCTTTCAGGTAGTTGTAGAGAGCAATGAGGTCTCCTCTCAGCTTCTTCTTTTCCAAACTAAACAGCCCCAGCTCCCTCAATTGCTCCTCATGAGATTTATTCTCCAGGCCCTTCACTAGCTTCATTGCCCTCCTCTGCACTGGCAACACACACTCCCAACATCCAGCAACATACACTGCCAACATATATAGCTACTGGAGACGGTGCTGTGCCTCCAAGAAGTGCTCTGCAATGCCCAAGCAGGCAGCTAATCCCGCTTTCTCTGGTCATCTCCCATATTTACATGCCTGTAATGAGAAGGAATAACAAGCTGCAGGTTGCTTTCCAAGCCTATTTACTCAGCATGGAGGGAAGGTTTGGGGAATTAGGTAATTTTTGTATGTCTAGGTAGATGGGTGAGCACAGTCATCAAAAGATAAAAAGTTCCAACCAGGCAGCCTGAAAGCCCTGGAAAGCCTCTGGAAATGAAATGGGGAGTATGGTTTATTTCCAGAGCTCAACAAGGTAGTCAGAGCTGCTGACAGAATTTACAGGAACCATGGAAACATGCACATTTGTCTTCTGGATTGACTTTAACATGAACACAGCAGGGTCAGAAGATGATCCTGCTCTGAACCGGCGTCCTCATGACTCCTGCATCTACGCAGCACGAGAGGAGGCTCCAAAAGTGCCAGAGCTCAAGCTGTGGGGCTCACGTTTTAGGAGAGCCACAGACAATGGGTAGCAGGTGTGCCAAGGATTGTGCTGGTGCTCATGAATGAAGCTGCCTGTGGAGATTCAGTCGCTCCACATGGGAAGGGGAAGTGGTCTGAGAAACCACATCATTTGTAAAGTGTTAGCCAGCCCTTCAGGATCAACATTTTATTAACTTGGGTAGCTTTTTATAAGGAGAAAGCACTTAACATTCCTAGGTGTGACTTTCTGCAAACAGAAGCCAAATTCTTGCATCCATTCACATCTGCTCTGGCTGGGCTGAAGCACTGATTTTCAGCTTTTTGTCTGTCAACCCAAAGAGATCTATAGGTCACTTCTTTAAAGCATCTCTAGAAAGCATCCAAGGAGAGCAAACTTTACTTACTGCATAAGAGCCCATGAAAGGCCTTAAACTTTTTTAATATGTCCAGATCAGCAAAGAGAGAAAATCACTGAGCTGGAGCAGGTCTTTAGGTAATTAAGGTCTGCTCAGGAACTCCACTCCAAGCAGCAGCAGCAGCAGCAGAAGTATCTTTGTTTAAACTGTTACAGCTCTCATTCTTCCCTTGGCACAGCTGAAGCACATCTTGCAAGTCTCATTCAGCCAGCCTGTGCAAAAGCAAAGCCTTTGTCCTTTCTCACCTCAACTTACATAATCAGACATTGTTTCTTGTAGGCACAGTAACTGCCATTTCTAGAAACTCCATTGTGGCCTTAAATAACACTCTTAGTTCTTCACAGGATTAAAGTTCAAGTTTTATCTACATCTCTCACATGCCCTGGAGAGAGCACGCTGCCAGCTGCTCTCAATGCCAACAGCAAGGCAGAGGCTGTAGAAAGAAAAGTATGAGGCTGAAACAGAGGCCCAAGACTGAGCAGAGAAGATCACTCCTGAAGGCCTGAAACCTTCGCTGGATTCAGCACAAACATCTCCTTAACGGAGTCACTCTGCATCACTGCCAGCTCCAGACTCGAGTTGCCAGCTCTGGGTGATGGGAGATGCTAGCACTAGCGATGGTCCTCGAGGGAGGACAGGCCAGCATGTGCAGAGGGGACCAACTAAGCAGGGTTTCCCTCAGAGGCAGAAGCAGAGGGAATGTGCATCCTTCCATAAACTCTTAGACGAGAATAGGGGCAAAGACAGGGAGAAAGGACCTCCAAAATGGGAAGTGAGCATTTGGGAATGGCAACATATAGGCAGTAACTGAGGGTATAGAAGGACCACGACTATTTCCTCATCAAAGCCCAGCAAGTGGGACCTCACAGAGCATGGGGCCCCCAAGAGTATCAGCAGTGGTAAAAAAGCTGTGGGAGTTTTGCTGCACTGGACTCAATTCTGAGCACGTCTGATTCTACTTAAAGCCTTTAGTTGACTTTTGCATGGCTTGAACACCATGTGGTTTTCACTGCCTTAAAAAGAATTCAGAGTGTATCCTGGAAGCTTCAAGGAGCACAGCATGTTTACAGCATGGAGGGACGCTGCTCAAGAGAGTGGTGGCTCCCAGCTGTGTTTGTCCTGCTGCACGTGCAATTGCCAACACTTTGGGCAAAGAGGTTGCTTCAGGCATGAGCCACCTGCGGGGCAGGTCCAGCCCTGAGCCTTTCCATCCCACACTGCTTCTGAAGAACAAAACAAGTGGCTGAGTCAAGTCTGGTGTCACCATTCTAGGGGTGGCTGCTGGGGAGCTACCTGCACACACTGATCACCTCTCATTGCTTCCAAAGCAGCAGGCAGAACTGTCCAGCAAGAGGAACTCCTTGGTGACATGATGCACCATGCCCCTGGCAGACCTAACAATGACATGAGCCAAAGCCATGCTCACAACTTTGAAGCACTCAGCATCTATGTAAGGCTGAGCAGCCAGACTGCCTTATGCTTACCCACCCCTTGAAACTGGAAGCAGGGAGAGAGGAGCAGGACACTTGTCCTCATCCTGGGCAGCCTGGGGTGGAAAAGACCAGAGGATGGATGGGCACATAGAGGGGTTGGAAGCTCTCTGTGGTGGAGAAAAGCTCAAAATGACTCCAGATCAGAGCAGAAGAGAACACATGTCCTCACATACATCTCCCAAGCTGAAGTCCCACTGAGCACTCACATTAGGGCATGCCATAGAGGGATGTCATATTCCCAGACCTGCCAGTGATACCAAAGCAAAGTTTGGGCAAACTATCTGTTTTTCCTGTCTCTCCCTCCTTATCCATGGAAGAGGTTAATTAACTTATTTACCTTCTCGAGGCCCAGGTCAGCTAAGACACATCTTTCCTAGGAAATGAAACATTGTTGAGGGTATTTCCAGGCACTTGGACTTGATTGCCTGTAACACTAGAATGCTGCAGGGCTCGTGGGCTTCTTAGCACCTTCCAAAATAGTTCTCAGCCCAGGTCAGATTGAAGCAACAAGAGACCATTTGCAACAGCCAGTTTCCACTTTTTGGAGAGAAAGGGGTTTGAATAACTTAGACAGCTGAATAGCCACTGTGCCAGAGAAAGGCCTAAGGCATAGCTCACTAGTGCAGACATTGGCCTTTGGGTTTGCCTTTCTGGCAAAATGCAGAGTGAGGCACTGTATTCACATCCTGGCCCCTGCCTCAAGTGCCACATACACCCTGAGGTCTCCAAACAGCACAGAGAGCAGTAAGGAACTGCAAACCAAGCTTGTTCTCTCACTCTACAGATAGCATGAATCATCTGTGCACAGGTGTAGTCCTCAGCACATTGTGAGTGCTTGGCATGCAGGAGGCATACTCATTAACCTGTACCTTTTCTGGGATAGACATGTCCCTGACACCAGCTCACAGAACTTAAGCCAGTGCCATGAAGCCTCCCTACTCTGAGTGCCATTGGTGGCCCTGACACAACCTGCAACTTGGGCAAAGGAGCTGCAGCAAGCCAGTCCTTCATCACCTGCTTTGCTGCTGCAGCAGCCAGAGGCCAGCATCACCATCAGGTTGCCCACTGTGCAGAGTGGTACCCAGGATGAGAAAAGCCTGCAAGATCCTGCAGTGCAGTCTTGAGACCAGAGCCAAGCAACTGTAGCAAGCACAAGGGGGAAGGGAAAACTAGCAAACAGTAGTAAGATCATGGCTTCACATAGTTTCAGCATGTGCACAGCCTCAGCCTCAGTGATGATGACATACTGTTTCCAAAGCATTCAGTAGAAACTTTTTTTCCCCCCCTTCACTATTTATTTCAACAGTAACATACACATCATCTTTTCACTTCATGCAGCACTCTGTGCTGCCAGATACGCTGACTCCATTCAGGTCATTTATAGCATCTTCACAGAAAGCCAAAGGGACCATTAGATCATCAGGTCTGCCTTTCTACTGCGGGACAGGGAACTTCATCCAAATGCATATGAAATACTTGCACTCAGACCCAAGGAAGAACATTAGCAAAAGGCTGCTGGCATTGATGAGCCACTGAAAATCCTCTGCCAAGTCCACATCAGCGTTAACTGCCTCTGCTCCCGAGCGGTGCTGTGCGCTGCAGCAGGAGCCTGTATCCTACAAAGCCCGGGTAAAGCAGGACTATACAGCCACAAACGGGATCACAGCAGCAGTTAAAACAAGAACTGGGGTGCAGAATGCACAAAAAGAAAGTGGGAGGCAGAAGGAGTAAGCGCAGGACTCCCAGCCTGTTACCTGAGGAGCCTCACGTGCCCCTCAAAATTGTCCAGGCATGCACCAGAAGTAGAGACTTCCCCAGACTACTCCCCCACTACCTACCTTCCCTTGATTTTGTGTACATCACCTGAGGATCACGGGATCATAGGATCTTAGGGGTTGGAAGGCACCTTGGAAGACCATCAAGTCCAACTGCCCTGCCTGAGCAGGACCATAGAATCCAGCACAGGTCACACAGGAACACATCCAGATGGGTGTTGAAAATCTCCAGAGAAGAATCCACAAACTCTCTGGGCAGCCTGTTCCAGTGCTCTGTGACCCCCACAGTGAGGAAGTTCCTCCTCATGTTGAGGTGGAACCTCCTGTACTGTAGTTTATATTCATTACCCCTTGTCCCATCCCAGGGTGTAACTAAGCAGAGCCTGTCCCCTCCCTCTTGACACTCAGCCCTCAGATATTTATAAACATTTATTAAATCCCCTCTCAGTCTTCTCATCTCCAGACTAAAAAACCCCAGGGCTCTCAGCCTCTCCTCACAGGGCACAAGGTCCAGTCCCTTAAACATCCTGGTAGCTCTCCATTGGACTCTCTCCTGGATCATTGCCAGGATCTACCCTCCCAGCCATGAAGCAGAGGAATGCAAGGAGTCACATCCAGAGGCACACAGAGGTGGATGGAGATGCCTACAGTGAACCTGCAGCAGGACTGGCCAGCTCAAATTAGGGATGCACCCAGCACACAACTACTGCCATAGCTGGCATGCCTCAGGGCTTGAGAGCTCCCAACCCCACAACATGCAGCAGGAAAATCTTTCCAGTCACAGGGGGACAGGGAAACAGGCAAGTCAAGCAGAGCACAGGAAAGCAGAGACACTTCTGGGGATGGATTGTTTTCCTCACTCAGTGTTAGAAGGCAATAACTTTCTGCCTTCTTTTCTGTGGTGTCAGAAATCACCTCACAATGAGCCTCCAGGAGAAAATACTAAAACCCCAGGTCTCACAAGACTTGCAGTTGGATGCAGTCATGTAAAGGTGTGAGCAAATGCCACCTGCAACATGATCATATATAAGCATGGTGGCAGACACACTCAAACAGTCCCCAGGAAAGAAACTCAATTTGGGGAATGCCTCTATGAAACAAAACAAGAAAATATTTATTCTGAAAAGGACAGAGCTGCTAATGAATGAGTTTCCAACCATAGGACTGTGCAAGGTCCCTGGAGGTACCCAGCAGAGAACTCTGACTGGGGAATCAGGAAAGGCAGCCCACACAACGGTTCAGACTTTAAGCCAAAGTAACTGTATAAATAAATAGTGCCAGGGTTTTGTGCAGCCTGCAAAGCTACCTGAGTAAGGGAAAATGAAGGCTGTCACATTAGAAAGTAGTAGGAGTTCAGTGTAAATAGCAGAACAGAAAATATCCCACCTGGCAAAAAAATGAAACATCATGAAATGAAGTTTTTTAGGGGCCCAGAGTTTCCTGGATGGAAACGTGTCCGGTACAGTAAGGGGCGTAAGAAGATGGATGAGGTGGAAGGATGGAGTCTCACCGAATGGCTGGAGGCAGCAGCAGGCTTTCCATGAGGGCTAACACCATGTGGTTACTCACGGACAATTATTACAGCTAGGCTTTCTCATAAACTCCAATCACAGTAGGTCATAGAGAACTCTAAAAAGTGCCAATTTGGACACCAGGAGAGATGGAACACTACTGCAAGTCATTATATGCACTTTCCAGAGTCCAAGCTCTTGGGGATCAGAGCAAGCCCTGTATCCCCAACCCCCATCTTCCAGGGCAGCACAGAGACAGAGAGAGCAGCACGGACTGCATGGGGCACATGGCACCAAGTCACAGCTCTTCCTTTCTCTAAGCTTGGTGGCAACAGCACTCTCTAATAACCCAGGGAGCCAAATCTAGCTGATAACAGGTCAACAGCGTGTAAGTGCTGGACCAACCTTCCCCACTTACACTCTTGATTAAAGGATGAAAGCAAGCTACTTGCAAAGAGGTTCAGCACTCTCCTAAGATAGTACATTCACCTGCTCCTAATGGCAGCACAGGCCAGCTCTTGTCACTGGATGCAGCTGCAGCTTGAAAAGTTGGTGGAGACTACGCAAGGTAGTAACTGAAAAGAAACAGGGTATGCCTCAAATGACTCAAATCCAACTGAACTGCCACATGGTCCCAAAACAATGCTTACAACACTCTGACTGTAGAAAAGGTAAAATCCTTCCAAGCCCAAAAAAGCCAAACCCGACTGCGCAGGACTGGATCTTCCCACAACTCTTGTTCTGGGTGGCTGACAGACCAAGGCTAATGAATTGGGTAAGTCAAAATCTGCTCAGGACCCACTTGCCATTGACTAGCTGTCCATGATAATACTTGTTATGTATCAAACATAATCAAAGAAGAGAAAGTTCATCGCTTCTGGGGATTTGTGGCAGGAACATGCACAGAGTGCCAAAGGAAACATCTGTCTTTACATTTTGCAAGGAGGTGAGCATGGGAGAGATTGAGCTGCTTTCTATATGCTAGTGAAGCTCCACACCTGATATCAGCCAAAGACATTTCTGCCCATGTCAGAGGGCATTAAGCCCAGAGCCTGCCCTCAGTATCCCAATGATGAGGATCACGTGGAGACTGGACATATGCTGCCACACAAGTTGGTCAAACTGCCTGTGTGTGATGGCTTTGTAGCCCCTTCCAGCTGGCAGAGGAGCTCATCACAAGGAGCACCAGTAACAGGGAGGAGAGGGGGAACTGCAGAAGAAGGGTCCCAGAACTGAAGGGTACGTCAGTACTGTGCCAGAGATCCCACTTGCAGGCTCCCTCACAGCAGAGCAGCTGGCTTTGCCATATGATCTCTCCTCCACCTCCACAGCGCTGCAGCCAGAGACTGGAGTTGGAAGCAGCCCTGCCAGGCAAGTCATAGGAAGCCTCCCCCAGCTGAGCCAGCTGAAGCCATGGGAAGCGGCCGCTCAGAGCGCTTACAAGGGGCCCACTATGGGAGAAAGGAACCAAGAGGCCAAGGTACCTGCAGCAACTGTGGCAGCAACCCAGCTCCGTCCCGCGGAGCCAAGCGAACCCTCTCAGCCTCTCCCGCCGCCGCGCACCACGGGCGGATGGATACACACGCACAAGGGCGGAGCCTCGCCACTGCCCGCAGCACGTGCGGGACAGGCGCGCGGCACGAGAGCGCGCACCGCGGCCCGGGACAGTGCCGGGAGGGAGCCCCAGAACCTCCGCACATCGCCCCCGGCACTGCCCCAGCGCAGCCTCAGCGGCGTCTCGCAGGGACGGGAAGAGAGCTGCGGGGTGATGCGCCGGGATGCAGCACGGGTCTCTGGACGAGACTCGGCCCTGTGACTTCGCCTGCGGATCACCAGCGCGGGGACCACCGGAGCCCACGCTGCGTACCTCACCCCCCAGCATATAGTCTCCCTGACCGCAGCACTTACCCTGCCATCCTCCTTCTGCCGCTTGGCTCGTTCGCTCGGGGCACGACCCGGTCTTTCTGCCCGCTGCCCTGCCGCTGGCGAGAGTGGTCCAGCCTGCTCCTGTGCCCTGGGCCGGACGCGATCCCGGCATCACTCCCTTGGCCCCGGGGCATAGGCAGTCCACGGTCGGGACGCTGCCTCTGGCCATCGCTGCCGCTCGAGCTCCCCGCGGCGGGCGCTGAGCTGCGGTCCACGTGGAGGGCGGCGGGGAGGGGCTGTACCGGCGAGGGGTGTCCGGGCGCCGGGGGCAGGCTCTGCGCCGTGTTTGCAGCCCCACGGCCCCGCGGCCGCGCCGCCCCCCAGCTGCCCAGCTCCAGCCTGGCCGCGGAATCCGGCCGACAGCGGGCGAAGCCCAGAAAAACGGCAAAGGTGAGTGGGAGAAGGCTGGCGGCGGCGCCCCGCATGGTGTCAGCCGGAGGCGAGGGTCGATGCGGGCTGCGCGGAGCGCTCAGCGCCCGGCCGTCATCATCCGGCGGCACGGGGCAGCGGGGATTGCCGGCTCTCTGCCCTCCGGAGGCTCACCGCCCCATCCTGTGCCGGCGCTCCGCCGGGACCTGCCACCTACCAGGGCTGGGGGCGCAGGCAGCAGGGCAGGGACTGCTGAGCGGCCCCCGCAGGAGGAGGAAGAGAAGGAGGAAGGCGGCCAGCCCCGCTCGTCGGGCTGCCAGCGAGCTCCCGCACTCTTGCAGACAGCTCCGAGCACCTTCGCGCCTGCCTCTGGCACTGGCAGCGCCTGGAGGGGACGGAGGGTTTTATTTTTGGAAACCTCCCCCTTTTGTGTCTTTTTGATGCTGACATCCCCCCTCTCCAGAGGACACGGCTCGGCCCCCCTCCTTAGGAGAGGAGACATTCCAGTAACACCCACTTTGGCAAAGGGAAACAAACTACAACAGAGAAGCCTTAACCCCTGCTTGGCCGGGGAGACCCGCCCGCTGCTTGCCGGGCAGCCGGCGTTCGGCCCCCGGAGCCCGCCTTGCCGCCTGGCCTGCCGCGAAACTCCGGCTCCCGCGCAGCTGCAAGCTCTCGGGCATGGTGAAGTAGCTCCATGTGCAGTGCACGGAGCAGGAGACACGGGTGCCGGAGGAATACACCGCCGCCCCCCAGCATCTGGGGAGTTCTGGAGCTGCATCTGCACCGCTAGCCCTCCAGCTGCTCCTGATTGCATCTCACAGGAGAAAGGCACGGCAACGGGAAGAGCCTGATTTGCCATTCCGCCCGGGGTACAGAGCTCACAGATCCCCTCAAAATCCAATTCGGGGTTTTATGCTCTTCCTTGTACAGGTCCAGGCTAGGAAAGGACCTACCTAAAAGCTCCAGGTCCTTCAGCCTTGAGAGATCTTTTAGGAGACACACTCTTTCAGCTCGGAGTAGGCGTCCATCCCTCCCACACTGTCTCTGTGTGGTCACTCGGAGGTCGAGGATGTCTTGAAATGATTGCTTTATATGTATCGAGAAAGACAGAGCAGGAGGAGGGAGAAAGGCCCCACAAATCCCATTTCAGCCACACACTACAGCTTGGCCTTGTCCTCTGTCACATCTCTGCAGTCTGCTGCCCTTGGCCATCTCAGGCAGGGAACAAATCCTTCCAGAGGACTGCAGACTCTGTCCCAGCCTAGCAACATGGTATATTTGGGGTGAGCTCATTCTGGCCCACAGCAGTGTCTGAGTTTGGTGGGGGGCTAAAGACCTCTCACCATCCCTGTGTGCAAGGAGACAGAGGTGGATGCTCACAGGAAGGAGATGTACCCTGGGGTGTGTGCCTGCATTGGATCCTGTGGGCAGTACCCCTTTTTAACTCATTTTCATCATGCAAGCTTGAGCAGACAAAAGGTGCACCTCACTTGACATCCAAACCCAGAGCAGCATCTGGATGCCTGTGAGAGAACAGGAGGAACCCTGCATGCACACAGCAATCCTTTGGGTGTACTTTCATGTCTTCCAGCAGCCCATGGAGTAGGGGCTTCTTCAGCCAGATGCTGCAGTTCCAGGTTTAAAAAGCACATAGCCACATCAGCCCATGAATTCATCTAATTTATTTTGTTGCTTTTGATGCATGGGGTGGCTGCAACACAGAGCACCAGCCTTCCTCCCTTGCTCACTACTCTCCCAGCCCCTTTTGCACCCTGTCCCACTGCCAGCCCTCTCCTTCTAGCCTCTCACACTGTAGGTGCTGCCTCCCCTGGCCCTCACAAAGCTTCCCAAAGCTTTGTGACAGAAGGGTCTAGCTCCCCCACTGCCTCCTCTTCAACCTCAAACAATTGTACACTCAAAGCTTCTCTCATTTGAAATCAGTAGCTCTAGCTCCTTTCCTCCTCCTGCCTCTTGACTTTCAGCCCCTCTTGGACCACAACTGGCCCCTTCTTGGGGTGGGAGCTCTGGGGTGCAGAGGAGCCAGGAAAGGAGCACAGGGAATGAATCCCACAAAAAACCCCACACTGGGTCTGGAGCACAGGAGGACGCCAGCATGTCCCCTCCAGCTGTGGTCTTGCAAGTGCTGGGAAAGGGGAGTTAACTTGGCAGGTGAACAAGTGTGACCTGAGTGACAGGGCTGAGTGGGTTTGGGCTTTGACCTTGGTGCTGGCAGCTGGCTTATGGGGCAGAAGCTTCAGAGGAAATACCAGCCAGTTGCTCTGGCACTTCCTGGGATGCCATCAGCTCACCCACCCTTGGCACCAAGGCAGAGCCATGGTTTGGGCAGGAGCTTGCATGGTCCTGGATGCTGTGAGCAGTGTTGTGGCTCATTTCTTTGTTCTGAGGAAGAGGAATGTCCTTTCCATCCTCACCTAATTACTTTCTTATGCAGCAGTGGAAAGAATGCTTGTGCCTAAACCTGACACAAGAAAATTATCAAGGCCATAAACAAAGCAGCCAAGAGCCTGAGCAGTGCTCAAAGCTAGAGCAGGCAACCCTGGAGCAGGCTTGCTTGGGACACAAGTCTGTTCATCCTGCCTGGAGGTGCTGGGTCACCCCAGGGTGAAAAAACATGAGGCTGATGACATCCCCAGGTGACCACACCTACACAGGAATCTGCACTCAGGCCCTGGTGGTGGTGCAACTGCAGGAGCCTGTGCCTCCCTAGCAGAGCCGGGAAATGAGATGTGCAAGTCCAATGAAGCCATCAGTGGCCATCTGGTACCTCTCACAGCCACCCTTGGCTGTGGTGGGGCCTGGCCCAGGAAGCTGGCATTCTTTTTCAAATCACCTTCCCTCCATGTTTACAGTAACCCCCTGCCAGAGCTGGACACCAAGCTCCTTCCAGCCTCACACACCCAAACACTCCTTTGCTTTTGCAGGGATGTGCTGGTGCCATTTGATCCTGCATAAGCATTGTAGCACAGGAGGGGCCAGCCAAGGACAGTGAGCCCTGGGGCTGTCTGGAGCAAGGGGCTGCAGGAACAGGTGCCTGCAGATGCGCATGTGCCTGCCCAGTGCAGGTGGGTGATGTGCAGGTGCTCAGGCACAGGCTTGCTGCCTCCCAGCCTTGTGGCTCATTTCATATTTGGCCATGCCCAAAAACAAACCCACCGGAGAAGAAGCATGGGGCATGTAGGAAGTCATAGCGTGGGTTGGGCTTCAGCATGCCACTCAGTGGGGGCTCAGCAGGCAAGCATGAAATGCTTCATTTCTCAGGCACTTGCACAAGCAGAGCATGGGCAGTCAGACTGCTTGCTGGCCAGATCAAACCACACCTGGGAATGACCAACAGAGAGAGAAGATGGGGCAGCAAGCTTGCAAGCAGGGTTTGATAGCCTGGCCTCGTCACAGGGCTCCTGTGCCTGGGTAAGATGCAAGTGGGCAGTTCAACGTGCTTTTTGCCACCTTCTCTTCCACATGAGCTGCTAGGCAGCAGAGATGGCACCAGAAGAGAGGCTGAGGGTAGACACAGCTGTGGCACCTCTCCAAGTCTGATGGCATGTCCCTTCTCACCTGCCACAACTACAAAAGAGAGGGTGTGCTTAAGCACTTGAGGATGGAAGCCATGGGGCCAGAGGCGGAGAAGTCAAGGTGGGCTGTGCCCTTGGAGAGATGAACATGGATGACAGCTCTTCAAGCCCTCTCAAAGAATACAGGGAAGTGGCTTTTCATGGTTGTGCAGATGGGGTTCCTCTGCTCTAGGACCCCTCAAGCCTTCATTCCTCTACCCATTGGGTCCAAATCAGCTCTGCATGATGCCCTCTGTGGGGTAGCACCTGGAAGCCACACTTACAGGGCCAGTTGGGCTCCAGATGTGGCTCCTGGCACTGTATTCCTTAGATTAATTAGCCCTTTTCTTCCTCTTCAGAAGGGTTCACAACCCACATGTGCTTCTTCCTCTGCTGTGAGCAGACCCCTAACATGCTGCAGATGGGACACATTCCACGGATTCAGGAGCTGCCTGCAGCTCCCACAGAGGAAGAAGGAGCACTTCCTCGCTGGGGGCTGAAAGGGAGCACTGTGAGGTTGGCCACCCCCACAGGCTTAGAATTATCAGATTGTAGAGTCAGTCACAGCTTCTCTGAAGAGAGCCATCTCACACTGGGAATGGGGACATGGCAGCCCTTGGGAGCTGGACAGAGAAACAACTTTGAGACAGCAGTGCAGAGACCTGAAAGAAGCAGGAAAAGCAGCTTCCTGTGTGATCTGGTAATCCTCTTCTGGCAGGGGGGTTGGACTAGATGATCTCTCAAGGTCCCTTCCAACCCCTAACATTCTGTTATTCTGTGAATTTGCAAATACAACCAGCAAGTGATCCCTGAACAGCATCTCCACCCCTTGCCTTTGCCATGAGATCCACACAGCTCAGCACACTCATGCTCAATGGCACCTGGAGAAGGAGGTGTTCCCACTGGACAGATGAGCTGCTCCAGACAGATACACAGCCTGGCCCTCCAGCCACTCTTGGTGTGTCCCTCAGAGCCCTGGGGTACATCCCAGCTTTTCCCTGTGACAAGGCTTCCAGCAGGCAGCCAAGAACCAATTTATTGTCAGACAACAGGAAAGAAACCACCCAGCAGGTTTGCTGGCATTATTGTTCCTTCTGCTTTAATTTAACCAGGAGTATTTCTGAGGTGGAAAAGGGAGGCACAGACCAGCTGAGTGGTTGTCCTACCTTGGTTGTGCTGTTGTCTAAACATATGTCTGTGCATTTCTGAGGCCTGAAACCTTGCACTGGAAGAGGTTACAAGAGGAGACAAAAACATGCCGCTAGGAAGAAGAAACCCGGAGAGCAGGACCAGATGGTAGAACCCAAGGGATGGGAGTGCAGAGTGAGGCACAGAGGAGGTTGTTGTGGGCTGCTGCTGCAGAAGGGCTCTGGTGGGGCTGGCTTCAGAGCACAGCTGGTTCCTTATTTATCCATCACACTATTTCAAGCCCTTTCAGTGACTCTTCAAGAGAAAAAAAAAGAAACCAGAGCTCAGCTAGGATGTGGCTCATGCAGAGCCACAGCAGCTCAGGGGTACCTGTCCACTTGTAATTAATGAAGTCCTATTTGCAATGATTGGACTGCTATCTCCTCTTTCCCCAGAAGGCTGGTCTAGCCTCTCTGCTTCTTCAATACCTGGGGCAGGCAGAGGGGGCCTGGAAACCACAAAAGCCAGAGTGTCCCTGAGGAGCACAGAGGCTGCTCTGACCAGGAAACCCATCATGCACTCCCTGCAGGAGCAAGCCTGCTCAGGACATCAACCTAACAGGGGTTTTCAACTGGAGCACTCATTAGTCAGCTATCCTCACTAAGGGAGGGGAGGAAAGAAAAGAAGGAAGCAGAGCCTCTTACCATTTTTAAGGGCTGTGGCCTGCAAATAGGGAATATTCCCCCACGTATTCAGAGCACTGCTGAGAGGAGTGTGGAAAAGGCCCCAACAGTGTGAATTTCCATAACCCTCTCTTCCTCTTTTCACTAGGGTCTTAACACTAGGAGGCTTTTCCTGAGGCAGCCATCTAACACCATCTTACCACAGACTGGAAGGGCACAGAGAAGTGGAAACAGTTGCCTGAGGATAGAGAGGGAGCACAGGGTGCTGTTCTCAGTGGAATGTCTCTCTTCCTGGTGTCTGGTACCACTTCACAGGCAGCACTTCCTAAGGAGCCCTTGACCTGGAGAAAAGGAAAAAGCCAGATCCAAGCAAGATGACCAAACAGCAATGACAGAATAAACCAAGCAATCCCTGAACTGTGGTGAAGAAGCTGTTCCTGGGAAATTGCTCCTGCACTGAACTTCTCTCAAAAGCACCAGGTTTCCTTTGTATTATCTCAAACAACAAAAAGACCAGGGGGGTGAAAAACTGACTTGAATTAAGCTTTGAATTCGACTGAGTGTTTGGGATGAAATTTGTTTCCTGCTTCAGATTCCAAAGCAATCTTCCTAAAAAGCAACAATTCTCATCACCTTGAAATTGTCATTCCTTCCTTAAGACCCTCACCTTGGCTGGCCAGGGCATGGGAAACATGGACTGGAAGCCCTTCAGCCCATCAGCTTTGCATATCAGAGGAAAGCTGATGATAGCCACACAGATCCCAAAATGGGAATGACAGTGGGGCTGACATTATGTCTGTATTTTAGTTTGGTTACTCTGCCATCCTGAAATGACAGGCTTGCTTCCCATCACAGGATTTTAGGTGCTTTCCTAGGGGTTTGGGCACTAGAGTGGCTGCACGAGCAGTGATCTCAGCTCATTTCAATGCAGTGATTTCAAGTGGATGTTTAATAGCTTATTAATAAGGGAATCTTAGGGAACTGCAAAAAGTGGCAATTATTAGGTGGCCTGTGTTAGAGCTGAAGTAGTCAGTCATCAAGCAATAGACTAGTTCACTGACACTTTACAGCCCCATTGGGTGATTATTTGATTAGGCTGAGTACCCAATTTCCCAGCTATGACTTCATAGGCTGGGAATCCATTTCTCTCATGACATCACAGCTCCAGAAGTCTCTCTAACCAGTTGCCATGCTGACTCTGCTGTCACCCACTCTCCACATAGGTGTGGTGCACAGCCTTAAGAAAAAGCCCAGATTGTTACAGGAAGTAAGAATAATGAGGAAATAAACACAGGGCAACTTGCAGAGAGCATGAGCAAAGTCCCTTTCCGTGTCACACCACATCAAATGCTTGGGGTGGGGAGGCATCCACTTCCCACCCAGACAGGGATTATGCCTGGCACAGAACAAAAATCCCTAAGAGGATTACAGAGATGACATTGGTGATTTTCCTGCCTCTCCCAGAACTGGGCTTGGCAGTCAGGGCAGAATCAAGAACAATGCAAGCATGCCCTCTCTGTTGATGATTACCTCCCCCTCTGTGCAGAGCTCTGGCATGCACTTTCAGGCCATGCCTCTGCCTTCCTTTCTCCCCTTCACCTCTCTCAGCTTGGCTGGAGCTTGACTCTGTGCATCCCTGAGCCAAGGCAAGCACAGCCTGGAGAGTGGCAGGGCTGCGAGAGGTGGAAAGCTCCCTGTGTCTCTGGGGACAGCAGCAACAAAGCAGCAAAGGTGTGGGCACAAGCCAGGAGTGCAATCTAGGAGCAGATGAAAATGAAGCAGCATCTCTAGCTTGCCTTATGCCCACAAGAAGGGACAAGGGCATGCTGGGCAAAGCATGGCCAGGGCTACCCCAGGTGCAGGGACAAAGTGATGTCTGTAGGAGCCCCTCTCAATGCTACTTTGGTCTTTTGTTCTGTGAAAGGATGCAACTGACACAGCCTTTGGCTTTCCTCAGTGCTCAGTGCTGCCCATGGCCCAAGTTACCCCTGCCTTGCTGCCTACTTATGCATGCCCTTATGGCACATGCTACCTACTGTGTGTCTCTCTGTCAGGACCTCTTTCCCTGCAAACTTGACTGGTGCAGTGGGGGCTCTGGAAGGTTATGAACATGACTGACAGACTCTAGGCAATACAAATGGCTCAGTGGTACCAGTGGAGCTAAAGTCCTTTGAGAGCAAGTTTGGAGGTTTGGAAGGATAGTCATAGGCCATCAGCATGGTTCTCACATCTGAGCCTGCACTGCCATGCATATCTAAGGCATTCCCACCATCCACAGGCTTCATGCCAGTATGCATCCAGGGCTAGCTACCCTCCCTAAACCAGCCCACTGCTTCCACCAGTCCTTCCACTGGGGCTACGCTTCTCCTCAGCACAGTTTTCAGGAACCAGATCCAGGCCCAGTGGGAGGACACCATCCCCACCCTAGAGGGACACTCACTTTTCAGACCAAAGCCACGTGTGGTTTGGCCAAAGGAATCAGCTGGCCCATTTAAATTTCCCCAGCAATGCTGGCAGGGAGCTGCTGTGACCTCCAGTGATTCCCAGACCACAGAGCTGCTGGTGTGACCTCCAGTGATTCCCAGACCACAGAGCTGCTGGTGTGACCTCCAGTGATTCCCAGACCACAGAGCTGCTGGAGAGACCAAGTCAAACCACAGAAAATACCACAGTGGCTGTTGGTCAGCTCTAATCCTGTGCTTACTTACCAGGACAGATCCAGCCATGGCTAATGGCCCTCAAGGATGCAAACCAGGACATCCTCTTTTGAGGCTGCTGAGTAGAGGCTGGAGGTGGAGGGATATTCTGGCTTGCCCCTTTCTTTCCCTTGCAGTCTGACTCCAGGTTGCCCTGAACTATGTCTGACCTACAGCTCTCTGCCTTACCTGTTCCTGCCCCGATAGCCATATCCTATATGGCACCAACCCCTTGGCCCCTGCTCAGCTCAAGCCTCCAGTTGGCTTTGAGACCACTGCTAGAAACATTATAGCACACCTGTTCTTCAGATGAGGGTTTACAGCCAAGGCTAGCACATCTGGATTGTAAAATAGACATTTGGAAGTTTATCAACATGTTTCCAAACAGTCTGGGTAAGGCAGAGACTCTGTCTCGATGCTTTAGTGGAGGAAGCAGCTGGCTGGAAGGATGGTTCGGTGCCCTTCTCACGCCCCATGCAAGCTGGGCCAAGCCCCCCACACAACCACGCCCTAGAAACTGAACTGCCTCTTCCTGGCACTAGAGGTCCAGGAAACCGAGTTAGCGAGGCTCTAAGATAGGAATGGGCAAGTGAAATCCAGCCCTTCCTGCCCTAGAACCTGCTGACACAGCTGCACCAAGCCCAGACTTCAGCCAAACATCTCCCCGAAACGCTGCCTGCTCTCAGAAAATCGGTTGGGAAGCTGCACGGTGTGCAGCGGCTGGAGGAGGTGGGGAAAGAACTGACTCCATCAGCTCGGTCCTGTGCAAAGCTCAGCTGCCAACAGCCTCCAGCAAAGTCCTCAGCAGCAGCAGCATCAAGCTGCCACTAATGGGTTTGTCAGCACCGAGCAGATCTAAAGAAGGGCTTGCTGCCCTGAGTTGTTTCAAGTCCACAGCACCTCTCGACATACTCCTTTCTCACATGTGCAGCTCTCACACCTATGCTAACAACAGACCTCCCACACAAGTGTTCACTAACATACTGCTCTCATCCCAGCCATCCCTCACCAACAGAAACACAGCTGATGCTTTGGGGTGTGAGTGATAGAGAGGCAAGAGATGCAGAAGACCTGTACAAAGCTGATGAAGCAGGAGGTAGCTTTGACCCCAGCATGCAGGAGGCCTTTGGAAACAGGGTGGTGGCTGCTTCCCACAAGCTCCTCAGATGGGCTAGGTCTGAGTTCACATCCTTCTCCTGATAGTAAAGCACAGAGATGCTAGATACAAATGTGCTCTTCAGAACTACAGATGTCCTCCAGAATGAGGACCCCTCATTCTAGCCCTGCAGCAGCCTAGCTGGCCACTAGCAGGATCTCCTCTCATCTGCTTCCATTTTGCTTCCAGTCTGCCTGCAGGTGAAGGCAACATTTCTGTCCAGCAGTACTGAGTGCCATGCTATGCTGTCATCACTCCTGAAGGAGACACCACTCTTCTAATCCAGTGGCTGAGCACTGCACAAATAGCTGTGGGAACTGCAAAAGTGGCACAAAAGGAGACACTTGCTTCAAGCTGGATCAGTCTCTTAACTTCTCTGCAATGCAGTAGACTATAAATTCATTTATACCTGTTTTACAGCCCTGGGGAGGCCTGGGCAGACCTGGCTTCTTTCACCAGTTCCACCTGAGTGAATCTCTTTCCTCTCTAACCCACATATTCTCAGTACCTCTTTAGAGGCACTAATTCAAAGTGGCTCCAAGCTCAGAGCACGTCAGCAGAGGAGGCTGGGGGGACACAAGGGTACGAAGGTGTAACACCAAACCTTCAAACACTGCAGTGATGAACATGCAAATACATTCCCACAGAGCTTTCACTTGACTAGATCCCTGTTTCAAAAGCCTGGTGCTAGGGCTGCAGAGCTCCCATAACATCCTGGACATAAAAGCAGCCTGGCTTAGGCAAAGGTATAGAAGAACATTGGCACAGAAAGTCCTGGCAGCTTCTAAAGAGAGCCTATGGCAATGGAGCACAGTGCTGATGCTGGGACCGGAGTTCA
The DNA here is from genome assembly GCF_026170545.1 of Melanerpes formicivorus. NCBI lineage: Eukaryota > Metazoa > Chordata > Aves > Piciformes > Picidae > Melanerpes > Melanerpes formicivorus. Next base: position 1,573,088 of record NW_027142442.1, read on the forward strand.
GGCCCAGCTCTGATGCAAGCTTCTTCTGTGATTTCAGATAAACCATCTAGTTCTAGCATTCAGGTACAAAGTGGAAAAGAGACCACCCCACATGCCCACATCCCTTGCTGGGCCTTCTGGCACTAGGGTGAGCCACATTACATAGAACAAAGGGCATGCTGTAATGGAAAGCATCTGAATTAATGTGAGAGCTGTACACGTGCTGCTGCCTGGGGACAACAAGCTTGGTTATAGCTGCACCTACCACATGCTGGAGCCAAGTTTGCTCCGTGGGACATGGAGAACCTGCAAAGATGCTAGCAGCAATTCAGAGTGAGAGGTACTGCAAGACATGACAGAGGAGAACAGGTTGGAAAATAAAAGGGGATTCAAAGCATCATTTGGATCCTAGTGAGAAATCTGGATGTGCCACTGGGCCCATCTGCCTAGTCCATCCCAGGCAGCATGTTACTGACAGAGGAGGCAATGTAGCTTTACATTTTTCAGTAAATTGAGCTGGTCACCTCTAAGTTTTCAGGTCACTGGATCTGTTGTCTTTTCCTCCGCCTTGGAGCATAAATCTGACCCCCACCCCAGGCCCTCTCTCTCTGAAACAGGCAGGTCCTGCTCAAGACAGCCAGCGCTTTGTTCAGTGGCTAAGCCAACACTTCCTCCCCGGGGAGAGCATAACTCTGCAGAGGCAAAGGTCAAGTGTGTTCTTCCCAAAGCTGAAGATTTGCCTTTGCCAGTTAATCCAAGCTGAGGTCTCACAGCTGGCACATAGCTTCTCCCAAGGCCAGGAGCACAGTCTTTGCAAGCAGAGGAAGGAGTGCACCTAGGGCACAGATACAAGGGAAGAGAGCAAGCATATGCCCTTCACCACAGGCCATCTGGGCACCATCAGGGAGGAAGCTAGGAAAAACAACCCCCCAACAGAAACTTTATCACTGATTTGTGAAATAACCCTGCCCTCACCCTCTCAGGCCTAGCACCAGGCAGCCAAGTGGTGCCCATCTTCCACATTGTTTTACATTGTTCTTTTAAGGGAGAAGCAGAAACAAGCCAGCAGTGCCTGCAGACAGAAGCTTCTGAAAACACTCTGCACTGTCCACGAGTGCTCCTACTCTGCAGAGCTCAGCCACAACCCTGCAAGGACAAGGGGGTGCTGAAGGGCCCCACCACGCTGGTTTCACAGTGGAGGTGAGGAGCAGCTAGGCTTCTACTGTCCTCACCTCAGCCAGCCATGAGCCTCCTGGCCATAGCCAAGCAAGCAAGCAGTCCCAGCAGTGGATAACATCTGTTGGTGCTCTCTCACTGTCACAGACTGGTTGAGTTGGCTTGTTTCATCATAGTTCACTGACCTGACCTTTAACACCAGTGGCCATTAGCCATCTTTGCTGCAATTAGTTTGGTCACTACCAGAGGAGCTGGAGGTGCCCCTTTTGTCGATATGACACTCATGGACCCACACCTTGGGTGTGCTCTTGGCTGCACCTCCTGGCAGTATCACAGTACATTAGAAGCTGGAAGGGACCACCAGAGATCATTGAGTCCAACCCCCTTGCCAAAGCAGGATCACCTAGGGTAGTGAGCACAGGAATGCATCTAGGTGGGTTTTGAAAGTCTCCAGAGAAGGAGACTCCACAGCCTCTCTGGGCAGCCTGTTCCAGTGCTCTGTCACTCTCACTGTAAAGAAGTTTCTCCTCATGTTGAGGTGAAATCTTCTATGTTCAAGTTTGTACCTGTTGTCTCTTGTCTTATTAGTGTGCCCCCTCCACTTGACACCCACCCCTCAGATATTGATAGGCATTGATCATATATCCTCTCAGTCTTCTCTTCTCAAGACTAAACAGCCCCAGGGCTCTCAGTGTCTCTTCATAGGGGAGATGCTCAAGTCCCCTGACCATCCTCATGGGTCTCCCTCGTATTCTCTCCGGCAGGTCTCTGTCTCTTTTGAACTGGGAAGCCCAAAACTGGACACAGTATTCCAGGTGTGGTCTCACCAGGGTGGAGTAGAAGGGTAGAAGAACCTTCCTAGATCTGCTGGACACACTTTTCTTGATGCACCCCAGGATACCATTGGCTCCCTTGGCCACAAGGGCACATTGCTGTCCCATGCAGAACTTGTTGCCCACTAGGACTCCAAGGTCTTTCTCCACAGAGCTGCTTTCCAGCAGGGCAGCCCCTAGCCTGTACTGGTGCCTGCTGTTATTCCTCCCCAGATGCAGGACCCTGCACTTGTCCATACTGAACTTCATGAGGTTTGCCTGCACCCAGCTCTCCAGGCTGTCCACATCTCTCAGTAGTCCCCATGGGGCTTCCTCAGCCCCCAGGTTACAGGGTTGTGTTCAAGAGGCTGAGCCCCGAGCAAAAGGGAGGTGTCCCCCTCGCTCTCAGTGACCACACAAACACAGCAGTCGTGGATCCAGCCCTTGCCGGTTGTCTTCATTTCTTGCTTTCTGTTCAAGGCAAATGAAGAAGCACGGAGTGGGGCAGCAGGGGACATCATTTGGCAGGAAGACTTTCCTCTTTCAGAGTTGATTGCCTCTGAGATTGAGGAGGATTTACCCTACAACTCCTCTGTAAACACCAGACTCCCCCACGGTCACCCCCCCAGCAGCCATCCCCGCAGTCCGTGCGGATCTGCGGCCCACGAGCCTCTTTCTACAGCTCTGTGTCATTTTACCTCCCGGCGCTTTTCTGCTTCTCATTATCTCTGCAGAGCTGATGACACTTAGACATTTCATCTCCCTGGAGGCTTTTTCTGGTGCTCTAAGCCTGATTTATGCAAGGCAGTCATGGCTGTCCTGATCACCCACGCTCACCTCTGGCTTGTTAACACACCAGCCAGCCAAGGACCTTTCCGCTCCCACCAGCAGATCCAAACCAGGCTGAACCTCTGCACCCGCTGGAGTTAAAGCCTTGGCAGCTTTTTCCTATCCATTTCCCTCTCATTCATCACTGGCCATTAATCACAGCAGCCTCTTTTCACAGGGGACCTCCTTTCACAGATCCTGAGCTGCCCCTGCAGCTGCCAGGGTAAATCCCAGGGGCAGGTGCTGAACCAGGGCAAACCCAATTAACAGTCATTGGGTAATACTACTAATAACCTTAGCTTGGTCATGAATCCCAGCTGCTTAGAGAGCATCACCAGCTCAGGGTCCCTCCTCAGCTCAGTAGGGTAGTTCTGGTGGGGAAAGCAGCCTCTTCCCCAGCCTCACGTTTCCTGCTTTTGCTAGAAACCAGTTTGGGACCCGAACAGCTCTTAACACTTATCACTGCCTGTCCCCAGGGGCAGCTCCAGATCCAACATACAGCTACACCACATGTATATCTGCTTGCAACACCTCATTGGAGGAATTAAAGAGTGACAATGATACCATACTCAGGACACGATGACAACTGCTTCCATCTAGCCAAACAAGACTGAGGCCAAGGCTGGTCCAGCCTACTAAATGGTGCTAGAGCTTCAGGCTGGGCATGCTACCAAACATTACAGCAGAGCCCCTCAACACGGCCCCTAGACATCGTTGCATTTGCAGGCCTGGCGACCTTTCCAAGCTCCTCTCCACCATCCTGCTATTTCTTTTCAGGTTGTTTCTTGCTCCTTGTCCACGCTGCCTGCACAGGCTGTTTTGCAGGAGGAAGGGTCATCTCTTGTGAGCTGTCTGCATTGTACTTCATGCAAGGTGAGGCAAACTGCCTCTGCAAGGCAAACCTTGCCCCTCTGTGTTGTACTCAGAGGCATCTCTCCCCTGCGGGAAGCATCTGTCCTCTGTCCAAATCAATCACTGCCGTCACCAGGAGAGGAAGGGTGGCAATGCTATACCCTGGATACTCTGCACATTCCCTCCGAGACCTTTGCAGCACCCGTGTCCAGCCAGGCCTGCCAGGGAGGAGAAGGATTGAACAAGGGCAGCTGGACAGGAGCCCTGCAAGCCAGCCAGGCCTCCACATACCGGCCACAGAATTTGCATCTGAAGCTGGTAACAAATGAGGTGAAGGAAAAGTCTGGAATGAGGACCAAGTCTGGTCGTGGTTTGAGTGCTGGCTCCAGAGCAGCTGGTGCAGCCTGGCAAGCAACACACAACTCAGCTGTCCCTAACACCCTTGCTGAGCTGAAACTTCCTCCAGCATGGGCCAGGCATGCCATTCCACCTCCTTAACTTCTGCAGTCTGGTAAAATTGCAGGTAAGGAAAGGACCCCTGTGCCCTTCCCAAAGCTGACTTTATGCACCCAGGGTCCAAGGGGGTGTGGAGTTAAGAGAGCAGCTGCCCAAAGTGGTTTTCAGTGATGGACTACAACTAAAGATTCCCCTCCCTTGCTCCTCCAAACTCACAGACCCCAATATCCCAACAACGTGTCATCTGGAGCATAAGTGCTCCTCAACTCTTGCTGTGCTGTGAGCTCCCCTCGGTGAGCTCGGGTGTCCCCTCCTGTGCTGCCTGCAGAGCAAGAGCAGGCTCTCTTTTCACTGGATGCCATCCAGAGCTTCCACCGAGGCCCACAAAAAGGAGCTGGAGATGCTCCAAAGGGTGGGAGAAGGGGCACAGAGGCCAAGACCTAGGTGTTAGGCGGCACAGCATGAAGCCAGTCCCCGTGGGTGCTGGGGTGAGAGGTACGGTGGGGTCAAACCTTTCTATCACTACAGCTTGAGATTTCCCTTTTTCCATCTATCTTCCCCACCATCTGCTGAGGCGTCTGCAAGGGAGAGAAGGCTTGCAAGGGTCACTCTTGGGCCAAAGCAGATGGAAAGGACCTGCTGCGAGCATTTTAAGCAGAGATGGGCCAGACAGCTGCAGCGTGCCCCTCAGGCCCGCCTGACAGTTCGCTGGATCATCCAGTGCACAGAGAGAACCGGGGCCGAAATTGCTGGCTTACAACTGCACATGCCACCCTGGAGGCTCACTTGCGATGATGAAGGGTATGCAGCTGGACAAAGGAGTGAATTAGCAAGCTGTTTAAAGTCCTCCATCGGAGTCCTGAGCAAACAGATGGCGTCAGGGGCTGATCTCTCCCCCTCTTGGGGATCGTCAGAGACCAGGTCTTTCAAGGTACTCTCTGAGGTTGAGAGCCAGCAGCACCTTTGTTTGCTGCACAGAGCTCCAAGGCTTTCTCCTCTCCCTGCGCCTTTGAACCTGCTCCAGATTTCTCAGCTCTGCAAGCCTCCAAACATGGCCTGCTGTGGACCTAATTAACTCCCTTGTTCATTTATGGTCTTTTGTCACTAAAGCAAGTAATTGGTGCACGGAGGCGGCAGATCCTCGTGTGTGCTCACATGGACCTGACTGCTCTTTTTGGTCCGCTGGGGAAGCCCTCATCTACTTGCTAAGGGTGCCCTCAGCCTGTCTGCAGCCCTGTCTGCACCCAGCTACTTTGGGATCACCTGCAGAGAGAACACTGTCTCCCTAGCTCCCTCAGTATCTTTGCAGCCATCAGAAGACATCAGAGTTGTCAAAGGGCATGGCATCTTTGAACTAAAGCAAGAAAGTTTGGTTGGACCATGGATTGTACCCTAACCCTGTCTCACTTGCTAGCACTGAGACACCCCTCAGGGTTTCTCATCACTCCCTTTTGTCTGTTTGCTCATGCACACACACATGCCCAGGAGCCCCCAGCTCAGCAGGCAGGTGCAGACAGCAGAGACCTGGCAGTGATGCTGCCATATTAATTTCTCCCCCCATTGGTACTCACTCAGATGTGCACACAGCTGCATGGATGTAAGAACTTGGCCCCGCTGCTTTTTTACACCCCCACCCCACTGTGTTCTCTCTTAGCCCTGGCACCCCAAGGGTGGAGAACAGAGAGTGGCAAGGTCCTTTCATAGTGGGTGTCTAGGCAGGATTATCTCAGAGCTCTTGGACCAAACAGGCAGCTCCCCAGCCTTTGGAAACCTCCCTCTCCTCTCTAGGGTTGGGGGAAGGGATGCCAATGAACGTGTTTGTGCTGTTCTTCTTAATAGGGTGTTGTGTAACACAGAGACAAGTGACTACACCGGGGACCCCAGCTGAGAACAGAGACTTTAATCTTGCTGCCCAGGGAAAACTTGGAAAAAATACTTACATCTGTTCTCTTGCATTAGGCTCATGGCTCAGAGGCTGACAGCTGACCCTGGCTGCTCATGATGCCAAGGTATGGCCCCTGCCAAACAGTGCCAGGGTAAATTATGATGACTGATTAGAAAGGCAAAAGGCAGCCAGAGAAAACTGGGGTAGGAGTTCTCCCGGTGTGAGTTTCTAGAGGAGGGAAAAGACCAAGCCAGAGTGCATCAGGGCACTTTGTCTGCTGCACTACCACACTGGCAAACAGAGCAGAGAAGAAGTGATAGTGGAAGATAATAGGGCAGGGAATGAGATGCAGGAAGAGGGATAAAGGTGAGGAAGCAGAGAAGACACCACAATTGCATCCACCTCTCCATGGGGGTCAGCAAGGACAGGCTTCAGAAGACAACCCTCTTCCTCATCTTCTATCTACAAGCAGGGCTGACCGCATGAGAAGGGTATGGGGCAGATGTTGGCCTTGCAGAGCAGAGCACATTCTCCCTGACATGAGTCTGCCAGCTATAGAATGTGTAAGAGCAGAAGTATGGGACTCCCTAATGCAGCACAGCAACACAGCTCCCATCCAGGCTCAAGCTTTGTCATCACCTCACACCCAACCAACAGCTCAGGAGTATAAAGTTAGCTCTCCAGGAACAGACCACCACCACTGAAAGGTGGTGAAGAGCAGACATCTAGATGCTCTGGAAACATGTCAAATACTTCCCACCATGTTTGGTGGGGCTCTACATTGATACACCCACCAGGAACATGGTAGCTGCTGCACTGGCGCTACAAGGCAGGAGAGAGAACCCTTTCTTTGTGCAGGCCCCCTGAAAGCACTGCAGGATGTTGAGGGTGGGAGAGGGTTTCTGGAAAGCTGTTAACCCCCAGTTCTGTGAAGGACCTGCCTGTTCCTTTATCAAGTATTAAACTGACTCAGCTCTAATTAGCATTACTTCTATGACAAGGATAAAGCAGATTCCGCCTTCTTTCTGCCTCAGGCCACCAGTTGCCAAATACTCCTTCATGTCATCATCCTGTACAGGACAGTTGCTAGCTTCAAGAGAAGCAGAAAGAAAGCTCCTTTTATCCTCTTGTCCATCACAGGAAGGCTTTGGCCCTGAAGCAAGAAGGTTTGTTTGCTTTAAATCTCATTTAACCATGGATGTTTTCATTGCCCACATCCGTGTCACACTCTTATCCACACTTAGGAGGACAGGGAGGAAAGCTCTTGCTTTCCCCAGTCCTTCAGTGTGGCAGAAGCTTTGATTTAGCCACGTGCTCGATGCCTTTCAGTCCCTGCTGGCTGTCACTTTGACCTTGTTTGACAAGGCAGAGGGATCAGGAGGAGCTGTGTGTTTCCTCAGCACTCTTCAGCCTTTTATAAGCTTCTACTTGAACACCACAACCTCTTATCAGATTCTGATCCTCTATCCATCTCCATGGGCTCCCTCTTTACACCATCCTAAACCTTCAGTGCTGAATGGAGCACTCAAGGAGTGGGTATCCTGCTGACAAATGCAGACAAAGAGAGGTCTTCTGATCCATGAACACTCTGCACTAGAATTTAAAGATGCCTCTTGGGTTCAGCAGCACCAATTCCATGACTCTTTACCACATTCCTCCTCTCTGCTGTTGCTGTTTGTCCTGATGTCTTTCCCTCTGCTCCTTATAATGATGAAGAGTAGATCCCTCAAGGTCAGAGCCTCAGATCTGAGCTGGCTCAGCAGTACCAGGTGCATTACACCTCACCAGCACGTTTGATGTGGCTCCTCTGAAACCACGCCACTTTGTACTTAAATTGCAGGTCACGCTTGCTGAGGAGGAGCCAGAGGTGCTGAGGCACAGCAGAGCTAGCTCCCAGAGCCCCTTCCAAAAGGATACTGACACTACTAATCGCAAAGTTACTTGGGCCAAACCACCTCTATTCCAAAACAGCCTGGTGCAGAGAGTGCCCAAGGCAGGCAATGCCTGTGAAGAGACCATTTCAGGACAGTTCCCCCGAGGGTGGAAACAGGGTCTTTTTCTCCTTCTGTCCCTGGAGCTGCTGCACTGCTGTAGTCACCTACTGCAACTCATCCAAGCTCACGTCAACTTCCACTACCTCACGCTCTCTGGAAGGCCAGTGGTGCCTGCAGTTAATAAAAAAGTCCACTTTGTCATAACGAGCCCCAAAAAGCCTCTCTCTGCACATCAGCTCAATTCTGCTTTTCTGGTCGCTGTGCTAAACCTCCCTCACCCCTCCCAAAGCGATGACTAATCTGTCTCTCAAGGCCTGAGAGAACACATCTAATCTGGTTAGTGTAACTGCTGTTGCTTGTTCATATTAAGCACATTATTCTTCCTAAGCTATTTGTCCCGAGTCCCCCGAGAGAGTGCTGCAGGTTAATCGTACACATGTAAATCCAATTTCCTCTCACGCATTGTAAATGCAGCTGCCTGCTGGAAAACAAAAGGCCGAGGGGGAGCTACGCAGGAGGGGCTAAAGCAGAACAAGGAAACGCTTCCTAGAGGCTCAGTTCCTAGACGTTCCAGTTTGGGGATGAGAAGCAAGCAAGAGAATCTGCCAGCCAACTCGTTTGCTAGACTAAGAGATCTGCTGAGCAAAACACGACTCCCAGATAACAACAACCCCAGCTGCAGGGTTTCAAGGTTGCTGAACTTGACTACTCTTAGACCCGACCAGCTCAAGCTGACTGTCGGTCCCCCTCTGGTGGCCAACCGACTTCAGCCACCTTCTGGCAGCAGAACTGGGCTGCCACAGTGCTAGCTGTCCCTGCACCGAGGCACCTTCAGCGTCCCAGCGACCAGCATCACCTCGAGCATCGCTGAGCCCGGGGCAATGTGGCGCTGCCCAGAGGACTGTCGGGCAGCACAACTTCAAAGCACAGTGATGAGTCAGGGAGCATGGCAGACCTGGCCATCAGGACTGATGTCACTAAAGTCTTCTAAAAAGAAGAAGATTTGTTACCAGAACAGGCAGCATCTGCCCAATCCCTCCAACTGGACAGCCTTAGGGCTATCTACGACCAGGGCCTCAATTTTTAATAGCACTACTGTGTAGCACTAGGAGTCCCCATCTTGAAACAGGGCCCCATTGTGCCAGGATCTATAGAAAATCTGGGCACAGAGGGATAGTGGTCTCTTTGGGATGGGGAATGAGATGAAGAGAAAGGACAGAAGATGAACAGGAAGAGAGCAAGCAGATTGGAACAGAACAGCACGGTCAGCACAAGACATAGCAGTCAGTGAGATGTTCTCAAAGGGTGAGGACACAACACAAAGACAACAGTCTTGCTAGACAAGGCAACTATTTTTGCACTGTAATTTTTAGTTTGAACAAGTGCTACCAGTGTTGTTCCCAGTATAAAAGAATTCAGGAGAGGGAAGGCTGCATACCACTGCTGACTGCTGTGGTCACAGACAAGAAGGAGCTGCCAGTTTTCCCTAAGTGGGAGTCTGAGTCTGCTGCACACCAGCAGTAAAAGCCTCTGCAAATCTGAGCTGCCTTCTACACAGCAAACCAGTTCTCCAGACAAATCTGAAACCCCTGGAGCTGGTTTCCTCATCTTCCAAGAGGACTGTAGAGAATTGTATTTCCTTGTGTTTCTCTACCCACTGCCGTAAGCAGCACTACCTCGTCTCAAGGCTTCAGCTACCCAAGCACAGAGAGCCCCGAGCAGCTGTTCCTTCTGGTAAGAGATGAGATTCCTAAGATTACTCAAAAAAATTTCTAAGTTTATAAGCCTTCAGAGTTGTTATCATAAATCCCTAAATTGATGGGTGGGTATGGGTCAACACACTTCTTCCAGCATATCAGAGAATTCCTTCAAGAGGGAGAGAATTTGGTTTCGGCTGCCGCAGTCACTCCCCCCAGAAACCACCCAAGCTGGCTCCAGTCTTCACATGCCTCAGAGAACACTCTGGAGCAGCCTTAGGTCACTTCCAGTTTCCCTCCCTCACACGGCACAAGAGCTCTGCTTCCTTCCTCTGTACTCACTGCAGCTTTATATCAAGGCTAAGAGGCTTGGCTTTCAGCCTCACACCCCACTTCCAACCCCATATGCAATTGCCCGTGCCTCAACATACTTCGTAGCATGCCATCACCCCTGCAGAAGGGTAGCTGGAATGGACTGATGGGGAATTTGGGGTGATCTTCAGCTGCAGCTGTTTCATTTCTTACTGGAGGGGGGAGAAAAAAAAAAAAAAAAGAAGAAGAAAAAAGTTCTAGCAAATTATGTCTGAGAATGAAGACATTCATGCAGTAACACCTCCCACCTACAATCAGTTTCATGCTCTGGAGAGCAGGGATTAGGGTTTCTCATGCAGTCAGTGAAAAGACAAAAAGAAAATAATCAAAGAAGGAAGAAGGTTAAGAGGAAGATTCTAAAAATCTCAGATTCTGCATCATACAGCTGGTGCCAAAAGAGGCTGAGGTTCTAGTGGACTTTGTTGTTTCCTGTAGGTGTTTTCTTTATAGAGCTTCCATAATGACACATTCAAACTCTTCTTCTTGTTCTGTGTCAGGCCGGTCAGACACAAGATGGCTGCAGAACAGCTCAAACCACACAAAACAGTAATTCACTATAGGAACCAGGAGTTACAGCCTGGTTTGACTGACCAGCTCAGCCATAACACTATGAAAGCAAGATGAGGAAAGGCTGAGGCAGCTGAGTCTCTTTAGCTTGGAGAAGGGCAGACTGAGAGGTGACCTCATTAATGTTTTATAAATACGTGAAGGGCAAAGCTCAGGAGGATGAAGCCAGGCTCCAATGATAGGACAAGGGGCAATGGGTGCAAGCTGGAGCATAGGAGGTTCCACTTGAACATAAAGAAAAACTTTTTCACTGTGAGGGTGATGGAACACTGGAACAGGCTGCCTAGAGTTTGTGGAGTCTCCTCCTCTGGAGACATTCAAAACCCACCCAGACATTCCTGTGTGACCTGCTCCAGGTGACCCTGCCCTGGCAGGGGGGTTGGACTCAATGATCTTTGGAAGTCCCTTCCAACCCCTAACATTCTCTGATTCTGTGATGAGATCTTATCCAAATTAAGCATCATTTCCCCATTTTGTCATTCAGGTAGCTGAACAAATTCCTTCTCCATAGTTCTACAGTTGACACAAACAGCAAGTTGGGCAGAGGAACTGAGTGCATAAAAATCCCATTTCCCAAGCAGGTCATCTTGACACATCTCAGGTCAACTGGCCATGTGTGGAATTAAGCATGCTAAGACATCAGACAGCAACTTTCTATTGCTGGAGACACAAGCTGGGGCATGCAGGATTCCGGCACAAAGTGCATGGGCATGATTTCTCTCCCAGCCCCATGTTCATGCTAGGTGCCAGAGTAAATGAAGGCTGAATCCCTTTCCAAGACATCCCAAGAAACTGGTGATCAGGATGAAGAGCTCATAGGTCAGCCACATGATATCATCCATCCTGTAAGGAGAGGCAGAAACTTTAGAGTCTGCTTCATGCTAAAGTAATTCAGCATGCTGAGTGCTCTCCTTCCCATCCAGATAGAGTTTCTGGAAGCTCCAGCCTCCATTTGGCCCCTTTCCCATGAATAATGCTGGTCACAGCATGTAAAGACAAGTCCACACGGTTTGCTGTGGATCATTTTCCTCACGCCAGGTTCACAGACAAAGTCACTCACCTTTTAGTGCCCTGACCCCACCTCCAGCAGCTCAGGACCTCTGTGAGTTCCAGGGGACACTGGAACTTCAGTTTCTGGGTTCTTCATAACGCTTACCAGTTTTATCTGACCTGTCTTACCCAAGGCCAGCGTAAGACAACTTTGTTCCTGCAAGGAGCTTCCAGATAATACTATGACCCAGCTCAATGCTGCAGAGGCAATCCCTGAGACTCACACACACAGCTCGCTCTCTTTAGCTAGTGCTCATGGCTTGAAAGCCAAAATCAAAGCTAGATGCTGGTTTCATAACACATGAGAGCAACTGAGAGGAGATGTAATAAATGTCTATAAACATCTGAGGGCTGGGTGTCAAGAGGAAGGGGACAGGCTCTGCTCAGTTGCACCCTGGGATAGAACAAGGGGCAATGGATATAAACTACAGTACAGGAGGTTCCACCTCAACACAAGGTGAGGCTCACAGAGCACTGGAACAGGCTGCCCAGAGAGGTTGTGGAGTCTCCTTCTCTGGAAACTTTCAAGACCCATCTGGATGTGTTCCTGTGTGACCTGTGCCAGATTCTATGGTCCTGCTCAGGTGGGGCGGTTTGGACTTGATGATCTTCAGAAGTCCCTTCCAGTCCCTTGTAGGGGATGATTTGCCTTTGTTTGAATTAGAGAAAGCTATGCTTAGTCTGTAGCTCAGAGAGCGTTCTGTTTCCTCCTCACAGCAGGAAGGCTGGGGAGGGACTGTTTAGAAGGGCTTGTAGCAATAGATGAAGGGCAGTGGTTTCAAACTAGAGCAGGGTAGGTTCAGTTTGGAAGTTAGGAGGAAGCTCTTCATAATGAGGGTGGTAAAATACTGGACAGGTTGCCCAGAGAGGTGTTGGAGGGCCCATCCCAGGAGACATTCAAAACCATACTTGATGGGGCCCTGAGCAACCTGTTTTGGTTGCTGTCCCTGCTGACTGCAGCAGTGTTGGACAAGATGACCTTCAAGGGTCCCTTCCAACCCAATGCATTCTGTGATTCTGTAACTGCCTCCTCATATGGTGGGACACACACAGCCAGCCAATGCTATGCTGCCTGAAGATGGGCTAAATCTTTGCACAGCCCAGAAACAGTGGGTTTATTGCTTTACAGGCAGCAATACTATGGACACTGAATCATGTTACAGAATCTTCTCAAGTTTTAAAGTTATGATTTTAATCCTTAAGCTACAAAAGGAAAACCAGTAATAAATGGAATGCTTTGTCAGAGCTGGCAACAGCTCAAGCTCAGACAAATTTGATGTTACTCCTGAATGCAACAAGCTCTCAGCTTACTAATTACTCTGTCAGCAGACACTTTCAGGTACATTGTTTTGACCCTGCAACATTAACCTATTTTGTACATCTTTCAGAAACACAAAGTTTCTGATCCCCTCTCCTGACCTCATCTAATCCTCTTGACAGTACAGCAAAGAGCAAGTAGTACAAATAGCTGCAGCTCAGAATCAGGTAATACACAACCAGGTGACAAAGTACTTGCACCAACTGCTTTATTAATTTACATAAACCAGCCCTTAAAATACCTTCTGGCATCACCAGCTGATTCAGCTCATTTTCCAGCCTACTGAAGAGTGGCCTCAGTAGCCCGCAAGCCCCTGCCCAGAGTCCTACCTCTTCCCACAAGAGACTCACAGGTCCTCAAAGGCTGCAGATGGAGAACTGTCCTCTCCTCCCTACAGCAGACCCCAGCTAGACACCTGGAGGGGGTGCTTGCCCGTGGACAGCACTAATGAGTTTGATTCCCCCATAGCAAACTGCTGGCCAAGCTGTCAGCCCATGGCTTGGACGGGAGCACACTGCGATGGGTTAGGAACTGGCTGGATGGCCGAGCCCAGAGAGTGGTGGTGAATGGTGCCACATCCAGCTGGCAGCCAGTCAGTAGTGGTGTGCCCCAAGGATCAGTGCTGGGCCCTGTGCTCTTTAACATCTTTATTGATGATCTGGATGAGGGCATTGAGTCCATCATCAGTAAATTTGCGGACAACACCAAGCTGGGGGCAGGAGTTGATCTGCTGGAGGGTAGAGAGGCTCTGCAGAGAGACCTCAACAGGCTGGACAGATGGGCAGAGTGCAATGGCATGAGATTGAACACATCCAAGTGCCAGGTTCTGCACATTGGCCACAACAACCCCATGCAGTGCTACAGGCTGGGGTCAGAGCGGCTGGAGAGCAGCCAGGCGGAGAGGGACCTGGGGGTACTGGTCGATGGTAGGCTGAACATGAGCCTGCAGTGTGCCCAGGCAGCCAGGAGGGCCAATGGCATCCTGGCCTGCATCAGGAACAGTGTGGCCAGCAGGAGCAGGGAGGTCATTCTGCTCCTGTACACTGCACTGGTTAGGCCACACCTCGAGTACTGTGTCCAGTTCTGGGCCCCTCTGTTTAGGAAGGATGTTGACTTGCTGGAACGAGTCCAGAGAAGGGCAACAAAGTTGGTGAGGGGCTTGGAGCACAAGCCCTATGAGGAGAGGCTGAGGGAGCTGGGGCTGCTTAGCCTGGAGAAGAGGAGACTCAGGGGTGACCTTATCACTCTCTACAACTACCTGAAGGGAGGTTGTAGACAGGCAGATGTTGGTCTCTTCTTCCAGGCAGCCAGCACCAGAACAAGAGGACACAGTCTCAGGCTGCACCAGGGGAGGTTTAGGTTGGATGTTAGGAAGAAGCTCTATACAGAGAGAGTGATTGCCCATTGAATGGGCTGCCCAGGGAGGTGGTGGAGTCACCATCATTGGAGGTGTTCAGGAGGAGACTTGATGGGGTGCTTGGTGCCATGGATTAGCTGTTTGGGTGGGTTGGATTGGTTGAAGGGTTGGACGTGATGATCTTGAAGGTCTCTCCCAACCTGGTCTATTCTATTCTATTCCCTCAGGACAGCCCCAGAAGAACACTGAGCTGAGAAAGCAGTGGATGGTTTTAAAATATTTTATTTATTGTACAAACTATTTACAAAAAAAAAAAAAAAAAATCAGCTACTACAACCACAGGCTTCCAAATTTTGGCTGATCTCTGCCAGAAATTCACCAGAGATGACTAGGATTTGATCTGTATCATCCAAAGCTCCTGGTTTTTTGAAAGCATGCAACATGGCCTGCTGGTGCAGGCTGAAGCCAGGCCCTTTGCACCTCGAAGCAGCTTCAGGAAATGGAACCTGTCAAGAGAGGATACCAGGATCCTAAAGGTTTCTACAGAAGGGCCTCTATTAAGTGGGCATAAATAAAGGGTAGAAAGAAAAGTACCAAGCCTCTGCCAGAAGTAGCACACAGTATTGGTGACCAAAGCACATCCCCGTCGCCATTGCCAGCGCTCAGGGAAGCATAAAAAGTGACTGTACTGGGAAAGGGTATAAAGCCAGAGAGTAACTGAGAAACACTGGGATGGACCTCAGGAACATGGGACCAGCTAGGTGCCTATGGAAACAATGGGGATGGGTTTAGTTGACTAAGAGCACCCATCATAGTTCTCACTGCATTTGTGTTAAAGAAGAAAGTCCTTGGCATCTGCGCAGCTGCTGGGAAGCAGGGGGTGCTGTCTGCAATGCAATGAGAAGCATTTAGGAGCTCTTTCCAGCAGAGGAAGACTGCCCAATGTCCAGCTACTTCATCCTCAGAATTAAAAAGTCCAGCTCAAGAGAAGAAGGGAGAAGATTCCTGAGGAAGATGTCACTGGTAGAGTTGGCCCATAGCTACAAGGCTGAAAATATCCTCACCAGGTGAGACTTCAAGACAAGGCTGCAACTTGGGAACAGCACCAAACTATGCCTCCCAACAAACAGGAGTTTAGCTGAGCACTGCCACCTCCTCTCGGTCCCTGGAAAAAGCAGCTAAGTGGTGGCATGGAGAACACAAGAACTCTAACTCTACTGACCATGGAAGCTATCTGCAGTGTAAGTAAAATGGAACCCTATTCTCCACTCAAAGGAGGTCAGGACCTTGCAGAATGGAGCCTGCTCTAAAAAAGGGAGCACAACCATGACTGAAGTGATCGGTCAGAGTGCAACGGTGGCAACTCTCAAGCTGGCAGCCTACCAGCACCTCGGTGCCAGCGAGGGAATGAAATCACAAGGCAAAGAAATCCCCCTGAGTAGTCTCAATGCTCAGCTAGCTGCTTTTTGGCACCAAAATGGCTTATTGTCTTCTGTACACACTCAGCCCAGAATGGCTAAGATGCTGCCTTAAAAACATTTTGTAGCTGTAGAAATGTTTCCTCTAAATTCCCAGTCAATCCAACTAAGCTATCTCAGAAAAGCACAGAGTTACCCATACTGTGCAGATGTCTGCCTGGATCAGTTTGAGGGCAGCAGAAGGGGAGTGAAGAGGGTGATGCGACTTTTTGTCTAATATGGTGTTCTAAAATTAGCTCAGGGATGCCAGTCTGAGACTCCATTCTGGAAGAAATCCAGCAATTCCACAATCCAATGAAAACTTACATTGCAGGTAGTAGCAATACAGTTTGTGTCCTGCATGCTTTTGACTCCTGACCCACACTATCCAGGGGACTGCTGAGAAATTAGAGATCTTGCATTTTGTTTCAGTGAAGAACTCACCAAGATTCCCAAATTCCCCTTCCCTCCCTTTATTTCCCTGTGAAGGGCTGTATGGACTTCTAGCAACAACACACCCCAACCATAAGCTTACTTCTCAGGCTAGTCTGCCACTCCTCTCCCCAAAAGTCAGACAATGCTAAGTGCAGGCTGCTGAGTGATCACTTGAATGAAGTTCTAGTTAACATTTTGTGCTGGGAAGCCAGCAGCACTGAATGGAACAGGAGGAGAGTTGAAGAAAGAAGGTAGGAAGTTTGAGAGGACTGAAAGCCAGCTGCTCTCCAGGCACCAGCACCCCTCTGGAAACTGCCTGAAATGCATTAGAGAAAGAGAAACCTCAGGCTGTTGCATGATAGAGGTAGAAGCCAAGACCCTGGGGTGGAGGTACCATGTTCTGTCCAGTACCATCACCCAACAACAAATGCAAGCCCAGTGCACACTGTAGTTGCTTACTGACCTGCCACTGTTACTACATAACTTAATGTACCCTGAAGGTGAATGGGGGATAGGCATTGGTGCTCAGCATTAAGGGAATCACACGTGCCCATACTCTCTCTCCTGAGGAAAGGAAAAGAAGGTGAGGGCATGGGACAGCTTCCTGTGCAACATCAACTGTCTGAAACATTCAATGGAGGAGAAACTCCTCTTCCAGTTCATTTGCAGAGGCTGATTACCAGCCACTGCTGGAGAAGGACGCTTCTGCTGCTGGACCCTGGTGGAGGTAGTACAGGATCACTGCCAGGGCCAGCACTTGTGCTCCGAAGAGACTGTTCTCCCCTTTGGGTTACTTCCTCCAGTGGATACTACCCATTTTTCTCTGTGGCACAAGCAACAGCAGCATCCAGAGCAAGATGGGAGAAGGAGAACCAGAAACCCTTCTGGGTCAGGTGCTGAAAGGATGAACAACCCTATACTCTCCATGATTCAGAGTTAGATGAGCTATTGGGGAAGCATCACTGGGGGAGATGAGCCAAGACATGGAAAGTTAATAAGGCTTCCTGCAAGCCAGGTTTCCAACAAAGCTCCATGCTGGTTTCCCCTCTTCCTCCCAGAGAGCTACGATATAGGCAGCTCAACAGATCTCCTGCATCTCACTTTAACTTCTGCTTATGAACTTCATCTTATGACCGAAGGATGGGTATGCAGGGTGCATGGAAATCAAGTGCAATATCTCCTTGATGCATGTACCACAGTCCTTTTACTGTTTCACACTGAATCAAAGGGAGAATGAGAGAAAGGGAAAAGATGAGCTCTCAATGACATATCTGGGATGCAGAAAAGGCCACATGACATCTTCTGGATGACAAATTCCTTTACATGGAGTCTTTGCTCTGCCTCCATTCCCTGTGTGAAGAGAAGGAGAAAAAGCAGAGGACTGCACCTTGCCACGAAGGGCCAGGAGGGTAAGTGGTCTCCTGGAAAGGGGAAATCACAGCATGCCAAAGCCCTCACAGCCCTCGCTGATAGCTAGCTGCAGCATCTTGTGCACTTCCTCATAGGAGTCATAAGTAGGGAGGCACAGCTGGTTGAAACTGCAAAACAAAAGAAAAATTCCATTCAGACTAGGTCTGAGAGGATCATCCTCATCAGCTGCTTTCAGATGGGTTAACAAGAGCGTCACACACATTACGTGTTAGACACTGCTTGCCCACCACACCCAGCTAAGTGGCCTTCCCAAAAATCACAGTGCAGGAAGTCCTACCACCCCAGGATACTTACCAAGTGTGGGCTGTCGGCAAAGTACTGTGAGTTGGAGCTGCAATGATCTGGAAAGATGGACAAAGTGCAGCAAACCCTCCTGGGGGCAGTTGGGAGGAACCAGTTGTGAACTGTAAGAGCCTGGCCAGCTCTTCCTGTGTAAAACTGGAGACCACAGTCCAAAACCACCTCATAACCTGACAGAAAACAGTAGAGAGAAAGCCAGGTCAGGCAAGCAAATCAACTAAACATGTAAGCAAGTTGTAAGAAGATCAGCCAACTGCCCTTGCAAGCAAGTGCTCCACTAATAGCCAGACTTATTTTCTTTTTGTTTTACCAGGGTGACACGTAGATGCCAGTATTAGATCCTTTCTTATCAGTTCAGAGATGTCCCACGCTACTGCCTCCCACCAGTCCTTTCTTTTAAAGCAGAAAGGCTTCTTCTCTCCCCACAGAGATTTTTATTTTTAGCAATACTTGCAACAGGCAATGAGGTAGGTTTACAATGCAGAAGCTTGATTGCTTCTTGCACTATGCTGATCTTTTGATTTTTCACATCCTCTGTTACTTTGGCAGGAAGGTGGAACCAGCCTCTTGTTTACAGCTAGGAGCTTGTGCTCCCATTCTCTTTCCATCTTGGGTGCTTTGGCATCTTACATTGTATTTCTAAATGGAGCTGCTGCCATTACCATACCCATCAGGAAAGGCAGGGAGGAATGTGAACAATTACAAGGTACAAATTTAGGCAAGCACATCAATAGTCTTTACCACGGCACTGAATTCCAAACGCTCCACGTAGGCTGCAATCATAATCTTCAAACGTCCCTTAGAGACAAATACATCACCACGAATGTCTTCAGCAGCAATGATTCCCACTAACTCCTCCTGATTCCCCACTAAACTGTTCTTAATTAGTGCTTTGTTGGATTTCCTTAAAAAGGCTTCTGCTGCTGATTTTCACCTGCCTGATTAAGCATCATCTCTAGTCAGTCAGGCCGAAGGATCTCTCTAGGGAGAAGCATTAGTTCATAACGTGTGCAGTCCTACCCCTGACCCCTGAAACTTTTAGTTTGTCTTTCTGGAAGCCTAATTTCCAACCAGGGAATCTGTTCAAAATTTAAGCTGTCTTCTGCTGTAGTCAGGCATTTCCAGCAAGCAGGAAGGAGAAGCCTTTTCACCTACCTTCTCACGGAAGTGCCAAGATCCTCCTACGACTACAGCATGTGCCTTGAAGTCACAGACACTGATATCTCCAGTACCACACATAAGCAACTGAAAGGCAAGAGACTGTAGTCAGAAAGTCAGAAGCCCAGGAAACAAGGTGAGAGCTACTGTGCAAAGTACAAACATTTAAAATGCTTAGAGAGGTAGTGTTTTGGTTTTACTCCAGATGCAGAAAGCATTTGATTTGTCAGAGAGGAGGGGAGGTAGGGGTAGAGATGCTTAGGGAGGCAGCAATTACCTCAAGCTCATTTTCATCAAAAATAGCCAAGAGGTTTTCAGGAACTAACTCATTAAGACCTGGAAGAAAAGAGGAGAGAAGAACAGCAAGTGCTGTGCCCCTGGGACATGAAGGCAGAGAGGAGACGGGAGCAGACAACCTGTTACCTTTCAGGAAGTGATCCACCTCCTCTCTAACTTGATTGGCCAGCCTGTACTGTGCAAGCAGATTTAGATACAAGATTTTGTTTTCATTGGTTACTGGTATCTGAGCCCCTCCTGCTACCAGTTCCACCACCTGAAAACAAGAGAACACCTCACGTGAGTGGGACCAGCAGCATTCCCCAAACCTCAGCTCCTAATCAGAATAAACCCAAAGCAAAGAGCTACTGCCCAGAGTAAGCTTGGTTTTCTAGGGCAAGATAGCAGAGTTCTCAGCCTCCCCAGCTACAGGACAAAAGGGATTAAACTGTTCCACTTTCAGGAACTGCCCCCTCACCTTCTCCAGCTGTCCTGTTTTGCTATACTTCTCTTCAGCAAAGACCAGATCCATCTCACTCACATCATTGTTCAGTATGAAACAAACTTTGGATTTATAGAATTCTGGGTCATCTGTTTCAAAATACTGTGTGAAAGGAAAAGAAGACAGGGACGTGGGAGGGAGGGAACGAGCAAACAAACACAACCCCTCCACACATTGTTAACCAGGACTCTGGATCTGTTTCCACAACACCAGCATTCAACCTCTCCCCAGACCAAGAGAGGCTTCAGACAAGGCTGGGCAGCATCACCTTGTAATGCATACGAAGTCCTATGATCTGAGCCAGGAAGGATCGGGTGAAGCGAGCTCGCACCAGTTGTTTGTAAGCACCTCCCAGAGATGATTCATAAAGGCATTTCCCCACCAGGCGGCCTGCAAACTCGTACACTTTGAGTCGCAAGTACGTGGGACGCCCTGGATTTGGATGCACCTGTGAAGAGGGAGCAAGAGGAAATGTCCCAAGTACCAGACAACAGCAGCACAACTGCTGGAGCCCCTATTACAGGAAGGATCTGGACGTGCTGGAATGTGTTCAGAGAAGGGCCATGAGGATGAGCAGAGGGCTGGAGCTCCTCTCCTGTGAGGACAGACTGAGAGAGTTGGGACTATTTACTCTGGAGAAGGCTCCCAGAAGACCTTATTGTGACCTTCCAGTATCTTAGTGGAGCCTACAAGAAAGCTGGAGAGAGACCTTTTAGGGTGTCAGGTAATGATAGGACTAGGGAGAATGGAACAAAAATAAACAGAGGTAGATTCAGATTGGATGTTAGGAAGAAATTCTTCAGCACGAGGGTGGTGAGACACTGGCACAGGTTGCCCAGGGAGGTGGTGGAAGCCTCATCCCTGGAGGTTTTTAAGGCCAGGCTGGATGTGGCTCTGGGCAACCTGATCTAGTGTGAGGCGTCCCTGCCCATGGCTGGGGGGTTGGAACTAGATGATGCTTGAGATCCCTTCCAACCCTAACAATTCTGTGACTCTATGATTCTAAGTAACCAGTATGGGACTTCTTTGAGTAACTGCCTCTCTCAGGCTGCCCCAGGAGCTTTAGTGTAATATCCTCAATGCCAAGCAATAGCAATAAAATGCCTGAACCGGCCTAGGAAGAATACAGAATGTTTCATATGCACAAGCCATAAGCTGTAGGAGACCAGAAACAGACACTGAAACATTCAGAACCAACATAACTTCTATACACTCTGATGCCACCCTCTCTGGCCCAGAAATCCATCCCTCCCTGCTGACTGGTCACCCTCTGCTGTACATCCAGCCAGTCCTTTGACAATTCAATAGCCTAAGATCATTAAGTAAAGCTTTGAGATAGGTGCTGGAAGTGACTGTGCAAGCAAGCTAGAGAATGGGTAAGGCTGTAGACCACTTGACAGGAGCAGCAGCTGCATTATTTAACCATCAGTATGTCAATGCCCACGTTTCTGTGCATTCAGCACAGGAACTGCAGACTCACCAAGGCCTGGTTGTTATCACTGAAGCGTGTGAAGAGCTGACTCGTGGTATCAAACAGTGCCTTACAGATGAGCTCAAACCACTCTCGCCGTGGACCTCCCCAGTCCAGAGCTACAAGATAAACCAAGTTTGGTCATGCATGGGTCACCAAGCCAGGATTTTCATCCATGCTGTATTACCTAACATGAAAGCTCATTGCACTGAACAGCTCCGTGCCAAAAACGCAGTAGACAGGGACTCCAGAACTCTAGATTCTGCTCCCAAACACAGTCTTAATAGTTTTAATTTGAACCTCAAGTCCTTATGTAAAGTAGGGATAGAATAGCACCAGTGGGATAATCCACTAACATCTGTGAGAAAAGTGGAAGGGCTGGAAAGCCACAAAAGGATAGATATAGAATCACAGAATCAACAAGGTTGGAAAAGACCTCAAAGATCATCAAGTCCAACCTGTCAGCCAACACCTCATGACTACTAGACCATGGCACCAAGTGCCACGTCCAGTCCCCTCTTGAACACCTGCAGGGATGGTGACTCCACCACCTCCCTGGGCAGCCCATTCCAATGGCCAGCTTGAGACTGTGTCCTCTTGTTCTGGTGCTGATTGCCTGGGAGAAGAGACCAACCCCCTCCTGGCTACAACCACCTTTCAGGTAGTTGTAGACAGCAATAAGGTTTCCCCTGAGCCTCCTCTTCTCCAGGCTAAGGAACCTCAGCTCCCTCAGCCTCTCCTCATAGGGATTGTCCTCAAGGCCTCTCCCCAGCCTTTTAGCCCTTCTCTGGACAAGTTCAAGAGTCTCAATCTCCTTCTTAAACTGAGGGGCCCAGAACTGGACACAGGACTCAAGGTGTGGCCTGACCAGTGCTGAGGACAGGGGCAGAATGACTTCCCTGCTCCTGCTGGCCACACTGTTCCTGATACAGGCCAGGATGCCATTGTCCTTCTTGGCCACCTGGGCACACTGCTGGCTCATGTTCATCTGGCTGTCAATCAGTACCCCCAGGTCCCTTTCTGTTTGGCTGCTCTCCAGCCGCTCCGACCCCAGCCTGTAGCTCTGCATGGGGTTGTTGTGACCAAAGTGCAGCACCCAGCATTTGGACTTATTGAATGCCATCATGCTGGACTCTGCCCATCTGTCCAGCCTGTCAAGATACCTCTGCAGAGCCCTCCTACCTTCTAACAGATCAACATCTGCTCCCAACTTGGTGTAATCTGCAAATTTACTGATGACTGACTCAATCCCCTCATCCAGATCATCAATGAAGATATTAAGCAGGATGAGGCCCAGCACTGATCCCTAGGGGACACCACTGGTGACAGGCTGCCAGCTGGATGTGGCACCATTCACCACCACTCTCTGGACTCAGCCTCCAGCCAGTTCCTAACCCAGCACAGAGTGCTGCTGTCCAAGCCATGGGCTGACAGCTTGGCCAGGAGTTTGCTGTGGGGGACGGTGTCAAAGGCCTTGCTGAAGTCCAGATGGACTACATCCACAGCCTACATACTACAGGAAACCAGAATTAATGACTAAAACTACCCTGCCATCATATTGCTTTCATTTCTTCCTCAAATAGATTCACAGGATAACTCACCTTCTTCATCCTGAAAAATCACTTCAAAGTTTTTGCTCCAGTCAGAAACAGAAAAATTTCTTGTGGCTTTAAAAGACTGCAAGAGAAAAACAAAAACAGAGAAGAAAAAAGAAAACAGCAAGAGCCATTACTGCCTGGCACCATGTATCCATCAGGCAGCCTTGCACAGTGGCAATTTAAGCAACACAAAATCCAAGAAACAGCCTGGTACTCTAAAGCATAGAAATGAGGATTGGGAACCCCTAAAGTCTAACTCTTATTTGTCCAAAGCCACAGAAGCCAATTCTTCATTTTCTGTTGAGGCACATTATCCATTCATTTTATCTTAGCACAGATATATCCCTCTCAAGGCTGCAGTATTGTTTAAGGTATTAAAATGCCTGTGGGAAGGAGCAATTTCTGCAAAGCACTGCCAGCCCACGAGTTGGATTTCAAAGAGGAATGTTTCAGAGAGCATTGGAAAATAGCTTGAAGGGTTCACCGAGTTCATACTTCAAGCAAGTCACGACACAGAAAAGTATAAAAGTATTTCAAATGTCTAGAACTTCCTGTGTCCTGATTCTGGATTGCAATTAAAGACAACTTTAAAAGTTACCAGTGTGACTGAGATCTGCTGTGTGACTTTGGCTTACCTTACCTTCGAATAGGTTAGAGCATCACGCTAGTCACACCTCTGGTCACGCTCATTGTGCCCATCGACCTTGGGCACTAAAGCTTACATTGATGATGAGGATGATTATGGCACTAAGTTTGTCTCACTAGGCTGTTACACCAGTGCTCATGACAGTGCAGGAGTTTCCAAAACAGCAGGAAAAAGTGGTGACAGAAATACTGTTTTGAAGTGAAGTCATTTTGTAGCAAGCTATTAACTGAATCTCATTAACACTGCCAAGCCGAGATGTGAAGAAAACATTCCAAAACACAATTTACTGTGAGTAAACCAAGGAAAACCCCAGACACTCCTGCTTTCCCCAGAAAGGTTCTTCTCCATCTTTATATAGCACTACTGTGGCAAGACAACATGTGGAAATGTAAGTCAGAATAACTGCCTGCCCTGCATACCCAGGATTGGAATGTCAGTTAAGAACTCTGTTACACACATGACTCTTTCTTAAGTATAGTTTTGGAAATATATCATCTTAGGTCAGCAGCAATGAAGACTTAACTCAAGGACTCTACAAACTATTTTATCATCATACTGAACCACTACTAGGAGCCTGTTGATGCAAGAGCTCCATGCATGTAGGTCAGTAACACATGAATTGAAAGCTTATCTCACTGAATGGCTCCATACCAGAAAAACAGTAGATGCTCAGGAGCTCTAGAGGCTCTGCTCTAACATCTGGTGCAGGCAGACAGGCTCATTCTGGGCCTCAGGTTCCAGTATATCAAGTGGGGACAGAATAGCACCAGCAGATCTCCTGCTTTTACAGGCTCTGCATGCATTTACCCTAGACATCTCTCAGGGCTTGATTTACTCTGTGACAAGTCCCTTAAAAATTTATCAGGACTGAAGTTTCCCAGTTACTTAACAACTTGATCTGAGCCCACTGGCTGCAGAGAAGGAAAAGAACATCCCAGACAACACCAAACCTGAACACAGAGGAGCTACCTTGATATTTTTTTCTCTTTTTTTTTGGACTTTTTCCCACCTCAAGCTGTCTGCTGCCTTGGCCCCAGAGAGCCATACACTCACCGACTCCAGCAGACAGTGACGGCTGACCTTCAGCGTGACCTTGGAGTGAGGCCTTTTCATGTGCACCTGGCGTAGCTCTCGCTGGAAGAAGTTCACTTTGTCCTGGAAGGTCTCTGAGCCTCCTGAGAACAGTAGCAAAGTGGCCTCAGCTGTCAACAGCTCAAACATCTAGAAGGCATCTCTGAGGCTAACTGCACAGGCCGGCTTTACAGCCCAAGGATGAGTTTATTACGGCAAACTCTGGAAACAGAACTCTAAAGAAAGTTTGCAGCTGGTCTTGGTGATACTCAGATCAGATGCACGTTCAAAGAGCCTGACAGAAAAGCCAAACAGCTGGCATGATGAAACACATTTTGTGGAAGCACCAATTGGAACAGAACATAAAGCTCCAGAAATCAAGAGTTCTCATCTAAGGTCATTCAAAACTGGTAGTCTTCATTCCCCAGGGAAACTAGCAGACTCAAGCGCTAACCTTCTGACTGCTGCACCCACCTCACTGCCCCTTTACCTATGTTTTTATGCAGAGAGCGAATGAAAGTGGCTGCCAAGATGTTCCTCTCCTTGCAGCTGAGCTCCACAGGGGGTTGGATCCCATCATCCACCACCAGTGTCAGTAATTTGTGCACAGGGTCAGGACCAAGGTATGAAAACTAGCAGCAAAAAGATGCAAGAAAGGGTAAACCATCATGCAGAAGGTGCAGTACGTTCAGTAGACAGAGCAACACCACCTGCACTCTAAGACTCTCTGCTCACCCATGCACATGCAGTTAACAGGAACACTTTTTCAAGCAACCAGACTCAAGTTAGGAGGCTGCATTAAACTTCACACCCTCACCTAGGGGGCTTCAGTGGACACAATCTCAGCACTTTATCAAGTTTACAAGGAAAACAAACGAGAAATGTGAAAGGATTCAAGATTTTTGTCTAGCATTGGGACAAAAGGCAGAGAGGAGTCATACAACTGGTTCCTATTAATAAATATTAGTGGAATTTAGGTGCTAAGAAGGAATTCCAGAGTTGGATTTTATGTTGCTCTGTGGGTGGAAGCCCTTCCCTCCAAAAAAGAGAAATCAGACAGTCATTCACAAGGACAATATGGAGGTGCAGTGACAGCTACAGGGGAAGAGGCTCACCTTTGTGCCAGGACACACTCTAAAGGTGAAAAGGCGCCATGGAATGATCTTCAGGTAAAATTCTTTCACTGAGAATTGCTGAGTAACCACAAGAAAAAGAGAAGTTAAAGGTCACACATCTGTTAAGGACTGTCCCTGAAGCACACAAGGCACAGGACTTATCTGTAAGGCCAGGCCTTCCTCCAACCCCAAGAACAGATTTCTGCAACCTTTGATGACATCTCCTTCTGACACAAGACATAAAAGCCTTTAAAGCTGTACAGAACTGTAAGCAACTTGTCAGCAAGACTTTACTGTGTGCATCTACAATGCATGTGGGAAACATGACACAGATTTTACAGCAGCAACCCACTGTGATCAGCAGAACATAACCTGTCTAACTGGAAGATAACATTAAGTACACTTGAGACACCAAATCCAGCACAAGATTGTAACACACTGACAGAAGGGGATTAGAAGTCACGTGGGCAGAACTACTGCTACTACTCCTTAATTTTCACAACCATGTTAAATAACTTTTAAAAAGCACCTGCAATTGCTAAACCCAGGAGAGCTACAGACATTTCTTCTCTGTGTATTTCCACCAGAACAAGAGAAAATACTAGCTGTAGAACTGTTGCTTTTTGGAGAGCAAGCTAAGATGAAACGTCAGCATCTTTAGACAAAGCACAAAGCCATTTTCTGCACAAGCCTGTTCTATCTGCAATGAGTGGAGGGAAAAAGAAAACCCTAACAAACAACAGAACAACCAACAAGCATCATGTCTCCAGAAACCAAATAAATATGAACAACAGCCACTTAAAGAAGTAACAGCACAGTAACAGTATCTACTGTACAGGACAGATGCTCTAGGTACAGAGAGCACCTGAAGGGGGCATATAAGAAGGATGTAAGGGGACTGTTTAAAAAAGGCCTGTAGTGATAGGATGAGGGGGAATGGAATGGAATGGAATGGAATGGAATGGAATGGAATGGAATGGAATGGAATGGAATGGAATGGAATGGAATGGAATGGAATGGAATGGAATGGAATGGAATGGAATGGAATGGAATGGAATGGAATGGAATGGAATGGAATGGAATGGAATGGAATGGAATGGAATGGAATGGAATGGAATGGAATGGAATGGAATGGAATGGAATGGAATGGAATGGAATGGAATGGAATGGAATGGAATGGAATGGAATGGAATGGAATGGAATGGAATGGAATGGAATGGAATGGAATGGAATGGAATGGAATGGAATGGAATGGAATGGAATGGAATGGAATGGAATGGAATGGAATGGAATGGAATGGAATGGAATGGAATGGAATGGAATGGAATGGAATGGAATGGAATGGAATGGAATGGAATGGAATGGAATGGAATGGAATGGAATGGAATGGAATGGAATGGAATGGAATGGAATGGAATGGAATGGAATGGAATGGAATGGAATGGAATGGAATGGAATGGAATGGAATGGAATGGAATGGAATGGAATGGAATGGAATGGAATGGAATGGAATGGAATGGAATGGAATGGAATGGAATGGAATGGAATGGAATGGAATGGAATGGAATGGAATGGAATGGAATGGAATGGAATGGACCGGACCGGACCGGACCTTCAAGATCATCGTGTCCAACCCATCAACCAACACCACCTAATCAACTAAACCATGGCACCCCATCCAGTCTCTTCCTAAACACCTCCAGTGACGGTGACTCCACCACCTCCTTGGGCAGCCCATTCCAATGGGCAATCACTCTCTCTGTGTAGAATTTCTTCCTCGAACCCAGTCTGAACCTTCCCTGGCACAGCTTGAGACTAGTTTCAAACTAGGGAAGAGCAGATTTAGATTAGATGTTAGGAACAAGTTCTTTACCATGAGGGCAGTGGAGAACTGGAACAGGCAAGTAGTTGAGGCACCATCCCTGGAGATATTCAAGGTGAGTCTTGACAGGGCTTTAGGCAACCTGATCTAGTTAAGCATGCCCCTGTTTACTGCAGAGGGCATTGGATTAGATGACCTTTGGAGGTCCTTTCCAACTCAGACCATTCCATGATGATATCCAGGGATACAATTACACACACTTGTATTAACAACTTTGCCACCTACCGGGAACCGGCAACAGTAGCCACTTCTGGCAGTCTCCTTTACTAGGTAAAGCAACAGAAAAGTCCACAAGGGGACCCCACTGATGAGAGAACGCTGCACTCATGAGGACCCAGCATGCATTCCCAAAGTCAGTTCTTAAAGCCACATGCAGCAAAGATTTAGAAATCTCTAGCAACAGCCCTCCAATTATAACTGCTTCACAGCCCTCCCTCTCCCTCTCTCTGTGTCAGGAAAGCAGTTCCTGGATTAGTCTTTCACTTTGATAATTATCACTGCATTGTTCAGAATGCATTCAGATCAAGTGATTAACAAAGTGAATTTAAATCTGTTAGTAGATTTAGTGGAATCTTATTTTAAGTTCCCTTGAATGCTTGTAGGAAATAAAGGGTTCTCTCTTCTGTTAACATACTCTTACTGTAACAGTAAGTCAGTTTCTCTGGACTTGATTAAATTCTGGTTCTTCTACTCATATATTTACCCTCTGTCCTCCAATCTCTTCCTTTTCTTTTCCCTGAAATATTCAAGAAACTAAACAGCAGCATAAAATCTGAGAATCTCTTTAAGTTCTGACCTACAGGTATCAGAAACAGAGAAAGGGTCTGACCTGACTAGAGCAAAGGAAAGGCAAACAGACTATGTATTGAACAATCAGTGAGAATAGAATTAACCAGGTTGGAAAAGACCTTTGAGATCATCAAGTCCAACCTATCACCCAACACTATCTAATCAACTAAACCATGGCACCAAGCACCCCATCCAGTCTCTTCCTAAACGCCTCCAGAGATGGTGACTCCACCACCTCCCTGGGCAGCATATTCCAATGGCCAATCCCTCTTTCTATGAAGAATTTCTTCCTAACATCCAGCCTAAACCTTCCCTGGTGCAGCTTCAGACTGTGTCCTATTGTTCTGGTGCTGGTTGCCTGGGAGAAGAGACCAACCCCCACCTGTCTACAACCTCCCGTCAGGTAGTTGTAGACAGCAATAAGGTCTCCCCTGAGCCTCCTTCCCAGTAGGCTTTAGATTATACCTACAAAGACACACGGTGTCCTGAAACTTTGAGGATGATTTTTAGTGTTATTCTCAGCCACGTGCTCCATGTTTGCTGCCTGGCCTTAGGCAAACCTTTGTAAACCAAATCTCAGGCACATAAATCTGGAGCTAAAATAGAAGACACACGAAAGCTCTCCAGCTGCAGTGTCATTTAAACACGTGTTCAAGGCTGGTAACTTTTTGATCCCTACCTTAGGTGACACATAGCAGTACACTTTTTTAGGTTTCTTCACTTTCTCAGGGGTTTGGCTGTCAGAGGGCGAATCTTCATCCTCCTCCTCGGCCGCGGTGGAAGGCCGGCGCTGGGAGGGGCTCAGGTGCGTCGGTGGAAGTTGCCACTGCGTGTTGGTGTAACTGGGAGCATCATAAAGGTAGGCTTCGAAGTAAATACTGACTCCTGAGGTGGACACGTTGCGTTCTACAATGTTCTTTTCATTCTCTGAAAGAAAGAGATACAAAAGAGTTATGTATATGAGATTTAACACATCCAAGTGCCAGGTTCTGCACATTGGCCACAACAACCCCAAGCAGTGCTACAGGCTGGGGTGAGAGTAGCTGGAGAGCGGCCAGGCAGAGAGGGACCTACCGGTGCTGGTTGATAGTAGGCTGAACATGAGCCAACAGTGTGCCCAGGTGGCCAAGAAGGCCAATGGCATCCTGGCCTGTATCAGGAATAGTGTGGCCAGCAGGAGCAGGGAGGTCATTCTGCCCCTGTACACTGCACTGGTCAGGCCACACCTTGAGTCCTGTGTCCAGTTCTGGGCCCCTCAGTTTAGGAAAGATACTGACTTACCAGAACATGTCCAGAGGAGGGCAACAAAGCTGGGCAGGGGTTTGGAGCACAAGCCCTATGAGGAGAGGCTGAGGGAGCTAGGGTTGCTTAGCCTGGAGAAGAGGAGGCTCAGGGGAAAACTTATTGCTGTCTACAACTGCCTGAAGGGAGGTTGTAGACAGGTGGGGGCTGGTCTCTTCTCCCAGGCAACCAGCACCAGAACAAGAGAACACAGTCTGAAGCTGCACCAGGGGAGGTTTAGGCTGGATGCTAGGAAGAAGTTCTTCACAGAAAGAGTGATTGGCCACTGGAATGGGCTGCCCATGGAACTGGTGGAGTCACCACCACTGAAGGTGTTTAGGAAGAGACTGGATGGGGTGCTTGGTGCCATGGTTTAGTTGATTAGATAGTGTTGGGTGATAGGTTGGACTCAATGATCTCAAAAGTCTTTTCCAACCTGGTCAATTCAAGTCAAGTCAATCCTATCCTATTCTGTGTGTTCATGGAGACTAGAATTACGAAGAGAAAAAGAAAAAGAGAGACTCCACAGACCACCACCAAATTAGGCACTGTCATTTTTAAAGCAAAGGCTACAAATCTAAAGGAAAACCTGGTCAAGTGAAACCCTGCTAAAGAAACCCAGGAGTGGAGTGAAAAGATTTCAAGACAGCTGTTTGTCTGTCCTGGCCTCTGAACAGAGACAAATTGAATAAAAAAAAAAAAAGGGAAGAAGACATACAGAATCTCTCTCAGAAGGCCAGCCTAGACTCAGAGCCATCTGACAGCCACACTGCAGACTGGCTCTCTCCTGGAGAAACCAGGAATTAAGCACATAGGTTACAAGCAGTGCTCTTCATTCATATAGCTTAACACACCATACATGACTGGCTCACTTCTGGTGTGGCTCAGGTACCAAGTACTAGCAAGCAACAAAGGTTGAGTAATTTCAAAGGTAAACCTTCAGAGATGGGGGGGGAAACACACATGTTTTTATCTGCTGATGGAACAGAGTGTCAGCATCTCCCTTCTCAGCATCAAATTCATTTCCTTAACATTTTTAAAGGAATAGGCATTTCTTCAGCAATCAAGCATGGCTAGTAGCTAGCCTGCAGAGAAGCCACATTTAGCTCTGCTATACCAGTGTGCAACACATCTTGTAAGGGGACACCTGGAGAACAAATACTGAGTAGATTTTAACTCACCACTTAAAACAATGATGTCAAAATCACCATTGCTTATGGGCTGGTTCTGGTAGGAGATGCAGGCATGGAAACACCCCCTGCAGTGCAAGGTGAGTCGGAAGAACACTTCACACGTCTGGCGATTGGACACCACAGACTTCTCAAAAACAACATCAGAGCTCTCTTCTTCTTGAGGACCCAGCTAAACAGAAAACAAATGAATAAAGGAAGGTCTCTAGCTCACCTCAAGTCAAGCATCATGGGTTGAAGTTGCACTCACCTCATGGATGGAGAGGCTGTAGTTGTGCTCATCTATCAGGGACACAGAATTGCTGGTGGGATTGTCATACTCATCTCTGGGAGCTATCTGCAGAGTGTGCTGCTGCCCACAGGTCAGCACCAGAGTGGAGAAATGGCAGACTATTTTGGTTTTGGAAGGAACCACCATTCCTGAGGCAGATAACAACAATTTAGAGTCAAACAAACTCCAAAGTGAAGCTACAAAGACCTAAAGAAAGAACAACTGGGGCACAAATTTTGACCCCTTAAAAGGGGAGCAAATCTAACCCCATTCTATGCCCACACACTGAAAAGCCCAAGTATCTGAGCACTGAAACACACGGCGTGGTGCACAGGGTTTGCCTTGGTCAGAAATTTAATACTAGGAAATAAAGGAAATGTAGTTAATAGCCCTCAAAAAAAAAAAAAAAGCTTTTCCCACCATTCTAAGTACAAAAAGCATAAAAACTACAAGTCAGATGACATCCAAGGAAACCTGCAAATTCGTATTTTCAAACAAACTCTGACTTGGAGGGTATCCAAATTAAACCTGAGCTTCCTCTTTCTGAAGGGGGACCTTAGCAAGCTTGGTGCCTATTCACAATGGCATGGAATAGAGGTACTTTCGATGAATATATGCACTAAACATAAAAGAGGATGAGTGGTATCCAAAAAAAACCCCAAAAGCAGATGGAAACAAATTTAAACTGGATAGAAAAGGGAAGGTTTTTAAAGAAGTGCCCAATCAAAAGCAGGAACTGCTCCAAGAGTTTAAAGGAATAGAGTAGGGTATTCAAAAGAGGAAGAGTCAAACCATGATGACATTTCCAAACTAAATACAAATAATACCTTTGCAATAGGCATCCTCTGACTACTAAATGGATTGCAAAGTTAATCTGGGTCGAGGCAATCCCAGGCACAAATCCAGGCTGGGCAGTGACTGGCTGGAAAGCAGCCCTGAGGAGAGAGACTTGGGGGTGCTGGGGGACAAAAAGCTCAACATGAGCTCTCAGTGTGCACTTGCAGCCTGCAAAGCCAATCAGATCCTGGGCTGCATCAGGAGAAGTGTGGCCAGCAGGTCGAGGGAGGTGATCCTCCCCCTCTACTCAGCTCTGATGAGACCCCACCTGGAGTACTGCCTCCAGTTCTGGAGCCCCTATTACAGGAGGGATGTGGAGGTGCTGGAAGGTGTCCAGAGAAGGGCCACAAGGATGATCAGAGGGCTGGAGCACCTCTCCTATGAGGACAGACTGAAGGAGTTGGGGCTGTTCAGTCTGGAGAAGAGAAGGCTCCGAGGGGACCTAATTGTGGCCTTCCAGTATCTGAAGGGGGCCTACAGGAAGGCTGGGGAAGGACTTCTCAGGATCTCAGGTAGTGATAGGACTAGGGGGAATGGAATGAAGCTGGAGGTGGGGAGATTCAGGCTGGATGTGAGGAGGAGGTTCTTCACCATGAGAGTGGTGAAGCCCTGGAATGGGTTGTCCAGGGAGGTGGTTGAGGCCCCGTCCCTGGAGGTGTTTAAGCCCAGGCTGGATGAGGCTCTGGCCAGCCTGATCTAGTGTGGGGTGTCCCTGCCCATGGCAGGGGGGTTGGAACTAGATGATCCTTGTGGTCCCTTCCAACCCTGACTGATACTATGATACTATGATAATACACAATGGAGAACATGATACAAGTGGTAAGGGAGTTTAAGCAGCACCAATGACTTACTCTGTCAGGCAGTCACTAATTTGCCAGGTACTGGCAGTCACAAGAATGTTTTAGCTATGGGTCTGTGGCTGGGACATACACACAGCAAAAGGAAAATGGTGAAGGGTAACCCTTTCCCTGCCACCTACCTATTTTAGCTGGAAACACATTTACCTAACCGCCTCCAATATCCCCAGGTCTACTTTGAATCACGAGAAGGCTACTTAGACCTTACCTGGCTGAAACACCTTGTAGTAGGGGCTGTAGGCCACATTCAAGCCACCGAGTTTTACAGAGATCTCGTATCTCCCAGCCCTGCGCACAGTGAAGGCCACTTTCACCACATTGGAATTAGGCTCCTGAAGAACTTCCTGGGTTACAGGAATATCAATTGCTAGCTCCACATGGCAGATGTGAACTCGCAGCCCCACAGGCCGGTGAGCAGGGAAGGGTTGCCCATTTTTATAGAACAACTGCATGGGAAATGGAGAAGTTCAGGTCAGCAAAAATACGGAGTGAACAGAGAAAGAGAAAGCAAGCTGCCTTGGGAAAACCAAGGGCAAGAACCCCAGCTCAGCAAAGGAAAAGAAAACGTACAGCCAGCTCTGTCACGCAGGCTGTGTCCTCCGAAGCAAATAGGGCACAAGCGGGCATTGAACAGCTTCATTCTCTTTTGTGCTGGGGCTCATTTGAGCGCCCTGAAAAGAATATGCCTCTAGGCATTTCTTCTCTGTACTATTAGTGCAGTATCAGAGCAGAAACCAAGAGAATCTGCTACTGAAAGGAAAAAAGCAAAGCCATGTCCTTTCAGAAGAACAAGCAGATCTTGTCCTTTTGCACAGCTACACTTGGGAAAAGCTCTCACTAATAGAGAAGAAAGGATGTTATAGAAACAGTGTGGAGAAGATGCTGACCTGAGGAGCTGACCCGCTCTGTACTGATGAAAGGCATCAGCATGAAGACAACACGTTAGATTAAATCCCAGGCAGTTCAATCACACAAGTGATCCCCAATTTCAGAAGGTAACACACCTCCAACAGTACTTCCTTGCACAGAAAGAATTATACCTGGAAACCCTATGGCTCTTCAAGAGCACCAACTTGTGTGCCAGCTCCTGCCTTTCATCTGCAACCAGCCTGCAGTTGGCAGAAGGTTACTACTGTTCCCTGTTTCTAAACAAAGGAGGGATGGGGCTTAAAGTAGCATGTCCCTTGACTGTCAGTGAAAGAAACCAGTGCATGCAGCAGCTACTGTTGATGAATAAAGGGCTAAGCACATGGGAGACAAGCATGAAGTGCAAGGGCACACTGCAGGACCTGCCTTGAGTAACAGTAAGGTGAAGCAATTAAATTTAATTGGCAGGAACAGAACAAGTCCCTTTCCCCTCAGCTCTTTTTCACTGCCTGCCCTGGGGTTAGGACTCCTCATTTAGCCTCCAACAGAAGGAGTTTCCTTGCCTTCCCAAGAGGGACAGGTATGTCAACCTAGCTGAACCATTTTTGTTTTGATACCCTTCTGGCTTCAGAAGGTGGGGCAGAAAGATGGGCACATGAGCCCAGCAAAACCTGTTCAAACGCTCTCTACGTAGCTCCAAACTCTCAGTGCTCAGGCCTCTCATTCATTTGTATTGCTTGTCCCATTCCCCTAGTCTTGGCCTTTTGGTATTGTAGGGAAATGAGTTCTTGGCAAGCTTTTCCAGGTCAGACAGAATAACACTCAAATTTTTGAGGAACAGGGAGTGG
Source organism: Melanerpes formicivorus (assembly GCF_026170545.1). Taxonomy (NCBI): domain Eukaryota; kingdom Metazoa; phylum Chordata; class Aves; order Piciformes; family Picidae; genus Melanerpes; species Melanerpes formicivorus. The sequence goes on from NW_027142442.1 coordinate 1,607,713, forward strand.
CCATGGAGCTTTATTGCTCTTGGGTTGGTAGAATGCCCACTCCCACGCTCCCAACTTCAGCTGCATAACCAAGATAGCACCAAGTCTGTTGAAGCCAAGGCTCAGCCCACTCACTTCCCAGTAAAGGAAGCAGTAGCTAGCACAAACCTGGTCTCCTCTGGCTCTTCAGAGAATTCTAAAGAGAGTGAGATAAAATTTTAAGGAGTGCAAACCTGAGATGTGCACTTACAGAGTTTTACAACAGTTACAGGGGGCAGAAGACATAAACAGATAGCTTTCCTGCTCCTGAGTTACATCCAGCTTGGTTCCAACCCAAAACCAAAACCCAAACATTGAAGAGCACATCCCTAGCTCTGTTCCTGCCCCCAAAACTGCATGGAAACAGAAATATTGCCTTACATGCACTCGGAAGGCCATGCTATGGCCCACCTCATAGGGGTCCTTCCAATCCCAGGAGATTTTGCAGGACCGGGGATCCAGGTAGTTGCCTCGCACGTAGTCATAAATCGTTCGCTCCCCTCGGCGTTCCCGGTCCTCATGCTGAAGGAAGCTGACTATACGTGCGGCAAGCTCAAAGAGGAACTTAATGGTGAAGAAGAAAGCTACCACAGATACTGTGATCCCACCTGCAGCAAGGAGAGAAACAGAGGGCGGTCGTAGCAGCACGGCTGAGTCAGGCCGCAGAACCCCCTCCGCATCAGCCCACCACACCTTTTGTTAATGACACTCCACTCAACTGCAAATTAGGGGGTTTGAGGCAGAAGCTGCTTCGTGAACGCACCGTGGTTCGCCTTATGCTATGAGTAAGGTTAGAGAATAACAAGGCCCTTAAAACTCTGCAAATGGCTGCACACAGAGGAAATGAGTAAAGGGGATACAGAGTCTCGGGTACAGCTAACAGACATCCCAACAGAAGCATGGAGGTGCAAATTAGAACTACAGAGATGCCTTTAGAGGAAACAGTCATAATACCACACAATCCCTGCATGCCTCTGTGATGCTTCTTAATCCAGCCTTAATGAGGTAACGACCCTGCACTAGCTCTCCAAAGTAAAAAAGGGATAGCTTAGGAATGAGGTCAACAGCAGGACTTTAGGAACAAGAAGAATGGTGGAGAGGCAAGTCTGCTGGAGGGCACAGTGCAAGGGGACAGTAACTTTATGTTTGTCAGGTAGACTCTGAGCTAACGCAAAAGCAGAAGCTCTCAAGAAACCCTTCTAAAGTCTACAGAGAGGTCAACAAATGTGGTGACAGCCTTTCCTTCACTTACCAATAATGTAAAACATCAGGTCCCTTCGGTGAGACACACAGCCGAGGATCACAGCTGCATCTAGAACACAAAATAGGCCAAGTCCAGTCCAATGACTCTTCCTCACACCCTTCGGCCTAAATTTAATCTGCGATTCCTCAGGTACCTATCGATCACCTATCTTCCTCTCCAGGGACATCCCCGTTCTGCAAGACTGTGAAATGTCCAAACATCACAGCATCCTAGGATCCTAGAGCATCCAACTGTACTCCCTCCATCACAGATTCCCATTCACACTCAGGGCTCTAAAAGAAGGACAATATACAGTGGGGAGTGGGCTTTGGGTACTGGAATATGGAGCTACTTTTTGCAGAGTCCCCACCTTCAACAGCAGTGGCCAAAAGCCACTCAGCCACATTCTCATACCTCTACAAGCAATAAAGCTCAATTCTAGTCTGCCACGAAAGTTTATCACAGAGCTCACCAAAATGGACAGAAGCTGACCCTCAACTAGCAACTTCAGAAGGAAAAGCTATGGAATAGAAGGGTTGTGGACAAGACCATCCTCATTTCCTCAGAAGAAACAAAATCCTTCTAGGCCAGAGTCCATTTTTTGCCTTGCACTCTACTAAGGAAAGTATCAATGCAACCATAAAACAGCCCTAGCTGTATTCTCCTACTCAATTCTGCAAAGCAGAGCATCTCTGCTGGAACTCTTTCTAATCAACACGCAAGCTACAACCTTGGGTTTGTACACTGTGAAGATTGCAGCAATTTTTAGAGACATCAGTCTAGAATCGAGTTCTCACTGAGGAGCCTGCTAAACAAACATGTAGTAAAAAGACCACATCCAGAATAACAACATGCTGTTTGGTTGATAAGACATAGCTGACAGATGGAAGGAGAGCAGTGTGACAATTAAACAAACTATTTGGCATACACTAATGCATACAATATAGCTCATTATGTCACCATTTAGTTAGTGAGAAGATACATTGTGCATTAAACTGGTCTTTCTTTTGTTTTAAGCAAACACAAAAGGAGAGTTATTCATCAGTCATCTCAAAAGCAGCAGCAATGGGACATCAGCACCAGAAAGCTTAAATGAGGTATTTCCCCCCAACAATAGCCAGGACTTCCAGCCCAGCAAGTCCCCTTTGCTGGCCTCCACAGATATTGCATCCCTCCAAACGAAGAGAAATCACGTACCTTTACACAACTGCCCATGTTCTAAAAGCCAAAAGGAGGGCACCCATTCTTCAGCATCCTTCCTTTTTGTGCCCAACACCAGGATAAACGTCAACAAGAAGAGGTCATAGAGAAGATTATCATAGAAAGAGAAACTCCTGGAACTTGCATCACAGAATCACTGATGAAAGGTGAGGACCTGAGCACATCGATTTCTTCCTCGTTGTGGAAATGGGTTGTGCTACAATGCTGCTCTCTGTAGCCTGTTGTTTGCCAGCTTCCCTGGAAAAGTTAAAAAAAAGGAGAAAAGTTGAAGCTCCCATTGTTGTGGACAAATCCAGCAAATGTGAGAGGGTGCAAGACCCAAGAGTAATTTGACTGGATGTCAAATCTATAGGAGAGATGCTATTAAGGTATTGCTGTTGACGAAGGGCTAAACTTCACCATACCCTCAACCCCTCCCTGTCACAATCTCATTTCATCATATGACCCTCTGAAACTGCCAGGTTCAAGACAGAACAAAACAAAGCAGATCCCACAGATTTCATCAGGTTCATGGGTTTGACAGAGCAGCTAAGGACCTGCACGCTATCCACGAATGGTGCTAAGGATAAGTGTCACTTCAAGGCTCCACACCCCACACAAAATGCCATGTACTATTCTCACACTGATTTTGCCTAACTCTAAAAGGCTAGCTTAAAATAAATAAATAAATCTTTGAAGGTTCTTGGATCTCCAATCAAACTGGGTAATTTTATTTTGCTGCTGCTGGTCTTGGTATCCAGGAAACCTGCATCTTCATAAGGCATTTCAGTTTCAGCAGCACTATCCACCAAATTACAGCTCACTGTCAGGATGGAGAATTAAATAGAATAAAAAATTAAAGCATGCCAGAAGTAAAGCCACAAAGCCTACACAGTCAGCATCTGCTCATTCAGAGCACAGAGTACACAAAGGAGTTAGGATGAAACCAACAGTCCCAGCTTTACCACAGCAGCTGTCTGTAAAGACAGTCACCTTTTCTGTGGATGCAGGTTATGTGCTCCTCCTGCCTGCCTCAGCTGTCACTTCTTCCTTCCTTCCTCCTCATCCATCTTCCTCTTCAGATGCCTGTTATTTCCTTCCATCCCAATAATCATATGGATCTGGCTGCCTTTGCACACTTGCGCTGAGCTTTCTAATGCACATGAAAACTGGCAGTTAAGTTTGTGCAGAGCCCCTTCATTGCACTGCAGAAGCAGCCAGACTCTCCCTGGTTTTTGCTCCCCCACATCTCAAGGAAAATACCACCCACTCAGCTATTTTCTTCTTTCCTCTGCTTGAGTGAACAGTGTTGCAGTCCCCAGGGCATAAGTTCTCATCCTCCTTCTAGATGAAGCTTCAGGTTTCCTAATTCCTATCTCTGTGTATTAAGAATCACAGACCTGGCAACCCCCTTGATGTTTTAGTTCTTTCACAGCACGTATCCAAGACGGCCTACAAATGGTCTAGCTGAAAACCTACTCCAGCTTGGCTTGGTGGTGGAAAGTGTTACGGCTTCTCCTCACACAGCTGAAAGTGAAGCACATTTCTGCTTCAGCCCCTAACTCTTTCCCCTTCTGTGAAGCAAAGCACAAGTCACACAGTTTCTCTCTCAAAAGCATGAAGAGAGACTTGTCATTTCAACTGGAATGGAATGGAATGGAATGGAATGGAATGGAATGGAATGGAATGGAATGGAATGGAATGGAATGGAATGGAATGGAATGGACCAGGTTGAAAGAGACCTTTCAGATCATCAAGTCCAACCTATCATCCAACACTATCTAATCAACTAAACCATGGCACCAAGCGCCCTATCCAGTCTCTTCCTAAACACCCCCAGTGATGGTGACTCCACCACCTCCCTGGGCAGCACATTCCAATGGCCAATCACTCTTTCTATGAAGAACTTCTTCCTAACATCCAGCCTAAACCTCCCCTGGTGCAGCTTCAGACTGTGTTCTCTTGTTCTGGTGCTGGTTGCCCAGGAGAAGAGACCAGCCCCCACCTGGCTACAACCTTCAGGTAGTTGTAGACAGCAAGGTTAAGAAGAGGGTTAGAAGGGTTAAGTCAATTGAAGCCTGAGTCTCTTGATCTGGGTTGCAGAATTTCAGAGCTCACTGGACACAGAGAATTAGTTATGCCCTTCAATCAGCAGAGCAAATTCTATTATCTCTACATAAAATGGTAAACAAGACACCAACACCAATGAGATGGCCACCAGCTGTCATACTTCCCTCTTGTATGCACACTGCCCACAGCTTTAAGGACACTCCTGCAGCCAGGATACACTGGGGTAAAGAACCTAGCTGTGAGCAACTGGTATCCAAGATACGTTGTCATTCACTTATCAGAATGCAGATCCAAGTTAAAACAGCATCTCTGCTGAGAACTGCCAGCTAGCAATCTAGGAAATGAATTCTGAAAATCAGCAATACAAGGTGCCATCAGAGCTAGGATGGGAAAAAAGTGCTGAATTGTCTGACAGGTCTTAGTGATCTTGATCCAAGGACAGAGCAGGCAACGGTCTCCTGCCATCTGCAGGGAAAACAGGGATTTGGAAAGCTTCACCTTGGTTTGACTCAAGGGGAAGCATTGGCATTATCAGGAGAGACAGCACAGAATCATAAAATAAATTCTACTAGTGCCATTGCTTCTCTCAAGTCAGCAAGGAAAGGAAGGCCAGTAATGGAAATACATTTTGTTTGTACTGGTGCCGCTGTGAAGCCAGAGGAAGCCACAGTGCAGAGCTGCAGAAGGAAGCACAAGCTTAGCTGCACGTACAGAAGGATCTGTAACACTGTAATGACACATTCACAAGGCTACAACTACAAAGCCACTTGGAGACATGCTGTACAGAACTGATTTACTGAGATCCTAGGAAATCTGGTGCGCCTCTTCAGTTTTTTTGCTGCTCTGATAAATTTAACATCCTTTCTTCTCTCCCTTGGCAAGTTCCAAAAGTAAGAATAAAGACGAGTTTGAAACCTTTCTGCAGCTTGATGCTACCTCATCCAACCCAGATGAAAGAACCTTTCATCTCTGTGCAGAACATCCACTTGATTCATGCACACAAATGTCCACCACCAATGGCCTGTCTCATGCCACACACAGGATGGCAAATCTCTCTTGAGCGGAAAGGTGCAGTATTTTCTCACACTAAGTAAAGCTTGCACAAACCACCCAACAAGACTGTCCATGCTGAAGAGTCAGTGCAAAAGGCTCTGAGCAGTCTCCAGCATCGGCTGTCAAGAACAAATACAAAACTGCCATTCTGCTATCAGGGCTGGAATTTGTCATATGCACTTACATACAAGCCAAATAAAATAGTGGCAACAGGAAAACGAAACAAAACATCAAAAATAGGTGAGCCTTTTGCCAGCTGCCTAAGTGTTAAGGGCTTTTCATCACAACTGAAGCACCACCAGGGCTGTCAGCTCCCTCCTCCTCAAACACAGCGAGCTAACTAGACGGTAACATTCAGGTCAGTCTCCTCTTGACACCAGATCTGCTTCCCAAGCCAGAACATTCAGTCACTTGACACCCTATACACCCATGGGGAAAGCAGATCACTCCCCTCCTCCTCAATTCTTTCCTTCAGCCCCACCACTCAGGTCTACTTAAGCAGCATCAGGGGAGCTTCACCAACTGTATTTCCTCAACCAACAATGAAGCCTGGCACAATCACCCAGGCAGAAAGCTCAGCTGTGGTTTCCCACAAGAACTCAGTTCTCCTATCAGTCTAATTTTCTTTCTCATTGTCAGTCTCAACTGAGGCCAGTGCTTCAGGAATAAACTTCTGCATAATTCCTCACTGGCTGCATAGCTGCTGCTTCTGACCAGCACATCACATAAAAGTAGTTGCTTTTGGAAGATACCAACAGCTACAAATTCTCACTAAGCCCAGAAGTCTGCAAGAGAAAGGTAACGAGAGAGAGATCTCTCTCTCATCCCTTCCTGCACAGGATAATGAGAATCAAGAGCCTGGAACTAGCGTGAGAATTTGGAGAACGTTTCCTTACACATGTAAAAACCAAGGTATTTTAGGTCAGACCACACCATTATGACCACAGGAAAAGCACTGTTGAACTGATGCTCACTTGCTGAGGTTTCAGGTCACAAGTGTTGGTAAGATCTACAGATAATGACAAGCGCGGCACCGCTTTTCATGAAGCTCATGAGGGAAGCCAGCGCACATTAGTTCTTCAAAAGACACCAGATCAGCCAGCTTGAGAAAGCAGGCTGGATGCCTCCGTAACCTCTCATCTCCACAGAGCAGAAAGCGGGGGAAGGAGGACGATCGGTGTGCGGCGGTTCCCCTCCAGCACGCTCCCTCCGTGGCTCGGCGGGGCCGCCAACCCGTGCGGTCTTCCCGCAGACGCCGGCCCGCCCAACCCACCCGGCGTTCCAGCGGCACACCGACAGCGCCGCGCAAACCGCACGGCTACAACCAAAATAAGCAAGCTGCAGGACGCCGCTTCCTGCTGTGGGGCAAGCAGAGCCAGCCCTTCCCGCGCACCGAGAACCTCGCCCCCGCTGCCGGCAGAGCGGGGACCCCCGCTGCGGTAGCACTGGGCCTGCCAAGGGCAACGGCGGGGCGGCCCCCAGCATGGGCGCTCCGGCCTGGCAAGGGAGCCACCCTCTTCCCTCCCGCTGCCACCCGCGACCGAGCGGGGCCGGGCACCACCCCGGGTGGATGTCCGAGCGCTACCGGGCGGCGGGGCTGCGGCTGCAGCTCCCCCGTCCCGGCAGCCTCGCTTCCCCGCCGCAGGAGCCCGCCCGGCCCTTGCCCCGAGGCGCAAGAGAGGACGCGGAGTTCCGTTACCCGGGGCTGCGGAGAGAGCCGTGACGCCGGGCCCGCCTCGGCGCGCGACAAGCGCCGGCTCCCGCTGTCCCGGGCTGGCGTCCGGAAGTGACGGCAGCGCCAGACCTTGCCGGCGGGGCATAGTGACGCGTCGTGGCGGCACCGGAAGAAGCGGCGGCCGTGACGGTAGCGGCGGCAGCATGGTGAGCCGGGCGCGGGCCGGGGGGTGGGGGGCAGTGGCGGCCTCTCCCCGCTTCGCGGCTGATGCGCGTCGGTCTCCTTGCAGGGGAAGCAGAAGAAGGCGCGGAAGTACGCGGTCATGAAGCGGATGATCAGCCTTCGGGACGAGCGCATGTGAGTGTGGCCGCGGCTGTCCCTGTGCCCCGTTCGGGAGGAGATCCCGGCCCGGACCCCCTTCCCTGTAGCCCCCACCCGCCATGAGTACGTGTGTTTTCTCGTAGCAACGAGAAGGATCGGAAGAAAGCCGCCGTGAAGAAGAAGGAGGACCCGAGCGCCATCAAGGAGCGAGAGGTGTAAGTGCTGCCGCCGCTGTGGGGAGGGAGGGCCGGCCGCGCTGCGGGCCGCAACCGGCAGCTTCTGTGAGCAAAACTGTCAAGAGTAGGCAATGGTGCCCCAGAACCAAAGGATTTGGCCTGGGAGGCGGCGGGAGGCCTGACAGGTCCCCATCCCACGCTGCTATGTGTTATTTCTGCTTGACACCCTTTCATTCTATGCAAGTTGGATATTTTTTTAACTGTAATTAACTGACTTGAATTTTGTCTTCCCGGCAGGCCCCAGCATCCCTCTTGCTTGTTCTTCCAGTATAATACACAGTTGGGGCCCCCTTATCACATCCTGGTTGACACTAACTTCATCAACTTCTCCATCAAGGCCAAGCTGGACCTAGTTCAGTCAATGATGGACTGTCTTTATGCCAAGTGTGAGTATCTGCATCACTGGCAGCGTCATCTGGACCACACAGTACCACCATGGTGTGCCTGTGATGTGCTTTTTTCAGCCTCGTACCACTAGCTGAGGGTAACAGAAATATTACCAAAAAAAAGGATATGTGTTGTGGTCATCTAGCTCATCGTTCATGGCTGGAGAACCTGAGACTGCCACTGGTTTCAGTCAGACAGTGGCCTTAAATGCAGTCTCAACAAAGCTAACCTAAAATTCCAAAATTGCCAAGCCATGGCCAAACTCAGTGCCTCTACATTTTGTTACTTTGCAACCTTAGCAGTTCTCATTAGTTTAAGAATCTTGAGTAATTGTCACAGAGTTCTATGATAGTTCTTCTGCTACAGGCTGGGGTTGGAGTGGCTGGAGAGCTCCCAAACAGAGAGGGACCTGGGGGTACTGATTGACAGCCAGATGAATATGAGCCGGCAGTGTGCCCAGGTGGCCAAGAAGGCCTATGCCATCCTGGCCTGCATCAAGAATAGTGTGGCCAGCAGGAGCAGGGAAGTCATTCTGCCCCTGTACTCAGCACTGGTTAGGCCACACCTTGAGTCCTGTGTCCAGTTCTGGACCCCTCAATTTAAGAAGGACATTGAGACTTTTGAGCGTGTCCAGAGAAGGGCAACGAGGCTGGGGAGGGGTTTGGAGCACAAGCCCTATGGGGAGAGGCTGAGGGAGCTGGGATTCTTTAGCCTGGAGAAGAGGAGGCTCAGGGCAGACCTTATTGCTCTCTACAACTACCTGAAGGGAGGTTGTAGCAAGGAGGTAGTTGGTCTCTTTTCCCAGGCAACCAGCACCAGAGCACAAGGACACAGTCACAAGCTATGCCAAGGGAAGTTTAGACTTGAGGTGAGGAGAAAGTTCTTCACAGAGAGTTGTTAGCCATTGGAATGTGCTGCCCAGGGAGGTGGTAGAGTCACCATCCCTGGAGGTGTTCAAGAGGGGATTGAACGTGGCACTTGGTGCCATGGTCTAGTAGTCATGAGGTGTTGGGTGACAGGTTGGACTTGATCTCTGAGGTCTTTTCCAACCTTGTTGAATCTATGATTCTATGTGGTCAGTATGTAGGAGTCAGGAGAGCTGCTTTATTTTAATAAAGGGTTGGGTTTTTTTGCATGCAGGTATTCCATGTATCACAGATTGTGTAATGGGTGAAATTGAGAAGCTAGGACAAAAGTACCGTGTGGCATTAAGGTAGGTGCAAAATGTTCTCCATTCCTAGAGCTCAATGTTTTAACATAAATAAATCAAAAACACTTTCCATGATGGTGCTTTTGCTCTAGAGAGTGATTAGTTTGTTGCAGAGTCTCAAAGCTGGTGTTATTTCTCTGGCTGTATGAGATCTAGACAATGGCTTAAGTTTTAGATTCTTCCTTTTGTTAACTAAATACTGGGCACAGTCTCTTAAATCTTTCTTTGTAAGAGTTGCAAACTAACAATTGCTCCTCTTTGGGGGGGTGTGTGTATACATACATATATATAATTGCAGAAATAGCTACAAATTGATACTGGAATGGTCTTATGGAACCTTTCAGCCATACCTCCTGTTATTCCTGCAGGAGTAGGTAGCACACACTGATAATCTCGAGACAGGCTATTGTGTGATCTGTACAAAACTAGTTCAATGTAGTTTGTGCTCTCCAGGTGTCCTGGTCAGGTGGATTATTGTTCTTTTTATTTTGGGATGTTGTGTTGTAAAATATCCAAGTGCATCCCCCAAACAGTTTTGATGTTCCTCTTCAGAGAAGAAATGAGATGTTCCTAGATGCCTGGTATGAAGGATCAGATGCTAGAGGTTCTAGTTCTTCCCACAGATAATGTGTTTCAAATTACTTTGTTAGGCAAGAGATGAACATTGTAGGGACCTTGAATCTAAGTAAGATATAACTAAGAAATACTTAACCCATAGTAATTAGCAAGACAATTGCAATCTTTTTTTGTTCCTCATTTCAGTTGACTGTTCTGTATCATTCAGTCCATCACTTCAGCTCTTGCCTTAAGAGTAGCATGCTGTATGTCACAGAAAGGGGCATTCTGTGTCTCTGTGCACTCTGGTCTGATTGCTGCCATGCTCCCTCATATGTCCCCACAGAATTGCCAAGGACCCTCGCTTTGAACGCTTGCCCTGTATGCACAAAGGAACCTATGCAGATGACTGCTTGGTACAAAGAGTCACTCAGGTATTTGTGATTTAGACATTTTCTAAACTGTGATAGCATACTAAAACTCCCTGCACTCTCCTAGTTAGTGATGACTGAAATTTCCCACAAAGGAACTGCAAAATCTCAGTAAGGCACAGTTTCAGTCCCTAGCACTTTATTTGAAGCAAGGTGTAGTCTTGCCTGAGCAGTCTTGTTGCATGGGACATCATCAAGAAGCACTTCAGCTGGGAAACCTATCAGCTGGGAAGGCTGGACAGACTTTGGGTGATTCTATGAGTCTATTTTGATGAGCAGAAATATTTTACTAGTCTGCCGTGGAATTCTGTACAGGTTCTAGTAGTGGCTCGCTAAGGACTTGTAGCCCTCTTGTTTTGAATGAAGTCACTGAGTAGAAGCTTTTGCTCAGCTTTGCCTCCTTCCAGGGTTCACTGGTATTGAATCTGCCCTCTGTTTTTTGCAGCACAAATGTTACATTGTGGCCACAGTGGATAAAGAGCTCAAGCGGAGAATACGAAAAATCCCAGGAGTGCCTATAATGTATATTTCCAGGCACAGGTAAGGGACCTCTGACAGGCAGGAACACTGCTGGGTACAGTCCTTGTCTGACAGGGACTCTGTCATGACATATTTCTCTCCTGCACTGTCTCTAGGGCAGTGTGCAGCAAAGGGGCTAGCGTTAACACAGAAGTAGGTGTACAGCTGCTGCTGGGAAGAGACTAGTCACAAACCCACTTTTATTGCAGCCTACACGTTCACTTGCTTTCACTTGGAAAACTAATTTCCTTGAGGCCACTGTTTCCACAGATCAGTTTTGCTTGCCAGCAGTAGGACTACCAAGCCAATGCATTCTACAGGTTCTGAAGGAAAAGAACCATTCTTGTTCCACATTCTATTTGGGATCTTTGTGTACTCTCAGCTAAAAGCTGGAATTTGCTGCTTAGCTCAAAACCAAACCAGTATGTCAGGAATGAGGAGGCTGATTAAATATGTAAAGTCTAAACTGTTCTATAATTAGAATGTGGCTCAGAAGATTTTTCTCTCAAAACATACTTGCCCCTTATTCACAGTGGCCATGAATCATAGGCTGAATGGCCAGAGTTTTATTCTCTGTCATGGTCTGCTCTTAAATCCTAAGCCAGATCTTACAAAGCCACCACTTTTTTTTTCCTTCTCTGGAGGTGAGCCTTTTGAGATGCATAATTTGTGAGTTAAAGTGAAGGATGGCAGCAGCCTTGTGAAGGCTTTTCACTTTCAGAAGTAATACTTTTCTTCTTGGGGATCTGAGCTGTGGATAGAAATAAAACAAAGCTGGTTGCTGTTCAGTCTGCCTCTAGGGCAGTTGCTGCATGGGGAAGGGTCAGTGTGGAGTGGGTTGTCTTCATCTGTTTTCCCTCTTTGTTTCTCAGATACAATATTGAGAGGATGCCAGATGATTATGGAGCGCCTCGATTCTAACTTGTCCAGCCAAGCCATCAGTGCCAGGACTCTGAGCCAGGACAAGGGACTTTCTGGTTCCAGCCCTCTGCTCCTAGGACTGTGGGTGACATGGACTGGCTTAATACCTGTGATCTTCTAAGAAAAAGATACTTGGAAGAATCTTTTTATTCATCCTTGTTCTGACTTGGTCTGATTACCTATAGCTTTGAGAAGAATATAGGAGAAAGAGGATGGCAGTGCCCAGAACATGCCTCACTCCCTCTTTACTGGGGAGTAAAAAGTAATTTCATCACTCTGAATTAAATATTGGTGATCCAGCTCTGACTGACAGTGAAACCACAGAAATTTTAGAAGTTTCTTACTATTGCATCTGCAGCAGGACAAGAATTCCTCTGGGAAACTCTCCCACACCTGGAATGTGTGAGGGAACTGGAATCCATGTTCTGGAGAAAAGCCATCAAATCTGCACCAGTCGATGTGCCTTCTGTGGCCCAGTGGTCTGGAAGATTTTAATTTGGAACTGAAGGGCTTTTATTCAACTGTACAATGAATGAAGTTTGCTTAAGTGTGCTGCTCAGATTCTTGTGTCTGTACTGGACTAGCTGGCAGCCCAGTCCTTTTGCTTACATACAGAGTGGTGGCAGGAGGGCAGGGTTGGGCTGGGACAGGTCTCTTGTTTAATTGAGTATAATTGGCAAGACAGAAAAGACTTGGGTATTAATTCAGAGAGCCTAGTGAGAAGAGAAACAGGATGGGAAAGGACCACCTGGGTCATCAACTCCTTCCCCTGCTATCCCAGGTAACCTGCAGAGCATACCATGCATGAGCCCTATGGAATCCTAATCTCAGATCCTATTTAGAGTATATCAAAAGGGGAAAGATCATTATGACAGGAAAGGCTTTGGTAAACAAGAATGCTTTGGCATTGCTGTCAGTGCAGAACTCATACCAGTCCAGACCAGAAGGGAGAGTCCTTCCTGACCTGTGGCACCAGCACTCAATTATCAAATGCCTGCAATGTTTCTCAGTATCTAGGGAATGCTGCCTCCCCACTAACATCCTGTCTCTTGCTTTAGCCACTTTCCATAGCTTCAGAAGCTGGAGAATAATCAGAAGAGCCATTTTAAAAGTCTCAAATTAGGCAAAGGATGGAAAAAAATAACCTCTGCTCCTTTCTGTGGGCCACCAGGAGGTCCAAGATTGCTACAGCATTACTACCCAATGCAGGAAAAGCCTGAACTATACCAAAAACTTGACTAAAATTAGCATGGCAACATACTTTAATGTTACAGACTGTAAAAGAAGGGGGCATAATGTGGACTTAGCAGGGTTGGTTTAGGACAAGGTAACACTGGGTAAAGGCAATGTATCAGCTGGTAGGAGTCAACTCCAGTGCTGCCAAGGCCAGATTGAGTATTGACAAAAATGTCTGTCAAGGAATTTGGAAGTAACACTTGTAGGATGGAAAACAATTGCTACTGACATGGTTGAGGGTGTGTACTTTTACATAAGGGAATACTGTGAAGGAATCTGTTAGCTAAGTAACCACAACAAACAGTGAGAATATTGAGAGACTGCAGGAAATAACCTTGAGTAAACCAAGTGCAAGAGAACTCACTGTTAATGATTTTGAAAGGACAGACTTTGTTTAGTGAGTAAACTGGCCCAAAAAGCTTGGGGATATAAATAAGTACATGTATGATGTGAAGGACATGGGGGGGGCTAAATAGGAAAGCTATCTGGAAGCCATGTTCACTGCAAAAGAAATTGTAATGGAATAACCACCTTAGGAAAAACAGGCTCAGTGATCACCTCTAAATAAAAAACAAACCAAAAAACTAAAGAATAGAAAAGGCAGCCCTATGTGTTTTAAATTAAGATAGCCTCCTTAAAAGATTTACATCTCATAACTTGAGTCCATGCTCTGCTTGAAGCTTTTCTTGTAGATTCATGCTGTATCCCCCTCTGTGGATTACTTGGAATTAAACAACAAATGATGGCAAACTCCATCTTTTCCAGCAAAGAGGACAAAGCTTTTCCTCTGCCTAGCAAGGTCGTTTTCCTGATTTTGCTCCGGACTGAAAAACTTGTCTCCCAACACCTGCCTTTCTCCACTGGCCAGGCATCCTCAATTCACCAGCCATGAACTTGAGATTGGACATGTCAAAAATGGCTCAGATTTTTGTATTTGGGAATCAGGGCAAGCAGCGAGACACTACAATGCTGGTGCACTGCTGACCAAAACAGCAATCGCTAGGCTTCGTTGTCCAGCTACTAGAATTCATACACTCACACAAGCCCTCTTGTTCTCTCTGCAATGGGAGCCCAGCACTTTGCATAAATCTTTGCTGTCTGCTGGGCTACTTGTATACTTCTATCTCCAGAGGTCCCTTCCAACTCCTACCCTTCCATGATTCTGATTTCAGTGCAGGAAGAGAGAAACACAAGGAATAACAATTTTCCTGCTCTGTACACTTCTGTCATGGCAGAATCAATTTCACACGTGCTGCTCCAGTCTGGTTTGTCTCCTGGGTTTAGCACCAGCGTATTCACTACAGACAACACCGTTCTAGGGGAAGGATCACCCAGCACGGTCCTTACCCTGGTGCAGCCCTGTGACCGCAGCAGCTCTCTGTACTCGTAGGTCTTTCCCGAGGCCCCGCTCAGCTTGACTTCGCCTGCACTAACGTCGCCCTTCAGTCCCTGCAGCGATTAACGAGCGCTGCCATCGCACCTCGAGTCCCCACACCGGGTTTGACGTCGCCGCGTGGGGCTGAAGCAGCGCGGCGACACCGCCTGTGGGCCAGAGCCGTTACCGGCAGGCGACGGCACCGGCTGTGGGCCAGAGCCGTTACCGGCAGGCGACGGCACCGGCTGTGGGCCAGAGCCGTTACCGGCAGGCAGGCGCGGGAACATGGCCGCCGCCTGGGGATAACCGAGGTCATTAGTGTCTCCGCCTCGGCAGCACCACGGCCTGCGGAGGCCGCGGGGCCAGGTCAGCCACACAGCCTCGCCTGTGGCACCGCGGCGGGACTTAGCGGCACCCGCCTGCTCGTTGTCACCCTACACAAAACGGAAACCGTACTGGGGTTTCCTCTAGCTCCCGTCTGTCGTCCGCCCCTCTCTCTTCCGAGCCGATCCGGGGCAGGCGGGCGGCGACGAAGCAGGGCTCCGGACTCGCCTCCGCTCTTCTTTACGAGCCCAGCCGCGGGCTTCGTGTGCTGCGTCCCGCGGTGATGACAACTTCCCGATAGGCGGTGCGCTGCCGGCGCCGAGCCCCGACGAGAAGCACTAACTCCGCTCTAGCGCCCGGCTAGCGCTCTACTGCCCGGGAGGGCAGGGCAGCTTCCTGCGCAGGCGCCGTGGGCCGCATGCGCCGCCGCCGCCGCGGCCTGCCGAGGCTCTGCGTTCCGCTCCCGCCGCCGCAGCCCCGCCATGTATCCGGCCTGGGGCTTGTATGGGGCGGCGGGGCATTACCCGCCGCCACCCACCTCCATCCCACCCCCGCCGCTGCCTATCCCTCCCCCCAGCGTGCCGCCTCCCGCCGTCCCACCGATGCCGATGCCCAGCTACCCGCCGCCGGGGCCCGCGCCCGCCGCTCCGCCGCCGCCGCCCGCCGGTACCTCGGGGTTCCTGAGCCTGCAGGAGCAGCACCTAGCGCAGCTCCAGCAGCTCCAGCAGATGCACCAGAAGCAGCTACAGTCCGTTCTGCTGGGGCCGCCGCCGCCGCCGGGGCCGCCCCCTCCGGGGCTGCCGCCGCCGCCGCTGCCGGGCTCCTTCACCGACTGGCAGCAGCCGCCTCCGCCTGTGCCGCCGCCAGTCCGCAGCTACCAGAAGCAGTTCGCCCACCGAGAGCCACCGCCATCAACCCGCAAGCCGCCCGCCGGCCGGGACCGCGATGGCCAGGAGCCGCCGGGCGGTCACGGCGACTGGGGTGAGCCGGTACCATCCTCGCCGGTGCCCATGGACATGGAGCTGTCCTCGCCGCCTCAGTCCCCGCAGCCGGCCTCCCAGGCCTACCTGCCCCCCGCCCAGGCCTACCTGCCGCCCCCTCAGACGGAGCCGTACCTACCCCCAACCCAGCCGCCCCCAGCCCAGTCTCCCCCGCTCCAGCCCTACCTGACCCGGGCGCAGACCTCCCAGCCCCCCCCCCTCCTTCTCCGAGCCCCCACCCTCCTACCTGGAGCCCCCGCCGGCCACCGCTTCCCAGCCTTACCTGCCTCCCCCTGCCCAGGGCTACATGGCACACCCTCAGCCCTACCTGCTGTCCTCCCAGGCTTCCCCTTCCCAGACAGCGCAGCCCAGCCTGGCCACCTCCATCCCTCCCCCGGCCAAGCCATCGCAGGCCCATTTCCCCCCGCCGCAGCCGTCCTTACCCCCGCCCGCCGCTGCCCAGCCGGAGGCCGCTCAGGGTGCCGCCAAGGAGGCGAGCAGCACCGAACAGCCGGACCCCTCCACCATGACTCCCCAGGTAAGACACCGCCACCTCCGCTCTCGCCTCTGTGGCCCCGGCTGGCAGCAGGGAGTCACCAGGGCAGTGGTGGCGATAAACAGCGGGCAAGTACGGGCGTTGCAAAGGTCCTTCGTGTTAAACACTGGTTTTGCATAATACTCAGAGTTCAGACACAACCTTTGGAAGTCTGGGAATGGCACAGCTCAGGCCAGGCTCTTTCGCCGTGGTGGTTATTGGGATGTAACAAATCGTCATTTCTCAAGAGCAAATGAGTTGTTTAGGGAAAAGTCAATCTCTGGGCTGAATTTAATGTTCTTGAGGGGTTTGTTGGTCTTGGGAGAATTGTTTTCCTAAGCACGGCATCGAACCTGTGTTGACTTCCTCCAGCCTTTTGGGAGATGCAGCAGTCTGCATATTGCACATATGAGGATGTGTGTCAGGATGAGTGCCTTTTGTCATCAGTGATTTCTTCGTTTAGCCTTCTCATGGGGTTCTGTTGCGGTTGTCCGAGCAGTGTAGAATTGTGACTGTTTTAACCTTACTACATGTATAGGTACAGAAGTGGTTCTGTCATAGTACAGCCTTCCAGTATCTGAAGGGGGCTTTTAACAAGGGCTTGTAGTGACAGGACAAGGGGTAGTGGCTTTAAGCTGGAAGAGGGTAGGTTTAGACTGGATATTAGGAAGAGACTCTTTACAGTGAGGGTGGTGAGCACTGGAACAGGTTGCCCAGGCAAGTGTTGGATGCCCCCTCCCTGGAATTGTCAAGGCCAGGTTGGATGGGGCCTTTAGCAACCTGGTCTAGTAGAAGGTGCCCCTGCCTGTGGCATGGGGGTTGAGGTAGATGATCTTTAAGGTCCCTTGCAACCCAAACTACTCTGTAATTCTATACAGTAGCCCTTTACTTAGACTTATGGTTTGTGCTACAGGTGCTTGATCTTCCAGTCAAAAGTTGCATGGAGCATTGGAGGGAAATGTTCTGAAATGGTTTTGAGGTGAAAAATACTCTGATTGCTTTTTTCTGTGTATGCTAGGGCCACAATGTCTGCAAAACGTTCATGTTTCACTTCCTAGACGCAGTGATTCCAGTGAACTTGATGTGACCATTCATAAGTTAAGGACAGCTCAGTGGCTTAAGGTTCAGCATGCACAGAGGCAAATGTATTTTGACCCCCAGTCAGATTCAGTGAGGCTTGTGCGTGGCTTCAGGGTTGGCTTGTAGAGATCCAACTGAAAGAACAAAGTTGAAGTGCATGCTTTAAAGCTGCATTTAAGTTTGAAAGATGTCTGGTTTTGACAACTTGATCTTAGAATTCTTCTTGGAAACTTAAGTTTACAGAACCCTTGTTGCGTCATAGTAAATTTGTTAATTGTTGGCATACTTTTTTTCCTGTGTCCATTCAAATTCCATGCTGCTACCTGAACATTTTTGGGAATGTATTGTTTCAAAGGTTGCACCATAGACTAATCACTGCCTAGCAAGGGTGCTTTCAGTTCCTGAAATTAATTTTCCAAAGGTTTTCACAGTATAACTAAGGGTGGAAGAGACCTCGAGGATCATCGAGTCCAACCTATCAACACAGACCTCATGACTAGACCATGGCACCAAGTGCCACGTCCAGTCTCCTTTTGAATGCCTCCAGGGACGGTGACTCCACCACCTCCCTGGGCAGCCCATTCCAATTCCATTTTGGACAGTACTGGCTGATTTTTTTTGTGCTGATAGCAATGGGAGACCCATTAAATCTTCTCATGACAAAGTTAAAACCTTGCAAAATCAGGTGCTAATTCAGTGATGCTAATTCAGTATTGAGGCCGCTTGCTGACTTCTTAAATTACTGAACTCAAGATTAAATGGTGTGCTGTAATTCCTCCCCAGTTGCATAGCCTGAAGTTTCATTAATGTTATTTAATTGCTCCTCAATCACTGTCTCCTTTGCAGGAAAGGTGCATGTAGTGCGTTACTGCGGTGCGCACACAGAAGCAGCAGGATACTGCTGAAATTCACCTATGATTGCTTGTACAAACAACTTCTGTCTTGAAAGTTCTTCACTGAGAGAGTCATTTGTCATTGGAATGTGCTGCCCAGGGAGGTGGTGGAGTCACCATCCCTGGAGGTGTTCAAGAGGGGATTGGATGTGGCACTTGGTGCCATGGTCTCGTCATGAGGTCTGTGGTGACAGGGTGGACTCGATGATCTTTGAGGTCTCTTCCAACCGTAGTGATACTGTGAATGGATTTACTGTCATGCACAGTTCAGTGTTGCTTCAAAAAGAATACAATGCTTTGCTGGTCATAAATCTGTTAGGAGGACACAGTCTCAAGCTGCGCTGGGGAGGTTTAGGCTGGATGTTAGATGAAGTTCTTCATCGAAAGAGAGATTGGCCATTGGAATGGGCTGCCCAGGGAGGTGGTGGAGTCACCATCACTGGAGGTGTTTAGGAAGAGACTGGATGGGGTGCTTGGTGCCATGGTTTAGTTGATTAGATAGTGTTGGATGATAGGTTGGACTTGATGATCTCAAAGGTCTCTTCCAACCTGGCTAATTCTATTCTATATGATTTTTTGACTGTAATATGAATTGGAATTTGGAGCAACAAGTCCTTACACAACAGAATCATAGAATGGCTTAGATCGGAGTGAACCTCAGAGATCATCTACTTCAACTTCCCCACCATGGGCAGGGACACCTCTCAGACTTGGCTACTCAGCCCGGCCTCAAACACCCCCAGGGTGGAGACATCCACAACCTCTCTGGGGAGCTGATTCCAGAGTCCCACCACCTTCATGCTGAAGAACCTTTTCCTGAGATCCAGTCAAAACCTACTCTCCTGCAGCTTCAAACCATTCCCCCTTGTCCTATTGCTGGACACCCTTATGAAAAGTTCCTCTCTAGCCTTCCTGTAGAATCCCTTCAGGTACTGTAAGGCATCCATAAGGTCCCCTCAGGGCCTTCTCTTCTCTAGGTTGAACAACCCCAGCTCACTCATAGGAATAGGAAAAGCAAAGCATTGTGATCTTTCTTGCTAATGACCTTAAAAGCTGAGTACATAAATACTGTGATTTGGCATTTTTGAGGTCCTGTTTAGCCTTTCTTTAAACTGGTAAATGAAAACAGCTTTTTCAGTACTTATCCCACAGTAACAGTGGCTGCAGCCAGATAGAGCAGTGTTTTTCTCTTAACATTGTGGGATTGGCTGTGAGTTAGTGCTTTATTATTTCCCTTTCCTGTCTGAAAACACCACTCTTTGCCTTGACAATATTGTGAATTTAGCCTAGTTTCCTAGGTGGATGTGTAGTTGGATTAAGTTGTTGTATTCTTGTCTTTCTCAATGATCAGATGTAAGTCCTGTTAAAATACCCATGGTATTTCATTGATGTTCCATCTGATTCTTGGATATGGTGTGCTGCTTCTTATTTACAGTAGTGAACAAATGTGTGGGTGAATCTGCATCCATAAATATGCATTTATATACATCTCTTAAAGTTACTTTAATTATCATGTCACCTGTCCAGAGGAGGGCAACAAAGCTGGGGAGGGTTTTGGAGCACAAGCCCTATGAGGAGAGGCTGAGGGAGCTGGGATTGCTTAGCTTGGAGAAGAGGAGGCTCAGGGCAGACCTTATTGCTGTCTACAGCTATCTGAAGGGATGTTGCAGACGGGTAGGGCCTGGTCTCTTCTCCCAGGCAACCAGTATCAGAACAAGAGGACACAGTCTGAAGCTGCACCAGGGGAGGTTTAGGCTGGATGTTAGGAAGAAGTTCTTCATAGAGAGTGATTTGCCATTGGAATGTGCTGCCCAGGGAGGTGGTGGAGTCACCATCACTGGAGGTGTTTAGGAAGAGACTGGATGGGGTGCTTGGTGCCATGGTTAGTTGATTAGATAGTGTTGGATGATAGGTTGGACACGATGATCTCAAAGGTCTCTTCCAACCTGGTCTGGTCTGGTCTGGTCTATTCTATTCTATTCTAAATTCCCTTCCTTGGTTTGTTTTTAAGGATGCTAAACCATTTTTTTGTTACCTTTACCAGAAAAGAACTGAGTGTCCCACAAAATAGGCATTATGTTATGGCTGAGGGTCACCTAAATTTATTTTGAAGTAGTCTTTTGGTGTGGGCTTTTTCTTAATGATTCTGATGGTATGTCCTGTGGTCAGGAGCTCATAGGTCTGGTTTCAGTGCAATACAATGCAACAGACACAGTCTCTTGATGCTGGTTTGTTCCTTGGGCTTAAGGATTGTAATTGGATTTAAAGAATGGCAATCATCGTGTGGAGATAAGCATTCAAGTTCAGATTTTTGCCATCAGGAATTTTCTATCCTAGCACTTCTGTTTTGCTCAGACTCAGCTGTAGAAATCTGCCTTTCCACCTTTCTCTCACTTTTCAGATTGAACCTGCAATATATATGTCACTGGCTTCATCTACTGTGGAAAAAACAGGTGGCAGGATATTGTCATAGCTCTTGGTATGAACCCTGGTTGTATTATGGGGTTTAGCCCTTTGTCCAGTTGGTAGAGTGGAAGGAACCAAAATGGATCCAGGGAGACAACAATTTTGTGACAATAGAACAGGAGCTCGCCAAGCATAGCATCCAGTACCATCGTGGTCAATCACCTTCTGATGCCTTGTGAGAGGGATAACGGAATCAGCTTGTGTATAGCTGGGGATCTGTGCTCCTCCCTGGTGTTAAATTTATTGCAGCATGCTGTTGAAGGTTTCTGAGAGAGTCTGTGCTGGTGTGTGAATGCACATCTTCCACCCAAAGCCATGACAGCCCTTCTGAGTCATATTCCTGTTAAAAAGATTCTTGGCAGGAGTTCCTGCAGGGTCAACATAAAGTCCCCAGAAGCATAGCCTCTCCTTTCGTTGACCTCATCTCCACATTACCATTTTACAGAAGTATTTCTTAAAAAATGCAGCCCCATGCTTCATTATCTGCTGGATTGCTACCAATAGAGACATCATTTCTGGTTTGAGTGTGAGGTGGTCTTTTGGAAGAAGCTTGCACTTCTTTTAAACCTGTTTTCAGGCAGAGAGAATGGTCCAGCCTTGAGAAATCTCATCAGATTTGCTCTTGTCACACTTACATTTTCAAGCATGTGCAGCTCTTGGATTTGTTCCTCTGAGTGGGTTTTATATAGATGTCTTCACTGTGCATGCTTGGATGGAAGGGAGGAGCAGAGCATATGAAAGATGTAGGGCAGGCACAGATTCTCAGAACTAGTGAAGCTGACATGAGAGCGCCAGAACGGTTGCACTAGGTCAGACCAAAAGTACAGTATGTTATCATCCTGTCTTTGACAGTGACTAAAAGCAGATGCTGAGAATCACTTCAAAATCAAGTGTATAGCAATACTTCTCTAAAATGTAGGAGCTGCCTTAACTGCAACTGGTGTCTTTATTTCTAAAATCCATAGATTTTTATTCTCTTGAGTTTATGGAGATGTGTCCTGAATCAAAACAATTTTAGTCCTTGCAGTAGTCTCTGGCAGGTACTTTGGTAGCACAAGGCCATGTCAGGTGAAGAGCTGCCTCCCTGTGCTTTAAATCAGTGTCCTGCTAGTTTGATTTGGTGCCTGGCATTTCTTGTATGGGAAGAGATACAGAACTGTCAGTCCCTGTTCAGGTCTCTAGGATGCACCACTACTGGAGTGTCAAGATACTTATCTTTAGTCTTTTGTTCTTTATTTGGAGCAGCTGACACTGCTTTGAAGCTACTGTCATCTGCCCAGAGTACTCTAATTCCAGCCTGAAATGCTTAAGAATGAATGCTCAATCACTTCTTAAATGGATAATTTTGGGGGCACAACCATATGTTGAATGAATCAGAATTAATGAGAATTCTGATGATGAATAATCCTCACTCTGTGCTGCTTCTGGGTGTTCTTTTTCCTTTCCACAGCCTTTATTCAAATGTCTCCACAATTTCTCACCTGCCCTTTTCACTCTGCTCAATGCTTCTGTTCTCTGTTCCTACTCTCAATTATAATTTTTTTCACATTTCCTTCTTTTTCTCTTTACTTCTCCCTTACTCAGACTTGTCCTCTGTTTTCCCTTCATTTTACTGAAGTTAGTCTCATAATAAGTACCTATAATTGTTAGGAGTAAAAAGCACTAAAAATAAGAAGCCTGGTAGTTCTCACATGGCTGTAGTAATCTGGTTTCTTACTGACCATATTTCTCCTCTTCAGTTTTGTTCTCTTTGGTTGTAAGCTCTTTGAGGTAAGAAGTAAATCTGCTGTGGATGCTGGGCCTCACAAAGTGGTTTCTGAATTTTGGTTTGGTCTTGTGACATCCGTTGCAATACTGTTGATGATGAAGTGAGTTTTCCCTCAAAAGAGATTTCAGAACTTTTCCAGAGTATTATTCCAGTGACTATCATGAATCAATTTCTATGTTTTTTCCTATGAAGTCTGAGAGAATTCCTGTATGTTGCAGGAACAGCAGCAATACTGGTACCAGCAGCACCTGCTTAGCCTGCAGCAAAGGGCAAAAGCCCATGCTCAGGGACAGCAGCAAATGAAAGGTCCAGTAGTGAAGGATTCCTCTGAACAGAAAGAGAAGCCTGAAGAAGGGAAAATGAGTGCTTCAGCTCAGCAGTCTGAACCTCCTCCGCTTAATGAATCCCTGCCTTCAGCTTCCAAAGAAGATGAGTCTTCTCTTACATCCACTGACACTCAGGTGAGCTTTGTAAAGTGATGCCACTCCATCGGTTGTGCTGGATGGGATAGAGAAATGGCAAAAGAATGCCATCAAATTCTTGTGTATACTGTGTGACATTAACTAAATACCATCAGCAAGCTTAAAAGAACACTTTCTAAGGGTGCACCAATTAAAATAATGAAAATACCCTCCTTATATATAGGCCTAGGTAGTCCCCTGCATGTGCACCAGGTGAGTCCAAGCTTGACTGGCTTGTACTTTCTCCAACATTGTCATCTTTGGCTTGTGATACTAAGTGCAAAATCAGGTACTCAGTAAATGAGAAATGCTGTCCTTAAAACACAATTTCTTAATTCCTCTGTCAGTTTGTCAGTTCTGGCTCTTCTCTCTGTGTTACAGTTTGTCTGAAAGCCAAGAACTTTGCACAGGGTCTTTTCCAAGCCAAGTGGTTCTGTGATTCTGTGTTGGGGTAGTAGATTACCCTGCAACAAGTGCTCTATTTTAACTTGCATTGTGTGGGTTTCCTATCAAGTGGCAGTAACAATGCAATGGGAGTTACTTTACCTCAGTGTGAAAAAGCACAGTTATCCTGTATTTGCTGTGAGCAACAGAATCATAGAATTGCTAGGGTTGGAAGGGACCTCAAGGATCATCTAGTTCCCACCCCCTTGCCATGGGCAGGGACACCTCACACTAGATCAGGTTGCACAGAGCCAGATCCAGCCTGGTCTTAAAAACCTCCAGGGATGGGGCTTCTACCACCTCCACGGGCAACCTCTTCCAGTGTCTCACCACCCTTGTGGTGAAGAATTTCTTCCTAACATCCAATCTGAACCTACCTCTTTCTATTTTTGTTCGGTTCCCCCTAGTCCTGTCATTAGAGAACAGAGCAGGTCTGCTTTAATCTCTTTCCTGTGAGTAGTTTCTGTATGTACAAATACCCTAACTGCCATCATCCTAACATTTAGATCAGACTGTTCACATGAAGAATACATTAAATAAAAACCAACTTTCCAGAAGGTGTGGGTGGTCAGAACACTGAACTGCAGATTGATAAAGTAACAGATACTGAAAAAGTTCCTGTAAACAGGATAGTCACCAAGTGTGTTTCTCTTCTGACAGGAGATTTCCTTTCCTTCATTTATACTGTTTGCTTTTTTTCTGTAGCTCAATATTGAACCTCCTGATGACCCTGAGGAAGATTTGAGATTGCAGCAATTGCAAGCAGCAGCAGCTCAGTGGCAGCAGCATCCCCATCAGCGGGTTGGATTTCAGTATCAGCGGATAATGCAGAAGCATGCCCAGCTGCAGCAGATAGTACAGCAGTATCAACAGATCATGCAACAGCCTCCACACTTACAGGTGAAACACCAAGGAGATAGTTTCTTTTATATTTCATGAGTCATCTAGCACTCATGGTCTGCAGTAAAACAAGTAGTTGAATAATTTGTTCATGGCTGGCACCTTTGTCTAGCTACTTTTTATGCTTGGGTAGAAATCTGTATCCCCTTTTCCTACTGTCACTCAACTTGAGAATGAAAAGAGAATTGACAGATGGCAAGGAAGTTTCAGCAGGATGAGAAATACAAGACTTTATACCTATCATAAGATTTTTTCAGACATACAGGAAAAAAAAACCAGATATAGAATAGAATAGACCAGGTTGGAAGAGACCTAGGTGGTACAGGAGCAGAGCTGAACACAGTAGTGAATTTACTCAGTTTTGAATGTTTTACTGCTGGAGAAGAAGGTCAGAAAAAAACAAAGAGGTAAACAGGTGATTGCATAGAGTAATTTGGTAGCTGTGCTTTCTGTAGTACAAAAATAAATGTATGCAGTAATTTATTAATCATTGATGACAAAAAGAAACCATTAAAGTAATAAGAAAATCAGTGTCTCACACTATTTTTGACTCCATTGTTGAAATAACTCTTAATCACAAGTTTGGATAATTAGACTGGTGTTGTAACTTTTAAGCTTTTAACTAGAAGTTGATTACTGCATTAGAGCTGAGTCAGCTTTCTCAGGGTTGGTGGAGTTTGTACATTGAGCATTTCTTTGTTGCTTGGGCTGTCAGCTTGTTTTAAAAAAATCTTTGCACTGTGAATCCTGAAAGTCTCAGGCAAGATCATGCCATAACTATTAGGACCTGTATCTACAAATAATGAAAGGCAGTACCTCCTTGGAAGCAGCTTTGTTGTGCAAATAAGAATATCTGGCAAAGGCTTAGAGAAAAACAAGGGCTGGCAGTTGAAGCAACTCTGAGTGGGTTAATAACAGAAACTGAAAGCTTGAGAAATAGCCAGGCACTGTATGTATTGAAAGCATGAAGATTGATTTGGCCTTTGGCCATTGGCAGTATGCACAAGTAATACATCTTGGAGCCATTTGATTATAGATTTCTTCAGCTGCCCCCTTTGGAAAAACAAAAAGGGGGCAAAAAGCAGCATTTTATCCATGTCCTCTAGTCGTAAAATGTGTGGTCACAATGACTTTAGATGTCGCAGTTGATGTTTGCTTTTGTTTCACTGGAATTCCTCCTCAAGCTTCTGCCTTTCAGAAGTCATGATGTTGCAAGTGATACTGGAATGTGTCTCTGAAAATAACTAGGAGGGCATTTTGAAGCTGTTTTTGTCTTCTCGTTGCAGACAATGTCAGTGGAGATGCAACTGCGACATTACGAGGCACAGCAAAAACAGTTCCAGCAGCTTCATAAAGATTGGGAGCGATCAATGAACCAACAGTGGCAGCATCAGCTTCAAACCTACCCTCACAAAGACCAGCTTCAAGAGTATGAGAAACAGTGGAAAGCGTGGGATGAACAGATGAAGGTCACTCAGTCCCATCTACAGGAGAAAGTGAGCTCACTCCAAAACCTGAAGAACCAGTATCCTGCAAATGTTTCTCTGCCACCTCCATTTGTTCCATATTCTCAAACCAGTCAGGGTGGCATTCCTGTTATGCCTCCAACTTTACCTTCAACTACACCTTCAGTGGTCCTCCCTCCTCTCTCTTCCGTTTCTCAGTTATCTAATTCCTCTGTCCCTTCAGGATCTAGTTCTCAAAGCAGTCAATCTACTGAAACACCAAGGCCAGCTCTGCTTCCCACCCCTGGTACCTATGCAGCAAAAATAGCTAGTACAACTGTCTATTCATCTTACCATTCTCAAGTAAGTTCATCCTTTGGGTCTTCAGACCATGGAAAGTCTCAAGCTCATCTTGGTAAACAAACTGTCTCTAGTTCATCTGAGCAAGCATGTGGGGAACTGAAAGGGTCCTCTTCAGTGTCTTCCACACATGCACCTACAATGCAAGATAAACCAGTGAGGTCAGGTGGACTGCTTCCAGACCCTCCCAGATCAGCACGTTTTGAAGGCCCCAGAGGCCCTAGGTAAGAATGTTTTTGTGAGTGATCTATACATGTTCCAGGCTGCAAGACTTTCAGTGCTTATATTAAGAAATTAAACACTTGAAGCTTCCTGAGGTCATGTGAAATGTGTTTGCACGGTGGAGGTTTTAGCTTTAACCTATGTACACCATGCTCTGTATTCATCTTATTAAAGGAAGGATAGGTAGATACCTTCCATGTGAGCATTATCTAGAGCAAAATGCATTGGGTTTTTCCCTGGTAAAATGGTTGGGCACACTGCACCTTTTTCAGTCCCAGAGGCATAATATCCTTCTTGTGAAAATAGGAAAGCTGTTGTAAACATTTGAGAAATGTTTGGTGTGTTTAGTTTGGAGATGATAACTCAGACTTGCAAAAGTGATCCTACTATGAAAGGTGATCTGAATTCCCAGCATTTCATAGAATGGTCTGGGTTGGAAAGGACCTCTAAAGATCATCTCTGCAGTAAGCAGGGATGTCCTCAACTAGTCCAGGTTCCTATGTGGTATTTGGAAGACAGGACAATCTAAAGCAAAAATATTGAAGGCTTGTTTTAATACATTGCTATATATGGTAGCAGTGTAGTGTAGGCATTCTGAAAAGGGAATCAGGAAAGTATTTAGGGTATATATTCAGCTGACTATCTCAACACTGCTCATTACTGGCAGTGCAGATGCTGTGTTTATTTTTTATAAACAAGAGAAATTGCTTTTTGTAATCCAACACTGATTGCAAAAAGAAATGAAAATTCAAAGCTGTTCAGCAGTACTTTAACTTCCAGTGTGAAGCAGTTGTGCAGCTATGTGATTGTCCTATTCAGTGCACTTTTCAGAATGGCTGTTTGATAACAGTGCTTGTCTCAAGTACAAATCAATAGTTTTCTACATGTGTAGCATTACTTAGCATTCAAACAGCTACAAACAAGAAAGAAATGAAGATTAAAGCTTTAGGATCCTAGCATTAGGATTCTTTACTATGTTTCCTTTGTCATTACATCATGATGGTCTTGATTTTAAAGGTTGTTCTCTTTATCTTTCAATAAGGCACAGTTTGATTCAAATGTAAAACTGCATTTCATCAGGGGGATAGCCTCCTGCCTTAATGCAAATCTACTCTGAGCCAGTGTTCTGTGACTTTGATGTGCTTTTATACCTGCTATATGCTTTAATCCATTTATTTTTTTCCTGGAATGTTTTTCTTTCATACTTGACATGATACCAAGTTGCAAAAGCAACATTTGTCCTGTCTGGTCATTAGTCAAAGATGGGTTGATCGTGATGCCTGATGAATCAGAGCATGGTACTTTGTTAAGTTGTTTCTATCCTTGTATACTCCACTAGACTTCACAGTCATATCTTCATATTTAGTTCTCTTCTCTTTGCTTCCCAAGTGAGCATGTTATATCATGTATGAAACTGGACAGTATCACAGTTTGTTGCACATTCTGAAATGATCTGTCCTTAATTTTATTTTCTGAGTATGCTTGTTGCATGCTACTGAAGTTCAGCAAGAGTTGTTAACTGCAACCAGACCTTAGTTAAACAAAAGTTGAAAGCTTTTTTTTTTTTGAAGAGAGTTTGTCATCTTTTTTTGCCAGTCAGGTTTCAGTCCTGAGATGCTGAAGGAAAATTTCCCTGCAGGGTTCCATAATCTACAGGTGGTTTAAATTAGTCTTCAGTGGACAATACTGAATTGAAGAACATGTCTCTCTGCTTCTGCACTGGTTCAGTAGAAATTAATCCTAAGGCACAGCAGGATTCATCACTTAGAAGTGACTTTGGGGTTGGGGGGGGGTGTGAAACTATCTTCTAGAGGATTTTAATTCAACATTTTTCATTTGAATAAAATTGCCATTGTGTCATCTATAGATTTGATGGACCTCGAGGAAGAGGATATGACAAATTTGAAGGCTCAAGACAGAGAGGGCCTCGTTTTGACTCCCAGCGCTCAGAAGGATACAGGTCCCGTTTTGACCGCCAGAATACAGATGGACAGTCTTCAAGTCGATGGGGGACTATCCCACGAGGGCCGGCAGCACAATTTTATACTTCAACAAATGCATCACATGGACATGCTTCCCGACCTGGTGGCCCTCGGTGGAGGGAGCCCAGGCCTCATTTGGGACAGCAGCAGCAGCAGTCACATACGGACTCACAGTCAGAAAACAAAGAACCTTTTACAGACGTGGCTGGTAATCAGCAGACTGTAAGCAGGACAGAGTCTAGTCCCGATGCACAGAGTTCAGGTCCCATTGAAACAAATAATGAGGATCTGACAGACACTCAGCAGGAGCCATCCAAACCTGAAGTCAAAGAAACTATTTCAGACCCTCCTAAAAAGTGGACATGGAGTTCACATGATCCTAACCAGCAAGCGGAAGAGCCCAAAGCCCCTACTCCACCTATTCAGAACCAGACATCAACTTCCTTTTCTAGTAGCCCTGTAGCTTTGCAGTCAGGTACTGCAAGAACAGGTGGTGCAGTAACCCCTGTAACAGAAAATCAGGATTTGGATTCACCAGATGGCCAGTTGATTGCTTCAGATAGCACCCAGGGCTTACCTGGACCAGATTGCCGAGGAAAAGGGCCCTTTATGCATGAAGATAGAGGCAAGGGACCACTAAGAGGAAGAGGCCAAGGCAGACTGGATGATGGCCGAGGCAGAGGGCAGGGAGATGGCCGTGGCTGGGGAATGGGCCGTGGCAGAGGCATGAGAAGGATGGATGGTGGCAGGGGAATGGGAAGGATGGATGGTGGTTGGGGAATGGGAAGGATGGATGATGGCCATGGCCGGGGAATGGGCAGGATGGACAATGGCCGTGGCAGAGGATATGTATACAGAGGCAGAGGGCAGGCTAGGCAGGCGTCCATCCGTGGTAGGGGGATGTTCAGGAGAGCAGGCAGCAGGGAGAGGATGCCAGATAGACGGTCAGGTAGTAGGGAGAGGATGCCAGATGGACGATCTGGCAGTAGAGAGAGGGGAGTGGGTGGACGGTCAGATAGCCACGAGAGGGTGTTCTCTAGCCGGGACAGAGAGCTAGCTGGGCGGACTGGCAGTCGGGACAGGGGCCGGGCAGGGAGCCGGGAGCGGGAGCCCATGCGGCGGGCAGGGAGCCGGGAGCGGGAGCCCATGCGGCGGGCAGGCAGCCGGGAGAGGGGCCCCGTCAGGCGCGCAGGGAGCCGGGAGAGGGGCCCTATCAGGCGCGCAGGGAGCCGGGAGAGGGGCCCTGTCAGGCGGGCAGGTAGCCGGGAGAGGGGTCCCATCAGGAGGCCAGGTAGCCGCGAGAGAGAAGTAGGAAGACCTGAAAGCGGCAGTATAGATAAAGCCATTCACCTGGGAGATGACCCTGACAAGCTGCCTCCATACCATCGAGATGAGACACTCAGGGGTTCTTGGGATCATGAAGATGATAGAATGCAGGAGGAATTCCCTTTAGATACTCAGGATGACCCTTCTTTAGAGCACGAAGGATTGGACGACTGGGAAAGAGAACGATACTGGAGAGATCACAAGGCTGATTATCAGGACGATTCGGTTGATGTGTATGACAGAGATGACAGGTTGCAGTCGCACCATTCATTGCCTCCGTTGTCTCCCCTACCACCATTACCTCCTTTATCATCTGAGCATGACAGACGAGATTCATGGTGGGATGACTGGAAAAGGCCAAGAGAAAGGGAGCTAGAGAGAGATCTAGACAGGACTGGAAGATCTTCAGAAATTTATGATCAAGATTTAGACAGAGAATGGGATAGAGACTGGGACATGAGACCTATGGATGACAGAGAAATGGGGAATCGTGACCTGGATATCCCTCCTCTACCACCATTGCCACCTCTTCCACCCCTGGACAGATACCGTGAAGACAGGTGGAGGGAAGACAGGAACAGAGATCATTATGACAGAGACCTCAGAGACAGGGGGGAGCTGAGGATTCGAGAATATCCAGAGAGATATGATACATGGCGGGACAAGCAAGACTACCTTCCTGAGAGGACTGACTGGGAGAGGGAACGGTTGTCAGATAGGTGGTATCCAGATGATGGAGACAGACTGCGGTCTTTGGATGATCATTCAGACTCATCCCTTCCTCCACCTTCACATTCCTCTGATATGCTGGGAGCAGATTCAAACCTGGACTCTGACCAGTCCTTGGGAGGAGTGATGGTCCTTAGCCAAAGACAGCATGAGATAATTCTGAAGGCTGCCCAGGAGCTCAAAATGCTTCGGTGAGTCACCTGGTTCTGTTATTTTGGGGGGGGAATCCCATTCTTTGAAGATGTTGCTCCTTTCATAATTCATTCCTTGAATCAATGAATCAGTAATGGCTTCACTTCACAGAACGGTTTAAGTTGAGCGAGACCTTAGATCGTTTACTCCCAACCCCTCTGGCATGGGCAGGGATGCCTTCCACTAGATCAGGTTGCTCAAAGGCCCATACAATTTACCCTTTAACACTTCCAGGGAGGAAGTATCCACAGCTTCTCTAGGCAACCTGCTCCAGTGCCTCACCACCCTCACAGTAAAGAATTTCTTCTTAATGTCCAATCTAAATCTAGCTTGTTCAGATTAAAACTGTTAGACTGTTGTCCCTCATCTTGTCACTTCATAGAGTCCCTCCCCATCTTTCCAATAGGTTTCCTTTTAAGTATTGAAAGGCTGCTGTGAGGAGCCTTCTGCAGGCTGAATAAGCACAACTCTGTTCAGTCTGTCTTCAGCCTCCTCATCATCTTTGTGGCTCTCCTTTGGAACTGCTGGAGCAGATCTCTGTATTTCTTACACTGGGGGCCCCAAAGCTGAGCACTGTGGTCCTTTGTACATTTCATTTTGCCACAACATGACAGTTGCAGTTCATACAGAAAAAAAATGACTTGGAATACTTTCATCACATCACTTTTGTGGATGGGCCTTTGTTTCTTAAATAGACAGTTGTCCTTTCCCCCAGGAATATGGCATTCCCTGCTTGTTATTTTCCAGGAAGAGATCCATCCAAGTCTCCTGACTAATCTTTTTGTTATGCTTAAAGGAGCTTGTGGGTAACTGCTTTTCAATCTCCTCATTACTGTCAAATGAGCTTGTTAACTCTTGGTTTTGAGTATTTTGCTGTCAAGACATATGTTAATGTGGTTCTTAATTCACAGAATGAGACCTATTTAATCTTTTGGGTAGTGCTTTCCCTTTCATTAAAAGTATGTGTGAGATTTTTTTGTCTTTTGACAATGATTCCATGTTTGAAATCCAGCATTGTCGGTGAGTCATTTTGTCAGATGCAGTTGTTCTTAGTTCACTGCTGTTTTGTGTTGATGATCAGGAGGATATGAATGCAAGAGTTCCCCAAGAGCATGTTTTAGAAAGGAGCTGCTAGATTCTCTAAGGCTTTAATAGGTGTTTATTTCAAGTAAGCAATAGTACCACAATATCACTAAGGTTGGAAGAGACCTCGAGGATCATGGAGTCCAACCTGTCACCACAGACCTCATGACTAGACCATGGTACCAAGTGCCACGTACAATCCCCTCTTGAACACCTCCAGGGATGGTGACTCCACCACCTCCCTGGGCAGCCCATTCCAATGACTAATGACTCTCTCTGTGAAGAACTTTGTCCTCACCTCCAGCCTAAACTTCCCCTGGCACAGCTTGAGACTGTGTCCTCTTGTTCTGGTGCTGGTTGCCTGGGAGAAGAGACCAACCCCTTCCTGGCTACAACCACCTTTCAGGTAGTTGTAGAGGACAATGAGGTCACCACTGAGCCTCCTCTTCTCCAGGCTAAACAATCCCAGCTCCCTCAGCCCCTCTTCATAGGGCTCAAGGCCTCTCCCCAGCCTTGTTGCCTTTCCCTTTGAACATCAGAAACATCATAGGACTCAGTAAACGTAGTCGTATTAGAATGAATTGAGCACATACCATCTATCCAAATGTCTTTGTGATTTTATGCATGGATTTCACAGTATCACAGTACATTAGAGGTTGGAAGGGACCTCCAGAGAGCATTGAGTCCAACCCCCCCTGCCAAAGCAAGATCACTTAGGGTAGTCCACACAGGAATGCATCCAGGTGGGTTTTGAAAGTCTCCAGAGGAGGATTTAAGTGCAGCAAATGCATTTTAAAATACCCAAAGCCATAAAACAAACAGAAATATGAGTTTCTTTGACTGTTTTTAGTGAATGAGATCTTTCAGAGTAGACAGGGAGAAAAGATGAAGCATCATAAAGACACAGCTGCATGTGGTTCATCCTATTCATGAGTAAATGAGAGATAGGTGGGATTGGTACCTAGTAAGCAAAGAAGATATGCTACAATAATGGGCAATCAAAATAAATGTTTGGTTGTCATTACATTCACATTAAGCCACATTGAAAGATGTATTTTACATCATCAAGACATCTGTAGAGGGAGATGGTTTGGACTTTTTTTTAAGCTGTTTTTTTATCAGACTCATAAACTTGTTAAGCTTTTTATCCCACATGGAAAGCCTGAGTTGCACACCAAAATTCAGGGAAAATAGAGTTAAGAACTGAAAGGAGAACTTCCATTCTGAATAATTTAGTTCTCACTACAACTAGAGTAGTTCAGTAGGTGTCATTAAGTGTGAAATCTGTTACAAACCAATATGTGCCAAAGGTTCAAAGCAACAGATCAGTTTCAGCTTCCTGATTTTCCCATTGCCTGGGGTTAGCATGCATATGTTGGGCTGTTTAATGTGGCAAGCTGGAAACCCGTGGACTTCAGCTGAGGACTGTAGTTTGGGAATCACCACCAAAGTGAATAATTTATTAGAGCTGAAAAATTTAAACATGGGAACTAAAATGTTTTATGTATGAAGGTAGATCATGTAACTCCTTCTAAGCCAGTAAAAAGGGGAAATATAAACATGATACTGCTGGTACTGATTTATTTGTTTTAATTGACCATAAGGGTAAGCTTAAAATTAGCTACAGTGACACTTCTCATCAGGTTCATATAAGCAGGTGACCTCAGTCAGGCAGTAGGAACAACTTTAAGGAGTCTGCTTTTTTTACACTTTGTGGGTTTTTTGAGCCAAAAGCATGGTGCATAACTGATTTTTATCTCCAAAGGTGTAAACCCTTCATCGGGTTTTGCTTTTGGTGTGTATGAAGCAGCATGCTCTGAGCTGCGTGCTGTTCTGTATTAGTCATCTGGTGTATTTTTTCCCTAAGCCGTGTGTAAAAAAGACCTGAGTGCTAGCAGTTGCTCAGTTTACTCTTTGCACTAATGCAGCACTTCAGATGCCTTCCTGTGAGCCAAGTTCCCCCTTACACTGGACACTGAACAGATGCGTTGCTAATTGGGATGGTCTCTGTTGTGCCTAGCACAAACGGGTCTCATTCATAGTTTGTCTTCAGGAACTGCTCTTTTAGGAGCTGCTATTACTACACATAATTAATAGGAGTTATTAATATCAATAAATTAACTCATATTAATATGAGTTATTAGCAATAAAAATCCTAGATTTAAAAATGCTAACCAAAACTGAAAGGAAATTGTGTCGAGTAGTAGAACTGTGTCCTCAGCGGTTGTGGTACTCACTGTTGGTCCTGGTCTGTGCTTCATAAACTTTTGTACTGGTTGTATATTAAACAGCATTTTTATGTATAAACAGGGAAAGAAAAGTTAAAATCACCCTTTTTTTTCCCCCCCAAATGGTGGAATCTCTGCTATATTGTGCTTTGTTGGCTTCAATCCTGTTAGTGTGCAAAACAGAGCAAGTCACTGCATGTGCTCATGCACTCGTTTCCAGGAGGCTCCTTGTTTACAGAAGGTGTTGACAGAAGATTAAAAATCCAGCTTTGCTCTTTGCTGTCAAAGTGGAAAGGTTCTGGCCTAGTACAAAAGCATAGCTGCCTGTGTCAGGAGAAACTTGTGATCAAAAAAGGATGCAACTAAGACACTGAACACCTGTGGGGTTAGGTGGATGTGAAAGAGAGATTTCAGAATCACAGCACTAGCCATGTAAAACCTGCTGTGTCCTTGTCTTCTTTGGACTCTGCCCCTGATATGGTTTATGTGGTAATACATGGTTTTCACCATGACTAGTGATCTCTTTAATTTTTCATCTAAGCTACAGATTGATAACACTTTCTTGTGATTCATGTGCAGAGAGCAAAAAGAACAGCTACAGAAGTTGAAAGAGTTTAAACCTGACATATCCACGCAAGACTCTCCGAGACCACAGAACACAAGCACAAGGCCAGGTACCTTTCAGGTAAACTCACCTTATGGCAACTTAATAACACATTGGTAGTAGTTAATATGTATGTCAGATCATTTCTACACTGTGATGATCAAACTTCTCTGTGGAATATCTCCCCAGCAGCCCTTAGAACCTCATCAATTTTCTGTTTAGGCAGAGCAAAGCCTTTGGCTCCACAGCCTACATTGCTGTGGGGTGATATGCAAGAAGAGGTGACCTCTTCCAAAATGAGGGCATAAGGCTCATGAGAAGACCTGCCTGTTCCTTCCCTAAGTTCTGAGATCTTACTCTGCTTTTCCTACTTTAAGAGCTCTTTTCCTATTTGAAAACAGAGAAATTTGAGCATAGGTCAGTCAGAAACTGAGCTATTTCAGTCTTCAATGAGCTTTCTGATTGCATTTTTTGTTGGGAATTCTCATTACCCTCTGGAATATTATAAAGTGCCTGGAAGCTCATGTTTGTGTACCTCTGTGACTTCATCTGCTGTTATTCCTCTGCTGCTTAATCTCCTGGTTGGTTCTTGGAACTCTATTCAGCTGTTCATTTGTGTTTTTTTCTGCTAATTTATAAGCAGTGAGAAACCAGCTGAACTGCTGCAGCCGTGCTAACCCAGGCTTACAAATCCCTCCTAGAATGAATGAACAGTTTGTTATATATGTGTTGGAGAAGATACCCAAGTCTATGCACAGTCTTTATTCTTCATCACATCTTAAGCCCAAGGATATCGTACTAATAAATGCAGCCATAATGACCTCTGGGGCTGATACTTAGCCAGAGCAAGCTTTCTTTGTCCCTCCCTGCAGAGAAGTGTTACACAGCATGTGAGGCACTGCAAGTTTTCTTTTTGCCTGGGTCACCTCTCCCTTGTTTATAGTATCTATAAAGTAAAATAATGTAACAGATTTGCTGCCACAAACTGCAGGTATGTTGATGCCTTTAGGAAGTGACTTTACTCAGCTTAGATACTCAGACTACTTCATCCACCTGCCTAGAGGTATTTAAACAACTCTTGTATTTCTTGAGATTCCTGCCTTCAGACTTCTGCTCTGACTCTGAACCATTATTAACATTTCAGCCTTGTATATACAACCATTCTGCAAGTTTTGATATGTGGTGCTTATAAGGCTGCCTGTAACTTGGCATCTACTGTGTTGCTGAAAAGAACTTTTGCAATGCAGCGTGTGTGATTCTTTGGGGATGCTGGGTTCATGAAGGGTTGGGTTTGGTTTTTCCACTGTGCAAGACCTCCCCATTTCTTACATTGATTTGATGTTGATTTTTATTAAGGGGTTTCCAGGTATTTCTACTCTGGGAATTTCCCAGTGACTTCCACAAAGAAGCTGGCCTTATCAATCCTTTTGTGCCTCACCAAGCTGCCCTACTTTCAGACTTTTTCAGCCTCCTCACAGAAAGCAGCAAGCTTTTCAGACAGCAGGAGTTTTTGGGAATAAAACCATAGACACTTTTGAACTGAGATAGGTCTACTGGAGCTAAATTGGTAAGGTTATTTTGAAGGAGAAAATAAATAGCACTTAAGCCTTCACATAGTGAACAAACACCAAATTAATTCAGGCCACCACTTCTTAAAATACTGTCCTCCGACCTGTGGCACCTTAATGGAGGTACTAGAAAACGCTTATGATTCAATTACTGATTGCCATTGTGCTTACTGACTTACAGAAGATGAGAGAAGGTTAGTTTGCAGATCTACATTAAAAGTGCTTTCTGCATCTAGGTCTCATCTCAGCTATCTTCAGAGGCACCAGTAGAAGCCCAACCTATTAAATCTTCTCCTGCTGTTATTATAAAGCCTCCCGTGTTGTTCAGACAGCCCACCCCTGTGACAAGACCAAGTGTCCCACTGACAAGGCCTACTACACCTATGACAAGGCCACATGCTCCAGTCTCTACTGCAACTACAACCCCAAGTCATGGTCAGTCTTTAAAACCATCACCTTCTACTGTGGAACAGGAACGCTGGGATGAGGATTCCTTCCACGGACTCTGGGACACAAATGAGGATAAAGGAGCAAATATGGAGTATGAGTTATGTAAGCAGGAGTCAATGATGCCTCCACCCATCTCCTCGCCTGTCAAAGTACCTGCTGTTCACACCTCTGTTCCATCAGCTTTACCAGTGTCTCTTCCTCCAGTTATTCCACCGGTTCCTAAGGCTCCTGTAATTCAGCAGACTGTGGACTACGGCCACGGGCGAGGTGAGTGTTCTAGAGTGTTCATTTGGTCTGTAGCAGAGCTGATGAGTCCTCCTGTCATCTTTTTAAATGAGTGTGCCACACAAAGCATGCCAGAGATGTCCTGCAGTTGACCTGTAGGCTGTGGACATTGTGATCTAATGCTAAGCAATGCAGTTTTAAGGAGTCTGTAACCTCCAGCCTCAAATTAAAGGTTTTCTTTAGTGCTATGCTAATGAGTTATACACTGAATGGTGTATAGCCATGGCTGCCTCCAATAAACACCAGCTGATGTG
Source organism: Melanerpes formicivorus (assembly GCF_026170545.1). NCBI lineage: Eukaryota > Metazoa > Chordata > Aves > Piciformes > Picidae > Melanerpes > Melanerpes formicivorus. The sequence goes on from NW_027142442.1 coordinate 1,644,742, forward strand.
ATCACTTCTATGATGAGAGTAGCTCTGAAGAATGAGACTTGAGACTATTGATTGATGAAAAGTTTACCATGAGCCAGCAGTGCACTCATGCAGCCCAGAAGGCAAATCTTGTCTTGGGCTGCATCATGAGGAGTGTGGCCAGCAGGTCAAGAGAGGTGATTTGTGCCCTTTCACACTGCTCTTGTGAGACCCCACCTCAAATACTACATCCAGTTCTGGTGTCCCCATCATAGGAAGGGCACAGAGCTGTTGGAGCAAGTCCAGAGGAGGGCTACAGAGATGATCCAAGGGCTGGAACACCTCTGCTATGAAGATAGGCCAAGGGAACTGGACCTAGAGAAGAGAAGACTCTGGGAGGGACCCTATAGCTGCCTTCAGTATTTGAAGGGGGTCTACAGGAAGATTGGAGAGGGACTTTTCATAAGGGTGTCTAGCAACAGGACAAGAGGGAATGATTTTAAGCTGAGGTAGAGTGGGTTTAGACAGGATCTTAGGAAAAAATTCTTCAGTATGAGGGTGGTGAGACTCTGGAATAGGTTGCCCAGGGAAGTTGTGGATGCCCCCTCCCTGGGGGTGTTCAAGGCTGAGTTAGATGAGGCCTTGAGCAGCTGAGTCTAGTTGAGAGGCATCCCTGCCCATAGTGGGGAAGTTGGAGTAGATGATCTCTGTGGTCCCTTCCAACCTAAGCTATTCTGTTATGATTTATGTTTAGACTGATACCAACACTTAATACCTTTGTAGCTGAATATGGAAACAACTGTGCTAAAAGGATTGTTACAGCTCTTAGTTGTGACTGAGTAACATCAAGTGTAATGTGACTGGTGTTTGCATAATTTATATACCATTTAAGGGGTGTGAAGTACCCTCCAGACAGGGAAGGAGATAAAGGCCCATCTCAGAAGGGTGTGCCCTCAACAGGCATAAACAACAAAGGAGTCTGATTTTTAATACTGAGCTTGTCAAAGCTAAAACTCAGCACTGTTTTTTTAGGAGAATTTATTTTCTTCATTCTTCATGTCATAAAGAAGTTCTTAAGTTGTGCATTGTCATTTAAAGAGTTGGGTTGTTTTTCCTCTAAGGTGCCACAGCATGAATTGAAACCATATCAATTCCATTAAGTACATGTTTTGCTAAAAACTGTTTAGCAAAATTGTCTCTGTTAACTGAAATGCTCAGTTTAGCTTCTTAATATTCTTGACATTACAGCAGTTCTAGCAGTTCTTGAAACTCTCAGAGTGTTGCAGTTTCTATGTTCAAGCCTGCAAGTGGGCAGTAGTGTCCTCCCTACTCTAGTCATGAGGTCTGTGGTGACAGGTTGGACTCGATGATCTTTGAGGTCCCTTCCAACCTTAGGAATACTGAATACTGAATATCTTCTGACCATGTGTGCTACCTGAACTTATCTGAAAAGGCAGGAGTCCCTTTCTTGAGGTCAAGTGGTACACATATTTACACACTGTCTTCAGACTTTCAACACCATGGCCTTGTGTATTTACGTGTAGCTCCTTTTGCTTATCCATTAAAAGAAGTGTTGAGTAGCTATTCCCATCACTTGGAATGCTGTTGACTGATTGCTTTTTATGACAGGGGAGAGGACGTGGAAGAGGGGCATTTTAAGACTTTAATTGGGTTTTTAATTTATTTTTAACTAGATATAACCACCAGCAAAGTGGAACAGATTCCATATGGGGAGAGGGTCACCCTGCGGCCAGAACCTCTGCAAGAGAGGCAACCATTTCAGAAAGGTAGGCAGTGCTTGGTTGGCTCTCAGGCAGCTATCTAGCTCTTAAGAAAAGTTATAAGGTGCTACAGGCATATCTTAAACTAAACTCTCATTTAAGCTAGAACCACTTTATGTTCTTCAAAGGCCCATAACAGCTTACATTGTCAAGAGGAGTCAATGAACTAGAGACTTCCAAAATGCAGTTCTGTGGCTCTAAGTAAGATTGCATGGCATGGCTGTCTGTTACAGTTTGGACAAGAGACTCAGTGGCTGATTGTCTGTTCAAGCCCACACATCATATGTTTCTATGTACTTTTCTTGCACTCTTGCTTGTTGTTTTTCATTCAAAAACAATGAAGGAAGGCTGAGAGAACTGGGTTTGTTCAGCCTTGAGAAGAGAAGGCTTGGGGGAGACCTCATAACCATGTACAAGTACATAAAAGGACGCTGTCAAGAGGAGGGAGACTTCCTTTTTACAAAGAGTCACACGGTAAAGACAAGGGGGAATGGGCACAAATTGCTACTGGGGAGATTTGGACTGGATGCCAGAAAAAAAATGTTCACCATCTGAACTATTAAACATTGGAGCAAACTCCCAAGAGAGGTGCTGGATTCCCCTGCATTAGACAGTTTCAAGGCCCAGCTTGATGGGGTGCTGGGCTAGCTCATTTAAACTATATTCTTACCCTGAAAGGTTGGATTAGATGATCCTTGAGGTCCCTTCCAACCTGGTGAACAGGTGGTAGAAGCCCCAGCCCTGGAGGCTTTTAAAACCAGGCTGGATGTGGCTCTGAGCAACCTGATGTAGTGTGAGGTGTCCCTGCCTGTGGCAGGGGGGTTGGAACTAGATGATCCTTGAGGTCCCTTCCAACCCTACCAATTCTACGATTCTTTGAGTTCTGTGAGTATGTTTCGGTAGTTTGGATTTCCCTGGGCTTCTCCTTTCAGAGCACCCTGGCCGTTACAACAGGGAACGAGATCGTGAGCCTTACTTTGAGCGTCAAGGTAATTCCACCACGGATCACCGGGATTTCAAGAGAGAGCGGGAGCTGCACAGGGACCGCGGCTCCATGGACTACGAGCGAGAGAGGTTTGATAAAGAGAGGCATCCACGAGATGACAGGTAGGTGGCTTTGGGGCACTGTTGACATCAAAATCATTCAGAGTGTGCTGCATATCAGGCTGACCATCTGGAACATCTGTACGAGGAGAGACTGAGGGAGCTGGGGCTCATTAGCTTAGAGAAGAGAAGACTCAGAGGTGACCTCATCAATGTTTATAAATAGAATAGAATAAACCAGGTCGGAAAAGACCTTTGAGATCGAGTGCGACCTATCATCCAACACTATCTAATCAACCAAACCATGGCACCAAGCACCCCATCCAGTCTCTTTCTAAACACCTCCAGTGATGGTGACTCCACCACCTCCCCAGGCAGCCCATTCCAATGGCCAATCACTCTTTCTATGAAGAACTTCTTCCTAACATCCAGCCTATACTTCCCCTGGCACAGCTTGAGACTGTGTCCTCTTGTTCTGGTGCTGGTTTCCTGGGAGAAGAGACCAACCCCCACCTGGCTACAACCTCCCTTCAGATAGTTACAGTATCACACAGTATCACAGTATCACTTAGGTTGGAAAGGACCTCGAGGATCATCGAGTCCAACCTGACACCGCAGACCCCATGACTAGACCATGGCACCAAGTGCCACGTCCAATCTCCCCTTGAACGCCTCCAGGGTCGATGACTCAACCACCTCCCTGGGCAACCCATTCCAATGCCGAATGACTCGCTCGGTGAAGAACTTCCTCCTCACCTCGAGTCTGAACCTCCCCTGGCGCAGCTTGAGACTGTGTCCCCTTGTTCTGGTGCTGGTTGCCTGGGAGAAGAGGCCAACTCCCTCCTGGCTACAACCACCCTTCAGGTAGTTGTAGAGGGCAATAAGGTCACCCCTGAGCCTCCTCTTCTCCAGGCTAAACAATCCCAGCTCCCTCAGCCTCTCCTCATAGGGCTTGTGTTCAAGGCCCCTCACCAGCCTTGTTGCCCTTCTCTGGACACGCTCAAGTGTCTCAATGTCCTTCTTAAACTGAGGAGCCCAGAACTGGACACAGTACTCAAGGTGCGGCCTAACCAGAGCAGAGTACAGGGGCACTATGACCTCCCTGCTCCTGCTGGCCACACTATTCCTAATGCAGGCCAGAATGCTATTGGCCCTCCTGGCCACCTGAGCACACTGCTGGCTCATATTCAGGTGGCTGTCGATCAGCACACCCAGGTCCCTCTCTGTCTGGGAGCTCTCCAGCCACTCCGACCCCAGCCTATAGCTCTGCATGGGATTGCCATAGCCAAAGTGCAGCACTCGGCACTTGGACTTGTTGAAAGCCATCCCATTGGATTCTGCCCATCTTTCCAGTCGGTCGAGGTCCCTCTGCAGAGCCTTTCTACCCTCTAATTGACTAACATCTGCCCCTAACTTTGTGTCATCTGCAAACTTGCTGATGAGTTGTAGAGAGCAATAAGGTCTCCCCTCAGCCTCCTCCTCTCCAGGCTAAGCAACCCCAGCTCCCTCAGCCTCTCCTCATAGGGCTTGTGCTCCAAACCCCTCCCCACCTTTGTTGCCCTTCTCTGGACACTTTCCAGCAAGTCAACATCTTTCCTAAACTGAGGGGCCCAGAACTGGACACAGGACTCAAGGTGTGGCCTAACCAGTGCTGAGTACAGAGGGAGAATGACCTCCCTGCTCCTGCTGGCCACACTGTTCCTGATACAGGCCAGGATGCCATTGGCCTTCTTGGCCACCTGGGCGCAATGCTGCCTCATGTTCAGCCTGCTATCAGCCAGTAAGGGGTGAGTCCCAAGAGGATGGAGCCAGGCTCTTCTTGGTGGTGCCCAGTGACAGAACAAGGTGCAGTGGGTGGAAGTTGAGCCATAGAAAGTTTCACGTAAATATGGGGAAAAAACTTTTCACTGTGACGGTGACAGAGCACTGGAACAGGCTGCCCAGGGAGGTTGTGGAGTCTCCCTCTCTGGAGATACTCAAAATTCACCTGGATGCATTCCTGTGTGATCTGGTGTAGGTGATCCTCCTCTGGCAGGGGGGCTGGACCGGATGATCTTTCGAGGTCCCTTCCAGCCCCTGAAATTCTGTGATTCTGTGATCTGTAGCAAAAATTCTAGAAATATGCAAAACACTTTTTTTTTTTCTTTTCTTTTTTTTGGGTCAGAGTTCTTCCTACTACACCTTCAAGGGCTCAGTCTTACCGTGAGAAGAAAGACCATCCCTCCTCCAGGCGGGGTGGTTTTGAGAGACCACCGTATGAACGAAAGACAGATCGCCCAGCGTACGATCACGGGCCTCCCATGTTCGGAGGTACAGTTTCTCAATCTTGAAGCCATGTGTGGTGGGTTGAAATTACCCCCCTCAACCTAAAATTGCCAGACCAGCTCAGCTAGAAAGCAAATGAAGCTGTGTTTACAAGCACAACTACAATCTAGAAATATGGAATGAATATGTACAATGAATATGTACAAAATACACAATATTTATGGGGTTTTACCATTTATTAACAGCCCCCCTAGACAAAAACAGGGAGTTACCAGCAGCTTCCCCCTCCCTGCTCCCTTCTCTCCCCCTGTACAGGGGACAAGAGAAGAAAGGAGAAAAGCAGGGAGAGAGCTTATTAGTACTTAGTCACAACAAAGCAATGCAGCCAGGGTCAGCGAGCCAGCAGAAAGCCAGAAGCTAGTATCTGCTAGAGCAAAGAAACCAAAGAGAGAGAAAGTTAGTTTACAGATCTAACTTTGTGTTGGTTATCTGCCCAGTGGGATTATTTAGACTTTATCATTATTTTCCTTTTTACATCCAAGGGTAATCTATTTACATTCTATCACTTTCAGTTCAATCCATGGAAAGTTTTCTGGGCGTAGCCTGAAACTACCACACTAGGATGTTATGAAAAATAAGGACTTGCAGAGGTGTGAAGACTCAATTGGGAGAATGTTAATTAATCTTCAGTATTTCTTTGTTCTGAGTATAGAAATTAGGAAACAATTCCTTTGGGTGGTGTCTCAGTTTTGTTTCTCAGGGGTGATGAGATCAGGAGCGCGACCATTGTATGCTCTGCAAAACAATGTGTGTGACTGCAATAGGTTCAAGGTTGGATAACTGAATTTAGGGGACAACTCTGTGAATTTATCCTAAAATGATGAAGACCTATTTCATTTGGTTTTTTTGTTATTTTACCAAACCAAGAAAATTCTTCTGTACAAACACTGGAATTTGAAGGTGATCGTAGAAATTACCCTGAGGAGAGAATTCCTATTTCTGCTCCATCCATACCCCGTCAGCCACCACCTGCTCCACGGGTGGAAAGGAAGCCAGAATCTAAAAATGTAGATGATATTCTCAAGCCACCAGGACGGGATAGCAGGCCAGAAAGAGTGAGTATGCATGCTGAAAGCAGCAACTGGTTTCTGTGAGGCCTGTGTTGAGATAAAATGCTGATGAACATGAGGAAAAACTTTTTCGCTATGAGGGTGACAGAGCACTGAAGCAGACTGTCCAGAGAGGTTGTGGAGTCTCCTTCTCTGGAGACTTTCAGAACCCCTGCGGATGTGTTCCTTTGTGGCCTACTCTAGATGATCCTGCTCTGGCAGGGTGCTTGTCCTCGATCTCTGGAGGTCCCTTCCAACCCTTAACATAGAGTCATAGAATAGTCAAGGTTAGAGGGGACTTCTGGAAGTCATCTAGTCCAACCCTGCTGCTGTCATAATTACATTCTGTGATTCCATGAAGCCTGCATTTGAGGAAGGTCTGGAAATACTCTTGGTTCCTTTGCAAATGCCTAGAGTGCTGTAGCATAGCTATTAGGAGCCCACAGGAGATGTAAACTTCCTAGGAATGCTAAGATGAAATTCCTCTCTATGCATTTTAGACTCTCCTGAGATCTTCACTTGGGTGTTTGATGTAGCAGATGGGAAGACTTGGCTTCACACAGAGTCAGGAGATTATGCAATGCACCATATGAAATACCAAAGAACAAGATTCAGACCCTAAAACAGTTAGATGAGGTTCATTCAGTTAACTTTCTCTGAACTAGAATTATAACATCTTATGCAGTATAAGCTGCTGAGATGATTAACATCATGTACTCCTATTCTGTGGACCTACTACCGTTCCTCACAACCTGGCTTGTAAAACAGGCAGTGAGACATGCTGGTACTGGCTTTGCTTGATGATACACAAAAAGTGTGAGCCCACAGCACATCATTTTCTAGAAGAAAAGTTTTGCAGAAGAGATACCGTTAGATGTAGTACAGTATCCTATCTTCTTACATGACCTTTGTTTCAGATTGTAATCATCATGAGGGGGCTGCCTGGCAGTGGGAAGACTCATGTAGCAAAACTCATCAGGGTATGTAAACAGCCCTTGGCTGTGTAGTGCTGCCTGTCCTTTACATGCCTTTCCTCTGCTGTTTTCTTTGTGTTTGTCTGGAATCTCAGCCTGTTATTATTTCATGTTCCGTGACTGTGTATCCTGTGTGAATCCCCTCCACTATTCGCAAGAACAGGGAATACTGCTCTGCTCTTGTGTTGAATAAAGAGCAGGGAACTGCTTTTTGCTTCAACTATTTTGTAGCTCTTCTGTAACAGACTAGTGGGTTTTTTTATAGTAAGGGTGTATGTTTTTCTTTGCTTTCTTCCCAGGACAAAGAAGTAGAGTGTGGAGGACCTGCACCAAGAGTGCTCAGCTTGGATGACTATTTTATCACAGAGGTGGAAAAAGAAGAGAGAGACCCAGACACAGGGAAAAAAGTGAAAAAGAAGGTACTTTCAAGTCAGCTGCTTGTGTTGACAAAGAAACAAAATGTTCTGGAACCACACAGTGGCAATCAGAATTTCAGTCTGTGGCTTTGGAAGAGTGCAGAAGTCTGTGGGCTGTTTTTCAAAATGGGTCAACTTAATATAAGGGCAGAATGGGCAAGAGGACACAGTCTCAGGCTGCGCCAGGGGAGGTTTAGGTTGGATGTTAGGAAGAAGTTCTATACAGAGAGAGTGATTGCCCATTGGAATGGGCTGCCTGGGGAGGTGGTGGAGTCACCATCATTGGAGGTGTTCAGGAGGAGACTTGATGGGATGCTTGGTGCCATGGTTTGGTTGTTTAGGTGGGTTGGATTGGTTGATGGGTTGGACGTGATGATCTTGAAGGTCTCTTCCAACCTGGTGTATTATTATTATTGTTGTTATTGTTAATAATAATAATAATTATTATTATTGTTGTTATTGTTGTTTATTATTATTATTATTGTTGTTGTTATTATTATTATTATTATTATTATTATTATTATTATTATTATTATTATTATTATTATTATTATTATTATTATTATTATTATTATTCCTCGAGGTTGACCTGGAAGGTTTGGGGTTTTTTCTCATCCCAATGCACTTTGCAGTCATGTCAATTTGCAGTCGAACGTTAGCAGTTTAATAGGTGTGTCCTCTTCCTGAAATGCTTTTGTCCTCTGATAAAGGTGATGGAGTATGAATATGAAGCTGATATGGAAGAGACCTATCGTACCAGCATGTTTAAAACTTTCAAGAAGACCTTGGATGACGGCTTCTTCCCCTTCATTATCCTCGATGCGATCAACGATAGAGTGCGACACTTTGAACAGTTTTGGAGTGCTGCAAAAACCAAGGGGTTTGAGGTAATGGAGCCTAAAAGCCATTTGAACCTGCTAGCAGCTAATGCTGCTATTGCTACAGTTTTGAATGCGAAGTCCCACCCACCTGCAGGAAAAATGCTGTACTCTACAGTTACAAATTTACCTTTACTAACATGGACAGCTCTGTAGAGTGGATCACCAGGTAGAAAAGGAGCTCTAAAAGTTGATATTCAGTATTTAATGCTAGTCTTTCTTTTTCTAGGTGTACTTAGCTGAAATGAGTGCAGATAACCAGACGTGTTCCAAGAGGAATATTCATGGACGCAAGCTGAAGGAAATCAGCAGGGTAACTGTGTGCCTTCTGGAATCATAGGATTAATGATCTTTCGTTGTGCTTTCAGGGCTGCTGCTGTTGGGAAAGCTGTTGACCTTTTGTAGGCTATAGAATGCTTACACCTTTCCTCTAAGCAGAGCCGGCAGTTATTGAATGGGATTGATTTAAATAACCTTTCCTAAGTACATGCTGCGTCTTGTTCGTGCTCTGAAACCGAATTTTCCATTGAGGCTGTGATGTTTTCAGAGGTGCTTCACTTTGGTTTGTTCTTTTGTTAGATGTCTGATCACTGGGAGGCAGCACCACGTCACATGATGCGCCTGGACATTCGTTCCTTGTTGCAGGATGCTGCTATCGAAGAGGTGAGAATCTTTCCTTGTTGAAATGATAAATCATCTGCCTGTGACTATATATTGGCAATACAAAGCAGGCATAAAAACAGGGCAGTTATACTTGGCTCTGTAGAAAGCCAGAATCACTGTCAGACAAATACATTCTGTTATGCTTCTCACTTACCCAAACACGAAGGTATGTGTTGTTTCTATCAGCTTTATGGAGCCCAGACGTGGGTATGTTTGAACAAGAGTTGAAGCCACTTTGCTCTTAGCAGCTGTTGAATACCAGTTAAAGAGGATCTTTGTTCTCTCAGGTGTGAAACTCGTCACTTTTTCAGGCTACTGGTTTGGTTGGGTCATAATTTGAGGAAATAGTTTGATAAATAAGTAAATGAACTCCTCTCGGCTCCTGCTTTGAGAAATGCAGACCTGTAGCAGAGAATACAGAAATAAGTAATGTGGCAGAAGATTATACTTTCTGTAGAAGTATGCTACTGTTTTATTCCACTTGTTGTTTGCTGTGACATGCATCTGTGTGTCAGCTTTCAGTACGGTTGCATTCTTCTTTGGCAGAAGTTTCAGGAGCCCTGGGAATAAATTAGTATGTCAGTTGTGTTGTCATCATGAATTTACTGTAGCTGCATGCTGCTGTCAGGACAGCTCTTGCCATGGCTGTGTAGACTGGCAAACTGCTGAAGTAGAAAGGGACTTCGCTCCTTGCAGATTCTTACAAAGTCAGCAGGTTATTTTGTAATTTCTAAATTCTTTGTATCAGAAAACAGCAATCTTTAGGAGGACAGCAAAAGGCTCAGCTCTGAAGGGGACTCAGAGAAGGGCCAATATGTGATCTACTCTGTCTGCATCAAAGTTTTAGTAATGGTATGAAGAATTGTCCATACTTGAAGAGTTGTAGGTATAGACATGAATTCCCATGAAAGGTGTAGGCCTCAAAATGCTCTGTTAGATAGGTGGGGTTAGAGTTGTGTCTTCAAGCATCCATTTCCTTTATTATGTTAAGCTCTGGGGTTATTAATCTTCACTCTGAATAAATGTGTGAAAGATAAAGGCTTGACAGAGATGTGCTTTGCAGAGAGTGACATTGCAGTGATATGTAAATGGCAAGTTTAAGATCTTTCCCTGAGATTTCAGGTGTTGAAATGTGATTGTGGGAAGCAAGAGACGTGTTCTACTGTTACAGAAACTGGTAGCACAAAGAATGCATGTGAAGGAAGAGAATAAATGATTGCTACATTCCCACACATTCTGTCACTCTGTAACTTGAAGGGAACCCTTTTCTAACAGAAGCCAAAATGAAGCCAGTGTTCATCATACTTTCCAGGATTAATTCTTTCTTTTCCCTTCTACTTGAGCTTGGGAGCTTCTACTTATCTGTGCTTGGGCTTTGAAACAGGTGGAGATGGAGGATTTTGATGCCAATATAGAAGACCAGAAAGAAGAAGCCAAGAAGGATGCAGCAGAGGAGGAAGAAAGTGAACTGGTAGGAGACACATCAGCCATCTCTAACAAAATGTTGGTTAATGTGTTTGAGGGAGAATCTCAGTCTTTTAAATGCCAACCCATTGTTGTTCTTAGCAGTGCGCTCTTAATACACACATTTCTAGTCATTTGTTCCTTAAAGGTTTCTAGGAGAACTTTAATGTTGAATCATTTTATTTCTAACTGACTATTTGAAGAATCTGTGAGTATATTGCACAAACAAGCATTCTCAGTGGAGCAGGGCAACATGCTGCTTACAGACACTTACAAACCACAGGACATTCTAGTGCTGGCTTCCAGGTTACCTAAGAATTACACTAAGTCGAGGAATGGGAAGAGTGGGCAAAGATTTAGCTTCTTTCCTTCCATGTGTCTAAAGAATGCTCCTCAACTGTCACAGTATATGACAACAGCAAAGAAGAATGCTTCCTCTGCCAAGGCTCACTGACTTTGTCAGTAGGTATTTCCAAGATAAGGGATTAGGTCTCTTGGATAAATGAAGGTTAGAGACTTGCCCTAAGGGCTGGCGTTTTTAGGTATGTATTTAAAAAGCCACGGAAGGCTTCCTAATGTTACTTCTTGGTATGTGTTGGACCTGCAACTGGGCAGTGCTTGATGAGTTGAATGTGTCAAACCCTGGTTCCCACAACCAAGCAGTTAAACTCCAATAAACAGGAAGTAACCAGAAATGTCTGAGACAAGCAAAGTCCTTTTTCTTGATGAAAATTTGCCATCCCTCAGGAGCATCAGTTTAGAAAGCAGTTGAAATGCAGAATTAAAAAACCCAAAGCTTAGGAAGAGTGGATTTTAATAAACATCTCTTTTTTACAACATGACTCACTTATTCTTTTTACTAAATTATTCTTTGGCACAGAGTATGAGACTACATAAAATGTGGTTAGAACATTTCAGAGATGCATCCATGTTTAGAGGAATATGGCTGCTAGTCTCATTCCTGGGAAATGAGCTATATCTGAAGAGAAAGTTGTCTTTATCTCTTTAGATACCTGTGCATAAGTGTGTGTGTGTGTGTATGTGTGTATCTATGGGTTCTGGGGATTGTCCTCGTGTACAGCACATAAACAACAGGCCTTTTTGTTGTGAGACAAGGAGAAAGCTTGCTGGTGAAAAATGCAAATTATTAACCATTAAAAGTAATGCACATATAAGAGTGTTTTCTGTTCAGATTCACAAGAGATGAAAAATAGCAAAGAATTGTCTGCTGTATGTTTTCTCTGCTCTTCAGTCACATGGCTAATCTCAGAGAGAGGAATGTCAGACAGGAAGGTGGAACAGTACACTCTATTTTGCTATCTGTTGCCTTCTTGAGAGCAGTTGGTAAGGGTTCTTCAATTGGTTTTGCTGCATTTAATCCTGTGGAAATAACAGAGGTCTGAAGCTCCTGCCATCTGGCAGATGTGCTCGAAATACCCAACCGTGTTGTACCAAAGGATGAAGTCTAAATCTTTTCTTGTCTGAGGACTGGGATATTGTGCAGATTCAGCACACAACAGGCCATTTCACACCATCAAAGTCACTCTTCTGTTGCTATTGTCAACTCCTGTAGGGTTCTTTGTAGCATTCAGACAAGTCCTGCTTTTCTGTGCTTGATGGTATGAATTATGGAGGCATTTAATTTAGCTTTCTCACCAGTGTATCACACATCACTTTGTTCAATACAGACTCATGAGCCGTGGTATAAACTTCCTGAGCAAATTTCGATGTGCAACTTGTTTCACCAGTATAAATATATATACATGAACTTTCTTTATTTGTCACAAAGAAATACTGTTAGCACAAACTCTCTTAGTTTGTATTAATTACAGACTTGATTAAAACCAATAAAATACAGAGGCCTGATAATTTCAATTCACTGATAGGTGCTTGGTAGAAAAGTTAAAAAGGTCTTTTAGGGATTTTGGAAGAGCATTGCTGAACATAATCAAAAGCAGTGTAGCTCTCTGGAATAGTACACTCTGATCTAGTAACCCTTAGCATTAACAAATACACTTGTGTTTACCACAGGGCAAGCAATCTATAAATAGAGCAGGAAAGAAGTCAATAAAACTGGTCTGTGGACTGTTTGTTTTCTTGTTGAAATTTAAAGTAGCTATGTCTCTTCTGTATGAAAAATAACCCTTAAAATGCTCACAGGGCTTCCATTTCACTACATTGAGCTTTTTATGTAATTGCAGAGAAACAGGAGTAAGCAGTTTTACACCAAATCTGAACAGCTGAAATCAGTTATAAGGGATTGCTTAGTGAGGATTTACTTGTCTAAGAGTATAAAATGAAAAGGTAACAAGAAGATATCTAAAATAAATACCTTTTTTTGGGGGGGAGGAAATTTTAGTATCATTAAGTTAACTTACAAAGAATAAACTGGTTAAAAATCCTTACAGGTGAAACATGCTGTGGTATCATTTGTATGGAAAAAGGTTTTTTTAAAACAGTGATTGAATTAAGAGGGTTATTTTAAAATGAACAACAATTTTTAAGTCTTGATAACTCAACAAGTACTCTCATTTAAACTAGTTGTGGACTAACCACTTGTGCAAGAATTTAGTATGTCCCTTTGAAAGGGTTATTAAGTGAGCCTACATGTATTAAAGTGGGAGTATGTTCTTAAAAGCTTATGACTACAGTGACTTTCTGATTTGTATTTGTAAAGCTCTGAGTATTCTTTATGCCTGATAATTTGTATTGCAATAACTTTGCCACTGGGGATAATAGTACATAGTAACTGTGCACACAGCACCCTTGCTGTCTGTTAAGACCCATTCCAGAGTTCTGATTGCAGAGAGTAGCACTCTTGTAATGATGTGCAGGGGCTGCTAAAATCACTGAGTGGGAAGTGGATACAGAAGTTCTGAAAGACTGAGTAATTTGTTTCCTTCCTCTCTGATAACAAGAATTGTGCCTTACAAAAAGAAATACCTTAAGCTCCCATTATAATGCTGTTTCCAGTTCAAAAGTGATATGCATGTGTGTCTCTCTCTAATCCTCCGAGCTTCTTTCTGTGTATGATTTAGGGTTACATTCCGAAAAGCAAATGGGAGATGGACACATCTGAGGCAAAGCTAGGTGGGTATTTATTTTTTCCTGTTTCTTATAGCTGGTATCTGATGATGTTTGCCAAACCTGCATTTTCATTTTTACTGTGCCTCCTTCCCAAAACCAAATAAATGTATTGACCTCATACATGTGTCTGAAGCTGCAAAAGTACCTATACAGAAATTTGTCTTCTGCCAGAGGCAAGGGAGTTAAGGCTTTCTAACCATCATTGTTTTATATACTCATTAACTGTTCTTCCATCTGTTCAAGGAAAGTAGTTGGTATTAAAATCTTCTAAAAGCAGTATTTCAATTGTTTATTCATCTCTCTGGTATTGTAAAAAAGCAGAGGTTCAACTGACATTGCACTGCATTCTTGTTCATGCTACATACCTTTTTCTTAAGCCTAAATGTCATCAGTAACTTCTCACTCTCTTGGAGGCATGCCTCATTGCTAACTGTACTGAAGATGTTTCTCACCAAAACTGATGTGTGTGAAGGCAAAGTAGTGTGTTACTTCATAACTGGCTCTGAATGATTAGGCCTCTGTATCATTTGAACAACTTGGGTGCTGAAGAGGTGAAGGTCACTGTGCTTTTCAGTTGCAGGAGGCTACTAGAATTCTTGGTAGGATGTAAAATGAACTTTCTAGGAGTACAGGGACACTTTTTGTTCTGATTAGTGCTGCTGGTTGCACTAGATGTAATACTGGGATTCTGTCAAAGGCAGCTTCCAGGCTGAAATGCATGCACCATGGCTATGGTGCACACGTGGAAAAGGGTTTCTAGTCATTACGATCAGTTTTGGGTTGGGTTGATTTTGTTTTGGCTTTTCACTTAACAATAACGGCTCTAAGTGAAGATTTTATCAATGCAGTCTACATTAAACTGCTATTTCCTGTCATGTCTGTGAGCAGTAACAAATCTGAATGGGACAAAGCATGTCTTAACATTTTTGAGGTTTGCTTCTGCATGCGTGGTACAGCCCCGTGTATCATTCCTTTCCAGTAACCAAAATCACAGTTGCATCATGGAGATAGCATTAGAAGTTCTGGCCTGCATAGAGCAGCCTTTCATCTTTGGCTGTTAACTGCATAGCTGCACCATCTCTCCTGCTGCTGTGCTTTAAGTCATTTAAATATTTGTGGAAATGTATTAACGTTGTGGCACCTGCAATACAACTGGAGAAGCCTTGTACTGCACAATTCCAGCATAGCAAACAGCTAGGCAGTTAGGATTAATTCCAGACTGCTTTGCTTTTTTGTTTGTTTTACAACAATCAATTTTTGCATGTTAAGATTCTTTCTTAAGTCTATAATGATTTCTTTTCCCAACTGTGTATGAACTCCCAGTACTGGAAAACTGCATTGTTGAAGAGTGGTCTGATGCATTGTGTGGTATTCCAAATAACACAGACCTCTTTAAATACAGCGGAGTAGGAACAGATGTGTCGTGCTTCATACAATGAACCTTAAGTCATCCCATGTGTTCTACAAACACCACAGGAGTCCAAAGCATGTGCTGAAAATCCTGAAGTTGTGTGTAGTTTCTAGCAATGTTGAGACTGTGACTGCAGCAGACATTTACAGACAGCTTTCAAAATTTACCTCTCTCATGATCAAATACTGCTAACAAATACAAGTGAAGAACTGTGTTGTATTTCTTTCCACATGAAAACTCCCTAATAGGCAGGATTTTTGTGTTCTCCACTTAAATGTAAAATGGGGAGCAAGCAGCAGAGTGACTTGCAGTTACTTGCAAAGCTGTTGAAATAAGGCTTTAACAATCCAACTCCGTTAAACTGTCTGTTAGCATGCCGCAAGACACAGATAGAGCTCTTTATATTAAATCTGTGTTCACAATTTCGCTTCTAGAACTACCTACTAGATTAATTAGAGCTATAGATTAAAAGTAAATTCTGAGAGAGTGTGAGTTTTAAAACAGCCAGGCATCCCTTGGTAACAAACGCTGTTGCTTTGGAGTAAAATAACTTTGCAAGGGCAGGCAACTTCTAGCTCAAGGTATGCATTACACGCACTCGCAGTCTATGAGTAAGTATTATTATATTTCATTCACAATGAGGCTTTTGTTATTAATGACCAATTAAAATTATTTCCTGAAAGGCATGTAAACTGTGGTAAGCATATGTTACTCCAAACCTGGGACATGGCCTGCCCATTAGGTTTATTTCATTAGTCACAGAGGGCACACGTTTGCAAACACTAGCGGTACAAGTGCAGAAGCCCAAGCCAACGCTGTCAGTCTTGGTTTGCTTTTTTGTTTTCTTTCTGAGGAAATACGGTTACAGGAAGGCACAACAAGATCTTACTGACTGTAATAAGCCTCAGAAAAGGTCTGAAAAGTTTGAGTTCTTCAGCTGCACCGCTGACTTGGGCCAGTCACCGTACCGTATGCCCCTGAGCTCTTGCTTTAGTTCAGATTTGCTTTGGCAGGGGTGATGCATTCCTCCAAGTATGTGTGGTATAGAGTTTCCTTATGTGTTGTGCGTGCACAGACACATTTTTAGTCTCGAGTCTGCTCACTGGTTTGTCTCAGTGCATAGTGCACACAGGTTCTTGCATTTCAGTCTACAGTCACGGACTCACATTTTCCACTATGCTTGAAGAGTTTAGCTCAATGCTCTGTTCCAAGGCGCGGCTTAGCGCTGAGTTCTGCAAACTTTCAGTAACAGAGAAATGAGCCCTGCCATAGCTGGAGTTTGGTTCCAGAATGCAAATAACATTTTACATATAAAACTTGGTGGCTTTTGTGTGCAAGGACAAAAGTTTATCTGATTGATTCCTCTAGTTTTTGGAGGAGATAATTAAGTCAGTCACGCTCAGACGCTTTGCTAAAATTCTGAAGGTGAGTTTTTAAGCTCTCTGGGTTTTCAGAAATGCTGCTGCTTCCTCATTGCTTTTACAATGGAAATGGGAAAATGTTTGACAGTTCAGCACTAAATAATAATCTGCCATAAGTATTCAAGAGCACCATTGTTACAAAATGACACCTTGTATGATTTTTCAGAAAAGGATATTCTGAAATAATGCTTTGTGGTAAGCTTTTGACCCTTCTGTAGTATCTGCTGCGTGGTGCATATCTTGAACCAGGAGAGTGTGGATGGAAGCAGAGCCATCTGGAAAAGCAATCCAACTTCAAACATGGAAGGAGATGATAACATTTTAAAGTAATTCCATGTAGCAGCAGCAAAAGGGGGCAGAGGGGAATTTCACACTCTGAACGCCTCTTGAACTTCTCTGTTGATGCTTGAGAGTTACGTGTCTCTTGATGATGTTACCCGTGGGTCTGCATGCAGCAAGTGGCAGACTCAGCTCTTTCTTCCACATTGGTACTGAGATGAACTTGCATCATAGCATGTTGCCTTTCTACAGGAATATGTCTGTATACAGATACCTGCCAACAGAGCTGCTGAATTTTCAGTTCTCCATGTTCCTAAGCGCCCCTCAGCGCGTTGTTTGCTCTCCTTTTCAGTGTCCTTTTTTTTCTGGGAATCCTTATGCTATGACCTACACTGATTATCTGAGAGTTATACTGAGGAATAGTGCAAGTATGTTATGTGCTGGTATAACAGGAATATTGTATTAAGTTCTGTCTTCTGGAGGGAGTGCTGTCCTGTGGCGGTGGAGCTGCAAATTTGGCAGATTTAACTTAGAGCAAAAGAAGAACCTTAGCTGAATTGTGTAACAAGATACCATGTAACAGATACAAATATTCTGCACGTTTCTCTCAAATGTTGGGGATTTTAAGAAGCAGAGAGAGAGAGATTTTCATAGAAGAAATTCTTTGTCTGTTCAGGCTAAATGGTGCAAAGGTGGAGTCTTAAAAAAATGAGAGTTGTATGAGGGAGAAATTACTTCGTTAGTTTATGGCATTTAAATTATACTAGCATGTCTACATCACCATTGCCTCACATTATCTCTGTTGTTACTCTTTCCTCTTCCATATTAATTGAAAAAAAAAAAACAATAATCTCTGAACTGAGCTTCTTTAGAAAGATACCTTTGAACATCCTTTTGTGCTCTCCAGAAACTGTGCTGCCTTGTATTTGGTTTATTTGTGAGGCCTTTCATGGATGAATTTAATCGCTTCCGTGACTGCTCAAACAATGCTACTGGCACCGCTGGAAATGGTTTACAGCACATAGCTGCCAAGCTTAGTGTTCCTTCAGCATATGCTTGAATTGTTGGTTTCTAAACTGGTAGCATGCATTGGCAGGAGTGCTAGGCTTCCCTTTGAGTCCTAAAGCCGTTTTTCATGTTCATGCTTTGTTGTTCGTAACCTTACAATAAGTGCTTCATCTCCTTTCCCAAAGCTGTGTGCCACATCATTTCAAGAAGCTGTTGTTTTTTTCCACTGAAAATAGGTGTCCAAGGAGGAACAAAAATTTAGAAGCTAGGAATGGGATTGTTTCTCCTCATGCCTTATCGGTTCAATCAGAAAAAGAAGACAAATTATGACTGTTGGACAGAAGTGCTGCTCAGATATTCATGAATGACCTCTTACACCATGAAACAAAAGATTCTAAGATTTTATTAATCTTTTTTTGTCTCAGTCCTGGAGGATTTTTCAAGTGTGTTTTCCTCATGTGGAAAAACAGAGAGAGGGAGATCAGGGTCTCCAAGGAGGTTTTTTTTGTTTTGTTTTGCAGAAACAGTATCTCAGAAACTTGTCTTTGGTACATTAAAGATCATCACTTGTTCCCTGACACTGCATGTACGCCATGTTTGACACAGTATTGGACCCCAAATTTGGGCAAAATGCTTTAGTGTTGTGTTCAAATACAGAAGGGTGGATCTGTGTTCTCTACCTGTTGGTGGCTATATTGTAACTGTAAGGGCAGACTCCATGCAGTATAAGCACCCAGAGGAGCAAGCTTTGCTCCCTCGTACCAACAACAAGACTGTTACTGCCACACACTTCGTTGTGAAAGATCAATAAAACTTGAAAATGGTGTTGAGTCTTCTCTACTTTATTTCAACTCCCATCATTTCACCTGTCAAGAGAAGCTGGATGTACCAAGTTCTTCTGCTCATTCTTTTGAGAATTTTTTTTCCACTCTGGTCTTGTTTGTGTGAATGATAGACAAAAATTCTCCTTTAACTCTGAGGCTCTGTGTTTGTTCTCAGACAAGCTGGATGGTTTGCGGACTGGCACTAAAAGGAAACGTGACTGGGAAGCAATTGCCAGCAGAATGGAAGATTATCTACAGCTTCCAGATGACTATGACACTCGTGCTTCTGAGCCTGGAAAGAAAAGGGTAATAAATTTTCAAATGACTTACTGCCTGTATATGACCATTTCACAGTCTCTGGGGGAAAGCGTTCTTATCAGCTCGTTCTGTGTCTATCAGTACGGCAGTTTCGCTGACTCACTTTTCATTTTGTTGTTCCATTACGTTCCTTAAGAAAATATTCTTGAGGGGAAGATCTTCCAGAGGTAGAGATCATAGAATCATAGAATTGTCAGGGCTGGAAGGGACCTCAGGGATTATCCAGTTCCAACCCCGCTGCCACAGGCAGGGACACCTCACACTAGATCAGGTTGCCCAGAGCCACATCCAGCCTGGCCTTAAAAACCTCCAGGGATGAGGCTTCTACCACCTCCCTGGGCAACCTGTTCCAGTGTCTCACCACCCTCATGGTGAAGAATTTCTTCCTAACATCCAGTGTGAATCTGCCCACTTCTAAATTTGCTCCATTCTCCCTAGTCCTATCAGTACCCAACATCCTAAAAAATTCCTCTCCAGCCTTCTTGTAGGCCCCCTTAAGATACTGGAAGGCTACAATAAGGTCTCCTCGGAGCCCTCTCCTCTCCAGACTGAACAGCCCCAACTCTCTGTCTGTCTACATTCATTAATTATAAGGAAGTGAGGAACAGTAGATAGATAAACTATGCTTGGCATGGCTTTTGAGATTGAAAGTGGAATCATATCCCATTTCTTGCCAGGGGAGGTGATGCATTTCATTTTAGACCAACCTGCAGAGTCCTTAAGCTGTGAATGTGGTGATGAGATAGTGTGAGGTACAGTGCAGATTCCAAGACAAGATGGTGATTTTCTTAAACTCCTTTTTGTTGTGAGGTTTTAGAGTGAGCAGGCAGAGAAACAGTACACTGTTATTACAGCCAAAAAGATTCATCTGAGGAAGGCATCAGCTATGCAGGTTTTATATCAGTTAAGTCTGTATATACCTTGCATAAAGCTTGGAAGGTGGTGTATAAGAGATTGACTTCAACCTTTTATATGTAGTTCTTCTCTGAATACAAAATGCTGCATCTTTATAATACCATTGTGGAAAAAAAGTGGCAAAAAGATCATGGAGAAAGATGAAAGAGAAGTAATAAAAAGAGGTAATACTCTTTTGGTTTGGTTTGGGAGGGCTTTGTCCCCAAAATACAAAGACCAGCTTTTGCCATTAGAAGTAATTTGAGGGTATCATAGTATCAGTCAGGGTTGGAAAGGACCACAAGGATCATCTAGTTCCAAACCCCCTGCCATGGGCAGGGACACCCCACACTAGATCAGGCTGGCCAGAGCCTCATCCTTTAGGAAGGGCAGGTCCTGCCTCACCAACCTGATCTTCTATGATCAAGTGACTGCCTGGTGGATGTGGGGAAGGTTGTGGAAATAGACTGTCTGGACTTCAGCAAGGCCTTTGACACCGTCCCCCACAGCAAACTCCTGGCCAAGCTGTCAGCCCATGGCTTGGACAGCAGCACTCTGTGCTGGGTTAGGAACTGGCTGGAGGGCCGAGCCCAGAGAGTGGTGGTGAATGGTGCCACATCCAGCTGGCAGCCAGTCACTAGTGGTGTCCCCCAGGGATTGGTGCTGGGCCCCATCCTGTTAAATACCTTTATTGATGATCTGGACGAGGGGATTGAGTCCATCATCAGTAAGTTTGCAGATAACACCAAGCTGGGGGCAGGAGTTGATCTGCTGGAGGGTAGGAGAGCTCTGCAGAGGGACCTCGGCAGGCTGGACAGATGGGCAGAGTCCAACGGCATGAGACATCCAAGTGCCGGGTTCTGCACATTGGCCACAACAACCCCATGCAGTGCTACAGGCTGGGGTCAGGGTGGCTGGAGAGGAACCTGAGGGTGCTGGTTGATGGTAGGCCAACAGTGTGCCCAGGCGACCAAGAAGGCCAATGGCACCTTGGTCTGTATCCGGAACAGTGTGGCCAGCAGGAGCAGGGAGGTCATTCTGCCCCTGGACACTGCACTGGTTAGGCTGCACCTCGAGTACTGAGTACTGTGTCCAGATCTGGGCCACTCAGTTTAGGAAGGAGATTGAGACTCTTGAACATGTCCAGAGAAGGGCAACAAAGCTGGTGAGGGGTTTGGAGCACAAGCCCTGTGAGGAGAGGCTGAGGGAGCTGGGGTTGTTTAACCTGGAGAAGAGGAGGCTCAGGGGAGACCTTATTGCTGTGTACCAGTTACCTGAAGGGAGGTTGTAGCCAGGTGGATGTTGGTCTCTTCTCCCAGGCAACCAGCACCAGAACAAGAGGACACAGTCTCAGGCTGTGCCAGGGGAGGTTTAGGCTGGATGTTAGGAAGAAGTTCTTCATAGAAAGAGAGATTTGCCATTGGAATGAGCTGCCCAGGGAGGTCGTGGAGTCACCATCACAGGAGGTGTTTAGGAAGAGACTGGATGGGGTGCTTGGTGCCATGGTTTAGTTGATTAGATAGTGTTGGATGATAGGTTGGACTTGATGATCTTGAAGGTCTTTTTCAACCTGCTTAATTCTATTCTATGCTTTGTTTTGTTCTGTAATGTCTAATACAAGACATGGGTAGTACTGGACAGCATGCTTGAGAGATATGGAGATACTAAGGCATTGGCAGAGGAAGTGATGGTGGAAGCCAGCAGACAGTGCTTGTCAGCAGAAATGTCTGAGGAAATCCAGGTGGAATGTGGAACAGGGAAGTACTGTGGTGATAAAGCAGTATCCCCAGGTAACCAATCAGCCTGAATGGGACTGATCAGTCAGGATGTTAGGGAGGAGCTCCTTCACTTACTGGTTTGGGGTTTTTTTTTGTCTTGCAACGGTGTGTTCCAGATGAGTTCCTGGATTTGTAGCCCTTCATCATCACCTCCCTCTCACTGGGTTTGAAACTGGAGTGACCAGGTGTGTTTGACTAGAATGAAGGCAGGTGATCTGCTTGGCCATGATGAGCCACAGAGGAGATGGGTGCAGCTGTAAAGATGGAAGATAACAAATGCATGAGGAAAGTTATTTAGTGTAAAGTAATAGTAGACAAATTTAAATAGAAATGCATCACAAAGAGAAGAAAAATGTCCCTCCTTCATTGCTGAGTTGTTCCTTCTGTAATTTCATAGTCATCTCTTAGATGTTTCCATTTGTACAACTGAAAGGGAAGTGGGGCAGAAAATCAAGACACTGAATGAATCTTTGCTGAATCTTCCTCCAGAAACCATTGCTTTGAACAGAGGAATAATTGTAGTTGATTTTACTTCATCTCTCAGAATTATAGGCTGCAAATGGAAAAGGCTAATCAACTGTACCTTTCTTCTGCTCCATAAAACATCTGGATATCAAATTAAAAACAGTGTGGCTGGTGTAGTTCCCATCTTTACCCATGGGAAAAGAGATTGCCACCTACCCATTTGAATGGGAATGTGTTCAGCTTGGAATATTCACAACTGTTGGGGTTCTTTTCTGCCGTGCAGAGTCTAGGCTTGTCTCAGGATGGCCTCAAGAGACTGTCCAACTGATAGCATGTTCTCCCTAGGTGCGGTGGGCAGATCTAGAAGAAAAGAAAGATGCAGACAGGAAGAGGGCCATTGGTTTTGTGGTGGGACAAACAGACTGGGAGAAGATAACAGATGAAAGCGGTCACCTCGCTGAGAGAGCCCTCAACCGCACCAAGTACATATGAGGAAAAACAGTGGTTAAGTGGAATTTTGTGCCTCTAAGGTAAGTATTCAGTCTCCCTGTGTCTTGATGGCCTTGATTTTTGTTGTTGGGTTTTTTAGGGTGTTTTGGGGTTGTTTTGCTTTGTTTATTTGTGTGGTGTGTCTTGTTGGGTTTGATTTCTCCTTTTAAAGAGTTGAGGTGGCAGTTTGAGTTCTCCCAGACAAAACTCTTTGATTTGGAGCCTTGTGTAGTAGTTGTCAGCTGTGCCCATGCCCAGCATCTGAAAATAAAAGGAGGCTTTTCAGCTATCAACCTCCAAGCCTTATTAACAGGAGGACTGTTTTCACTGAAAGAGGAGCTTAGCTGTATGCCCTAATCTTGTCCAGTTTAGATTTCGCTTATTGTTATCTCTGACGACATTGATTGCAGTTTTATTTGGTGTAACAAACTTTTCCTTTCTTTACAGGCCATTTGCTCTGAGAAGTGAACCAAGGTGTCATGAGCATCTTTGCATGGGTCATGTCACTCCCACCTTCACAGTTTGGGGTATTTTTTTTCCCTTTGTTACTTTAGTTTCAGCAGTTTTCTTGAGATGTTGGCGGATAACCGGTGCCCTCAAGTAAAACAACGAATCCCGCTGCTCCTAAGTGAGAGAGACAGTTTACTTTTTAATATTTTTGGAGGGGAGGGAGGGGGAGGGCCAGTAGTTTTAGCTGCTGTTTGTGGGATAAAAGTGGAAGGGTTAGCCAGACGTTACCTCCACTGTACCGTCACAGAATGTTTATCACCTTTGCTTTGTGGGCGTTCTCGTTTTATACTGTATGTACCTTGTAGCTTATTGTATTAGGAAGCAGAACAATAAATTTCACTATAAACTCTGTGTTCTTGGTGGACCATATAGCATGGGTTTTGTTTGATGTTTTAAGCGTGGTCTCTGTTCACATCCTGACAGTGCGCAGAACCATCCTTACCTGAAAGAGGTGCTGTGCTCGTATTCTGCAATGTGTCCTGCCTTCCTAGGTTTGCCACCTGCTTTTTCCCTCATAGGCAACTCCATTAAGCCCCCAGGTTTTGCTGGTCTTTACAAGTCATACCATTCTCATTCTTCCTGGGCAGCAGGAGTGATCATTATTTTTTGGATGCTAGTTTCTCAGTTATGTCAAATTCCCATTACTATGTGAGTATTAATTCTATTGGATGGCTCTCAATTACTACTCAGGGTAGTAATGCATGAAAAACATGAATGCTTGACTTGAGAACAGGTTCTATGGAGCTCTCTGGAGTGCAGCCCAGAAAATTCATTTTGGTCTTACTACGCCTTTTAGTCAACACAGATCCCGATCAGGGTATTTCATTCCATTCGTAAGTTTACTGTATCATAGAGAAACATCACTGAAAGAAGGACCAAAGACTGGCAGTTATACCCTCCTATTCCTTTAACACATGTGTTTAACTTGCTTAAAAGGGTAAATGAGTAGCAGTCCACACCATCAAGATTGGTACCAGTTCTTCATAGATGCTGGCGTATTGCTTCAGCGCACCACCAGGTTTCTTTTCTCCTCTCGGATTCTGAAGCAAAGACCTTGTGTTAAACAATGTGGTAACCAGGCAAGGTACTTAAATCAAAAGTAATTGCTGCTGTACTGGTAAACTGAATTTTTCTCTTGGATCTAAGGGAAGACATTGGAGTCCTGAATTTCCTTCTCTGCTCTTCTTTGTTGCTCTGCTGAATGATTACATTGCAGTTTGCATCTAGGTTGATAAAACCAACAGGTTCTGGTGTGGTGGCATTTCATGCTGTTAAAGGAGAGCATTGGTGCTAACAGATGGTTTGTTGGCCATTCTGATGTTTTGGTTTATTGGATGTTCCTCAGCCTTGTCTGTGATGAATGAAAGCTCTTTGGTCAATGGTGTGATAGCTGAACTTGTGTTATGTCCTGAATACTCAATACAAGAAAACCAAGCTCCCTGGATGCAGCATTTGTCAGATGGAAGGTAATTAAGTACACACATAGCATATATGCTTTCTCTTTTTAAATGTTGCTGAGTACTGTTTGAATTCTGACTGAGAATTATTGACACAAGGAAAGTATTAGTTGACAAGAAGTAAGTGTTATGTGTTGCTACAGAAATTAGGCAAGCTTTGCTTCAGAAAAGTTAATCTCTCAGGTATGTGTAAAATGGGTTTCAGTCTATCCTCAGTTGTCCAGTACAAAACTGGAGGTCTTGTGTCATATCACTGTTACAATTTGATGCTGTTTCTTGCCTTTTAGGAACTGATGATGATTTTCTGTGTGTTTGGAAATACAACTGAACCCCAGATCCTTCTCTAACATTTTCCTATCTGCACTACATAATATTCCTGCAGCATGCAAATGGATAGCATGTGACAGAACTGAGCATACCATCTCCTGGTATTAACGATTCTGGAAAGTACTGTAGCAGATAACACCCTGAGGGGGGTCACACAGTTTATTCTGTAGAATTAAAGAGAGGGGAACAGAGAATACACATAAAGTTATGCTTCATTCTGATGAGAACAGAGAGAAACTGTATCAATCTTCAAGTTGAGGGCAAAATTTCAGTTATCAAATCACACTGTTGCAGACTGTTTGTCAGACTGAGAAGAGAAGGTGGAAGAGCTTGCAGGTTTTTGTTGTTACTGTTTTCCTGGTTCCCTGAAGTTCAGACCTTTTCCATTTCTGTAGTATAGAAATATTTCATGACTTTTGCCATTTGTTGCAGCTGATTTGCATGTTTAGCAGGTTGAGTTTTCATCTGCTTGCTGGAAAGTGGCTTTCAGAGGAGACAGCTTATGCCAGAACTGCAGCATGTAACAGATTCTACATTCTCTGGTCCTTCAGTGAATGAAGAAGCAGCAAAAAGGAAAAAATATTATTATTGCTGCTGACAGATGTGAAAGTAGTTAGGTAGTCCCATGCTTGGCTCATAGTCAGGGGCTTGTGGTTAGGGATTTTGCTTTTGTCTGGAAAATCCTTCACTAGGGAATCCAGTAAGTTTTGACCCTGATTTTGTTCTCACTCATCATCTGCTTGCTGATACTGGCAGTGGAATCTTTCGCAGTCCTGAACAGGAAGAATATCCACTTTCATTAATGGCCAAGTAGGAAAATATGCATCCACTGCTCCCAGATAATGATCAGTCTTTGAGCATGCATGCAGTTGTGCTGACTCCAAGTTGGACCATTTCAGTGCAGTGCAACTCTGAAAAGATCATCATCTGCTGCAGGACGGAGCTGCTGTGCCTTGAGCTGAGCTGACTGTTAAACCCAATATTCTCTGTAAATTACAATCCCTTGTGGCATTTTCATTGTCTTTCTCAACACCATCTGCTTTTTTGGAATATTCCAAGTACCTGTGTGTTGGTAGAAGCACATGCTATTTGCAAGGGAATGTGCAGCCAAGAACAGGCTGCTCCTGTGTGAAGAGAACTTAGTTGTCATCTTCAGTCTCCTTGTGTTTACTGTAGGATTGCTCATGCTTAATGACTGTCTGTGGTGTGAAGGAGTGCAAACATAGCATAGAGTATCATATCAGTTCTGGAAATGCCATGCTTGTCTTAAATATTTGCATCAACATAGATAAAGCTGTGTTATTAGTTTCTGGTCTTTATAAGGGAAGAACTGGTGTTGGCACAAGTTAGTTCCACTTTTCACCCAGCAGATCAGTTTGGGGGTTATTTTTTTGGCCTTTGCTTCAATCACCTTTGCAGACCCTTTGGAGTAAATTTTTCCTTGCTGGTCTGTTGGTAAACAAAACACATCACTGTTGTTATTGTCTACTTGTAACTGTTTTCTTAAACTATTTAATCTCTGAATAGTCATTTAGATACCATGGAAATCTTAAGTAGGATTCCTGTAGGGGGCTTTTATCAAAGGATTGAATTGGGAGAGTTGAAATATTACATGGAAACGTGGATTAACTTAAAAAGCCCACAACTAATGTGGTTGAATAGTTGCAAACCACACTTCCTCATCAATTTGAAGTTGCATTAGAAAGTATACTTGCTGCAGAAAAATTATCTGTCATTGGGGTGCCTTTAAATGAGAGACAATGTGACCTCACCAGCCAAAATCAGTTTTTCCCCCAATGTCAACATAATGGAACATTGTGAGAATCCTTTTCAAAGGAATTAATTCTTTCAGCCTCTGGGACTGCTTGTTGCCACCCCAACAAATTGAGTGTTACCAGAAGGAAAAATAGTCTTTGTCTGTTTATGTAGTGCAGCTGTCATGGTGAATCGTTTGGTGCCTTTCTGACACAGTTTCCCTTAGCAGATTGTGCCATTTTGTTGTTAATATTGCTGCCACAACATTGTGGAAACCCATACAGAATATTGGACAGACCTCAGGACTTGAAGGTAATGTGATTAGTCTGGGTTGGAGATAAATTGTGCTTTTTGCCACGGAGTTCCTCATGTCTCTGCCAGCTAACTGTGAGCTGCCTGAGCTGAAACCCGGGATGAGAGTATTGTAATTCGCTGTACTGGGAAGGGGAAGCAGCACTGAGAGTTCTCTTTGCCCATGGAGCATTCCCATTCAGGAAGCTGAATACTGATAGGTACATAGCTCCTTTTTATTATGCCTCTCTTCATTATTTAATGTTTCCCAGATTACTTCTAAGATCTCAATACTAAACATGAGGTTCACTAACAACTTGGGATCAGCAGTACCAGAACAATCTGGAGCCCGTGAGATAATGTGTTGGAGGTGCAGAGCTGACCACTGGAGTTGAGATCTGCAAGTTTACAGCATCAATGAGAAATAGATAAAAAGAAAGCCAAGTTCTTACAACATGGTGATGCAAGACTGATCATACTTAGCTTTCTTATCATAGTAGAAATGAGAAGAACAGAAATATCCTGGAATTTAAAATATGAATGCCTCAATTCTTTCTCTTTTGAGCCTAGGTAGGGCAATCATCTTTATTCTCTCATGAAACTTGAATCAAAGTTGTTTTCTCCTGCTTATCCATTCCTACAGATGTCAGTTGGAGTCCTTTAACTAACTGAAGGATCATTGAGTAACTGTTCTGATTTCTACTCAAGATAAAGACTTCTTCATGGTCAAAATGTTGCATTTCATTCTTGCCAGTGTAGTGTTCCAGTAATTGCAATATCTCTTTCTACCTCTTCCAAATTTGCATGGTACTGCATCTGTAGCCTGGAGCCTTCCATCTTCCTCGTGTGTAGGCTGGAAGACTGCTAATGACAATATTTCATTCAGTTTCAAGCTGATGAATGTTGTTTGGAAGCAGCATGTGCTCTTTTATTCATGGTTTGCTTACACTGGGTAATAAGCACAAGTACTGTTACCAAACAAAAACTCTAGCAGGTTACTGGAAATGGAGAGAGAGACAAAACTGTTTTGAAGTCACTTATGTTTTCTGTTCTGCGTTAGGTTCCTAGTCAGGAGTCTGATCTCCTTGAATTGTAGCATTTATGATTTGAATATGCAAAACCTTAAAGCTACCTGAGTGGAAATGGCACATTTTTCTCACATTATTCTGACTTGGGGAACTTTCAGATGTACTCACGCTGTGAAGGAAGGCCTTTCCTTAGGGCTTGTGCCCTGGAGAGTCAGTCATTCCAGTAGTTCTCCATACTGCTTCCTTTGTAGGTATGGACAGGAACAAAGTTTGTTGTTTTCTTTCTTCTCCTTAACTGCTCAAGCCACACATGCATGAATGGAAGTTCAGCTTTGCACAAGAAACTCCTCATGTGTTTTATTGGGGTGGCATCCGACCAGCATGTTCATGTATGCAGTTGCCTGTTTGAACAATCAGTAGTCTCAAGGCAGCATGTGAAGACTGCAGGATTGTTACCACTTCACCAGTTCCTGTGATGTTGGTGTCTTTTGGAGAGAAAATATAATTGCAGTGCTCCTTGAAGAACAAAACAAACTAAAAACTTGAGAAGTGAAAAGCCTCCATCTAAATGAAGAGGCAGCAGGAGGTGGGAAGACAACAAAAACAAGAGGAGGGAATTCAGTTAGTTTTCCTTTGATTAAGCTGAACTGGAAACTGTGTTGTGTGGCTAGAATGTGCTGTCAGCTCGGCTGTCTGAGGTGGCCACTGGCTGCACATAGATATTTGTGGAGGAGAAGCTGAAATTAATCCCTACCCTTTTATTTTGTTTGCAGGTCAAAAAACATAGTTGAGGAACCTGATTTATAAAGCACTTCATCTTGACAAAGCCTGTTAAGGGTGATTCAAAAGTTACTTTTCATTCACTTCAAAAGTGAATTTAGCCACTAACAGATTACATGCAAGTTGAAATACTTCATCTTGTGTGTAAGCTGAAAATAAAAACAAACCAAAGGGGGAAAAAAAAACTACCACCAAAACCAAGCAAGCAAACAAACCCAAAAACAAACAAGGAAAAAAGTAAAACTAGGCCACAAAACCAAACCCCAAAACCCCCACATCACCAAAAATAAGTCCATTTAAGTCCTTGTAGAATGGTACTTCTCTGGAGATTAGCACAGGAGGGCACCAGAGCTGCACTTCCTCCCTGCTTCAGGTTGTCAATGTTGTTAAAGTGCAAAAAACTAAGGATTTGTTTTGACAGGTAGGTAATGCAGACAGTTGGCACTGCACCACATGTGGACGACAAAGGTATCTTAAGCAGTGCTTTAAAGTTATCTCTTTGTTCTGTTTTGGTAACTCTGATGCAGGTAGTAATAAAAAGGTTTGTTTGACCACAGGTGCTCCTCATCCAGGGACTAGCTGTTGTAGCATCTGGGGTTTGGGGAGTACTGTCTTACTGTGTGATGAACAGCAAACAGCTTTACCACAGCTACACTCTCTCAACTTACTCCTCTGTGGATGTTCAGAACTGTCATGCAAGACTTTACTGTGATTCTTTGGGGTGTTTGGGTTTCCTTTTGATCTGAAGTTGCCAAATAGCTTTTCCTCTGAAGAAGACATTGGCAAATTAACTTGTCTGGCAGCAGATCTCATTCTACTCTTCAGTTAGAGTCACACAGAAATCATTCAGGTAATGACAACCAGATGGCACTAAAGCTTTGGTTTCATGTTGGGATTAAATTGGGGAGGGGAAAGGTAAAAACAACCAACACCACCACCACACTGTTTCCCCTATTTTGCCTTTTTTGTGCTTTCATATTGCCTGGCACAGTTTTAAACCATTAACTTCTGCTTCATGAAAGAAAAAGTCACTGTTTTCTGTGGAGGAAAAAAACCAACCAACAACAGTGAATTAATATTGCACTGCTATGTGGAGTATCACTCGCAGGCCATAGTCAAGATTTTGTGCTTCATTGAACCTGCATGCTTGCTGCATAAATATGGAACAAGATACTGCTGCTGCTGTGAGGAGAGGCATCAAAATTAAATGGTCTTCTTACATCCCACTACAAAGCTTGACAACTGCTGACATCTAATGGAAAATGAGATTCAGCTTGCTTAGTAGCTGCTTTTAAATGTGAGAGTCTTTAAAAACCCAATATAGGTATATCTTGTAGCAAGGAAATAATACTTCTGAAGCCTTCCAAGGTTTTCTTGTTGAATCTTTTGCGCCTTTGTTCCCCCCTCTTGGTTGAAAAATAATAAGGATAAATATCCAAACCGAAGCACTGAAGATGCTTCTGATAGAAGAACCTGCTAACTGCAGTCTGGATGAGAAATCTCAGACCTGCAGCTTGATCAGGGGTACTACCAAGATCTCTCACGAAAAACAAACCTTATTTGAAGCTCTAATGTGAACAATTCAAACAGGTTTGTGCAACGTTACAACACAATTACTGCATTAATACTTTATAGACAAGGAGGAATGTGAAGACCCTCTTCCAAAGAGTTTACAATCTCTATATTTCTTTGTTGTGGTTTAAGCTTTCTTGGGAGTCCAGAAGCCCAAATGGAATGGATTTAGATTGCCTCCCCTCTCCTTTTTTCCCCAGTATGGGGAAAGCAAATTAGGCAGGAGAAAAGAGAGGTAAAATCACAAACAGTCTAGAATATTTGGAAGTAAAAAAGGTAAGTTGAACAAAATATATATGGCATTTGAGTGAAAGAGAAGCTACAAAGGTATGAGGGAAGAGGGTAAATAGAAGTATATATACAAAACCAGACACAGCTGGCAAAGGATTCTCTTGATACAAATGTGGATTCTCTTGGGACTTTGGATGCAGCATGGAGCAGGCCTCACCACATGGTAACAGCAGGAGCAGCCTCTTGGGCAGATGAGGAGCAGGAGCAAGATAGCCAGGAAAATGGCTTTCCTTAAATAGGCTTGGTGGACAGGAAAGTGGGAATGGAATAGACCTTGACCCGGGGACCCCTCCAACTGGGAGGGGGAACCAAGTCTCTCTGCCCACCTGGGCCAGGTTTCTTTGTCCACTTAGGGTCTAGGTTCTTCTCAGCCCACCCTGCTCCAGGGCTGGGTGTAACCACCCCCTCTTTTCCCCTCTCCCAGCAGGCAGAGAAAATCTGCTGTAAAAGCAAAGGGCTGCCCCTGATGTAAAACTTGGATATAAACCTCCCCATTTTTACTGGAAGGTCTGCCTGTTAAAGCCTCTTTGCAGTATGTGTTTCAGGTGTAGCTTGAGAATAATACTCAAATATACTTTAAGCAGATCTGTTGGGGAGAGACACTGACGTGGTGAGTATGCTACATTGCTTGTAGTGTGCTAGCATCTGTACCTCCTCCCTGGAGATGAACTTGGAGCAGAATGAAAATCTGACTGAAAATCCAGGTTTGCCTCAATAAAACCAGAGGTGGCTGTTTGGCTTTTGGGGCATTTTGGGAAACTGATGATACCTGTGGCCTTTAGTGATAAATATTTTTCCATCACCTCCTTTGTCAGTTGTGCCCAGTCCTCGTTTATGGAAGATCGTCCCAGTCCTGTGGATTTCCATCCTTCTCTTGTTCCTAAGGAAGACTTGCAATGTACTGTACTGAAGTGACCATCTAGAAGTTAAAACTGGCATGATTTATGTTTTGCTAAATGCAAAATGCTGGCCATATTACATTGGCACTTGGCACTGATGAATTCTGCATCTAAATCCCAGTCTTGAATCTCACTTGAAAAGCCATAACTGTCCAAAGAATTTCTCTCTCAGAGGCTGTTCTCCACCATGTACTCTGATTCAGCAGCACCCAGCACTGTCAGAGTTTAGGAGATGAATTCCTCAACAGGAGTGTCACAGCTGAGCAAGCTTGTAGATGTTGTCTTTCTCCAGAAGTATTGCAGAGCTTCTCTCTCTGTGCAGATGTTTCTTCTCAACATCAGAATCCTTGTGGTGCTCTGTAAGTAGAAGGTAGAAGCGCTGGTGGGCAGTTGCCCACAGACAGCTGTGTGCTGTTCCCAGTGAAAACTTCCGAAATACACATGACTTTAACTCTGCACAACTGGTGGTCCAGGGTTGGTGATGTGGTGGCAGCGTTTTTGCAGGAGTGAGATTTATATATGCTCTTAATCTGGGTGAGTTTTATTCACAGAGGGATTGACTCCAAATATCATTGCCTTGAAAAATGCTCTTGTTTTGCAGCAGTCCAGTATTGGTCTCTTGCTTAGACAAATGCTTTAGTTTCAGACTCTGGTTCTTCCAGTTTAGGAGACTTATTAAGATAAAGATGTATAGATTATGTCTAGTACACATTCATTTTCTTTTCTGGACTGTTGTGGCATTTCCTTTTAGCTTATTTGCCCTTGGCTACATGCATCAAGATGAGGGAAATCTATTTTCAGCAGTTCAAGTTACTTGTTAGTCTCAGTGTACAAGAGAGACAAATAATGTACTTCTTTCCATGTAATAATTAGCCTAATTGGACACCTTTCTACATGTCATAAACAAATGTGTAATGCACCTCATATGTGTATCATATACAACTTAAACAAGTGTGTGATGCCAAAATCCATTTTCCTTTATGTTCAGTTCTCCAGCTGAATTGGTCCAGTCCAGCAGGGATTTAAGAGCTGTGATACGGTTCCCAGAGCTTTCTACACTGCTGTTTCTCATGTTTCAGTCCTTGCTGTGATTTTTGTTGGTTGGTTGGTTGAGGTTTTTCCCCTTCTCTGTTTGTGTCAAGTTGTATAAACCTGGTGAGTACAGAGCACAGCACAGCTGAAATGTATGGATGGAGTCTGTGTGTTGTACAAACATTAACTTTTTCTGTAGGGTTGTTTTGTTTGTTTGTTTTTTAATATGGGGGTGGGGAATAAATATTACTGGTTGCATTGTTCCCTACTTTTGATACACCAGCTGTGGAGAAGACAGACCTGGAAGCAATGGTGCTAAAATGGCATTGAGTTTGAAGTCACTAACATCACTCAAATATTTTACAAGCATGCACCTGGTTGGCATCTTCCCTGGCAAAGAGAGGGTAAATCAGCAGCAAGATCAAGGCTGGACAGTACTCTGGGGAGTTTTGGAAAGTATAGAAGGGTAGGAAAGCATTGTAAAAAGAAACAAAAATAAGAATTGGAATTCAATATGGGGTTGGACTTGATCATCTTTGAAGGCCTCTTCCAGCCCCTGACATCCTATGATTCAGTGTCAGATTCCAGGTGGATTTGCTGAGCTTCTAA
Source organism: Melanerpes formicivorus (assembly GCF_026170545.1). Taxonomy (NCBI): domain Eukaryota; kingdom Metazoa; phylum Chordata; class Aves; order Piciformes; family Picidae; genus Melanerpes; species Melanerpes formicivorus. The sequence goes on from NW_027142442.1 coordinate 1,677,819, forward strand.
CTGATAAAAGTTTTGAAATTAGGATAAGATGTAACAATGCTGCTTTTGGTGATCTCAGGGAGAGGAAATAGCAGCAAGTAGTTACCATTTTCTGCCTTGCACAGTTGTCAGCTAGGGGTTTTCTGTTTGGCTGAGGGTTTTCTGGCTGATGTCATTGTCACAGAGTCTGGTTTATTTTAAGAGCTTTTTTTGATTGCCTTTGGAAGCAGCAGCTTACCTGCAGCAGCATCACTGACATGTTGCCCTTGAACCCTATGCACACAGGGATTCCATCCTGCACCCGGGCTGCATCTGAGCCAAGCCTTGAACAATTAATGCGGAGCAGATAAGCCCTGCTACCAGAGAGGGGATGGCATAGAGATGCGTGTCTTCAGTGATGCTTCTCTGACGCCACTTTGTCACTTCTCATAGACTAATTAACTACCTTTTTGTCTAAGGTTTTTACCCTGATGAGGCAGTTGTATTCTATTTTGCAGATGGGCTGGGGATGCTACACCTTACTGTGGAACAGTGAATGAAAATCACATCTGATTTTTGAATTGCCTGTGGTGCAGATTCATGTACTGGGGCACGCTGAGTGTCCCAAGCTGTGCTATGGTTGTATGTCTTGATAACATAACCTGTGTGCTAAGTCTTGTGGCAGTGGGTTTTCCCAGTGCTGCAGTTCTGTTTAAGTATCTTATGGGGGAAACAGACACTGGAGAATTGTCTGCTTAAAACCTTTCTTCCTGCTAATCTCAGTGTTCCTTTTATTTCTAGCAGGATTTGGGGCTGTTCCATCTAGATCTGTCACATGTAGGGCCTGATTTTTTTTCCTGTGACATCCTATCTACATTGCCATTACTCCATGACTTTTACATATTTCTGGTGTAGACCTGCATGATATCAGAGTTACATCAACAATACTTACATTTGTCTATGATCTCAGCCTTCCTCTCCCTCTTAATTGTTAACTTTGTATGTCTGAGAATCCTTTCTCAACTTGAGAAACTTTGAGCATGCATTGTTGTGTTTTGGGTGTGGGACTCTCTAACTCTATGGTTTATTTCCAGTGGAAAAAGCCACTGAATGCTTGCAAACACAGAGCCATTCAATAAAGTTGGCAATAAAGACAACTGAACTGGCACCAGAAGGCTTAGAGGAGGAGCACTGTGAGATGGTGAACTGAGTTTTGCAAGCTGCTGAACAAACAAGATCCTTGGATCCCTGGATGTAAGAGTCAGTAGCTTTCCTTAAGAAGATTTTCAGGACATTGCCCACTGCTTTGGGGTGATGACAGTGCCATGCTTCTGAGGAACACCTCCCACATTGGTTCCAGCCTCATTTGCAGAGAGTGGAGCTGCTCTGCAAAGGATTGCTACTGTCACTAGTTGCCAGAGAACAACTAATGCAGAAAGAACAGCTAGGTGGCTTTAAGGCTGATGCTTGACAGTGGTTGGCATGACAGGCCATGCAGTGGCATTAAGAGATGGGAGATCTCGTAATTGCCAGTCTGCTGGCTGACTGAGGCCCTAGAGTTTGGTTTTTGTTAAGAAGAGATTAGGGTGTTCACACTGCATCATAAATCACAGGCCAAAAGCTGGAGTTGGTTCTGCTTAACCAGTAAATCTGGGGGCAAATGGTCACAGATGGTGGTGTGCTGATCTGAGTAAATGAATACCATGAGAAGGTGGTGGGCTTTACAATGAGTGTATTGATGCAGATGGTGTGTGGGCTGTTAACAGGGAACAGGGTGGCCACTGGTCTTCCCAAGTGTGTAAAGGAAAGAAATCACTCTCTCTTTGTTTGAAATACACACTGCAATTTTATGGAAACAAGCTCAGGAGAGAGAGTTCTGTAGTTTTGTCTTGGCTATGTGAGAGTTCATGTGGCACCAATTTTTTTCAGCACCAGCCAGATGCTCTGTGCCATTGTAGTCTTCTCCACAGTAATTGCCCAAGAAACACTGTACCAAAGATGATGACTCCTGGCATGAAGTGGCCCCTTGTCAAACATGAAATGCAATCATCTTTGAGTAAGCCAAGGACCTACAAGGATTTCATCTCGATGGTTGCTGTGACTGTTCAGAAAGCATTGCCTCCGGTGTGCTGCTTACACTGCAGGTATGGAAGAGGCTTACACAAGCAGCTCATACAGTATGGTGTTAACAGACATGTCTCTGGTTAAGTGCTAACACGTGGGTGAGTATAGTATTGGCACCCCTTTACATTTCAATAAATAATCAAAGCTTCTAGAAGTACTTGGAACATTTGGCACCAGATCAAACACTCCCACCTTGGCTTGTTGCAGCCTTTGGAAACCAAGATCCTGTGCCACAAATACAGAGACCTTCACTGACTGGACTGTTACTGGGATGATGTTTCCAACTTGCAGATGCTGCCAGGCCCTGTAAAGGTTACTCTGATTGTCTGGATAACATTGCTCGTTGGAAGTTTAGTCAGAAATGGAAGTGAGACTGGTTAGAAGGAGCTGCAGAATAAATGGTCTGTTTGAAGCCATGGTGGGATGAAGAAAATCACAGCCAAGGGCCTTACCTAAGCCAGCAGTGCTCACTCTGGGTGCTGCACAGTGGGGGTGTGCGCTACCCAGAGGTTATCAGAAGAGTCTGTTGTCAAGTAAAAAGCCTCTGGAATTCTGTGTTCCCTTGGAAATGCCATGCTACAGGCCTTTACAGCCTTTCACAAAGAAACTACAAACAACAAAAAAAATCTCTACCCCAGCAGCTGCCAGAGCTGAGAAGATGCAGCTTTGCTGTGGCTCCTCAGCGTAGTGCTCACAGCTGCAGCCAGGGACAGTTCTAAACGTGAAGAGATTACATTCTGCTCTGTAATGATGGCTCATGAGAGGAGAGCCTGGTGGCTTTAAAAAAACACTGTTTCTACAGCATTCTCTTTTTGTAACTGTAGCTGCTCTAATAAAACAGCCTTTGTAGTATTTTTATCTGAACAGAGATTGCACTGCCACTCGCGGGGACTCTGGAGATGCAGAGATACTTGGCACACGGCCTCACTTTTCTCTTGAGCGTGAATTCATGGTGTTTCCAAAAGCTGACTTTATTTCTACTGTTTCTTACTCCAAAGACCTGGAATTGGGGTGGGGATGGTGAAATATAATTACTTAAGCTGCTGAGTATTCTGTGCTTGCTGTCTGAGCAGCCAATGAGGCCAGGTTTTGTAACAGAGGTATATATACATAAATGTGTTGGGTATTTTGCTTAGGTTTTTTAACTAATGCAAAGTATTTTTTATAGTTTCTGTTCTTTATGTAAAGCTAGGGATGACACACATGCTTTGGGAAATCCAGTAAAGTATTTTCCTTGAAGTTTCAGGTTTGGCTTTGGGTTTTGTTTTCCTCTGCCTTGTGTTTTTCATGTCTCACAGCGTTGGATTTCACTATTTGCTTTGAGCTGCTTATTTTCCATTATTGCAGTAAGACAAGAAGATGGATCTTGTTGGGTACAGGCTGGCATGTTTAAAAAATGATGCTTGTTAATCTAATAGAGCAACTGGGGAGAATATAATGAAAGCCTGAGCAATAAACACCAGCAGGGCAACTGCCACGTTTGGCTCGTGGCAATTGGACTTAGCGCTGGGTCATTCAGTGTTGCTTAGCAGCTAATAGGAAATAGCCACACAAAGTGTTTGCAGTGCCCATTTTATTGGAATAGCAAAAGCCAAGAACACAAAACACACAAAATGAAAAGCACCCTATGAGCTTTTAACCATCTTTTATTATTATCCTAGAGCTAAAAAAAAACAAAGAACAAATGACTAAATTTGGGAAGCCTGTGGAAGTATGGCAGAGGCTGACGGTAGTGAGTGCTTGCTCTGAGTGTGCTGAAAGTCATCTCAAGAGGAGAAAGTGGGAAATTACTGCAGGTTTAGGTCTTTGTGATGTTTGTATGTTACCAAAAAAAAAAGTCATGACATGACATGACATGGAGGTAGTGGAGTCACCATCATTGGAGGTGTTCAGGAGGAGACTTGATGGGGTGCTTGGTGCCATGGGTTAGCTGTTTGGGTGGGTTGGATTGGTTGGTGGGTTGGACGCGATGATCTTGAAGGTCTCTTCCAACCTGGTTTGGTTTATTCTGCAGTTTATTCTACACCCCTACAGTCAGCAGGGACACCTGCAATTAGAGCAGGTTGCTCAGAGCCCCAAACAACATCATCTGGGCAACTTGGGCCAGTGTCTTGCCACCTTCAGTAGAAAAAATGGCTTCCTTCTATTTAGTCTAAATCTCCCTCTTTTAGTTTCAAACTATGCCCCCTTCTCCTGTCACAACAGGCCGTGTGCAAAAGTCTGTCCCCAGCTCTCCTGTATGCACTGAAAGGCCACCAGAAGGTCTCTATGGAGTCTTCTCTTCTCCAGGCTGAACAACCCCAACTCTCTCAGCATGGCCTCACAGCAGAACGCCTCCAGCCTCCCGGCATTGCTGTGGCCTCCTGTAGCCCTGCTCCAACAGGTCCATGTCTCTGCTGTGCTGAGGACTCCAGAGCTGGCCCCAGCACTGCAGGTAGGGTCTCAGCAGAGCAGAGAAGGGGAAGAAAATCCCTTCCCTTGATTTCCCTGGAAATCACACTGAAGAATGGAGGACAGGCTCCACTTTCTTCCAAGGCTCTGGTTGGGTTACAGTTTCTTGCACAAAAGTGTGTGTGTGAGCTGTTGAATTTATGTCAGAGGGATGAGAAAGCAAAATTAAATCCAGCAAAGTGCCAAGGAGGTACCAGAAAGGGAGCTGGGGAAATACAACACAATTTGAGGTGTTCAAAGAGGGATTGGGTGTGGCATTTGAAGCCATGGTTTAGTAGTCATGAGGTCTTGGGTGACAGGTTGGACTTTATGATCTTTGAGGTCTTTTCCAACCTTATTGATTCTATGATTCTATGAGGCTTCACCTGCCACTCAAGTAGCCTGTACAGTTAGCTGAGGAGGAGTTGGTATAAAAACGTTGACTGTATCCTCATCCCTATTGAGTGTTGACCTAACTCTGCTTTCTCGTGAGATCCATGGCACAGCTCTCACTTTACTTGACTAGCCATTTTCAAGCTTGCTTTTAAAAATGGGTTTACTAGTTCAGTGTTTATCCACAGACATGCTTTTCATTTGGCAGCCTGTCCCTTTTTCCACCCCAGCTGCCTCCCCTCCAGGACCAGCATTACTCCTAGCCCATCTGCGGGGTTTGGGTGGTGGAGGTCAGGCTGCCTATCCTCACACTCCTCTGTTCACCTTTGTTCATAGTAAATAAATACCTTGAAAGTGCCTGGGCTGCACAGTGGCCTCCCTCTTGCACTGACCTGTCTGGGCAGAGCTCCCAGTGATATATCTCACTTCTCCATCCTGCTCATCTCTGCACACAAGCTCCTGGAGGTAGGCTCGTGAGCTGAGGCACCCCAGAAGGGAGAGTGCAGCCCTGTCTGTGTGGCTCCCTTGCCACTCTCTTACCAAAATGGTGGTTTTCTTTGTGTAAGTCAAGGGGGAACAGGTCAACTAGCTGCTGCCCCACTCCCCAGTTCCCATCACCTGCCCATGACTCAAGCTAATATTTCACGGTGTGAAGAAACAAAAAGCTTTTGCTGCCAGCTAGACATATCCTGGGGTGTTGTATCCTTGAGTCTGATCTCCACAGTTTTTCCATGCATTGCTTCACCTTCCCCTGAAGTGGTGTTGGATCTGCAGCACAGGGCAGCTCTACACAGAGGCAGAGAAAGTGGCGTCTTCTCCAGCTGCAAAGTCAAATGTGGTATTTGCACTGTAACCTGGATTAATCTGCCCTTCCAATGCATGTAATGAATGGGATAGTAAATGTTGCTGAGATTTCATGAGCATGGCCACTGGCTCACCGGGGGCTGCTTAGCTGGAGAAAGCTGCCCTGATGCTGTATGTGCCCCTGAGATATGTATTTGAGGGGAGGTCCCTTTCAAGAACATCTTCTTGAGCTGGGAACCTCTAGGGCTGGTTCAGCTGCAGACAGGTCCAAGTCATTAAGAGAAATAAACCAGAGATGTTTTATTGCTTCTCAGCAATAACCCCCAAGCTATTTTGGCATACAGGATGAACACGCTCTAGGAACTTCTCCAAGCTCTAATTAGCTGTATGTGAGTAATAGGGACTCTTATGGTAAGTAATAACATGGATGAGTACTTAAGGGTTTTGGAGGCTGGCCAGATTACTTGGTGTGGTCACATCTCCCTCTTTTGGCTGTACAAGACCCCAGCAGCCTGGAGGATGGAACAGCGATTTTTAGTGCTTAACAGTCTGCTCCTGTTTAACTATGGGGGCTGGGTTCATCCTGTGGATGGGTTTTAAGTAGTTGAAAGTGCAGAAGAATAGCCCCAAGAGATTGTTCCCAGAAGAGACAGTTGCTGGGGGCTGTGGGCTTTTTGTATCTAGCACAGAAATTTGGCCAGAGGGAAGGAAGGGTGTGGGGTTTGTAAGAGACCAAAGTGAGGTAGCAGTAGGTGAGTGTGCTACCCCCACTGCTTCCTTGGGCAGCTCGTGGGAAATGGTGCAGCAAGAGCCCACTGAAACCTGAGGGTCACAATTTCAGTCGCTGTGTGGGCAGTGGCCCTCCCTTCTCCCTCTAGCCCTGCCAGCAGCACACTGTCAGTAAAAACCTCCCTGTGGCCAGCAGCCATTACCAGCTGCTGCATCTTGGACACTGCTAGAATGTGAATGAACTTAGGCACCACACCCTGCACAGCACATCCAGGGCAACCCTATTTCTTAGACAGTCACACATTATTTCCTCTGTGCTTCAGTCTCCACTGCCCCTAAAGTAATCCCAGCTCTTCCCAACGGATGTGCTGCCTTCCCCATATCGGTGCTCCTCTTACCTAGAGGGAGGGAAGGCAGTATGAGTCTCCCTTTTCTAATGCTTTCTAAGGCTGTTCCAGGGGCTGTGGTTCAGCTCACTCCATCTCAGAGTTGCACAGCTTGGGTGCAGCCTGCCCTGGCCCTGGGCAGACAAGCACCCCTGGAGGAGGCAACTGCACCCCACACTCCCCAAGCAGGAGCTCTCCCTGCAGAGGGTGTGTAAAGTGATTAAAAGGTGAGTTGGTGCCCCCTGTGCAACTCTCACATCTTTGTGCTCTCTTTCATGCTTGGCTGAAGGTGGACAAGGAGTTGAAAAGCTGCCGGGAAAGATCACAGGATGTTAGGGGTTGGAAGGGACGTCTGGAGATCATCAAGTCCAACCCCTAACAAGATGCTCTCCAGACAAGTGTCCTGTGGTCTCATGTGCTTCATGGTCTCTCTAACTCTGCTTTTCCCCTCCTTTTTTCCTCCATATTTCTATTAACCATAAAATCTGCCTTAATTCAACCCCTAGGGAACAACAGACAAGCCCTCATCAGAGGCCATGGATAGATGATGTGGGATGTTGTGGTCATGCAGGTCCACATTTCACAGGAACCAGTGCAAAACACAGCTCTGTAGTTCTTGCTTCTTTGCAAATGCTGTAGCAAAACCATTGCTCCAAATACTGGGTCTGATCCTGTTCAACATCTTCGTTCATGACCAGATAATGGAGTCTCCCTCCCTAGGAGGGAAGCCATCTGGACATGGTCCTGAGCAGCCAGTTCTCAGCAGCCCTTGCTGAGCAGGGGGCTGGGCTGCCAGATGACTTCCAGAGGTCCTTTCCAACATCAGCTGCTCCAGGTCTCTGAGACACATGTCACTGCTTTGCCCTTAGTCCCCCACCTGTTGCTTTACTGGTGCCCCTGAACTTGCATTTGAGCAGAAGCATCAAGAAACTGCTCCCCCAGAGACTCTGCATACCAGGGCTTTCTGATGCTCTCTGATTGTGTACCTACTTCCAAAAGAATTTACTCACCCCTTCTGTGAGCCTGGCCATCATTTCCTTTTTCCATCAGTATCAATTTTGCCTACTGAGTGCATTACTCAGGCTCTGAGGTTGTTATTGCCTTCTTGGTGCCACCAGCAGCACTTCTCAAATGCATCTGACATTTGAGACTGCCACCTGTAAGCTTTAGGATGTGTTTCCTTCTGTCTCTAGCCCCTACTTCCTGATCCTGCTGGCAAGTTGCACTTTGGAACAGACTGCTCCCAAGGCACTGGGGTGAGGGTTCAGGTTTAAGCAAGCACATTAGCTAGTAGGTTCTGCTCAGCCCCACAAGGATGTGGGTGGAGGAAGTGTAAGCCCTTTTGCTGCAGTGTTTTCCCAACAAAAGGCAAGAAATTCCCAGGGTAACTCTTTAAAGCACAAATTATCCAGCAGGCCTCTAGGGATGTAAAAGGGTGACCTCAGCTCTGTGTTTATTTAAAAATGTATCCAGTCAGCTTGGTGTGTTGGGATTGTAAAACACACAAACCTCAAGAAACAAACAGGAAATGAGCAGGAAGCTGCACTCATGATGCACCACTGTAGAACTGCTCCTGTTTTGGAGACCCCCGTCCTGCCCTGGTGTTATCACATGCTTCCTTAGCCCCGCAGATACACTGCCTGCAAAACACCCTGTGTTCTTCTCCACGCCATTTGCTGTCCTCTAGTGCCCAGCTGGCACCTTGCTGCATATCCAACAACATCTTGACCTTTTCTCAGTTTTCTGATTCCTGGTTTTGCATAGGGATGTCACTGCTCATCCAGTTACACATCGCTGCCTTTCCGGAGACTTACTGCCATGCCTCCCTCAGGACCTCCCTCCTCTTCACAGACATTCCTCAACGCTGCCTCTGCCAGCACGAGAGAGCTCTTAACTCAAAGTCCTTCACCATGCTCCACCAGGTGGAAAAGCAGTTGCTGAGTCCTGGCCACAGAGAAAAGCAACCCCCTTGGTTTTATACTCCTACAGTAAATGGGGCAGCAGACATCAGAGCCCAGCTCCTCACTAGTTTGTGTTTAAACCCCCAGGGACTGACAGGTCCCAAACAATGTGCTCCTCTTTCACCATGGGCAGCTGGGGCAGTTTAAAAAGCACAGTGTGAGGGGATTTGAGTGGGTGTTGAGCATGGCACTCTCCTTGCAGGTGACAGGCTGCTGGGGGCTGGTGGTGGGGCTGAGCAGCACAGGCTGCACAGCCTGCACTCCTCCAGCATCAGGGGCACTGCTAGTGAGTGGTCACTCCTGGGCTGCTTCCACCAGCACACACTCACCTGCTTGGCCACACTGCACAGCAGCCGTGGGGGGGCTCTTGCCAAGGAGCACAGGGGGAGGCAGGGGGGAGTGTTGTTCATGCTGGATAAAACAAACCCTGGTTTTACACCTTTCAGGCAGGGTCAGCTATGCCCATGGGGTGCTTGACATGCTGGAATTCACCAGCTGTTTTCTTTGGGCACTGGTGTATTGTATCTGGACAGAAGCCAAGGTGTGCTGTTGATCCGGACACCTCTGTTGGTCTGCTGCACCAAGAAAGTTTTGCCAGCTGCTGGGCCCTCTGCCTGCTCCACAAACAGAAAGGCTGATTGCCCTGATCTGTAGCCCTCTGGTGAAGAGAAGGAAGCCAGATCACCCAGGGTCACTGGAAGAGCTGGAGCAGGGCAACTTCCTGGGCTCCAGTCTGATGGTTTCATCTCCAACCCTCCCACCCAAGGGTCTCTGGCAGGACCCCACCGCATCTGAGCAAGGGAATAAAACACACAGCATAAAATCCCAGCACCTGAGGCATGTGATAGACCTCATCCAAGGAGCTATTGTACAGGGCAGAGAGAAAATATTCAGAATAATGGATGCTGTACAGAATGCCCATGAGGTGCTTAGCACATGGTGGCTGCATTCGGAGAGACTCAGCTGCAGAGCAGTTCCTGGGAGCAGCCAGTGGCTTTGAACCCTTCTGGGATATCACTGTCCAGTCTGGAGATTATTTTGTAAATGGGTTTCTTCCAGGAGGGGTCAGCATCCTTGCCAGCCTTGATGGCACTGAAGAATTCCCGCAGCGTCAGGCTGGCCACCTCCAGGAACCGCCCAGGCACCTGCGGTGAGACAGGCATCAGCCCATGGCACCACTGGATCTCTGGCTCCCACTCGCTCTGGTAAACCCCCAGCACCCCACCACCCCTGCCCCCCAGCTGCCCCTCCTCACCTCGAAGTCATTCCCCTTGTTATAGTGCATGTTCAGGGCACGGAAAAGCTCTGAGTCCCGGGAGACCTCCAGGGTGCCAGCCTCCACGACGCCCTCCAGCAGGGCCTGCCGGGCAAACTTCTCCACCTGGATGTAGTAAAACTCACGGAAGTTGCTGAACCACTTGATGAGCTGGGAGGTGATGTAGCGGTTGAACTGCCAGGGATGGGGAGAAACAGAGCACAGACCTTACACCATCTTGGAGTCCCCCAGCCCATGAGCTACCACAAGCCTCGCCATGCACCAGTGCCTGGCTCCAAACCCAGCCCTGCCCCAGGTGTGCCAAAGCACAAGGCAGGCCTGTGACAGGGGGGCATCCACAGTGCCTCTCCCTCACTGAGATTCAGATCCCAGCAACCCCACAGAGGAGAGGCACACTTGTGATGTGCTTTAATCCCAACACCTCGAGTGCACACAGCCAAGACCTGGCAGCCCAGGTCTGCTCCTGGGCAGCCAATGCTGAAGGGGATGCCATCCCCCTGCTCCTGCCAGCAAGTCAAGCAAGGCAGGCTGAGCATCATTCCACATGGGAGCCCTGGCGAATACCAGTGCCATGTTACCTGCACGTCAAGGAAGTAGGTCTTCAGCAGAGTGGAGCTGGGGTAGCGGGTGAAGAAAAACATCAGCTTGGCCTTCTTCAGGTGGCTGGGGGTCAGTGCCTCCTGCATCTGCCTAATGGTCAAGGAAAGCCTGCAGGCAGCAGCCCAACCCTGGCATACACCTGCCCAATGCCCACGATAACCCCTCCCTGTGGCTTGCTGGCAGTGTGGAGTGGGCTTACACCTGGCTGGGCAGCTGCTGGCTTTCCCCTTTGGCATCCCTGGGGAAGTTGTGCTCCCCACAACACGTCCCAGGCCAGCAGGAACAGGGGTTTCCATGAGACATCTGTTCCTGGCATAGGATGACAGGACCACCTGGATGGCCTAAGACCAGGTTTGGGAGCTCCTGACTTCTATCCCCAGCTATGGTACAGCATCTAACCAACCCTGAGGAGCAGCAGTGCTCCTCCACTGCTCAGAACACCTTTCCTGCTCACCCCTTTTCAGTCTCCTGTGTAACTGCAGAGACACTGGCCTCAGGCAGACCAGCAGGTGCCTGGTCTGTGGCTCCAGAGGAAAAGAGGAGCACATCCAAGTGGAAGGACCCCTCCTAGTTCCAGCCAAGCCCAGGGACCACTCCAGCTACTCCCAAAGGATATATGGGTGGAGGCAAAAGGCGCCCTGTCAATGGCAGCCTGCAGCTCCCTGTGGCCATCCCTGCCAGCTGGCAGCAGTGCCAGGCTCTCCATGTCAGCAGGGCTGAGGGGCAAGGGCTGCTGCTGCTGTCTCGCACCTGATGACCTCAGTTTGACAGTTCCCCAGTGCAAGTCAAGGGGCTCTGGAGGACCCCTCTCTGGAGCAGAGGGGCTCCCACAAGAGCCACTGCTCCAGAGGCTGTGCTGGCTGTAGCCCAGCAGCTGGCTCAGCAGATGGCTGCCTTGGATGGGCACAGTTGAGCCCAGCGAATAACCCATGCTGGGTACCTGAGAGGATTTTCTGACCCCCTTTGAGCTGAAGGAGTCAGCATGAGAGTCTAGGCTCTTCCCCAAAGCTCCTGGCAGGGCTTCAGCCTGGGTTGAGCCCAGTGTGCCTGGTGCATTCATGGCAGATGGCTTAGCAAGTGGCTTTCTGCATTTCCCAGCAGGAAAATACTCTCTCCTGGCATCTGGCCCTGGCACCAGGAGGCTGTGGTGCTGCTGCAGGAGGTGACTGGCTGCCTTCGGCCAGACGGTCTTCAGAACAGTGTCCACCACTCGGGACACCACCCTAGACAGCTCCTGCTTCAGAGCCTGTGAGAGGACCATCTCTGCAGAGGGCAGGCTGCCTGTGTCACCTCTGTCTTCATCCTCCTCTGGCCCACACACCTCCACGACACTCCTCCAGAGAGGTGCTTTTTGTGGGTCACCGATGGCACTGTCCTTATCCAGTTTGTCTCCAGGCTTTCCAGGCAGTGGATGTACTTTTTCAGCACTTTCCTGTGTTCCATCAGCATTCCTAGAGTCATAGACCTGGGAGAACTTCTCCTGAAGCCTCCTCAGCTGCTGCTCTAAAATGCAGAGCTGCTCCTTCAGCTGCTGGCAGCCCTCAGCATGGTGGCTGCTCCCTGTAGGGGCCACTTGACTGGCTGTCCCTGTGCCCTGCTGGGGCAGCCTCAGCTTCCTCTTGCTTTCCCGGGGCATCTCACCACCCATCTCTCTCTCAGGCCCAAAAGCTGCCTCCAGGCTGATGCCAAATGCCTGAGGGGTTGGTGGGAGGCTCATGCCTTGGATGATGCTCTCCACCCTCGCCCGCTTGGCTCGTAGATGCTGATCAGAGAGCTGGTCCTGTAGGTGCTGGATGGAGACCTGGTCCATTTCACCATCACAGGGCACAGGAGCTGAGGTATGGGTCCTGGGGAAATCCAGGGCTTGTGCTTCTCCTCCAGCAGATGCATCACAATTGTAGTCCTGAGGCAGGGCCACTGCCAGAGAGGAAGGGAAAAGGATGGTGGGATCCAGGCTCCTGCCAGCCATTGGGTGGTTGAGGAGCTGTGAAATCAGAGATGCACTGGGGGTAGGCAAGAGAGAGTCAGTCTGGAATGAGGGCTCCAACTTCAGCACCTGGCCATACCCTGAAGTGCTACAGTCTTTGTCCTGCTCACAGCCACTCCTGCTATCCATTGTCTCTTCTTCCTGCCTGGATATTGGAGAGGTGACCCTCAGCTGGTTGGGGATCATTTCCAGTGACAGACTGGCAGGCTTCCCAGGTGTTTGATGTTTCAGCCTGCTGGTGGCGTGGAGCTGGAGGAAGAAACATCAATGGGCAGGACCTCATACAGTAGCTCTCTATGCACATGGTCAGAGATTTTCCCTCCCAGGACTCTCTCAAGGGTTAGGGCTGGGCCAGCCACTACACAAATGACTGATTCTCTTCCCAAAGAGGAATAGAAGGGGAATAAGGGAAACTCATGAATTGGAAAAGAAAACTAAACCAGCTTTAATGAAAATAATAGCAACAAAATTAAGTATGTACAAATATATACAAATCAATATGGAACCCACCTCCCCCGATGGCAGTTACCTTGCTGGCACCACTGACACTGTGAGCAGGCACTGGGGAAGTCCCAGACTGGACTCAGCTGCAGATGGGAACAGGATTCAGGAATGCACAGGTTGGGATCAAAGACAAAATGGACAGGAGAACTCCTCAGACACCAGACATGAAAGAAGAGAGCTTGACCCTCGTGATGCCTCAGCTTTATACTGACTATGACGTGTATGGAATGGGAACACCTAGTTGGGCAGTTTAGGGTCATCTGCTCTCTCTGCTCCTCCCCACAGGTGCAGCCTCTTACTTTCTGCGCCCCCAACACAGCACACAAGATTTAGCAGTGACCTTGGTCTCCATAGGAGCAAGTATAAGCAAGTGCCTTTCTGCATACCAATCCTTAGTAGTAACTGTAAACACCAAGCACTATCACTACTCGAAGCAGACTCTGTCTGCAGAAATGTGCCATTAACTGCAGTTACTGAGAAGAGACTGAGCTGAAAAGTAAAATCACTGAACAGAACCAGTTCCACTCTAACTCAAACAAGGACACCAGCTCCTCTGCAAAGTCTGTTCCAGCAGGAAATGACCCAGGCAGAAACCTTCAGACATGGCAAAACTCGTGATCAGGCTGTCAGGTGTTGCATGACAGCAGCAACACTCTGGACACTGTCACAGATCCCACCTACCAGCTGGGCATCCATCATGCCAGGAGTACTTTTCACATGGTGAGGGCTCTGGATGTGCCCAGCTGTGCAGACTTCCCACACTACCAGCTGCACCTGCTCCAGAGGCATTGGGGAACCTCCCCTCTGGCCTGGTGGACTCAGGTACAAGGGTGGTGAGCACTAGATGGAACCTTCTGCCATGAATGCCTGGGTAAAGGTGGGTTTGGGTGCTCCCAGGTGCTGGCAGAGCACAGGGATGGCAGCTGCATCCCTGACAAACGCATTCACAGCATGTAGCAGCTGGGCAGGGTATGGCTGTTGTGTGCCTCTGCCAGCATCCAGCCGGCACCTGCCAGCACAGGCCTGGGGGCATGGCGATGGGCAGCAGTGCTGGAGGGCTGAGATGGCACAAACAGGCTGATGGAAAGGGGCACAGTGAGGGTGAAAGTGTGATGTAACCTGCTGCGAGCGGGACACACCGAGATGTTCAGGCTGACGCAGCAGAGGGCTCCTAAGCGCCTGGCAAAACACCGAATAAAAGGGATGGGGATTACTGGCGAAGAGAAAAACCACTGAACCAGCAGCCCTGGACTTAAAATTGTCACGTTGACTCCAGGCAGGGACCCACCCCCTTCCACTCATTCACTGGTTTGGACAACTTTGTGAAAGAAGGTGCAAAAGCTGCCCGGGGGGATGCCCGGGGGGATGCTTCTTCCACATCCACATTGATTAGCAGTAGCTTCACATCCTTTAAGTAGGACAGTTTATGTCTTTTCCAGGCAGCTTTAAAGTGTCTGAGATTCTCTTGCTGTATCCAGAAATGTCTGATCATTTTCAGCCCCATCAGCCTCCTGTCCCTGTGACTGTCAGCTCCACGGCAAGTCCCCCAGGCTAACGAGCCATGTAGAAAATGGGATTCTTCTCACTCACCTTTCAGCAGGTTGCCTTTCTTTGAACATTCCATGCAGGTATCTATCTGGGAGAGTTTTACCTTTTACAGAGCTCTGCTCTTCAAAAAACCCAAGTATTTCCTGAGTTGTTCAATATCACTTGTTGCTCTCCCATGCTATTACCCCAACATTCCCAACCATTAGGGTTTCATTTCCCTAACAGTCTGTCACAGGGGCATTAATGCAGAATACAGAATTAACCAGGGTGGAAAAGACCTTTGAGATCATCAAGTCCAACCTATCATCCAACACTATCTAATCAACTAAACCATGGCACTAAGTGCCTCATCCAGTCCCTTTTTAAACACTTCCAGTGATGGTGACTCCACCACCTCCCCGGGCAGCCCATTCCAATGGCCAATCTCTCTTTCTGTGAAGATTTTCTTCCTAACATCCAGCCTAAGCCTCCCTTGGCACAGCTTGAGACTGTGTCCTCTTGTTCTGGTGCTGCTTGCCTGGGAGAGGAGACCAGCCCCCACCTGTCTACAACCTGCCTTCAGGTAGTTATAGACAGCAATAAGGTCTCCCCTGAGCCTCCTCTTCTCCAGGCTAAACAACCCCAGCTCCCTCAGCCTCTCATAGGGCTTGCTCTCCAACCCCCTCACCAACTGCTTAGTTTACCAGTGGCCAGCATGAGGCCCAAGGTGCTGCCATCACTCTTGTAGAACAAGCTTCACCATCGCCTGCGGCCACCTCTTAGCCTCTCAGCTTCTTCCCACAAAGATACACAGCAAATGCAATGCAGTCATAGACTTCGTACAGCCTAAAGCCTTCACACTCACCATGGGCACGAGACAGCTCGTCTGGCTACCTCACTTGGTTTGTTACAGACACCTTCTTTCAGCCTTTGGTCACAATTTCTCACCCTCCTCTGTGTTTTCCACAACAGGGTCGGGGAGTTTACCCATACCCCGTGCTGAGGCTTCCCAGCCCCACAAACCCTCATAAGCAGATCAACTCAGAGCTGGCAAGAAGCCCTCCATTTGCTTAAAGCTTCCAGCATCACCATCTTTCTGACAGAGGTTTGGAGGGTAGGAGCAGAACCTGCAGTCCCAGGCCATGACAATTCATCACGAGTGGTCTCAGCTCCCCCCAACAGCTGCCCCAGGAAGATGTTACCCCGAGCAAACCGTTGGTGCTGGTGCAGCCCTTTCCCTGCTGAGTTAGCAAATGTGTGCTTTGATTCCTACTCTAACTACCAGCCTTCACCAGTACCACCTTCCACAACACTAAAAAGCAGACGAGGCTCCTCTTACCTGAGGCAAAAGACATAAATGAAATGAAGATGCTCAGGAAGGCAGGCAAGCGTGTCCTCTCCGAAATGGGAGCCATCCCGGGGGGCTCTCCAAGCGCTCCTCGGTGGGAGAGCCACGCACGGAGCAGCCTGCCACGCTTCCAGCACTGAAAAACCCTCGCCCAGCTCACCCCAGCCACCGCACCCGTCTATGCTCAGCAAGCGGTCCCTGACCCCAGCTGCTCGCACCTCTCTCCACCCCCACCCCCTCCCTCACCTTGGTTCCAGGGGCGCAGGAAGCGCAGTGCCCTGAGGGCAGGCGTCCGGGGGCGCCGGGTGCTGCAGAGGCAGTGCCAGCACATCCTCCTGCTGCGCTCAGGTCCTTTAAAGAGGGAGTGGGGAGGCTGGAGGCAGCCAACCGGCTGGGAACAACTTCTGAATATGCAGATGGACATCCAGGAGGTCACGTCCAGCACTAGGGTCCAACCACCTTCCCTGCGGCTTGGCTGTCTCCCAGGCTTATGGCTCCTGGGGTCAGACAGGCAAAGGCTGCTGCCAAGCTGCTGGCTGTTTATGTGGGAAGAGGGCTGGGTGAGCAATTCTTCCCTACAATCTGGCCTGAAAACCCCATCTGGGACCTAGGATGGTGAACCATTGGTGAGATGATGCAAATACACAGCAGGCTAGAGCCAAGCAGTGTCCCAGACAAAGAAGGAGCTGGCTCAGAGTTCCAGATGCTGCCCAGCTGCCATACAAAGCTCCCGGGCATTTCCACCATGCCCCACCACGGGGACACTGGACACTTCAGATGGCCTGGGAAGTCTGAGGTGTAGAAAATGGCCAGGAACTGGAAGAGCACAGGAGAAGCAGCAACAGTGTGTCCTTTGCTTACCACAGGTGCCAGCAGAGCCAGCAGCACTCTCATCTGAGCGAGCCTAGACCCCAGCTCCACGGCAAATCTACTTGCCCCAGAGGCATGCATGGTTGTGAGACACCTCTTGCAGGAGTTGTGAAGGTGGATGGGCTAGCTATGCATGCCACTCCTGGGGCTTCATCTGCTTTGCTTCCACACACTTACTGAACATGGTGATGTTTGGTGTGTTCAGTGGTAGGAAGGAGGCTGTGGTTAAAAGTGGTTGACATCAGGTGGTCTCATCCAAAATACTAGCCTTTGAGAGACGTTGCAGAGAAATCTCTAGCAGAGAACCTTTCTGGCTCAGTTGGCTTTTATTAAAGCAGTTCACTCATTCTCAAAGCCTCAGAGGCTGTCTGCTGTTTTTATTCAACTCCTTTTCTTTGAAAATGATCCCAGGGATGTCTGTTGCAAATTTTTATTAGGAAGGTTTACCATTCATACATTATTAAGCAATGGCTAAATTAAGGACTTGGCTCCTTGAGAGATGCCTGGCTGCCAGGCAGCTTTCCATGACTATCCCAAGCTAATTCTCAGATTCTGCAAATGAGTTCTTGGGTTTCTTCCAACGGTTGCCTACCTGGAAGCAGGCAGAAAAGAGAAGCTAACGGGGGGGGGGGGGGGGGGGGAAGGGGGGCTAACATTTGCCACACACAGACCACATCTGACAAGGCAGGGCTTAACCGTGGACTCATTTGCCCCTTTTGCCACGGTGAGACAACCTCCTGGCCTGTTTCTAACCACGCAGCTGGCTAACACCCGCAGCATCCACACGTCTGACCCCATGATTCGTCAAGGTGAGCAGGAAGACCACCGGTACAGCAATCCAGAGCTGGTTCATCGAAGAGCATCGTGTGATGGCAGCCTTCGGTAACACACAGGGCCGTTTACGTACCAAGAGCGGTAGGTCACATAACTCCCAGGCTCCGCAACAGGTAAGGTGAGAGCCCCTGGCGTCCGCTTGTGCCGGGGCCGCGCCGCACGTGGGCAGCGAGGGCTGCGGAAAGCTACAGGCGAGAAGGACACGAGGCACAACCAAACGGCCTGCCGGCCACCCAGCCCCACAGGGGGCCTTGGAACACGCCTTATGTATGGCTCAGCAGGACGTTCCTGAGCTACCACTCTCTGCCACAACCTTGTCCCCACGCCTTTCCCCGCTCTCGCTCGCAGTGGTGCCGCCCGTTTACGTCTCGCTCCCCCCGTTCCGGAGCCCTTGGTCCAGCCCTGCGCACTTCCGGCTCGCGCCGGGCCTGCTTCCGGTGTCCGCCCTCCGGCTCCTCCCGCCGCTGCCGCCACCGCCGCCGCTGCCGCCGCGATGCTGCTGCTGTGGCGGTCCCGCTGCCTGGGCCGGGCGCTGGGCCGCTCGCTGCGTGCCCTCCGGCAGGTACTGACCGCCGCGGGCACCGGCTGCGGGGAGGGAGGCGAGGAGGGCGGCTGGGCGGCGGTTGGGCGAGCGGGGACGGCGGCGCCAAGGGCACCGGGACACGTCCCCCTCTTTTTTTTCCCCCTCCCCCTCCTGCCCGCTTCCTCGGCGCGAGGCACCGCCGCCCCGCTGGGCAGAGGGCAGGGAGGGGCGGCACCGGCGGCGGGGCTGCCCCCCGCCCCTACCATCCGGGAGGGGCTAAGGGTGAGCGCCGTGCTGTCCCTTCCCGAGCTCGGCGCCACCGGCTCGTATGCCACTAGCCCTGCTGCCGCCCCGCCCGGGCCCGGAGAAGCGGCAGTTGGTTCGGCTGCGGTACCGTGCAGAGGTGACCGGCGGGAAAAGCTTCCGAAACCCGCCCTTCTCGGGCTCCGCTATCCCCGCTTCTCGCTGGGCTGAAGCGTTCGGAGGGGCTCTCTGCTGGCAGCCGCGACTCGCTTCGCGTCACACCCCTGCCGCTGCAGAGATCCTGCCCAGCTGGGGCCGGCCCGGTGCAGAAACGGCGAATAAACCGGTGTCTACTTCCTTATTTAATCCCTGTGCTCCATTTTCAAAGCAGTCGTTGAATGGATGCAAAGGGTGGTAACCTGTGCCGGCGGTGGGCTTGCAGTCTAATAGCCAGATCCAGCTGCGTAAATCAGCGCCGGGGCTGCACTTGGCCAGCTGGTTTCTGTCCGTTGCTGCCTCTGGCTACAACTTCCGTTTAAATAGCAAGCACACGCAGCTTTATGTACATAACGTGTATACATATGTGCATGCATATACCTGCATACACTTGCATGCCTACAGGAGGAAAAAGATCACTTCTCTTCCCGTTGCCCAGCTGAAGCCTTAGAGCATGAGATTTGATTTTAGCCATTGCCTGAATGTAGGCAACCAAGTGTTGACAGCTCATAGTAATGCTGAACAGTTAACTGTGTCACGCTTCCCCAGAGGGCTGTGGTATGCTAAATGCTTGTCTCTGGGTGCCACAAAGAGGTTTGTGAATGAGTGTATGTACATAACACTGCACCACAAAGAATTTGTAAGCCTACAGTCGTGTCCTATTTTATATATGGAGATGTAGATACAAATTGGTTGTAGTGCAGCTTATTGAAGTGGTGTTTTAACAACATTTAAGCATTGTCAGCTGTGTAATTATAAAGAGCAAGGAGGAAAGCTAGATGGAGTATTCAAACATGCCAATCAGAAGGTTCCATGAGGTTATAGCTGAGTACCAGGCATGGGAGATCGTTCTAGTGATGTACTAGAAAAGTTGAGAGGTCAAGATGGTGGTTAAGTGGTTTGATTTCCATTTGAGCAGGAATGTGGGAAGTACATTTTGACTAGGAGGATAAGACAGGCCTTTTGGAGAGAGAAAGAAACACCAGAACTTGGCAAACTCCTGATGGGAGAAGTGAGAACAACAGGCATGTAGAAGTGTAGGGTTGAATGGGAGAACAGTGGAGTCAGCAAGAAACAGCATGGGTGGGGAAGGACAGTGTTCATTCTGATGATCTTGTAAAAGAGAGAAGAGGCCTGGATTCATATATCAAGTAGAAATCATGAATGAGTACCCATGACCTGCCATCCAAGCATGTAAGACTCAGTGGGCTTGGACGGGAGCATCTGTGGAGGGATGACCAGAAGAAGTTCAGAGTTGGCCTCATCTGAAAAAGGAGGGTTTGATCAGGAGCTGGGTTCAGTGCTTTGAGTATCAAGTCCTTCTGTTTGTCTGGGGAAGAGTTTGTAAACTCCTCTTTGATCCTTTCTGCATGCTGGAAGAGTTCTCAGCCTGTCATCTTAGTATCCTTCATCACTCAGCGTTGTTCTCTCCATCCCATCTTACCCATCTGCCCTGCCACGCTGTGTATCATTGGGTTAAAACTCCTGGAAGATGGGCAGTGGGGTTTCCTGTGTAGCAGTGGTTTGTGCTCATCAGTGGTGTCAGAGCAGCAGCTTCTTTGCTTTGAAGAAGCCGTGGCTGGAGAACCTGCTCTTGCTTTGCCTGTTGGCACAGCTGCTCAGCACTGGGCTTCTGTTTTGCCTCTGTTGAAATCATCCCCTGTGCCCTCCTGTTCCGTTAGTGTCCTTCCCTGGACTGGTCCATTTCTGCTGTCGGCGAAGACAGGTGTAGGCGTGCAGGCTGTCCCTTCAGCTGATGTGTTCCCTAACTTAATTTCTCTGTGTGGTGACCTACTGGAAGGTGACAGCTCCTGGAAGGGTGTGGCATGGGACACCGTGGGCCAGGGTCACTTTGACAGAATAACAGCTAGAAAAACAATCCTGAGAAGTCATGTGAAACGTGGCGGAAAAATTACTCACTCGGTATGTGAGTCACCGGCTAATTAGACCAAGGTTTATTTCTCCAAGTGAAGGCTCTCTCTTTAAAGTGACCCAAAGTGCTAATGCCAGCTGGTGAAACCTAAATGTTTGCCTTTTCAGTCAAGAAGCTCAGGCAGAGGGCAGGTTTAGCCAGGTGATATGAGGAGCAGGTACAATCACAGTGATTCCTTCGAGGAATATTTCATTTGTGATTAACTTCAGATTATGTGGAACGCTACAGAAGGTGAGAAGAATCTGACCAGGACAGGAGCTAACATATGCAGTGATGATTATGGTGTTTTAGATGCCTGACCAAGCAGTATCAACTTGAAATTTGTCTTACTGATCACAGCTCAGGGCTTGCTCGACATGATCCAGATCTGAGGTAGCAGTGGGCCACTGGTGCACCAAGATAAAGCATAGTGCTTGGGATGACTCTGCAAACTCTGTGCAGAGCTCCCTGCTTTCTCTTCCCCAGCCAGACCCTGAGGCAGAGGCTCCTGTGAGCCCTGCCCAAAGCTGGGTTTGCATGACTGTCAGTCTGGGATTGTTAGTCCCTGTGGTAGGTCAGCAAACAAGGTAGCTGCTTGGTGCTGTGCTGGAGCTCCAGAGCTGTACTAGACCAGGCTGGCTTTGCAGCAGGTCAGCCTGGCTGCCTGCATGCTCAGCACTGCTAATCATAACCCAGTTACCTACCCATCAGTCACTGAGCTGAGCATTCATTAATATCTGAGAAGCCAAACCCCTCAGTATGTGTGGGTAACTAAATTGCCAAGGTGCTGATCCCAGACCTGTTCGTAGTTCTGACCATACAAAGTGTTCCCTGAATGTATTTTTGCATGCTAAAGAGCTCTGTCCTGTAGATGGCATGGAAAGCTTAAGTACTTCTTTGATGTCTTTGTATTATCACACACAGCTCCACAAATTAGTCTGATGTTTAAGGTCAGCTGTATCCCAAGCTGCTTGCTCCAGCAAAGCTGCAATCAGGGCATATACACAACCAACTTCCCTTCAGACACTGGAGATGTGAATGCCATTTAATTTTCACCTCTTACCTTAGCTGCTGGGTAAAGGTGCTTTGAGCTGTTGAGCAGCTGTTGTTCCAAACCAGTCAGCTGCATTGACTGTTGCATGATAGGTTGGACTCAATGATCTCAAAAGTCTTTTCCAACCTGGTTAATTCTGTTTATTTATTCATTTCATTTAGTGATGTAGTGTTCTCCTGTAGCTTTTGAAGAGTTCTTAAGTGCTCTAAGTCTGTGGCTTGATGCTAAGGAAATGTACAGTAACAACAGGGAAAGTAACTGAAGTGTCTTGAAATTACTTTTACTTCTGAGAAATGGTTTTCTGAGCTAGGAGCCCAGTCAGTCATTCTGTGGGTATGAAGTGAAATGTCACCAGGGGGATGAATTCCTGACTTGCTGAAGGCAGTAGAAACTTTGCCCTTAAGAGAAATTGTGGCCTTATGGACTTCAGAGGCTCCACAGGCCTCAAAAGAAACAAACCAACCAAACCAAATGATGAATTTGTGATGAGGAGTCAACGTCATGAGATGTTTCTTTTTCATCATCCCCATTATCTGTCTCACTCACAGCAAATTTTAGTGAATGAGCCTTTAGAAATCTGTGCCTCCTTAAAGTGGGAAGTGTGCATGGGAAGGTCAAAACAGCTGGAGCCACAGCTAAGAACTGAGTGTGCCAGGTGTAACAGCACTCCACAGGAAAGCATCCAGGAAGGAAATGAAGCAAAGAGAAGGATGCAGATGCTTTCACTGTCTCCCAGTCTTGCACATGATAGAAAAGGAGCATGCCTGCAGTCTGGAGCATGGGAATGGTGGATTCCCATCTCTGTGCTGGGTCCCCTGGGAAAACCAAAATCCTTCTAGGGTGAGTCGTGTCTTTTTGCAATACTGATAGCTTTTCTTCTCTCCTGACAGGGCAACTGTACTCTGGCAAGATGCTCTCTGTCTGGTGAGTCTTCCACATTTATTTCATTTCAAACTGCTTAGAACAGAGCTGATAATGAAAATAGGTAATAGGTTTTGATTGGGCTTGGTTTCCATCAATCATGTAGTGAAGAAAGAGTTGGCAAAATCAGCTGTGTTTCCATGTGAGTGCCTCTCTTGCCTGATGTAGCTGCTGCCTGACCCATTCAGCTCTGCTGAGGATTTCCCTGCAGAAGCACAGTGTGTTTCAAGCATTGCAGACCTGCTGTTGCAGAGCCTATCTCTCTAATAAGCTCCTGTGAAAATGCTGAGTGAATGTTAAGTGACATGTCAAATCTCATATGCCTGTGGACTCCTCTGTGGTGCTTAAACTGGATTTGCCCAGAGCTCTGACTTTTTTTTCTAGCTGCTCTGTGTTTGTATAACATTCCATCACTCACCTCTTATTCCACTTTGAGAAACCAGTTGAATCTGCTTACCTTTTCCAGTTTCTGGGGTTCCAATGCCAACCCTTTACTAGGGGATGGTGTTAAAGTCATATTGTTTAAAAAGGAAAAAAAAGCAAGTGGGGAAATGGTTCTTCCTTCTGGCATTGTGTAATTGAGATAATTGTGTTCTCCAGCTGCTTTGCTGTGACTCTTTAAGATCAGTCTGGAGAATTGCCAAGTGCTCTGAAAGAGGCAAAGGACAGGAGTTCAGTTTGTAACAGAAATTGCAGTGTCAGGGCAGGGGAAGAAGGAGACAGTGGGGTATGTGAAACTGAGAAGTTATGCAAGTACCTCTCTGCTGTGAGTGTTGTGTGAGAGTGCTGTGAAAAGCATTCTTGGGCCAGAGGATGGACAGAGAAGAGGGATGATGGTAGCTTGTTACTCCATTCTGCACCCTGTTTCCATTGGTGTTTTTATTCCTTACCTGTCCGTGTGACTGTGAAGCTTTCTGGAGCTGCCTCTTATGTAACTGATCCCTTCCTCCTATTGGGAACTCCTTTGTATTGGTGAGGATAACTCAGCAGCAAGCACCAAAGGTATTACAGTCCTGAAGGTGTCCCTCATAGTTGTCTCCTGGTTTTGTTCTGACTGGGGTAGCCACTGCTTTTGTTTGCCCTTTTCAAAGTGATCCTTCCTAGCTTTGAGGTGAAGATATCACTCGTTTTCCCACCTCTGTAAAACTAAACAAAGGCAAGACCACTGGTGTTGGCAAGCTCTGGGCCAAGTTGTTGACACTGAGGTGCCTCTGTATGTCTGTATTCCCCTCTTAGTCCCAAACCTCTTTCAGGATGGACACTGGTGTGCTCTGCACTCTTTTACATGATAGGGACGTTTGAGGGCTGGATGGTTGGGTAACATTCCTGTGGAGTAACACCATTCTCATCCACAGGTGTGGCTGGGAGCCAAGGAATGGCTTACATGAACAGCAGGAAGCTTGTGTAAGTATCCCCAGGAGAGCTGTGATGTGAAGAGGCTGGGGTTGCACTAATCCTGGTAAGATTTTGGGGCCTGGGAGGCAGGACATGGTTGGCTGTCACAAAATCCCTGTGCAGACTGCAGGAGCGTGGAGCTCGCCCCAACGAGCTCCAGGGTTTGGAGGTCAGGAAGTGTGGCATGCTTCAAGAAAATAAGCTTTGTTTGGAACCAGATACCAGGGCAGGAAAGGGACAAGAATGAGGAGACTGTTGATAAATGCATCTCTGCTACCTTTTGATATCTGATTAGAAATCAGTTGTGCTTTATGGTGGCCTCCTGGTAGGATTTCTGTCAGCTGAGGGATGGTGCAGGGAGCTGTTGTCCCTAGGACAAATCTGCATCGCTGAGGTGCTCTTGTAAACATGTTTGGGGAAATAACCTTAACAGCACATCCAAGAAAGCCTGCAGTGCTGGGCTGCTTGCACCAAGTAGCTTCTTCTAGAGGAAGTGCTAAAGCATATTTGTTTCAGGTTTCCAAATGTGATGTCAGTAGGTATAAAAAACCCCCAGCCTTTGGAATGCTTGGGATTGCTAGCTGCCTTTGCAGGGGCACGGGGGAGAGCAGTAGCTGTCTCCTGAACACGTTGCCATAGGCAATTTACAGTGCTTTCTCCTTTTTTTGGAGCAATCCAGCAACTTCTGTAGAGATGACAGTCCTGGTGGGGTGGTAAAAAAAAAGTGGTTACTAGCCATCTTAGCTGTAGGGTGTGCTGGCTAGGTCAGCCTGTCATCAGTATTTCATCCACAGTGGTTCTGTTGGGTTGCCTCCCTAAATTAGAATTCCCTCCATGTCATGTCTCACTGAGTTTCTGAGAGCTCCAGTGATGTTTCCTTTCTTGTTGCAGCTTGAAATGTAAGTAGGAGTCCCTTGGAACAAATACATCAGAATAGCTGAGCAGCCTACAGAGGAACATATTTCTGTGTTCATACCTTGCTCTCTTTCTCTCTCTGCAGAGTAAATAGCTCCAGTGTCTTCACTGTCCGTTACTTCAGAACCACTGCAGTATGTAGTAAGTAAGAAGGAGCCCTTGGGATGGCTCTTGTGCTACCTGTTGCTATCCTGCTAACAGCTGAAACTACCTCTTCCACCCTTGGCCTAGGTCCACTGCTGTCTCTCACCTCAATGGATGGCTGAGGGTTTGTGTCCTAAGGCTTTAAAAGATTTTGTCTGGCATCCCTGTCACTATGTGACTTCCAGTCAAGTGGGACTTTCTCTTGTCTTTAAATGTTAATCAGTGCTGGAGCCAGGAGGTGACCAGCATTTGGTATCTGTTGACCTACCCTCTCTAGCAGAGTGCTGGTGGCAAGAATGAAGCAATGCTGTAAGTTTTGAGCTCATTAAAGCCTGTCTGTCTCTCTTACAGGGGATGATGTGGTTACAGTGAACACACCAGCCTTTGCAGAGTCAGTCACAGAAGGAGATGTCAGGTGGGAGAAAGGTAAGAGTTGCCTTTTCCCTGCAGTTCTCAGCACTTGGTGCTGCACTGGGCAGCATGGGGATGGACTGTAGCTCACTGGTTGGAAAGCATGCTCTGTGCCTTTCAGGTTGTGTCAAATGAGTCAACTAATGGCAGTTTTCCTAAGGGGTAAGGATTGCAGTCACTGCCTTGGCACTTGTCATGGGTGATGTTGAGCAAAGGGTGATGTCTAAACTGGACTCTGACCGTGCAGTAGATGGCTGGAGTGAGACTTTTCTTTAGAAGCTGCTTAGGTCTGGGGAGAGAAAATTCTGGGTTAGTGGGGCAGACTGCTGTGGGTTAAGAGGGGAGGCTAGAGCACACCTCCTTCCTCACAGTGGTCTTCATATCTGTCATTCAGCTGTTGGAGACACAGTGGCAGAAGATGAAGTGGTGTGTGAGATTGAAACAGATAAGGTAGGAGTTTTCTGGACCAAAACTACTTCTAGTTCTCCATCGGGTACCCTGTATGGCTCCTCTCCTGCTAAGAGCTCATAGAGCCTGCAGGCCCTGGCTGTGTCTCCTGCTCCCTTCATGGACAAAAGCTTTTCTCATCTAGTGTGAAAGCTGGCTGTATCTTAAGTGCAAATTCTTTGATAGCTCTTCCTTCCTCATACATTTGATTAAGTGTCAGTGGTGGTCATGACTGTTGGATCTCCACTTCTGTTCCTCCTTCCAATTTCAGGGCTCTTAAGTTTTGAAAGCTGTTTGTGTTTAAACAGAGGAGGAATCTGCAGAGCCATAGGGTGTCTTCAGATTGTTTTAAATTTAGCCTTTCATTTTATTCACTCCTTAAATGATTCTTAAGCTTTGAAGCTCTTGCTAAAACTCCCTGCTTCCAGTGTTACTGTCAGGAAGATGCTGGCAGTGGGAGAATTCTTGCTTGTACTCTGGAGCAAGAAGGTTAGGCTGTATGTTACACTGCCAGCATCTCCTCAGACTCCTAAGTATTGGCACAAAATCCCAGCAGAGGGTGTGAAAGCTGCTGCAAATGGTGCAAGACAGAGCTGCTGTCTGTGTCAAATCACAATGTGTATCTGCTCATACTGGCATCTGCTCTTGGGCTCTTGTTCTCCATCCAGTGTTTGGGGGAATTTCACTGATTTTGCTTTTTGCAGACGTCAGTGCAAGTTCCAGCCCCAGCAGCTGGTGTGATCGAAGCCCTTCTGGTACCTGATGGTGGCAAAGTGGAAGGGGGGACCCCTCTGTTCAAACTCAGGAAAACTGGAGGTAAGTCACAGGATCACAGGATGTTAGGGGTTGGAAGGG
Source organism: Melanerpes formicivorus (assembly GCF_026170545.1). Taxonomy (NCBI): domain Eukaryota; kingdom Metazoa; phylum Chordata; class Aves; order Piciformes; family Picidae; genus Melanerpes; species Melanerpes formicivorus. The sequence continues at coordinate 1,704,586 of NW_027142442.1, forward strand.
ATCTCCAAAGGTCATCAAGTCCAACCCCTCAGCCAGAGCAGACCATAGAATCCAGCACAGGTCACACAGGAACACATCCAGATGGGCCTTGAAAGTCTCCAGAGAAGGAGACTCCACAACCTCTCTGGGGAGCCTGTTCCAGTGCTCTGTGACCCTGACAGTGAAGAAGGTCCCCCTCATGTTGAGGTGGAACCTCCTGTGCTGTAGTGTCAGGCACGTATAACTTGCTCAGGCAAGTTCCCTCCAGTCTTCTTCAGAAGATGGAACCAAAGCCTTTAGAGGGATCTTGAGAGAGATTAAATAATCTTTCCATGTGCTGCTTGTAGTTGGAAGAAAATTCTGTTGTCCTCTAGAAAAACATCATTTTTGTCCTTCTGAGTCGGGGACTTTCCTTTTGCTCCCTCTGGAGGAGACTGCAGCTCTAAGCTACAACTATTTGAGCATTTACCTTATGTAACTCCATTATCTGCCCTCTTTCTTTAGTACCCAGTCTCCTGCACAGTGAGGAGATCTGTGGTGTTGATGAGTACAGCACTTTCCCATGGAATCCCCCTGTGGTGGCTCCTATCAGTGCAGCAGTGTGAGAACATAAAGGCACTCTGACAGAGGGTTAGCTTTTATCAGGTTGGTTGGACTCAGAGATCACTGACAGTGGAAGCTGTTGGTGCCTTACCTTGGCTCTTCCTTGTCTTTCAGCTGCTCCTGCCAAGGCCAAACCAGCAGCAGCCCCTCCTCCTCCTGCAGCCCCTGAACCTGTAGCTGCGGCTCCTCCTCCTCCTGCAGCACCAATTCCCACTACAATGCCACCAGTGCCACCTGTGTCAACTCAGCCCATCGACAGCAAGCCAGGTGAGGCAGCAGCCATTCTCTCCTATTTCCAAGCCTCTCTTCCTTGAGGAGAAGGTGTCAGGTTAAAGGCAGCTAAAACAGTCTGGCATTTATGGTGAAGGCCTCCTCGCATCACTGCCCTGCATGCTCCTGACTGGAGAGCTCAGCTATGCCTGGAACCTGCCCAGCCCAAGTCAAGGCTGCTTCCACACAGTGTTGCTTGAGCAAGGAGCTCAGATGGGCTTTCTGCTTCAGGGCATTGCAGTCAAGCCCTGGCTTCCCTGTATGACTGATGTGTTCTTTACCCTCAGTGTCTGCGGTGAAGCCGGCTGCAGCCCCAGCGGCAGCCCCTCCTGGGGAGGCAGTGCCCAGCAAAGGTGCCAGATCAGAGCATAGGGTAAGCTGTGGGAATAGGGGCCTTGCCAGCACTGTTGCTGGGTGACAGTCTCTTCTTGCATAAGCCTTGAGCTTTCTGGATGTGTCCATATCTACCTGTTCGCACCCAGCTCAGTATGGCTGTGAGAGATGGGGAAACTCTCTATGTGAGGGCACCACTTGGGGGTGGGGTAGAGGAAGAGCCAGGTCTGATCTGACACAGGTGCTTTCTAGGCAGAAGTCTTGTCTTGAGCTCTGCTGAGTGAGCATAGAGGGCTCAGTGTGATCTGCTTGGTCTGTCCACAAGTCCTCAGGAAGGGACTGAGGCTGCTGCAGCTGCCTTGTGCATTCTGAAGAGAACATGGTTGAGCAGGCTGCTTTCTTAGCAGCCTTGCTGTTCTCACATTAGCCTCATGCTGGAAACCTGTGTATGCTTGGATGTCCTGAGGAACACATAGGTCAGTGGTAGTTACACTGTGATGCATTCAGCACTGCTTTTCAAGCAAACTGTGTGTTGAGCTTGGAAGTTTCACACTGAAATCGACGCCTCAGCCTGCCACGCTCCTCAGGGAGACCTGAAGTGAAAGCCTTGGCCCTAGGCATCTGTTACTAGTCAAGCTGATGGCAAGAGGAAGGACCTCTTGAGTTTCCTGTACGTTTTGCCCCTTGGATGAGCTGGAGGCAGCTTCTGCTTATGTCCTTTTGCTTTCCAGGTGAAAATGAACCGGATGCGGCAGCGCATCGCCCAGCGGCTGAAAGAGGCTCAGAACACTTGTGCCATGCTGACCACGTTCAACGAGATCGACATGAGGTGAGGAGCAGACCTCTTCTTCTCTGTACAAGCAGAAACAGATGCAGGCAGTCATCTGCAAGCAGGAGTCAAGACCTTGCTGATTCTTTTTGGAGAGGTTGGCAACGTTTCTCTTGGGACCTCTTAGGTGTGTGCCGCTGTCTGCACTGCTTCATCAGTGCTGTGGTGGTGGTGCAGTGGAATTATAGAATCAGAGGGGTTTGGGTTGGAAGGGACCTCCAAAAGTCTAGTCCAACCCCCTCTGCAGTCAGCAGGGGCATCCTCAACTAGATCAGGTTGCCCAGAACCTTGTTGAGCTTCACCTTGAATACCTCCAGGGATGGGGCCTCAACTACCTCTCTGGGCAACCTGTTCCAGGGGTGCATAGCTTCCTAATGGCCTGGTCTTCCTCTGGAGTCACCTGTTGCTTTTAAAAGGGATGGTCTGGTTCCTCATCTATGTGGTTCTTGGTTGTGGATTTGTTGAGCATGAGACCAGGAGTGATCAGCATCACTTGTATAGTGGCTATGGGAAGACAGCAAGGTGTAGTATTTGCTTTCTGCCACTACCAGGTGACAGCTTTTGGAGGTGGGCATATTTAACTTTGGATGAGGTGGTCCCCCAGGGCTCCTCAGCCTTTCAGGTGATCATTACATAGGTTTGAGGCCTTTGCTATCTGATGGTGCAGCTTTCCAGAGAGGGACTAGCATCCTTCCTCATCCCCTCTGGGTAGGTGGGGGTCTCCTGACTCAAGTGCTCACACAGATTGAACTCAGTAATGGCTTTGGAGGGTGGGCAGCTTATGTTACAATGCATTAAGGGGAAATTGTGCCCAAATCAAATTGACTTGTGAAATCCTATTCTACTCCTTAAGACAAAACATGTAAATATTTGGGTCTGAGAACAATAAGGTTGGCAAAATAGTCTGGATTGGAGGGGAAGTGCTGCAGCTTTATCTCCTCTCAGAGGCTCTTTGAGGTGTCACTTTACACTGGCCTTAGGCTCTTATTGCATCTGGTAATCTTGTTTGGATAGATTGCTGTGAGATTGGCTCATGAGGACCTGTGCTGGGGCCTCCTGCTTTCCACAGGGGTCAGCATCTGAAAGGAGGAAGCCATAATGAGCCAGTTTCATAGCAAACCTCATCCTCATTGCCGTACTCCTTGTGTCTTGGGAGGCACTAATGCCTTTGGGTGGTAATCCTAGCCCTAAACAAGGTTAGGCACAGGAAAACAAACACTCTAAACATGAAGACCCCTGCCCCTTGCTGAAACTGTCTCTTCAAAGACTCAAAGATCTCTGGATAGGGGAAGGAACAGACTACTCAATTCCACAGCATCTGATATTAGCCAGCAATACGCAGAGGTTGTAGCCACAGCTTGGTTGACTTTCTGTCAACAGGCTCAGTTGTGATAAACAGAAGCAGTAGGGAAGGATGGTTTGTCTGGTTGAGGCCTGTGGGTGTGCTGGCACACACCACCAGAGCATCTGGGGAGCTTTCTTTCAGACTCACTCGACTCCCAGGGCTGGAATTGGCTCTGGAGGTGTCGCTGTGCTGGTGCTGGACTTGCACAATGACTGAAGCCTTTTCCTTCAGTCCCCACGTGCATCTCCTCTGCTCTTGACATTTCTTGCTTTCCTCACCCTTGCAGAGCTGGCCCAGCTCCCCCTGCAGCTGCTGGCTGCAACAGTGTCTCCAGAGAACCAGTGGACATGTGAGGCCTAAGCAGGAAATGTGCCCTGCCCTATCTTGCTTTTGTGCCTGGCGGTGCAGATCATGCAGCTCAGTCCTGTCCCGTGGAGTTTATGCTACAGGACTACTTCCTGTTAAGTCCTTTGGCCAGCCTTAGAGCTGCCTTCAGTTCACTTCACTTATGCCATGTGAAGGATTTTGCAGCAGATTAGGTCTTGTCCTGTTGGTGCAGGGTTGCAGTCTGTGAGGCTTACTCTCAAATCAATTGCAGAGCATGGGAATGGTGTTTCTTGGTCTCTGATGACCAGGGTTACCCTGTGTTTTACAGCAACATCCGGGATATGAGAGCTGTACACAAGGATTCCTTCCTGAAAAAGCACAACCTGAAGCTAGGTTTCATGTCAGCTTTTGTGAAAGCTGCAGCTTTTGCTCTGCAGGACCAGCCTGTTGTGAATGCAGGTGAGTGGTGATCCTTGCTGGTGAGTTGCATGGCTGAATGTGGCAGAGGAGGGGAAAGCAGGTGGCCCTGGTCCATGGCAGGACTAGTAGCTTGGATAAGCATGTCAAATACACAGGAAAAAGGGGGACAGTCCTACATGCTGCAACTGATTTTGCTCATGCCACTTAAGTAGGTAGAGGACAACTTACCAAGAGGGGCTCTATTAGGAAAGGGGTTCCAGGAATAGAGCTGGGGCTGTGCATTTGCCAGCCCACAGAGGGCAGAGCCTGCTGGTCGGTGTAGAGGTAGCTGCTGTAGGTGCAGTGCAGTTTCTGGGGGGTGTCAGAGGTGCTTGCTCAAAACTAGAAAAGGAGAATAGCCAAGGGGGATGTCTGAGAGGAAATAACCTCTCTGGGCTGTGTTTCATAGAATCATAGAATGGTCAGGCCAGAAGGGATCTCCAAAGGTCATCCAGTCCAACCTCCCCGCAGTCAGCAGGGGCAGCCCCAGCTAGATCAAGTTGCCCAGGGCCTCGTTGAGCCTCACCTTGAATATCTCCAGGGAATGGGCCTCAACCACTTCCCTGGGCAGATTCCTTTCTGTCTATCCTGGTGTTTTTCCCACAGGTGCAGTGAGGGCTCATTCTTCTCTGGAGTTACACTTAAACTAGAGATCAGCACATTGTTAGGATTTCATGGCCATTTTTGGGCTCTTGACCTCTTGATCTTGGGTACTGAGTGTGTAACACAGCTTTTTGATCCTTCTAGTGATTGATGACACGACCAAAGAGATTGTGTACAGGGACTATGTGGACATCAGTGTGGCTGTAGCAACTCCCCGGGTAGGTACCTTGGATGTTTTGACCATGGGGCCTCAGGTCTGGAATGGCCACACACTTTGAGACAACTCAACTGTGAGCTCTGCTACAGCAGAATCTTGCTGATGAGATCTTCTGATCTTCTAAAGGACAAATCTGATGTGTTGTGGACTGCTGAGATGGGGTTTGGGAGAAAATGGAGGGCCAAGAATATTATGCCACTGTGCTAGGACATGTAGTAATGAGGTCAATACAGATCTTGGTGGCTAATAAGTAGGGGCAGGTTAGGGGGGGTTGTGTTTTCATGGACCCATAAAAGTATGGCATAGACAGTAAAAGCTTTGCATGTCCTGTCCCTTGGCTGACCCTTTCTCTAAATGCTATTGCTGCTTCGAAGAGATATCTCTGTCCAGAGCATATAGGATGGAGGTAGAGAGTCATAGTATCACTGTATGTTAGAGGTTGGAAGGGACCTCCAGAGATCAAGTCCACCCCCCCTGCCAAAGCAGGATCACCTAGGGTAGTGAGCACAGGAATGCATCCAGGTGGGTTTTGAAAGTCTGCAGAGAAAGAGACTCCACAGCCTCTGTGGGCAACCTGTTCCAGTGCTCCATCACCCTCACTGTAAAGAAGTTTCTTCTCATGTTGAGGTCAAATTAGTTGGTTCTTTTGTGAGGCAGAGGTTTGCCCAGCACTGAAGTTGTGTCACTGCTCCCAAAGTCTAGGGGAGGTCCATCATAAAGGGTCTGCACTCTTCTTGCAGAGAGAGGCGGCAGCTGAACTCTGTCTAGTGCCTCACCTGCTTCTTATGGACATGGAGCTGGATCCAAACAGGCCTTGTTAACTTTATGAGATGGGCTTACAAAGACAAAGCTGGTATCTCATTTATAGTGTTGGCCCTTGGTGTGTGTCATGCCAGGCACCCTGGCAGCTCTGCTGTGCACTGAGGAGGCGGCAGGAGCTCTGCTGGGCTGAGGTCAGGCTCCTGCCCCATCGCAGGTATCTCTGTGTCGCTGTGGTGATTGCTGATCGTACACTTTGCTTCTTCCTAGGGTCTTGTGGTCCCTGTTGTTAGGAATGTAGAAAACATGAACTATGCTGACATAGAGCGTGCCATCTACGAGCTGGGGGAGAAGGTAAGGAAGGTTGAAGGCTTTACTGAAAAGGGTTCAGAGGAATGGGAAGCATTGGGGGTGCTGGAGTAGGCATCAATTGATTCAATTGCTGTGTCATCATTTCTGCCCTCTAACACACTGAGTCGTGCTGCAGGCCGTGATCCAGTTGGCATCTGTAACTCTGCCCATGCCTACTTACTTGCTTCCCTCCCAAAAGAGAGCAGACAATGCATTGGTGATGTGGTGTATCTTCACCTTTGTCTTTAGAGACCAAGGCTGAGCTGCCCTGGTGTAGAAATCCCTGTGTCTGTCTCTTGCAGCAGCAGGAGTTGGAAGCAAAGGCAAGTGAATTCTTCCCTAAGCCAGTCAGTGTTCAGATCTAAAGACAGGATGCTTTTTCAAGTAACTCATGTTATTTCTAGCTGAACAGATCAATAAGTGAAGCTCTGGCATTTATTCCTGGAGAGAGTCAACCTCCAAACTTGTCCTTTGCCTTCTATGTGGCTTTCTAAGACCTTGCCTTTTCTCCTAGGCAAGGAAGAATGAACTGGCCATTGAAGACATGGATGGTGGCACTTTCACAATCAGCAATGGAGGGGTTTTTGGGTCATTATTTGGGACACCTATCATTAACCCACCCCAGTCTGCCATCTTGGGCATGCACGCCATCTTTGACAGGCCTGTGGCCGTGGGAGGCAAGGTAAGTGGGGCTGTGCAGGTTTCAGTGAGCAGAGAGAGCTCAGTGAGATGAGGGCCACAGCACAAATGCTTTTTTAGGGGGTTAGTGTCAGCTTCTAAAAGGCTTTACTATGAAGGAGGAGTAGACACTATTAGTTTAGGGAAGTTTTGCTGGCACTGGTTCTTGCATGAGGTGTGCAGGGGGCTTTGCCGCAGAATCACAGAAACATTCAGGCTGGAAAAGACCCTCAGGATCACCAAGTCCAACTGATAATCCTACTCTGCAAGGTTCACCCCTAAACCATATCTCCAAGCACCACATCCAAACCACCTTTAAACACATCCAGGGCTGGTGACTCAATCACCTCCCTGGGCAGCACATTCCAATGCCTGACCACTCTTGCTGGGAAAAACTTCTTCCTGATGTCCAGTCTAAACCTACCCAGTCACAGCTTGAGGCTCATGTCCTATCCATGAGTGGGAGAAATGTGTCATCTGCTTCGGTGTGGAGAGGAGGAGGCAGCTGTACCTTTTGTGGTAGAATGGCAGAATCAACCAGGTTGGAAGAGATCCCCAAGATCATTAAGTCCAAGTGATCACCCAACCCTAACTAATCAACGGCACTAAGTGCCTCATCAGGTAGGGAACAGCTCCAGAAAGAGACTGTGTGTTGTGTGGTGCAGACCCAGCCTGGGTGGCAATCATTGCCTGGCTGGGTGAGTGGGTCAGGGATCCTGCTGGGCAAGACACATCGAAGGGGGAAGGACATTAAAAAATCCAGGTGTTCCCCGAACTCTGGGGAGAGTATGGTGCAGGCAGTGGGACAGAGCTCCCTGATGGCTGTCTTGTGCCTCCCCTGCAGGTCAGGCAGGACACATCGAAGGGGGCAGGCCATTAGAAAAGGCAGGTGTTCCCTGAGCTCCGGGAGAGCAGGGTGCAGGCAGTGGGGCTGGGCTCCCTGACGGCTGTCTGGGTCTCCCCTGCAGGTGGAGGTGCGGCCCATGATGTACGTGGCGCTGACGTACGATCACCGACTGATCGACGGCAGAGAGGCTGTCACCTTCCTGCGCAAGATCAAGGCAGCGGTGGAGGACCCCCGCGTGCTGCTGCTCGACCTGTAGAGCACCCACACCCCCACACCACCCACCCAGGGCAAGGCCGCAGCACCAGCAAGGGCGATGCAGGGCATTCAGGAGCTGGCAGGGGTCATTCCGGTCTCCCTCTCTCCGCTGTGATTGGGGCTGTCCCAGAGGGAATTGTGGGGATAGCTCCTACCTCCTTTCCTTATTCCATTGACACAAGTCCAGTTTCTCACGAGGATTGCTTTGCAGTGGGCCAGCCACTGAACGGCACTGCCTTTCCAGAGTTGTCTCTGTGGCATTCTCTCCCTCACAGCACCAAACTCTCACCTCGAGCTTGTCCTATACTACTGGAAACTGCTTGCTGCTGCTGTGCTAGGGTACCCTTCCCTGCCACTCCGAGGCAGGTTCAGCTTTACTTTTCCTAGCACTGAGGTTCCTGAGAGGGAGAGGAGAGGAAAGGCTACTGCTCTGTCCCTGTTTTGCTTGAAAGTATTTCACTCTTGTCTGCCAGGCAGGGGTAGTCTGGGGAGCCCCAGGTCCCTTGCAGCAGAGGTTTTGACCAGAGCAGGGCTTGAGGTAGATGGCAGTGCCCTAGTTTCACACTCCCTCCACAGACAGGAACGCAGCAGTGGCAGCTCCCCTGCTTTCCCTCGGAGATTGTTTGTTTCTCTTCAGCCTAGTCACTGTGGCACAAATGTCCGTGCCCAGGTGGGCAGAGCCTGTGACCTCTGTGGAGGTAGCACTGTTCTGGGTGGGCAACCCTTTCACCATTACATGCCCGACACAGGAGAGGTAGGAACCAGCCCCCAGCAGCTGTCCTTGGATCACAGCTCCCTGACAGTGGATCTGACTGCTGGCTTCCTGCGTGCGAGGGCTTGGCCTGCTACCAGCCACGAGACAGCTGGGGAGGGCCAGGTCTTTAATGTATATCCCAGCCTGCTGGTTTGGGGGGGAGGGGGGCAGTCCTTAATCTGATAGCGCACACATGTACTGGGGAGTGAGGGGGTTGCTAGTGCCTGCAGAGTCTATTACCCTCTACACAGAACTTGTAACTAAAATATTTAACACAGCGGATTTTAAATGAAATAAAACTGGGCAATGACTGCAAGGTGGGGGTGTGTTTGAAGGGCTGAGCAGCAGCTCCAGGCTGGGGGCTGGGGCAGCAGCAGCAGCCGTAATCTAGTGTAAGAAACCTGTTACTTGAGAGCAAAGGGGAAGTGGGAGTTGTTCCCATCACTGGTGGTTACCAAATGGAGAGGGCTCTGGCTGTGAGTTTTGTACTGTCCTCAAACACTTTCTGGCACAGGATTGGCTTTTCCCAGCACAGGACTGGAGCTCATCCTTTTTTTGGTCTGTTAGGGACAGCAAGGAAATCCCCAGTGTTTGCTAGATGGTGTGATGGCCAAGAGGCAGACAGATTCTTCAAGTACAGCTGTGGAGCCAGGATGGTTTTTCCTTGCTACAAGAGAGGAGAGTTGTAAATCCTGCAAGTGGGGAAGGAGGCTGTTAAGGGGCGCAGAGGGAGAAAGGAGGCAAGATCAAAGAACTGTAAAGCAAAAGCTGTGGTGCTGAGAGTGTTTCTGTTAAGGAACTGCCATTGTTGGAGCAATATGAAATCATTCCTGGAGCACAGTGGGGTTTTCCAGCTCTGACATCAGCGTCAGGGAATGATTTGCCATTCCCAGCTATGAGTGGAGAAGGCAGCCCCTTTAACAGAAAATTGCTGCACTCACAACTACCATGCTGGTGAAAGGGAGAGCAGTTCCTAGCACTGGTTCCTATGGCTTCCTGGCAGCTATGGACAAACTGGTGTGTGGAGCCAGCTTTCCTCTTGCCTGTTCCTGGTTGAGGTAGAAGTTCAGAAGGAGAGGGGAAAAAAACCCTTTTGTGTGTTGTAGAGGAAGGGCAAAGAGTCCAGCTGCTCTTGTATAAATAAAGTGAATGAAAGTTCTGATTAAAAAATTGCTGTGAGCACCCAGCCCTCCCTGCTGGCTTAGGCTACAGAGGGCCCACCTTGACTTTGTACACAAGCAGGAGAAGGGCAATGCCTGTAATCCCACCTGGAGCTGCAATAAATGAGGCCTTTAAACTACCCAGGGAGTGAATGTACAGTCAGGCTCTTAAAATTATGCAGCCTAGCAAACTGCTTTATTTAATCTGCTCTGTGGGAGCTTGCTTGCAGGAGGGTCACACAGTTACTGTGCCTTTTTTTGGACTCTCCTGGGTGGGCACGCAGGGAGCTGCGTTGTCACAACGTGGCTTTGTCCACAGAGGTGGTCCTCCTTAGGAGGATGGTGGCCACGGGCAGAAGCCTGCTGCTGAAGGAGTCAGACAGTTCACAGAATCACCAAAAAGAGCTCAAAGATCATCGAGTCCAACCTGTCACCACAGACCTCACGACTAAACCAATGCACCAACTGCCACATCCAGTCCCCTCATGAACACCTCCAGGGATGGTGACTCTACCACCTCCCTGGGCAGCACATTCCAATGGCTAACAACACTCCCTGTGAAGAACTTTCTCCTCTCCTTGAGCCCTGGCACAGCTTGAGACTGTGTCCTCTCGTTCTGGTGCTGGTTGCCTGGGAGAAGAGCCCAACCCCCAGTTCAGGCTGCTGTGGAGAGGAGAAGCCCCACGCTGATCTGCTCCTACTGTGTGGCCTTGCTGTGGCAGCTTCCTGCTTAGTCCTCTTGCTGTGGCACAGCCGTGGCCGGGGTGAGAGGAGTTTCTGCTGGGCTCTGCTGCCCTCTGGCGGACAAACACTCCCTGTGCAGAGTCAGCACGGTGCAGGCTGGTGGTACTGCTGCTGGAGTGAGGTGCTGGCATCAGCTAGCTACAGAAGAGGCTCACTGGTGCCAGGAGCAACTTTCATGAGGGCTGAGTGAACCATGGGATGAAGTGCTGGGAGCAGCCAAAACTGCCCTGCTGCCATGCAGCCTACAGCGTTGGCTTGCACAAATGAGCACAGCAGCCTCTGCACTGGGCTGTTGAGACACCTCTTGTTGGTGCTGCTTTTTCTTCCATCCTGGATTGTATTTACTCTTGTCCTGCCATCTGTGCTGGCTCTCAGAGCTCATCCCTTTAAACCTTTGCTGTGTGGGCTGCATGTGCTCAAAGCACAAACCGAGGGCAGTGGGGCTGCCGTCCTGCGAGCACCCAGGCACCAGAGGCCGGAGCCAGAATGGGTAACAGTGACAGAAGTCAAGGCTGGAAGAAAACCCAGGTGCTCTGCTCTCCCTGAGGCTGAGCTGCAGCTGCCTGGCTGTGCTGACTTAAGAGGCCATAAGGCAGACACTCAGTGCTGTCTTCTGGGGTTTGTCTGCAGTTTGCCTACAAGCTGGGGGATGACACCGACCCAGGGCTCCTGGGCAGGTTTGAGTAAGAGGTGTGGGGCTTTCCCTCACTTGGCCCAGGCCTGGCTTGTCCAGGTTAGAAACAAAAAGGGCACTTCTGCAAGTAACAATGAGAGGTTTATTTTTCTCAGCAGGCAAGGAGAAGAGCAGAGTGCTCCTTCTCATCTTGCCCTCACAATAGGCATTATCCACACACAGTCAGGCACGGCACAGTGCTCAGGCTCTGGCACCAGCCAGCAAGGCCTGGAGATGCACTTAGAAACCACAGAAAAATAACAGGGCAGAGGGGTCACTGTAGTAGCAGCAGAGGTAAAAAACAGAGGAAGGGAGTCCCAAGGCTAAGCTGAGCAAGGGACAGAACAGAAGGGGAACATGGCCACTCCCTGAAGGTGGGAATCTCAGCTCTCCTGCCCAGGAACAAGCTCGAGGAGGGGACAGCCTGGCCCAGACCACAGTCGCCTCCCTTGGAGACACCAACAAACACAAGCAGGGACAGAACATGTAAGGGTGACAAACCTCATGCATAGCCCACCCCGGGACAATCCTTCCAGGCATGTCTCTCCCAGGAGGCAGAGCTGCCATTGCCACCTCGAGGGACAAGTGCCAGGGCTGGTGGCTCTCCGCTCAGCTCCCTGGGGGAAGGAGAGCCTGCCTAGCCCACCAGCTTGTTCCATGGGATGGTGCTGAAGAAGGAGTGGGACTTCAGCTTCGCCATGCCACCGTCTCCAGACCCCAAGCGCCGCTTGGGGTTGTACTGCAGGAGCTGTGGAGAAAGGGGGTGGGACAGCAGGGACAGGGAGATGGGGACACTGGAAAAGTTACCAGGCTGGACCCTGCCTTTCCCCTGACTAGCCCCATCCTCCCTCCCATCCACTCGAGGCCCTCACCTCGGTGAGCAGTGATGTAGCAGCCAGGCTGAGCCCCTCTGGCAGATGCAGCTGGGTGTGAGGTTGAATCCCTGAAGGGTGGTTCTGGCACAGTGGCTACAGGAGACAGGGTCAGGGTGAGTGCAGGCAGTGAGGAGGCTAGGAGAGCCCTGCTCAGCCTTCATTGCTACACATCCCCAAGCCTTGCATGGCAGGATTGAAATGTGGGGCCCGAACAGCCAGAGGCCATGCCCAGGCACTAGGAATCACATGCCTGAAGCAACCCTGAGGTGCCAGCAGGACAAAGCACCCTGGGGCCCCTGCATGGCAGGGAGCCCTTGCACTACAGTGTCACCTTCTCCTCCCCCACTCCTTGTACAGTTCCTCTGCCTCTTACCACTCCTGTCAGCAACTCATACAAGAGAGAGCCATAGCTCCAGCAGTCAGCTGCCTCGGTGGGCTCCACGATCCCTCCCACTTCTGCAGAAAGAGACAGAGAGGCATTAGAGTTGGAGGCAGGGAGGAGCAGTGGCCATACCACACTGGGCACATCTCACTGCCTGCAGGAGCTCCCTCTCCTCTGGTCAGTGGCACCAGGCAGAGGACAGGAGAAGGCAGGGGACACATCTCTTACCTGGGGCACTGTACATCTCCTCCTGTGCCTGGCTGCAGCAGTGGGGCTCCACCTCTGTCCACTGGCCAAAGAAAGTGAGACGAACATGACCTGCAGAGCAGCACCAGGGCCAAAAGCAGGGAGATTAGAGCAAAGGTAGGGACTGTGGTCAGAGCACAAAGCCAAGCCTCATCCCTGCAGCTGGAAACAGCCAGGTCACTGAGCCCCTGCCATGCCTGAATGCAGAGGCACTGCACATTGTCCAGCCCCCCAGTGCTTGCCCAAGATGCCCACCAGGCACTCACAGCTGGTGAGAACGTTAGGTGGGCTTCAGTCTCAGGCTACAGTGAAGAAAGAAGCAGGTTTTAAAGTAAGGAAAGTTAGCTATCCCCTTGCAAAGCCCTCTGCTCTCTTTTCCTAAGCAATCTGTACCTCTCCAGTTTTCCCCAGATGTTGCCATCTGAGCAGGGACTTTCAGCTGGCTTACACTACAGTAACTACAATCAGAGCAAAACTGCAGTCCCACCAACCTCAGGCATAGTTCAGCTGGTCTCAGCTTCCCCAAGTTGGGATTTCCCAGGCAGCCAGAACCCACATGGGATCAAGGGCAACACATTCCTGTGGCTTTGGCCCCTGGCTCTCCCACTGCAGAGCCATTGCAATAACCACTTGGAAATCCTGAGGCTGCACTTTCAGGCTCAGGAACATCCAAACTTCCCCAGATTTCCAACTGTCCCGCAAAGCAAGCTCAAGAAAGTCCATGTCTCCAGGAAATGGGGCTAAGGACAGTTTCCCAGGCAAGAGGTAAACCTCCTCCTCCCCAGGGCCCCAGCCTGGGGCACTACCTACCGCCTGCATCAAGCAGCAAGTTCCTGGGGTTGAGGTCCCGGCACAATACACCCTGTTGGTGAAGTCCCTCTAAGGCCAAGAGGATTTCTGCTGCCCACAGCTGCACCTGCTCCTCCTTCACAGCCCATGCTCTCTGGCTGTGCCCACAGGAAGCCAAAGCCTTGCACTGTCCTGATGCTGGCTGCTCACTGAGCTGGCCACGGGTCAGGCTTCCTTCCCACGAGGTCTCCTTTGCCAGGCCAGGCCCACCAAGCTTGCTAGAACCAGATGGGGCAACTCCTGCATGAAGCTGCCTCTGACCAGGGGTTGGGAGAGGCCAAGCCCAGGGGATCTCAGACACTTGCTGAGACAATGGCTGCCCTGCCCCTGCCTGGCCCCCCCTCACAGTCTTCAGTAGAGGGGCAGGTGTCTGAGGAAGCCTGGGGTCACGTTGAGAGGCTGCTCTCTCCAACGTGCAGCCTGCACTGCTGGGTACAGCATCCCTGGGATTGATGGCCAGGCCCTGGCCGGGACCTTTGACTGCTGCTGCTGGAACATGGTCCACAAGGCTAGACACAGCCTGTACCACACTTAGATCCTGCCCTACAGGTGCAGCCCTCACACTGCCAGCAGGAGCCAGGTAAAGCTGGCAGTGGTTCCCTGAGCCAGGGTCCATGGGGTCAAGGGACTGCTCCTGAGGGAGGGAGGCACCAACATTTCCCAGTACTTGGTGAGTCACAGAGCCTGGGAGGCCACTGTCTGTCCAAGCAGAGAAGATGGAGGCTTGGCTGCTGTGCTGGGAGCTTCCCACGCTGTCCTCTCTGCCATGGTCCCTCAGGGCTTGAGCAGTGTTTGAGTTGGCAGAGCCCTGCTGGACACAGTACTTGGAGCGGAGGTGAGACCACAGTGTCTCCCCTGGAAAGCAGAGAGAGCAAGTGATGGGGTGGAAAGCACCCCCAGTTCCCCCAGTGTGGATCTGGCCCATCCAGGCACAGGCCAAGGCCCACATGCTGGGGCCACAGTTGAGCATTGTTAATGACCCCTGGCACAAAGCTCAAGTCCATGCAGAATACTTTCCCCAGCCCTACAACCACACCATGCTCAATGCCACACCCCTCCGGGGTCCCAAGCCCACCAAAGGCTCATTCTTTCCTCCTTCAGCATCCCTGCTCCCCATTCTGCACAGTCTCCTTGATCTCAGCTTTGCCACTTCCATGCCACAGGCCAGTCACATCTTCACACATGCCCCTGCACCACCACCATCCCCACTTTCCCCGAGAGCTCTTCCTCCTCCTGTGACAGAGATGCCAGAGAGCTCCCACAGCAGGGCACAGGCCCCGTGGGTCAGCAGTGAGCCAGAGCAGCAATCCCCAGAGCACACAGCACGCTGCCAAGGCCTTCCCAGCCTCACTACACTCAGCTGCAAGCTGCTTTCTGCAAATTCATCCTACAACACACAAGGAGTTGAGGCTGCTCTCCAACACAGGGCAGCCTTCATGTGTCGTTGCCGGACTCCAGCAGCTGCTCCTTACACATCTATTCAACCAACAGAGAGCAAAGAAGCTCCTTGGGACAAGCCCCCAATTTGTTACACTCCTTCACCAGGATCTGGGACAAGCCTCAAGTTTGCCTTCTTGTACCTGAACCCCAGTGTGCTCCCTGCCCTTTACACCCCAATTCTCCATCTCCTCTCTTTCAGTCTGATCTTAAAACCCAGCAAGACCTCCTCTTTTGTAACCAAAAGAGTGTTTTATCAAAGATTGGTTTGTTCTACAACATCCAGGTGAACTATTTCACTTGGTTCATTTTCCATCACCTCCCTGTCATGGTCAGACAATGTCAATAAAATGAAGATGTTCTTTTTGAGGTGCTGGACCACATCAACCTCTTCACCTGAAGGCATGACCACAGCCCTCAGCATTTCCTCACACTAGTTTCTATGTAACAAACCCTAAGACAAAACCTCTTTCTCCTTGTAGGTCTCCATGGGCCCACTTCTAGGTTACTTCCCCAGTCAGCTCTTATCAAACCTTCAGAATCACCCAAAACAGCTCAGCAGCTGCTTCACAAAGTCTCCAAGGCCTGGTAGCCATCACCCTTCTATGAAGTCAGTTTCTGCTGCCACTATCGAAATCACTTCCAAAGCAGCAGCAGAGCCATAAGTGAGATTTTGAAGGAAGGGAGGTTGGGCCTAAGAGCAGGACACTAAGGACAGGAGGCAAAGCTGTCCCCACTCACCCTGCACGTGCTCCAGGTGGAGGAAGATGGAGTCCTCACTCACATAGTAGCACAGCAGCTTGACCATGAAGGGCACCCCATGAGGGATGATGGTCTGTCGCTCCCGGGTCTCAACGTGGGATTTGGGGAGGCTCTGAGGAGCACAGGTAAATATTACAGCCTGGTAGGGACTGAAACTCCCTGCAGCCTAGCACCCACCAGGGCAGGAGGCCAGCCAGGAGCGTGCCATCTGCCAAGCCCCATTACCTGCAATGGAACCCTGTAGAAACCTGCTGAGAGGTTTGTCAGTGCCTAGCACCCACCTGTGACAAGGCAGAGCTCTGCAAAGCTCTGCTAAGGCAGAAGGCAGAGCACTCCCCACCTGCACTGTGGCACCTAGAGGACACCTCTGGTCCAGAGCAGTTGCCCTTTCCCAACAACTGCCCTTATTCCCTTCAGCCAGGAACCTGCCACTCCAGCCCCCTCTCCTCCTCCCTCTGGAAGTGATTCTTCTCCCTCTCATGCCAGTGCCTCCTTCTGCAATTACTAAAATCCTTTCTTCTTAGTCTCGAGGGCACTAGAAGGGCTTCAGGACTTGTACTAAGTACATCTCACCCATGACCTGTTTCAGAGGTTGACACAGATTCACACAAGTGTGAGGCTTGGCTGGCAGCATTACAAGGCAGAGAAACAGATGACCAAGGAGAACCATTTCCATTCTGATCAGAGAAGATGGCCAAGGCATCCAAAAGAAGTTTTATAAGCAATGAACTTCCTTCAGCACCTCTCTGTGGCCCTATTTCTTGGTCCTCTTATCTGCCCTAGCCATCTGCTTGGAGAAGGAGGCTCTGGCCTGACAGAGAGCCACGGGCAGGTGAAACTGAAAACACCCACCTTAAGTATAAAGGTGCCACCAGTGGCTGGATCCTGGACAATCTGCACCTGGGGGCAGTGTACACAGTACTGGTTAGCAGCAGTGACTGCTCCCACCCCAACACACAGCCTACAGGAATGACTCAGAGACTCCACTCTGGAACTGAAAAATCTCCCACCCAGCCAGAGGAGATGGTGGTGCTCAAAGCCCTCCTCACAGGTTATTAGCAATGAGATAACCACGCAGCCAGGGAGTAGACAGTTAATTAAACCAAGAGGGGAATCCCACACCATGTTTGTTTCCTTCCCAAAGAAGGGCTTCACGCTGCCTTTCAGAGCTCTGCAGGGGGCAATGGGCTGCCCACTGAGGCCTCAGCAGGACAGAAGGACCTCATCAGGCCTGACAAACTGAGATGAGTGAATGGCAGGAGAGCAACATGCCAGTAAGCCTGGCGTCTGAGCTCCAAGATCACAAAGTACTCCTGAGGTTATTCAGCCAGACAGCTTGTCTTCATCTGAAGTCCAGATTACATATGGAAGTCCCCCAGCATGGTACCTAGGCATCAAGCATCATTTTGTGCATGGGAATTAAATGGTTGCAGCAACCTCCTTGTAAATATTTTGGGAGCTCTGGTAAGTAAAAGCAAAGGGGACATCAACAGATCTCCCAGTTAACTCCTAAAGGGTCTTGCACCCTCACCTGCAAATTCTCCTTGGTGGGAACAGTGTGGACAGACACCCTCACGTTCCTTGGTAGGTGTGCTAGATGCCAGCACCTCCATTCCAGCTGCCATGACCCTCCAGCTTACATTCCCTTTGGTCTAGGCCCAGCCTCACCCTGCCAGTTCCAGATCAAATTATTACCTTATCGATCACTCCCACCACCTTGCACCTCCTCAGGTTCTCCACTGCTGAGCTGAGTGTCCTGATCGGCCTGAAGCGCAGGCTGCTGTACCCCTGCAAGGTGGGCAGAGAAGAGGATGAGGGACCAAGGGATGCTACCATCCATGACAGCAGGTGGGAGAAGTCCCTGCATTTTCCAGAGAGGGCAGCAATAGTGCTGGGCTGCTCAACACCCAGAGCCAACACTCCAACACTTCATTCCCTGCATCAGCTGGACCCTTTTCTTGGCCAGCTCCTGAATTGCTGAAGTTTTCAGGGGAAGCTTGTGCCTGCAGCAGAGGTAAAATCATTCCAAAATTGGGACCTGGACTGCTCCAAAGCCAAGGGGATCTGTGTGGAAGGTAGCTGCCTTTCTCCCATCATCCTTCTCACCAGGCCCCAACTCTGCCCTGGCTCACTTCCCTCTCCCTTCATTAACCACCTACTTCCCACAATGCAGCAAGCAGGCATCACCTTTGGTTACCACCCAGCTGGGAGCAATGACAGGGAAGATAACATTTTTAACAGCTGACAAGGTGGTTCCCCACAGTGGCTTCAATCCCACCAAAAATGACCCTTTTCTCTATGGTGACAGCAAGCACCTTGGAGGTTCCTTGGAGTGCCACAGGCAAGCCAGACCCACTTCAGCTCTTTGATGAGGCAGGGTGAAGGGCTGCCAGCTCTCTCTCAGCCACCAACACACCAGGACACGCTGCAGTTGGTGTGTCTGTCATTTTCTCTGCACTACCTTAACCATGGCATTTGCCAGAGGCAGTTGAGGAGCCTCATTGGGGCTGCAATAGGCATGTCCCCCCAAAAGCTTCCCAGTGCCACAGATCCACTGTAATCCCACCCATACCACCCTTTATCATAGAATCACAGAAACATTGAGGCTAGAAAAGATCCTCAGGATCATCTAGACCAACTGATAACCCTACTCTACAAGGTTCACCCCTAAACCATATCCCCAAGCACCATATCCAAAACACCTTTAAACACACCCAGGGTTGGTGACTCAACCATCTCGCTGGGCAGCCTTTTCCGATGCCTGACCACTCTCGCTGGGAAAAACTTCTTCCTAATGCCCAGTCTAAACCTACCCAGTCACAGCTCGAGGCCATCCCCTCCTGTTCTATCACTAATTACCTGTGAGAAGACACCAGCACCAGCCTCTCTACAATGTTCTTTCAGGTAGCTGTAGAGAGCAATGAGGTCTCCCCTCAGCCTCCTCCTCTCTAAACCAAACACCCCAGCTCCAATGCCCCAGGCCAGCCCCTCACCGTGGCCGTGTGGTTGCCATCCCCCGCAGCCCGCTGGAGGTGGCAGTTGAAGATCTCCTCCGCACGCCTCAAGTACTGAGTGATCTTCCTCTTTACGGCCTCTCGGCGCTCCTTGTTGGGGTCAACTACAGTCGGCACAGAGAGTGGGCATGAGAGACCTGCCACACTGCCCGGTGGGATGTCCCAGTCCCCTCATCGTTCTCCCCAGAGGGATGCTTTGGTCCCCTCACCCTTCTCCCAGTAGGGATGCCCCGGACGCCTGACTACAGTCCCCTCGCAGCTCTCCCCGCAGGACTGTCCCAGTCCCTTTCTCATTCTCCCTGGAAGGATGCCCCTGGCCCAGGGGTGCCTGGCCGTGCTCCCCGGAGGGACACCCCGGTCCCCCACCCTCCGTAGATGCCCCACGCACCCTGCACGCCGCGGAGCAGCACGTCCACGCCATTCTGATAGTGGTTGAAGGCCTCCTCGTAGTCCTCGCTGACGTCCCGCTCCAGCGCCAGCCGCAGCTGCCGCGCCGCCTCCACCAGGTAGTCCCTCCGCCCGCCGCCCTCGGGGCCCCCCGAGGCCACGCGGCTCCGCAGCTGCCCCAGGTAGACGCGGGCCTGCGCCAGCGCCCGGGAGCAGGGCTCGGCCTCCGGCCGGCTCATGGCCCCGCACCGCCGCCCTGCGCCGCCGGGAAACAGGCAGCGGGGACGTGCGGGTGAGGCGCCGAGCAGCCGCGGCCCTTCCGCCGGCAGGCGACCGGCATGCCCCCCGCCCCCCCATTCCTCTTCCCATTCCCGTTCCTGTTCCCGTTCCCGTTGCCCGCCCTAACCCCACCGCTCCCGCGGGCACGCACCTGGCGCAGCGCTGCCGACAGCATCCCCCGGGCGGGGCGGGGCGGGGCGGGACCGAGCGCCCGGTGCGGCGGAGCTACGGGACGGCGCTGATTGGCTGCGGATGAGATAATCGCCCACACCCCTCGGGGGGCACCGGGCCGGGGGTTCTGACCAGGATCCTGCCTCAGAGCAGGTCCTTCATAGCTCTATTAACGTGCGGGGAGCGCTGTGGCGCTTCTTGCTCTGTGAGCATCGTTATTCACTATTAATTGTCCTTAGTTAATGAAGCTCCCGTTCGTTAAGTACTGCCTTTGCTGCTGTATTTCCTTCCTCCCGTCTTGAGCTGTGTTCTAAGCAGCCGTTGCCTCCACCTGCCTGCCGTGCCAGCAGCGGGGCTTGTGCCGGGTGACAAGCTGCTTTTTGGATACCTTTTGCACTTTGGAGATTCAGCTGCACAGGCGGCTGGGCCATCTTGTCTAGACCGTGCTTCTGCCAAGGAAGCTTGGACCAGAAGATGCTTAGGTGCCTTCCAGCCTGGTAGTCTGTGATCCTGCATGCCCTGTTGCAGGGCAATGATGGTTCTTTCTGATGTGCATCCTGCAAAAGGTTGTCATTCCCTCCCAACCCTGGGCTCTGAAGGGGCTGTTTTGCCAACTCTTGCAGACTGGTTTGCTTTAAAAACATTTCAAATATCTAGAGCAGGGAACACCAGCACAAGTGCACTAAGGTGCAGCAAAGTGACCGTGCAGTGGAAATCCCAGCTGGTGGCTAACAAATGCTTTGTAAGTGGAAAATATCAGTGCCTGGCTTGACCTAGAAGCACACATATCAGGCCTCCTGCCCTGGCTTTTTCTTGGAAAAGCCCCTTAGACCGCTCGTTACTAGCCAAGGAGATTTGCTGAATCTGGAGTGCTCAGGCCAACGGGTGTGCTGTGTCTGTGGGATGGTCAGTTCAGGTCCTTTGTGAAGACACAGCAGGGGACCTGCAAAGGGAGGAAAGCTGGAAGGAAACCCCAGTGATACCCTAAGAAACACTGTGCTAAGATCAGTTGGGCATGTCCCATTGCAGCAGAAAATGTTTTTTAAAAGGTGGTTTTACTTTGACAGGAGCTGGCCCCATGCCATCACAGCCTGGACACTTGCTGCATTCAGCCCCTGCTGCAACTGCTATTTGCTAGCCCCGGCCTTTCCCATGGTGTGACTAGATGGCATCTGAGCCTGGAGCAGACTGAAGGCTCCAGAGCCTGGCCAGGATGCCCAAGGAGGCTTCTATTTGAGGTTGACCCATTACTCAGCATCCTGCACACACTGATGGCAAAGGATGTCCACTGGTTCAGCACCCTCAGGCAGCTCTTCTGCACATCCCAGTCTGACAACAACAGAAACATGAAGCCTGTGCCCATGGCAGCTCAGACTTTAACAGCCAAACATCTTTCTTGTGAAGGCCACTTTCTAGGGAGTGTGAAAAGTGAATATTCTCTGCTCAGAGAGCAGGTCTGATACAATGCAGAGGGTTTGTTTTGTAAGACAAGCTGCTTCCCAAGCATGACCCCAGTGCTTGGTTCTTTGGTTTCTCCTCCAGACACTTTCTGCTTCTTCCACACCCGCCCCCAGTCTCTACCTAACAGAGACCACATTTTTCTGCCTGTTCTGTTTACATCCCCTAGTATCTAAGGCCTTTTAATTCCCACAAGAGCCTGGAGGCTCCTCCTTTGAGTCAAAAACTCTGAGCAAGCAAGAAGTAAAGTGAGGCCCAGAATGAGAGGACTATGCCAGCACAACTCCCCTGCTTGACCTCAGCAGATCTATGGGGTCTCTGTAGAGGACAGGGAGCACAGGTAAACTACAAAATCCAGAGCAAGGTATCTGTAGAGGAGTTTGGATATTGGGGAGATAGTGCTAGAGAAGTGAGTGAAAAGGAGTCACTGAGAGGGGAACAAAACTCTGATGAGGTCTTTTCCAAACACCTCCTTTAGCCCTTACAGAGATAAACCAACCATTACCCAAAGACCTTTCAGGTCTGCATTTAAAGCATTTTATTGCTTCACACAGTTAAAGCTGCATCCCCTCTGGATGGGAAGGGAGGATCTGGAAGATGGCTCCTTTGACCTCCTTTTGGGAACTCCCTGCAGAGCTTTGCAGGGCTGAATGGGGCAGAGATTAGGCAGTCCTGGGGCCACTCAGCCCTAAAGTCATGGTGAGGGACCAGCAAGGCAGAAGGAACAAGGAACAATGCAGAAGAAAGTGAGCCAAAGGCATCATCGAGAAGTCTCCCAAGGACTGGCCTGCAAATGAGAGGTTAGGAGCTCAGTGGATATTTGTTTGCATGGAAATACATGGGAAACCTGTGCTGGCAAGTGCAAGGGAGAAGCTGCTGGGAGGCAGTGCTCCAATGGCATCCCAGGATTGGGGAGGCTGGAGGTTATCAGCAAAGCTTTAATGTCAGAGCTTCATCAGCTACAATGCTGCATCTCTGGGCCGATTGCCACATCACCTTTCCAGGTACTTCCCAAGAAACATTTGTTGGTTTGTTTTCAGGGCAGCCTGGAGCCCAGCTTATGTTTTCTCTCCCTATAACTCTCCTTCTGAACCACCTTGCTGCAGCTCTGGCTCCTAAAGCCTTATTAAATAAACCTTTGCTCTGTAAGGCTGGGAGACCCAGGGAGCCCAGGGACACTGATAACCCAGTGGCATGCTGCTTCTGTGAGACAGCTGCCTGTCTGCAATGGGTATGCAGGCAGGGAAAGGATGAGGGGATTTGGGAGCACTAGGGCTGAGGCACATTTGCTGCCTTCCCATGTAGGACCATCATGGGGTTGTTCTGATCCTTTACAAGGAAACTAGTGCCCTCCTGCAGCTTCAGGAGACATGAGGATCTGTAGCTGAGCTTAATGGTGCTCAGGGAACACCTGTGCTCTGAGGCCAGGGAGGTCTGACAGGAGCTTGTGGTGTAAGCCTCCAAAAAAGACACAACTGGGACCAACACAGAGGGGAGACAGGCAGATACTGGCTGGTCCCTTTGGGACCATGGGGGGTGGCCACAAGAGCCAAGTCCAGCAGCTCATTTCTTCCCTCATGCCACCATTGTGTGCAATGTCCTTCTGAAGTCCCTGCCACCCTGGGACAAGGAAGGTCCCAATAGCTCCCTGAACCTCCCCTCTAGGGACAGGGAAGGGAACCAGTCCTCCTCTGGGTGCATGATGCTTGCTATAACCCCCGGAGAGCCAAGGAGCTGCTGAGGCTCATCGGGTTGCCTTCACCAGCGAAGCCTCAGTGAACCACCACCTGCAGCTAAAGGGAGCCGACACCAGGCGATGCAGCTTCCAAACCTCCTGTGCCTGCGGGCGGTGCCTGCCCCTGTTCCTGCCCTGCCCCGGCCGATCCTCCCAGCACTGCAGCGGCGGGACAGCCGCACCCCTCCCACACACCCACGTCCCTTCCCCGACACCCCACGGCACGGGATAAGGCCTCACAGCACCCGGGGGGCTCGGGCCACGCAGGGGAGAAGCGATAAGGAGCAGCCATGCAAGGCAGACACCCAGCCCTGCCCGCTCTGGGCACAGCTGCCTGAAACAGCCCAGTGCCCAGCAGCAGCCAAGGAGGGGATGCCAGACACCAGGAACTGTTGGAAAAGCCACTGGGCAGGAAGCTGAATTTTTTGTAACCCTAATCACTACTCTTGACAAATTTATTTGTATTAACATCTTGGGTTTATGTAATTCCCTTTTTAAAGGTTTAATACTACTGTGGTGAAACTTTTGCTGTTAAAAACAATGCAGAAACCATCACCTACATCCCTCAAGTGCTTGCACACAGTTCTTAGCCTCAAAACAAAACCAGTCAGGCTGAAAGGGGACACAGGAATGGGGAGAGCCTGCATGTACTAAGCCAAGCATCCAGAACTGGGGTCCCACATGGCCCATGCAAACCCTGAGCAGCATGGGAAAGAGAACAGCAAGACCCTCTCATACTTGAGGCAACCAAGAAGGAGTTTCATATTGAGGCAGAACCCCTGGTATGTTGTGTCCCAGGATGCTGTAGGTGCCAGAAGTGGAAACAGGGTCCAAAAGGCATCTAGCAAGCTCCTGGAAGATATGCCAGTCTGCACAGGTACAACTTATCCAGTCCATGCCATGCTGCATGGTGGCAACATTGAGGTTCAAACTGCCTCAACACTCACCACTGTCTTTCCCTGCCAGGGAACCACTGCCACAGGGCATGCACTCTACCCAAATCCTTGTGCCTGCCCCAGGCAGCACCAGCATTACAGCTCTGATGGAGCCTGTCCCAGCTACAGGCTGCCATGTCAGAAGTGGGGAGGAGCTGCCTTGGATCCCAACATCTGCTACACTAAGCTCCACTCTTGTTCCTCACTGCCAAGAAATCCACAGGTTATGTCCTTTGAGGGCAACGTTGGAGCCTTTGCACAGCCCTTTGCTTGGAGCTCTGAAGAACAGACCTTGATTTTGTTTCAACCCAGTGCCAGGAGGGCCCCACAAGCCTGCTGATGCCCACCTCAGCCCTAGGACTTCCAGCTGTGTGCACGCTCCAGGGTATGGTCTGCACAGAACAGCACTGGATGCATTTGACAGCCAGCCCTGTGGGTGCAGGAAAGAGGAGAAAGACCCCAGGGGCACTGAACACAGAAAGAAGGGCAGCAGCTACCCCCCCAGACCTGAGCAGGGACCTGTCTGAGTGGGGAAAGCAGGAAACAGCAGCACACAGCCACCTCGATGAGGACCACCAGCCCCCTACACACCCATGGATGTTTCTAGTAAGAGATAGGGCCCCCAGAGCAGCCTGCCCCCATGCTGGCTGAACAAGCCTTGGTAGGGTGTTTCTTAGGTAGGAAGGTTGATGGGTAGCCTGCTCCCACTGCCCTAACCTTGCATTAGCCCAGCCAAGGAGAAGGAAAGCCAGCAGGCCCACCCTCCTCCAGCCAGAGTGGGTGTCCATGGGGAAGGGCCTTGCCTGCAGCTGCTGGAAAGCAGACAGGAGTGCTTACACTGCCAGCCTCTGCCTCTGAGTAGCAGGTTTTATTGAGCAGGGCAACTCTGAGATGTGGCTGTATGTGAGGAGCCCTGGCAACCCCAATTCCCTCCCCTTCCCCATGAGGAGGGCTTCCGAGGCACGTTCCCTGGCACCCTCCTGGACTGCTCTGTGCCAAGGCTGGGACAGACACAGACGTGCAGCCTTGCCTGCCCCAGGTTTCCTTCCTCCCCAGCTGCAAGGCGTTGGCAGGACAGAGGAATTTTGCAGCTGCAGCCCTCTGAGCCCTCTCTGCTCACCCCCCACGTCACCCTGTCCCCAGCCAGCTCCAGCAGCACATCCACCAGCCCTGCTCCTTGCCATCCCCAGGGTGCACTCAAACACCAACGCACTGCTTGAGGTCCTCATCTTCGGCCCCAGGGTCCTTCTATTCTGCTGCTGGTGGTGCAGATGGGGCAAAGGAGTCCTCAGTTCCAGGCTGTGTTACCACCAGGGCCAAGCAAGGGTTCAGTCAGCTCTTCCCTGCCAGAGTCCTGCTCCCCACCGCTGCCTGGAGGGGCACCCCACTGGTGCTTGGAGGCTACCTGCGTGGTGTGCCACATCTGCAAAGAGAGCATCACATTGGGTGAGCATTGCCAGGATGGGGAGACACTAGGACCCCTGAGTGCATCCACTCTGCCCTCTCTCTGCCTGGCCCCTCCAGCACTGAATTGCACAGGTGAGGACCACAAGCAGCTTCTTCATTGTGGGGAGTGAGGACAATGGAGCTGCAGGTGCTGGCTGCAACCTGAGCAGCAAGCTTCAGATGAAACAGGGAAATGTGTCACAGAAGTGCCAGCCACAGGTGTCATACCTCAAAGTGCCCACAGTGTGTCCAGCCTGCCCTGTGACAGCAATGTTAGGGTTTGGAAGGCACCTCCAGAGATCACTGAGTCCTCTGCCAAAGCAGGAGCACAGAGTGCACGCTGCACAGGAATGCATCCAGGTGGGGTTTGAAAGTCTCCAGCGAAGGAGACTCCACAGCCTCTCTGGGCAGCCTGTTCCAGTGCTCCATCACCCTCACCATAAAGAAGTGTCTTCTTGTGCTAGGGTGGACCCTCCTGTGTTCTAGATTGTACCTGTTGTATCTTGTCCTACCACTGGGCATCACCAAAAAGAGCCTGGCACCTTCATATTGACACCCACCCCTCAGCTATTTATAGATGTTGATAAGATCCCCTCTCAGCCTTCTCTTTACAAGGCTGAACAGCCCCAGTTCTCTCAGTCTTTCTTCATAGGAAGGGTAGAGGAACCCAAACAACAACCAGCCAAGGGCAGCAGGAAGGACACAGCAGGCAGCAAGATGAAGCTGAAACTGGAAATTCATGGCTCCAGGAAATTCAGCATGGTCTGTGATTGTGACAGAGCTACACACCACCAAGTCACCCACTCCATTCATCTCCAGCATGAGTGACACTGGCCAGCTTTGAGCAGCTGAGCCTGGGAACTACTGAGCATTTATTAAGCCTTCAGGAAACAGCCCATTTCCCCACAGCCACCCACTGTTCCCCCTGTCCTGCTTTCTCCTGCATAGGATCATAGAATTGTTAGGGTTGGAAGGGGCCTCAAGGATCACCTAGTTCCAACCCCCCTGCCACAGGCAGGGACACCTCACACTAGATCAGGTTGCTCAGAGTCATGTCCAGCCTGGCTTCCACCATCTCCCTGGGCAACCTGTTCCAGCATCTTACCACCTTCATGGTGAAGAACTTCTTCCTGACATCCAATCTGAATCTACCCATTTCTAGTTTTTTCCCATTCCCCCTAGTCCTGTCATTACCTGGCACTCTAAAAAGTCCCTCCCCAGCTTTCTTGTAGCCCCCTTCAGATACCAGAAGGCCACAGTAAGGGCTCCTCAGAGCCTTCTCTTCTCCAGACTGAACAGCCCCAGATCTCCCAGTCTGTCCTCATAGGAGAGGTGCTCCAACCCTCTGATCATTCTCGTGGCCCTTCTCTGGACGTGCTCCAGCACATCCAGATCCTTCCTGTAACAGGGGCTCCAGAACTGCACACAGTACTCCAGGTGGGGTCTCTCCAGAGCAGAGCACAGTGGGAGAATCACCTCCCTTGACCTGCTGGCAACGCTTCTTGTGATGCAGCCCAGAATGTGATTGGCTTTCTGGGCTGTAAGTGCACACTGGTGGCTCATATTGAGCTTCTCATCCACGAGCACCCTCAAGTCCTTTTCTTCAGAGCTGCTCTGTGCTCTGCATAACCCCCTCACTGCTCACAGTATCAGTAAAGACCTAAAGGCTTAATGAAGCTGCTCATCCCAAAGAAAATCAACCCAGAAGACACCACCCATGCCTGCCCCTACTCACAGTTCACAGTCTTTACGTCTCTTCTTATCTTGTCTTCTCTTACCTCGGCCCTTGGACTTCCTCCTTCAAAACAAAAGTACCACAAGAGAGGCTGATGAGTGGGAAATGAGACCCACAACAACAGCTGGTAATGCCACCCCTGGTGTCACTCACCTTCCCAACTTCATCAGGTCCTGCCGGGGCCTGTGGGGCAGCAAAAGGACAGGGTGAAGTGGTCACTTGGGCAGTGCTGTCTGTTGAGCTGCTGGAGGTGGTTTATAGAGAAGGCCCAGTGCACAGCACAATTTACATGTTATTGGTCATGCTTAAAACAGACCCAATATGACCTCCCTCCATGTTATCAACTCCTCATCCAGAAGCCGATTGCAGTGGTCAGTATAAGGCAGAGACAAAGGGGCAGCAGATGGTTGGCTTTGGTGGCATCTCTGAGGATGTGACATTCTGCCCCATGAAGCTGGCAAGCACAGTTTCAGACACTGTCAGTGACAGCTTTCATAGCAGAGCTAGTTAAACAAGACCCAACATCCTGAGTAAACATGGGTCTTGTTGCAAAGCCTCAGCAGCGGTTCTCAGACAGCAGCCACGACACACTTGGCTTAAGAATCCTCCTATAGGTGCCAAGGCCAGGACATCCACCACATCTACACTAAATTTCAAAGGGGAGCTACATAAGGCTATGGGAAACAGCTTACAGAGAAGTGGAAAAGTGCTGCATAAGCAAGAAATTTACACAGATTCAAAGGCAGGCTGTGCTTGTAGGAGATCCCCTGGGAGTTACCCTAGGTAGGAAAACCACAACAGACTCAGGAAATTCCCTGCATGGAAAATAGCTGGAAGCAGAGAGGGGAAGTAACACATGTGCCTCTTCCCACTCTCCCTTCTGCATCCACAGACAGATGCTCCAGAAACAGCGTGGAGCAGGACAGGCCTTTGGGTCTGCTCCAGCACAGCCACTCTTACAACTGCAGGGGAATACCGACCTAGGGATCCTCAGGCTTTTCTTCCAGGCAAGAATCATGCCTGACAGCTGCCCAGCTGGACACTCAGTCCCCAGTTTTTATAACACTGAATTGCCCTGGGATCATGATGGAGAGCAAACACCAGGGCCTCCCATGCAGAAAGTGCTGGAGAGGCGTTGTGACAGGGATCCACTGTAGGTAGCACTGGAGCTACTCACTGCTTCCTGCTCCCAGAGTGCTGCAGCCCCTGGGCAGAGGCCCAACCCTGACCAAGCTCTCACCAGCTCTGGGACACAGTGAGTACACCAAGGGGTTAATTATTTGCCAGGAGGCTGTGGCATCCATCCCAGGCCAGTGCTTCGAATCTGTGCCAGGTTGGTGCTGCATATTTTAAGCTTTTATTTGTCAGTTTGGATGTAGACCTCTGCTCTCCAGCCCTGGACAGGGCAGCTTCCCTTAAATAGAGGTGCAAGGTCCAGTCCTTCATCTTTCTCTTTGGGCCATGGCCATGCTCAGCCACGCTGAGCCACCAACTTGGGCACACTGCCCCATATCAAACACCTGCCTCAAAAGCCACCAACTCCATTACCCACAGGCAGCTCCTCCAGCCAGAGGAGGACACACACCAGGCATGCCAAGGCAGCCACAGGGATGGCAGGGGGAGGGGACACAACACAAACATCATTGTGCATGGAACTGGGGTGCTGCAGCAGCTCCAGCCCTGCAGCCAGTGCATGGTGTCCAGCCTGGCTGCACAACACTACACACCCCCTTGGCTGTGGGGAGCAGGCTGCCAGAAGCACAGCAGCCTGCAGCTAAGCATGGGCCCTAAGCACCAGTAAAGCCCATTATGGAGACAGTAGGGGTGTCACAGCACAGCTGAGGTGGCCCCAGGGCATCCCTTTCTGTCATGCTGGGTGAGCTGCCAGGGGTGCTTTTGCTGAAGCGGCAGAGAGGTGCAAAGGGAGCCTGGGGTCCCTACCTGCACTCGCACTGCTTGTGCTCGGTGAATGCCATCTCCACATAGGGTGCCTCCCCATTCGGCTTTATCTTCAGCAGCTGAAAGAGGAGCAAAGGTTACTTCCCAGGTGGCCAGCGGCAGGAGGGGGCTGGAAAGGCTCCCACCAGGCTGCCTGGCCTCTCGGGCAGACGCGTGTCTAACCTGTTCCTCGGGACCTCCGGCGGCAGAGGCTCCACCTCCGCATGCAGGCAGCGTCAGCCCGGCCCGGCCCGGCCACCCTGGCAGCTTGGGAGGTTCTGCTAGTGCTGCCCCGCGTCTCCAGGGCTGTAATTTAGTCCTGTGGAGCTTGGATTTCCCAGCCTTAAAGGAGATGGTTCTGTCCCTGCCTTTGTGGAGAGCTTTCACACATCTGACCACTTAGGACATCTCCCTTCTCTGACAGAAATATCCCCCTGATCGTGTACTCCAGACCGTTCCCATTGCTACTGTCTCCTCCTGACTCCTTTCCTGCAGCACCAAACTTGGAGATCATACCACAGTTCATCTCCAGCCCAGCAGTACAGAAGATCAGGTCGAACACCCAGAGGCTTCACAGGGTATGCTCCTCATTGGTGTGATCCCTACTAGCCCCACAGAAGTGCCTGGCCTTGCCATCCCACGCACAACAGCAGGATCTCTCCCATGGAGGAAGACCTGTGCTTGCAGAGCTGCCTCCCATTTACATCAGGTTCTTGCTCCAACTCAGGTAAGATTTTTGTGAAGACTCCTACCCTGCCTTTCAAGCTGAGGGGCCAAAATCACTACTAATGTATTGCAGACACTCTTTAGTCCATCACCCACGGCAAAGTAGAGCTTTTCCCTGCTCCCTGTAGCAGCAGCAGGGCAACAGCACAGTACAAGGGTTGCAAGGTGAGGACGATGGTTGCCTGGTACATGGCAAAGAGCCAGTCCACAGCTTCTTCCTAGCCCAGGGCCAACCACTCCACTTTGCACAGCTCCCACAGTGGGGACTGGAAGCAGAGCAGGCACAGCTCTGCTCACCATGCTCCCAGCACTCACTCACTGTCACCAGCGCTGCAGGCGTTTCCTGACAGATGAAAGACTTGCTTCTCCCTGCGATTCAGGGGCAGAGCCTGCTTTGCTACAGTGGGTGGAGTCACAGGCAACCGGGACACCCCCAGCCCACTGTGGGATGGGTCTGGAAAGTCAGAAAGAGGGACTTCACAGAGAAGAGATGGGAGGGAAGCAGGGAGCAAAGCCAGCACCACCAGGGGTGGCACCTGGCCTCGAGGAGATGCCCAAAGAGCAGGCAGAGGGACCCTCCTGGTTTGGCGTGCATTTGAACAGTATGAATAAGCCCCCTGTCCCGTTTTCCATACTGCTACTATGTCTAGAGGATGTGAGCCTGCAAGTCCATCCTCTTAGCACTTGACAAATAGCTCCCCGAGTACCCAGTGCAGTGCTTACCTGCATGGTGACCGTGCTTGTCTCTACAGGAACACAGCGGAGACCCTCGTCCCCACAGCAGCCTCCGCAGCGCTGCAGGGAGACGCAGGAGGGTCTGAAGATGTACTCCACCTCGTTGGGGAACTCGGTAATGACGTCCACCAGCTGCTCCAGAGGCCGGCAGAAACTACGATTCCAGATCTCCCGGAAGGTCAAGACTGCAAGGGACAAGGATGGGGTGCTAGAAGGAGGTGCCCCGGAGAGTCTGAGCCTGGCTGAACCACGACCGAGGCAGGGGCACCGCCCGCGGCAGGGTCCTGAAGCCGTCACAAGGGCACAGGGATGCGGAGGACCTTCTTGCGCCCCCAGTTAGCTCATCACCGCACTGGCGTGAGGGCTCGCACAGCCACCACACCCACCCCGGTCAGCTCTTTCGCCGCCTTCCCGCCCGCTCCGTCTCAGGCAGTCCACCTTCCCCTTGCCTCCTACCAAAACGGGACTACCCCATGCCCCTGCCCTCCCTCGACAGGCACAGAAATCCAGCTCCGCAGCAAGCAGCTGTCCCCTCGGGTTTACCAGCGGGGATAACAGAGGGGAGCCAAGGCGGTGTGTTCTTGCTCGGGTCCTACAGCTCAGCCCCGGCGGGACAAGCCTGGGTCAAGGCTGAGCTCCGATCCGGCCCGCGGCGCTGCCCGCCGCAGCAAGCGCCCTGGGCGTGCTAGGGGGAAAGGGTTGCTCCGAGCCCCGGCACAGCTCACCACTCATCGCCACGGGGCTCCGAAGGGAAAACGGCCACGGGGCAGTACCGAGCCCCCCACGGCCCTGCGCGCAGCCCGCCCCGGGCTGCTGCCCCCTCCCAGTCAGGGCACCGGCTGCCGCCCACTGCCATCGTACCGGGTGGCTCCGCGCTGGCCGTTCCTCGCGCCTCCGGGACCTGCAGGGTGGGAAAGGCGGGCGCTGGCGGGGGCGGCATGGGGGGACCCGCCGCCTTTTCCCCACCCAGCACCGGAAGCAGCTGCCCCGCCGGCCACCGACAGCCCGGGCAGGAGCACCGGTGAGGCCGGTCTGCCCCACTTCAACCCCCACTCCAGACCTCGGTTCTCACCAGGGCGGGCGGCGCTCCCAGCGCCCCGGCCACCAGCAGCCGCAGGAAAGCGCCGAGCAGCCGCATCGCCGCTCCCGCCGCCCCGGCACCGGCTCAGCGCTACCGCCCCGCAGCCCCCAGCATGCCGCCCCCTTGCCGCCGGGCCACCGGCCCCGCCGTGCCGCCTCTGCTGCCGCCGAGCCATAGGAGAACGCCCCGCTCCGCCGCCGTATTTCACCGCCACCGCCCCGCCCCCGTCCTCTCCGGCCCCGCCGCGGGGCGGGAGCAGGTGCCCGGCCCGGCGGCGGCGGGGATCGCTAGTGCCCACGGGAGTGACGGAGTGCCCCCGCCTCCAACCCTCCGTACCAGTACTGGCCATTTCCCCATCGGGCTGCACCTGAGTTTCTAGGGACCAGACCATGCCCAGAGCATCCCCAGGAGTCGGGAAGCACTGGGACTGTATCGGGGCTCCTCAGCTAGCTAGGCTCTCCCAAGTCCTGTTCATCTCTTCCAGGGTCTGTGCGTGCTGCCCTATGCCCATCCAGCCACGAAGTGCCCAGCTGACTGCCTTGTGCCCACCCAGCAGCCCCCTTCCCATCCATTCACCCCATTCTCCTGCTGTTGCCCTGTATTCATCCAGAAACCCCATGCCCATCCCACCCACCCCATTCCCCTCTAGTCGCACCATGCCTCCCAGCCAGCCCCTGCTGTCACCGCTCTGGCAAGGGGTTTCCAGCTCTCTCAGCCCCAGGGTCAGCATTCTGATCCTGTCCACCATGAGGGTCCCTCCAGCTTGTGAGGGGAGGGGGCACAGCAGTTCACTGGAGCAGGTCTGAGGCCAAACTCTGCTGACAAAGAGCAATGTGGCCTTTTCCGTTCTATTTTTAACCCCTGGCAGCCAGGGAAGCTGGAGCTACAGGAGGTGGGAAGAGATGCCAGTGGGCAACATGATCCCCCGTGGGTTGCAGGTCCCAGGGAAATGGCAGGCTCTGTGCCCCTGTGAAGATTCACATTTCTGTTCTGGGAGAGTGAGGAGGCTGCTCCAGGGCTTCCCTGCCCACCTCTGTGTGAGGTCTGTCTCTGTGGCACGAAGACCATGGGGTCCGCCTTTAGGGGAAGCAGGACATGCCAGATGTGTTCCCCCAGCCTTGCCAGGCCATGCAGGTGACAGCGGCTCAGGTTTCAGCAGGAGCTGAACTTCAGCTGGAGCTTCCCAGCATTGGTACCACTGAGTGTGAGAGCAAGCTCCTGGAGTAGGGCCTGGCAATGAGCAGAAAGATGCTGCAGAAATAAGCATGCAGAAATCCTGACCTCTCGGGGGAGGGGGGAGCAGTACTCTGCAGTTCACCACCCAGCAGTACACCATGGCTGTTGCTGGCAGTGCCAACAGCTGCCACAGCAGTGTTTGATGCCCGTTCAAGCGCTCACCCCTGGCCAGCCAGCAAGGAACAGGTAATGTCCCCACTGCAATAGCTGTAGCATACCTGTGTCCTCCTTCTGCCAACAGATCCTCCTGGGCCAAAGGAACTCCCTCACCTCCCTAGGGATATTTTTGAGATGGGGGTGCAAAAGGAGTATTTCCTCCTACCTGAGAACCCTAACCAGAGGCCACCCTGAGCAGCTGTCAACTTGCTGGACAGACAGAATCCTGTTATTGCAAAGACCGTGACCACACTGGGCCTCATGCCTGTCCTTGCAGGAAGGTCCCTCAGGGCCACCTCTCAGACACAAGGCCAGCCTCTGGCGCTGGAGCAAAGGGCTCTGCCCCAGGAGTGGTGTGGCTGGGGAGACCAGCCCTTAATTGCTGAGTGCAATCCTGTTCCTGGTCTGAAGCTATTTCCTCAGAGGCCTTGGGCAGAGTTTACATTCCTGGGATGAGCATCCCCTTTCTAGGCAGAACAGAGCAGAGACAAGAGCAGAGAAATAATATTTGGACGCTGGTAACCTGTGACCAGCAACATCCTCCTGCAAATGGAGAAACGTCCAGCTGGCTGGGACCATGGCAGCTTGCTTTCCCCTCTGCTGTGCTCCTTCCCCAGGGACTGACTCTACCATTCCCCAGCTGCAGGACAGGGATGGAGGTCGATGCTATAAATGCACCACCGTGTCACTTGCACCGCCTCCCACTGAGCTCTGGGGAGCCAAGCTATGCACTTTGGGAACAAGGGACAGAGGAGGCTCTGGGGACCAGCCAGGGATATAAACCAAACAGAGACATTTCCTTAAAGGGCAGATGCCTCCCCTGTGGTGAGCCTCATGCAGCATTGCTTTGAATATGCCATTGCCCATGCCACCTCCCTGCCTTGCTCGCAGTGCTGGGGAGACAGGCAGGTGGGGAATGATGGTGCACCCCTGCTCTGGGTGAGGCCTGGCAGTGCTGCAAGGATGGCCAGCCTTGGCACCCCAGCTGCAAGCACAGCATGGCACAGCCCTCCCGGGGAACAGGCTCACCTCCATGCCTCTTACACCTTCTGGGTGAGAGACAAGAACAGGGGCCCAGGCTGACGGAGCACTGAAGGAGCTCAGCACAGGCAGCCACTCTCTCCCACAAAACCTTACCCTGCTCACCACAGATGCCAATCCTCTAAGTTGCCTTTTCCCTAAAACAGCCCCATTTGAGCATCAAAATCCTCTGACAGGCATCTTCTCCCCTGCACACTCCCACCTCTGGCATCTCAGATGAAAAGAGCCCAATAAAAATTAGTCCCTGTGTTACTCTTAAGCTGACTGTGCCAGCACCACCCCTGAAGCCCTTGGAGAACACCCCTGAAGTCCTCAGAGTGCCCATATTTCAGCCTTGGAGTTTCATTTGCCTGCTTTCTCAGCCCTGTGATCTGTCCCTTAGACTCTCCTCAGCTCTCCCCGAGTGAGTGTGGAGGACTAGGTTCATAGCTAATGCTGAGATAAAACAGGTCAGTCTTCTGCAGGTTGTCTTCACAGTACGGATGGACAGCTAAAGACAGAGGGCTGGAGACTGGCTGGTTGGAGCTATACACACCTGTGTGTGAGAGTGTGACCAAGGATAGGCACAGGCTGGTAGGAGCCTCCCCAGCAGCAGCACCTCTGCACAGGGAAATCCAGGCCTCTCTGCCAGGAGATTGCCAGGGATTTCTGCTGGGAAACACAGGAATCTCCAGTGCCCTTGCAGGCTGCACTAGTGGGGCCTGGATGGTCAGCACTGCTCCTCAAGGCAATAACATGCAAACAACCTGCCTGGGCATCTGGGCGCTGAAGAAGTCCCTCGAGCCATGCCAGGGCAGCTCTGACTCTGAGAGACAAGGGAGGTAGCACATCCCTCGCCCCTGGCAGCTGGTTCTCGTGGCGTCAGCGCCTCCTCCCAGGCCAGGTGCGCAGGGGGATGTGTTTGCCGAGGGGGAGGCTGACAATAGCGGGAAATGAGCCGTGCTGCACACCTCGATGGCAGTGGCTTGTGGCCCCAGCCGCTGCTGCCCGTGGCAGACGGAAGCGTCCGGCCTTAGTCAGCCCTGGCCGCACGTGGCAGGAACTCTGCTGTTTGTTTTGGTTTCTCGGTTGGGGAGTTCAGCCTCCCTGGGACCTGTGGCCTAAACCGCAGGCACCTGATGGTCCGTCCCATGCCTGGGAAACACACAGTCTGGCCCCCTTGGGTTGCAGGCCCCGGGGCCAGCCCAGGTCAGACACAAGTTTTGGAGGGGCACAGAGTTGGACACCAGGGATGTCCAAGAGCTCTCAGGGAAGGGGATTGGGGTGAGAGAAACCCATGTCAAGCCTGGCTGCTCCTCTCAGGCACAGCTTAAAGCCCCCATGGGGGCCAGGACAATGCCACCAAGGAAGAGGTCCCCAAGATCTCCAGATCCAAGCCCTGGGAAGCTGTGGCACTCAGCCAGCCAGTACTCCAGGAGCAGGTCAGCGGCTGACAGATCCAGTGCCACTCAGCTTCATGCACAGGCCTAGTTTAGTGCCAAGGCTGAGCCCAGGGCAGAAGACAAGACACCGTCACACCAGTGCAAAGCTGCAGGCAGGTGGCAAAGTGCACAAGAGGGTTGATGATGACCAGCCATCTCCCAGCCCAGCCAGCCCAGCAGTGCACAGTGGAGAAGTGGCAGAGCACACACCACCAGGTGCATTGCTCAGCGGCCAGCCAGCAGGGACTGGCTGGGCCATTGGTGTTTGCAGCAGAGCACAAGCCTGGAGCAGGGCGAGGCACTGGAGAGCTGAACCACAGCCCCAAGCATACGTGGGTGCCTGCAGGGAAGCGTTTGGTCAGCAGCCTCCACAGGACACGCAGGCACCAAAACACCAGCCCCTTGCAGGTGAGCTGCCGAGAGCCCGCAGCGGAGACACAGCGCCCACCGCAGAGCTCACTCTGCTCTGCCTGCACTCCTCTCCTGAAGCCCTGGGCGGGAGCAGAGCCCTCAAATCCCAGAAAGCCCGTGGGAATTTCTCTCTGGCAGTTGCAGAGTGTTGCACTGGGGAAAGCCCGAGCAGGCTGCGCCCAGGACAGACTGGTGCAGCAGCGTGTGTGGCCCTCCGCCACCGGCAGCCGTGACACGCCCTGGGCCTGCAGCTGGCAGGGGTTATGGCAGCCCCAGGAGGGCTGGGACTCTCCCAGCAGGAGCCGAGCAGACCCTCTCCCCAGGAAAGAGACAGAGGATATTGTTTTTCCAAGCAGATCCTACACCTCTACCCTGTTTCACCTCTCCTGGGAAAAGGGCAGTGAGCACTGCATGAAGAGGTGCACAGGCACAGATCTCCTGCTGCTCTGCTGCTGCCTCTCACCGCCCAGCCTTCCCAGCCCAGCCAGCTGGTGGGCAGGGGCTGCCAGGCACTTTTCTCCCCTGCCAAACTCAAACTCAGTCCACGCCCAGCCCAGAGCTTCTGTCTGCTTATCATGTGGATGCAGTTCTCCTGCTTTTAGCTGTCATAATATTGACACAAAGCAAAATAATAGTGACGGCAAGACTCTGCCTAGCTCTGGAAGGCAAACAGGAGAGGAGAGGGGGAGCAGCAGGCTCCACTCTTGTGCAGGACGGGGCAGCAGCCCAGGCTGCTTCCAGGCTCTGCTCCCCAGCATCATGCCTGCTGATAAGGGGTAGGGGAATTGGGATGCAGGTAGGGGGAGGGATGCAGGCTCCACGGCAGACTCCCTGCCGAGGAGTGAACGTGTGCATCGGCAGGGCTTCGTCTCGGAGGTTTTCCCAGAATGTGGGTGGAGGAGTTGCTCATCTCTCCCTTTCCCTGAAACCTGGCAGCCGCTGAATAACTGCCATCACCCGCAGCAGACAATGAGCAAAGCGAGCCCGGGGCCAGCTGCAGCACTGAGAGTGTATCAGCAGAGGAACTGCGGGGAGCTGGCAGGTGACCAGGAAGCAGCCCAGACTGCTGGTGTCATGGACCCCTTGGTGACCACAAAGTGGCTAGGCCTTGCTTTGTCTTGCCCCAAGGGCCTGGCTTCCTGTAGCCGTGCCAGGTTTGCTTAAGGGCTTCTCCAAAGCCAGCCAGGAGGGACAAGCCCCCATTATCACCTCCCTCCTGGCCCAGCCAGCCTGCCATAGACCCTCCGAGGGGGGACAGAGGCACAACAACACCCACGCAGTGTCACTGAGCTTTCTGAACTGCTTGTGCCTTTGGTGGCACCGTGCAGAGCCAGCACCTTCTCCGAATGTGAGGGCCCAGCACACTGATAGCGATGCAGGGGCCAGCACCCCCCACCCAGCCTCACACCACGCTCTCCAGTCCCTCGCTGGGGCTTGTTTTTGTACATGACACACAGTAACTTCCGACACTTCCCCTGTCTTTTCCTGACCAGCCTGGCCTTTGAACTGTCTGCCTCCAGCTGCCTGCATCCCAAGAGGAGACCTGGGGAACTGCCGCAGATGAACGAGCTGACGAGTGAGCTTCCACATCCAGGAGAGGCATTTGGACAACAGCTTCCCATGCCTCTCCCAGGGGCCAGGAAGGGCGAGGGACAGCCCAGCCTGGGCTGCTTCCATGAGCCTTCGGAAAAAACCCTCACACTTCCCAGCCTCAGTCTCTATTTTTAAGGCTCCAGAAAGGAGTGGGGCACAAATGGTAAACTTGCTGGCAGGAGCGATGGACCCTGAGACGAACTCAGAACCACCTACTCGTTTCCCATAGGGACCACAGACTGCATCAGTACTGCAAGAGTCTGGCTACATGCTTGGGCTGCCCATGGGTGCTGTGCTGACACAAGGATTAGCCAGCAACTGTTTTCCACACAGAGACAGGCACACATACACCAAGCTGCTGCATCAAAAGCTTTGCTAACCCGAGGTGCTGAATCCATTCTGTTGCTCCCCACAGCAAGCCCTGCCTGTTTCTGGTGAGGGACTTCTTAGGGTGTCAGGTAATGATAGGACTAGGGGGAAAAGAACAAAAGTAGAAATGGGCAGATTCAGATTGGATGTTAGGAAGAAGTTCTTCACCATGAGGGTGGTGAGACACTGGAACAGGTTGCCCAGGGAGGTGGTGGAAGCCCCATCCCTAGAAGTTTTTTAAGGCCAGGCTGAATGTGGCTCTGAGCAACCTGATGTAGTGTGAGGTGTCCCTGCCCATGGCAGGGGGGGTGGAACTAGATGATCCTGGAGGTCCCTTCCAAGCCTAACAGCTCAATGACTCTCTGTGGCTGCCCAGTCAGTCACGGCAGCCATGGCTTCCCGAGGAAGATCAGTTTAGAGGACAGCTGTTTCCAGAGTCATCAGCACACCCCAGCAGAACACATGCTCTGCTACCTGCAACACCAGTTGTGAATTTCAAGTATGCTAAAACTGCCAATGACTCAGGCAGTGCCTGCGTGCGCCTTCACTCACACAGCTGAGATCTCCAGCTGTTCACATACCTGCTTTTGATCACAGGCTGTGTTTGGCTCTTCTGGCTTCTCTCCCTGGTAGTTTTAAATGTGCATTCAGCACTCAGTTCAGCCCCTCATTTCCATCCCCTTCACTTACTAACTGACCTACTTTTTCCCCTGTAGCATGGAGAAAATACCAGTTTGGGGGGGGTCCCTCAGCCTTTCAGTAGATTCGCCCCTGCCTCCTTACTGCTCTGCCTCCACATCTATGGCTTTGAGAGCTTTGGGCTTGAGCCACCCCCTTGGTTTTTGTCTCAGGCCTTTGAGCATGTACTTTCCAAATAGCAATGATGTGACACCAAGGATACCTTTGGTCCAGAGCAGAGACACCAAAATGATGGAGTGGAGCATCTCCCTTATGAGGAGAGACTGAGGGAGCCGGGGCTCTTCAGCTTGGAGGAGACTGAGGGGTGACCTCATGAATATTTATAAATATGCAAAGGGTGAGTGCCAAGAGGATGGAGCCAGGCTCTGCTCAGTGATGTCCAATGACAGGACAAGGGGCAATGAGTGGAAGCTGAGGCATAGGAAGTTCCATGGAAACAGAAGGAAGAATAATTTCACTGTGAGGGTGACAGAACACTGGAGCAGGCTGCCCAGGGGAACTGTAGGGTCTCCCTCTCTGGAGATATTCAAGACCTCTGGCTTGGGGGCTGGACTGGATGATCTCTCAAGGTCCCTTCCAGCCCCTAACATTCTGTGATTCTGTGCTCTTTCTCCTTAGACTGTGCTACTCCCATACACCATGCCACGCTCAACTCATCACTCGTGCTCAGCTTAGGCACCCAGTGATGACCCTGCACTGCTGCTTCCCATGTCACCTACGCAGTCTCCACAGTCCATGCTGCGCTGACGGGCGTCCCTGTGGCTCCCGTGCTGGGCCCTGGCTCTGCTGGCTCTCGCCTGCCGGCTCCTTCCCGTCGGCTGCACTTTCTGCTCCCCCGGCTGCTGCAGACGAGTCCAATTACTAGAGTTCAGCAAACTCCAATTCCCCTCCCTGGCATTTCATCCAGCCCACTTATCCGCCGAGAGCTTCTAATCCAAACAGCCTCCCAGTACACGATGTTCCGCTGATCCCAGGCTCTACCCAGCCTCTGTCCTGCCTTTTCCTCCCTCACATGAGCACTGAAGGATCCCTAGGGGATGCAGAATTCACTGGGTGGAGAAGCAGTGTCTCCAGCAGCCAGCCCTGATGGTACAGAGCAGGACACAGTCCTGGGCAGGCTGGCGGTTCTCCCAGGAGATGAGCCAGATTTCAGCTTCTCTGCAGGCCCAGAAAACATGCTGCCTTGCTCGGCCAGCCAGCTCATCTCTTGCTCAGCTCTTCT
Organism: Melanerpes formicivorus; assembly: GCF_026170545.1. Lineage (NCBI taxonomy): Eukaryota > Metazoa > Chordata > Aves > Piciformes > Picidae > Melanerpes > Melanerpes formicivorus. The sequence goes on from NW_027142442.1 coordinate 1,744,111, forward strand.
GCCTGCAGCATCAAAACTGTCTGCAGTCATGTCAGCCTCACTGCTTCCTCACACAACAGCTAGAAAGCTGTAGTGGCCAACTCTGCCCCAGGGGACCTGGATACACCCAGGAAGGGGAGTGTGCTGCACAGGAGGCAGCTGCCTTTGGCCATGGCAGGAGAGTGAAGCCCCACTCCATAACACTTGGTAGCTGTGGACCACCAGGTCAGTCTCCTTCCAGCTGCCCAAAGACGCACACATGCACCCCTCGCCACATTGTCTTGGCCACAGCCTGCAATGAGTGAGATTTTAGCTGACTACTCCAGGATATCAGTATGTGTCTTTCCAGTTGTTTTCCCCACTTGCCCCATGCTCCCTGCGCTGCCCCCACTGCCACTCCCCTTCCCCACTCTCTCCTTCTCAGTCCTCCTGGACACTGTTTGTTTAATTCACTGGGTCCTGGCAGCAGCTGGAGGCTAATGACAAACAGACATCTCATAACCATAGTGCTTCCAAGCAGCCAGAACGCAAGGTTTGACTTCCAGCTCCCCAGAGAGGCAGGGTCTGGTTCAGCTCAGCTACACAGGGTTAACAGCTCCTGAAATCCCCATTCAGAGGCTTTCATTCATGAAATACAAGGCAGCAGACCAAGTGCAAGGACTCTGCCCCTCAAGGGACACCAGACTGCTGGTTGTCTTTGCTGGCTGTGGCAGCAGTGCCCAATGGAAAGCACTGTAGGGAACAGGGCAGGAACAGCACAAGCAGCGAAAACCTCTGCAGCCTGGCAAGGCGCTGAGAAGAAACTGCCCTGCAATGGCTAGTGGGACCAGAGCAGGGAATGTAAACAGTCCAGTATCCACAAGGAGGTCATAACCTCAGAGTCCAGTTTCCTTTCCTCTTCTCCCTTCTGCCTAATCTCCAAGAGCTGCACTGTTTACTAGCAAGATAAGTAAACAAACAAAGGAAAGCTCCGAAGCAATCATATGTTTTTCTGGCCAACTCACTGCACGCCCTGGTCCCAGGGTGCACACATGGCAGCCAGCTCTGCACGCCAAGGCAGGCAGCAATGCACAGGCAGCCTGATGGGCATGGGTAGCCCTCCTCTGCCTTGCCTGCAACACAGCTGTGGAGGGGCAAAAGGGGGGACTGTGCTACCCTGCATGAATGCAGAGCTGGGCAGGCCTTGTTGCCAGGAACCTCCAATTACAAAGGCTGGCAGAAAACAGACCCCTAAAGCTGAGGAGGACAGAAAGCAGTGGGGAACAGGGACATTCCTGGTCGGTACAGCAGAGCCCAGCATAGCAAAGCCAACAGAGTAGAAACCCTGTTACCCTCCACTGACTTTCTGTAGGGACAAAAAGGGAGACAAGTTAATTGAGAAGGGAAGCTCTGACTTATGTCCAAGCCAACAGCATCCTGTAAAGCACATCCAGGAAAACCTAGACATGTGGCCTTTTGCCAGGTGTTCAATGGATGCATTGAGTTTCCTCCCCGAGGCTGGCAGGTGTTCTGGCCTCCAGACACACAGAACAGCAGGGAGAGAGAGAAGTGGAAGAGCTCTCAGTCCAGCCCAGGTTTTGGGAAAGAAATCACCTGCAATACATCCTTAAGACGTGGCACACTAGCTGTTGGTGTCTTGCTGGAAACCCAACAGTCCCTGGGTAAAAGCTGTCTGTATAGTGAGTGCTAAAAGAATGAGACAACACACATTTGATGAACAGTCAAGGCTGTACAGGCCCCTGCAGGAAGCACTAGCTAAAAGCTTCCAGCATAAACCAGTTTGCTTTTATTTCCTAATCTAAAACAACAGGACACAGAGCAGAGATACAAAGTAAAGCAGTGCCGCAATGAGAATTACACCACGGCTCCTGCCCGCTCCCTGGACACGGAGCTCCAGGAACTAGACACAAAGGAGCTACATTCCTGCCTTATCCAGGGCCGGTTCTGGCTCTGCCAGCAAGAACAATTGGACTGCCAGGAACTGTGCCTTTCCCACCCCATTTGCTTTGGCTCTTTGCTTCTAGAACACCACACGGTCCAAAGTAAATGCCTGCATATGGGCTCTCCCTGCTGCTCGGCACAGACCTGGCTCACACCCTCCTGTCCTGCAGTACAGACGCCGTGTTCCCTCGCACAGGCCTTCCTGACACCGGCCCGCGGCATTCCCCTCTACAGCGGCGTCAACAGTGGTGTGCAGACCAGGTGCTTCCTCGGGCAGAGGTAATCTCAGTTCCACATCCGTGCTAGCTCGAGGGCCCCGGCAGGTCACACCTCCCGAGCTGTGGCGGGGAGGGTCACGCCAGGCCCAGTGCACACCTCAGGGAACATCCCCTTGGCAGGCCGCCTGCACGCCCGTCTCCAGCACCTCCCTCAGACCTCTTCCCCTGGCCCCGAGATCCGCAGCGACCCTTTCCCACGAGCCCCCGCGCGGCAGGCAGCGGGGTCAGGAGTCACCGCCCGCCCGCGCTCACGCGAGCGCCATCTCCTCACCCCCGCCAGCCCACGCTAGCAGCACTTCTCATTGGCTACGCCGCTGCCGAGAGGCAGGAGCGCATTGGCAGCCTCCGCCAATAGGAACGCGGGTCTGCGGCAGCGGAAGTGGAAGTGGTGCGTGCGGCTGTGTTGACGATCGGGGGCCGGACTGCTGCTGCTGTCATGCCGGGCGCCGCCGAGCGTAGCTCGGAGCTGTCGGAGCAGATAGAAGCCTTTGTGGCGCGGCTGCGGGGCGGCGGGGAACGGCAGCGCTCCGAGGACACGGCGCGGCAGACGCTGTCTCTGCTGCGGAAGATCATCGCACACGGGCGATGGAGCAAGGCCGGTGAGGGCCGGCCGCGGCAGGCAGAGCCCGTGTGGCGTCGGAAGCGAGGCGGCGGCAGGGCCTGGCAGCAGGGAGAGTTGTGGGAGGGCAGTGATGGGGCTCCTGGAGGCCGTCCGGCCGCGGCCATGGGGCGCGGAGGGAGCAGCAAGGCTAGGATAGTGTCGTGGTGGTGGCCTGCGGCCCGAGGGGCTTGGTAACTCCACCAGCAGCTGCCAGCAGATCTAGGTTCCCAGTACAGTTTACTGTACTTACCGCTGTCACAGTGTGAGGAGCTGAACGGATCTCTCCCGCTCCAGCCGTGCACTTTTCTCAGTAGCGTGGCTCGAAGTGCTGATCGTTCCAGCAGAAGGCTGCTTATGGCCCTAAGTTTCGAGTCTGTATTGCATCGGGGCCGTTCACCCTACAGAAACACTGCGAGTGACTTTCTGCTCACAGCTCCGTCCTCTTTCTGGGTATTGCATTACTGGTGCTAGAGCCAGCAGCTGGCCAAGGGGCTGCTGTGGCGTGGATATGGTGATTTAATGCTCGATTGGGTTCACTCTGGGCAGCAAAAACCAAGTCTCTCCTCTCTTTCAGGGGAGCTCATGGATCTGATCCGGACAGAAGGCCAGAGGATGACGGCAGCCCAGCCGTCTGAGACAACTGTGGGCAACATGGTGCGGCGAGTGCTGAAGGTCATTCGGGAAGAGTATGGCAGGTGAAGTGCCCCTCTCTTGCTGCCAGTACACCTCCTGGGAGCCCAGAACAGCCCTCCCATGCAGTGTGTTCTTCTGTGAGACCCTTTTAGTGTCCATCACTCTCTTTTCCCATCTGTCTTGTAGAGGGACTCAGCAAGTTTTAATATCAGAGGAAGAGACCTGTCATTTTCAGCCCTCATAATGACATTCAGTCTAGTGAAACTCCATTTCATTTGTGTTGTGGTTGCATGAGGACAGTCAGTGCCCTGACTTCGGGCTGTTCTTTTGTTCCATCTCTTGGTCGATCCCCCTGGAGAAGTAGCCTTGGGCCCACTTCTCAGCTGCAGCATTGACATGACTGATGAAGGCACATTCTGGCAGAGATTTGAGTGTGTTTCTACCAGAGCCAGCTAGGGAGGCTCTTCAGTGTGGCATGGTGTGCCTCTTGCATGGAGTTTTCCTTCCTCTCTGTTGACATCCAGGCATGCTGTGTGATAGGGATGGTGCTCAGGCTGGCTGTGCCTCTGTGCTGTCTCCCAAGGTTGAAGGGCTGCCTCTCTCTGCAGGCTTCATGGGCGCAGTGAGGAAAGCGACCAGCAAGAATCCCTGCACAAACTCCTGACTTCTGGAGGACTGAGTGAGGATTTCAACACCCCTTATCCTCTCCTCAGAGCTAATGTTATTGAAGCTATTAATGAGCTGCTAATAGAGCTAGGTATGGATTGGTCTGAACTACTGCCCTATAAGTGTAGCTTCCTATGGGATGCGACTGATGCTTCCCCCTCCTCTTAGGTGGAAAGAATTTTGTCCTGCTCCTAGGACTTCTTTGGCTTAAGAGAGAGATGGGTGGAACAATGTGGGCTGTTGGCCTGTGCTTTTGGTCTTGGAAGTGTTGCTTTTCCTAGCTGCTTTTCCACCTGTGGCTTCCTTCTGTTACAGAGGGCACCACTGATAACATTGCTATGCAGGCACTGGAGCACATCCACTCCAACGAGGTGATCATGACCATCGGCTACTCGCGCACAGTTGAGGCCTTCCTAAAGGAAGCTGCCCGCAAGCGGAAGTTCCAGGTCATTGTGGCAGAGTGTGCACCCTTCTGCCAGGTGAGGCCTGGGCTGCCTGCCCTCTCCAGGCACTGTGTTGCCCAAGTGTTTTACTGAACTCCTCTCTGGAGGCAAGCTGAACGTTACCTATGTTCCTTTGCAGTGGAGAGATTGAATCATAGAATGGTCTGGGTTGGAAGGGACCTCCGAAGGTCACCTAGTCCAACCTCCTCTGCAGTCAGCAGGGGTGTCCTCAACTATATCAGGCTGCCCAGAGCCCTGTCAAGCCTCACTTTGAATACCTCCAGGGAATGGGACCTCAGCTACCTCCCTGAGCAACCTCCTCCAGTGTTCCACTACCCTCAGAGTAAAGAACCTGTTCCTAACATCCATCCTAAATCTACTCTTCTCTAGTTTGAAGACTGTTATCCTGCTCTGTGTCCTTCAGTCAGGAGGCTGTATTTGTGCTGCTGGTATTTGTGCAGTTCAGACAAGAATTGAGTGCTAATGTCTCTACAACTGCACCACAGGAGCTATGTCCTAGGGGACTAATTGGATTCTCCTGTTTTTTAGGGTCACGAAATGGCTGTCCGACTATCTAAAGAGAACATTGAAACTACTGTCATGAGTGATGCAGCTATTTTTGCTGTCATGTCTCGAGTCAACAAGGTAAGGAGGGTTCATGGGAGGAGGGAGTTCACAGCAGGTTGGGTGTTTAGGTCTCCCAAACCAGCTGCAGGTCCCAGTAGTGACAAATGTGTTCACTGAAGTCTCAAACCTGTAATAGTCCCTGTGCATAGCTGGGGTAGAGATTAATTGTGGAACCCCAAGTCAGTGTGATGACTGACTGCAGGGTGATAGTATTTTTTCTGCCTTAATGGCTACAAGAAACCAAGCAAGGAGAGCCTCAAAAGATTAACTTCAGTTTTAAAAGAACATGAACAAAAAGCTTAATTTTCAAAGGGGAGAAACTCCCCTTGCCAGCAACACAGCACACCAAGGTGTGTCTCTTCAAACAGATCTGTTCTGTCCTTCATAAAAGATGAAGATCTGGCACTCCAAAATAATAATAATTAACAACATAAACAATTAAGAAAGATACTTGTAACAATAAAATCTAGCCACACCACTTCTTGCCTGTGTATTTCAAGCTGCTTTTCATTATTCCCATTTCACAGCAAGGGAATTGTTGCAGACAACAGTCAAGTTACTTGTACAAAGCTTACTTTGCAGGCTTGTAGAATAATGGGGAACACAACCTAGTTTCTGCTTAGTGTTCCCTGCAGTAGAACATATATTTGTCCTTTGAAGTTCTCCATGCTGGCCCCATCAATAGAACCAGTGCTAGATGAAACAGGTCAGGCATCTAAGTACCCTGTGTCCAGATTCTGCCTGGCTGTTCTGACACTCTTCCTCCAGCTCATGTGGCAGGGAGCAAGCCAGGAAGTGTTCTTTCCCCAGTGTACTGTGGAACCTGCTATCTGATGCCAGTTTGCTTTTTAAGGTCATCATTGGTACAAAGACAATCCTGGCCAATGGTGCCCTGATTGCTGTGAGTGGGACTCACACTCTGGCGCTGGCAGCTAAACACCACTCCACTCCACTGATTGTTTGTGCCCCCATGTTCAAGCTTTCACCTCAGGTAAGTACAGCAGCTTCACCTGCTCTGCACAGAAATGGGGTGGGGTTAATTTTATGCCTGTGGAAGCTTAGGGTGGAAGGTACCATCTGTCCCATGGCAAGGTTGGTACATGAGCTATATCCACCATTAGTGCTGTTAACTTCAGATAGGATATCCTCACCCAAATGTGCCACACCTCAGGATCATCTTTGCCACGTGTGCTGCAGAAGCAGTATGTCAGGTATAAGGATGTAGAAGCAGTGCCTTCTAGGGACTGGTATCACCAGACCTGTTTTTGTTCAACCAGAGTGGATTTCAGTTTGTATCATTGAAAGGCCCTGTGTAGTGATAGAGGAGGTAGGTGGAGATGTTCTAAACTGTTTCATGCACTCAGTTCTTTTTCAGTACTGTCAGATGCAGTGGCAGACTGGGGAAGTCACTTCTCTGCTCCAGTTCTTTAGGCTTTGCAGAGAGGCAGCTAGACCATCGAAGGCTCTAGAAGCTCTGAGGGAAAAAATCCTTCACCTGTTGATGTTAGAGGTACTAGGCACAAGCACTATTAAGCAGATGTAGTGTCACCAGCAAGTCTTCCTCCTCTGTTTGACTTTCTTCCAGCGCCTAGGCTCTGTTTTCTCTAGGCTAATGAGGCAGTCTTGTTTTTCCTGACTTTGCTGTACTCTTTCTCATTCAGTTCCCTAATGAAGAAGATTCATTCCACAAGTTTGTGTCACCACAGGAGGTGCTGCCATTCACAGAAGGTACTGGTTAACTTTTACAGGCTGGTCAAGCTGGTTCAGGCTGCAGTTTGTGAAGTGTTTTTTTAACAGCTCTCATTAAGAGAGTCTTGTGTTTAGATTTTGTAAACCAAGACATAAACTCCGTTCCTGTTTCAAGCAGAAAAAAAAAAGTGCTGAAACCATTGTGGGTTACACAAGCACAGAAAAAGGATTTCATCTGAACACTGTCTTTGCATTCCTGCTTCTCTCTGAACTAGTCAGTGTTTATTACAGGAATGTGCCAGGCAGGTGGGCGTTTCCTGTGGGACAAAGCAGATGCCCAACACTGAGGGTGGCTTCCTTTCCTTCCTACACTTCATGTGAACTTCTTAAAACTTTGTTATGTGAACCCCTTGGTGAAATCCATTCTCTCTCCAAGGGGTTTCCCACACAAGCACCATCTTTACAAAGGTGTCAGCTCCGATGCCCGTTCTCAGATAGCAGAGTGTCTTTCAACGCCCAGTTTCTGAGTGAAGAAGACTTTTGAAATGAAGCTAGAACATTTTGGGGTTTGGCCTTTGGAGCTTTTCTTTAAATAATTTTGGCATCAGGATTGCTGTATTCTAATTACAAACTGGCAGGTTTTCTGGCAACTGGTAAACGAACACCAGAGGGGATCTGGGAGTTCGACCATTAAAAACTGCCAAAAGGGAGTGCTGCCCTTCCTCCAGGATTGCGGTACGTGTGTGACTCAATGACATCAGCGAGGAAGCTGGAAAGCATTCAGGATATTCCAGTACTAGTTCAGGGTGGCACATGCATAACCAGCTTCTTCAGGGGCTCTGGAAGATGTGTAGAAAGCTCCATGTGTGTAATACTGCTGCTATTCACTTTGCAGGGGAGATCCTGGCAAAGATCAACGTCCACTGCCCAGTGTTCGACTATGTCCCTCCAGAGCTCATTACTCTCTTCATTTCCAACATCGGGGGTAATGCACCTTCCTACATCTACCGCCTCATGAGTGAGCTCTACCACCCAGATGACTATGAACTCTAATGCTATGAAGCACATCCTTCTCCAGACACTTCTGTCTTTCTCTCAAAGGTACAACAGCTAAGTGAAACGTACATTGCAGAGACCGGTTGCTGCGGGGAATTTTTCTCTGCACTGTCTTTCCTACCCAAAAATCAACAGAAGGCAGAGCTCTTGTACAGGCTTTGATCTCTGTGCTGTGTACAAGCCAGTTGCTGCTGCTATCCCACTTTGGTTTTGAAATGGCAAGGCATACATGCAACTCTCCAGGGCAGCTAGGCTGTTACTTCAAAGTGTGCTGCAATAAAGGTTGTTTACAGTGCTCTCACAGTTAAGCATGGTTTTCACACACAGTTGTTTCTTTCGCTGGTGGGAGTTTCACCAGTCTATTGAGTTGCCTGCGCCAATGATGCAGTTGCAGCCTTTAAGATGTGCTTTCATATCCAACTGTGGTAATTGTCTTCAAAATCAATACTTTGTGTAGAATTTTCTGACAATTTTTGGCAAGTTGCTGAAACACAAACCAGCTGGAATGGCAATTCCATCCGTGATGAAAAGCAGATCTTCAGCAGTCCCAGCAGCTAGCTTGTTCCCTTCCATGAAAGAAGAAAAGATCAAGAGCTTGCTTTGCTTATTGTAGGCTGAGAGTCTTTCCTGTAGTAACTGAGTGACTGTGACTGTTCTCCTTGGGTGGACATCTTGTCTCATTGGCAGAGTTCCTGATTTTTGTGAGGGGCAGCATGGAATGTCTTAGAAATCTCAGGCTCTCACAGGTCAGTCAGATCGTTTTGCCTTAGTCCACTTCATCAGTGTATGGCAATACACTACACCACAGTTCCAGCATCACATGAAAGTAGTTTCCACTCCTTGTTTTGCTTTTGATTCAGCAGGTGTCAACATTTCTCTGATTTGGTGTTAAGTTTGATGTCTGTGATTAAACAAAGATATCAGCTGCTTTTACCACTAAAATAAACTCTACGCTCCTTAGACACAAAATAGAACTGGAACCTGGGGGGGTGGGGTGGTGGAAAAGTCTGCCTGTTCTGAAAAATACTGTGTGGTATTTAGTTATTTCTGTGGGGGTAGCTTTCTGTGCCCTGGGAATGTGGGGCTATGCTAGGATTCAGAAATCTTGTAAGAATGAAACTTACAGGCAGCTGGAGAACAGCTGGGTGTGCCTTTCATTGCCTAGTTCAATAGAAATGCTGGGGTTTGATCCTGTGTTGGCCTGTCTATACTATGAAGCTGGCCAGTCCATTCCAACCACTGCCATGAGCTCAAGGAAAGCCTAGTGATAATTTTATTAATAAATACCTCCCCATTTTCAAACCACTATAAAATAAATTAATTAAAAGCCTCCTCTCTATGATGCAGAATCATGCTATGCTTGCAGAGAAAAAGCACTTGAGTAACTACAAGTGGCTGCAACTTCTTGCCTCTGACAGTCAAGCACTGACATATGGCAGAGGTTTACAAGGCAGTTCCTCAATGTTGAAGATGCTTCTCCAGGCTACAACAGTGGACTCCTTCTGCCATGTTCTCCTGGCTGGTCTCTGCTCCTGGGTCAGTACTTGGAGCGGAACTTGTGACCACACTGGCTTGGAAACGTGGCTCCACACAGGGGGCTCCAAGCAACAGGGGGACCTCGATCATACCAACACTTACAGTGGTCACATCTCACAGTCTTAACCTTTTTTGACTAGGGTCTTTTTTTCCCAAACAGTTGCCACGCTCTCACCATCCTCCTCAGTCTAGCCAGATTGGGTTTGGGCTGGAGGGAGAAAAGAAGCACTACATCAGAACTGAGTAAAAGAGCTTCAGTCCCAATACAGTCATGCCCCAGTGTTTTTAATACCCAGTTCCAAGTCCCACCTGACTTGCAACAGAATCCAATTTCATAACATAGCATGGTAATAGGAAAAAAGTAAGTATTACTGGTTTGTAAAAAATTAAATGTTGCTATTTCTTTGTGCTTCCCCTCCCCCCCATTTTATAGCATCCTACATTTTGGGGGAGTAGGTGTTTAATTAGTATCTTTGCCACTAGTAGAATATTAGAATCTACCTGTTTTCCAAGTTTTTACTCTTAAAAACTGCAAACACTTGAAAGACATGCTTAAGGACTGCATTCCAGTAAATGTGGCCACTCATAAGAAATTTGGTAAGGTCCCTGCTAAAACTGCAGGTCAGAGGTTTAGTGCTCTGAAGTTTTACTTTATTGGTGACAGCTATATAAAAAGTCAAGAGACAGACAGTGGTGTGGTTTCAAACTGGTCCTTTCTAGTTCTAATAGATGCATGTGTGACATGCCTCTGATAAGCCAGAGTGTGGATTACTGGAGGTGTATCTGTGTCCCACACAGTACCTGCTTTTCCTGCTGTAGATGGTCTATGTCTGCAAGAGGCATCATGGAAGGTCTTCCATGAGCACACTGGAAGGGCAGCTGGCAAGATGACAAAGCTTCAATAAGCCTGCAGCTCTCTTCCAAAGTCAAGCACTCATTGAACTTAATAGCTCCTGCAAACAAAACAAAACAAAACAAAACAAAACAAAACAAAAACTTCTTGCATGCACTGCAGAAGAGAACGCAAGCAACCCAGCAAGCTCCTCTCCACAGCTGCAGTTTTCACAGGAAAAAAGGCAGCTCCCAAAGATGAGCTGCGAGGCTGCAAAAGCAGCCCAAAGGCTGCAGTATGTCAGACTTGGGGCTTAGCTCAATTAACCAGCCTGCTGCACAAGGCTCTGCTTTCCATCACCTAACCTAGGTCTGAGGAATGGCAAGATTATTAGGGTTTTGCTTTTCAGATGATGTAGGAAGAGGCAAATGGGCTTGTATGTTGCTTTTCTGTGTGTGTTACAGTGGAAGGTGCAACCAGTTCACAAATCAAAAAAACATCGAGCCAAGATGACAGCTAATCAGTTCCATAGGCCTCCACAGATGCACAAAACCCTCTGCAATCTTCAGCCATGGGACATTTTTAGATGTAAAAAGGATTATGTATTGTCTGCTGTTTGTAGAATGCACTGATGCTCCTGAAAGTAGCTGCTTTAGGTTCATGATGACCCCTTCGAAAGTAATTTTGTTAATACTGCATATGGCACAGGAACTGCCACAAAAGGACAGAGTCTACACCTGTAAGGTCTGCTTCATTTCCAAGTGCTGGAAAGCCATAATCTCATAGATGTAAATGGCAGCTGAATTCCTTCCAAAAATACCTGAAAGGTCACATGCACACCTAAACTTCACTGTTGATACTTACACGAACCAAAAAGTGCTTTTCGGGAAGAGTATCTTATGTCTTTCCTGCTTGCCTTCAAGCAGGTTCCTTTGCCCCTTCACAGAGCTGTTATTTGAATGGTTCAGAGCTCACACAAATGAGCAGACCTCAGAGCTGTATTCTGTCTCTGCTTCATGTGAGGGTTGGAAGGTACATTGTGCCCACACATGAATACATCAGTGCAGTATTGCTCACCCCTCACAGTGCTGTCTGTCCATGAAAACATCATCATCTCTTCTTCCCTATGAAACACATGGTCTGTAATTCCAGCATTCCTGCAGATGCATTCTGGCCCAAGAATGATGTTGTGTGGAGACAGAAAGGTTAAAAAAAACCCCAAAAACCAGAATGTAAGAAATTACAGTTGCCCTACCGTGACAGGCCTGGGAAGCCAGCACCTTCAGAAACGTCAGAGGCAGTGTTCCTCGTGCTCCTCCTCCTGTGGTCTGCACTAGCTAAAAGTAGTAAGGGAACATCATCTTACTTTCCATTTCATATCAGAAAAAGGAAGAACTGCAACACAATGGAAACTAAAAATTTGGAAAAGACAGTGGATACTCTAGTCCACCTTTCTCATTTGAGGTGTAACATGTTCCCTTTGGTACATGCAGTAAACTTTGCATTATTACAGTCAATTTCAGAAGCAGACAGCAACTCACCTCAACTTGTTCTTGAATAAGCTCCTAGAAAGGAAAAGGTAATATCATCAGCTGCTTTTTCTCCCTTTCATTGCCCATACCCTGCTTTGTCCACATCTATGTATATTGTACTGTGTAACTGCCAGAACCAGGCAAAAATGCTGTTGCTAGTATGCTGTCCATGGTCCGAAAGGTCCAGGTGCAAGTCCTGACTTCTCAGAAGCATCCATCTGTAGGATGGGTATAATGGAATTTTATACATAGAATAAACCAGGTTGGAAGAGACCTCCTTCAAGATCATCGTGTCCAACCCATCAACCAATCCAACCCACCTAAACAACTAACCCATGGCACCAAGCACCCCATCAAGCCGCCTCCTGAACACCACCAGTGATGGTGACTCCACCGCCTCCCCAGGCAGCCCATGCCAATGGGCAATCACTCTCTCTGTATAGAACTTCTTCCTAACATCCAACCTAAACCTCCCCTGGCACAGCCTGAGACTGTGTCCTCTTGTTCTGGATATATACCTCACAGTGCAATGGATACATGTTATCTTTGAACAGCTGCCCTTCTTTAGAATTAGAAATAGACTAGACTAGACTATAATAGAATAAACCAGGTTGGAAGAGACCTTCAAGATCATCACGTCCAACCTATCATCCAACACCACCTAATCAACTAACCCATGGCACCAAGCACCCTATCAAGTCTCCTCCGAAACACCTCCAATGATGGTTACTCCACCACCTCCCCGGGCAGCCCATTCCAATGGGCAATCACTCTCTCTGTGTAGAATTTCTTCCTAACATCCAGTCTGAACCTCCCTTGGAGCTAATAGTCCATGTGGATTTCATTTCTGATGTCTAAAATGCAATGAATTCATAACCAGTCGTGATTAGGTGCTAGCAGGGCAAATTAAAAGAACTGCAGAACTCATCTGCCAAAATGTTCATGAGACCTTGAGGAGTCAGCCAAGAATGAGCGCTCATGAGGCATGGAGCTGATTCCCTCCTCCACCACTTTCAGCACTCTTGGCTCCCAAATCACAGCAGGAGAGTGCATTTTGAGTCCTTTCTGATTATAGCAAGGTTGGAAAAGAAAATTAAATTAAATGAGTCATCTTCTCTCTTTCTTCTTTTCATATCAAACTAGATGTATGGCAAGACGGGGCTGATTCACAACGGCTCAGCCCAGTGGCTGAACATGGTCCTCCAGGAGCAATTTTTAAGGAATCCTTGAAGCAGTTGTGAGTGTGGAGAATTTTTTTACAGTAGAAACTGCAAGTAATCATTTCAGCAATTTCTCCCTCAAACTGCAAAACATCTGGAACAGCAACTTCTAGAAAGCTGCACTGCCCATGTAGAAGTTTAATGAAAACAACTTCAAATTCTAACAAACAGTATTTCTCTATCAGCAATACTAATCATTTTAATGTTCATTCAAGCATTCATGAGCAGTAAACTGGGGAAAAATCTGCTCTATATACTCTTTCTTCTTGCTTCTCTACCAGTCCAAGCCTGAAACAGTCTCTTATAATTTCTATTAATAGTTCAGAGATTTCAGTTGTAAGACTATTTATCTACTAAAAGGGATGGAACTCACATTTGCCAAGGGTCTTCACTGTCTCACTCACAAGAGATATACTCTAACACCCTGGGCCATTAACAGAGAGTAAGACCCAGTATCATAGTTTCACTCATACCCACAGCTGACCTCCACAATGCTTTTGGTGACAGGTTGTCTTTTCCGTCGCAATTCATTGGCTTCTCTTTCTATAAAACACAGTGGCACTTTCCTCACTAGAACTAAGGAACTCTTGTTCTCAGGGAATGATAATTCAAGACCCAAGTCCTCCAAGCTTCTGTAGCAGCATCTGAGGAAGAAAAAATACCAAGACATCAACCACAACAGCTATGTCTCTACAGCCTGTGTAAATATTTCTGCAGTCCTCATATATGTTTACTTCTTGCAACAGAATCTATGCATGATGAGATTCCAGGCAATTTTGCTCTTTCAGCTACATTTCTTCACTCTAGGCAACCCTGGTGATTTCATGTTCCACAAACACAAGATCTAAGAGTTCCTGTGTTATGTAGAGAGAAGCTTTATGTCTAAATTTACAAACCAATCTTTTCTGAAGATGTGCAAGGTGCTTGGTTCAACACACTCCGAATGCTGAAGTTACAAAGCATTAACGACCGCTTTAAGTCTAACCCCAAAAGCTGTGATTTCAACTGACACCTAACAGCAAATAGTTGAAATGGAAAAAAAAATATTCTAAGAGAATTATGATAATTTAATGAACTTTACATCCCATTAAGCAAAGAGAACCCAGGAAAGAATAACCTCTAGTTAATCTAACGTACGTCACTCTGGATGGAAAAATACACACCAAAATGGGACTTCAGAGCCAGCTGAGAGCTTGTCTTCAAAATGAAAACAATTGTAGCAATCTATAGTTCATTAAAGCCAAGGTGATGAAGGTCAATTTTAGGAAAGAGATTCTTTGAGCAAAGAAAAAAAGAAGCCAATCTATACTCACTAGAATCAGTCACAAGAATAACACAAGTAGCTTTCATATGGAGATGCTTTGTGTGCCCCTAAAAAGGAGCCTTGTGTAGCCATCAGCAAGAGTGGAGGAGACAGAAAAAGCCTATTGTGGTGAAATGACAGAGTCCAAGCAGCTAGTGAGGTCAATCAACCTTGCCCTTTTTAAAATTTTTTTTAAGGGGAAAAAAAAAAGAGAGGAAGTTCAAGAGAGTCAACTGAACAATGCATTACTACAATGCTTAGTAGACAAATAACAGATTCAAAGCTGGAGGTGAAGCATAGGTCCAGCTGAACTATTAAATAGCAAGCGTAGCTGAAGGGGAAGGTCCTCAGGGAAGTTAATGTATTTCATTACATCAGACTTTACCACAGACAAGTTATATTCTGCCAGCAACAAAAACAACAGAATTTGCATTTTCATGTGGTACTTCTAATTTGTAACTTGGCAGTAAGGGCAGTCTCACAGAGAGACTAAAGAGATGAACTGCTAATAATGAGAAAATAAAGAGCAACACAATAAAAGCCACCAGTATATGCCAGCAGCAATAAGCCTCTTGAATCAGTGATCTTAAAGTGATAACTGGAAATCACAACTGGCATCCCACTGGGTTGAATAATTTACCAGGTGTCCTTAAAAGAAAACCATGCCACTCTGATTTACCTCATCTTACTGCTTTTGGTAGCATGTTTGTGATTTAGCTGATGAAGAAAAGTAGCTCAGGCAATTTGTTTGGTCTTTCAAAAAGTCTTTGATGCTGCCTCTTAAAAGTGGCTACAAATGCAGATGCAAAATGTTGTCCTGGATAAAGAGGTAACATTTGTCATGAATTAGAGGCTGAATTAAAGAATTAAAGATCTGCTGCCAACAGATGGTCAGTGTTCCACAGGACAAGACTCCTGATTTGTATCTTAATTGTTCATTAGTGATGTGGAAGAGAAGGGGCATGGTCAAGCAGAGAACCCAGAATGATGTAGGTTTGCTGAGACTAAAGATGACACTGAAATCAATTAGGATTTAAATAGGAAAATGATGAATGAAATGAGTAGGATGAATGAAAAATGTATCATGAAATATGGACAGAAAAATTGAATTCTCTGCTCCTAAAGACAGTAACTGCAAATTGTCAGGAATAATTTGCACATTTTGATGGCCTTTACATAAATAGCAAAAATGAAATCCAAACCCACAAAAAAACCACCAAACACCCACGACTCTGTGATTCGTGGTCATGATCATTCAATAAACAGGCAGCTCATGCAAGCAGCTGCAGCCAAAAAGCAGGCAAGATACCAGGTATGGATATAACAGACAGAAAATAGAAGCACAACTGCAAAGGCACTGTACAAATCAATGGAATACACTGAGTGTATTGTATTCAATGTTAACCACCTAGTCTCAAAAGCAGGTGGATCAGAAATGGAAAACATTCAAAGATGAGTGCAAAAAATAAGTTGAAAAAGAGGCATTACAAATATTGTGGTGTTAGCCAGAACATCACAAAGAGATGGGAACAACAAAGGCATTCAAATATCACTGAACTGTGAACAGCAATGGTTATGTTCTCACATTTTTCCCTAAGGCAGGTGGAACATATTGAGCTTTACACTTTCCTTTGACATTTCTGGTATTGGCCACTGGTGCACAAAAGAGTTAACAAACAGATACAACACCAAAATACACCCTCAAGTGGCTTTACACCAAACAAGTGTATCCCTGTAACAGCCAACAATCTTAACAAGGAGTGATGTTAAAAACCTATCGAGCTTGCCACAGGCATCTCAAGAAAAAGAGCAGTTTGAGAATATTAAGATATAACTTCACCTGGAAATGAAGAACAGTGCAGGGGCAAAAAAAAACACAAATACATGTGGCAGGTGACAGGGATCTGGGGGGGGGGGGGGAAGTTTGAGTTGTCCTAATAGTAGCCAGGCCACCATTCTGAAACATTTGGGAAAGAGTGTTCCTGAGCTACTCTTGGCAGACATCTAGGATTAAGGAACACATTTCTGAAGGATTTCCATATCCCATGCTCTTCTCAAACAGTGCCTGTTAAATCAGTGACTAGATGGACACTATGGACACTGCTCTCCAGTGTGCACTCCCATGTCCTGAGCTCCAGACAGCAGGATCTTTTGGAGACTGCTTGGGCATTCTCCTGGCCCACACATGAAGGTTTACTTTTCCAGGGAAACCACAGCACATAGCAGAGGCACTGAGGTGGCACACCACAGGGTTTTGCCTGGAGACATTGTAATGACGTGCCTGAGAAGCACACCTATTTTCTTCTGCATAGAGCCAACTGATCTCAGCTCAGGAAAGAATCGACAGCTTCTTTACTAAGCTTCATGGTAGAGAGATCTTTCTGGTCAACAAAGCCGACCCCAAAAATTTAGAGTTGCCCATTACCAACCGCAGAAATCGTCTTTGTTCTTCTGTAACTTCAATCTCCAAAGGGGGAGAGATGGAGGAGGACAGCAATTTCTTCTTTCCACATGCTGCAGCTTCCTTCTCATAGGAGTCTGTGAATGAATCATTTAGAAGTATCCTCTCTTAGGATATTTACGCAAGCACTACCCTTAATGACCCTATGGTTTGGCATGTAATCCTCTATTTGGATTAAAAAGTGACCACAAAATACCCTCTCTTGAAACTTGTGGTGGACTGGAAATGTCACAAACCAGATAACCTAGTCTCTGGGGAAGGGTTGGTTAATGCCATTTTGCTTTTTCCCACCAGTTCCAAAAAAGAGTCACTCTAAATAGAAAAAAACCAAAACCCTAGTGATATATTTAGTCCAACTCACAGAGAGCAATTTTTCCACAGAAAAGTCTGATTGAAATACTATTCATTAAACATTTCTCCCTTCAGACTTTTAACTTTTTGCAGTACCTGACCGAAAGGAGGAGAGTTCCTGGAACCCTCTCTGCAGGAACTGCAGTGTTTCTTGATGAAAGAGAAGGTCAGTGTTTTTTTAAGTACTTGATGGATGGCTATTGTGCTTTTTAACGCTGAAACCAATGGCTAATGAGGTTACAGAGAGGACCATTATCCCTCTGCAAACAGTTGCAGATTGTGGAAATTTTAGGCTTTAAAGCATTGTATTCAGCTAAAAAGGAACCAAATGAACTATGCTCTTTACTCGGCATCCCATGTCTTATTCTTAACAGCATAACCACATAATCTTATTGATGTTGTTCTATTTCCTCTTCATTGTTTTTTCCTATCAGTCTTCCTGCTCTTTCATTATGTCAGGACTATTTTAGTTTGATAGTTCTGTGGGCAAGGAGTATATCTTCTATTTTTGGAAAAGCTGTAACAATTTTCAGCTGCCCATACTGTGACTGCTACAGATACCGAATGCCTGCACTCTCCTAGGGATCAGGATCAAGATGACAAATTAATAACCTATTGGTTTCATACATCCCAGATTTATCTTCGTGATAACTCAGCAAGCTTTCCCTTTCAGACAGCTCATCTGTACTTTTCTGTGCACTCATTATCTTTCTCCCTAAGACCACCTAAATCCTCACCTGCAATAAGCTGCTCCAGGCGGATCCGTTCGTGAGCTGCATGTTGGTCCACCAAAATCAAGAGGTTTCCATCTGAAAATGTACCACAAGAGATGAGAAATAGGCAACTTTATACCAGACAACTACACAGATTGGGAAGAATGACCACTCTCTAGGGGCCAACATTTAGAAGATAACTATCAGCCAGTGTTACAGAAATAAAATGAGGAGGCGGCTATGCTGGCAGAACATAAAGTCACTACAGAGCAGAGATTTAGTGACACAAATTGGCATTTAAATTAGGGTAATTAGATTTAGTCAGAAACGCTTGTCTGTTGACATCTTCAGCTAACTTCAGAATGAGAGCCGAAGTCACCCACGAGCTGTTCTAATACGGTCCTTAAAAATGTTATGAAAACTACTGCTTCTGAATGCCTGTTTTGTACAGCTCCAGCAAGCTTCAACAATGAGTAAGTCCAGACACTGTGAACAGAGTCTGAAAGATGTTAGTAATTGGAGTAGAATCTATTTTTGCAGCACTAATCCGAAGGCAGTCAGAACATTCACCAACGTCCAAAATAAAGATAAAGAAGATCCAGGAAATTTCAAGTGAAGACTAACATTTTCCTCCGCTCACAATGTCATTCCAAGGCAAGGAGAGAATACAAACAGGACAGTGATCTTTCCTCAGTCTAACTGCACTTGACAGCCACCTGAACTTCATGTCAATAACCATTCTTACCTGCCTTTTTATCCATTTCATTCCTAGTGTTGATTAAACAAGCAATGAATTTATTGTCCACTTGCTGAAGAACCTGTAAGATACTCAGAAAAATCAGTACCCTGCAGTAAAATGATTTTGGAAAGGAAGGCAAACAAAAGAAGACAAAATGCACAGCAAATAGGTAGCAGGATGATCAGGGGGGTGGAAACCCCATCCTTTCTAATCCCAAAGTCTTAAGGAATTTAGCCTAGCAGAACTGAGACCTAAAAGGTATGTAATTACTCTTTATGAATTCAGTGGGGGCTGAATGTGGAAAGGGCAGCAATTATTGAAGCTAAGAGACAATACTGGCAGGAGGTCAAATGCCTGTAAATCACTCATGAAACAGTTTAGTCTGGAACTAAGAGAAAGTTTCAAAATATCCAAGAAAATAATTCCAGATCAATTTTTTTTTTTCAAAGCAAGTCATAAGGGCAAGAGCTCTAACTGCTCTAAGGTGGAGCTGGAAACTTGCAGAATAGATTAAATACTCATCTAGAAACCTCTATGTAGGGAATTAAAGCTGCACACAGCAACTCCTGAGTATTGCTGATACCACCAAAAGAGAATGAAAACAACTTTGTGCTAAACACCTGTAGAGGCCAGGAAGCATTTCACACACACACACCCCACACCCCCCCCCCCCATTTTCTGACAAGGAATTTGCCTCTGTGACTTGATTCCACCTTCTCCTCCAGCACCAGAAATCAAACAGAGCTACAGGGGATACTGAGCAGAGATGCACAATGCTTTCAGTATGTTATTGTTAAACAAACAGATGTGGTGTTAGGGAGGAATTTCTATAGTTACATAGATAGAGCTTGCTCTGAATTCTCTGACAACATGTGCTTTGTTCCCCTCCTAGGTAAAAACAAATAGATGATCCTATTTCTTTGCAGAGATGGGAGACACAAATGATTCTTTTTGTTCTTTTCCTGTAGTGTGATGCAACATTTGGTGCTTTTGGTCTTCACCACAGAGATTCTCAAGATCACTATAGGGTGCTAAAGGCAATGTTTAGCTTCTTCAGAAATGGGAAGTAGTTAATTTCCTCTAGCTTTGCCTTCTTAAAAACACACAAAGGAAAACATAATGCAGGTAAACACAGAACCACTCAACAAGTTTTAAAGAACAGTTGTCATTATGAGGAGTGAAGAGAAAAATGGTGCTCTCCATATTCTAGCTTTTCTCTCCTTTTGGAAATATAATCTTTTACTGGAATAACTTTCATTATAACAGTTATTCTTGCACATGCATCATAAGTAAGGGAATCATTTGGCTCCTTGTCCACCCTGGGGATCAGCATTACCATGACCCACACAGTGAGAACCTGCAGTCTCAAAGTCTGCAGCTTGACTGCATAAGAATAATGCTAACTGGGGCTGTAAACCTTTGGTCATGGGGATGCAAGAGAGGGAGAGAATTCACTTTGGCATTTCTATCCAGGCAAACCATCAAAGAATTTGAATTGAAGCTATACATTTACATTGGCTTTTAAGCTAACATTCAGCAGAGTTGATAAAGAGGCACTAAAACAGTTAACCTGATGCTGTGATGCCATCTTTAAGAATCATTTATCAGAGCAGACATAAATCTTGTTGTGAAATATCAACTCTTTGCACGAAATCTAGTCTCTGGTTTCAAAATCAGTCTGATGAAGAATTGCTTTTCCAAGGTCAGTAAAAATGGAAGATACAGGACACAGATTTCAGAGAACTATGAACTAAACAAATGCCTACAATCAATATAAAAAGTGCCCACTGAAATAGCATTTAGTTAACAGTACTTCTAAGCAGCAGTAACAGAGCTGCCTCTTAATTTGATTTACCCACACAGTCAAGGAGTTTTAGAGTCCCTCACAGACAGCTGATTAACTTAACTGCCATGACATAGGTGTCTTTTGGCATCACACAGCAACCAAGATTCCTGTTTGTGCTCATGAACACTACAGATATGAACCATTTCCCTGGATACCTCTTTTCCACCAAGCAGAAACATCAGGGACTCCCCAGCTAAGTGGGAATTTGGGGGTGAAAACCAGTGAGAGATCATATGGTACCTGCATTGAGTGGACCATGTCTTTGGTGAAACGATAAGGATACAGGATATTGTGAATTTTCACAGCCAGGTTGTCAGCCTGACTGCTGGTCACATCAACAGCAATCTGCAAAAACAGAACTGCAGATCAAACAGGCTATAAAGGATGAGACAAAACCCCCAACCACATGCAAAATACACCCAACACGCTGGAAATAACTCTGTATTTTGACAAGTCAAACCTTCTACACAAGAGAAGCGCTAGCTAACAATGCCATCCAGCCATCTCTTTGCCTCCATCCTCCTACATTTCCAATCTGGATATTACTTCCAAACTGCAATGCATTCAGTTGAATCCAAGTAGCTACCAGAAAACCTAAAGTTAATTATCAGCCCAGGTGAGCTCTCAATGGATTGCATTACAAAAGATCTATTACTCTGACATGAGTCAGAGTACACATCGCAGCAACAACTGAAGAGAACTTTTCATCGACTCGCCAGCAGGTGGTTTGCTGCTCCATCCCTATTGTTTGCAGGTGGAAATGGGTACATGTGTGTTTACTCTCACACAACATGATGATTAAAGATAATGGGACCTCATGACAACAAAGGAAGTTTTTCTGAATGTTCCAACATTGTTTCCCTCTCACATGCTACGATCTTGCAAAGCTACAAAAACAGCTATAGTAGAACACACTTTTAAGACCCATTGCATGCCAGAGAACAAAGCTGGGTTATTGCAACTGTCCACAAAGAGGACAGTATTACAATTTTGTCCTTCAACAACTTTAAGATGATTACCTTTGGAGAGGGAAAGACAGCTTACAACAATGTTTTGCTTTTGAAATCACATGAGGCAAAAAGATTAGCCTGCTTCTCTGCCTTTGGAATAAGTCCCCAACCATGATTTACATATCAGCAGTCTAAAAACACATAACTGCCAGGTCCACAGTCTAATGTATCACTGAATAATTTATATGCAACCTTTCAAACAATGTTAGAAAATAAGAGAAGGCTAAAATTATTCACATTTTGGTGTAAGATGTGAGATAATACTTACCTCTGGGCAGGGAACAAACACAGGATTATCCCATTCTGAAAGCAACGACTGGAGAGACTGCCCTTCAGCATCTAAGAAAGTACACACAGATAGCACAGGGAATACCACCAGCTGTCAGTGGAAAGTGCACTGGGTACCTACTTCACACAAGTATTAATTTGCTCTTTCATATAAAGGGGAGGATGTAGGAATAAAAGTAATAATAAAAAAAGGAACATGAGACTGGGCTTCTCTATTGCCTCCTTTAACTAGGAAGGACACTGTGGAGCTTTCTGACCCCTAAACATGCTACAGGCCACTCAACAGGCCCTGGAAATGGGGCTGGGGAGGTGGGGAGGGAAAGAAAGACCTGTTTAGCTACCCACTTCCTCTGGACAAAGCCACATACCAAAAAGATGATTTCATCCTTTCTAACACACAAAAAACCCCACCAAAACTATGAGGATTGGAGCTATTTTTCACATTCCAACGTTGGAATGAGTACAAAGGAGGGAGTAGGTAATTATTCTTAAAACTACTGACATAATTCAACAAAGAGCTGGGTATTTCATCCTGTAAATAAGTATCCCCTAACCTGCCTTCAACCCCAAAAGCTTTTTTTTTCCATTTCTAGATTTGAGATGACTCACACGGTCCCATTGTTAATAGACCTTGAGTAATTCTGGGTTCCTGTTGGGACATCTGGGAGAATTCTTTGATTATTTTTTTTTTCCACCACAGAACACTGTGTCCTGGAAAGCTGGCCCTACCTCTCAGATCCTGGCTTGCTAGAGTCTTCTCTTTTCGAGGTCTAGGAAGGAAGGGTAGCACGATCTCACTTCTAAAGGGATGGCACCTGAACTGAAACCCTAAACACAATATACATTCACTGCTGCAGATTCAACAGCATGCAAACTGACAGAGAAGAATACAGAATTAACCAGGTTGGAAAAGACCTTCGAGATCAAGTCCGAGCTATCACCCAACACCATCTAATCAACTAAATCATGGCACCAAGTGCCTTATTCAGTCTCTTTTTAAACACCTCCAGTAATGGTGACTCCACCACCATCCTGGACAGCACATTCCAATGGCAAATCACTCTTTCTGTGAAGAATTTCTTCTTAACATCCAGCCTAAACCTCCCCTGGTGCAGCTTGAGACTGTGTCTTCTTGTTTTGTCACAGGTTGCCTGGGAGAAGAGACCAAGCCCCAGCTGTCTACAACCTCCCTTCAGGTAGTGGTAGAGAGCAATAAGGTCATTGACAATCAATATAATTATTACGTTCTCATAAATAAGCATGGGCTTAGCCCTGTACAAATTAAGAGCATCCCACAGATATTGCAATCTGACATGGAGAAATAACAGCATATATGTAAAAAGCTTGATATTATCAGATACACTTGTATCAGAAAATACGTATTTTTTTAAACATGACTGTGGCACTGCAAGCCTGCCCTTAAAAACTGGCTGCTGCCTTAATCACATAAGAATTATTTCCAGAAGTAGTGCAACCAGAAGTGCTATCCCCAAAGGAAAAAGGGGGCGTACAGTAAAGCCTGTCAGGTAGCAAAATACTTCTGACTAACCTCTGTTAAGGTGTGGTGAAATTAGTATCACAGTATCATAGTATCAGTCAGGGTTGGAAGGGACCACAAGGATCATCTAGTTCCAACCCCCCTGCCATGGGCAGGGACACCCCACACTAGATCAGGCTGGCCAGAGCCTCATCCAGCCTGGGCTTAAACACCTCCAGGGACAGGGCCTCAACCACCTCCCTGGACAACCCATTCCAGGGCTTCACCACTCTCATGGGGAAGAACCTCCTCCACACATCCAGCCTGAATCTCCCCACCTCCAGCTTCATTCCATTCCCCCTAGTCCTATCACTACCTGAGATCCTGAGAAGTCCCTCCCCAGCCTTCCTGTAGGCCCCCTTCAGATACTGGAAGGCCACAATTAGGTCACCTGGGAGCCTTCTCTTCTCCAGACTGAACAGCCCCAACTCCTTCAGTCTGTCCTCATAGGAGAGGTGCTCCAGCCCTCTGATCATCCTCGTGGCCCTTCTCTGTACACGTTCCAGCACCTCCACATCCCTCTTGTAATAGGGGCTCCAGAACTGGACACAGTACTCCAGGTGGCGTCTCACCAGGGCTGAGTAGAGGGGGAGGATCACCTCCCTTGACCTGCTGGCCACACTTCTCCTGATGCAGCCCAGGATCTGATTGGCTTTGCAGGCTGCAAGTGCACACTGAGAGCTCATGTTGAGCTTTTTGTCCACCAGCACCCCCAAGTCTCTCTCCTCAGGGCTGCTTTCCAGCCAGTCACTGCCCAGCCTGGATTTGTGCCTGGGATTGCCTCGACCCAGATGCAGGACCCTGCACTTGCTCTTATTGAACTTCATGAGGTTGGCTTGTGCCCACCTCTCCAGCCTGTCAAGGTCCCTCTGGATGGCCTCCCTTCCCTCCAGTGTGTCTGCTGCACCACACAGCTTGGTGTCATCTGTCAGTCTACCACCACTCCTATTAATACTCAATACAGTAAAACTGAAAATTACAAGTCAGTGAGACCACATGAGATATCAGAGTTAGCCTAACAACATGTTCCTAACCACCCAGAAGGGATTTAATGATATTACAAACATGCACTGTTATCAAGATTATCAAGAAAAAGGGCTCAGATTTCCAGTACGGTGGTAAACATTTCACCCTTCCTTTGGTACAATTCAGCCTTCTATTCTTTGTGAAATAATAATGAACTAATGAAGTTCCTTTCTACTGAGAAACCAAGGGTGTGCATTCAGGAAAAGTGGCAGAGTCGTAACGCCAAAGCAAACCAGCTGCCCGCCGATAAACGCAGAGTGAGAAAGGCTCTGGGAGATCTGAGGCCAGTTCACAGACTCCTGGCTGCTGGCTCCACTCCAACAAAGACCAATGATGTTTCTACCCTGGGGACAGAGAATCCTTTCAAGAATCCACACTGGCAGCCCAGCACAGGAAAGTAACTCAGCATCCCACTGTCACAAAGCACAGAACAGACGAGAAGATGGCCTGACACAACCAGTAAACTGTGGCAGACTGAAGAACGCCAGACTTTGACAGAACTTGTACTGCTTACTGCCACGGAAAGACATTCTCTCTCAAGGTCACAGAAGGATCTATCATCTGTATGAACAAAAATCCAGTATTTTATACATGTAACAAACAAAGAATCATCTCCCTCCTTCCTATTGCAGGGAAAATCCTTGTTCAGGGTATGCATTATTCATAAAGCTAGGATTTTCTTGCCTAAATGGCAGGGAGAATTCACAGTATCACAGTATAGCTAAGGTTGGAAGAGACCTCGAGGATCATCGAGTCCAACCTATAAACACAGACCCCATGACTAGACCATGGCACCAAGTGCCACATCCAATCTCCTCTTGAACACCTCCAGGGACGGTGACTCCACCACCTTCCTGGGCAGCACATTCCAATGACGAACAACTCGCTCAGTGAAGAACTTTCTCCTCACCTTGAGTCTAAACCTCCCCTGGTGCAGCTTGAGACTGTGTCCCCTTGTTCTGGTGCTGGTTGCCTGGGAGAAGAGACCAACCCCTTCCCGGCTACAGCCACCTTTCAGGTAGTTCAGACCTGGCAGAGATATTGTTCATTTGATTTTTCTGACAAGTAACATCAGAAAAGGTGCTGAGGATAATAATAGAATACAGAACCAGGTTGGAAAAGACCTTTGAGATCATCGAGTCCAACCTCTCACCCAACTCCATCTAATCAACTAAACCATGGCACCAAGTGCCTCATCCAGGCTCTTTTCAAACACTTTCAGACCAGGATAAACCAGAATAAACCAGCTTGGAAGAGACCTTCAAGATCATCGCGTCCAACCTTGTTCTGGTACTGGCTGCCTGGGAGAAGAGACCAACCTCTGCCTGTCTACAACACCCCTTCAGGTAGTTGTAGGAAACAGTAAGGTCACCCCTGAGTCTCCTCCTCTCCAGGCTAAGCAACCCCAGCTCCCTCAGTCTCTTCTCATAGGGCTGTGTTCCAAACCCCTCACCAACTTTGTTGCCCTTCTCTGGACACGCTCCAGCAAGTCAACGTCTTTCCTAAACTGAGGAGCCCAGAACTGGACACAGTACTTGAGGTGTGGCCTAACCAGTGCAGTGTACAGGGGCAGAATGACCTCCCTGCTCCTGCTGGCCACACTGTTCTTAATGCAGGCCAGGATGCCATTGGCCCTCTTGGCTGCCTGGGCACACTGCAGGCTCATGTTCATCCTACCATCAACCAGCACCCCTAGGTCCCTCTCTGCCTGGCTGCTCTCCAGCCACTCTGACCCCAGCCTGTAGCTCTGCATGGGGTTGCTGTGGCCAATGTGCAGAACCCGGCACTTGGATGTGTTCAATCTCATGCCATTGCACTCTGCCCATCTGTCCAGCCTGTCGAGGTCTCTCTGCAGAGCCTCTCTACCCTCCAGCAGATCAACTCTTGCCCCCAGCTTGGTGTCGTCCGCAAATTTACTGATGATGGACTCAATGCCCTCATCCAGATCATCAATAAAGATGTTAAAGAGCATGAGGCTCAGCACTGATCCTTGGGGCACACCACTACTGACTGGCTGCCAGCTGGATGTGGCACCATTCACCACCACTCTCTGGGCTCAGTCTCCAGCCAGTTCCTAACCTAACGCCGTGTGCTCCCGTCCAAGCCATAGGCTGACAGCTTGGCCAGCAGTTTGCTGTGGGGAACAGTGTCAAAGGCCTTGCTAAAGTCCAGGTAGACCACATCCACAGCCTTCCCCACATCCACCAGGTGGGTCACCTGATCATAGAAGGAGATCAGGTTGGCCAGGCAGGACCTGCCCTTCCTAAATCCATGCTGGCTGGGCCTGATCCCTTGGCCATCCTGTAAGTGCTGTGTGATTGCACTCAAGATGACCTGTTCCATAATCTTGCCTGGCACTGAGGTCAGGCTGACAGGCCTATAATTCCCTGGCTCATCCAACTGGCCCTTCTTTTGGATGGGCACCATGCTGGCCAGCTTCCAGGCTTCTGGGACCTCTCCAGTGAGCCAGGACTGCTGGAAAATGATGGAGAGCGGCCCAGCCTGCACATCTGCCAGCTGATGTAACTACATTATACAAGCAAACCACATACAATTACTGCATTTGAGTATATCATTTTCACTTGCCTCAACTGTATGATTAAAATATCCCAGTGTAATCACATATTAGTCAATACTGTAATAAAAGTAACACAACAATGCAAAGATAGCTGGCATAACAATGAAGAGAAAGTTGAACTGAGATGTTAACCTACTACAAATGGATAGCATTTGATTATTGAGAAAGGCATCTGATGGCAAAATGAAGCTTAATTAATCTTCCTTTGGCAATTAGTTTGATCAGTACAAAGATGCCTGAGTCTAACCTACAAAATCTAGCATTTCTGTTGAGCACATGGCTTGTGACTGGCAAAGATGGCAGGTGGCCACTGCCATGGAAAAGAGGATGTGGATTATTCCTGCCTCCTTCTACCTGTCACCAACCAGTGTAATGTCCCTAAATTTGTGTATGAAATGCTGTTATTAATAAATCATGGGGCTATGAAATGTTAAGTCAACACTACTGGGTTACTGACACTACTCTAGTAACCAAAATGAAAGCATACACAGCAAGTATAGAATTTATTTCACTTCTGACTCTTAACAGCAAACATCAAAAGACATGAATGCTGCATTAAGACACAGTTATGTTCACTGCTACGGCTAGAGAGAGTTAACATCCTTTATTGAAAAACATGTGAAGGACTATGTTTGTTGAACTTTGAAAAGATCCATAGGGTCTAGCCATGGTTCAAACACCTTGTGAAGGTTTGGGAGGTCTGACCTTCAACACAAGAAAAGCCAAGGTGCTGCAGTAGACATCTCACCAAAGAACATCACTACTGAGAGAGTTAAGAAAGAGTGACACTATTGCTACAATGATAAAGCTAAGAAAGAACAATGCTACTGGAGGTAAAGATACAACACAATCTATGTCTTGAAGACTACAGAGTCTACATAATCTGAAAGCATAAAGGTACAAGAGATACTCTCTTCAGAAACATGAATGCACTATCCAAACATTTTGGACAGAGGGTCAAGCTCCCTACCTCAGTGCTTTGGCTGGCTACTAAACAGCACCTTGGGCAGCTGCAACTGGCAAACCACAGCAATCAGGAGTGTTAGTCAAGGAGTGCACGTTTGCTCTTGCAAGTGATTGTACCTAATAAAAACAGGGATGTTCTTCTCCTGGTAATCAATTTATTTCAATGGCACAACATTAATATTAAGAACTCTTGGCATAAATTATTATACTTAAAAGGGAATAGCTTAACAACTGAAATGCCTACTGCACTGGTGATGAAGAATGAAGCAACAGATAAAAATGGAACAAACCTGAGCCTATCATGATTGATTAGACAAATATTTCACAGGAGAACTATCCCAAAAGAAGCCCAAACTACTTTTTCAAAACAAATTATGCAGTAGTCTGTATGTGGAGTGGCTGCACCTTAACTCATAAAATCTGCCTACAGACAGAATGAAGAACAACTTTGACCAAAGACATATCCATGGATGGGAAAATTAGCAGAGACAATTATTCTGCCAAGCCAGATCAGGTGGGCACATAAAGCCAAACCTGGCAGATCAATGAAGACTCATGAACAGAGTGAGTGCCAAGAGGATGAAGCCAGACTCTTCTTGGTGATGCCAAATGACAGGGCAAGGAGTCAAAGTTGAGGCATAGAAGTTCCATGTAAATATGAGGAATTTTTTTTTTCACTGTGAGAGTGACAGAACACTGGAACAGGCTGCCCAGGGGGGTTGTGGAGTCTCCCTCTTTGGAGATACTCAAAACCAGTCTGGATGTGTTCCTGTGTGATCTGGTATAGGTGATCCTGCTCTGGCCAGGGGGGTGGATTAGGTGATCTTTTGAGATGCCTTCCAACCCCTAACATTCTGAGACTCTGTGAACACCACACCCTTGAAAAACCAACACAAAGCAGTGCCGTGTCACCTGTGCAAAAGTTTCACCCCTGAACCACCACCAATGCTGTACAACATCTCTTACAAAGCTAAGTGTGAAGGAACAGACTTCCAGAATCTGCAGAAAGGAGACTATGCATTCTCAAGGAAGACTTAGATTTTTGTTCATTTTTTCAAGAGCTGTTTTAAATGTTGTACACCTATCATTTTATCAGTAATAACACATTCTTAGAAACATAAGCATTTAGGAGAAAATGGTTAAAACCCACAATATTTTTCTGGTATGGTTATATTATCATATGAAGTGTATTTCTCATTTTATATGCAGCAACAATTATATATAACGAGAAGAGAAGAGAAGAGAAGAGAAGAGAAGAGAAGAGAAGAGAAGAGAAGAGAAGAGAAGAGAAGAGAAGAGAAGAGAAGAGAAGAGAAGAGAAGAGAAGAGAAGAGAAGAGAAGAGAAGAGAAGAGAAGAGAAGAGAGAGAAGAGAAGAGAAGAGAAGAAGAGAAGAGAAGAGAAGAGAAGAGAAGAGAAGAGAAGAGAAGAGAAGAGAAGAGAGAAGAGAAGGAGGACCAGGTTGGAAGAGACCTTTGAGACCATTGAGTCCAACCTATCATCCAACACTATCTAATCAACTAAACCATGGCACCGAGCACCCCATCAAGTCTCTCCCTAAACACCTCCAGTGATGGTGACTCCACCATCTCCCTGGGCAGCCCATTCCAATGGCCAATCACTCTTTCTATGAAGAATATATATCTATCACAGTAAACATCATGATGCCCATGAAAACTAGGCAGTTGTCTTTTCATTGACAAGCTGCTGACATGTTTTACTGTTTTATCAAAAATTATCTTTTAATATCTTGGATGCTAATGCTTTACTGTCTTCACAATTCCCAACTGTTTTCCTGTTTTCCACACAGCCATTACAAAGAAGGCAGTTGCTATCTCAGCCTAAACTGTCAGGTGCTCCCAGCAAGGTATTTTATGCACCCAGGAGAAAACAAGTGGTTTTCCTCATCCCATTTCTACAACCACCACCTCTCTTACCGCTCTCTGAAACCACATTCACAGCCATTGTTGTTATATCCTGAATGCAGGCCGCTTGAAATCCTGCAGGAGGAGTGCCGTAGGTGCTCAGTCCAGTTGCTTGGTTGATGTATATTGTCTTACCCGACGAAGCATCAAAATCTTGCAGCCAGTCAGAAGACAAATCATTCCTGGGATCACCTGTGCCCGTGTTATCTGCAGAGAATTCCCAGTTACTCAGGGTGGTATCTTTCAAATTCTGTTCTGAGGACTCATCTAACATACTTTTGTCTTTACACATGATGTTAACACAGTCCGTTTCAGCAGGTAATGATAAAACACTGCTTGAAGAGACTATGTACTCCCCTTCTGCGTTGATGAGTGGAGATGGGTTGACCGCACTCTGCATGCACTCTGCTCTCCCAATGTCTGATTGCCAGCATGCATCCTCCGTAGAAATGATGTGATTACATTCACTCCTTTCCCCCACTAAGGATTTGTATGTTTCACAAGCATCTGACAAATGATCATTTCTTGAAGATTCAAGATCACAAGAGTGGTCTTCTTTTCTACACAAATCTGTTTGGAATTGTTCACCAACTTGTTCTACTTCTTTGTGATCACTTTTCATTCTGGACAGTTTGGATGATAGTGATCCTGGAGATCTTCTACAACTGGTAGTTTTTTTACTAACCTGAGAGTAATCTGACAATGTCAGAGGACTCTGACAAAGAGCTCGCTTGTCCTGTGAGGTTTCTCCACTGCAGAACAAAGTGTCTCCCAAAGAACCAAAAACTTGGCTATTACTATTAGAATCTGTACCTTCCACAGCTGGAGCTTCACAAGAGCTCACGTTACTATGATTGTCATTCTCATGCATTGAAAAGTCACACTCAGCTTGTGAACTAAAAACTGGGAGGCGAAACTCCCTCTGCTCTGATGATGACTTTGGTGGTGTACGCTTGACTCTCCCATAACATCTCCTGAACTTTTCTAATGAACCCAGCTGCATGGACCAGCTTGGCTTCTTAGAGCTCTGAGATCGTGGCACACTTAATTGTCTTCTAGTGCTTTTTAGAACCTTCCTGTGAGGAACACCCAAAGAAGGTGCCAGTGGCAACCGAGTAAAATCCAATGTCTCATGTCTTTTGCTGGTGGCAACAGGCATAGCTGTCTCCTCACTCACCTCCTTTGACAAAGTTTTGTTATTTAACCATTCCTTACCACCAGCCATGCATACCTCTCTGCTGTAAGGAGATACATATTCTTTACTTGTGTTATTGGAAATATCCTTAGCATTTAAAGACTGAACAGGAAAACTTGCTTTGCGGCAAAATATACCCTTGGCACTGACAGGGCCAGGTCTACACTGCATGTCAACATTTGTTTCTGTTTGTTCACGTTCAGGCATGGCACTTTGCAGAACACATGGTGTGAGGCCTGTAGAGCCCAATTTTATTGGTGCTGAACCAGGAGCCCCTCTTCCAGCATCATCTATCACTTCAGCTCTTTCCTCATCTCCTCTTCTTACATTACAAGGTCTCATCAATGAACTCCCAGAGACAGTTCCGGGTCCCATTGTTGATTCGGTAGGGTCTTCTCTCTCACATGGCAACTGAGCAGCATTGCTGTTTAAGATACGGACTGTGTTGTTTTCCTGAGCTGCTTTGCCTTGCTGGTTTCCCACATCCTTTGTGTGAATCCCTGCACAATGCTGCAGGTCAACACAACTGTCTGTTTTTCTCATTTCTGGCCTGGCCTCTCCACTGAAAGAGGAATGAAAATTTTCTGAAGGTTTCAGATGAGTACCAAACCCCTTTTGGGAAGCATTAGTGTTTTTTGGCTCCTGCTCTAAGGTGTTTGATATACTGAAACCAGAAACTGTGTCATCTTTGCTGGGCAGTGGAATGTCTGCTGTATTGTTTCTACATGGATCAGAAGGTTCAGCACTCTTCTGATCTGGGGCAGTTTCAGTTTCCTGTAGGTTTTTATTTGACTCTGTAAGACCTGAAGACTTTTTTCCAGGAACAGATTTCCTTTTGACATCTTTTGATTGCAAGCTGCACATTTCATAGGAATCCACAATTTCGCTGCATGCTTTCTTAAAGCTGTCTTGGATGCTCTTCTCATTAGAGATTGAGGGCTTCAGAGCTGGAGCATTATGCAGACTAAAGTCATTATCTTCATTAAATTCTCTGATGTCCTCACTACACGGTTCAATAAATAAATGTTCTCGTTTCAAAAATCCCTTCACTCCTTCCTCTAGGCAAGCTAGAAGGACATCCCAGTTCTGAAACTCGATTAGAGTCTTTGCGGGTTCCAGACAAACATCGTAGTCACTGTATGCACAAGTTACATTGAGGATAAAGATCCCATACAACTCTGGGCCACAACGATGGCGACCAGGGCTTGAACTGGCTTGTCTGCTCGCAGGGCCACTTTTGGCCTTGCAAATGACACTTTCTTTCCTTAATAAAAAATCCATCAGTTTATGTAGTCTTGTCTTTAAAACAAGCCTTCTATTGACATACAAGAACTGCATATTCCTGTTGTAATGCCCTTCAGTACTGATATAACCACTGAGCTCAAATCCCCCAGACTTATGCTTTATTTCTCGTAACTTCTGAGATCTGCTCAGTCCATAAAGCTGACAAAACCGAGAGTATACATCTCTTGTCTTAGGGAGCTGAAGCACCATGGAACAAGAAACATCGTTCCTTAAAGAAAATGAAACAGAGGGATGCATCAGTGAAACAGCCTCTACCTTCTGTCTCACTCTCTCAAATTCCAACACAGGATCCATACACTTTCTCCTCACTGGTAACTGATAAAACAGATTACATACAGTGACTGTTGTTCCACCACTTGGTCTGCTCAATTCAGCTTCGCAGACTTCCAGTGCTTGCCCATTGTGAAACAGTTTCACAAATGTTTTCGCTGTCTTGCTGGTCTTAGATGAAACTTCCACTACACTGGCCATGTTGGTTATGCTTGCCACAGCCTCCCCTCTAAAGCCATAGAATGTCAGGTTCTCCAAGTCTCTCACTGAGCTGCACTTGCTGGTGAAGTACCGCTTTCCCATTGCATTTAAGTCCTCTCTCCCCATCCCAGAGCCATTGTCCACCACCTGGATCTTAAAAGCTTCCAAATCCACCCTGACAGCGATACATGTTGCTTTGGCATCGATGCTATTGAGGACAAGCTCCTCAACACATTGCCCCAGTGAACTGATTGTCACTCCAGAACGCAGCCTGGCTCGCACATCTTCCACCAAACATTTGATCATGTCAGAATCAGACAGACGAGAAACTCAAGAAACTGCAAGGATCTCACTCTTCCATGTTCCTCAGAGCAACAACCTGAGAGGAAAAAAAAAAAAAAGAGTTAAAAAAAAAGGCTTGAAACTACTTCCATTTACTGCATTCACTCTCATAAATACACCTTTGGTATTCAGAGGCTTCTTCAGTAGCTACTTTTCTGGTCAAGCTTTGAGTACATCTTGTTGGTGCCTTCAGTGTAAACTGAATCTGAATCTATGCTCCTTACCACATGTATGATTCTCAGACTTAGCATACCTAAATCAAACTACAACCACAATGAAGTGAAACTCAAAGGATCAGCAAGCAAGAGGGTTCCTCTTCCACTTATATAAGAGAAATATAAAGTAAGCATCACCAAAAACCAGGTAGAGAGCTGCTTTTCTCTCACTTTTACCTCAACGTCCTCACATAAATTTAGCATGCCCCATTCTGGCCAAAGAGTTCATTTGCCGCAGTTTGTCTGAGAAAGGACTGAAGGGGGCTTGGGAACGGGTGTGGAATACCGAGTAAGCTGTTCGTGTGCAAGAGGACCCACTCTTTTCCACTCCTTGATGCCTGCTGGCTCCTCAGCAGTACCTGCGGGGGCATGTAACTCTCCCTCGCGCCCGCACTGCTCCCCGCGCAGCTCGCCAAGAGGCGCCCGGCTGTATCACCGCTATCCGGTGCCCGGCTGTATCAATCACCGGGATCCGGGGGCTCCCTAGCTCCAGGGGCACGTAAGGGCACCGCGCGCCTGGCGCAGGCTCGCTCCCCTTGCTGTCCCCGCCGTGCGCAGGACTGAGTACGCCCTGCCCTCGCCGCCGGGGCCTCCGCCCGCGACAAACAGCGCCCGGAGCCGGGCGGCCGCCGGGCCGGGGCGCGGGCAGGAGGGGCGGCCCGGGCAGGAAGGGCGGCCCTGCTGTAGCGGCAGCGCGGAGCGGAGCGGCGCGGAGCGGCGCGTCCCCCACCCGCAGCCTCACCTCCTCGCGCACCCGCCAGCCTGCGGCGGGACGGGCGCGGGGCGGCCCCACAACGGCCACGGCGCGAGACCAACCGCCGCCGGCTGCCGGGCCCACGCGCGGCTCCCGCGGGAGGGTAACCGCGAGCGACGGCCTGCCTCCGGCGCACGCGCAGGAACTACCGCTCCCGACAGGCCCGGCGGCCGCGGGCAGCACCTGCTGGGAACTCGAGTTCCCGTCCGTGCTGGGCCTCCAGCAAGGAACGGCACACGCAGCACACCTTCCCCTGGCCGCTTCCCTCAGGGCGGGACCAGGGGCTGCCCTTCCGGGCCCGCGGTGACAGGTACCGGCCGCAGTCCATTGGGTGCAGCCATTCAAGCCCCCGCGCAACACACCTGGTCACACAAGACGCCAGCTCCAAGCAGTTTTATTCTAAAGGAAAAATAAAGTTCTTCTGAAACAAAATCAATCGGTTTCGAAGCATTTACAGCACAGAACAGATGCTTTCAGCAATTCTTTTTGTATCGGCATGGATTCTGTGACTTCCTTTCACGTAAGCAGGACACCACACAAATTGTGTGGGGTTCACTCATGTGCAACTGCTCAAACCCACTCTGCCGAGACGCTCAGAAACAGAGGCTGTGTCCCTAAAAAGCCCCTTGAAGCAACAGCAGCAGCGCTCTAGCTGCCAGAGTTCTGCGAAAGGCTGAGAGTTACACTAACAGTGCAAGAAACAAATAAATTAGACGTGTAGTAAAGTTCTCTAGAGCTGCATTATCGGCTGACTGAACACGAAAGGATGAGGGGAAACATGCTGTGCAGGCAGATCCTGCTTCGGATTTTGCTTCTTCCCAAAGCTATTTCACAATCTGGAAGTCCTTGTGCTCCAGCGCCGCGATCTCCT
The DNA here is from genome assembly GCF_026170545.1 of Melanerpes formicivorus. Lineage (NCBI taxonomy): Eukaryota > Metazoa > Chordata > Aves > Piciformes > Picidae > Melanerpes > Melanerpes formicivorus. The sequence continues at coordinate 1,779,039 of NW_027142442.1, forward strand.
TCTCATTGCTGAAATCCGCCCGGCTGATGCGGGACTGGGGGCTTCCTATCTTCCGAAGCCAGTCCTGCAGCTCCCGCACCCTGGCAGTCGGACCCTGAATCTGCCCTTGCACGGTGCCGTGGCTAGTGTTCTGGACCCAGCCAACGAGTCCGAGTCTCTTAGCCTCCCCCTGAGAAGACAACGTAAAGCAAAATGAGACAACCCTGTAACATTTACATGGGAGAGTCAATTTCACAGGTAAGACGCAGACCTCCATGGTAGTTCCTACGGCTCAGGCTGCAGGAAAGCAGCAGAGAATTGACCGATTGCTCACTGGGGGCTTTTTTCCACGCGAAAAACTGGGGCTTACACACGCTTTTCAATAGTGCTTACATAACCCAGTACAAGCTGCCAGCAGCACCGAGGCAACAGCTCCCATTCAGAAGCAGCTGTAGCCCAGGCCGTGTCCGTGTCCCGACAGACCCCAGGCCGGTTCACCGGCTCACCCCCACAGGGACGCGCTGGCAAAGCGGACGGCAATCACCTCGCACCCGCGGCGGCAGCCCGACCCTGGGGAACGGGTGCACCGCGAGAGGACGCCTCACCCCGCCCCGCACCTGGGTGTACTTGCGGAAGAAAACGCCCTGCACTTTGCCGAACACCTCGTAATCCACGGAGAGCAATCCCTCGCCCGCCTCCATGGCGGCGCCGCAGATTCACCTCCTGCCGCCGCCACTGCCGCACCAGCCGCTGCGCCTGCGCGACGCGGCTTGCGCCTGGGACGGGACCTCCCCCACCCCTGTGACCAATGGAGAGCCGGGACCCGAGATGGACAGGTTCGCCGATAACGCTTCATGCACAACGCCGTTTGGCCGCTTTGCAGCGGGGTCGTTCCTGCCGGCTGTAGAGCTGCTGGGGTCCTCCAGAGAGCGGAGTGGAACGGGCGCGTTGCGGAGGAACCATCGAGGGGCCAGCCGCCGGTGAGAGCGGCGCGGGAACTGCCATGCGCGTGCCTGTCTCCAGGCAACCGCCGTCAACACGGCGCCCGGGGCGGGGGCGGCGGCGCTGGGCAGAGCTCCGCGCCGCCCCGCAGCGAGGGTGCAGGTAGCAGCAAGAGGTGTCGGGTTGCTCGGGCGATGGGAGACCGGCAAGTGAAACGGGTGGCGACGCAGCTTGCCAAGAAGGCCGGGTGGAGTGCCCGCTGCAGCCCCGCAGGTAACCCCGCTCGCCCTGTGAGGCTGGCCTGCGGCGTGGGAGCCTGCCGCTCTTCAGGGCGTGCCCTAGAACGAGCCACGGGACGATGGTACTGAGCTTTACCGGGCGCCTGCTTGTCAGACCTCTCCGCCACACTGGCGGAGCTACGGTGCCCGAACTGAAGGGACATGTCATGGGAAGCACCGTGGGCTTGTCTAACAGTTTCTCTGGCAGTACGACATATTTCTGCTACTACCATAATAAAACAGCTTCCTAGATGGAAGGAATGTAAGGATTTATAGAAACCAGAAAAGTTACAGAACCTTTGCTGATATTGTTATAGACTCTCCTTGTAGCCTCCAGGTGTAAACTGTTAGGAAACGATTGTCCCGTTTTGGATAAGATAGTCTCTAATGACTTCACTTCTAACCTCAGGCTCTTTCTCAGGCACTGAATGGCTTTGTTTCCACCAGCAGATTGTGTGGTGGGAGCTGCTAAGCTTGTTCCCCGTTCTCAGCTGGAGCACCAGGACAACCTTCATCGTGAATTCATATCTGACAAAGAGGAAATTTTAAAGGATCTCTATGCTCGAAAGAGTCAAAGCTATTCGTATTCTCAGTCTGCAGAAAGCAGGCATGGAGGCTTCTGTTCAGCTGGACTGCAGAGCAAGTATCTCACAAGCCAGACCAAGACTCTGCCAGTTAAATTAGTAGCCAGACAGAAAGAAGGAGTAGACCGTTCTTATCCTCTGAAACCAATTCCTCACAAGGGTGTGAGTGTTCTAGTGTTTAAGACAGCACAGCTCAGAAGTTCCCCATGCGTGGAGGAAGTTCCAAATGGTAGTCCTAGCTCAATGAGCAAACAGAAGCCTCCAGCAGGGAGATCTCAGCTAGATGCAGAGCTCTGTCCTTGGACAGCAGAGTCTAAACAATCAGCCTCCCATCTACACAGGAGAGAGCAGGCCTACATCCTAAAGTTGGAGGCAGATGGACAGAACCTGGAAGAGAAAATTCGAAAGAAAGAGGCCCTCCTCAGAGAGAAGCTAAGGAAAACAAAGGAGGAGCTTAGGAGGATTCAAAGAGAAAAGGAGCTTATTGAGGCAGAGGAAAGAAGAGGCAGAGAAGCAGGGAGGACCCATGAGCAAAAGGCCACAAGACACCCTGAAGAAAAAATGTTGAGAGTTGCTGTCAGGCCCAGCGATGGGGTCTCCCCTGAGGTACAGTCTGCAGAGACCACTGTCCCCAAGCCTGGCACCACCCTCCAACCCCAAGAGCTGGCTAGGGGGAAACTCAAGAAAGAGCGGCTAGTGGCCAGCAACAGCAAAATTCAAGACCATGTACCTATGGAGCATTTAGCCTCTTGTTCAAAGCTGGCCCCAAAATGTAGCCCTTCTCCCTCTGCCCTCTCAGAGCAAGATCCTGGTGGCCACCTGTCTCCAGAGGTGCTGTACATGCAGCCTGCCAGCACTGCAGAGCACAGGGACCTCGGACAGTGCAGCTTTTGCGGACGTAAGTTTCTCTGTGCCAGGCTTGAGAAGCACATGAGCATCTGCAGCAAGAGCCAAGGCTCCAGGAGGAAAGTGTTTGATTCCAGAAAGGCCAGAGCTAGGGGCACAGAACTGGAACAGTATCAGCAGAGCTCAGAGACATCTCAGGTAATGTGCAGTCCGTTTTCCTCCCTTGATCCACATCTACTGCTTGCATTCCTTCCACTCCAACATCTAATTCTGACTGAGATGTGTGCACCTTCATAGCTCCTTGCTGTAGTCGGGTTGCAGATACAGGCTGGGTTTGCTGCATTAAAGCTCTGTGACAGGGGTTGTGGGGAACTGACTGAAAATCCAGGTAATAACATAGGCTGCTAAAACAAAAGCAGTGAAAACTGCTAGCTCTGTTTCTGCACAGCAGCTATAGTAACCCTCTCCAGTTCCTGGCCCTTCTGTGTTTCTAGTTATTCTCAAGCTCTTTCAAAGCATTGAAGTCTCTATCAGTATTTCCTTCAGATCTTCCTTGGCATTGGTCTTTGTGGGATTCAGCTTCTCAGGGGGGTGGGTGTGTGTTTACATCAACAGGGAATGTCCAGCAGTGGGTAACTTGGGTTGGAGCCTGAGTGTGAGGCTGAGAATGGAGAGTGACAGTGGTGCCAGCTGCTCTGCCTTTCCCTTCTGCAGAATGAACTATCCATAAAGAACGACTGGAGACGGAAACACGAGATTTTCATCCAGACCTTGTGCCAGACCCGCCAGGTGCAACAAGTCCTCTCCAAGGGAGGAAATGTGTCTGACCTGCCCCTCCTGCCTCCCATTGAAAGTCCAGACTATGTCACTTGTCCCTACTGCAGCCGCCAATTTGCTCCCCGAGCAGCTGAGAGGCATATTCCCAAATGCAAAAACATCAAGAACAGGCCCCCACCACCCAGGAGGCGCTGATGAGGTGGTGTCCAACTCTACCTGCTGCTAAGATTCCCTGCTTGCTGCTAGCTTTCCAGCTGCCACACTCATGCACTCAGCCTCACCACTGGCTGTGAGCATTGAGCTTGTGTGTACAGCCAGCAATCAGCTTAGGACATAGAAGCAGAATACAACTTTTGTACTTTGACCTGTGCCCTTGATTGACCCATGCAGGGTGCCCCTCTGGGGGGCCACCTCACCCACCCAGTCAGCTCAGCAGGGGAATTTCATGTAGGTGTCAGGTTGTCACTGTTCTATAAGGTGAGCAGGGAAGAAGCACTGTTCCTACAAGCAGTCTTGGGGACAGTGAGGAGGAGCAAACCTGCCCTTAGAAAGAGGCTGTTCTTCAGAATCACATTTTGCCTGTAGGTTAGGGAGGAGGCTTTTTTAAATCTTGTGTTTTGTTTTGTTTGTTTTTGTTGTTTGTTTGTTGTTGTTGGGGTGTTTTTGTTTTGTTTGGTTTTGGTTTTTTAAATGAGTAATGCCTTATGTGAAGAGAGCTACTCTTTAGCCTGTCAGTGGCTGCAGACTCCAGGTTTTTGACATCTTCAAACTCAAGAGAGTAGTGCTGCTCATGAGAAGAGCTGAGCCAAATAGAGCATCTGCCTTTTGCTTGCTCTGCAGGTGCAGATGTTCACCCCTGCACATGTTAACAATGACAGTGGCTCTGGCTTGCATAGCATTTTTATTGTAGATACCTCCAAATGGTTTGGATGTGAGGGGTTCCTCATTGTTTGCCACAGAAAGGACTCTACATTCTTCAGAACTATTTAGAGAAGGCATTTGGAAAAGTCAGACAGAGGGAGGGGAGGAATCTAAGAGTCCTGGGGCTGTGTCTTACCAGCTAGAGATCTGTAACATTAGAAATCAACTGATCTGCACAGAACAGCAGAGGTACTCTGTTCAGGCCCTTGAGGCAACAGAACAACCATCCCAATGTGTTACTTACCACATACAATAGCTGGAACTTAGAACCAGGAAAGGGCAGAAGGAAGAACTATTTAAATACAGAAGATCAAAAATAGGTCATGAATAAGGGCAGATGAAGTCAGGTTTCTAACCAGCAGATGAGTGAGGTCATAGAAGAATCTTGCAAAGACATTACCAAGGCAAGGAGCTTACATTGTTTCAAGGAGACTTAGAGAACATTGTGGAAGGGAGCATACAGCAGGAGTCAGAAATTAAGAATGATGCTACAAGAGCACTTGTTCCCATCCTCAGGCTTCTTTTCTAAAGTGTGAGGAGTGTATCTCTGACAGTTCTGTGTCTCAGTGTAGCACCTGACAGAACTGTGAAAGAATTTTCTTCCCTTGATTCCTGATTGGTTTTTTAATTCTTGAATATCCATCCAAAATGTTCAAGAGCTGCTACACTTTAAAAAACAGACCAGACACATCCTGCCCCTAGACAGTACACTAAGGAACTTCACATCAGAAACCCCATTAGCTCTTTCACCTTCAGGGTCAAACCAACAAGTAGATTTAATACAAAGCAATGGAGTTTTCCTGCAGGCCAAGTTGCTAGGGACCTCTAAAACACAAGGCTTGCAGCCTTCTTACTCTACTTCTTTTCATCCTAGCTGCTGCAGTGGTAGGGAATTATGACAGAAACACACCCCTTATTTTGCTTTCTTCTTGAGATACAAGGTAGTTCTTGCTGATTTTGGCCTCATACTAAAGCTCTTTGTCACACCAGTTAACAGGTCTTTGAGGGAAAAAATGTGTCCTACAGACCCTTATAACTGGTGACAGTTCCTGCAAGTTTCCAAGTCAGTTACTCTTCCAGGTTCTGATTTTTAATATATTAAACTACTTACTTGGTGTAAAAGTTGTTTTAAATGGTCACAGAGTGTTTTGTGTTCCCAAAGCAAGAATGACAACATTGTATGAGAGAGTTGCAACAGGAAGCAAACATGGAACAAAAAAATTCCAGCTGCTCCTTGTGAGAGTTTTTCAGTAATGTAGGAGCAGCTGAGGGAAACCTAGAAAAAGTGACTAAACAGGAATAGTCAGGAGCAGAATACAAAGAAGCACTCTAGCCTGTGATGGATGAACCAGACTCCTGAAGGAAGTTGGAGAGCTTCTGACCTATAGGTATGTGGGCAGAAATCTCAATCCCTTAGCACACCCTACAGTGTGAAGGTCCCATAAAGGGTCAGTGCTGCACTGGGCCAGCCAGGTGCGAGTGTACAAATCTAGAGGACAAAAAAACCTGGAGAGAACTCAGAACAAAGGAAAATAATTTGCTATATCAAATTGATTAGAGCAGCAAGACCAATGTTCACTTCAGACATACACAAGAGGTAAACCAGAAGCTTTATACTAGCTTCCTTGAATTAATAAAAGGTGTAACTGAATTAAAGTAGTTAAGAAATTCAGTACCATTGCCTGTCCTGTAACATTAACTCCATTTCCCTTGCACCATCTTTTACTGACTCTGTTTAGTGGACCCTAAAGGTCAGCAGAGTGCACATGGTGATGGGACAGATACATACAGAAAAGCTTTTGATCCTGTAAAGCAAATCTATCTACTGGGGACTTCTTTTACATGGCAGGCAAACAGCTAATGTGGAGACTGAACCTACAGATTAAACAGGAGTTAGTGAAATTACATCACCAGGCTTCATTTGCTATCTTTGTTTCTGGACTAACCCCAGGCAGCTCACCTCTTTTTGCTGAGCCATCGTTTCAGCTCAAGACAGGCATCAGTATCCAGAAAGTGTCTCACAGCTAGTTTAAAATGTAGTAACAGGTTAGCCAAAGCATTAGGCTCAGCACGGAGATTTACCCTGCTGCATTGTGATCATGGTTAGTGTTACCCTGGCACTACTCAACCTACATTACACCAGCTCAGCTTCCTCTTCTGCTACTGCAGTACAATCCCCCTCTTGGAGACATGCTGCATTTTTGGCATCCAGCTCTGTGGGGACTGTAAGTCTTTAACCCTCTTCAAGGCATTTTACAATTTACTAAAAACCCTGATGCCAAGTTAGAAGTGACAGGCATTAAGTACAAGGTGCAGGAAGAGTTGGCCAAGCAGGTGTCAGGCAGGTTCTCCCTTCTGTAGGCATTAATACTCAGTAGAAGCTGTTCTGAGAGAAACATGCACAGCCTCTCTCTTCCCATTACTCATTTCCCACTTGGCACTCAGACTGTTGAAGTAAACACACACACAAAAGCCCCCTGACGTCACTTGGAGGAGATGCAGCAGCAAGGACTTGTTTTGTTGTTTGGGGTTTGTTTATCTATTTGTTTGTCTTAATGAAGGGACACAGAACCTGACACTTTTTCCCCCACCCCCACATGGCAACGAACTTGCAAGCCTCTTGGCCTTCTTCCTGCAAGCAAAAGAGCAAAAAAAAAGGTGAAACAACAAACTGCCAAATTTCCTCTTCCCCTCTTGGAAAAAAAAAAGGGCAAGCAAAAAGACTGAAGACAGGAGAATGAGTTTAAACATTTATTTAAACAGGAACTCCAAACCACTACATCCTTTAACCTTTCAAAAGAAGACAACGACAAACTAGTTTTCAGCCAGAGTGTCAGAGTAAGGCATAAGTTGTGTTCCACTATAACAACTCAGCAGCAATACTAGCAGGAGACCAACACATACAGAGCTAGCACTGCAAGAAGGGGAGAAGTAAAAAAGGTTTGAAACTGCTGAAAAGCACTTCTGCCCACTTGCCCTTCCATTTTCAGCCCAAGATGAAGGTGCTGGCTTTAAACTCCTTTTGTTTTTTGGTTGCATAGCTGGCTGGTGTGAAATCTGTGGTCTGTTAACCTGGATAGCGTGAATCCTCTAAGGCACACGTGAGATTGCAGAGCATCCTCTGTCAGGGACTCTAATCCTCCACTAGATCCAAAGGGAATCCAGTCTGTGCACCTAGCTTCCCAACTGCAGAGCACTGAGAAATGAGGATAGCAGAGCACTGCAGGAGAGTGACTCCCATCAGCGTGGTGCCTGCATGTTGGACACAGCTCAGGCTCAGCTCTTCACTCCTCAAAGGCACTTCTGCAATGTGACCAACTCAATCGTTTCCAACAGCAACAACAACCTCCAAGCCAGGACCCTAACCCAGGAACTGGCTCAAATACATATGGGGGTAAGGAGAGCAGAGTCACAAGGGCAACCAAACAATGTGGCCACGTCAGGACACCTGATGCTCACCACATTCCAGGAGGGCTGTCCTCCTGCCCTTCCTTCAATAATGATGGGTGGGCACACCAGTACAATCCTTACCCTGGACACTGCACTGGAGAGACTGTGCTTGATTCAGCTCCAAGACACTAGCAATAGGCACCAAAGAAGTATTTAAGGAGCATAAGTTGCAAGCAGAATAGTTTGGTATCCACCTCTAGAGACAAAATGGGGAATACTGGCTCCCCTAAACAGTCTCTCAAAGGAAATCCAGGAGAGGTGATTGGATATCCAACTCCAACAAATCTAAGGCAATTCTAGTGACATGCCATTGATAGGGATGGTTTAAGCCTACTGAAATCACAACCCCAGTCCCACAGCAAAGGTGAGAGGGATTGAGGACTCCTTAGAGGCTTCATGTAAGGCAGAGGAGGCTAAGCTGCTCCCAGGGATCCTAGCAATCCCAAAAGCTTAGTTCAAAGTCGTTTTGCTAATAAATTTAAGGGGAATAAAATTAACCTCATTCTGTAACAGGAAATGAGGAAATCTTGAGCATCAGACCATGCCTCTTCCCATCTCCAATTTTCTTGGGAAAGCCTCTCACTTCTAGAAAGAAGGTAAATTCCAGATAGAGACTTCTTATTCATAGTCATAGGGGAAGGCTGCATCCTGTGACCACAGCACTAATGACCTATTCAGGGTAGGAAAATGCATCCCAGCTTCATCAAAACACTGAGTGGAAAAACACTGATTATTCCCACACCCACACAGCGTGGGCATCAGGGGCTGAGCGGAACAGAAGCCAAGCAGGGAGCAGCTACAGGCTTGTGCCAGGAAGCTGGAAGCTCTGGCAAACAAGTTGAGCAGCTGGAGCAAGAAATGTGTGACTTAGTCTGAGGCCCAGATGCTTCTCATCTGGTAGGAAGTAGGTGTCTGAAACTGAGAACCAGAGATCCCATCTCAAACAGTCCCCACTACCACTGCTGGAAATGACACCTCATTCACTCATGTTGGTGCATTGCCTGGAAGCTGGAAAGCTCTAGGCACCCAGAATGAAGCCTATAAACTCTGTCTATACAGACCACTGGACACAGCCATAGGGCCAGAAGCTGTGCCCCAAGGCCAGGGACATGCTGTCTACCACTGTCTCCTTAACAGGAAGATCTCCACTGCCTCCAGAATGAGACACTATCTGCTCTCTCTGCCCCTGAGCAGAGGGGAGCAGCCTCACCCGCGGGGCCTTACCATGTGCTAGGGAGAGGATCCTAGTCCTTCAGCCCTCTGAAGTAAAGGTGGTGAGTCTTAAGGTTCAGCCAGCTTTAGTACGAAACACGTCTCCTCCTCTCATCTAGAGATGCAGTGATGAATACTGAGGTCCCAGAGGCAGCTCCTAAGAAGCAGTGAAACAATGAAAGGGCCACAAGCAGCTACTGGAGCCGTCGCCCTAGTGGGGCCATTCTGCCTCAGGTGCAGAACTGACAGATAAGGTACAAAGAGGAGCTGCTGCTGCTTCAACCGCTGAGCTGGCCTAGAGCTCAGGGGCCCTTTCCCTCTCAAACTCACTCCTAGTTCATATCAAACGTCCATGGGTGCTGCTCCGGAGCCTCCGGCCTCGCTCCTTGCCTGCGAGTGCCCTGAAGCCAGGAAGCTGCTCTCTGCATTCGGTTAGTGTGCTGTGAAGGTAGATGGATCCCGGTGGGCTCAGGAGACTAGAGGCTGGAGCGGCACGAGTCCGTTCCCAGGAGACACCAGGAATCTGAATCCAAGTCGGGTCTCGGATCCACTTCCATCTCCTCTTTGGCTGTCTGCGTTCCTTTGGAATGAACCTCCACCTGCCAAAACACACAGCAGTTATACAAGCAGCTCTAGGACTATCTGTGAAGAAATTAGGAATGGCGCAGGAACATTTCCTATTCCATTTGGAACTCTCTGCGACATCTGACTGCCTATTCCTTCTCATCAGGCAAAGCAACAGGGAATCCCAGGTCCCTCAAGACTGGGCTGTCCTCACAGGAAACTGTTGTCTTGGCTTCATTCCTGTTGCTGCTACCAGAGCCTGCATCAGCAGCTCAAAGGAGGAGACAGCCACCACACTCAGTGCCCCCATTATGCTCTGAGAGAGACACCTATTTAAGAGCTGCTTTCTTCTGCACAGCCTCCACAATCTACATGGGAGGCCAGATCAGTGTAGTGAGCCCTGAGCATGGATGCACACCCAGGTGACGAGTCCCCACCTGCTGCATTCCCTCTGTCCCGCTGCAGAATCGCTGGAGTTGGGCACTCAGACGAATGGTTTCCTGCTGCAGCCTCTTCTGCTCCTCCAGACACTGTAAAACCAGGCCTCGGAGGTGTGTCACCTCCATCTGGAGAGCACTGCACATGCAGCCTGCCACAGGAGATGCAGCCTTCCCTTCACTGCATGGCACAGCTGGACTCAGGCAAGCAGGCTGCAGAGACATGGAGAAAGCCAGGCCAGGTTTGAGTGCAAGGCCAGGAGTCCCACAAGAAGAAACCAGAAAGGGTCACCTCATTTTGCTTCCTGATTTCCCAAACTTCTAGCAGCCAAGGTCAGCAAGCTACTAGTTGTTAATCTTCAGTACAAAGCCTTCCACCTTTTTCTGGGAGAGCTATTCCTGTCTTCCTATCACCAAAATCCATGTAGTTTACTCCCTCTTCCCTAAACCTGGGATCTGTGCCTTCTCTTGGGACTGAAAACACTTGGAGTAAGATTCTCACTGATTTCCTATTAGCTCATTTTCCTATCTCACAGCAATTTCTGCTTGCTAAATTTCTTCCTTCCACTAGGCTTCTGGCTCCTACGCTTCTCTTTTCTAATTGCATCAACTCCATTTTCCCACAGAACTGCTCTCATTATTTTCAATGTCACCAGGCCTCAGCTTTGTGTTCTAGATTCCTGTGAATTTTTCTCTTTGCAGTATCATGTCTGATTATCAACAGCCCTCTTTTCCTCATGTAGATGAATGAGGCCAATCCAATACCCTCTTCCCAGCCCTCCCTGTAATTCAAACAATGCCATTTATGGTCCCCAGGAGCTTTTGGCCAAGCATCCATTTGGGTTACATTACCCAGGGCTCTGTTTTGGACTTGTTTAATGCAACAGGTTCCTCAGAGGCAACTTTGAGTCCTTGAAATTTCTGGTAAGGAAGAGTCTCTTTCTCAGGCTCTGAAGATGCCATGCTCAGAGGAAAAGGGCTGTCAGGCATGGGGATGAATTCAGCATTCTCCAGCTCCTGGAAACACAAAAGCAGCACTGTTAGGCCTGCCTGCCTTCTGGCAGCTGCCTTCATCTCAATCAATGCACCAACACCCTCTTGTGGTAAAAAAGGCAGCGAGGCCTAAAGGGCTCCCAGCACAGCACCACAGCTCTGAGAACAGAAATTTTCCAGCAACCCTTAAAGGTGAGAGAGGCCACTTGGCTTTTCCACAGCCCAGATCCCTGTATGAAGGCGTTTCTGAGACACCACACTACCTTCCGCAGCCAGCCAGGGCAGGAGCTGCTGTCAGCACTGTTGCCTCCCTTAGCCTCTGTGGTGCTGATCCAGCCTCCCAACTCACGATCTGCTTCCATGGTTCCCCGAAAGCCTCCACTGGGATTGGAGGTCTCCGCTTCCTGTTCATTATCCTCTTCCTCTCCTCCTCCAGTTGTGGAGCTCTGAGCCACTAGCAAACAAGAGCAAAAACTTTGTACTTCACCCACCTATCCTACTCCTGTGGACAACCCACAGTGGGAGCAGAGAAGATACAGAAATTTGGGCTGCATGGCCAGGGTGAGAGCACATGCTAGCAGCATCTACCTTGACAGCTTATCTCCTAGCACACCTTCCCCAAAGGGTTTGTGCAGCTTTATGGCTCCAGCCCTTCCACAGGTCCAAGAAACTGGACTCCATCTCTCCAGCTGCACCATAGCCTCTCTTTCCTTATCAGCTCCCTTCAGTGAATTCCTCTCAGCTTTTTCTTGAGTTCCTCAACTATAAATGCATCATTGTGTCCATGTTCCTGCCCTGTTTCAGGTCCCTCTTTCCCAGCTTTGGGCTCTCCCTTCCTATGCATGGCATCAACTGGATTTCATTCCTTGGAGCTCTTCTGTGCGACCTTTCAAAGTGAAACCATGCTGCAGGATCAAATTGCACCCACCACACTGTGGACTTAAACCACAGCTCCCCAGGGCAGGTTACTTACCAGTACCAATGGACAGGCCACTGCTGTTGGAACGGATTGTTTTAGAGTTCAACACCTTTTCTGCAAGAAGAGAAACATGCTTTCAGTCAGAGTGCTGCATGGAAAGCAAAACAAATCCTACACCACCACACAACAAAGCCTATGTTGCAGGCCTAGAGCTCAGAGAATCCTGCTGCATTCCCCCCCAGCAGCCTGGCCTCTTCCCAGGCAGATTCACAGTCTAGGTCCTGGCAATCAACACGTCACCATAACCGAGATCCCCAAATTTCACCCTGAACTTACCAACAATGATGATGGTGTGCCAGCCACGGCACGACAGGTCTGGCACATGATGCAATGATCCAAATATTGGCCGAGGCCACGAGGTACAAATATCTGAGCCGTGAGCTCTCTCCGTCGATGTCATGGCCAGACGCCCATTCCCACCATTGCCCCAGGCAAAGATATGGTTGTCTGAGGAAAGAGAGATTCAGGAGCCTCAGTTTCTCAGCCTGTAATTGCTGTGAGGATCACACTCTCTCTGCTGTAACTGCTATCCCAAAGTATCTAATCCAACAGATCTCACAGGCAGCCATCAGGCTGGCACTCTGCAGCCCTACGGACAGCAACTGCTCGGTACCGCACTGGGACAACTACCAGACAGCCTCAGCCTAAGAGGATTTCTTTAGTCCACTGCAGTGCTGCAAGGGTAGTGTAAGAAATGATCAATGGGAGCCAGTTAACCACCCTGCAGATCTAATTCCAAGAAACCCATCACAACTTCGCAAAGACCCACTCACCGTCAGTAGCAGCTATGGTGAATTCATCTCCACATGAAACCCTGATCACCTGCTTACCCCCCAAGGGGCCTCCCAGCAGGTTAATTCCCAGGTGCTTCTTATAGTCCCCAACACCAAGCTGTCCGCACTTGTTGGAGCCGAAGGTCAGCAGGCGGCCTCGCTCTGAGAGGGGGAATGAGGAGACAGTCACAGCGAGGGCCCAGCTGTGGAAGCAGCCATGCATGCAGAGAACTAGCAGCAACAGCCCATGACCAGAAAGGACTCTGCTGAGAAGCCAGCCAGGTTGGGAGGGGACAGTACCAGTCAAGAGGAATGGCTTTAGCCCAGAAACACCTCCCCAGTTCCTTCTCCCATTGCTCCCCTTTTTTGATGCTGGGGGATGGGACTCCCTCAGAGCCCTGTGAATGGTGTCAGCTAGGCAAAGCTTAACTCAAACAATTCCTTTGCTATCCCAGACTATGATTCTTTCCTAAATGTCTTTTTTGCCTTTAAAAAAAATAATAATGAGGAAAGCTGACCCAGAAGATGATGAGTGTCAGCTGACCAGGAAGCAATACTGCTGAAGAACAGAGATCCTGGGTTCTCGGAGCAGCCATGAGCTCTGCTACCAAGGGCACAGCCCTCAATGTCAAGGGCCAGGTCAAAAGGGCAAAGGTAACATAAAATAACCCAGCAATCAGTATTTACTTCTTAACACACAGAACTCACCATCAATGGAAGCTGTGTGTGTCTTCCCTGGAGAAATGGTGCGGATCTTGTAGAAGGACAGTTGCTTGGCCAAAGTAAGGGAAGTGGCGTATGGCACCTCACAGTACGTCTGAGAAAAGACATGGGTAAGCACAGAGTGGAAAAACACACATTCATCAGCAAATATCCACTCAAGCAGGTCTTGGCAGGCCACAACATTAACCCAGAAAGTCACAGAATCACAGAAACATTCAGGATGGAAAAGACCCTCAGGATCACCAAGTCCAACCGATAACCCTACTCTACAAGGTTCACCCCTAAACCATAGCCCCAAGCACCACATCCAAACCACCTTTAAACACATCCAGGGTTGGTGACTCAACCACTTCCCTGGGCAGGCCATTCCAATGCCTGACCACTCTTTCTGTGAAAAATCTTTTCCTAATGTCCCAACAGGGGTATGTCATAGAACTGCCTGAATCCGTGTCACTGGCTGAGTCACCCTGGAGCAGCTCGCTATCTGCTTTGCTACTTCAGATCTGACATAAGCCCACAGCACAGACAGGAAACTGAGGAACAAACTGCCTCTTCCCTTAATCCTAGTACCCATTGTCTTGGATTGGAACTAACAATCTGGCAGAAAGCTAATGAACCCTTTGTCACTGTCACATGACCTTCATTTCCCCATAGGCTACTGACCGCTGGGAGCTGGAGCCAGGGACCTAAATGCACTTACATCGTGGTTGATTATCCCAGAGGTGCACTGATTCAGGCCCAGCTTGTTGAACTCGTTGAGTCCACATGCCAAGACTTTGCCTGTCTGGGTGAGCAGGAAAGTTCCATCACAGCCACAGTAAACAGACACAATGGTTAAGGTCTTTGGAACATCCACCTATATGGAATAAATCACAGAATTACTGAGGCTGGAAAAGATCTTGGAGATCATCAAGTCCAGCCTATGACCTAACACCACAACATCAGATAAACCATGCCACCAAGTGCCACATCCACTCTTTTCTTAAAGACATCCAGGGATGGTGACTCCATTCCTGTGCCTAATCAGCCTTTCTGTGAGGAAGTGCTTCCTAATATCTAACGTAAACCTCCCCTAGTGCAGCTTCATACTGTGCCCTCTTGTCCTGTCACAAGCTGCCTGGGAGAAGAGCCTGACCCTCATCTGACTACAACCTCCTTTTAGGAAGTTGTAGAGAGCTATAAGGTCCCCTCCAAGTGTCCTCCAGGCTGAACCACCCCAGCAACCTCAGCCTTTCCCTCCAGCCCCTAACCAGTCTCACTGTTCTCCTCTGGACCTGCTCTAGCACCTCAATATCCTTCCTTAAGTGAGGGGCCCAGAACTGCACACTCACCAGTGCCAAGTACAGAGACAGAATTACATCCCTAGTCCTGCTGGCCACACCATTGCTGACACAGGCCAAGATGCCATTGGCCTTTCATGCCACCTGAGCACACTGCTGGCTCATGTTCAGCCAGCTGTGAACCAGCACTCCCAGGTCCCTCTCAGCCAGGCCACTCTCCAGCCACTCATTCCCCAGTCTGTAGCACTGCATGGGGTTGTTGTGGCCCAGGAAAATCAACATCCCAACACCTATTATGCAGAAGTTGGCACATGGAAAACATCTGGCTTAGAGCAGTGATTCAGCCAGTTGGGGCACTGACAACAGCCAGTGCAGCTGTTTTGAATGAAGGCTTGAGAATATCATAGAATTCTGCAGCACACTGAGCCTCCAGTCACAAGGCAGAAATTGAAGGCATTCTAGACCTTGCTGCAGACAGCAGTGAGCCAGCACAGGAACCAGAAATATGGTGCATAGGCAATACTTGCCAGCTGGAGTCTACAAGCACCAGACCCAGCCAGTTGAGCAGGGCTGGTTGCAGGCTGTGTGAGTGTGATACTGTGGGTTCATAGATATTTGGCTTCCAGGTACATCTTTCTTGTTTGTAACCCCCAATGGGTTAGATTATCTCAATTACACCTAGCACTGTACTTTAAGAGTTGTTCTACTTTCAACTTGTCTTTAACTCATTATATCAAATTTAAAGACTCCCAGCCCTTTGTTCTGCTCTGAGTTTCCTCTACAGACCTGAAGTAAGCAATTTGCTATTTCCTACTATGTTTTCTACAACATCAAGTTGGGCATTTCCAGTTCCAGCATGGAGATCAGACCAATGGAACTGTAAGCCATGATGCTGGCTGGTTTACAGCTGACACATTTCTTTGCCATGAACTCTAAGGACATATGAAACAAAATAAAGCAAGGAAGCTAAACCCCTTGCAAACTCTGTATGATAACTCAGAAAATCCACCTGAGCCTCAGGCAGTTAATATTTCCAAACAGCAACTGATTTGGATTTATGCCTATGCAGATCTGGAGAAGCAGTTACAGCCCTACCTTCTGAGGGGTGTAGTGATCTTCTTCAGAATCCAAGCCCAAGCGCCCTGCATGGGTGAACACACTGCAGTTAGAAATGGCCTCATGAGGTGCCCATCCCTAAGCAATGCTACTGCCTCTCCATAGTCCCAAAGGAATCCCCCTGCACAACCAGAAACCTGATCCCCCACCAGTCCTCAAGATAATCCAATTCCACTCACAGAACAACTGCCCTACCCCCAGGGAAGCCAAGCAGCACCCTAGAGCTCCCCAGAGTAGTCTCCAGGGCTCAGTCCATGGTTCCTCATTCTTACAAGAAAAGAAAGTCTCAACAAATGATGTTCTTTGCCCCCAGGATGTACCAGACAGCCCTCATGCAGGCCCTGCATTACACACCTGCACCAAGCCACTTTCTGGAGCAGCTATATCCCTTTAGGTTCCAGGAGATTTTACCTACCATACTCTCCACAGCCCCACGTGTAAACTTCTCTGTTCCTGGTCAGCACTGCCACATGGTTGTCTCCACATGACACCTGCTCCACAGGGTTGGTAAGGAAGAAATCCAGCTGCAGAGGCTCAAGTACTTCAGAGCCATAAGCCTTGTCAACACCAATGCATCCATAATAGTCCGAGCCAAAGGCATACACCTGGCCCTCATCTAAAGGACACAAGGGAAGCTTGGTCAGCACACAGAGCTGTGTATTAACCTCTTAAGGCACGGGCAGAGCAATTTCTTCTCTGTAACCATGGTTCTCTTTAGTGCAGACAGCTCATCAGGATATGAATATGAAGTCCTCTCTTGTTCACATTAAGACAGATGATCTTATACCACAACCTGCAGCTATTTCAGGCCATCAGTGTCAAGAAATCTTGGGTGGAACCTGCTACTTTCTTCAACAGAAACCCACAAATTAATTCTCTGGCTCCCCATGTCACTTCTCCAGCACTCTGAGCATCTGAGATTTTCTCTGTCAAACCTCTGATTTTCCAGTACTGGCAAAATAAGCTGGAAACTACCTTGTCAAGAATTATTTTCATGGGTAAAGCATGATTAAAATTCTTAGCAAGACACCCCACTCAATACCTTGCTCTGTATAACGACATTGATCTATCTCCACTATCACACTTACTGTCCTCAAAACTGAGGGGCTCTTTCCCCTGTGCACAAAGCTGTTCTGCAAATCTTATTTTGAAAGCAAGCATTTCCATGTGTTGGGAGGTGCTCTCTGCTCTCACCTGTAATGCACACTGTGAAGTCATCTCCACAGGACACCTGGCGAATGGCTTTTCCCTGAAGCTTCTCAACATGCTTCGGCTGCCGGTAGGAGGCTCTGTCTCCATGTCCCAGCTGCCCGTGCAGCTTGGTACCCCCCTGCATGTTCTGCAAGACAGAAGCACCTGGTAAGGTTACAGAGCCACAGCTGCAGAGATGGCACCAATAAATACAACACTTCAGATGAACAGCAGAAGACAGCAAAGAACAAGAGGAAGGGAAAAGACTGCTGCCTGCTACATGGCACAACAGCAGGCAGCGTTCTAAATGGCAGCACAGGCGTTCAGGCAGCTATGCACAAACAAGGAGTGATCCACACTCAGGCCACCAGCTGGTGAGGAATCACAGTATCATAGTATAACTAAGGTTGGAAGAGACCTTGAGGATCATCGAGTCCAACCTGTCACCACAGACCTCATGACTAGAGCATGGCACCAAGTGCCACGTCCAATCTCCTCTTGAATGCCTCCAGGGACGGTGACTCCACCACCTCCCTGGGCAGCCCACTCCAATGATGAACAACTCGCTCGGTGAAGAACTTTCTCCTCACCTCAAGTCTAAACCTCCCCTGGCAGAGCTTGAGACTGTGTCCTCTTGTTCTGGTGCTGGTTGCTCCTTTCTCATCTGCCTGGCTACAGAACCTGCTCCCCGCTGCAGGACTCAAACTTATCCTTCAGCTTTCTGACCTACTTTTCTACATTATACTGGCCACAAAGTAACCCACAGCACCAAACAAACGCCACTGAAGTGGCCAGACCTATCAACTCTACAGGAAAAACAAAACAACTCTGAGCAGTGTTGAAGCTGAAATTAAAATATCAATAGCCAGATGAAAGTTTTCAGTGGCTGTTCTTGCAGGAACATCCAGCAAATGACTTCCAAGTTGCTCTCCTCCCATTTGGATCTCTTTCTTCTCTCACCCACTACCAGTATTTTCTCATCTGTTCTAACAGATCCTGTAGATCTGTAGGCCTGGGGAAGCCTGGAGATGCAGAATACCTCCATGACACTAACTACCTAAGTCTGAGAAGACTGGATTCAAATGTTTTGAATGTATTATACACCATCTCTTTTTTTCCTAACTGACCTTTAAAGTACCAGAGAATTCCCACTCGTCATAAAAAGCAGAGTTGTTTAGTGTAAGACACCTCTGCTTTCACCCACGAGCTGCCTTAGTGATGACACCTGTATTACAGTGATGTTACTCATCCCACCCATTCTAATCTTGGGGAACCTTCTTCAAGAATACCTAAGTCAAACAGAGCATTACAAAGCCTCCAGTGCATCTGCAGTAGTCAAGAAGGGGAGATAAAAATGTTTGACTCAGTGTCTGGGCCTACAAGTCCACCACCTACAATCCTCAAGAGCACAGCAAGTCTCCAATACACTTCCCATCACGATGGAAAGCCTCTCCCAAACACAGACTTGCCTGGGAAGAATTGGGTCAGTCCCAAAGCAGATGGCCTCACAGTGTCCACTGCAACCAGATCTGTCTTGTTCCAAGCCGCTTGTCCATCCGATTCTAAGCTTGTAAATGGTGAGCAATCTGGACTCTCCCACCCACAGCCCCTTCCTGCAGTTTCTCTCACTTACCACCCAGGTGTAGAGCTCCTTCTCCACTGTCACCACAGCAAAGTGAGTGTTACCAGCACACACCTGGCGTGCACTGCAGCCACTTTTGATGGCATCCAGCTTCTGGGGGGTGGACTTCCCACCCCCCCAGACATACACCTCACTAGTGCGTGAAGTCACCACTGCAATGGGAGCCTCATTCATGGTGCTTGACCTGCACAAGACCCCCCCAAAACACACATGCCTTTAATAACGAGTTTGTGCTCACTGTTACCACTCAATTCCCTACACTTAGCAGTTTCTCCTTCACAACCACTCATAGGGGGATTGGCCTAGATGACCTCTCCAGAGGTCCCCTCTAACCTTCACCTATGCTTCTTTGTTGAGGAGCTGTGAGGTCTCAGCTGTTATAGAGAGACTCAGGGCAAACCTGTCTCACAGCAGCAGAGAAAGTAGCCTCCAGGAAGCACTGGGAGAAGCTTACAACCCAATTTGAAAAGACCAGGGCTTTCACTGAATGGCCATGGAGCTGAAAAATTAAAACCTTACAAATGGTCATGAAATCTTGCTCAAAATACAGAAGCATCCAAAAGCTTCTAACTTCCCTCTTTGAACTACAAGCTTCTGAAGGCAAAAAAAATCTAACTCCTCGATGCAGGTAAGGATCAATTCCCAAGCAGACTGCAAAATGGAAGTTATACTCAAAGCAAACAGTTTGTGAGCAAGCCATGAAGCAAACAACTTGCCATGAAGTGCTCAGACACTACTTCCAAGTTTATGAGGGGGGAAAAAAGAGAAATGTGACAAATCAACAAAAAAGCATCTCTGTATGTCACAGAAGCTATCTGCTTCATGGAGCAACCCTACTTACAGACCTGCTGCAGGCTGTGGAGAACCTCTGCATATAACTAGTTTCATGGAAGATATTTATATCCACTTATTATTCAACATTCAGACAGTCATATCCCTCCTGTTTCAAGGGAATCTGTGTGGAAAGAGGGATCTATCTTACATGCTCAGATATACAGGCTGTAAAGTAGGACAGATTAGAGATGTATGGAACCTGCTAGGAAAGGCTCCAGCCATACATAAAAATAGGATGTCAAAGGCAGAGTGAAACATGGGACAATAACCACGTAACAGCTATGTCTTTTTCCTGTCATTTAGGGATCTTCTAAACTATACTATTCCATTAGAGTTGTCACAGGCTAACACTCTCAGCAAAGTTCCTCTCTGGACAGCTCTTCTCTCCAGACTTCCTTTCAAACACATGCCCAAACAATTACCTTGGTCGTTTATTTGGCCCATTAAGCAGTGTAACTTTCTCTTCCATCTCCCTGTGAAAGGAAAAAAACAGCATTTTAGGAAACAGTAACATTGCCCAGAGCAATTTACTGACAAGCTGCACACACAGACTGCTTTCCTTTCCAACCAAATGCTGCTCCCTCTTGGAGGAAACGTGGCAGCTGTTTACCAGCTCACAGCAATATGCAGTAAGTAGGGCAGAAGTAATGTACTGTGTAGCTCCAGAAGAGCTGAGGACAACCAGATCACACATACACTAGTATGTGGCCAACCAATACCCATGGTGCACAAAAACAACCTTAAATGGTTAAATATTATTGGGACTTGGGCTTTTACCAGTGCATACAGCAAGACAAAGCTCCAATTTTGCTGAACACCAGGGAGAAGACTCTTGGTATAAACAACTAAGCCTATTGTTCCCAAAGCAACCAATGTGGGATCCAAAGAGTCCAGAACTATGGTCTGCCTTCCATAAAAAGGTAGCACATGCAGGCTGATGGTCAAAGTAAGCTGAAATGGGTCACTCTGAATGCAACTCTCCCCAGAAGAGGGAGGCAAGAAAGAGAGAAAGCAAGAGTCTCTACATTGCATGATGTATGTATTTCAATACACTGTTTCAAATAACTATAGGAGAACCTCTATGACCAAGAGGTTCACAAGAGATTTGAAGAGCAGGCACCAGCATGCCTCAAAATGAAATGGCTCAAAGTTCTCAATACAACAGCTGCAGAGACCTAGTTCACCATACCCCTGCACCATCAGAAGACAAGACAGCAAGAATACACTTTTCTCCTAGAAAGGATGAAGTGTACTCCAACAACTGCCTCACATCGAGCCAAATTGAGGACTTTGCTACAAAATCATAAAACACCTCAGCTGGCACAAACTCTCCTGTTCTCTCAGCTACCTGTCCAGGTTTCAGGCAAGACCGTATGATTACCTCCTGCGTTTGCTGAGCAGCGGATGTTCAAGCAGCTCATCTGCAGTGGGTCTCTTCTCTGGATCCTGAAAGAAACAAAGTTCATTCTCTGGGAAATGCTCACACCTACAACCACATCCTGAGCCAAAAAACCTAGTTCAAGCCTGCATGGACCTCCTTCCCAGACTCCCTTCTGAAGGAAGATTAATTTAAATCTTGGGAACAAGCAGGGATAAATGCCAGGAACTGCAGAAGGTGCTTCCACACTCTGAAGGTATCAATACTATGTTTGCTTCCAAGAAATTAATTCCCTACAGAAAGCCAAAACCTTAAGAGACTATACTGAAACAACACTCCCACCTCTACAGCACTGTATTAGAAAACAATTGCTTCTGCCAGCCCATTAAATGATTGCCATCAGAGAAAAGCCAGCAGCCCTCCAGCCCTGCAGGACTGAGTATGTAGAGATAATGATTCCAGAGGACTAGAGGAAGGCCAGCCTTAGTAATGCCTCAGGCTTCACAAATTCCTCTGCATCAGCAGCCCTCATGTTGCAACAGGCAGGTTATCCCCTTCACTCCTGAATTCTGTAGCTTGGGCATACGGGAATGGGTGTCTGAAAATGTAGAAGTACTTCTCCAACCTGATCAAGGCAGGAATTCACCATCTGGATCAGTTCCCGGGAGTAGACAGTGGAATCAACCTCCATGGCTCGATTTCCCTGTACAATCTTCACACAAAGGTTCAGGGGATTCTAAGCAGAAACCAGAAACCAGCTGTAAAGGAACTGAATTGGACAATGTGTCCAGTGGAGAGAGATGCTACAGGTCACCCTTATTTTCTGCTTCCTTCTCTGACCAGGACACATCCTTCTTCTTCCCTGCCTAGCAGATTCTCCAGAAACCTAATAATAATTTCTGCAGAAACAGTACCTCTGATAGCTAGGACTTAGTGACAACACCCAGCTTTCCACCAGCTTCCCTAACAGTGCAGGAAGGACATGTTTTTCTGTGCATGGTATCACCTGTGCAACATACTGCCACTGAAACACTGCACAGCAGCCAAACTCCTGGGGGGTCAGCAGCCATGGTGAGAGGAAATCAGGAGAGGATGGAATGCTCACATTGGTTCTTGGAGGGTTACAGAATCTTGCACCATGGCAGCTGGCAGCTTTCACCAGGTTGTGCTATGGAATGGGAAGTGACAGGTAACAGCCAGCAATGCCTCCCTTTCACCCTTCCCATGCCAACTTCACCACACTTCTCTTGCACCCAAACTTTGCAACAGGATTAAATCCATAGGCTAGAAGTTTTGCCTACAAAATGCTGCACAGAAAATTCACAGCTAGTAATGCTGGGGAAAAAAAAAATGGTGAAAAGACAAGAGTGACAAACTTCCCTCCTGCAGAGAAAAGGGCGCTTCATTCACAGCTGTGATACAAACTAGCCCAAGTATGTGCTAAACCCAGGGCTGCAGACAAGGGTGGGTTTGGTAGAAGGCAGAGAGGCATCTAAAATGCAGGGTAGGGGAAATCACATGGACATTCTCTCAGCACTCCCAGGCCACTGATTCCTCAACCAGTAGATTTGAACAATGAAAGAAATAAGAGTTAAGAAAGCCATAAGACAAGGGTGAATCTTAGGGTGATATAAAACAAAGTTCCTCAGTCCATCCTGGTTTGCAGACTTACAGTAGCATCAAAGGTCCTCTTCAGAGTAAGCAGCTCAAAGATGACACAGCCCACAGCCCAAATATCTGATTTGAAGTTGTATTTCACACCCTGGCAGAGTTCTGGGGACATGTAATATGGAGTTCCCACCAGCTATGAAAAAAGAACATTTGAAAATCAGAAATGATTGAGCAGCCTTCCATTCAGGAACTCTGCAGCCATCATGTTTACACAAGCCCATGAGCATCAGAGCTAGACACAGCTCTGACACAGCCCTGAAGTGACACAGATGACACACCCCACCAACATGCTGGCAGGATGGCACAGGAACAACAGGCACTCTTCATCCACAAGCCTGTGCTTGAGTTTCTTACAAGATGCTAGATGCTTCTCTTGCTCAGGTCCTGATGTGGTATATACCTCTCAATACAGCAGTTGTCATGACAACACAGCAAGGACTTGTCCCTCTCTTAAATATCACACACTTGGATGTAATAGGGGGCTTAAGTACTGAGCAGGCATATGGAAACCCTCACAAGAAACTGAAAGAACAGGGATCTAGCAAAGCTTCCAAACACAGATGCCAGCCCACAGCTATGGAGTCACTCTGTCTGGTCACAAGGTACTGCCAGGATAAAGGCTACTTTGTCTCAAATAAAAGAGGGGTTCCTTTGGGGTCAAGTAAGTAGAAAGCTTGCTTGAGTGTCATCTGAAAGGCTTTCACTTGGGAAGCCAGTTTCAGGAAATAAACATCCCCCACCACACACACAAAAAAACCCCATCCCCAAAGCCAGCACTTCAATATAGAAGCCCTCCTAGGTGCATCTGCAACTGCGCCAAACAAGACATAGAACATTCTACAAATTCATAACTTGGCTGCTACAATTACAAATACTGTCAATAACATCCTCTGCATTCCTTTCACCAAAAAAGGCTTCCAGACAGCCACTGGTCACTAGGTCACAAACTGAACAGAAGTGGGTTTGCTTCAGCCCAGCTTAGCAAGGGCTTTATGCAGCAGCCTACTTACTGTGTAACTGCACAATAGCACTCATGTTCTGGAAGGAGGCTGGCAAGTATTTAACTACACATCCTAACAGAACACCAACAGCTTGCATTAAATCTAATAACACAGCCTGGTAAGGGGAAGTACAAATTGGCTGCCATCCCAAACTATAATAAATGCTTTTAGGAGAAGCAGTTTGAGACAATGTCTTCCTTTCCAGAGAAACTGACAGAGCTGGGAAAGCCAAGCTGAGCCTTTCAGATGTCTGCAATACAGTTTGCCCTGTGTCGTAACTCTGGCTGCAAAAATGCTTTCTGGAAAGGTCTGGAACAAAGTCAAGCTTGACAGTCTTCTGGTAAAATTAAGCTCTCCTATAAAATCCCTCTCTGAGAGCATGACAAATAAACCATACACCTAATTACCATAAGCAGCACAAATGCATTTCTTGCTTCCCTGTAATTCATTTCAGAGCCTGAGCATTAAATAAACAGGAGACATATCTACGGCACGGTGCGACGTCAGACAAGTACACACAAACTCCCTTAGATCCAGCTGAGGCAAATGCTCCTGTTAACCCAGCAGCATGACCACATTAATTTCCTAAAATGGGCCTAGCTACCCTAGGGGGAGAACACTGCACTGATGTGAAAACACTGCTGTCTATGGACCTTCAGACAGCACCCCCTTCAAATTACACAGATGCCATGCCTTCGTACCAGGGTAAGTACAGCAGTGCTCTCTAGCACAGCTACACAGGCTTTGGCACAATTCCATGCCCATACTTGCACCTATCTTTAGTCTACTGCTGCTTTGCAGAGACAGAGCTCTTAAAGGTAACCTGGGAGCGCAGATAACTGCAGGCTGCAACAGAGCAGCAAACGTGCCAGGGTTAGTGACCTAACATTGAGGGAAATAAAGCTATGAGGGAAAGGAAAAACACAGAAAACAAGCAGCAAGAACACACAGCATCCCTGGCCTTCTGCAAGGCATGCAGAGGTGAAAGAAAAACACACCTCAGTTTGCGCACAAAGGCAGCAGATACTTACAGTCTCAGCCATAGAGTACTCAGAGTTCAGCTTCTTTGCCAACCCATAGTCTCCCAACTTAATCAGGTTTGCCTTGGTTAGAAAGATATTTAATGTCTTTATATCTCTGAAAGAAGAAAAACAAATGCAAATACTCCAATGTATTTTTGGATTTCACAGTCTTCCACACACTACACTACCTCCCCCTCAAAATGCTTTTACTCTGCCAGTACTTGTCTCTCACACACACACACAAAGAGAGCTCTCCAAAGGCAATTTACCTCAAGTACTGGAGTAGTAACTGCAGTTATCCATATTTTATCACATCCTCACATAAACACAACACAGTCTGAAAAAACTCATGCTCCAGACACCTATGTAAAGGCCACAGATCAAAGATAGTTCTTTCTCCCTCTTGGTCTCTTCTCATATGAAAGTCATTGAGCAGGTCTTAGTGTTCCTGGTTTTATAAACAGACCCGAGGCAGGAGTCGCTGAGCTCCCTAAAAGCATAAATGTATGCATGAATATGTACATATGGGAATACACACAGAGAAGGTGTGAAGGAGATGCCACTCCAGAAACTGAGCACAACATCCCTCTGCCTCACCCCTCAGAACCAGCTCTTCCTAACAGAAATGTGCTGCCCTCAGAAGGCAAAGGCTGATGGCCACAAAAATGCTGCATTCCAAAACTCATTGCAAACACTTCCTCCCAGACAGAGTAATTTCAATGCCAGTTCACAGATCAACAGGAGAGGCTGCAAACACAGAGAGGAAGTCCCCACAGTATGATATGCTTCCCATGGCCATAACACCCTTCATAACCTCGTAACACCCCCTTTTCCTAACGTACCATCAACAACTTCCCAGCTGTAGATCAGGGCAACATCAAGTAAAGCAGCACTTTGCATTCATCCACTTGGGGCATCGCAAAGTCCTGGGTCACTCTGACAATGTCTGCAGCAGAAGGAAATCACTGCAAACATTTAAATAACTGTTCAATTCGTTATTAGGGAAGGATCTGGGGCCACACATGTTCCTCAACTGCGAGCCCTGCTGTGGAAATGGGCAACAGAGATGGTAAGTAGGAAACCCCACTGCGAAGCAGGACAGACATGACATCTGCTTTAGGTCAAAAACTTAGGCACTACTTTGTTGAGAATAGGGTACCAACCCTTCATTAGCAAGGCTTCCCAAACAGCAAAGATTTAGAAAGGCAGAGACCAGGATGCTCTCTGACAGAAAACATCCTCACATAGCTATGCTCATTAGTTAGAGAAGAATGTTGTGCAGCACAAGATCCAACCATGCTGGAAACAGCTGTCTACATGTGCAGTCCTCTTCAGAACATCATGACCGTCCTGAGGCACATGTAAGCCATGAAATTTACCTCTCCCAAACAGAAAAGGGCAACAGAAAGAGGTAATTAGCAACATACTGAGATCTCGGAGTCAGTGTCAAAATCACCATTACCAGCTAACAAGCTATATTACTTCCTGAAATAACAGACTGAAGAAATGAGATTGAGCCAAATGCAGGGCAAATCTTTGCACAGCAATGCACCAACACAAACTCTTCATCACTGCTAGCCTCCAGGAATTACAGAAAGATGTGCATGTTGATTGGAAGATGTTAGGAGCAGTCAGGAAGTACCTTTGGCCTGTGGCAACTGCTCTTCCTACCCACTTCAGCACAGGTTATTTCTTTGCTACGGCAATCAAGGGCCAATTTACTTACTTCCTACATGGATTAACTCTTTGCTCACAAAGCTGCAGCATCAAACCCAGCAATTTCATTTTCACAGACACAATTTATTGCACATTCATCACAAGATGGGTCCTAGCCCAATAAAACTTCTTTATGGAAATGATATTTAACTTGTAGGCTGTTCAGCTGTGCTTTGGAGAGAAGCTCAGTGCTTGCTTTAAACAAAGGCTACTCAAAGCAGCTCTGCACTCACTTCCATGAAGGGCACCAATTACTTTAGCTTCACTGCATGCCACGCTTACCTGTGAAGAATTCCTGCTCGATGAATGCAGCTCACAGCTGATGCAATTTGAAAGAGATACCAAACCACCATCTGCAAAGGTAGGAATAGAAGTTTTGTGAGGCTTCAAAAAGCACAACCACCTGGAATATGAACTCTGACCCTTTAATACTCACAACGAGCCAGAAGGCTTTAGAAGTCATTATAAGCTAAATAAGTGTAATCATTAACCACATCAGAGTAAGAGGGAAGCAGAGAGCAGAAAGTAACTTCAAGAAAAAAAACCACCAAACAAACAGAAAAGAAAAAGGAGTAAGATCTCGTGAGACAGATCTGTGGTTACTCAGAGAAGAACCTACAAAATAATTCAGATGAGAGAGATCTGAGTACCAACCAGGAAGAAACAGAGAAAGAGGCTTTAAAGTTAGAAGTTAGCCAAGGTGCGAAGGTGGCCAAAGAGTTCCCAATAAGTGCTTGCAACAAGAGACAGAGGATGTCAGTCCCCAAATATACACAGAAAGTCCCCACCAGCACTACAGAAAAAAATGTGTAAGTCTTCAGATGACTATTAGGCCAGCCCCACTGATCCCTCAAACCAGTCCAAATTACCTCTTCTTCAAACAACTTGTCTTTTTGCCGCAGAATCTTATCGTAGAGGTTCCCTCCTGCAATTTTAAGTGAGCAAGAAAAACAGTTTTAGTTACCTTAGTTAGTGGCAGCAGTTACTCTGCTCAGACACTCCTGGGAATATTCAAATCCCCTAAGAGATCTGATGAATCACTACAGCTCTTCCCTCAGCACTCTTCACTTAAATTGGTCAGGCACCCACAAAACTAAGTTCTCCCTCCACTGAAGAACTTCCCTGGCATAGCAGAGCTGAAGCAGAGATGGTTCTTTTTTAACACCACCATTTAATACAGTGAATTAGTAAGAAGACAGGTTAGCCCTCCCTGCTTTTTAACCTGCAAGTGCTTCTTGAGGTATGCAACCATTTATAACCCGTACTCCAAATCATGTGAGATTGGCCTGCTCTGCATTATATATAAACAAATACAGGAGAAAAAGAAAAAGTAAGCAATTACAAGTCCACAGCAGTCTCTGAAAGCATGTTTACCCACAAGCCTTTCCCCAGTTACTGCCCAGCCCTGACCTGCCCCTCTCCTCCATCTGTCCTGCCAAACACACTGATGCAAAATGCACAAAGCTTTGACAACAGCAGCAGCAAAGCCTGCAACCAGCAGGCTCTTTAGGGAACCTCAACATTTCAAGACAGCAGACTGAAAATCAAGGAAAGCTAAAAGAAGTGATGCTGAAGGCTACATCTGACTCCCTGTCGGATTAGCATCACACCACTACACCTCTGACCATGTCCTGTCGCTATGCCACTTCCCTATTATCATATATAATGTCCTAAGAGTAATGAAACACCAAGCTCTTTCCCCTTCCCACAGGTATGGTGCAAGGCAGCTTTGTGCTGTGTGATTTGCAGAGGGACCTTGACCGACTGGATAGATGGGCAGAGTCCAATGGGATGGCATTTAACAAGTCCAAGTGCAGGGTGCTGCACTTTGGCTATGGCAATCCCATGCAGAGCTACAGGCTGGGGTCAGAGTGGCTGGAGAGCTCCCAAATAGAGAGGGACCTGGGGGTGCTGATCGACAGCCACCTGAGTATGAGCCAGCAGTGTGCTCAGGTGGCCAAGAGGCCCAATGGCATCCTGGCCTGCATTAGGAATAGTGTGGCCAGCAGGAGCAGGGAGGTCATTGTGCCCCTGTACTCTGCTTTGGTTAGGCCGCACCTTGAGTACTGTGTCCAGTTCTGGGCCCCTCAGTTTAGGAAGGATATTGAGACACTTGAACGTGCCCAGAGAAGGGCAACAAAGCTGGTGAGAGGCCTTCAGCACAAGCCCTATGAGGAGAGGCTGAGGGAGCTGGGGTTGTTTAGCCTGGAGGAGAGGAGGCTCAGGGGTGACCTCATTGCCCTCTACAACTACCTGAAAGGTGGTTGTAGCCAGGAAGGGGTTGGTCTCTTCTCCCAGGCAACCAGCACCAGAACAAGGGGACACAGTCTCAAGCTGCACCAGGGGAGGTTTAGACTCGAGGTGAGGAGGAAGTTCTTCACCGAGCGAGTCATTCGTCATTGGAATGTGCTGCCCAGAGAGGTGGTGGAGTCGCCGTCCCTGGAGGTGTTCAAGAGGAGATTGGACGTGGCACTTGGTGCCATGGTCTAGTCATGAGGTCTGTGGTGATAGGTTGGACTCGATGATCCTCGAGGTCACTTCCAACCTTAGTTATACTGTGATACTGTGATTTCCAAGGGCCTGTTGAATTGCTGATGTTCCAAGCAGGCTGCAATGGCTCCTTTATATCCTTGAGGGACTTACTTCAGATGTCAGTGTCAGGCAGATTTTTCTGGTATTCTAATTAAGATACCCTTTGCTTAACAACTTCGCACTCAACCTCTCAGTATTTCTTTTTTCTGACTTGCAGGTACATTTGTAAATTATCTACAAATCACTCTTCACATTCACCATTTCACCAAAGTATCACACAGTGTCACTAAGGTTGGAAGAGACCTCGAGGATCATCGAGTCCAACCTGTTAAAGTATCCACTTCTGCCTCCTTCCTAAAGGTATAAATTATGCAGGCTTTTAGTGGATTGTGTTCCTCATCTCTGATATTTTGCCATCTATTTTGCAGCCTTTCTGAACCAAAGAGCAGCGTGACAGACAAAATCCTGCACCAGCAGACCAGGTAGTTCTTAACTGATAAGCAATATTTCTATGCACACGTGCTAAAGAGTTTCTTCTTTGCTTTACCTAATCACATCTAACCTTCTGACACTCTATTTTATTTTCCACAAATGTATTTTATAGGATACTTCTTCCCAAATCAATTTCAGATGCATTCATTGATGTTATCCCATGATAAATCCAAGCCTTATGGTACCATGATAAACATACAGAACTACAGGCAAATAAATCAGTAACTCAGCATCCTCCCCTGTAAGATGGGAACAGTATCTGCTGAAATTTGAAAGCTCTTCCTCCATCTCCAGAAAAGCTGTGCCCATGAAACACTAAAAACTGTGTATTCTGAGAAGTCTCTGAGAGCAACTAGTGCAGTCTTACTTTAAACATTACTCACAAATTATCTTGGACTTGTGCACTGTAAAGAAAGTCAGAGGAAAAAAACCTATTAACACAATGGCAAAACCAACATCCCTAAGTCTAAAGGAGACTCCCTCATTCTCATGTCTCTAGTCCTGTATCGTATCATAGTATCAGTCAGGGTTGGAAGGGACCACAAGGATCAGCTAGTTCCAACCCCCCTGCCATGGGCAGGGACACCCCACACTAGATCAGGCTGGCCAGAGCCTCATCCAGCCTGGGCTTAAACACCTCCAGGGATGGGGCCTCAACCACCTCCCTGGACAACCCATTCCAGGGCTTCACCACTCTCATAGTGAAGAACCTCCTCCTCACGTCCAGCCTGTACCACTCAAGACATACTCAGGCAGGGCAGGCTGTATACTCATCTCTTGGTTACTGTCCCTAAATAAAACAGTTTAAAAACATTAACAAACACATTCAGACATCAGTACTACAGCTTCTCTCTATGTCCTCCACTGAATTTATAATGGCCCCAAGCACACAAGCTTTTCAGGCAGCTAAATAACTCACACAGAACACTTCTAAAAGAAAGGGTGCATCAAGGAGCTGACCTTCCCCTGCTCTGCCACTGGACTCCACTCTGCATAAGAATAAAAAGCAGAGAAGCAGACCCAGCTTTGGCCAACCTGCCAAGCAGAGCATCTGACACCCTTCAAAAATACTTTGCACAGCTCTGTTGCCCTTTCCAACCTATCCCAGTGAAAACAATCTAAGATGATGACATCATGATAGTCTTTCCCATCAGAAAAAAAACCCTTTCTGCTGATGACTCAAGGCTTAATGCAACCCCCAAAGGCACACAGCACACCTAGCCACAGGTGCTGGCCCACTCATCCAAAGAGGAACCACACTGCAGTTCAAGGTAAGCATCCTGTTCCAGCAGTATTAGCAGTATATGACCTCCCCTTCCAGCTGTCTTTGAGCAGCTGCAACTCAGATCCTCATACCAAATCCTTCTACCTCTCTCTCCATCCCAGCTGAGACTGTTTCCCCTGCAAACTCCAAACAATACCATCTCATCTGCTCTTGGGTGCAATTCTGAACTTTTCTCCATCACCAAAAGTGGGACAGCAAAAGGCAGAAAAAAATCCTACTTGCAGCGTGCCAGCTGATTTTTGATTTGTAACTACCAAATGGAAGGGTCTTTCAGTGGTGCTGCTGAAGAACAGCCCCATTCTGTACTGGCAGAGAGGTCCAAACAGGCTCACCTGTTTGTTTGGTTGGTTGGGTTTGTCCCTATTCTCAAAGAACACAGCAAGGCACATTAGAAGCATGCATTACATTAATCCAGTTTTAGAATAGAATAGAATTAACCAGGCTGGAAAAGACCTTTGAGAACATCGAGTCCAACCTATCATCCAACACTATCTAATCAACTAAACCATGGCACCAAGCACCCCATGCAGTCTCTTCCTAAACACCCCCAGTGATGGTGACTCCACCACCTCCCTGGGCAGCCCATTCCAATGGCCAATCACTCTTTCTGTGAAGAACTTCTTCCTAACATCCAGCCTAAACCTCCCCTGGTGCAGCTTGAGACTGTGTCCTCTTGTTCTGGTGCTGGCTGCCTGGGAGAAGAGACCAACCCCCA
This sequence comes from Melanerpes formicivorus, assembly GCF_026170545.1. NCBI lineage: Eukaryota > Metazoa > Chordata > Aves > Piciformes > Picidae > Melanerpes > Melanerpes formicivorus. Next base: position 1,810,372 of record NW_027142442.1, read on the forward strand.
CCTGGCTACAACCTCCCTTCAGGCAGTTGTAGAGAGCAATGAGGTCTCCCCTGAGTCTCCTCTTCTCCAGGCTAAACAATCCCAGCTCCCTCAGCCTCTCCTCACAGGGCTCCAAACCCCTCACCAGCTTTGCTGCCCTTCTCTGGACACGATCCAGCAACTCAACATCTTTCCTTAACTGAGGGACCCAGAACTGAACACAGTACTCAGTGGCCTAACCAGTGCTGAGTACAGGGACAGAATGACTTCCCTGCTCCTGCTGGCCACACTATTCCTGATACAGGCCAGGATGTCATGGGCACACTGCTGGCTCATGTTCAGCCTACTATTGACCAGTACCCCCAGGTCTCTTTCTGCCTGGCCGCTCTCCAGCCACTGACCCCAGAGTGACCCACTGAACCAGCTACTCAGAAGACTCAAAAAAATTCATTTACTGCCTGAACTGACTGCTGGGCTTTTTCCTTTGGCACCTGAGACACAAACCCATCAGAAGGACTCTCAGTCTTTTCTTCAGGAGCTATGCAGCAACATTCACCTCCACTCCTCTGCTTCCCAGAGGTCACCCCAGGAATACCCCTTGCAAGTTCTGCAGGACAGTGACTCGGCAAGTTGGCAGGCACTCGTTTGTACATGGGAGTAGGGACCTCACCATTACAGTACTCCAGCTCAATCAGCAGCGTGGTGTTATCCATGAAGTGGTTGTAGTAGGCGATGATGTTCTCGTGCTGCAGCAGGGCAAGGATAACGATTTCGTTCAAAGCATCACGACGCTCCTTTTCTGACAGCCGAGTCAGGTCCACCTCCTTCCACACCACAAGTGAGTCATCCTGAAACAGAAACAGAACACGCTGGATGAGACTCTCCAGGCTGGATGAGACTCTGGCCAGCCTGATCTAGTGTGGGGTGTCCCTGCCCATGGCAGGGGGGTTGGAACTAGATGATCCTTGTGGTCCCTTCCAACCGTGAATGATACTATGATACTATGAACACCTTTTAATTAAAACCACGTGGCTACAAGGACAACAGCACATGCCTTTATAGCAGGAAACTAACATTTCAGGAAAGGTATAAAGACTTCCCCGCCGCTTACAGGTTTCAAAGATTCTTCACGACATTACGTTTTGAGGCTTTCTGTTTGTCACCAGGAACAGGGATGGCCTGAAGCCATCTTTCTAGATGGCCAAGCACATCAGAAAAATCCACCAAACCCCTCACAACCTCAAAATTGTACTACGTGCTTTCCAGGGAAAAACAGAGTTTGCTTTGATTCAGCGAAGACTAAACATACTCCAGTTCAATGAAGGGTGAGTAGTGTGTTTCCAATCCCCTAACTGTAGGGTATTGTAGAAGAACATAAGCCATGACAAACATCCAGATATGCATAAAAAGAAAAATCAAAGGAAGTGAGAAAAGATTTGGTTTGCCCTTGTTAAGCCCAGCCATGTTGGCAGACGCAAAGTGACTTGTTAAGTGAACAGTCATCACATTTCCAGCTGCTCAGGCCATGATGCCTCAGGGTGGCCTTCCCCCAGACAGGGGGCAGCCCTGAGGGAAAAGGACTTGGAGGTGCTGGTAGACAAGAAGCTGGACATGAGCAGTGTGCACTTGCAGCCCAGAAGGAAAATCACATCCTGGGCTGCATCAAAAGAAGCACTGCCAGCAGATCCAGAGAAGTAATTCTACCACTTTACTAAGACTGCACCTGGAGTACTGCATCCAGCTCTGGAGTCCTCAACAGAGGAAGGACATGGATCTGATGGAGCAGATTAGGGCTTGGAGCACCTCCCCTGTGAGGACAGGCTGAGGGAGCTGGGCTTGTTCGGTCTGGATATGGCTCTGGGGAAACCTAATCACCACATTCCAGTACCTGAAGGGGGCCTGCAAGAGGGCTGGAGAGGGACTTTTTACAGAGGCCAGCAATGATAGGACAAGGGGCGATGGTTTTACATTAGAGAAGAGTAGATTTAGATTGGGTATTAGGAAAAAGTCCTTCACAACGAGCACCTGGAACAGATTGTCCAGAGAGGTGGTTGAGGCCCCATCCCTGGAGATATTCAAGGTGAGGCTCAACAGGGCTCTGGGCGATTTGATCTAGATGAGGATGTCCCTGCTCACTGCAGGGGGGTTGGACTCGGCAACCTTCATAGGTCCCTTCCAACCTGGGTGATTCTATGATTACGCTGAAATGCTTCCACGCGAGAGAGTTACCTGTATGAGATGTCCCCATGTCCTCTGTGACTGGAATAAAACATAGAAAAATGAGGAACCTATTAGCATCAGAAGACTCTCCACCTCCCTATACAACTTTTGGGGACCAAGAGATCGGTGATGCTCAAGTGTGCTGAAGCCCAAACCCCGCGCCCCTCCGCACCGAGGGCTGAGGTCATGGCTGCGCAGCCCGGCTGTTCTTCGCAGCGCCGGCGGCTGTCACCCCCGGCGGCTGTCACCCCCGGCAGCGAGCCCCTCTGCGGCTCTCGGGGCGCTGGGGCCTCCAAGCACCCAGCCTCTGGAAATCGCCCCGCTCGTCCTGACAGCGGCCCCTGAGCAGGACCCTCCTCCTCGGGGAGAGGAGGAGGAGGAGAGGGGCCTCTCTCCCGCAGCCCGGCGGGACAACCTACCTCGGTGCGGCGGTAGAGGGTGGCCTCGCCGAAGGCGCCGCGGCCCAGAGTGCGGATGGGGATGTAGTGCAGCTCCTCCTGCTCGCCAGGCAGGCTGCCGCCGCCGCGGGAGCCGCCCCGGCCCGAGGACTCGCTGCCGAAATCGGAGCTGATGGAGTCGCAGTGCCGCTCGTACTCTCCCAGCGACATGGCGGCGGCGCGGCCCCGCTGCGGCCCGGCTCTCCCTCAGCAACGCCCCGCAAGCCCGACAGGCTCCATGTTGGCTTCCGACGACGACCCGGAACCGCTTCCCGCCGCCGCGACCTCCGCGTTCCCGCCTCCCGCTACGGCCCGGCCCGGCCCCGCCTGCCGCCCCGCCACAGCCCCGGCCCCGCCGCCTAAAGCGGCTTCCGGGCGCGCTGCAGGCCCGGCTGTGAGCGCTGTAACGTGTGTCGTGTCAGCGGCTGGCCGGAGATCACCCACACGGCGGAGGCAGCGCGGAGCGCCGGAGCCATCTTCAGCCAACCATCGCCCTGCGCACAAAACCCCCACGAGCGGAATCGCCTCAGCTCTTGCTGGGGAAGTTACTTTACTGCTCACGAAGTCAAAAAAGTCGACGGTTATTTTCCTAAAAAGCTTTGAAATTGTCGTTTGTTAATCAAGAACTGAAGTAGCTGCTTTGTATCGAAAAAGTGCTTCCTGATTCTTTGTTTGACTGTGCTACACATTGCATACCTTGGTGCAGAAAACACTGATGAACTCCAAAGCTCTAGCCCAAGCTCCAACATCTGCTGGGAAAACCAAAAAGATCAGCTGTGTAGTCCCAAAACCAGAGTCTTACCTGCTGTGCAAACCCCACGGACACAGAGCTGAGAGAGTTGCTTTATTTTGGTGCTAGAGAAACGGGGGCTAAGCAATAAATCACAAACCCAGCACGCTGCTAGCCCAGACAGCAGCAGTTGATACACAGTACAAATAACTATGATTGGTTATGTGATTGTACATCACATAAATCTCTGTATACGTGCTCCATCAATTCCAGAATTGGTTATACTATTACCTAATTCATTACACTAAGGTGGTCCCATACTTAGATTTAAATTCTCCTCCCAGAGGTATGGGGGTTTTTATTAGAATCACCACGGGTTTTGCAGAGGACACCTCAATGTTTTGATCCTTGTACAAATTTCTCTCCATTTTGCATAAAGCAGCCATATTGAGACCATCTTTACAATAGCTGACAGAATTTTACTGTCTTTACAGAATCACACAACATTAGAGGTTGGAAGGGACCTGCAGAGATCATCAGGTCCAACCCCCCTGCCAAAGCAGGATTACCTAGGGTAGTCTGCAGAGGAATACATCCAGGTGGGGTTTGAACGTGTCCAGGAAGGAGACTCCACAGCCTCTCTGAGGAGCCTGTTCCAGTGCTCTGTGACCCTCGTAGTGAAGAAGTTCCTCCTCATGTTGAGGTGGAACCTCCTGTGTTTATATCCATTGCCCCTTGTCCTGTCACAGGGTGCAATGGAGCAGAGCCTATCCCCTCCCTCTTGACCCTCAGCCATTTATAAACATTTACTAAATCCTCTCAGTGTTCTCTTCTCCAGACTAAAAAGCCCCAGGGCTCTCAGCCTCTTAGATAAGTTATTTATTTTCTTCATAGATAACACACCCCATCATCATTTAAATATTTTGTTTTCAAAGTTCAGCAGGCACAGGAAAGGAGAAGTGAACCATGGGGTTCAGAACAGGTGATCAGACCCTGACAGGAGACATTAGGAGCTGAAGCACAAGTCCATAAAATCAGGTACAACAAAGCCTAGTTAGCTCTTACACAGCTACCCCAGGAAGATACGTACATAGAATAAACCAGGTTGGAAGAGACCTTCAAGATCACCGCGTCCAGCCCATCAACCAATCCAACCCACCTAAACAACTAACCCATGGCACCAGGCACCCCATCAAGTCTCCTCCTGAACACCTCCAATGACGGCAACTCCACCACCTCCCCGGGCAGCCCATTCCAATGGGCAATCACTCTAGAACTTCTTCCTAACATCCAACCTAAACCTACTCAAAGTGTGAAACAACAAGTGAGGTTCTTTGCAATGCAGTGCTTAAAATCACCTATCTTAAAAGTGAATAACTCTTCTGTCCAAGTTTATTTGCTGTGCATCATAACTATTGCCATACAAAGATGTCGTCCCCCTCCAAGCAGCAGGGACAGCTCGCAGGAACGTGTGAAAAAGCTCAGACATGGTCTGCTAGGGATCATTCACTCCCTCTACTGCAAGGGGGCTAACTGGCAAAATGTCATCCAGCCAACAATAAAAATAATTATTTTAAAATGTAGATGGTAAAAATCTCACAGAAATGGGATTAAGGAATCTGGAACAGCTGTGAAAAAGCAAACACAGGACTAACTTGAAATGTCAATCTCCAACTTTTCCAGTTTGAAAAGCAGAGTTCTTTTACCCATTGTTACCTACAGCCTCATAAAAATTCTTCCCTAAAAAGAATGCAGTAGTATCACAGTATAACCAAGGTTGGAAGAGACCTCAAAGATCATCGAGTCCAACCTATCACCACAGACTTCATGACTAGACCATGGCACCAAGTGCCACATCCAATCTCCTCTTGAACACCTCCAGGGATGGTGACTCCACCACCTCCCTGGGCAGCCCGTTCCAATGATGAATGACTCACTCGGTGAAGAACTTTCTCCTCACCTTGAGCCTAAACTTCCCCTGGTGCAGCTTGAGACTGTGTCCCTTTGTTCTGGTGCTGGTTGCCTGGGAGAAGAGACCAACCCCTTCCTGGCTACAACCACCTTTCAGGTAGTTGTAGAGGGCAATGAGGTCACCCCTGAGCCTCCTCTTCTCCAGGCTAAACAATCCCAGCTCCCTCAGCCTCTCCTCATAGTAGCTACAACTGGGTTTAGCCAACCCACAGCATTGCCTTTACTATGCTTGAAAAAAGCAGGGCAGGAATTCTCACAGCAAGACTCCCCTAAGGAAAGTAAGTGTTACCACCCACTCAGGTTTATTGGCATATGACTAAAAAAAACATACACCCGACTTTACATGGAATTTTTTACTCAAGCATTTAAAGACATCACACAACCTAGAGGCAATCTGCCATTCTGCCTCTTGCAAAGTTGTTACTGAATGATGATTTTGGATAAGGGTGGGAACACTGCCATTTAAACCAAATCATAGCAAGTATCTGCCTTAGTTCAAAGATCTCATTCGCGGCTCTCAGAATCAAGGCAGCACATTGATGATGTTGCTAAGGCAATGAAGGAGCAGCCCACACTCAGAGGGAAGAAATCACAAGGCAGCTACATGGTCAATTACACTTAAGGAGACAACACCATGAGATTCCAGTTACGTATGTATAGCAAATATCTTACACCTGGGGGAAGATTATCCAAAGTATATTCAGGAGGAAATAAAAGACTGAGCAGCTGATATTGGCAAGAAAACCCTAGAGTGTAAAATTCTGCAGCAGATCAGACCAGAGCGGCAATGGAATATAGCTGGAAAACACAAGCACACCCTCCTCCCTGCCTGCCTTGTATCTGTGGTGGCTGTAGGAACAGCATCCTACATATACCCAAGAAAAAAACAAGTTATTCTCCTTGCAGTTCCAACAGAACCTCCTGGTGTGGCTTATGCAAAGATCACATAATCAACAGATGTAAAAACTCAGGGAAGAGCTACCTCAGGAATATCGTTGTGAAAGGAAATTCAATGACAAGAAACTGCAGAAGTAAGTCAGGGCAATAGGAGCATGGTTCTGTTCTTGCCTTTTTTGAGTCACATGCCCTCAAAAGGAAGTTATTGAACATGTACATTCTATTGCCAAAAGTGAAATACAAGAAGCCCTTCAGGACACAGCAGCTTTCTCCAAACACAAGCTGGACAAATTATCCTCACAGGAAAGATCACTAGAGATGGACACCTGGAGACCACAGCTCCACTGGCAGGCATTCCAGCAAGCTGGAAGCGCAGAAGAGTTTAAGGTGACGAAGACACAGACCTCTAGCAGTGGAGGAGCAATCAGGCATCTGTTAGTGCCATTCTGCAGGAAGCTTAGGTCACTTCAGCTGCAGCTGAAACACAGCAACTCCCAACTCCTTTTCCAAAGAAAAGCAAAACAGGCTTCCCACAAACATTGCTGAGCAAATACAAGTATTAGCATTGCAGCAAATACTGCAGAAAAAGCTTTGGCTTATCTGTTTCGGTTTACAAAAAGGCCCAAGAAACAGGCAGTTTTTCTAAATCCTCTGCTCTTTTCACCTTCTGCAGAGAAAGCCTGGCCTGCCAGGGACATCACACCACCACCAGTGGTTGTCTGGAGGAGGAACCACAGAACAACCACAATCCAGCTAAGTTTGTCAGGTGGAGAAGGGGCAGCAGACCAAACTAGCAACTCCTGCGGTCTGCACCAGTTTGAACTTTTGTTTTCCTCCTGTGAAAGATGCATCCATTTCAGATTTGTGCTCTCTCCTTCCCAGCAAGCCACCTTGAACATACAGGAATTGCATTTCCCAGAAACTTTGTTCACTAAGGACAAGGCCACTTCACACCTATGAAAGACTAACAGAGTGGAGGGACACAATCAAAGCTGAGAGAGAGAAATACATCGCATCAACTGGCAGGGGGAGAGAAGCCATAATTTCCTAAACCTCTGCCACAGGAAGCTCTGAAATGCACAGGCAAGAATTCCCTCATGATCTTGCCAACCAGTTGCCAAGTTAGTTTGTCACAAGTCCCTGATCCACCAGTTAGGAGCAAAGACAGGTGTTGCACACTTGGTTTATTTCTCACATACCTGAGCAGCTTGTAAGAAATGAGCAATGGAGTGTGTAACATGCTCATCCCCTTACGCGTGCATGCAGCCAGCAGCTGCAGCAGGCACTTTGTACAGGGTGCAGCCCACATGGGCACAGCAGGAGGGGGAATACACGAAGATAAACCTCACTTAGGAATGCTCACGCAGTGTGTTAAGTAGTGTGATAATTAAATCGTTAGTCACATTGACAAGTGGGTGGAAGAGGCTGGAAACGTCTGATGCAGTTCGCTACAGGCAATTATAGATTTACCAGCGATGCATCTGTCACACACAAAGATGGGCTCAGACCCAAGTATCTGCAACAGCTCAACTTTAGCCCATTTCCCAGAAGTAAAATGGGATGAAGACACCAGCTCTGCATCCAGAGTCCTCTGCAACAGCCCAGACTCATCGCCAACCTACCACACGAGAACAGCTGTGCGATTTCACACACTCTAAGTATGCATCTGGGCAAGACCTTGCAGAGGCTAACCCTTATCCAAAGATCTGGGAATTTCCCTTCTTGAAATCCTCCCTGATAACATTAACTAGTTAGGTAGTGTTTATGTGCCCCTAGTCCTGTTCCATGGCTCCTCTTGCTTGGCTACTGCACGACAAAAGCCTCGCAGGCTCAACAGAGATCTGACAGCAGTTTGGATTTACCTGCCCTTCTCTTCAGTAAGCATCTGCCACTCACACAGGACTAACTCATCTTTGCAACAGCTTAGTACGTCTGCTGAAGTGCAAACCTGAAATTAATTCCCTTTATCTTAATGAACTAACTTTCAGATGGCTGGCAATGATGAAAAACTCGAGAGCACCAGCCCCATTTCACTATCAGCCTCAAAATTCCTCTGCACAGAGCAGTGTAATTAGGAAGGAAGTGGGGGGAAAGCGAACAAATGGTCGCTTGCTTGCTATGCTGGTCCCACTCCACGGAGAAGCCTGTGCAAGCCAGTACTTTTCCTGAGTCCTGAATTCTAAAATTCTTTAGAAATTAACTGTTGCCAAAGGAATCCACAGGTTTGCAGGGTGCCTGTGTACTTGCTGCTTCCTGTAACGGGTCAGCTTACAGGAAACAGCAGTCGGTAGGAATGCAGGCAAAGAGGACAAGACTCACACAAACAACTGAGGTGGGTTGGTTTTCCCCAAAGACATTTTATTTGAGAAAGTTGACAAAAATCCCCCAATCAGTCATTACAGGTAAATCCATACCAGTCCCCCCAGCCTGCTCCTCAGTAATCAGACCAGTACAGTGGAGATCAAAAAAGCAACACCAGAACAATGACAGTGTAACAGACACCTGGGGAACCTAAGACCTTGATGCCATTTTTAAGATATTTGTATCCAAACAAGGATGGGGAGAGGAGATCAAAACAGACAAGATGGAAAAGCCCCTTTCTTGTCCTCTTTTTTCAAGTTATATAAAACCAAATGCAAAACCTTAACAGATCTACAGGCTTCAAACTGTAGGACCTAAAACTACCTTCAGATTACTTCTGTAATTCAGTCCTGCGGCATCACTGCTGTTCTGCACTGTAACAGCTTTCAAAACCATACAAGGGTAAAAATGGATGCAAGGGCAGAGGAGTGGACTTGGGTTCTTAATATGGCTTTACCAAACAAGAAACAAATTAAAAGCAATCTCAGCAGCTGCCTCCGGGACTAACAACTTCAGGAGCTTGGCAATGGCAAAGAAGAGGCTAAATACAACTGTATTCAGGTGACAGGTCATCCTTAAGCCTCTTTCCCATTGCCTCACCCTGGAAAACCGTTTCCTCCCCAGCAGCAGATCAGAAATTGTAAAACCATGCTTTTTTTCAAGATGGTAGTCCAGGCCCAGGGCCATGACAACTCCTGCCTTAGCCATAAGTGTCTAGGCATAGGAGACAAAAATGCTGTGCTGCTGAACCATTTGCTCTGAAGGAATGCAAAGAAGGTGAAAGAATTTTAATCACTGCCTAAAAACTGCCTGTTTTTTCCCCCTGTCTGGCTTGTTTAACATCCTGTCATCTGGACAGCTGAGAAATGACGAGAAGCTGCCTGCTCTCTGTAGTACCGCACAGGAGAAGAATTCTGTTGAGAGCAGACTTCCCTCCAGACTCCACTCAGACACAGAATTAGCCTATTGCTAGCCTGTACTGCTTTTCTGAGCTCATCCAGTAACTCCTCTGCCAACTTGCAAAGCACACCTTAAACTGCCAGACCTCGAAGCAGAGCACAGGCTTTTGTACTTCACATTAGCAGCAGCCCACCCTGCTTTGAGGTCCTAGCAAAGGAGATTCAGCCAGCTGCCTGCTGGACAAACGCTAGACTGCTAGGTGAAAAAAAGTCTCCTGCCCAATCTAAGACCAATTTTCCAAGCATAACCTGATCTTATTTCTTCTGTGACTGTATCTAAGGCCTCTTGTCTGTACAAAAGGCTGTCCCTGACCAAGGTTTTCAGGAAAACTGCTGCATCATTTCAGAACAAGAGAGGCAAATCCATGACAAGCACATTGGAGCAAGGGTGGGACCAAGGCTGGACAGCTCATTTGAACAAAGCAGGCTTCTCCTTTCCAAGCTCAAACATGTTGCCAAGCCTTCCATTCAACGCTCCCCTTCCTCCAGGCTGAACCATCATATGCCCAAGTGCCCTGACCTGCCAGCACAAGACACCAGCTCCCACAGGGAGAAACACAGAGGTCCGCAACAGGAACCAAACCTTGGACCTCCCTCTATCCACAGGCCCTGCTGGAAAGATGAATCCTATTGCTTTGCACTCATCTTCATACATATGAGTCTTAGCTCCCAGCTGGTTAGAACAGGGAATGCCCTGCTCTGCCCCGGTGCTAGCTCCATGGCACCTGAAGCCTGGTCAAGCATCTCAAAGTAACACAACAGTCACAGACAGGTGGGAGACATTATTAAGTCAAGATTGTAGAAGAACAGACAGCGCAAAAACTTGCTGCAGCTGTCATGGAAACATCTTTCTTTATTTAATTGCTGCCCCAGGAACCCCTTAAAGCCATCATAACCTCCCCCACCCTCAACATCCAACAGGATTTCACAAGTCCCCTATTGCCTCTGATGTTTAGGCTCCCCTCCCCATTTAGGGTCCAAGTTCCCATAGAAAAGCCAGTGGGTATCATCAGTGAGACAGTTCCAGGGGGCCACGGCTGTGTCCCAGCGGCGTGCAGCTGGGTCTGAGAGAGGAGGGAGAGGAGGACTTGATCCATTACTCAATTAGTTTCTTGGCCTTGAAGAAGCGACGCAGGTAGAAAACCTGCCAGGTGGCCAGTCCGATGAGACAGCACATGGAGAAAATGCTGAAGTACAGAACCCGGGTGTTTGTTGACTCTGAAACAGAAAACAAACCACGGCATGGGAGTCTAACAGCACAGATACACCTCAAGGGGGCAAAGCTCCCAGGATTTTTCTCTCCCCATCCCCCTGAAACTTCAAAGGCAAGGTATCACACAACATAAAGGCAAGGGCACTGAAGCACGAGCAGCACTTGAGAATAAAAGCAGAGGGAACAATGGTAAGGATAATGAGGGGGAACAAGGTGAAACTGTGGATAATGGGCAACACTAAGTGGTACAGAGTAATTCACATTAGGAATGGAGACAGAAAGAACTGATTTCTAGAGCTGGGATACACAACACTCACTGCCTGTTTCAGAGGGAGGCATAGATCAGCAGGTTTCCCTTATTAGGAATAGAACAGGCAGAGACCACTACAATTGCTTGATCTCCAAATGCTGTCCTAATAACACATTCAGCAGAAGTAAGGGGTCCCAGAGCTCCAGCCCTCTGAAGGAGCACACCCTCTCTTACCATTTGTATCTCTCATCTCCTCTTCTCGCTTCTTCATATAGGCAAAGTCATTAACGATGGACTCTGAAAGATCTTCCAGCCGCCTCAGTTCTACTTCCAGAGGCTTCAACTTCTCCACTTTAGCAATCTAGAAAATAGAAGAGTAAGGCAATCACTGAGCCAAAACCAAAAGCTCCCACGTGGGATTTTACTGCCAGTTTGAACCACTCCTCCTCACGTACTACAGATCTGGGGCATCCTTCCCCTAGGGAAACGCCTCTACAAGCCAGAAACTACCATTGCATAAAGCACTATCACTTCTCCCACCTGTTCTCCAAAACACTCTCCTGCTACACCTACACAGCTGAGGAACACAGTGTGCATACAAGCACATTTCTTCCTTATTCGGCCTAATGTTAGCTTATTCACAGTTGGCTTCTGGGAGTGGGTAGAAGAGGGTGCCACATGACTAAACCTCCAGTGAATAGAACTCACAGGCTGAGATACAAGTGACTAACTTGCATACGACATCGTGCTATAGGCACACAGGCTATTAGCACCGAGACTCATTTTGCTAACTGCTACCACACGCCCCAGAAAGCTCCGGCAGCCTCATTCCCAGTAGTAGCGGTTTGATTACACCCACAAGAGCTGAGGGCTTCTCACTCAGATTGACAACCCCCAGGGTTGTGTGCGCTCGGTAGGGCTAAGGCAGCTACAAAGTGCCGCATCCGCCTCAAACCACCAGGGGCCGCTGCTGGAATGCTTAGGGTACGGGCGGCTGCCTCTGAGCCTGCCGGAGGGAAAGTCACTTCCCTCCTAAGAGCTGCCTTCACAGGACACACTGTGCCGACCGTACAACCCCCAACTCGCAGACTTGTACCCCAAAAGAAAAGTCCACCGGACATTCAGTGGCAAAGCACAGGCCACAGTGGCAACTACTTAAAGTTGAACGTGTAAGCACATGTTCCTGCCCTGCTCCTGGCTGCAACCTGACTACACGTTGTGTAAAAGGACATTGCTGAAAGGAAGCCAGCTGCAATTCCTGCTATTGCTACAGCATAGGGTTTGGGTCACTCTGACTCTTGTGTAGTATTTGTCACTATTACAAATAAATGACAGCCCCCCGGCCCTTTCATGAAGGCCAAACGTTGTGTCCCCAGGTAATTGCAGCAGAAGATGAGCTACAGAAAACACACAGAGCACTTGCAGCTCTACATCAGCCTCGCCACCACACAGGATTACTCAGACATAAGCCACTGGGTGGCATCCCTCAGTGGTCCAGGTGCTGACAGGCAGGCAACAGGGTGCCCAAGGCGAAGTGTCGTAGGGTTGGAGCCTCAAACGGTCACAGTGAAGACATCCCTGAAACTTCCAAAGGCAGCTGCTAGGGCATCACAGTCCATCTGAAGAGATGCTCGTGACCAAGCCAGAGCTAAGATAATCACCCATTTCACTGAAGGGTCTGCACATGACACATGTATCCTGGCAAGCTGCAAGCCATCAAGCACTCATCTGAGGATTTTTATGCTGAGGTGAGCTGTACATTACAGCTCTGCCAGCACAGCAGTGTCAATTTTGGAGTGTGTTTGTGAGGAGAGGTAGGAAATGGGAGGTTAAACCCTTCCTGCTTTCTGTCTAGTAGGTTACACTCAGCAAACCCAGCAGCCTGGACACATTACCTGATAGAAGCTTTGCTGGAAAATGGGCACAATTGCAAGTGTGCCTATGGCCCAAGCTCTGCTAACTCAGGCAGCTTTACTGACAAGCTAACCCCACACTGACCATCTCTCTTATCTTCCTGGAGGGCACTTTTCCTCATTCACAGAAGACTACAAAAGTTCCACTGGGGAAAAAAACAGGGCTTGCATGCTCCATCCTGCAGCCTTTCGTCTCTCTTAACAGGTGTAGCTATAAACAACCAATAGCTACTTTTAGTCCTGCTTGTACACCAAGATGCACATCCTGGAATCTCCTTCATCCCTAGTGAAGCCCACGTGCAAAGCTGCTCTGAGGGATTCCTTGCAAAAAGCCCACCAAGCACCTGTGATGGTGGAACACCATCATCCTAGAAGGAACATCTGGACCACTGAACAGTCAAGCTGAGAGCTCCACCAAACATGTTCAGGGGCAACTCAAAGATTTGTCAAAGTGTAACTCACTTCCTAGCTTAGAAAGTGACATGCTATAGTGAAGAACTGGCAAGCAGCTGATCTGGAAAGGAACCTACATCACCAGACTTTCTTGGTGCACTCTGACAAGTCTTTTTACTTTTTGCTACCTCCATTTCTACTTACCAAATGAAGAAAGTTATTCCTCCCTGCCTCAGAGAACTAAGGTGTGACAGTACCATACTCAGGTTTTATAACCCAGCTCACTCTCCCAGTTGCTGTTCTCCAAGGATCTAACAAAGCTTATGAAGCTAGGCTTGGACATCACCTCTCCTCTCCCTCCATGCATCCATGCACAAGTATCAGTGACTGTCACTCAGTCCCCTGCATTAAGTCTCCCTGCATCAATGCAAAAAGAACTGGGGGGAAAGACAGGTCACTGGTACCTTATAGTAGATGAATATCACAAGCAAAAGGCTCATAAAAGCAGCAACTCCAGGACAAAAACCTGGACAACAGTCCTCCCCTCCAGGGCCTTATGGCAACCTGTCAAATCAACACCCACAAACACTACAGCCACCTGGGGAAAGAGGATGAAAAGAAATGAAAGCACACTGCAAAGCACTGTGGCTAAACATCTGTAGCAGCTGTACAAAGAGCAAACCACTTAAAGCCCTCTGCAGCCACACAACTCAACCAGGCTCAACACAGCCTACCACTCCAAGAGGTCCTCACAGGTCACAGATGCTTGCCAGTCCTGCTAAGATCTGCATTTTGGTATCAGGTGGGATTGCAAGCCTAAATCCTTCTTTTCCTCATGTGTCCATCAATCTAACTACACTGACAAGCATAATGGATACTTTTATTCCAAGAGAGTTGTATCAGTACCACCAGTGAGTACACAGATACACAGACATAAGAGAATCTTTCTGCATTAGGAACAACACTTCTAGGTACCACTTAGCATGTGCTGCAGGGTTGTATTTAAAGAGATTATGTAAATGTAGTCACCATAATCCTTCCAGTTACACTCTCAGGGGTCATCCCATAGGATTTCAACATCTTGTAATCCTTCAGCAGCTGATTGCCAGACAGATGGCCCAATGATTGCTTTACTCTTCCCCGACCTCAAATGCTTTTTCACTCTTCATGTAGAACATGTTCTAGATTGACATCAGCAATGATTGCTCTGCTCCTCTCTGACCAGGGAAGTAGACACAGCAATCATAGGCAGGAATCTTTCTCCACCATGCTAGGGGCTAACTGACTCCTAATTCTAGTGAGCACAGTAGCAGCCATCAAAGTTCAACATCCAAACCACCCAGGCCCATCGCGGCCACAAAGCAGCTGCTATTCCACACGGCTGGCTCCTGAGTTGAAGACAACTCATGTCCTGCTGAGATGGGAATATGTAGGCTCTATGCCTATTTACAATGTCACACCTTCAAACCAAACACCCATTTCACACCAACTCCTACTCTGCTAAACACCCTTACACTGAGACACTGCCAGTCCTTAGGCATGCACAAGCACCATTTCAGGGCCGTTGAGCCAGTACATCTTACAGCCAGGAAGGTAAGAACAGTCACAACACAGCTTGACCTTTAGGAGGATCTGATGTTAACCTAAAACGCCCTCTGCTGCGAGGGCTGGGGAAACTTCACCTATCAGTCTCTTGGTGCCTCTAATGCCTATGGCCAGAAGCTAGGTCATGCTGTCCTAGCAAAGAAATTCACACATTAAGCCCCAGTTCCCAGCGTACAGAATTAATTTTAGTTGACGTCTTTTTTTCTCTCCCCTAGCACACAAAGCTTCACTGGAATTGTGGGCTGCAGACAGGCTTTCATCACCACTGGGAAAACAGCTTCCCATCATGAGCCCCAGATCTACAAATGGCATCACGTGAGTGCTGGGAAAGGGGAGCCTGCAGTGCAAGCAGCCAGGGGACATACCTCCTCGTAGTTCTTTGCCTCAACTCCGTGCTTCATATCCAGAGTCACGAGCTGGTCCGGCATCCTCCCTGTTCCTGGAAGCATAATGAAAGGATTCATTGTGCAAAACATTCAGCCTGCCAGGAAATCACCAGCTTTCCCCTCCACTGAGGAAGAACTCACAACATCCCTCCCCTCCTTCCATGTCTGCAGCTAACTGCGGAGGCAGCATAGTCCAGCCTAAAAATACAGAGACTTCACAATAAATCCTGGCTGAAGGAGAGCCTCCCAAAGATAATGAGAACAAGCTGTAACCAAAAGTGCTAAGTGTGTGTAGGATGCAAGTCTGTAAAAACTGCAGAGGATTAGAAGATGAATAGCAGCTGCTATGTGACAGGCTGGCGAAAGGCAAGTCACCAGAGGACAAACGTTCCACTGCAAAGCCCACGCTCCTCCTAGCGGGAAGTACATCGGCCACTTGTCAAGGTGACCAGGGTTGTAAATGATGCCACATTCCAAGGAGCAGAAGGTAAAGGTGTTCTGATTGAGCAATATGGCATACAGGGCCTACTGACCTTCACATGCTGCAGTTTCTGCAGGATCAAAGGCAATCCCTTTGCCAACATATCTTTTCAGGGAAAGAACAGCTCAGATGCGAGACCCACTCTGCTGATACAAGACTCAAGATGGCAGCAGGCTTCTGAAGCTGGGAGAGTACCACTTCAGAGAATAGCTAGCTGGAGCTGCACAAGCAGGGAGTCTGAGAAGGCTGCAGTCAGCAGCAGAGCAGGTTGTTTTTAAGGCTGTAACCTGAAGGTTAACCACCTTATTACTCTCTACAACTACCTGAAGGGAGGTTGTAGACAGGCGGATGTTGGTCTCTTCTCCCAGGCAGCCAGTACCAGAACAAGAGGACACAGTCTTAGGCTGTGCCAGGGGAGGTTTCAGTTGGATGTTAGGAAGAAGTTCTATACAGAGAGATTGCCCATTGGAATAGGCTGCCTGGGGAGGTGGTGGAGTCGCCATCATTGGTGGTGCCCAGGAGGAGACTTGATGGGGTGCTTGGTGCCATGGGTTAGTTGTTTAGGTGGGTTGGACACAATGATCTTGAAGGTCTCTTCCAACCTGGTTTATTCTATGTATTCTCTGTATTCTATGGCTGCTACAAATTGTCACATCTAAGAACACTCACAATAGGAAAAAAAAACCCAAGCATATAGAACAGGCACAGAAGATACCCTAAAGAATGCAGCATGTCAACTGACTTTGCATTCCACTATACCACCCACCAAGGAAATGTCTGTACACACACATGCCCAAATTCCAGCCCTTTGGGGCATGCAGTTGCCCTCAGCTGCTAACAAAACATAAGGTCTGAATTCACTTACACTAAGAATTTCAGCATCTTTATCCAGAAGCACGTCCAATACTCACACTCTGCCTTAGGAAGTTGCCTGGTGGGCATTCCATCAGCCCACAAACCAATTCAATGTACATGGTACACCAGGTCACTCCAGTCAAGAGCTAGGAAGATACTGCAGATCCAACAGCCCCAAATTTTCTCACTATCAGCTCTTCACCACCAGAGCAGAATCACCTCCACCTACTTCTGGCAGAATATGGAATAACCTCCTGAAAAGGGGTATCAACTACCAACTGCTTCTTAAGGTTCTTGAGGTGTAGAGGAGCTCAAAATTCAAACCTGCTATGTAAGAACCCAACACATAAATCAGGGTTAGGAGTGGATTTTCTTGTTTGTTTTCTTATAAAAGATCAGTTACTATAAAAACAAACTCCAGACCCAACGCTTTTCTTTAACAGAGACTGACAGGCCAGACAGATAACAGTAGCTGCAAAAGAAAATTCAAAGCACACAGTTCAGTGAGAGAGGTTTTTAACATTGTTTAAATTACAGCAACTTGGGTGGACAGCTGAAGCTTCCAGGAAGACATGGGAAAGATGAAAAGGGCAGTGAACAGGAGAACAGAACTGGAAGGATTAATTTATCAGGCTGGAAGGGAGAGCTGCCAAGAGCCAGTAAGAAAGCAGAAAGCTCAGAGCTGCTGGGTGAAAAAGGATGGAAGGCAGACATTTTGCAAGAGGTTAATATTGTCAGGGACCAGTGTGGAAAAACTCAAGCTGCTCTTCTACGACTTCAGTGAGCCCAAAGCACTAGGCTACCTTCACACTCATCATATCCACAATACCTCCCTGCTCCTCCTGCAACCAGGGCTCACCACAGCAGCCTCAACAGCAAAGAGAAAAGCAGTTAAGTCCCAGAGATCCAGACAAGAGGACACAGTCTCAAGCTGTGTAGGGGGAAGTTTAGGCTCGATCTTAGAAAGAAGTTCTTCCCAGAAAGAGAGATTGCCCATTGGAATGGGCTGCCCAGGGAGGTGGTGGGGTCAACATCCCTGGAGATGTTTAAGAAAAGACTGGAGGAGGCACTTAGTGCCATGGTCTAGTTGATCAGATAGGGTTAGGTGATTGGTTGGACTTGATGATCTTGGAGGCCTCTTCCAAACTGGCTGATTCTGTGATAACCAATACCTAAACTCCCCAGTAGGTCTTGAAGAGATCATCTCACGTGAGCACAGAACTGTTCCTGGGAGATGAGCGCTGCTCCTAATTTGCAAAGTCACTGAGAAAACAGGATGGCTGAACAGAATGCAAAACACCTTTCCCACAGGAATTCCAGCAAAAATGTGACATAACACTCTTTAAGAAAGAGATAAAGATTAGCACACAGGACATGCCCTACAGGGAAGCACGTAGTGCAGGCTGGGCTGTTCTCAGAGACTGGCACAGTGTGAGTAAGTGTGCCTGGGAGCAGAGCACTGGTAAGGAAGATAGGACCTTCCCACCTTGGAGAGGAAAAAAAAAGCCTACTAACACCCTAAGAACTCCTTCACTCAGATAAGGTGGACCTTCTAAACAGGATCTCCTTCTCACTTCCTCTTCCTCATTTCTGTGGTTAGGGATTGTGAAATCTCAGTTGCTTAGACCCAGCAGGTCCCAACGGCTCTTAATTTCCTCTACCAACAGTTTTTCTCCTTCAGTGCTCCACCAACATCCTCCTTGGCTGCTGCACTTACTTGATGAGACTGTGGAAAAAACCAACAACCCTCTAAAGAGAGACAGAAGGATAAACCAGCACTTGCTAAGTTCCCCCATTCCCATGCTGATCTTAGAGAGGAAACAACACACTTCCTTGCGATGTGGTTACTTCTTCCACAGTACCTTAACCAAGCCCTGTAGATTATCAAGCCTCACAGTGACACCTCCCTTACTTTAATACTATCTTAATTTCTAGCATAGGTATGGGAGATCTGGAGACACTCATGATGCTGTATCTCTCTTTAGCAAGGAGTTTGAGTGTCTGGGTCCAAACCAGAAAACAGTAGCTTTGAGGCCCCAAAGGCAAAGACTCCAGAAGAGAACTCAGCTGCTCAACTGAGCAGCTCTAGATTTTGGCACCTGAACACCTCAATGGTCACCAGATAGAAGCTGCACTTCAAAATATTTTTACCCTCACCAGTATTGAAAGCTTTAAACCAAACCTGCTGCAACAATACAAGGGAGCCAGGAAACAGATATTTGCTACCAGCAAGAGCTACAAGGGACTCAGTCTAGGCAAGACACCTCTGGTCACAAGCACTGAAATAGCAGTTTAGGAATAACTAAAGAAAGAAGTCTTTTCCACCTGTGTGTGGTCACATGGAAGCTATGAAAGGACTTGTGGGACTGTCTGGAGACATCCCAAATACCCAGGTGCTGGACAGTAAATAGCATGAGTGAGCCCCAGATGAGTCACTAAAGCCAGCATATCTCAATGTGTTAGGTTGCATTTGGAAGCCCTACCTTTGGGGGTGAAATAAAAGCATTTGAGGTCACTGTCTTATCTGTAAAGTATTACAAAAGAGGTGTTACAGGTCAAATTCCTCCCAGCTCCATCAAAGAAGATGACCTTCTGTGTCTGGACAGTTCTCTTCAACTTGCAAACTACTTGTAACTTATATGTGTGCAGAAAAGCAAACCATTGTATCTCTCCATAGAGATGAGGAATGCTGCTAGTGATCACCCTGTGAAATCTTTTCACAGATCACCCTGGGATCTTTTAAGACCCAAGAGCCAGGTCCAGGGAGCAGAACTCTGTCAGTGACCATGACAGGATGCGAGCACCTGCAAACGCGCACACGCTCACACCACCACAACCCAGACTAGGGCCCAAGCGTTGGCTGCTTGCAGCACGTTTGTCCTGAGGTTGAGCCCAGCCACTCAAAGCAGCACATGCGTCACACTCACAGGAAATCAGCCACAGCACTCCTTGGGCAACCATCTCTGCAGCACAAATGCAAGGCTGACGTGCTGCTCATTTCCCCTTCCCCTTACTGACCACTTAAGAGAGTAGCTGGGGATGCAAACCAAGGCCCTGCTTCCTATATACAGATACACTCCCCAGCCTCAAAACATGGCTGCTGAACCAATGCAGGATTGCTGCCAAGTACACGTTGCAGAGAGATGATACTCCACCAAATGGTAAGAGAGAATCAGCTAGGTAGAAAGATGGGGTCCTGGAGATGATGGCACCCTGCTGTGTCCTGGCTTGACTGAAAGTGAGGAGAAACATGAAAAGGGGAAAAGAGGTATGGTTTGCTCCCCAGTGCAGCCACTCATTGCAACTGTGGTGACCTCTGCGGGGGGAACACACAATTCCCCTTTCAGAGGAAACTGAACCACTCTACACAATAGCCAGAGAGGATTACTTAACTTCACGTGCAACACTGACAGCAGATACTCTGCAGTAAGACTGCTTACAATCTCCTGAAGATCACCTTTAAAAGCCCAACTGTTCTGTGGACCAGACTCACAATCACTTTCTGGAGCCCCTATTACAAGAGGGATATGGAGGTGCTGGAACGTGTCCACAGAAGGGCCACGAGGATGATCAGAGGGCTGGAGCACCTCACCTGTGAGGACAGACTGAAGGAGTTGGGGCTGTTCAGTCTGCAGAAGAGAAGGCTCCCAGGTGACCTCATTGTGGCCTTCCAGTATCTGAAGGGGGCCTACAGGAAGGCTGGGGAGGGACTTCTCAGGATCTCAGGTAGTGATAGGACTAGGGGGAATGGAATGAAGCTGGAGGTGGGGAGATTCAGGCCGGATGTGAGGAGGAGGTTCTTCCCCATGAGAGTGGTGAAGCCCTGGAATGGATTGTCCAGGGAGGTGGTTGAGGCCCCGTCCCTGGAGGTGTTTAAGCCCAGGCTGGATGAGGCTCTGTCCAGCCTGATCTAGTGTGGGGTGTCCCTGCCCATGGCAGGGGGGTTGGAGATCCTTGTGGTCCCTTCCAACCCTGACTGATACTATGATACCCCTAATTCACACACCTATATGAACTTGTTCAGAATCTAGCAGCAGCCAACAGACCTTTCACTTCACTTACCCACAGGAAGCTTGCTCTCAAAGCATGCCTCAAACATATCGTAGTCTTCAGTGGTGAAGGCAAACTTGCCCTTAGTAGCATCCTCCTTGGCATACAGGATGTGTCCAGCTGAGTCAGTTATCTGTAAAAGAGACAAGAAGGGTAAGGAACGTTGTGTTTTGCCGCCATGGGCTCATACTGCCTCTGCTATTCAGGAAGAGTTCTTGCAGCACCCCCTTTGGAGATGCTGCATTCTCTTTTCAACAGTTTCCCTCCTTTCTCGTAACTACACCAATTCCTTTCTTCCTCATCCTCACACCAGCAAAGTCAGAGTGCCTCTAAGGCAATTATTGACTCTTGGATTAAACAAAAAGAGAACTCCATCAAAAAAAACCAATCAACCAACTGAAAACCCCCAAAACCACACCAATTCCTCTTCCTCCTACAACCTCTGAATATAGTCTACATTTTAGGAACTCTAGCTGAACCAAACTGTTATATATTGCCTTCTCTTTTTTTGTTTCAAGCAAAATTCATAAATTTCCATAGCAACAGAGAAATGGAGAAGCTTTGTGAGAAGGAAAAAAAAAGACTACTCATTCCCTTGAAGATGGAATGGGGAAGTGCACATCTATTCCTCCAGAAATGAGCTATCAGCATGGCCCTGAGTTATACAAGGCATGGGTGCCAGGATCCACTGAAGTGGCCACTGCAGAGGACAATTCAGACCACACAGACAGACTAATGGCTCCTTTGTGCTAAACCTATGAAACAGTACTAAAAATAGGCAAAACCAACAGAAGATCTACAAAGGTGCTTAACCAGAGTTTAAAAAAAGAGAAAAAGACACACACATCACAAAACTGACTTGAGAATTATTGTGCTTGATTAAAGACTCCATTCAGTTGAAACACACTGACCCTGGAGAGCCGGGGAGGGGGAGGGGGAAATGAAGCTGTAACAACGCTGCGTAAAAATCAACAGTGTGTGCTCCACTGGAACACTTCCCCATCTCTCTTAATTCTATCCTTCAACAGCTATGCCTGGAAAAGCATGAGTGTGCTAAAGTTATCAGAGGTCTTTGGAAGTCCTGGAGGTGAAGAGACTAAAAAGCCTGGGAGCAATTTTAAAGCTATGTAAAGAGAGAAGCACACAAAACAATGTGTGGTGTGGAGAAGGTTTAAGTCAGACACTGTCCTTTACTTAAAACAGAAACCCAGTGTCATTTCCCTGCACAAAGGCCATACAAAAGGTCTGTGTACCCCAAATTAAGGCACTTTATTCTTATTAGAACACCTAATTTAACTCCCTGCCGTGGGTCACTATTGATGCCAGCAACCTAATGCAGTGAGAACAGGTGTGAACTGCCACAAAAATAACAAAGGTTGATGTCTTAGACAAGAAAAACAAAAAATATACAAATCCCGATGCCTCAGAGTATCCAACATAACTGCCAAGACTGTTGTGCAGAGGAAGCTTGTTCCTAGAGGTTATTCTGTTATTTCTGTTACAGGATTGGTTGTGGCTACCACAGGGTATTTGTCAGCATCCAAGAGCAAGGAGGGGCACTGTTCTCCTGTGATGCAATTCCCGCTCAAAGTTCCACCTGTATTCAAGCGGCCAGCAGAAGAAAGCATGGCTGCGCAGTCAGGCACAGGCAGCTGCTGTGCCATCCCCGTGCCACAAGCCACCAACACAAGCCACTAGGCTACTGGAAGCACGCAGGTCGAGTCAGCAGGCCCTGCTGGAGTACCGTATGTCTGCATCTGATCATGCAGATGTGCTCTGGCCACCATACAGGGCACACTACTCGTTGCAGTGGTCCTGATTAACCAAGCCTCATCAGGGTGGTATCATATACTATGCACACCGAGTTCTCCATCCCAAGAAACAGTGACAGGAACACGGTACAGAAAGCTTTCCAATGTCCCTAATACTTTGAGTACTATTCCTTCAGGGCTTTGTAAACACCAGAGCTAATCTTTAGCTGAAGGACATTATGCTGCTCGCTCCATTTTTGCCCTTTGCAGCTCTGGCAATAGCCTGCTCATGAACAGGAATCCGGACAGTAAAAGCTCTGCTATCCGCTTTCATCGAAACTGAATAGCATTACCCCAACCAGCCCAATACACTGCCCATTCAGCCGGGCCTGCGGGGGCGGCAGGAGCTGCTAATAGCCCAGCCAGAACACTTGTGGGGGAGTGGACCTGAAAGGGATTTTGTCATGCTATTCTAACGTTATTTACGGTAACGCAATCCCCTACAGACAGGGCATTGTTTGCCCCTGACGAAGGGCCGGACGGTTCCCCAAACCGCCTGCCCCGACAATGGGGCAGAGGCACGTGGCTGCGCCCAAGGGAGACCTCAGCCGCCCTGACGCAGCGCCTTGGCGGCCAGCTGGCAGAGCCCACAGATTCCACCGAAACAGAGGGTGCCACTGTTGGCGCTGGGGGTATCACACACAGAGAACTTAGCTCACCGGCAGGAACTGGACTGAGCCCGGGTAGAATTAACTGCCCACCTCGTACGTTCGGGGCCTGACCCAGGGGACCAAAGCAAACTGTACACTGCAGAAGCACAGCCCACCTGCAGACGTGATGTCCTGGTCTAACTTCTCCCACACAGACACAAAGAGAAAGTAGTCTAGTAGAAAGTATCTAGAAATCTAGAAAGTATCTAGTAGATGAGTTAACGGCACTTACACTAGACCCAGCTTGTTGGGAGGCCACAACACACCTGAACAGTAAGGAAAGCAAGAATTGCATGCATTATTATTTCTTCTTTGTAGCTTTTCAAAATAGGACAGGACTTTCTTCTTTTATTCATTTTCATGCTGTAGTTAGAATAAACTAGAACTCCCATGAGCAGTCCTAGCTGGACACCAGCTTCAGCAACAAGCCAGACTAAGACCCAAGTATGGGAGTCATCGCTTCACCACCTCCCTAGACAAGTCCTCTGTCACAGAACTGACTTTTGAAAGAGCCTGTGGAGCCAGCTGACCCAAGAGTGGGCAAGCAGAGAACAAGGAGGCTTGATCACCAAGCCGTAAGAAACAGATGAGAACATGGTACTCAATACCAAGTACATGCACCTTACCAAGCAAACACTACAGCAGCATTTTAAAGCCTGCACACAGACAAGTTTCCTCTTACAAATGATGTAAGAGCAGCAAAACAAGACTTTTAAAACAGCAAGACTCCAGGAACAGCTTTCTGTAGCCAAAACCAAGCACAATTGCCAATACACCAAGGCTGGCTGTAGGCAGATGCTGAAAAGGCAACCTGATTTCAGGTGATGTCCAATACTCACTCAGCGGCACTCAGTTCAGGTGTTCCTGAGCAGACCATTCTGACCCTGTTTGAGTGCCTACTTTTGAAGCTTGTTGGGAGCTTAGTCAGAAATAAAAAACAGACAGAAAGCTCCTGTAAACTGATTGTGGTGTGGCAGACCTCACTCAGCCAGGTGGGAAATTTGAAGGAAGCTTAGAGAAGGCAGAATGGGGACAGAATTAAAGTGAAGCTGTTGAAGTTTTAATAGCTTCTTATGACATAGGTGCATTAGTCACACATACTCTGCTAACTACACTACCTAAAGGTCCTTTAGGATCATTTTCTTCCGTGGAGCAAACACCTGCCTCCTTAAAACCCATGTGAGCCATGATGGCCCAAGATGGGAACAGCCATTTCCTATACAAAACCTCGTGTCTAAACCCCCGGCTTTCCCTTTCCCTGCGGCCTGCTGCTCCATCCCGCTGTGCCAGGCCCTGCGAGGGGAGGGAGCCCTTGGAAAGCCACGTCACCCTCTTTCCTCCTCACATTATCTCTTATCACAGCGGCCCGCCTCGCCTTCGGCGCACGGACTATATGGCAGCTGGCGGCACAGGCCGCCGCGATGAGGTCTTTGGGGGCGAAAAGCCTGCATGTGGCTGAAGCCAAACCCCTGCCGCGCTCCCTCGGGAGCCGACACGCAGACGGCAGAGCCCCTGGGCGGGCTGGCGGCCCCTCGCACGCAGCGGGCCCCGCCCCATCCGTGCCCGATGCGGCACGCGTAGGCGGACAGGCCCGCTGCAGCCCCACGCGGGGACAGCTGTCACGCGTGGGAAACGTCACTCACACCCCGCCCCGCCCCCGCACGGACGGGGAGGCGGGGTCACGCCGCCGGCACGGCCGACCCTTCCGCCCCCCAGCCCCGGCCTGTCGCGGCGCCTCTGCCGCGGTCGCACCTTGAGGTTGGCGGAGGGTCCGGTGGAGGAGCCCGGTGGGGCGCCGATCTCGTACTCGCCCGTGACTAGCGTGTCACGGTGGATCTCCTCCCGCAGGCACTTCCGCGCCTTGCCCGGCAGCTGGAAGGAGATGGGCCGCGCCAGGCCCACCAGCAGCAGCAGCAACAGCGCCAGGAGCGGGGCCTGCCCCAGGCGGGGGCGGCCGGGCAGCGGCAGAGGCATGGCGGCAGCTCCTGGTGCGGCAGGCCGGGCCTCCGCCTCCCCCACACGTGACCAGCGCCGCCTGCGTCACGCCGGGGCGGGGCCGGGGCGGAGCTGCGGGGCAGCGTCCCACGGCAGCGTCCCACGGGTCCTCTGCTAGCGCCAGTGCAGCGCCTCCTGTTCTTGCCTTCGTCGTGGTGCGGGGGAGTGCGGCTTGGCCCTTTGAGTGGGCTATTAAATAATAGTTAATGACATTAATTCGTGAATAATGGCCGATAATGATTCATGGTAGTTCCTTCCGTTAAAGAACTGAGAAACTAGAAAAAAAACTCAAACCCTGCTGTGAGGCAGAGGAGCATGCTGGGGATGGACTGCGAGGTGTGAATTTCCTACACACCTCCAGGCAGCCGAAGTCCTTCAGTGGGAGACACATTTGCCCTTCACGTTTTTGGGTTTATTTTGTTTCTTTTTAATTTCTGAGTTATTTTCCCCCATGGCTTCTTCAGCCAAGAAAACTGAGTTTTGTCAGGCGTCTTGCTTCTTTACAAATATTGCATGACAGTAGCAGAAGTATGAGTGAATTTGACAGCAACTAATATCCTGATCATTTTCAAAGATAGTCATAGGAATATTTTTTCCTCTCCCTGTCCAATGTACGCTCACACCTACATTTTCTTTTGTAACTCTTGGTTTATTTAGGAACACAGCATTAAATAACCCCCCAACAAGCTCTGGACTGCTGCTTCCTCTGACCCCGCACCCCTAGCCTCCCTGCCACAGGGACATAGGGACCATCATTGCCAAGGAGAAGGTGCATGACTGGCAGAAGCAGCTTTCCCTGCTTTGCACAGGAGTACAGGGAGAAGGAAGACTTCCCAGGTGTCTGGTTATGATCGGCTCAGCTGCAAATATTCGAGTGTGCTGAGATACAAGAAAAAGCAAGAAGTAAGAAATAGTCAGCAGTTCTAGAAAATAAAAGATCTCCTTTATTTCTATCAGCTTTAATAAATAAATAGATAAAAGTTACACCATTGTTTGGCTTTTATTTCTTACACATCACCAGTCCTCCCTCTCTGGGTAAAACATGTCTTTAGTGTCAAGCAGTAACTAGGAATTGCTACAAACTTCAATCTGAAGAGGTTTAAAGCAGCAAGCTTAGTTCCCAGATGTAGCCTGTCTTGATCTGCACAAGGACATCATAGCCAGAGCACTTCAAGAACAGTTCTGTACTTTCATATCCTTGAGCTCATACTTACTGAGACAATATGATGAAGCCCTCCATATGAAGGAACAAAAAACTAAGCCCAACCACAGAGCACTCCTTGCTTAAAAGGAAATAAAGTGAACCTCACAAAAACAACTCCCCACAACTAGACCCTTCATACAGATGGCACTTTAGGGAAATAACAATTTTCCTTAGCAGAGAATGTATCTTTTAAGTGAAGGCCAACTGTGCTTAAATATTTAGCATGCTATTTTACTCTAAGCTCTAGTTTATTGTTTGAAATAAGGTTTATGGTCACTTATTGCACATTTCAATGCATCTTTATTCTTGTGATTGTTTCACAAACCTTCCCTTACTTGGACAATTAAATTATTTGCTAACTTAACGAAAGAAACCTTTAGCTCCCTCTGCAATATCTGAAAGTATATTTGCACAATGAAAACATTCTTTCCGTTGCAGCACTTAAGGCAGAAATAGATATTATTTCCCAAGCTTTAAGAAACATAGATTACTAGAATCTGGAGATATGAAATGTCGTAATGTTGTACCACAAAATTCCTCAGGAAGCGTGCAGAGGAAGACAAATCTCTCTGTGCAGAACATTCCTCACACCAATGACACGTACCCAGCCTTCTAGCACCTTTAAAACACTTTAAAAACAATTATGCTTTATTTTGGGGGGCAAATATCAAAGAAAGTGGCTCATTTGTGCAAAGATAGCCTCATTTTCTACAATCTAAGTGTGAAGTCAGCCATCAAAAAAGCAAACATTTAACTGACTACAATCCCTCCCTATTGTGGCCATTTTGTCACAGTACATTTTTAGATGAGTTATATTTATGACCGACAAATTTATCCCCCAGTTTCTGTTGTAGCCTTCTCTCGTGTGGATGCATTATGCTGGAAGATGCTGTGCAGGCAAGTTCAGATCTAATTATAAAACACCATCAGAGATGCTTTAGTGTGTCATGAAAGAAAATAGTACGGAGCTGCTGTGAATCTCTTCACAATCCCCAGCTTTTAACTCCTTAAAGCACTTATACAGGCAGTGGGACAATCTTCCTTGGGTGTGCAAAGCAACTTCTAGCAGAGGGAAAGCATTTGAAGATCCTTCCAGCTGCAGGTTTAGAAATAACAGTCTTGCAGGGACATGCCTTAATGTTTCCACATAGCAGAGGCTGGCAAAATGAACTGCTTCCTGTAATTCTGAAACACTTAACCAAGGAGAAGAAGAGATTGGTAACTTGTTACACAACTTTCCAGATGGAGCGATAACCTATATTAGCCTTACCTGCTGTGTTCAGCATTATGGGAGCTTGCCAATTAGCTTCATCAGGTATTCATTCTCACTGCCACTAATCCATAGGCAGATGGGTGTACACCCAAAGTAAATATTACCCCCTTGTCTGCCAATCAGGAGACGCTGCCAAAATTTATATCATTTTGTTTGTGTACACCTTTTACATTTCCAAATATCCCTAAGTCGGTTTCACTGCCGTCTTGAAAGCAACACAGGCAGCGATGATTTGTTCAGCTTTCAGCCCTGGGTTAAGAAAGGAGCCCTGGAAACCTTTGGGTGTCTCTGTATTTTGAGGTAGCAAAGGCCCCTGAGGAAAAAAGGCACTTTCATATTTTTTTTCCCCCTGCAGCTGAGGAAGAGGTTTGCAGCAGTCAATTTTTTGCCACGCCAAAATGTATCTTTTTGCTGCAGTTAATGGCATAAAACAACACTAACTTGCTGTCTCCACAAAACAATGTGTCTGAATGTGTCTGAATGATGTAATTAGCCTTCTTTTTTCCCCCCCTTTTTTCACTGTGTGTGCGTCAGCTGCAGTGGCATTTCTGCATTTTCTTATTTTAGACAATAAACAGTTGAAAAAAATTTTTCTTCCTAAGAATTATTCTAGACCTTTATGCTCTAATTGTTTTGCATTCTGCCTTACACCTGGCAATCCACTACAAGCTATTGAGAAACTTCTCTAAGAACTACATATGCATTGTGACCCTAATTGCTGGTTTTATTAACCATACAAAATTATTGAGTCTCTTCTTCTGGAAAGGGCAAGGTCACTTGTTTTAAGGGACTGTATTTGAGCTCATTGCTGGGATATAACCATCATATCATAGAATAGAATAGAATAGAATAGAATAGAATAGAATAGAATAGAATAGAATAGAATAGAGTAGAGTAGAGTAGAATAGAGTAGAATATAATGGAGTAGAATAGAACAGAGTAGAATAGAATACAGTAGAGTAGAGTAGAGTAGAATAGAATAGAATAGAATAGAATAGAATAGAATAGAATAGAATAGGAGTAGAGTAGAATAGAATAGAGTAGAATAGAATGGAGTAGAATAGAACAGAGTAGAATAGAATAGAGTAGAGTAGAGTAGAGTAGAATAGAATAGAATAGAATAGAATAGAGTAGAATGGAGTAGAATGGAGTAGAATAGAACAGAGTAGAACAGAATAGAATAGAATAGAATAGAATAGAATAGAATAGAATAGACCAGGTTGGAAAAGACCTTTGAGATCATCAGTCACTATTGTGATCACAATCCAGATAGGGAGATTATTCATTCAATAAATCAGCAATATTAATTCAATAAAGAGCCACAAACCAGCACTGTGCTGCTCTGCCTCCCCTGTAATCTGTTCCAGAGACCCCAGGTACTGAGTGCTGGCCATACAGTTAAAATATCTACTGTTTGGATAAGAGGCATGGAACAAAATAATTTTTAGACATCAAGACACATAATCCTTTAAGGAGACAAACTATTATTATAAGGTATTTATACATACCTGTTTCCATTTCACCCAGCGACTGAAGTTATTTCTACCTAAAGTAATTAAAACTCCTCTGTAAATGTGAATTGATTTTGCTTGAAATCAGTTGTATAGGGCTTGATCTAAAATGTGAGTTCATTTAGGGAAATGAAACTCTGGTTTTTTTAGCTCATAATAGCCTTGGTGATTATAAATCAAAGCCAGCTCAGGTTCAATCACACAGCAAACCACTTGGAGGAAGCAACCCTTCAATGACACTTCTTTTGGCTCTTCTCAGCAGTTTGCCTGCTGACAGGCATGTTTTTGGCTTTCCAGCAGTAGCCTGGCAGGCTTATAAAGCTCCCTCCTACATTTTTGAGGAAATCTCCCACCAGCTTTCACTTACTGCCCTTCGGAAGCTCAAGGAGAGCCCATTCCCAACAGCCAGCTCCAGCCAAAGCCCTGCTTCTCTCATGGCCTCAGCAGCATGCACTGTCAGTCTCTCCTCCTCAATAGCAGCTGTGTCAGGATTAACCTTCCCAACAAACACCAATAAAGTGTCCACCTAGAAACCTCCACCCTCTGCAAGAAGCAGATGGCTCATTATCTTCTTTCAACCCCCTAGCCTGAGTCCTGTCCTCCACTGACCTCTATGACAAATGCCTCTACTCAGGGAGGGTAAGATTCTGCTGTTTACATAGGCTTTCAAGAAGCTCTACAAAAGATTTCATGCAATTTTGTTACCTAATCCACGACTCTAGAAAAAATCAAAATAAGAGAGGCTTGGGGTATTGTCATGTCTCAACAAGCAAACTCTCCAATGTTAAGTCTTTCAGTTGTGAAACACAGTGCAGGCTCAGGGCAACACAAGAGAGATCACATTGCAAGATTTGGGGCATTAGTTTGTAGTTACTTTTCCTTAAAAAAATAGAACTAGGACACATCTGATCGAATGCCCATCTCTGCATCTGATGTGGTGTGAGGGCTGAATACCCTTTCCAAGCAGTGGAGGTTATTCTAGGGAGAAAGTAATCTTGTCCTGAACCAGACATCTAAATCCAGTGAGGTCAATCTCACCCAAGTTTCTTCAAAGTGAATTTAGGCTGAAATCAAGGCCAAATCAGCAATTACATTGTATGTACATGTCTCACTGAGCAGTCTCACCACCCATGAAACAGAGAGATAAAGCCAATTTATAACAAGCAGCACTTTAAAAAGGAGGTGGATGGCCATGCTAGGTCCACCTTCCTGCAGATCAGGTGGAATCCTCACTCACCTCATCACTGTCAGCTGCTGGGGACTCTCAGACTAGGTCCCAGACCAAATCCCACACCCACCAGTAGCTCCTTCTCCATTGTCCACTCTCTGATAACGGCTAGCGATGGGCATGACGTGGGAGAATGGAAAAGCTCACAGCAGAAAGACAGGACACACTTACTCCAATGCCAGACCTTTACTAGTCAGAGCTAGCCAGAGGACCTCAGAAAAAGTGACTCAGTACCCTTTAAAAAACATACACTGACTACCAGCCACAGAAATTTCAACGCTTTTTAATATTGCTGAATTCTTGAATGAAATGCTTTCCAGGCTCACTGTCCAAGGCCTGTAAAAGTATTTCCTTACACCAATTTCAGTTTTTCACAACTGAAAGCTTATCTGTCACAAAACTTGTCCTCCAGTTGCATCTGATGGGAACACAGCCAAGTCCACTCTCAAGGAAGATGACTGCCAAAGCTGTGAGGAGACAGTGACCGAGAGAAGAGTGTGAGTGGGTATGAGGAAAGGCTCTTACTTGAGTGCAACTGCAACTCTTCCAAACGATCCCCCGTTGACATGAGTTGTGATTTCAGTTGCATTTTTAAAAGCAAAATTGTGAAGTAAATCCTTAACCATGTAGAGAGACCTTCACCTGTCAAAAGTAATGTGAAAAAAGCCCAGGAATTTCAAAAAGGAAATATTCTTGTGTAGGCTTTGCACATGACAGCAGTAAGCTTTTGCTGTGTAGGAAGCTTGAAGTGTTCTTATTATTCTGCTGTGGTGATGATTAAATTTCAGAAAGGTTTGTTACTGGAGGCTGTATTTCTTCAAAGTCTGTTTTTAATTATTTTTAGCTTCTCAGCTATTTAGCATTTGTATCTGCCTATTCTCAGATCTTTCCTTCTTATACGTGGCAAGTAAGTGCGAGGACACTGGAGAGGGAGCACCATGACAGGAGAGAGCTTGAATCCCTATTTTAAAGACAAAATTAATATCAGGTGGAGCCACTCTTTCTGAATCCTATTATCCTCATATCACCACGTGGGGTGTCCCTGCCCATGGCAGGGGGGTTGGAACTGGATGATCCTTGTGGTCCCTTCCAACCCTGAATGATATTATGATACTATGAATAATAAACAGAGGACATTTATGCACAGGGATGTTATATATTTCAAAGATACCTTCATTCTAGAAGCAGTGTAGAGTGCCAAGCCAGGTTGTCTCATGAAGACAACCCTCAATGAATTCTTCCAAATATGATATTTTTTTTCAGCTCAGAATAGCCTTGGTGATTATTTGAAGCAGCAATTTCCTTCATGCAACTTGTCTGAGTGGATCAGCATCTAACGAACCGCAGCTTAATGAGTATTACCTCATATATATCAACAACAGTGCAGTTGAAAGCTACTCAAGTCGCCAACTCCTGGGAGGAGGCTTGGCAGCAAAGGCAGCAGCTAGATGGGGATGTTTATTGGATGTCTTCCACCAGCTGCACTGTGTGGTGGCTTGAGTGTTAGATTATAAATATTTCCCCTTGTGAAAAGGGGAAGTTGGCTGGATGAACACTGATTCAGCAGGACATATTCATAGCCTCGGCAGAGATTGGTGTGTAAGAAAGAAGGAATGGGAAGCATTGAATTAGGCCTGGGAAGTCCCCTCTCTCCACAAGCACATGTGGAGAGCACTTATCCCGGGAAGCTAGTCAGCATGGCACGTGGGCAACAGGAATATTAATAACTCCTTTATGGCAAGATTTCTGCAGGGCAGGATGGCTCACCCAAACCACAGCCTCTACGGCCACTTGGTGCAGATGGGCAACTTCTGCATTGCAGAGTTCCTTCTGCAAGGGAAAACTGAGCTGCAGGGTTGGGTCAGGGTGCAGGAGGCACCCCAAACCCCAGGGAAGAGGTACCTCAGGGATAGCGGTTTTCTCACTTGCTGGCCACAGGCAAGAAGTCACTCCTAAGCACCATACCAAAGACTGGTGTGCCTTGGAAGCCTTGAAGGTGCACCAAAGGCAAGGTCATGCATGCAGCATCTGATATAGAGAGTGTTAGTAGAGAGGTCTTTTGGTGAGCAGAACAAGAAAGGTCTTCTAGCTGGAGGGAACAGAAAATCAGGGATAGCAGGTGCAGCTGCAGGTTCTCTTCTGCCCTACAGCACAGCTAGGAAGAGCTGATAAAGGTCAAGTGGCAAGAGCAATGTGGAAATTACCTTTGCCCTACAGAAGCCCTCCCAAGCAGGAGCAGATCGTAGGAGAGGTGCCAGAGTGATGGGATAGCTCTGGAGTTTGTCTTGGTGCTGGCTTTGTGCAAGTGGCTCTGACTCACCAGGGCAATTCTGGACCAGGGGGGTTTCCAGGAGGCAAGTGGCTAAAATCCCCAGGGATGTCAGTCTAGACAGGGTGCTCTTCCCTTTGACCTCATTGAGAGCCTCAGCTTCCTCTTTATGCAAGCAATACCAGCAGCCAGGACAGGTTATTTTCAGCTACAGAACAGTTATGAAAGAACAATGTGCTGAGGGTTTGAGGAAAAAGATGCTCCTGTTGTAAGTATCCTTTTCAGAGCACAGTGGTGTCAGACTGCTCCTTGCTACTGTTCACAGGAAGCGATTTTTATTCCTGACATCTTCTAAGAGACTCAGTCTGAGAATGGCTCCTTGCCTGATGCTGGGTGAGAGCTTGTAAAATGAGTTCCAATTCCCCCAGGATAACCAGAAGGAAATCCCAGTCATTAAATCTTCCATCAAGTGACGTAAGAGGAATTGTAAATTAATCCTGTTCCCCATTCATCTCATCCCAGCAAAGATCCCAATAGTAAAAACCAATTCTCCAACAACTCCAGGGGAATCCCAAGCTCTATTCTAGTGCTCTCCTGCCTTTGTCTGAAATGAATACACCTGACATTCAGTGTTCATGTGCAACTTCTCCCATCCCTCAAGCTAGTGTGCAGGAGAGGGCATGGAAGAGGTGTGAGTGCAGTGGAAGCACCAAAGGCTTCCTATTTTCCATGTCATTGATCTGCATGACCTCTCTTTGCTTTTCCAGCAGCTAGTCCATGGCTATCTCACCTGCCTTTGGTGCCTCATAACTTTTCAGCAACAGCCAGCACAATCTGAGGAAAGCTGATTTATAGCTTGTGGGGAAATGACATTTTTTGAGGGTCCTTCTGGCCTGTTCATCATTGCTTCTGTCCTTTACACTTCTGTCTTCTCTGCTCTCTCAGAGGCTTTCTGCTACTGAAAAAAAACAGTGATTTGAGTAAAATTAAGGGACCCAGTAACCTGGACAACTATAAGATAAATGCATACTGGCCCAGCCAGCCAACAGCACCAGGAGCTTTGCCTGTGCACAGAGTCAGTGGTGTGGACAGCACCGGGCAGGGACCAGCTCAGGAAAGCATTGCAGGGGTGCAAGGCCGTGCAGGGTTATATGGATTGTGGCTGGGAGGAGTCATATGGACTTCGGTACCAACCCAGAAAGCTTGATTTTGCCTTGGAGTCACATGTCATAGTATCATAGTATCAGTGAGGGTTGGAAGGGACCACAAGGATCATCTAGTTCCAACCCCCCTGCCATGAAGCCCTTTGATTCTCAAACATATGTATGAATATGGAGAACCACCCTGTGCCTCTTCAGGTGCTCCGGCATGCTGTGCACGCTCAGATGTCTTGCAGCCTTGTCATGTCATGGGCCAAAGGAGAAGAAGGTAACACAGGGACATGCTGGTTGTTCTGCACGGTATGGCTGACATCTGGATTGCAGGGTAATTCCTCAGAAATCAGTGAGATAAGATAACAGCCACTGATGGATACTCAGCAAACAATGTCCCCAAGGAAATGCAAGCAACTTCCAGGTGGCCTTTGGCAGAACTGAATGAGGAGGCACCCCGTGGTGTGACGCAGGTATCCCTCCTCTTGTCTGGCCACTTCTGCCCTGTTGAGCTATTCAATTCCAGGAAATCATGAGGGAGGTGAACAGATTTTATCTGCCCTGCGTGGCCTTAGGTTTTTCTTTTGAGCCCAGCATGAGGAGCTGCTGCTGTGGCTGCCTAGATCACCTCTTGCCATGCTGCTTTATAGATCTGTGATTCTTGCCTCCAGGAACTGGCTGGGGTCAGCCACTTCTGTAAGAGCAGAGGTATCCAGAACTGTTGTGTGACAGAGTTGGAATGGGAAGGTGGCAGAGCTCCAGTGGTCAGGGTACACTGCATGAGTGTGCATGGCACTCAGACCAGGAAAGCAGTATTAAACCTTTTGTCTTTTTTGTTTGTGGGGTGGTTTTTTTGTTTGTTTTCTTTTTTGTTTGTTTGTTTTGGGGGGTTGGTTGTTTGGTTTTGTGTTTGTTTGGTGTTTTTTTTTTTCTCTGTGTGTGTGTGTTGTGTTTTCTTGGTTTTTTCTAACCTGGTTTTGTTTTGTTTTGTTCCTTTTCCATGATTAAAGATTCATGCAGACATTTTCTCCAGGGCTCTTGTCATCTTCAGTGTTTGATAAATATTTACTTGTTCACCTTCCCACACCCTTACCCTGTCAGCTGAATGAGGATGGAGAATGTTAGCCCTAGAAGAAGATGGGACACAGCAGTACCCACACAGACATGGAAACATCAGCCAAAGATGTGTCTAAGGTCACAGACAGGGGCAATGTGACAGCATAGTGGACAGCTGCATTCCTGGCTTCATTTTCTCTATTGTAAAGACCAACAAACCAGACAACAAATCAATGCATCTATCAGAGAAAGCTGAAATTAGACACCTTCATCTGTGTGTGCTTTGAACAATGACACTGTTATTTTTACCTAGCATTCAGAAGCTTTGAGCAATTGTGCTTCTTGTGTCATCAGGGAAAGGCTTGGACCTTATCTGGGTGTCTATACAGGGATTTAGGTGAATTTTTCATCTTCTAGTCTAGCCAAGCTTTTGTTGTGGCTCTTTTCTGTTTGGTTGTTGGGTTGGTTTTTTTTTTTTTCTTTTTCCTGTTCATTTTTCACTTAAAGGGTTCTGAGTCTTCTGAATCAGCTTTTCAACACCCTCCAGTACTACATAGCCTGGTGTTCCATCAGGTTGCAAAATCAGCAGAGATGATCAGGGCTGGCTAGTTCTGTGGGTCACTTCCCAAGGGACAGCAGCAGCTCTGGCTCCAAGCCCACAGAGGCATGTTTGCTCAAAAGCTTTGGCAGAAGTATTCCTGATCCGGCACTCCCCTGCTCCTGGGCTCAGCCTTCTGAGACACGTCTTCCAGGAAGCCCTGCTCCGAGCCCTGTGGTAGCTGCGCCGGGCAGGCGAGGCTCAGCACAGTGCAGAAGCCCAGCTCGCATGTGAGCGTTCTGCGTTCCCAAAAGGCAGCACTGGGTCGTGGAGTGGTCCCCAGGTGCCTTAGGCAGCAGTACCGCCCCCCGGCCCGCTCTGCCTCCTCCTCTTCCACACATCAATCCCCTGCGGCCTCACACCAGCCTCGCTGACGGATTTTACTTGAAAGCTCTGGCAGGCTGTGCTGCTAATGGCAGAGCCCTGAGCCAGCTCCCTCCGTCTCCCTGGAGTCCCTGCGCAGACGTAGGCACACGTCACCGCCTGCTCTAATTTTATCTGTGTTTGATGGAAGAGACGAACTGAGCAGCAGGGAGGCAGCTATTTTGGTTTTCTCTGTGGCTGTGGGTTATATAAAGCATCCTGCCATGACCTGCATCACTCAGGAGCTGCTTCGCTTTCCCCACCTCAGCTGCCACAAGCCAGTGGCTCAGATGCTCGCTCCCAGCAGCTGAGCTCTCCACGCGCATGGCGGCTGCGTGGGCCAGGTATGCCGTACATGCCTGCGTACGGAGAGAGACTGTGCCAACCACATTCAAAAGAGACCATCTATGGGGGGAGACCAGGGCTGCTTCTTGCCAGGTGGCGGGACATGCGCTTCAGGGGTTTATAGCATCCTAGGATCACAGGATGTTAGGGGTTGGAAGGGACCTCCAAGGATCATCGAGTCCAACCCCCCTGCCAGAGCAGGATCAGCACAGGTCACACAGGAACACATCCAGATGGGCCTTGAAAGTCTCCAGAGAAGACTCCACAACCTCCCTGGGGAGCCTGTTCCAGTGGTCTGTGACCCTCACAGTGAAGAAGTTCCTCCTCATGTTGAGGTGGAGCCTCCTGTGCTGTAGGTTATATCCATTACCCCTTGACTTACCACAGGGTGCAATGGAGAAGAACCTGTCCCCTCCCTCTTGACACTCAGCCCTCAGATATTTGTAAGCATTTATTAAATCTCTTCTCAGTCTTCTCTTCTCCAGACTAAAAAGCTCCAGGGCTCTCAGTCTCTTCTCATAGGGTACATTCTCTAGTCCCTTAATCATCCTGGTAGCTCTCTGTTGGATTCTCTCCAGCAGATCCTTGTCCCTTGTGAACTGGGGAGCCCAAAACTGGATGCAATATTCCAGGTGAGGTCTCACCAGGGCAGAGTAGAGGGGGCTGTCTGCCTGTCATACATGCTCCCTGCCAGCACGGACTTGGGCGCAGCCAGACAGCAGTCTGCCCACAGTGCACCAGCTGTGGCCTGCCCCTGCAGAGCACTGCTGCTTTCATCTCACCTTAGCCAAAGGAGTGGCTCCGTTAGGTGGCAGCAGCAGCAGCCACAGCAGGAGCAGCAGCCACAGCAGGAACAGCGGCGGCAGCAGAAGGTTCCTCTGCCTATTGGACCTCTGTAGGGGCACAGGAGGCCAGTGGGGACATAGAGGAACCTGGTAGGGCCAGGCATGAGAGCCATGGGGTGGAGGGGATGTGGGGTGTTCCTGCCCTTGTTGCCTGTGCTTTCTGGTGGTCTGGGGTACTTGGTCTATTACTGGCAAAGCCCCTGAGAGGTTCCACAAACTGCTCTCTGGGTTGACCCCCTGAACAGAAGGCATGCCAGGGAGTCTGATGCAATCCAGCCCCGTGCTAGCTGGCTGCAGCACCCAGCCTCCACACAACAGCTATTCAGTTATTTCCCAGCTGTGGGGAGTAGAGGCATTGCGAAGGGCTCCTCACCCTCAGGGGCTGCAGCTTCTCCATGCCTGGTCCTACCAGGAGGAGGCTTTGTCAGCAATGCTATAGTGCCTGATCCCAGACTGGCGAGGCAGGACAGCAAGCCGAGGGCTTGTCGGTTTGGGACTTTTTGCCAGGAGAGGGTGTGACCAGGACTCCTTCCGCTGTCTGAAACAGGCAGTCTGACAACATTTGGGTTAGGCACTGGAGTCCACTGCTTGGAGGGGGTTTTGGGGAATGCCTTTTGCTTTTGTTTCTTATGCAAGCAATCAAACTTAATAGCACAATGTGGATTTGGAAGCTCCAGTAATTAGGATGTGTCACAATGCTGACTGGGAGCTCCCTATCCCTCCACTCTCCTAGTCCTGGTTACCCTGTGCTCAGCTCTGATGCTGACTCACTTCAAAGCTGCCTTCTCCCTAATGACTGGGGGTCAGGCCAGAGCCCAACCCGCTCTGTGGCTCTCCTCCCTCCCACACAGTTCCCGCTGGGCCTCCTGCAGCACCACCGGCAGGACGCACCCACTTCCTAAAGAGTCACCTCCTGGGAACACTGCCGAGCCTCCGTGGCGGCCATGGCATCTGACATCCTTCCCCCGGGCATGTGCCCGCTTGAAAGCCTGAGCCCGCAGCCCGGCTGCTCCAGAGGAGGCACTACTGGGTGCAGGATAACCTACAGTGCAGGAGAGCTGTGGTCCACGTACAACCACCAACCACTTGCTGGCTAGGGGGTAGAGCTGCCTTTTCAGGGTCTTCCTAGCTGGACCCATACATGCATCCCCCATCAGTGCCAGGAGCCCTGGCCTCTCCAGCACTCCACTGCATCCCCTTTGTCAGTA
Source organism: Melanerpes formicivorus (assembly GCF_026170545.1). Taxonomy (NCBI): domain Eukaryota; kingdom Metazoa; phylum Chordata; class Aves; order Piciformes; family Picidae; genus Melanerpes; species Melanerpes formicivorus. Next base: position 1,848,579 of record NW_027142442.1, read on the forward strand.
GAGTTCCCAGGGCAGGTCCCTGGGAAATCTGAAGGCACGGAAAGCATAGCAGAGGAGGGACAAAGGTGTACATGCAGGAGCGTGCATATGCACACGTCAGGGAGAAGGAAACAAGGCTGTGAGAGCTGGAGGCGTTGTGAGCACCAGGCTCAGGCTCACAGGCCAGGGCTGCCACTCTGGTAGGAAGTTAAACTGTTTCACAATAGCCGGGATCGCAGAGACTCACTCCAGTGCAATCCTGCTTGCTGGGAAGGGAGAGGACAATCAGGACCAAGAGGACAAACATAGCCCAGCTGGGATATGGCAGAGCGTCCCAAAAATTATGTGAGTAGATTTCATGTGTGTGGAAGGGGAGGATTCACATGGAGAGTGCAACTGCTCTGTAAGCCTCTGTAGTGCTGGCCAGACAGCCTACATCGAAGGGACAGAAGAGTGGTACTTTTACACAGGCCCCTGCAATGCTGCTTCAGGGGGGAGAGGACACTAAAACCACCAGAGCAACCAAGAAATGCACAAACAAACTAAAAAGCTTTAGGGAGTGAAAATATTACAGACTTGGGATAAACTGGAATGCAAGAGTAGCCAGCCACAACACCCCCACCCCCCCTCAGTTCTGCAGGGAAGTGCAAATGCAGCCTGCCCAACCTCCTCCAGTCCCTCCTGCTAGAGCTCAGTTCCATCAGTCATTATAGCCATAAAGTGAGGCAATTCAGTAAAGACTTGTCCCCCACTTGGATTCACAAAGGCTACGCAGATAACTGGCGTCCTATTAGCTTGGGGTTGTCTGTGTGACCATGGGTACACTTTTTGGTGCCAGGGCTGTTTGAAGTGGCCTAAGGAATCCCAAATCCTTGGTACTTGCTCATATCTTCTCTGTTGTGCCAGTGCAATGATATACGCAGCTGCTAGGCAAACCAGATCCAGGAAAAGCCATAGTCTTTTGTTTTCCAGGGATTAGTCATTTGCCCCTGTAAAGCTCCAGAGCAACACCATACACCATGGCTAGGCTCAGGAGGTGCCAGCTGCTTCCCACAAATTTTGATCAGTTGATACAGAAGTTGGACAGCTGCCAGCACCACATCCTGCATCATGCCAGTACTGTAGGGTGGCTTTTCCCACTCCTCGTGGCACAGCACCCAGCCTTCTCTCTGCACCGTTTGCTGACTCCTGACTTTGCTCTAAGCCACTTCACCACACCAAAACGGTGGAAGGCTGATTGACAAAACACAGAATAGGGATTTCTGCCAGGCTAACACAAGATGGTCTTGCCCCATGGCTGAGAGCTGGACCTGGCAAGGAGCAGAATGGGGCCTTCCATTGAGGAAGGAAGCATGGCAGCAGTTCAGCCCACAGTAAGCCTGAACAGCAAGCGGCCCAACCTGACCTCTGATCTGCTGAAATAACAAAGTGCTCCATTTCCAGCCAGGTCACCTCTCTGAACTGGCTTGCCATATGGCTGTGTGCCCCTGTGGCCAGTGCGAGGGAAATAAATACACAGCTCAGGAAGGAGGGGACCAGGAATGACCCAGGGCTGCATAGCTGTCCCCGCACACCCTAAATTTCCAGTTGCTTGTTCTTGCCCCACTTCACTGCTCAGTTGGGCCCATGCACTGCAGGGCAGGACTGGTTTGGGAAGGAGAAGCTGGGGCAGGGCTGGGTGGAGGTGGTTTAAACTGATGCCACAGGTTGAACTCTGCCCTCTGCCCCGCTGCTCCTTCCCCATGGGTGAGGTCCTGCAGCACATGGGAGGGCAGCCCAGCCCCAGTGGGGTCACTGACTGGCAGGATGGGGCACCAGGGTGGCCTAGTTGACTGAAAGGAGGCAGGAACTAACAAGGAAGAGGACACAGGGCTAATTTGCCCCTGTGATTCCCTGAAGCCAAGGAGCAGTGAGTGCCTGTGCTGGCAGCACCATTGCCTGCATCCCAGGATGGGAAGGGGTCAGATGGCAAAGAGCCTGTGCTGGGGAGCAGTGGGGATAACTAACAGCATTTTTCCTTTCTCACTTCAGTGTGAACTGTGGAGGAGAAACCACTCACCCCTTGTGATGGGTACCAGCCTCCTGGACAAGATGAATCTCAGATGGAAATGGAGTACCCTGTGTGTGCCAGGAATTAGTAGCAGGCGCTGCCTGGGGTAAGGGCTGTGGGAGGATGTGCATCCCAGTGGGCCATCCCTCCCACCGGCCTCAGTTACCCCAGCAAGAGATTTTGCACACAATCTGCATTGCAGCTGGGCAGACCCCAGGCACGATCGCTGCCCTTGACTATCTACCCACACTTTCCCATGTGGCCAGCAGTCTGTGGGTGCAGGTGACTGGGCACCCATGGCATGTGGGGAGCTAGCGTGACCATGCAAGAAGGCCTTTTCTCACGCCCAGCGATTACCTTCCAAACACTGGCACTTCAGGCTTGCCCTTGAGAAGCAAACACTAATTTCAGCCGCACCCTTTCCTGCCCCCAGGCTGCAGGGCGAGAGTATCCTCAATGCACACCGTGTTCACCAAGGAGGGGTGTGGGACAGGAACCAGCCCTCGTAAAATCACCCAGATTGAACCTGCTGCCCTCAGCCTGCCAAACCAAACAGAGCTGATGTAAAGCAAACGGCAATGACAACAGCCTGGCTGCTAGTGAGGGTTGGGCAAGCAGCTGGTTTCCAGTTTGCTGGCCTCAGCAGATGGCAACGGGAGTTCCCACCCTGCAGGCACCCAGTGAGACAGCCAAGGCCAGGGTGGCCCCAAGGATCCCTCCTCTCCTGTCTGCCAGGAGAGTTTGTGCAACCACTGAAGTAAAGACAGCCTTTGAGGTTTCAGGGAAGCCCCCGACCAGTGTGAACCACCCACCTGGCCCTGGGGAAATGTTGGTGGGTGGGTCCCCGCACCAGCCAGCCAGCATTACTCCTAAGAGGGCTTTGGCTGCCATGCACTGTAGGGGAAGAAGCTGATGTCAGAACATACCCGAAGCACACCCAAAGGCTGGCAGCAGGGGAGGAGGCAGGGCACTGAAAGTGGGGCTCTGTGGAGCAGTGTGTGCCACCCTGACAAGGAGGAGTATTTGGTCTGTCTGGCCTCCGCTGGGCACTGCCACTGCCAGCTGTGGGAGTGTGCGCTGGCACTGTGCAGTCTGCCTGGCACTTTTGGCAGAGCAGGCTTTGTAGAAAATGCTGCCAGGAGGAGACTGGATGGACCCAGTCACTCCTCAAGAGATGGACTAGCAAACACTGCAACATCTGCGGTTCACTTGTTGGTTTCTTTGTGTTTCAAGACCACATTTCTGAGACTTTCTGGACACACAGTTCACACACACACCCCACCAACACCCCAGATTAGGAGCACAGCAGATCCACTGCACGTGTGCTGCCCCTGCTCAGCCCACACCTGCAGTGCCTGAAGTGTGGCCACTATGACCACCCAATCATCCATCCATCCGTCCTTCTGTCCCACCTCGGGCTCTGCCCCCAGCTGGGTTATTAGCACGGCCAGTCAGGTTCCCCAGTGCGGCAACCCGCCGAGTCGGGCTGAAAATAAATACTCCTTTTCAGAGGGATTATTTTTAACCTTGGGCCGGTTTCCCTCCTCCTGGCGCGCCGGGCACGGGTGCCCTGCAGCCACCAGCGCTTGAGGGGCGGTCACTCCACCCGGGGCTGTGGGCTGAAGGGGTCTCTGCCATCCCACGCCCTAGGCTGCTGCTTTCTGCCCGTGGCGGTATTCCCGCGGCCGGCCAGACGCGCGGGCTGAGGGCCTCCCCCGGCCAGGCGGGCAGCCGGGGCAGCGGCGGCAGGGCAGGCCGGGCAGGGATAACCCGCCGGCAAGGTCGGGACGTGCAAAGCGCCAGCGCCTGCACCCGCGTGGGCAAAACGCCGATGGGGACAGGGCCGGGGCCGCCGTGGACTCCCGTCCAGCCTCACCGCAGCCGCCTCCCAAACAAACAACAGCCGCTCCCGCCGCCATGGCGACCGAACCCCACCCTCCGCCGCTGCCATGGCGACGGGGCTCCGCCCCTCCCGCCGCGGCTGACGCCGCCGCCTGCGTCGCCCGCGAGCTCTGGCCGGGAGAGGAGGAGCGCGGGGGGGAGCGATGACGTTGCGGGCCCGTTTCTACGGAAACCACGCACCGACGTCACCGAGTTTGTGTGTTTTCAACCTTCCGCCGTCTCCCCGGCAACGTCAGGCCGCCGGCCCGGCCCCAGCAACAGCGCCGGGATTGGCCGGGCGGGGAGCGGGCGGGACGCGCGCGGCGCCGAGCGCTCCCTCGCCCCGCGGCGGGGCCGGGGGCGCGCGCGTGGGCATGGTGCCGGCCCAGTCCTTCGGCTGTCCCGAGCCGACCAGCGCGAGGGCTGCCGGGGCGTGGGGTGTCCGCCCCTCGAGCGTGGCGCGCGGCGGCTCCGTCAGACACCCGCCCGAGCGCTGCCCCCTTCCTGGGTGGCCGCCGGCGTCCCGGGCCCCTTGCTGCCCCGCCCCGCAGGGCTGAAGCGGGCCAGAAGGGCCCGGCGGGAACTTTGCGCAGGGCGTTGGGCTGAGGGCTGAAATTCTGGCCCCAACAAGCGCCCCAAAGCTCCACTGGCCAGTGCAGGTGGGCTGGACAGACTCTGGGGAGGAGGTCCTGGAGGGGTCCTGGTCAGTCCCACTCCTGGACAGGAGGGAGGTGGTAGACCCCAAGAGGGCTGCATGGGCCGTGGTATGAGCGTTGTCCCCTGTCCCTGTTCTCTGGTCGTTGTTTCAGTTGCCTGAGCTCAAATCCACAGCTCCTTCCCCTGCTTCCTCACCAGGGCAGGGCCACTCTCTGAAAGCTATCTCCATCCCCCTGGGAGAGAAATGGTTTGCCTGAGGAAGGCTGGAGGGAATCCCTGTTGACGGGAATGGGGTGTGGGCGGCTCTCCCTGCCGGATGACTGGGGCTTTGTGCTGGAGCACAGGGCGCCTTTTCTCCACCCCAGTGCCTGTCCACACCCTCGCTGGCGTGCTGGGTGCTTGGGGAGGCCCGCACAGTACAGGGGTATCTCACGTAGGCAAGAGGAGATAGTTTTGCAGCCCGCTGAGCTCTATTGAGCTCGTAAAGCAAGCTGGGAAAAGGCAAGTTAACCTGTCCCCACTCCAGCAGCCACGTTCTCAGGAGGGGACTGGGGGGGACAGGCCTTTCATGTACAATCACTAGTCAAACTCAGTGCTGCTTCTGTGGTGGCAGGTACTTGTAGTTTACAGGCCTCTACTCTATGGTCTGTTTATCGTCCACGTGTTTGATGAGCGAGTTCGATGGGGAAGGAAAGGTGTTGCTACGGACTGGGGTAATGGAAAGTGCTTTCCTCAACTCGGAACGTGCTGGTAGCAGTGAGGCCACTACCATGCAGAGATGAAGCAAAGCACCCCAGATGATCTGCAAATCTCATACTCCTCCCAGGTCTCTCTACGCAAGCATATGCTGAGCTCTTGTTGCTGTTGCGCAGATACTTAGGGATGAGTTAACACAAAAGATGTTTCACCCTCCCAGCATATTCCCCCCCAGCCAAACCCAAGTTTCTTGGCAGATCTGGGTCCTTGGGGAGGATCAAAGCCTCAAGGCTGAGCTGGCAGTGTTCCATACTATTTACATGTATGTATATTCATGGCACTGTTAACCATTTAATAATACTGAATTTTGTATTTATTACATTTCTTAAATACCATTTAAGAAACCTCAGTTTCCTGAGGTATTCCCAATGTTTATTCCTAGGGCAGAGATGGCTTCCTTCAGCTCTGCCTGGTGTGCAGCCTGACTTTCCAGCCTGAGGTACAGCTCAGCCAGAGCAGGGAGTAAACAGCTTGCTTTCAAATCTCACCGTTTCCCTTCAGTAGCAGCAACTGAATGCGACTCTCTCCAGGACAGGGTGGGCTGAGTCTCTGTGCATCCCTGCAACAGCCCAACCACTATGAGAGCTGAGAACTGAAAAAAACAGAGATCTTGCTTGTGTTAATGGCTGACCTTTGGGGCAGCCTGCCCACTGTGCTGTTGTCTGACACTAAATGGCATAGGAGGAAGGTGATCTGGGGACTCCCTGCAGTGATGCAGGGCTGTTTCTCCAGGCAGTAGCAAAACTTGAGGCTGTCTCACTCCCTCCTGGACTATCTTCAGTTTGTGATCCTTTATTTGTCCTGAGTCCCCTAGAGCGACTTCACAGTCATAACAATTAGAGGGTTCCCTTCTGTCCTGAGCCAAACAAGCTTCAACATCCTGTCCCTTCACTTTGGCTGCTTTGTTCTCTTACAAGAAAATCTCCTTAGCTCAGCATAGCAGCTTTTTCCTCCTTCATCTCAGCACTTCCTCATTTGCTACCCTTGGCCCATTTTCTTCAAGAGTCACCACACTGAGGGAGGAGCAGGATCCCTGTACTCAGTCTCCAGCCCTTTTACCCAGGCCCCAGCCCACAGCACAAGCATTACTGCAGGTGTCCAGCCCAATGGGGGAAGAGGCAGCTTGAGTAATGGGACTGCCTAGCCACCTCTTCCAGAAAGCTCTTGGACACAATGAGAAGCCCAAGTTTTTTCTCAGTTGTTTGGGGTTTTATTGCAGGTTCCTTGCAGGGTTCCAGCAGGGAAAGAGCAGCAGTGCTTGCCTTGTTTGGATCATGTGATTATCGGAAAAGACTTGCATCAGCCTGTCTGTCACTGGGTTTGAACATGCTGCTTCTCACCAAGCACAAGCTTAATGCCTTTCATTTCTGTGACTTTACTTCTAAATATCAAGCAGTTCCACAAGTGTGCATGTCATTTTGTTTCAGGTGTTTTCCTCTCCTCCTGCCTGGTCGGTGCCATAGGATTATAACTGTGAGCACGTACAACGCCCTGGGACAGGTCTATGGCCTTGGAGATGACTGGCAGATAAGAGGCCAGCTTGGCTGTGGCGCTCTGGTCCTGTCGCACCGCCGCGGCATATGAAGGGATGGCGCCAGCAGGAGCAGGAACTGCGGCTGGAGAACTTTGTACTTGAATTGCTCTGGGTTATGAACCCTTGCTTGTGGAACGACGGCTGCCAGCCTGGCCCTGGGGCGATGGGGTGCGGAGGAGGTGCTGTGTTGGGCGAAGCTGCCTTTCGAACCTGCTGGCTGTGAGTTGCATGTGGTTTCATCAGTGTGTGGAGCAAGGTCCAGCCATGGTGAGCGAGCACCCACCATGGTTCAGGTGAAAGCAGCATCAGAGTGGTGAGAATGGGTGGGAGGGTTGGATGGTGCCATCCGCAGTAATTATCGTCGCGTGGCATGTGGCTGTGCGACCACGAGATGCCAGGATGTCTCTGCTCACAGTGTTTGTTCTTCTTGTCCCTGTCACACACCCAGCTGCTGTGATTATTAATTACTATTTATACTTTACTTTGGATATGGACTGCATTTTAAAGACCAGCAGAGGCGGGAACCCTGCCCTCCTGAAGGCTCCCAGGCTGGGTGGGAGGGCAGTAGCAGCAGTGTGTCTTGTGGGGGGAGCTCAGGCTCCCCTGGATAATGTGCTAAGGACCCTTCTTCCACCCCCTGCTCCCAGCCACATCAAAGGAGGAGGCAGGCCTCTACTACTGATTTATCACCCTGCTTTCCTGCCTCTCCATCTCATTTACTCCTGAGCCCTCACTAGCTCCACAAGCCTCCCCAGGGGTGGACAGAAGGAGTCCCTTGTGCTGCCCTAGGAGTCTGTGCAGCAGGGGACATTGGAAACAGTGGGTGCAGAGGTGTGTGCAAGGGGGATCACACTAATATCTCTGGATCCTGCCTCTGAAGTTTATTCCACAACAGGTTTTAGGCTGTTGTGTGGATTCTCTGATGGTATGGTCAGAGTACCTGGCCAGGCAGTGATGGCTTCTCAGTGCAGAGGTATATTTTACAGTAAGGAGCTTTGTTTTTTCCTTTGGTGCTCACAGCAGGACACTCTGTGCCAGCTTTGTTGCTGGATTCTGGCCTCTCCTTCCCCACAACCCCAACAGCCCCTGGTTAGCTGGAGGCAGACACCCATCATAGTGTAAGCCTGCAGACTGAATGTGGAGGCACACTGGTTGGTGCTGCTGACAGAGGGTGGGTTGGAGCTGTCACACGGCTGCCAAAGAGCCACGCTGCTGGCATGAACTTGCCCTTGGTGAGCAGCCAAATTTAGGCACAGCCACCTCCTGCCCCTGAAGCAAGTTTTGGCTATGCGGGTTGCACCAACCTACACACCTCAGACAGGCACTTCTCTGTTGTCACTTTCCAAGCCAGGCTCAGCAACAATCTCAGCTGAAGGTGGAGTGTGAAAGCAGGACCAAGTTCTTATGTTGCTCTCTGGGGCCAGGAAGTGCACTGCTCCTTTGTAAGCTTTCCCACCTCCCTGCTTGCCAGAAGGAAAAGCAGGGCCAAGTAAGTAGTGTCCTGTTGGTACCCTAGACAAGATCTTCATTGGATGGGTGCTCTCATTCTGCCCTGCCAGTACCATTGTGATGCCCAAGAGACAGTGGCTATAGCCTCTTCCCTTTGGCCTGGCATCTGGGAAGAGCTGTTTCCCCCCACCAGTGGTGGTCAGCAGTCACCTCCTACTCACCATTGTAGTGCCTATCCATGCCATGCCCTTGTCTGGAGCAGGGGGAAAGGGTCTTGCTGGGATTGGAGATCCATACTCCTGGGCTGAGGAGAATCCCAGTTGCAACAGTGGTGAATCTCTAGAGCTGAGGCCCAGACAAGCACCACTGGAACCCGACAAAACCCTGCTGGTCCTGGTTGTACAGGTTTAATAGTCTTGTAGTGTTTGATGGACTCGTGATCCATTCCTCAGATCATGCTATTTTGGAAGGGCTGAGTGCCTCAGCCTGCTCCTGGCCCGTGAGCGTGGTGAGGAGCCTTCATCAAGCCCTGGCAGTATGCCGGTGAGGGCAACCCCATCACCAGGGCAGGAGGTTTCACACTGTGATTTTGTTTTGTCCTTGTGGTGCTGCTTGCTTCCTCTTTTTTTTCCCCCCTCACACACGCTGTGGTAAAACCCTGTGCACCCCACGTTTGGACCTACGTCATGTGTTTTCGCTTTCTCTGTTTCCGTGCCTCCACACGTTAGAAATGTGCAGCACCCGTGCACTTTCCGTTTGGTACAAACAGAGCGCGCCTGGTCGCCAGCGGAGACGGCAACAGACAGTTTGTATGGGTGCCACAAAAATATTTGGGGTTTTGGTGAAGCGTGTCACCCTCCTCCCTGATTTCTAGACACTTCTTTTGGGGGTGTAGTTTGGCTAGAGGAACCCTGGGGCAGTTTCTAGACAGCAACAAGGCTAAGCAGGGATTTTCTGAAACGTGCCTGGCAAATGTTTGGGACTTGGAAATATGTTGGAAGTTCTTGCCTATGCTGGGCAACATCAACCTAGGCACTGCTAGGGACATGGCCACAGAGGTTTGGCAGGGACAGAAGGGTTGCAGCTTTGCTAATTTGCTGGCACGTCCCTCCTCCGAACAGTGTTGAGGGGGGACCTCCTTGCCACAGCCTGGTGCTCCTGAGGAGACCATGCTCCCACCACTGCTTTGGCAGCTGACATGGGGCCGTGCTGGCCAGGGCGACGAGCTCCTGGCAGCGCAGGGACCTGGAGTGGCTGACGCCTGTCCTGAGAGGGGCAAGCCCACGGGCTGGCGCTGAGCTGGTGAGAAGCAGTGCTGGTCGCCGCAGGTCCCTCCCAAGGAGCGGTGCGGGCCGTGAGCTGCAGCAGTCCTTGGCTGTCCCCTCCGCTCTGACGGGCAGCTCAGAAATAGCATCTGGCCCAGTTCTCCCGCCCCCGTGGCCCAGATCTCTAAGAACGGAGGTTGCTCGCACAGCAACAGCAACAGCAGCAGCAGCATCAGGCACTGCATTTAGCCCATGAGCTCAAACAGCGGGAGAAGCTGCCAGCAGGATCCCAGCCTGGCTATGTGACGCTCCTGCTTGGAGACTGCGCTGCAGGCTCTGTTTGTTGCTGTAAACACGCTCGCTGCTGCAGCTTCCCTGTTACTATCTATAGCCGCGATCTCTTGGCTCCCGTGCAAGGCGAGTCTGCGGTCTGGCTCCCAGCTCAGCCTGACCTGAGCCAGGGCTGCCTGACATCCCCGTCGTGGGTGGGTGTCTCCGGGCTTCGCTGCAACAAGGATCAAAACAAAACCCAAACTAGAGGAAAGGACAAGCCTCACCCCTCACTCGTCGCCGGTGGTTTCCCGGTGGCCCCCTTCCCGTGCCATTGGCGGGTGTCGCAGCATTCCCGGGCATTGCTCCCATGTGCTCCCAACCTTCCTGGGGGGCTGCACCCCGCCACGCTTCCCTCGTAGGGCTTCCTGGCTCTTTCTGTCGTCTCCCTCGCTCTCGACCATTACTCTGCACATCTAATAGACAAGTAAACGGTGCCACATAACGCGTCCCTCGCTGCAGGGCTGGGGGTGTGTCAGGCTTTCCGTGTCCCGTGCCCAGATACAGGCAGACCCCTCTCTGTGCTGGTGAGAGGGTTTGACTTGCGAATGCGAAGCGCACCCCTGCCGGGCCAGCCCGCTGCAGGTTCCAGCCTAAGGCCCTGCTTTGCCACCTCCTTTGGAGAACCTTCTCGGCGGCCGTGCTACACGGGGACCCCACCGGACCCTGGGGAGGGGTTCACCTACGGCGGGACGGCACCTGTGAGGGCAGCGTTGGTGCACCAGGGTCTCAGCAGGGCCAAGCGTTTTGCGGGTGGTGGGGGATGGGAGTGGGAGGGAGGGGGGACGCCGCGTTCCGTCCCGTCGCGTCGCGCCCCGTCCACGCCACCCGCCGCACTTGGCTGCAGCCTGGAGCGCTTCCCGTCAGTCACGCCCCCTCGCACAGGATGTATCCCATATAAGGATATCTGCGTCAGTGGGTTCCCGAGCCCGGCCGTACCACTCCACAAGGGGGGGGGAACCCCGCCGCCTCCCCCCCTCTTGCCACTCCTGGGGCTCCCCCGCCCCGGCGGCTGCTTCCCGCCTCTCGCCGCGTTCCTCTTCCGCGGGAGACCGTGGCGGGCGGTGCGCGGGGCGGCCCCGGCGATGGTGAGGGGCGGGCGCGGGGCGGGCGGCTCCCCCGCGGGCGCGGGTGCCGCGTCCCCAGTGACGTCGGCGGGAGGGTATAAAAGGGAGGCGCCGCGCGGTACTCCAGCGGCAGAGGTAGCCCCGGCGGCGGAGCGAAGCGACGCGAACCGGACCGCATCGAGCAGAGGGACGCACGCAACCGGCCCCCTCCTCGCCTGCTTCCCAAGGGCGCTCCGCTACCACCGCCTCACCTCGCACTGCCGACTTGCGCTCACTGAGCTGACTGACATGATGTACCAGGGTTTCGCCGGAGAGTACGAGACACCCTCCTCCCGCTGCAGCAGCGCTTCTCCGGCCGGGGACAGTCTCACCTACTACCCCTCCCCGGCAGACTCTTTCTCCAGCATGGGCTCGCCTGTCAACCCGCAGGTGAGGTGCCAAGCAAGCCGGCTGCGCCCTCGCCGTGGGGTGGGAATACATGGGAGGAGACGGGACGGGAGCAGGCGGCACGGGTCCCGGCCGTGCCTGCGGAGGAGGGCACGCCGCAATGAGCTGCCCCTGGGCTGGGGAATGGGTGGGGGGGGAGCGGCCCCGGTGCCGCGGTGAGGCGGGCGGGGGGAGCCGTGGCCCCGGCCGCGCTCTGCGGCGGGTGTGTAAAGCGGCTTCATTGATAAAACGCGAGTTCATTGAGGAGACTCCGGAGCAGTGTCTGCGTCAGCGCGGACGTCAGAGATATTTATAACAGGCCGCTCTTGTGTGGAGCCGGCGCTAGCAGCGCGGCGCCACGGCCGGCTCGGCCCCGGGGGCAGCGGGGAGCGGTCCGGGCTCCCCGCTGACGGCAGTCCCCTCCTTCTTCTGTCCCGCAGGACTTCTGCGCCGACCTGGCTGTCTCCAGTGCCAGCTTCGTGCCCACAGTGACGGCCATCTCCACTAGTCCCGACCTGCAGTGGCTGGTGCAGCCCACCCTTATCTCCTCGGTGGCCCCCTCCCAGAGCCGCGGGCACCCCTATGGCGTGTCGGCGCCTGCCCCCTCCGCCTACTCCCGCCCTGCAGTGCTGAAGGCGCCGGGCGGCCGCGGGCAGAGCATCGGCCGCAGGGGCAAAGTCGAGCAGGTGAGAAGGGACCAGGGTTATTGGGGAGTATATGGGAGTGAATGGGGAGGTGTGGCCGACAGGCTGCCCCGAGCGGGTGACACCAGGCTGGCGGCGGTACTGAGCGGCCTCTCTCTGTCCGCAGCTGTCCCCAGAGGAGGAGGAGAAGAGAAGAATCCGCCGGGAGAGGAACAAGATGGCAGCGGCCAAGTGCCGCAACCGGCGGCGGGAGCTCACGGACACTCTGCAGGCGGTAAGTGCTGCCCGGGAGGCGAGTGGGGATGGTGTGTGTACTCGGGGCCGGGGGTGGCAAGAGGAGGAGGGATCTAGCCGGGGGCTATGCCGGTCTTGTCTGACAGCCCTTCTGTCTTTGTAGGAGACTGATCAGCTGGAAGAGGAGAAGTCTGCACTGCAGGCAGAGATAGCTAACCTGCTGAAGGAGAAGGAGAAGCTGGAGTTTATCCTGGCAGCCCACCGGCCCGCCTGCAAGATGCCAGAGGAGCTGCGCTTCTCCGAGGAGCTGGCAGCTGCCAGTGTGCTGGACCTCGGCACTGCCAGCACACCCGTGACCGAGGAAGCTGCATTTGCCCTGCCGCTGATGGTTGAAGCGCCGTCGGCCGTACAGCCCAAGGAGACCAGTGGTGGCGGGCTGGAGCTCAAGGCCGAGCCCTTCGACGAGCTGCTTTTCTCCACGGGGCCACGGGAGGCCTCCCGCTCCGTGCCTGACATGGACCTGCCTGGGACCTCCTCCTTCTACGCGTCGGACTGGGAGTCGCTGGGTGCTGGGACCAGCAGCGAGCTGGAGCCCCTCTGCACCCCTGTGGTGACCTGCACCCCGTGCCCCAGCACCTACACCTCCACCTTCGTCTTCACCTACCCAGAGGCGGACGCCTTTCCCAGCTGTGCTGCCGCGCACCGGAAGGGCAGCAGCAGCAATGAGCCCTCGTCCGACTCCCTCAGCTCCCCTACCCTCCTGGCCTTGTGAGGGGCTCCAGCACTGACTGACTTGCCGGGCCCCCTCCCCTGCCCGTGCACCCCCACGGACTCGCCGCTGTGCCCCACGGGGCTCCCCAGGCCTGGGGAGTGCCCCACCACCACCTCCCCCTGTCTGGCCTGGTGCCCCGGGGCCTGGCAGAGCGCCCTGCAGTGAGGCCTCATACCTCTTCCAGAGATGTAGCAAATCGCATGGAGTTTGTCTCGTCCCCAACGACCCATCCATGAGAGCTGGTAGTCTGTAGCATGTCCCACATGGCTGGGTAGGTGACTCCCTCCCCTCCTTAGTATCACTAGCATTAACTAATTAATCTCTTGGTTTTAAATGATTGGAATTTAACCTGGTGCTGGGTATCTCCAACTTGTATCTAGTGCAGCTGATTAACAATAACTACTGTGTTCCTGGCAATATCGTGTTCTGATGACTTAGCAATGACCCATCTTATGTGGGGGGGAAGAGACTCTATTTTATTTTCTAGTAGATAGATAAATAGCTATATCCATGTACTGTAGTTCTACATCGATGTTCATTGTAACTTTACTGATCATGCATTGTTGAGGTGGTCTGAATGTTCTGACATAAGTTTTCCATGAAAACGTTTTTATTGTGTTTTTAATTTATTTATTAAGATGGATTCTCAGATATTTATATTTTTATTTTATTTTTTTCTACCTTGAGGTCTTTTTTGACATGTGGAAAGTGAATTTGGATGAAACTTTAAGCATTGTTTGCTTATTATTGTTCAGAGACATTGTCAATAAAAGCATTTAAGTTGGCTGTCGGAGCTGTCCTTGTGTTACCTTTTGCATTGCTTCTGTGTAACCCTAAAAGGGTTCCCTAGCCTCTAATTTAGTCTTGGCTTTATAAAAGGGAGATGAGTGCTGGGTGCCTGAGGTGTGAGGGGGAAATACCATTAAGGACAGACCTGTCCTTGTCCTGGTGGTAATCAAGGAGGGCTGTGGCTACAGCCTTTCCTACCCACCCACCCCAGGGGACAGCAAGGGAGGCCTTATGGCTTTCATCTGATCTTGGTTTGGTCCACTCCTCTATGTCACCTGCTCTGGCCTTTTTGTGATTAAACTGGAGGCCTCACTGGAAAGGAGGTAAAAAGGGCAGCTAAGTTCATGCCCCTGAATGAGGGAGGCAGTTTCTGGTGTGTCCCACCCATAACTTGTGTGTTCTGAATGGCCCAACTTCCTCTTCTGATGTGTGGATACACCCTTGCTGGGGGTGCCCCTAAACTTGGTCTGGTAAATCTATGTGAAGCTATGGTAGTATTATCTTCTTTTGGCCATAAGTGTAGGAAAGCTGCTCATGTACTTCTCACTTTTGGCTGAGCAGTATAAGGCAAAATGCTGATGCTTCCCTTGTTCCCATCCATCAAAGCTATCCCAGTCCTTGAATGAATGAGTTACAGCAAACAGCCTGCATGCTGGGGGCACATGCTCTCCACCTGGGGCTCGTGTAACATTGGCCTCTTCTGCCCAAGTTGGTTTAGAGGGGCTGCTATTCTGTTGTTTGTGTTCTGAAATGAACCCCTTGAAAGACAGCAGCTCAGGTAGGTTGCCCCTGTGTGCAGAGCACTGTTGTTCTCTCTACCTAATGCCCCACATGAGGAGTCCCACAAGAGCAGTGAGGCCTTCCTGATCATCTCTAGACCTGTCACCTCAGCCCCTAAGAACTCCTTTCTCAAGGTGAAGGCAACAATGCCCCCTGCACTGGTATATGCCAGCTGAAGGCCAGCTTGGCATCATGCTCTCAGCAAATCTCTGCAGGCTGGTGTTCGCTGCTGGGTTTGTGTAATGCCATATTTCCTGGTCGCTGCAGCAGGGCCTGCTTTCTTCACCCCTTCCCTAATCAGACCACGCACAGGATGTATCTCATCTCAATAGTGTGTACTGCAGCTTCATGGCTTACTCAACAAGGCCAGCCCTGTGCGAAAGCAAATATTACGTGCACGGCTTCCCGTCTTTCAACATTTAAGCTGGAGGCAGTGCTGACAACTGACAAAGAATGACCCCAGTTGCTCCTGAGATACCACCCACTGAGGAGCAGCTACTTTCACACCACTTGAGTTTACAAGGGCAACACCCAGGTGCAGCAAATGCACAGTAGAGCTGACCCCTGAAGCAGTCGTGTAGGTGTAGCTGTAAGAGAGTGAGACTTACGTGACAGGTAACCCTGTGAAGGCAGTAAACCTGGAATCACAATCTGCCTGCTGCTGAAAGATCGTCAGGTTCAGAGCTGAAGAATTTAGGTCTCAGAGAGTCCATGCATGCTGTTGAAATCACCAAATGTTTGGCAGGGGTCTACAGGGTCCCCAAATACCAGAGAGTCCCCTCAAAAGGCAGAGTGATCCTGGCCTCACCATCTCTCATGATAACCAGACAGGTTAAAGCAAAATCTAGTGCTGAATGCAGACAGATAGCAGTCCTGCTGCCTAACAGAGGCTTTTCTTTCTAGCAGCAGCAAGTGCCAAGTGTGTCACCTTTCACATTTCATAGAATGGTTTGGGTTGGAAGAGACCTCCAAAGGTCATCTAGTTCAACCCTCCTCCATTGAGCAGGGACACCCTCTGCTAGATCAGGTTGCTCAGAGCCTTGTCAAGCTTGACCTTTGTTACACAATGATGTCAAACGCATGGGTGGCACTACTTGAGAGATGGCTGTTACATTTAACCCCAGGCTCCAGCCCTACTCATTACCTTCAGCCAGGGCTGATCCAGAATTCAGGATGTGCTACATAAAATTTAGGGTGTGTCATGAATATGGTTTATCTTAGCATTTGAGAACCATGTAGTGAAATCTCAAATAAGTGGGAATCTTGCCACTACCTTCAACAGAGCCATGAGAAGGAATAACACAGTAATCTCTGTTTGGAATGGATTGCATGCATGTGCTTCAAGTATAAGCAGTATCTGATACATCACACAGATATGGGCACAAAGCTTTGTTTAACCAAACAATGGAATGAGATAAGACAAGCAGGTAACACTTACATTATTTGGGATGCCTGCTGTGCTCCTGATCCCATTGTAGCATTGTAGTTAATTCTAAGAAATGAAACTACAACATAATGCAAGGAATAATGGAATTGTTATTATGAATTTAAAAAAGCAGATTTGTAAAACCCCAGGAAACCCGTTAAACACATCTATAATATAAATAAGGGCTGCAAAGCAAAGCAGCCCTCAAAACAGTGGGGTGCTGCGGCTCCAGGACAGCTTTGATGCTGACAGAAGCTGCCGCCCGACACCCTCCTGTGCACCCCCTCGTCTCCTGCTCCTGCCCTCGGAGTCGCGGCGGGCCGGCCCCTCTACCCCGCGGACCGCAGTGCGGGGCGCAAGTGTCTGCGGTGGCACCACTGCCGATACCTGAAATCATCGCGAAGGTTCTCAGCGTTGGGCCAGCCCCAGCGCGACCCAGCGGGGCTCTCATACGGAGCCGGGTGACTGGCGGGCGCGGAAAGGCCCCGAGAGGGGCTGACGCAGGTCTTGCCCAGCACCCTCCAGGCTGACCAGGGGCCGTGGGAGCGCTCCCGAGACCCCGAACGCAGCCCTGAGGCTCACCCCATTACAGGCTCAACCACGCTCCCCCCCGGCGGCCAGTAAGGACCCAACCCCGCCGCCTCCTGCCCCGGGCCGGCTCCTCCGCGCCTGCGCGCCGCCGCCCCGCCCCCATCGCTGTGTTTACTGTTTGGTTGCCAGGGCGGCGCGCGGCGGGCGCGTCAGGGACGTGACGTCGCGCACCCCGCGGAGGCACCGCGAGCCAGCGCAGTGACGCAAGCGCTTCCGGCCGTGCCCATATATGGCAAACGGCGGTGCCCTTCTTCCCGTAGCGGGCGCGGGAAGGCGGGTGGCTCGTGCGGCGGAAGGTTCCAGAGGGGAGGCGGCGGTGGTGAGCTTTCTGCCTCGGAGGGGTGCAGCGCGGGAAGCGTTCCCCGGGAAGCGTTCCCCGCAGCCGGGGCTGCTGACTCCTGGTCTTGTCCCGGCTTGGAGAGAGGCATAGAGCCTAAGCTCTTTTCATGGCTTGTGGATGGTGGGCCCCGGTGGTGGGGAGAGGAGACTGCGTGGGCTTCACTTACCCTCCAGCACACTGTGCCGACAGCAGGAAGGAGAGCTGCCCTGGCTGCCTGGAGTGCTGAATCCCAGATGGGCTCACATGGAACAGCTTGTAGCTCTTATTGTCCTTAGAGGTGACTTCCCCAGCATCACCTCTCCACCTGCAAATCTCCACCATCAGCTCTTAGCTGGGAAGACTGGCCTGCAATGTTGAAAATTTTGACTTTAAAAAAACCCCAAACCTTAGTGGCCTCTCAATATCAAAGTGTGTGGGGGGAAATCTTATCCCTCCCCACTCTCCCCCTTTTGTTTTTCCCCTTTGTACTGCAAGAGGTACTGTGAAACCTTGACTCCAGCATGGCAGGTGACCAGGCACCTGTATCCTTGACCACTTGTGCTGCTGTTTCTTTTGTCCTTTGTTTTGTTGTGACTTTGCCAGTAACTCTGGCTAGGTTTTGATTTCAATCAAAATAGAACAGGAAGCCTGCCAAAAAAAAAGTTGTCAGCACCAGTGGACAGTCAAAAATAAATGGATTGTTCAGAGGAGATAAGGTTCTAGAAAGAAAAGAAACAAAAAGTGTTCTGTGCTCACTGTAGAGGAACTTGAAAAGATTCCTGAGCTTATACTCAATTTGGTGAATGATAGATAAGAGAGTATGTCTCAAGCTGGTGTCTGACACAAAAAGGTTATGAAACAAATAGCTAAAATAAAAAGCACTGAACAGTTGGACTGCATGGTAGTCATCCAAGAGTTCCAAGAGATCAAGATTTAAATAGCTGAGCTGCTTACTAGTGGTTTTGTGTAACGTAGCATTTAGAAGTGCTTTGATACCAGGGAATGGCAAGGCACTTAATATGTCAATTAGAAAAGAAAAGTGCATAGAAAAGTTGTGGAGAGCTGCTGAGCAATGAGCCTATTATTTGTACCAGGCAAATTAATGAAATGTGTTTTAAAAGGTGAACTAGTGGGAGCAGGGAGAAAATGGTCTACCAGCCTGCTCACAGAGCTCTTCCAAAGAGAAGTCACAGAATCGCCAGGGTTGGAAGAGACCTCAAAGATCATCAAGTCCAACCTGTCACCACAGACCTCATGACGAAACCATGGCACCAAGTGCCACATCCAGTCCCCTCTTGAACACTTCCAGAGATGGTGACTCCACCACCTCCCCTGGGCAGCACATTCCAATGGCTATCAACTCCCTCATTGAAGAACTTTCTCCTCACCTCAAGCCTAAACTTCCCCTGGCGCAACTTGAGACTGTGTCCTCTTGTTCTGGTGCTGGTTGCCTGGGAGAAGAGACCAACACCCTCCTGGCTACAACCTCTTTTCAGGTAGTTGTAGATAGCAATAAGGTCTCCCCTGAGCCTGCTCTTCTCCAGGCTAAACAATCCCAGCTCCCTCAGCCTCTCCTCATAGGGCTTGTGCTTGAGGCCCCTCACATTGTTTGTCCTAGCCTCTCACATTGTTTGGAGTCCCATGAGGGGTTGGACAGGAGAGATTCAGCTGATACTGTTTACTTGAGGTTTCTAAAAAGAATTCAACAAATTCAGCAAAAGCTTCTGGAGGAACTAGGGAATAAGAGGAGAATTTTCCACGTGGGCAGATGACACTGGGTCACTGTAAAACAACTGAATGTTTTCTGGGCGGAAGGAGCCAATATGTGAATTGGATCCTGTGGCCTGAGAGGAGCTTTATTAAAGTGTTACAATGCAAAGTAAGTGGATGATGCAATTTAATGTGAATAAATGTATTTTAAATGGGAGATAAACGATCCTAACTTCAAATATAAAGTTGATTTATCAATTTGGAACAAGATCTTGGAGTAATAATAATTCTGTGGTAATTTCAGCTCAAGGCTTGGTAAATGAGCAAATCACATGTTAGGAGGTAAGAAAGAAGATGGAGAGAGCAAAGCAGAGAGCATAATTATGGCACGGGGTACATCCACGGTGTACCAGCTCTTTGAATGCTCTGTACAGTTCTGATCTTACTTTCAGAAGGACATAGAGCACTGTAAGAGGCACAGAGAAGGAAAGAGCTGTTCCCGGGTGTGGAACAGCGTCTGAGTGAGAAACAAATGAACAAAACTAACTAGGACTCTCCAGCCTTACAAAAACACAAGTGTGTGCTTGTGTGTTTCTTTCAGCAGAAGAATGATGTGCATCAAACAAAACTTAATGAGGCTGCTCATTATATATTGTGGTTACTTATGGAAAGCCTTGCTGGATGATTTCATGGGTACTACAAGGGATTTTTCTTTTTGAGCTGAAAAGAAATACAGAGAGGGGAACAGAAGAAAAAGCTAATGAGGGCTATCAAATACAAAAATCATAGAATCATAGAATCAGTCAGGGTTGGAAGGGACTACAAGGATCATCTAGTTCCAACCCCCCTGCCATGGGCAGGGACACCCCACACTAGATCAGGCTGGCCAGAGCCTCATCCAGACTGGTCATAAACACCTCCAGAGATGGGGCCTCAACCACCTCCCTGGACAACCCATTCCAGGGCTTCACCATGAGAACTTCTTCCTCACGTCCAGCCTGAATCTTCCCACCTCCAGCTTCATTCCATTCTCCCTCATCCTATCACTACCTGAGATCCTGAGAAGTCCCTCCCCAGCCTTCTTGTAGGCCCCTATGGCTGTGGGAGGCCTGAGTGTTGTAAATTTCTGGGGCCTTGAGAACTGTGGCCTGGAGGCAGTACTACACCCTGACTCTGACTTTTTTCTTTCAGTGGTTGCTGCCAGGTAGTGTCAGCAGCCTGTGGCTGATAGTGGAGCGGGAAAGTTGTGCTTGATCTGATCAGCTCTGACTATTCCTCTGCGGGTTTGTAAGTATTTAGCCGAACTTTGGCTCTTATTCTGTGCTTTCTTATTGTAGTGGCCTCTGAAATTTGTTTCAGTTACCACAAGATGTGATCTCATGTGTCCGTGCTCCTCATCCGTTCAGATCTGCTGCCGATAAGGTTGTTCTTTGACGCTGCTTCCGGCAGGCTTTCCAGATATAGTAGGTATGCTGGTGACCCAGAGAGGTGCTGAAGTGAAACTAACAACACTCATTCTTCTCCCTGGGAAGCAGCGGATATCCCCAAGGGACCTGGATATTATATCAACAGGATTTCGTGGGGAAACAAAAGAAGGTCATAATTAGCATGTGAACAAAGTATCTGTATTACTTCCAATTATGGAACTCTTGTTCTGCTGCCTGCTGCCCTCCTCTTTAGCCTGCAGGGCAACAGACTTTTTTTTTCAGCTCTCCTTCCCTGATTATATTTGAGCTGATTTTATAAAAATGTTTTGTAACTCGGTCCTGTTGGCTGGAGACAACCAGCTGCAACGTTAAAGGAGGCATTTCGATGCTGATTGCATCGCATCTTCCATTTGGTATGGATTTAGCGCGTTTTAAATAGCCCATCTTGAATCTTCTCATGCTAGGGAATAAGGGAAGTGAAACCAGCTCATGTTGGAGCATTTATCTGGTTTTGTTTGTAAAACTAAATGTTTGCTTAGCATAGGTAACAGTATTGCACAGGCCATAAAATACAGTGGCAGTCTCAAAGCGCCTAACTGAAGTGTTCAGGATCCAGATATTACCAGGTCACTGGGATTTCTAAGTAATATGTGACTTTAGCACTGCTCTGGAGTGGGTGCTGCCACATAAGAATGATGTAATTCCTGCCCAGAAGCATTTGAACTCCAGCTGTAGGAGAAATGACAGTTGCTAGTAGCACATGATAGAAAGAGGGACAAGCTCTGTTACAGCATTTAAGCATGTGGTATGGCAATTGAACTAAAATAGTAATGTAACCTAATGATGATGTGTCACTAACCTCGAGGACATCAAGGAAGATAAACCAAAGTAATTTGCTGTCATTACATAAGAGCTGAGTGCAAAGCCAAGAGTGGCATTTCAGCACAGATAAGCGTTTCGCTCTGAGACTTTCAAAGAATTAAACTCTTTGAAGCTTTAACTGCTCAGAGGAATCTCAGATCCTCCCATCCTCCCTGCTGATTTTTTTCTTTATTTTCCTGCTGTTTGTCAGCAAGTTCAGTTGCCACAAGTGGAGGCTGTTTCACTGTGCCTGTACTGCTAAATCAAAGGGGACAGGTAGCAAGCTCAGGCGTTGAACTGCTGATTTCTCACTCTGCTCTACTACACAGTAGTAACTCTGCCCCCTGAAAGTCTTGGCCATGTCAGCCAGCAATCTCCAAGACAGTGCTTGGGTGTAGTTCAGAGGGTAGCATATTTTCTTTAGCTTTCTGCTGTACATTGCCACCCTGGGCTACAGCACAGCCGTCACTTCTTCAGCTCTGGGTGTTTGAAATAACACTCCTCAATTAGTACTTAATGCCTTAGGGCTACAGGGCTAACACGTGTAGTTCAAGAAGTGTCCACGGGTCAAGTGCTGTGTAGCGTGGATGTGGTGAGTGTAGTGCCTGGCTCTTCCACCACACAACAGCTCCTGGCCCTGCTTCATTTGGTGTAGTAAATGCTGCCTGCGTCACCACTCTATAAATGAGCTGTGGCAGCTTAGAGGATTTACCTCACTGTAAGGGTTCCTTGAGATGTTCGCTGCTCCAAAAGGAATCCTGAGGACTGCAGTGTTTGTTAAACTACTCCCAAATCATCCTAAATATTAGGTAGTATGTAAAGTAAATGTGAACTATTTCACTGAAAGGTAGATACATAGCTGTAACTGGACACAAACACAGTGAAATAACACACAAGGAAACATGGTGTTCTGCCTGGTTGTTTATCTTCAAGATTTTTGTTTCAGTCTGTGAGTTGAGGGGCATGGCATGCTGATGGGATGGTTTCCACAGCTTTTAGAACTCCAGACTGATACTCATGTGAGCTACCTTCCCCAGAAGGGATGCTCCTGAGTAGGAACATCCATTTGAGAAAAGTTTTATCTATGTTCTACACACCTCTTTGTCCCTGTGAACCCTACTGAGGGCAAATGCTTCACTGGCTATGGCTTCTGGCTCCTAGTTCCAGCACATTTAGTCAAGACCTGAACTTGTAATTGCCTTCCTAATGAAAATCTTTTAGTTGCAGCTTTAATCCTTGTTGTGGAAAGGTGCTACAGGAGTGCAAGACTCTTTCTTGTTGCACCAGAGAAAGATGAACGTGGCTTCTGGCAAACTTGTCATAGAATGTAAACATAGGCCATCTTTGCCAAGAGGGTTTTAGCACTTCAGAATTGAAATGTTTATTTTTTTCCCATCATTTTAGAACCTATAATCAGAGAAACATTTTACTGTGCAAGTATTTGTGTGTCAAATATAAACAAAGCTTATTTGACAATTCCTTGTAGGTATTAATAAGACAGTTCTGGATTTTGTGATACTTGTATGTTTGTGACTGAAGTGCAAACTAATTCCATTGCCTGGAATATGTGGGATTGAATATAACTCCATGCAGGCAAACCCTTGCATAAATCTGCTTTTCCCAAACTGCTTTCTGACTGAAGTCTGCAGTATTTTCTCTTTTCATGCCACATTGTGTGTGCAGAAGAGGGCAACAAAGCTGGTGAAGGGCCTGGAGAATAAATCTTATGAAGAGTGACTGAGGGAGCTGGGGCTGTTTAACTTGGAAAAGAGGAGGCTGAGGGGAGACCTCATTGCTCTCTACAACTACCTGAAAGGACATCGAAGGGAGGGTGGTGCTGGTCTCTTCTCACAGGTAATTAGTGATAGAACAGGAGGGAACAGCCTCAAGCTGTGAATGGGTAGGTTTAGACTGGACATTAGGAAAAAAATTTCCCAGCAAGAGTGGTCAGGCATTGGAATGTGCTGCCCAGGGAGGTGGCTGAGTCACCAGCCCTGGATGTGTTTAAGGGTGGTTTGGATGCGGTGCTTGGGGATATGGTTTAGGGATGAACCTTGCAGAGTAGGGTTATGGGTTGCACTTGGTGATCCTGAGGGTCTTTTCCAACCTCAGTGTTTCTGTGATTGTGACTTGCTGTTGTAACATCACACACTGGCTGCTGCTAAAGGCCTGAACTGTTGCAAGCATGTGAGAATGATTATGGTAGCTAATTTAAGGCACGTGTAGTTGCATGGGGAATGACCTCACAGCTTCCAATCTTGTCATAACTATAGCTTAATTACTAGATACTGCATGGCAGATTGTCCTGCAGGTGATCAGCCACAGAATGTGGTAAAGACCAGCTCTGACTCTTAACCAGAGGTTTGTATTTCCTTTTAAGACACATTATGCACCGAAATAATCACCTGTGTTTATGAGGACAAAATACTTATTATGTAATGATTTCCACCTCAGGATCTTGCAGCTCCTTATGGGAACTAATGATTGAAGTGTTCTGTTCCGTTCTGCAGCTTACCATGAGCCATTCAGAGCAACATCTGAGTACTTTCCCATTAACCTCAAATGTGACTAACACACAAACGTGTGGTTTGTTCCCCTCTGATCAACGGATTCTGTGTTGCAGTGTTTGCATTACCGGGGAAAGCAGCAGAGCTCACAGGCTGGATGGGCAGGTACCAAAGGGTCACTAGGGAGACCATGCTCTAAATTTGCACAGGTCCTTGGAGACCGGGGTCTCCTGCACAGGCAAGCATTACATTGCAGAGTCTTCTTGTGCCAGAGGGTCAGAGTTGTTGCCTACTGTCTGTCTTGGTGTTTTGGGAGACTTTTTTGGTTTGTTTTTTTTCTGATGTGCTGGTGCCAGGCCATGGAATGCCTTGATAGTGACAGCTTGGGTTTTTCACTGACTCAATTAGCTGTCCCCCAGAACCATGTGAAGCAGGTTCAGAGTGTGGTCTAATAATAATAGCCAGGTGAATTGAGGCACTGAAACTACAGTTTCAGGATAGTTTAAATCAGTCTACATGTGTGGTCCTGCTTTCTCCTCTGCTCCTATCCATTCAGTTCTGTTTCCTTCCTGCCTTCTACACAGTTACTTGTCTGACCTCTCAATGAAATGGTTCAGGAAGTTACACTGGCACAACAAAGGTGTATCTGGGGGGATAATTCGAGCTGGTCTAAGTCCCTGACCAAAATTACTTGCAGCATCAGTCGAATGCTAATACCAGAGCAATGGAAGAAGCAGACCCTGTTAACTGACAGAGCTATATAAACTCCAGTGGAACAGCAAACTGATTTGCCTAGATTCCATGTGGAGTGCTGACTCTTCAGAGCATGTGCTAAAAAAACAAATGTTTTACCACAGAAGTGGTCAGACACTGGAGCAGGTTGCCCAGAGAGGTGGAATAACCTCCAGTCTTGGAGGTCATCAGAACTTAATTGGTCAAGGCCCTGAGCGGCTTGCTCTAACTGGACCTGCCAGAGACCACTTCCAACCTGCATGATTCACTGAGTTGGTGGCCAGCAGGATCAGTTGGGTCAGGGAGTGTAGAGAAGCAATGCACTGCTGGTGTGTGTGAAAGCAGGCAGGTGGTAATACACAGGGTTTGTGGCAATGAAATGCTTCCATGTATATGTATGAGCACCTCTAAGATCTGGATGACATGATCTGACAGATCCAGCTAGCAGTTTGAAATACTCTCTGTAGTGGATTGCCAGCTCGCCCAGGTGACAGGAGCCTGTGCTGTACCCGCCCCCAGCCCCAGTGTTGTTAGCTAACCAACAGGGGAAAGGGGCTTGTGCAGAGCTCCCCAATGCCCAGCAAAAAAGGCTGAGGTTGCCTTTCCTTTCTGCCTCCCTGGAGTGAGTGTCTTAACACAGGCCAGGAGAGCAGAGTGGAGAGACCAGCGTGGGAATGCCTGAAACTACTCCAGCCGTTTGCATCGGTCAGACATGTCAGGCAGCACTTTCAGGATCAGCCATCTCTAAACCCAGGAGTCCCAAAACGTGTTCAGATGGGCTTCTTTCCCCCTCTGATTTCCCATGCTTGTCATCTGTGGATGAAGTGCCACAGCATAAACTAATATGCCAGCATTTCTACTGGAACTGACAGAAGCATGCAGATGTCTTTGTGGTGTTCAGTTGCGTGATGGCTCTGAGCGTGATCGTGAGCTGTAGCAAAGCTGTCCAGTAGGATGACACAGGGCTGCCTGTGTATCTCCTGGGTTTTGGCAGTCCCCTCCAGGTTCTGTGTCAGGGGAAGAGTCTTGGTGCTGCTTGGGATTTCATCATCCCAGTGCCTGGAGGCATGTGGTTATGTAAGAATTTACATTTCGGTTTTTGCGAAGCACGTGTTTAGATCCTGAGATAAGGAGTGGAGTTGGGCAATACCAGCCCTGTAGCCCCATGCTCTGGAAGCAACACAACGTTCCACACCGACAGCAGCGATATCGAGCCGATCTAGGGAGTACCGGGTGATATGGCTCGTGGTTGGCACCCCTGGGTGCAGCCACCTGGGCAGACTGCGGCGGACTCCTCGGCTGAAGAAACCCCCTCCACCACCACCCCCCCCCAGCCTCTCTGTGGCTCGGCCAGGCCCCCCTGCAAGTCCCCTCCTGCTGCCGGTGCTTCCCGCGGCTGCTCAGCGCCCCGTGGCCCTGCGGCCGCTGTCACCTCGCTGGTAGTTCCCCGCCCGGGTTGTCCCTTGTCGTGCCCCTACCCTGCGCGGTAAGGGCATCCCGCAGTGCCCTCTGATGGCCAGTGGCGGACCGGGTCTCTACACCGCTTCCCTGAGTTGAGGCACTCGTAGCTGTAGCCCTGGGCGGTCCCGGCTTGATTTTGCAGCCTTGGAGGAATGCGGCTGGTCCGGTGGGTAGCTCTTCATTCCTCGCCTTTCGCTACTCCCTGCTGGTTTCCAGGAAGCTCGGCACTGGAGGAGAAAAGCAGAAGGGACTAGTTCTAGTTAGAGAGAATTGCCTCAGGATGCTCTGACCCCGGAGGTCATTACTCCTGCCCCTGTCCCAAGGCAAATTGAACAAGAGTTTGTTGTCCAGTGTATTGTACAGTTGGATTTTGAACATCCCTGGGAATGGAAGTTCTACAACATTTCTGGGGGACTCAGTCTAGAGTTTGATCTGCCTTGTAGTAAATAATCAGGATCCTGGGGTCATGCTTTGAAGGCTGAGTCTTTCCCAACTGCACTCCAACATTTGTACGAATTCCAAGCACTTTTTCAGCAATATGTCTCCTCGGCCAGGTAGCATCACCCTGCACTGTTGTGGGGAGTTGTTCCCTCCCAGATGAGGGATTTCACATGTGAAAGTGATGCTGCTTGACTCCACTGGGTGTCCTTTGTACTGCTGATCAGCTTTCACCTTGGTGGCCTAGTCAGTTTTCAAACCACCTTGCTATTCATGTACCCAGCAACTATGTCACCAATTTGGCTATAAGGTTTAC
This sequence comes from Melanerpes formicivorus, assembly GCF_026170545.1. Lineage (NCBI taxonomy): Eukaryota > Metazoa > Chordata > Aves > Piciformes > Picidae > Melanerpes > Melanerpes formicivorus. The sequence continues at coordinate 1,874,980 of NW_027142442.1, forward strand.
CAGAGAGGTGGCATTGAGATCCTCACTAAAGTCAGTTACTGGCTCAATCAGAACTGAAGAATTGGTGCTCCACCCCTAGTGCTGCAGCCTGCTTTGCCAGCTGCCCCAGACAGATGCATCAGTCCGCTCCATGAAACCTCTACACCAGTCCCATCTAATCCCATCTCCTGTCTGCACTGACACTGCTCTCAGACTGTGCTCCCTGTTCTCTTCTATCTGCTTTCCAACGACAGCTGAGCCTCACAAGGGTACATTCTGGGGCAGGACCAGGTAGGCAGGACTTGTAATGGAATAGACAGGTTGCTGATACATGGCTGGACTTGCTCTCAGAGTCCTCTGCCTTACTGTGTATCTGCTGTGCAGTCTGATAATTGAAATAGCTTTTGATGAAATCTTAATCCTCTCAAATATGTGCTTGTGCTAACACCGAGTCTAGTTTACCTAATGAAGCTTTGGACAGAGTAGTCTGTTCCTGTAAACACCATGCAGACCAAGGGCCTGGCAGCCTCTTATCAGATATTGCCTTAAGGAACAGTAAAAAGCTTGAGAGAGACTGTGGGGTTGGGATCTGGTAGAGACTGTGATCTGGCACTTGTGAAAAATGCTGAAGACTAAAGCAGAGCACACGAGGAGTGCGGACTCCCACATGCTAGTGAGGGGAAGAGCTTTGCTTCTCTTTATTTTGTGAAGTCTGATTTCTCACTCTTTGAACTGTGTTCTGCAGGAAGGACTTGGAGAGATCTTGGGCTAAGCTTGTGAGACACCCCAATACTGAATGTTTGACAGGGGCCACATGCTTGAAGGAGGGTCTTGCTGAAATTACTGTACTGACAGAGGATGTTCAGGTGGCAGTGAGGTGAAAGGGCTCTTTGGATATAGAGGAGACTGTAAAGCTTGCTGGATTGTGTTTAGAAATTGAGGGTGATTTTTAAAGTAATTAAGAAGGTAAGAACATACAGCCCTGGTGCAAGGTACCTTAAAACTTTCTGCACTGCTATCGAATTACTTATGTGCTTGTAAAATAGATAGCAAGAAAAAAGCCCAGTCCACATATACACAGAAATCCCTGTGTGGTGAGAAGTTGGAAGTGAGATTTGGATGAGGGTTTGAGTAAAATGTGCCCTGAGCAGCAGCATTGCAAAGGGTTCTCAGAAGTTCACTCCTTGCACAATGAATGAGGGAAGGCAAGTTAGAAGACTTCTGAATGCAGCAGTTACCTGCTGCTGCTGTCTCTGATCTCCAGGACTTTTACATGGCTGAAGAGTAGGTAGAGAACAGATGTTGAGGGCAACTTGGAAATGGCTATGGAGAGCTGAGGAGGTAAGGCAGCCCAAAGCAGCAGTGTTATAGACTTGCCAGGTGCAGCATTAGAAGGGTATCTTCCTGAGCTGGTAAAGGTCTGTCCAAACCCAGCTGACCACTGTGTGATAGGTGCTGCAGTGCTTTGTTGGGTCTACAGTTTCTAAGGCATTTCCAGAAATAGGCAGGCTTCTAGTGTTCTTTCTTTCCTTGCTCTCATCAAAGAAGCATCTATAGGTTTAAGCTAATCTGATCTCTTGAATTCCTTTGCACTTGACAGTTTACTATGTCCAGCAGCGTTCCATGCCAGGTCAGAGAACAAGCCGTGTGTCGTCTGAGACACGTTCCCTTTGTTGCACTTGCCTGGGTTGATTAAACGTTCAGTGTCCTGTCTCCAGAGCGGCCTATAGAGGTCTCCGTTGAAAAACAATGTAACTAATGTAATGATTATCTTTTCTCACCAAGGACCACCTTTCTTCACCCTTAACCCAGGGCATTAAGCAAGCTGAAAGCAGAGCAGTGGGTGCCTTGCTCATTGCAGTCAGCTGTGCAATAGAAATGGCCACTGTTGTGCTTGCAATGATGGTTGATTACCTGAGTTTGAAACAGTTTGTTAGCAGTTATGCAGCTACGTAGTCCTGCCCATCTTACAAGCTCTACTCTGCTCTCAAGACACTGAGAATGAAAATGCAGACGCAGTGAAATGTACAGGCAGTGACAAACACTGTCCCTCGATTTGCTGATGCGGGGAGCAGGGGCATTTTCTTGTGCTCTTTCCTTGTAAGTGAAGTGTGTTAGTCCCAGGAAAATCATCTTCCTCTCATAAAGACTATCAAGAAAATTCCTGCCCTTCCCTTTTGGAGCCCTGTCACTGGAGTTGCAGAGTTGTAGATAGTGTCTGTAGAATGATCTTAACAACACTGGAGTGGGCTTTGCTGAGGAGGGCTAATGGCAGCAGTACCTGAGGAGCATCCTCCCTTTGCTGAGCCTAGCAGTAAGGTCCTTCTGCTCCTGTTAATGACCTCTGCCCAAATCCTGTGATAGATGAGCTAGCTCCTATCAAAGCTGGCCAGGCTGGGTGAGTCCACCCAGGTGCTTGGTTAATGCTTCATGAGGAGTAAGTTTCTCCTTTGCTTCCCTCTACATCACAATCCATCTGCTGACAGGCAGGATGTTAAAATGAAGGCTGTGTGGCCTTAGTGATTCTACCCAAGCCTTTTCTTTTATTATTTTTTTCCCCCTATGGAAGCCTTACACACAAAGTCTTGCACTGTGCCTTTCAACTCAGACTCTGGATCAAGTCTTGCAAAGACTGGGTGCAGCTGCAAGACTGTTGGAGGGGTTTTATCCTCACATCAGATGGAGCTGGAGAAAAAAAAAAAAAGAAAGGGTAAATCACAGAGCCAGCAACTTTCTTGGCGTCTCTGGGATTGCAGCTCCTCCTGCCCCTCCGGCCTTCAGAAATGTACTCGGCAGAGCTGCCCACATAGAAAAACAAATGCATCCCAAACCAAAACAAACAGAGTTGGGTGTTGGTAGTGAATGGGCCAACACTGCGTGCTGGCGTCATCCCTGCCCACTGCCAGCTCGTTGTCATAGGAACAGCTGGGTTATTTTACAATCCAGCTGTGGAGCCAATTCTCCAAACGAGTAGCCTGGAGGGAGGAGAGAGGGGCGGGCAGAAGGGAGCACTGCTGCATTTTCTCCTAACTGAAGGGAGAGGGAGTATTAGCCGGGAGAGGGAGGGAAGGATTACTCTTGAGTCCTGTCTATCGTAGCCTGAAAATGCAACCAGTCATTTCCAGATAACTTACTGTCTGCTGTTAGCTTCATCTGGGAATTCAGAGCTGCCCTGGGGGAGAAGGGAGATGAGGAAAAAGGCAAATCTTTTTGCATTGTGGCTGATAACCTGTGTATCACAGCAATTTGTGGCTTGTCAGTTGCAGGCAGCACTGTGCACCTATACAGGGCCCCAGCACCCCAGAAAGTTGGAGCTGATCAAGTAATGGGTGTTAGCTCCCCAGGAGAAAGTTTCATCACTGTTTCCCTTTCCCTTTTTGAAATACTTTTCGCTCTGTTTCCTTTTTGGAAGCTCCTTGTATCCTGTTTTGAGGCTACAGAGCACTGAGGGCACACAAGTACCTAAGCAGAGGTTTAGTCTTTGTGCTGCTGAAGGCTGTTGTACCAAAATGAATGCACTTGGTCCAAGGGCAGGGTATTTGCTTTGTAAGTGAGCTCTAGGCCTGGTGGTTTAGCAGGTCACACAGTTTTTGTGTTTGATGAGTACCCTGCAATGAAGTCTTATTGACAAAACCTAAGAGCCTGCAGCTGTTTTGAGAACAAAAGCAGTGCCTTGGTTTGATACAGCTGGGGCTGCTGCTCTACTAGAAGGGGAATCCAAGCAGAAGGTAAAGCAAGCCTGCAGGAGTGCTCATGGCCCAGCAGTGAAGTGGGGTAAGGTGAAGAGGCATCACTGGAGGCTTTGGGGTAAGCAGCTCTCTCGTGTGCCACGTCCAGGGCGTGGTTACACCCATCATGTCCGAAATTAGGCAGCCTCTCCGGTCTTAGCTCGCTTTGGTGTTAGAAGTGGGATCCCGGTGGCGAGGGCGGCAGACGCTGCTAACGCCGCTGTCCCCGGCGGCGCTTGCGAGCCGGTGCCGGCAGAGGGCGCGCCCGGGCAGGCCCGTGCCCGGTGGTGGTGCCGGCAACGGGCAGAGCCCGGACCCAGCGCCCGCCCGGACTCCCCTCCGCGGGTTGCTCCTGGTGCAGATCGAAGGTAACCGAGCACTGGAAAGCCGCTTCGGGAGACTCAGGGAGACGGTGTGGCCTGTGCCTGGGCTGGCGCTTCTGTAGCTCCTGGTCATTACCAGCCGCCCCCGGCCGTCGCGCTCCTTGCACCTGGTGAAGAGCACGGGGGCTGCACTGGCAGTGTGCCCCACGGCTCTGCAGAAATTCTCCTTGCATCAGTCACAGGGAGGGATGTCCAAGCAAGAGCTGAGCATGGGTTCAATGCCACGATAGATGGATTAAACTGCTCTAGATGCCAAGGCTGCTCTGGTAGGCCTGGCTGGCTCTGGAGACCCCTTCCCAGGGCAGCACTCTCACATGTACTCTTTGCCAGAGCTGGAAGGACAAGTCCAATTTCATTGCTTGATTTTGAAGTGATGGGTGCATGACAGAAAGAACCACAGAATGTCAGGGAGCATGGGAGTCTCTGGCATTGTGATCTTGCCCTTTGTTGGAATTCAGAAAAGATACTGAGCCATTTCCCCACAGGTGGTGTTTTTATCTCGTATGCAGACTGATGCTGAATGTGCTGAATAGGACCTAGAGCAGGTTTTAAAGGGGGATGTCTGTCCTGAGCTTTATTGTTTATTAATATTTTACTAATATGTCAGAGTTGCAAAGAAGAATTCTAGGCCTGTGGTACCTTGTTCCATCTCTCTTGCTTTCTCTATTCTTCTGTCTTCTTCCAGTGATCTTGTTGACCCTGCTAGAGAAGAGTTCCAGCCCCCTTTACAGGGACAGTTGGCAGGGCTTTCAATACTCACATCCAGAGAAGCTTTCAGCATTTGGGCTTCTTTACTGGTGCATCTCCAAACCTGTGAGAGAAGCTCCAGTGAGAACTTGCAGCTTGCAAGTGCAGGATTTGGACTTAATAATAAAGCCACCTGTTTGAATAAAATATAGTAATGCAGTTGTGGACCTGGCCCCTGTGCTGGGGGAGTTATTTACAGATGAGAATAGCGCTGGAGAAGAGGTCAGAGTTTGGCCCTTAAATATACAAGGAACATTCTTTGCCTGGCATCTAAACTGCCACTCCAGTTATTTCCATGTTTTCAAGGAGATACAGAGATTCCTCTTTTCTCATCGTGCTTTTGGTGTCTACTGCTTTGGGAGCATGTTTGAGGAGGGAAGCTTGCAGGCAGTGACTAATGAAGTATATCAGATGTCTTTCCATGATGAGGCAGCCACCAGCATGGAAAATACTGCACTTTTTCTGGGGGAAATTTTGTCTCTTGCTCTCTGCTATGGGGAACCCACTTTCTTGTTCTTCTTTATTTTAGTCTTCAGCAGAGGAGGAAGATTTAGGGGGTTTCAGGCAACTCATCTTTTTTGTTCTAGAGCTTCAGCAGATTTTCACCACTGTGACATTCAGGTTAGACTTTGTTTCCAAGTTAATTCTCAGGCTCATCTGTTACAAATTCACCTGGGTTCGTCTCCTCATGCATCTGTGCCATCAATTGGCAAGACCTGCTAAGCATACTGCTGTTGTGAGCAATCCTTTGAGCCAAGTGACTTGGTCAGGGCTGTGGCAGCAGGCAGTGCAGTGAAAGCAATGGCAGTGGAGGCCCCAGCATGCTGAGGTCTGGATGTGTTGGCAGGTGGCTGTTGCTAGTGCATGAATCAACTCTTGTGATAGGTGCAATGAGAACAGCAATTGCTAGGTCCTTAGATTTTGCATGTGTGCAATGCAGGATTTCTGATTGCTTGCAATACAACTACATGGGGCAAACAGTTGATGTTGATAGGTAACAGGACTGTCCATCATCTAAAGATGAAACATTGAAGCTGGTGCAGAATGTGGGAAGGAAGCAGAGAGAAGAGAAAATGAAATTTGTACAGGGTAATTGTAGGAGGTCAGTGAAAGTGTAACTTTGGCTTTTATAAGGAGTTCTCACACACCCCTTGATGGGGAGGAGCAGGCAGCTCCTGTGGAATTTACAGCTCCCAAGTAATTCACTTGGGCTAAGCCTGATCCATATTGGTACTTCAAGGGTGACCATGTGGTAGCTGGAGCCCAGCTGTGCTCCAGCAGTTCCCCAGCAATTGCTAATTCCTTGGTCAGGTGAACCCAAGATCCTGGAAAGAGACCCAGTGCTCAGCATCCAGGCTGCTGTGCCACTGCTCCTGGCAGTGGTGGTGATGCCACTGCAGGGACCCCATGCAGCAGAGTTAGAATGCTCTGCTGCCCAGCTCCTTCTGCCTTTCAGACTCTCTCTTTCATGTTTGGTGTTGCATCTCCAGAAAATAAGGAGTCCAGCACTAGGTCACGGCTTGGCTGCACTTTCAGACAGAACTGCAGTGTGCCCAGGCAGCCAAGAGGGCCAATGGCATCCTGGCCTGCATCAGGAACAGTGTGGCCAGCAGGAGCAGGGAGGTCATTCTGCCCCTGTACACTGCACTGGTTAGGCCACACCTTGAGTACTGCGTCCAGTTCTGGGCCCCTCAGTTTAGGAAGGATGTTGACTTGCTGGAACGAGTCCAGAGAAGGGCAACAAAGTTGGTGAGGGGTTTGGAACACAAGCCCTATGAGGAGAGACTGAGGGAGCTGGGATTGCTCAGCCTGGAGAAGAGGAGACTCAGGGGTGACCTTATTGCTCTCTACAACTACCTGAAGGGAGGTTGTAGACAGACGGATGTTGGTCTCTTCTCCCAGGCAGCCAGTACCAGAACAAGAGGACACAGTCTCAGGCTGTGCCAGGGGAGGTTCAGGTTGGATGTTAGGAAGAAGTTCTATACAGAGAGAGTGATTGCCCATTGGAATGGGCTGCCCAAGGCGGTGGTGGAGTCGCCATCATTGGAGGTGTTCAGGAGGAGACTTGATGGGGTGCTTGGTGCCATGGGTTAGTTGTTTGGGTGGGTTGGATTGGTTGATGGGTTGGACACGATGATCTTGAAGGTCTCTTCCAACCTGGTTTGGTTTATTCTAAATAAATGGGTTTTTATTCTAAATAAACTGTCCATGCAAAAAGGAGCTTCAAGTACTCCGGTGCATTGTTGGGTCAGGTGTTCCCCAAACTCCTGTGTTTGAGGAGGTCCTGTAAGGAGTTCAAATGCTTTGTGGAAAATGATCATTAACAGACAGTCCTTAGGGCCCCTGAACATGTTTGTTACCTCAAACTGGAAACATAGGCAGGAGTGATATTCCTGCTTCTTGGCATTTGATGCACTTCCAGGCACCAAGTGTACCACTGGCTTTCTACTAGTAAAGCATTAGAAAGAAATTTTGTAACAAGTCAGAGCTTATTCCTCTTCCTTGGATTGCGAGAGCTTTTCTGCTTGCAAGTTTTTCACTCTCCTAAACTAGGCAGTTTTTATCATCAGGTAAATATCATCAGGTCAAGTTTTGGCTCTCCATTGCAGGCTTCAGCTAGTAGAAAATGTATTTGAACCACTCAATGATCAGAAATAAAGATCAAGTGAGGACTCTCAAAAACGCCCCCCAAACAACCCAAATGTGCCTTTGCTCACTGTGCTTTCAACCTTGATAATTGCAGGCATAAAATCCAGCAGAAGGCCTTAAAAGTGTGGGCAAAAGTGAAACTAATTATCTTGGTGTCATTGTCTAAGCTGAATGGAGTGCTGAAAGAAAATAAACATTTGCAGTGAAACATAGCGCGGATCCAACCAAAGTCTTTCAGCTTCACTAATGATCTGTAGTGCTTCCTTACTGAGTGAATGGCTGGAGGAGTTTTGATTTTAAAGCTGGGATTGTGTGCTGACAACACCACTGCCAAATCTCCATGGTTAGGCATAGACCTGCTCTTTCAAAGGTCTTTTGCCACAGAGGCTGGGCCAGACTCTTTCTCTGCCTTCTGTCAAGATGTTTCTTTGTGCAGGCAATCGCGGTAGCTGCGTGTGTCAACTGAGCATGCAGCTGCACGCACGGTTTTCACTCTCACTTTGGACTCCTGCCTTTTAGAGGTCAGGCCACGAGGAAGCATGGCTTTTTAAATTTACTTTGCAGCTAGTATGATTTCTGAGGGTGCCTCCATGTCCAGAAAAGGCTGGTCAACGGATTTGTCTTTAGATAAAGAAATTTCTATACTCTGCCCCGACTGGAGCTTGTTGGCTGCAGGGAGGATTGTAGCTGCAGCTCTGTCTGCTGCTAAATTCCCAAGATTCCCATCACCACCCTCGTTTAAACATCCCCCAGCCTTGCTATAAACAAGTGAGAGACACTCACCCTGGCTGGGAGCCAAGGATATTGGGCGCTCTGGCTGAAGACAGAAGGGGAGCACAGAAAATAGTGTCCAGTCATGAACCAGCTCGGTGAGGACTGACAGCCAGCATCAACAAATGCAGACAAACCTGGGGTCACTGCTTGACAGACTTTTTATTTATTACTGAAGTTACAACGTGCAGGTGAGCTGAAAAGGTAGCAAAGTACCACTGGCAGGCACCTGCCTGTGCTCTGTGCACATAGGGCACCTCCTTACCGTGTCCTGTTGCAGCACGATACCTATAGGGCTGTGGGTATAATGTGTGGGCCTCTCAGCTCTTTCTGGCCAGTTTCCTAAGGTGACAAAGCCTGTGTAATCATGCTGTTTGCCAAGGGGCCCTCCTGGCAACTTTTAAACATGCTGGATGACAGTTTCAACCAATTTTGAGAGAAATTTCCAAGATTGCTACATTTCTACAGATTTTTGTGACACTTCACAGGGGAACAGAAGAGTCAGACCCAAAGCAGCACTATGGCATGGGAGAGGCATGTAGAGTGCAGCTGATATGGACTCTGATCTGGCAACTGTGACCTGATGCAGGGTGCATGCAACAACCTGCACACACATAGACTCACACAATCAACCAGGTTGGAAGAGACCTCCAAGATCATCAAGTCCAACCAATCACCCAACCCTAATTAATCAACTAGATTATGGCATACACCAAGACTAGCTAGAGCAGGGAATGGGAAGAGGTGGAAAGAGAAAGCCAGGATTCAATCTGTGCAGGACAGGAACAAAAAAGCAAAGGACACCAACGTGGAAATTGGTTCACCAGCTGTTCTCTTCTGTTCCAAGATCCTTATTCAGACCAGCTCGTGCTGCTCAACTCTGTAAAGAAATCCAGACTGTCTGTGCTCATGAGTGGAGAGTTAGATACACCACTGTAGTTTTGTGCACTGAGTGTGAGACTTACTTGGTTGGCTTCAGCCTATGTTCCTCTTTAACAAGGTTTGAAACTTGAAAATGGTGCCTCCATCCTGAGGGACTTTGAGGGGGTTTGAGTGCAGCCCACCAGCTCTTGGCAGGTTTCTGAAGTGGCATGGCTTCTTTTCTTGGGAAGTCATCACTGCCTTGTCTATGTGTGGTGTCCCCTTGCCTCAGGTGTATGGGACAACAAAGACTAGGGGGGATGCTACATGGCAAGGTGAAGTGTTCCTTGGATACTGCCCATGCAGAAAGTTCCTGGGTCCAAGACTTATGGTTTGGGTATTTTGGGTATAAACAACCTTGTACCCAAGCAGAAACTGTAGGTTTTGCCTTATGGAGTGTCTTAGCACCTTACTCTGGAAGGACTGTCTGTAGCTGTGTTTTGCAAGGTGATTTCCTGCTGTACCACTGATACCAGTGGATCATTCCCATTAACTGCACCCTCTGGGGGGGTGTCCTTCCTCTGTGCCACACCGCAGCGCTTCTCATCTGGGCAGGTTTGCTGGGTTATCTGTGTGCTCTGTGGCTCTGGGGTCACCTTGACCAATTCCCCTCTCTGTTTGAATCTGGAGTGCATGGCCTCTTGTCTGTGGCTTGAGGGTGCAGCCAGTCCCTTTTGGTCACCATGCCTCCTGCTTCTGCAAGGTTACACAAGGAAAGCTGAAACTTTCTTGCCAAAGGCAAGAGAGCAAATTCAGTCTCCAGCAGACCTGGAACAATGAACAGCTTGGAGAAGGTGTGCTTCCAGGACACATGCCAGCACTGCACCAGCACCAAGAAATTGCATCAGGTTTACAGAAATGCCACAGGCACAACGAGAGCTCTGGTAATTCACAGGCTCCCCAGGTTTGACAGGCAACCATCCAGCTTCACCTCTTGTATAATGCCAGCCCCTTCATTTCATGTAGCTACCCCTGTCCCACACCCAATAATATGTGCCTGCCAGCAGTGCTTTTAGGAAGTTAACCAGCCTCAGTGCAGAATCAGATGGAGGCAGGGAATGTAGCATGTCCATGCCCTGATCAGCTACACTCTACAAAACAGTATTTCTAATCAGAAATTGCCTGCTCCCAGCACCCAGCTGTGGTGCCAGGTCTGTCTTTCTTCAGAAGACTAAAGAGGTTTTGAGTGCCCCAAGTTTACTCCCTGGGATTACAATGGGATAGAGGCACTTTCTTCTGATTGAGAGGCTAAACAGACTGAGCTTGCTTCGAGGAAAATAGTGCAGCTGACAGCCATTGGAGTTGTCTTCCCCCTCCAGCCCCAGAGTCAACACACCTTTTAAAGCAGGGAAGCAATGCTTCTGCCAGTGCTGTACCCTGGTGTCACATACCTTCCTTTACCCTTACCTGTCTTGTTCAACATCTTTGTGGGTGACATGGACAGTGGCATTGAGTGCACCCTCAGCAAGTTTGCTGATGACACCAAGCTGTGTGGTGCAGCAGACACGCTGGAGGGAAGGGAGGCCATCCAGAGGGACCTTGACAGGCTGGAGAGCTGGGCACAAGCCAACCTCACGAAGTTCAATAAGAGCAAGTGCAGGGTCCTGCATCTGGGTCGAGGCAATCCCAGGCACAAATCCAGGCTGGGCAGTAACTGGCTGGAAAGCAGCTTTGAGGAGAGAGACTTGGGGGTGCTGGTGGACAAGAAGCTCAACATGAGCTCTCAATGTGCACTTGCAGCCCGCAAAGCCAATCAGATCCTGGGCTACATCAGAAGTGTGGCCAGCAGGTCAAGGGAGGTGATCCTCCCCCTCTACTCAGCCCTGGTGAGACCCCACCTGGAGTACTGTGTCCAGTTCTGGAGCCCCTATTACAAGAGGGATGTGGAGGTGCTGGAACGTGTCCAGAGAAGGGCCACAAGGATGATCAGAGGGCTGGAGCACCTCTCCTATGAGGACAGACTGAAGGAGTTGGTGTTGTTCAGTCTGCAGAAGAGAAGGCTCCGAGGTGACCTAATTGTGGCCTTCCAGTACCTGAAGGGGGCCTACAGGAAGGCTGGGGAAGGACTTCTCAGGATCTCAGGTAGTGATAGGACTAGGGGGAATGGAATGAAGCTGGAGGTGGGGAGATTCAGGCTGGATGTGTGGAGGAGGTTCTTCATCATGAGAGTGGTGAAGCCCTGGAATGAGTTGTCCAGGGAGGTGGTCGAGGCCCCGTCCCTGGAGGTGTTTAAGACCAGGCTGGATGAGGCTCTGTCCAGCCTGATCTAGTGTGGGGTGTCCCTGCCCATGGCAGGGGGGTTGGAACTAGATGATCCTTGTGGTCCCTTCCAACCCTGAATGATACTATGATGATACTATGATGAGTGTCCACTGTGAGAACTCAGGCTGGATTTTAACTCATATTCCCCGAGGGAAGTGCTTGGAGCCAATTTATTTGATGCAAGGTGCATGTTGAATCAGGAAGGGACAAAACCAGCAGAAAGAGAGAATCTTTTCCGAGTTGAAATGGCCAGAAGGAATTAATCAGTGCAGGGAAACGGTCTCTCTTGTCTACACAGATGGTGGAAGAAAGACAAAGTGTTTTAAAAGGGAGAAAGGAAAGAAAGATCCTTGCAGTGTCCCTGTCAGTACCAAAATAAATCTCTAAAAAGAGAAATGGGAAACAATAGCAGCAGAAAGCTGCCAGAGTGATGGCAGAGCAGATCTGTTTGGAGCAGATCTCTTCCAGACTAAAGGCTGCCAGCTCTGGACCTTTGTGGTTAGTCTGCTTTGGTGAACCCAGGAACTGCTGGCATCTAGTTGTCTTTCTGATCTGTGGACTGCTTGCTAAACAGGCCTGGTGGTGATAGTAAAGGCAATATCCTTGTATGAATGTAGCTGAGCCTTTGGATCAGACACTGGGCTTGAACCAAACCAGTCTTGTTTTGGAGCAACTAAACTGTCCAGTGGGCTTGAAAATGCTCTGGGGAACCTTGAACAAGGTTGCTAGAGAGCAAAGTAGCAGAGAATTTCCATCCAAAAAGGATCCAGGCAACATCTCCTTACAGTAAACAGAAGAAAGCCTTGCAGTTCTGTGATCCTTAAGCATAAGGGGGAGTGGATGAGGCTGCCGGGAGCAAGCTGACAGCCCCGGGAGGTTTTCTACTGACAGAGCACATCTGTAGAGGAGAGCTGCTAGGCTGTCGTGCAAACCCAGTGGGGGACTATCTCATACTTCAAGCACATGCTGTCTGCCTCTCCAGAGGCTCCTCACACCTTCCTGAGCACGACTGCAGGCAGGGAGGCAGGTCAGATCGCTAGCATTATTAACAGCAGAGCTGACATCTGGGCTGGCCGGTGGAGCAGCCCAGGCATTGGCTGTGTTTATTTTCCTTCTGCTTTTGGTGCTCTTGCTCTTTACAGAGAAGCCCTGACTGTGTTGCTTAATGCACCACTCAGGGTAAGCACTGGATGAAACTCCCACTATTCTCAGGAAACCAGCTCAGGCATTTTTGAAATAACTGCTGCTTTTCTGTGATTTTTGGACCACTGGAAACTAAAACCTCTTCCCTGACACGTTAGTTTTGTCTGTTGTGCTGGTAGGCTGCTCTGTGGTTGCATATCTCCAACGTATTGACGTAGCCTGATTCTGCTCTCCCTTGGCCTAACTCGACACTCCGGAGTAATTTCATTAATGTCAGTGGAGACATTTCCTCTTTATGCTGGCGCAGAGCTGATTTGGATGGAAGCCTCACCATACGTAGAGGAGAGCTGGAACTGTCCCCTGCTGCAGCTAGCAGGAACTGTGCAGCAGAGGTGAACTTGCTGGAATGCAGAACGTGAGCACTTAACTGCTAGGGACTAAGGAGGGCTGCACTCCTTCCTCTGGCTTGCAGGTGGCTTTGCCAGGTGGCTGTTGAGTTCTCCAGTATGTGCTCTACAGCACAAGGGAAACAAACCTTCTCATTGACAATGGACTGTTTGGAGATGTTCTTCAGAGGCACCTGTTGGACTTGATGATCTTGGAGGTCTCTTCCAAGCTGGTTGATTCTGTGATTCTTACAAACCCACTCATCCACATCTCGATGCCTGTTATCATGAGCTGCTTGCAAAGGGCCTCAGAGTGTTAGACTCTGTAGAGCAACTGAAATTTGTTTTTAGCTGAGCTGCTTTCAAGAGCAGTTGAGTAAGGGTATGTACCACGTCTGGGGATGAATTCTTGGGGGCTTGGGCTGCTGACATGCTGAGCAGAGCACTGATGAGTCCGGCAGTGGGACATTCCTTGATCCTTCTGAGGGTGTTGCACGGAGGGTGCTAGAGTGGGTGTAGCTGGTGATATGCATAGGCAGCCAAAACCTGGTGTTGTAATGTCTGAGACCGTCTGAGTTTGGAAAGGGCCCCGATGATATCACCCTGCAGAACTGTTAAGAGCAGAGTGCAGGAAAGGAAACGTTCACAAGTTCTTTCCAAATCTGTAAAGGAGAGGAATTACTGCTCCCTCTTCCCATCCTCGCTGCTCTGCTTGGAAGTGCTTTCATTCACCACCAGGCATCAAAACAATCCGTTCTTCTATTTTTTCCTGCTGCTACCATCTCTCTACCACAAGAAGCAGAGAGTGCTGAGGGCAGAGAGTGCAAGAGCAATGTCTCTTCTGCACAAGCTGCCTGTGGGGACACTGAACTCTGCCTACCATTCTGCAGTTTTGCTTAATTCACTTCTAGAATTGATAAACAAGCATTGGTGCTTTCAGCACTGCTGCACAGCACACAAAAAAAGAAGTTAAGTTCTGCAGGAGCTCTCCCATGCTACTTCTCCTTTGTTGCTGCTCACTTTCTGCAGCTCCCTCTATCCCTCAGCTGCCTTACATGACTGCCAGACTGCATCTGAGCCCCTTCCAAGTCCTGCAGTGGAGGTCTGGTTATCTGCAAGACCATCCCTGTTCCCTGAGGCTGTGGCCAGAACAGCACAGCCTTTCTGCTTAAGAAAGGAACTTTTCTGGAGGTGGAGAGCAAGATCATGCAGAAATAGCTTAGTTGCTCTCAGCTCTGCTTTTTTAACGTGATCCACCCACTCAGAGGATACTTGGGAGGATGGGAAAGAGAAGCCCGAAGCTGGAGCCAGTAAATGTGAGTTAAGTGAGCAATACGCTGCACAGCACAAGGAGTGTGAAGAATGATGTCAACCTGTGACTGCATGAACTAGGCAATTATCTTTGTGATTTTTCTCAACCCAAAATGTGGGGAACATGTGTAAAGTATTTCTCTCTAGAGCTTCACGTGGCAAGACCTGCAGACTGACAGAGCTGGTGTATTGTACTACGAACAAGTGAAAGCAGGGTCTGTTAAGATGCTTTGACAGGTGGAGCTTTCTCTTTTAGCCAGTTGCTTGTTGCTGATGCACAGTCTTTCTTTCCCCCTTCTTCAGCACTCAGGAACATGGGCTCATCTTCCTTCCACCATCTGTGATGGGTGAGGTCAGAATGGAGCCCTGCTGCTTGCAAAAGAGCCAACATAATGGGCAATTTGAAGAAGGGGCAGGGCAGATAACAACAGGATCACAGGATGTTAGGGGTTGGAAGGGACCTCAGGAGGTCATTGAGTCCAACCCCCCTGCCAGAGCAGGACCATAGAATCTAGCACAGGTCACACAGGAACACATCCAGATGGGTCTTGAAAGTCTCCACAGAAGGAGACTCCACAACCTCTCTGGGCAGCCTGTTCCAGTGCTCTGTGACCACCACAGTGAGGAAGTTCCTCCTCATGTTGAGGTGGAACCTCCTGTGCTGTAGGTTATCTCTATTACCCCTAGTCCTATCCCAGGGTGCAAGTGAGCAGAGCCTGTCCCCTCCCTCTTGACCCCCAGCCCTCAGATATTTATAAACATCTATTAAATCCCCTCTCAGTTGTCTCTTCTCCAGACTAAAAAGCCCCAGGGCTCTCAGCCTCTCCTCATAGGGCGGTGCTCCAGTCCCTTCATCATCCTTGGAACTCCCCACTGGACTCTCTTGAGTAGATCCCTGCCCTTTGCCTATGTCTTTCATAAAGCCTGAAGTCCTGGAGTCACCTGTTGCAGCAAGGACACTAGTCTGCAGACTGTCTGAAAAAGGGTCTGTGCTAATTCGTTTATGCTTGTGAGCATCAGCTTGGTAGCAAGCATGGTCCTACCCTTATGGAAGCAGAAAGAGAAGAGACTGAAATGACTTTCCAGTAACTTTCACTGATTCTTGGAGTGTAGCCCAAAAGACAGCAGTGGGGAGCAAGTCAGGATGGAATCAGTGTTGTGCTGGGGCTGCAGGAAAGGTCAGTGTGATTTTCCTCTCTGAGGAGGGGAGTGAGAGTCCTTCTCTGAACAGTTCACCAAATATTGTGGTGTGAATCTGGAGCTGTTGACAGACTGGGGAGATAGACTGAGCGTACTGGGAACCAGTTTAGCCAAAAGATGACTAAGGGAGGGGAAGCATTGTTGTCTCCAAACATCTGTGAGGAGATGGAGATTATGTTACCAAAGGAGAAAATTTAGACAGAGCATCAGGAAAGTACTTTCTAGAAGTGACCTGTGTCTCCCAAGGGAGGGGGTGGGAGTCCTGTATCTGGCAAGATGGGAGCAACAATAAGTAATAACAAGTCAATCTGATTACTTGCCATTTAATGATAACAAATAATGTAAAATGAGTCTTGATAAAGGACCAGAGTTCTTTGATAACAGCCATGTGCACAAGCCAGGGGACAAGCAGGATAAGACGTGGGGGGTTTCTGGTACTGGCAGAGTGTGCCTGGGAGTTCTGCTGACATCCTTAAGCCATAAAGCCTGTTAGGCTTTTGTTCACTCACTACTTTGGAGCAGAGTTAAATTCCAATCCTGGGCCCCTTCTCTGAGATTTTTAATCTGAGGAAGGAGTCTGATACAGCAATAATCAGTTTGTGCTTTATTTTCTGGCAGTGAGATCCCAGAGTCCCCCACACTGCTGCTCCCATTTCACTCCCATGCTATTGGAAGTGGAAGGATCTCCTAGCAGAGAATGGAGAAAAGCTAATGTGTATTTTGGATGGAGATTGTTCTGTGTTATGAGCCAAGGGCTGGAGTGGGGTCTTAAATAGACAATCATGATCAGAAGTATGTGAGAAGCATCTCCTTTGAGATGTGGCCAAGACCCTTAATATCCTGGCCTACAGAGCAGGCAGAGTTGTAGATGAGAGGAGCAACTGGGTCTATGGACCTGAGTGAGCCCCAGGCACTGACCTAACAGGGCCAAGCCCTCAGATTCCTCTGCAGCTGGTGTCTTGGAAAAAAGACTAGTAACAATTTCTTATTTATACACCACCCAGACCAGGGGGATAAGGTCAGGGCTCTGTAGTGTTTTGAGACTTTTGATTTTGGTGAATGATGACCTCTTGCCTTGTTAAGCCAGGAGCACGAGGAGAGCATTTTGTCTTCTTTGCAAACTCAAAACCTTGGTTTTGTTTAGCATGGGCTGTACAGCCAGCCCTCAGGGTTACAAGGTGGAATATTTTTCGCATGTCCCCTTGCCCACTTGGCCTGTGGATGATTATCTCTTAAGTGGTAGTCATAAGATAAGAGAGAAAATATGACTGAGAGGGTGCTGGGAGAACTGCACTAGCCTTGTGCATCACCTGCCCCACCAGCAGAAGAGGAAATGGGTGACTCAGGGCCTGGGAGCACAGCAGGGGCAAGAGGGAGGTGGCAGCTGCCTTATGAGGTCGTGACTGAAGAGTGGTTGAATGCACTTTGGGACATGGTTTAATGGCCATGGTAGTGTTAGGTCTACACTTGGACTTGATGATCTTAGAGTTCTTTTCCAACTGAAACAATTCTATGATTCTATCCATGGTGGTTTATCTCTGCCCCCCAACAAGCTTTGTGTCTGATGAAGGAGAGGAGTTGTCTGGAGCAAAGCCCTATGAGGAGTGGCTGAAGGGAGCTGGGGTTGTTTAGCCTGGAGAAGAGGAGGCTCAGGGGAGACCTCATTGCTGTCCACAACTACCTGAAAGGAGGTTGTAGCCACTTTGGGGATTGGTCTCTTCTCCCAGGCAACCAGCACCAGAACAAGAGGACACAGTCTCAAGCTGTGCAAGGGGAAGTTTAGGCTTGATCTTAGAAAGAAGGTCTTCACAGAAAGAGAGATTGGCCATTGGAATGGGCTGCCCAGGGAGGTGGTGGGGTCAATGTCCCTGGAGGCGTTTCAGAAAAGCCTGGAGGAGGTACTTAGTGCCTTGGTCTAGTTGATTAGTTAGGGTTGGGTGATTGGTTGGACTTGATGATCTTGGAGGTCTCTTCCAAGCTGGTTGATTCTGTGATTCTATGATACTAAGCTGTCTAAGGAATACATGGAGGAATACATGAGGAGTATGCTGGGAATGAACTGGAGTACTAATTTCATCCTGTCCCTCTCTACGGCAGATGTGTCCTGGGCTCCATGAGGGCTGTGGAGAACTTCACTCCCCAGCTGGGGAGACATGTGTGATTTGGCCAGGATAGGTTCTTTCCACAGAGGCTGCTAATGCTGCATGACCTAATCTGGGTTTGCTGCCTCTCTGCGCTGTGAGTCACAGTGCGCTTAGCCCTTCGGTCACCGCCGCAGGCCGCAGGACTTCGCACCGGCCTCCTGCTCCTCCGAGAGAGGGTGACTCTCTTTGTCTTGGCTGCCACGTGCTGTTTGACACTTTCCATTCATGTCTATAAGATCAACACAGCAGCAGTAGATTGTCCTCCTAAGATCCTCTCAGCAACAAGCAATACATTAGCTGCCCAGGGACCACACTAGTCCAGAGGGGTGCCTGTGTGAAAAATGTCCCCAAAGGAGCTGTTGACAGCTCTTAGGAACTGAAGACCTTGGAGAGAGACAGTGATTAAGCTTGGGGCAGCCTGTCTTGGCAAGGTGAAGCTTTACAGAGCTGAGTGGAGGGGGAAAAAACAACTTGGTTTAAAAATAAAGCAGAAGTTGATCATTCATTGCAAGGCAAGAGCTGCCTCGCTCGTCAGCCTTCCCAGCCCCCATGGAAAAGCTGTTGCCGTAAGTAAACCCAGACCACTGCCTGGAGGACTCTCAACTCAACCCTAGCTACCACCTATTGGGGCAGCTGAGCCCCGAGACTCTGTAGATTCCCAAGATGCAAGTGCTGGGCCATGGGTACCGGATTAGCTCTTTTTATTTCCTTTCATTTAGCAGAATCCTGCAGAGCTGGGCAGCTGCCAGTCAGTCTGTCAAGATGTGAACTATTTTGGGAATTTTTATGATGGAACAATATTTTTTTGGTAAACAAACGGAAAGCTGTTAAACAGGGACCTTCACCTCACAGCTTCTGGTTCAACTCCTTCATTGCTGTGATACCACAGTGACTGCACTGTCCACTCTGCACAGCTCCCTTCATGGCTCCAGCAGGGGCAAAACAAATAGCAGCTTCCCCCCCACCCCTTTTCATGAACTTCTCAACAAAAATAAAAGGAGGGAAAAAAAAAAAAGAAGGAGTAATTTTGGTTTAAGCAGCAGAAGTGTTTTCTTGGTGGACTTAACCCCTCACGCACCAGAGAGCAAGCTGTGTATTGGCTCTGTGTGCTGTACGATCCAACCACGCAGCATCTAGCCAGATTCCAGGCTGCATTTCCTCAGGGCTGCTGGAACGTGAATTCAACCAGCAATGACACAGGGCTGACTGTGCATAAAAGGAAGACTTCCTTTTTCACAGTGTTTGTTAATAGGAAGCCCTGATGGAGTCACAGAGTACACAGAGGAAGACGTTTGTATGGAAGAATTGAGTAGGGAAAGGAAGGGCAGAAACCTTTCCCGCTCTAAAATGGAGGTACTGCATTTCTCAGGAGAAAACCCAGAAGGGGCCAGTGAATCCTTCTTGCTGCCATGGGCTATTTTCTTTTTCCCCCCACCATTCCTACATCTTGGTGGCAGTGGAGAATCCAGTCTCACACAGGATGCATCTGCCCCAGCCTTTGGGGGAACCGATTGATAGCAATCAATTGGAATGAGCCCAAATGTTTGTCTGCTCTACACATGCTCCGTCCACGTCACGAAGGCAGTATGTGGTTTTCCTTGGTTCCTGGAAAGTCCAGTCCAGCTTGTACAGCACTGCTGGCTCACGCAGGCACTCCTGGCAGCCCCTTAACTCCAGAGCATGCAGATCGCTCAAGTGTCTCAAGGGATGGTGTCTGCTTCTGTCCTCTGCCCCTTGTTCCACTGTCAAACTCATCAAGGAGCCATAGTTTCCCCCACTGAAAGCACGAACAATTTGCTTGCCCCATCCTGATTATGTCTTGGAATCTCCCCTGAAGATCATTAACTGTTCTCACTCTGAGACTCTGCTACTAGTGACTTTCTCAGAGGAGCCTTTAGTAAAGCTGCCTGTGAGCAACTGCATCTTCTCCCCAGGCAGCTATCTTCTCTTCTTTCTGGGCAGCTGCAAGCCCTGCACTTTCCTCTCTTGTCCTCCAGTTTCTCTCAGGTTTCTTCTGTTTGCTTTTGCAGTCTCAGCAGTTCAGCTCTGGCATTCCTGTCCCTTGTCCTTCTTCATCTGATTCTGACACTTCCTGTGATTCCTTCCACGTCCATTTATATGCATGACCCTCTTCTCACCTACAGGTCTTCGGCACCCTTCCAAGACAGCTTTCCCGCCTCACTCTTCCTTGCCTTCCTGCCCACTGCACACAGTGGCTTTCTTCAGCTCTGTGGTCTGCTCTCTGCCATGTAGGAGTAGAACTCACCTGGCCCCACTGTGGGAGAGCCAGTTCAGTATGTTAAAGAGTCCTAGGAATGCTAGGAGTATAAAGGGTGAACATCTCAGGAACTGCAGCAGTAGTGCTGTGGGAGAGATGCACATCAGCCCTCAAGCTCCCTGGCATTTAGGTCATCCCCATTCTGCAGCTGGATGTACAGAAACATATTTACTCAGGTCCTTTGGATCCCAAGTCTGCATTTTAAACAGACAACTAAGCTGGAAAAATCCCTGCAGCTCTTATCTCCTGTGATTAGAGCTTCTGTCATCTGTTATTGGAATCCCACTCCTATTTTCTCTTGTTTGGCTTCCCTCTCTTCACCCACAAACTTGTGCACCCCACATTTTAGCCCTGTGACTTGAAGTTATGTGTCCTTAGCTGTCCATCTGCCCCACAGAAAACATCCTCTATCCCCAGTACATATCCCAGCTCTTCCCCATTTAATCTTTTTCTGTTGGACTGCTCATGCTTTTCTGCAGGGTCTTATCTCTTTAGCACTCAGTAGCTTACCCAAATCAGTGCTGCTTATGCCTATCACTCCTGTTCCTCCTGCTCAGCCTCATTCCTCCCCTAAAGAAGGCATCTGCTGCAGTTTTATTTCTCCAGCCTGGCCTCCCCCAGGTCCAGCTGCACTTTGTCTTCTATGCCACCCTGGCAGCTATGAATAGAATAGAATAGAATAGAATAGAATAGAATAGAATAGAATAGAATAGAATAGAATAGAATAGAATAGAATAGAATAGAATAGAATAGAATAGAATTAACCAGGTTGGAAAAGACCTTCGAGATCATCAAGTCCAACCTATCATCCAACACCATCTAATCAACTAAACCATGGCACCAAGTGCCCTATCCAGTCTCTTCCTAAACACCTCCAGTGATGGTGACTCCACCACCTCCCTGGGCAGCACATTCCAATGGCAAATCTCTCTTTCTATGAAGAACTTCTTCCTAACATCCAGCCTAAACCTCCCCTGGCACAGCTTGAGACTGTGTCCTCCTGTTCTGGTGCTTCAAGGAGAAAGTGGAAGTGGGACAATCCTACAGGAAGTCAGGCCAATGTACTGTGTGCTGTTTGTGCTTGCCTTATGCCTCTCTGGGCTTTAGCCTATAGCTGTCCAGCTCTGTCTTCCTCGTGTGATGCCATCAGAGACAGCTTTTTGATGCCCTGCTTGGATCTGAGCACTTGTCACAGGGAGGTGCAGCAGCAGAATACATAGGGTTTATCCCAGCAGCTTCTCTGCTGTGACTTGGTCTCTACTGCTTGTAGCTCTTGGCACTGGGCACCAAAAGGACATTTTGCATCTCTGATTTTTATGGTTGTTCCTTCAGTCATGTGTGGCTGTGACAACACCCAGCTGCACTGCAGGGTCTCTGGTGGGAGACCTCCCACCAAAGGCAGCTTGGACTCGGGAGGAGCAGGGAAGAGACTGGTGACACTGGCCAAACCAGTGGCCTGGGCAAGAGCTCAGAGTCTTGCCTCATGTTTGCTTGGTCTGCCTGCACCTCCTTGGAAGGTCATGCTTTCTCTCAGCTTCCAACCTGCAGGCATCTCCTGGTCTTCTGTTGTTTATGATAGTGCAATTTGTTGCCTTGGAAATACGTGCTGGTTTATTCTAAACAGAGCCTACAGTTTTGCAGCACAATCAAGCAAGAGGAGCAGATTCCCCTTCTCTTCTGTTGTATTGCCCATTATCCTCACCTACAGCTGGATGACAGAAACCTATGATTCAGTGCAAGGATCTGTGGCCTGGCTGTATCTACCCCAGTAAGCTGAAGAGCCATGTTTCTGCTGGGATGTGACATACCTTTGTGTCTAGCATCACCATTTTGGCTTCTTGCAAACAGAGCTTGACCAAATGCCTAAAATAAACATTTCTTGCTGACTTAGTTTCATAGTTTCATTCAGGGTTGGAAGGGACCACAAGGATCATCTAGTTCCAACCCCCCTGCCATGGGCAGGGACACCCCACACTAGATCAGGCTGGCCAGAGCCTCATCCAGCCTGCTCTTAAAGATCCCCAGGGACGGGGCCTCGACCACCTCCCTGGACAACCCATTCCAGGGTTTCACCACTCTCATGGTGAAGAACCTCCTCCTCACATCCAGCCTGAATCTCCCCACCTCCAGCTTCATTCCATTCCCCCTAGTCCTATCACTACCTGAGATCCTGAGAAGTCCTTCCCCAGCCTTCCTGTAGGCCCGTTTCATAGTTTCATTCAGGGTTGGAAGGGACCACAAGGAAGTTGGTGTCTATGCATGGTGGGCAGAAAGAGGATTCAAACCCTGCAGTTACTGTTTCCTAGGGCTTTGTAGTATCTCTCCTTAACCTTTCAGCCCTCTGCAAGCTCATTTTACTGTTTTACATGTTGACCTTTGGACAACATATGCCTTGCACTCTGTGCAGACACTGGGGTTATCCTTTCCTGCAGCTCTCCTGGGCTGAAGCTCATCTGCAGTTTGGCAGCAGCTGTGCTAGGTAGGATTCAGGGAACTGGGTGGGGGCTAGGTCTTCATGCAAGTGTCTCTTCCTGGAAGCTGTTTTCAGAAGAGCTGCTGGCAAAGGGGCACAGCAGGGTCATGACTCCATTATGCACTTGGGGAATCAAAGAGATGTGGGGACTCTGTGGGGCTAAGGAGCCTTTGGAATCTGAAATGTCTGGGAGAATCAGCACTTCCAAGCCAGAGATTAATTGCTTTGCAAACAGTTCTGCTTTCATTCCTCAGCCTTATTCATTGTGATTCAATCTGATTTGTTTGAATTCTGTTCCAAGGCTTAGGTTCTACCCAGCACTTTGCTGCTTGGGTGCTGTCTTTCATTGTCAGAGTAAATGGGAATGAGTAAATTTAGGCTGGAGGATAACAGAATATTTCTTCCTTTCATAGCAGTAGGATCTTTGAGCAGTTTTCTAGTGGGAACAGGGAGAGCTAAACCCTGATTGGTTTCAAGATTGAGCCTGGTTAGTTTATGAAGGGGATTATATAAGTGAGGTTGTTAGAGCTTGTGGCTGGATTTGGTGATCCACTGTCCCTCAGTTCTACCTTTCTGGGAGCCAGCTATGTTTAAAACTTGTTAGAAGAGGGGAAAATTGGCCTCAAGGTTCAAATGTTCTGGATTAAAAATGGAAAATGGAGCAGAGGCAACTGAAAACTTTGGTGCTTGGTTATCCTTGCCTAGCAGCAGGCAGGCTGCAGAGCCAGGGAAAGTGAAGAGGTCAGCTTGTGGAAAGAAACAAAATGCCTGCAGTTCAGTGTGGAGATGTGGCATGAGGAGGACAGCCATGAGTTATGGCACAAGGAAGGAGGGCCACTTGCAGTACTGGAGTAGGGGCTGCAGGCCCATGAGATGTGGGAGGAGGAGAAAGGAAGAGAGTTGCCTTTCCTGCACAAACTGTGCCGGGCTCTTTTGCTTATCACTGAGTTTGTCCTTTCTGCAATGAGTAACTGACTAAAGCTCCTTGTGCTGCACCATTAATCTGTGGCTTTCCATTAACAGGCAGGTGCTTGTACCCGGGGGACCACCACACTGACTGCCAGAGATTCCTGGCACCAGGTACTACGGAGTTAAGCTGCCAGGCTGAAGTGTGCAAACAAACAGCGAGGCCTGTAGTAACAGCCCTGCTTTGTGTTAGTGGGAAGCACAGGCTCCAACTTCTTCCGATTTCTCACCTGTCCAGACTGGTACAGAGAGAAAATGCCTCTTGGAGTTGCAGAGAAAACCACACCTATTTACAGTGGATTCCCCAGGGCCCTCCTGTGGGGTATTAACCCTTCAGCCCTGGGCCCCCAATCTCTCTTTGGCACGGAGAATTCCCCACCATCCCTGGGGAAATCAGCTCCGCTCCCTCTGTTGCAAAGATTTCTCCTGTTTGTGGCCTGGGGCATTTGCCCTTCCACTCCCTAGAGCAAACCACTGCTTTCTCTTTCCTTTTCATCTGTACAGTTATCTCTGTCCTTTGCATAACTGTGCACTGGGGCTCTTTCTGTGGGAACTAGGCTCCCTGACCCAGCTCCTTCCCCCACAAAGCAGAACTTGTTCTGCTCTGTTTGAGTAGGGCTTGTGGTCGTGTCTCTGTGTTTGTCTCAGACCCCACCAAGTTTCCCTGAGATACCAGCTCATCCCTCCCCCTTAAAATGTCCTTGATCTCTTTAGATTTCTTCCTGGCCTCACTGTTTGCTTTCCCTCTTTTCCCTGGTTTCTGAGTTTTCTCGGAAGGAATCCCGTGCTCTGGCCTCCTCAGGCTGCAGTGTTGTGTTGTTGTTTTTCCTTTCGTCGCTATGGGCAGGGATTTCAAATACTGAGCCAAGGAGAGGGAGGGAAGAAGACAGGCAGTGAGAGAAGGAGGGAGTACAAGGGGAGGGATGAAGAAAGTCAGGAAAGTGAGAAAGCAAAGTGTGCAGGGAAGCGGAGTATGGAAGAGATGATGGAAGAATGAAACCTGAAGGAGGATAGAGGGCATTATGGAGAGAAAGAGTTGTGAATAAATATCAAGGAGAGGTTTTGCATTGGTCCTTACATTAATAACACTGTTGCAGGAGACAGCAATATCCAAACGAAGGCAAGGAATCGCTCTTCCTCCCTCCCAGTGAAGCCTAGGACACAAGGCATGAGAGGTTATTTAAGGCAAAGAGATCCTTCAGAAATTGAACTTCCAAGCCTGCAACAGCCATTGGGAGCACAGGCTGCAGCAGGGAAAAAGATGGGAATTTGGTGGCTAAGAAAGGAATGTGAAGCACAGACACCCAGGGAAAAAAAAATTATAGGAGCTTCTTTCAGTCTGTTGGAAATAGGAAACCTGGGAGAGGGCCAACAGGTTTTTTGGGAACAAAGAAAGTAGAGCAGCTAAGGAAGCTTAGGGTATTGCAGAGAAGCTATGTAATTTCTAGACCAAAAAGAAAACAAAAATATCCTCCCCCCCCTTCCCAAGCAGTGCATCTCAGATGCAACAGACAAGGCCACTGCAGGCAGTGAGAACTGCTCAAAGCAAAGGCTGGTGCCTTGGAAAATACCAGTCCCCAGGACTAGGCACCAGAGCCTGAGGACCCTCTGCCAGAGACCAGAAGCTGTGTGCAGAAATAGGGCAGGTCAGAGAGCAACAAGGAACTGTGGACACAGATCTTATTTTGATCTCAGATAAACTGCTGGGATGTTCGTTAAGGACCTGCAAGTCTGCACACCCACCTGATCTGCTACACTGCAGCAAGAAGTCTGCAGCTTGCTTTCCTTTGCAAAGGAAACTCATGCTCCTGGAGATGCTAGAATTTATGGAGTGTTTCCTGCTGTAGGAAATGACAGTAGGACATGGACTTTCAAAGAGCCAGGAGCAGTGTCTTTCACAGGAACTTCTTGACAAGGCTAAGTGGTCGTGAGATGATTTTTGCTGGCAGTGCTGAAATACTGCAAAGAAATAGAAACCGAAGGCCCTGTAGTCTCAGAAGCGTTTGTCCCTGGGAGCCACGCAGGAGTGGCTTTATAGTAGTATGGAAACTAATCCAGAGAACATTTTAATGCCAGTGAGTGAGTCTGGGATTGACCTTCAGCTGGAATACTCTTGATTGCTTCTCATCCCATTTGCTGGGCAAAATTGGGGAGCTACAGGCAGATAAAGTTCCTGGGAAAATGAAGCCTCTTCCAGATGAGCAGGAATTGCAAAGAACATAACATGTCAGTAGTTTGCAGAGAAGATAAATGGGGGAGGGATATGAATTAGAAAGGACTGTAACTTTTTTAGGAAGGACTTATGTATTTCAAAGTCTAAGCCAATGCCTAACTGACAAAGATAAGAAGGAAATTCCTCTCTGGAGAGGTTATTGCACAGCTGTCCGATATACTTGACTGAAGGATCCAGCACTGTCAGAGGCAGGCTCTTGCACAGTTTGCCAGTGCCAGTATCTAATCAGTCCTGTTTTTATAAACAAGCAGCCTGGGGATCAATCATCCTGTCAGCCTGTGTCCGTTAGGATGCTGTCTCACTGCTGTAGCTGTGACTGCTCTGGCCTCAGCGCTGCCACCAGCCCAGACTCAGCTGCTTTGCCTCATTTACTCGGGGGCAGCTTACAGTCCTCTCATTGCTACTGCTTGTGTGGTTTGTCTCTTTGCTCCCGGGCCTGATTCTGAGAGATGCCCAGAAGTAACTTTTCTTTTCCAAGAAAAATCAGACTGGAAATGAGGTAGGGTTGCGTCGGGGGAACAGCTCAGTCAGAACTGAGTTGTGGCCACTGGGGATGGTGTGATAAGCAGCCAGAGGTGGCTGAAGGGCAGCTGCATCTCGACTTGCATGACCACCACCCTCCTCTGCAGGCTGAAGCTCTTTCTT
The DNA here is from genome assembly GCF_026170545.1 of Melanerpes formicivorus. Taxonomy (NCBI): domain Eukaryota; kingdom Metazoa; phylum Chordata; class Aves; order Piciformes; family Picidae; genus Melanerpes; species Melanerpes formicivorus. The sequence goes on from NW_027142442.1 coordinate 1,901,199, forward strand.
GCTGCAGATAGGTACTGTACTCTGATACACAGGAGTCTGAATGTGTAAGTCCTAGGTTGCATCCTCTAGTAGATGATTTTCAGTATTGACCATCAGGATTGCAGATAATCCTAAAACTGAAGACAAAGATCAGGAAAAAGAGAAGCAGATTCATGAGGATTTGGATAATTTAGGTGGATGTGTGACAGACAAAAAGCATTGTTCCATGTGGCAAGTGTGGGAGCAAGGGGCAGTCTGAGGAATCCCAGTTAAGCAGAGCCACAGCACAGCACTCTGAGCCTTGGTGAGTGGGAAGGAAATCATTAACCCTGTCAGCTGTGCAGAGAGGCAATGTGGGAGGGAATTTTACATGTAGGAGGTCAATGTGCCTTTATGTCTGCCAGGCATGTCTCATGTGCATGTTGTTGTGCTAGTCTGCCCTGAAGAGGTTACAGAAAGGAGATAAACTGGAGTAGCTAACATTCAGATTAGGCCTAGAATAATAACTAATATCAAGCACATAAAACTGCTTGGATATGCAACAAAGATATTTAGGTCTAGTGTATTATTGGTTTTCTTGGCCCCTGTGAGGTTACCATAAGCTCATCTCCCCTGATGGTGGCATCAGGAGGGTGTGGAAGGCAAGCAAAGGACATTGGTGAGGTTTTCAACATGCTTGCAGGGCCCTTGAAGGACATGGCACATTAAATGTCAAGGATCCTCAGAAGCCTTGTTGATGGTGTGGATCTCATTGCTGTGCCTTGGACAGGGCTGTAGCATCAAGAGTGATGCTGAGAAACCTGTCATGATGGACCAATACTGCTAATAGCTGCCTCTCCTGCCCACCCTCAGAGGACACAGGCCTGCATCAGGCCAGTTCTGCTGTGAGAGGGCCACCAGGTAATCCAGAAGAGAGTGGTGAGAAGGACAAGGATGGCTGCAGTGCCTATGCCTGGATGCAGCTGATGATCTACAAAATTTAAGCATGTGGGGAAACACACACTGGCAGGTGAAAAGCAAAGACTTTTCCCAAGGACAGAGATCAAGTCCTCTGCAATCAAACTCCTGTGCTGGTGTCTCTGTCTCACTCTAGAGCTCGCTCTGCTCCTGATAACTTTCTGGCCCCAGGTTGTGTAGCAGGGGCTATGTTTCCTCTTCCATGAGCCTTCACCTTCCACTCAACATTTTTTTGGCCAAAAATATACAAATCATTTGTTTCATTTGAAGAGAAAGCTGTCTTCCAAGTGGCGAGGTCCTGACAGGTTTTTATTTCCTTTGTAGTGGGAGCTGTTGTTTTTTTCTCAGCTGCTCCTGTCTCCTTTGCAGATGCTGTCCTTGCCACTTGGTTGATTTGTCTTTGTCAGCACGTTTCCACAACAGTGGCAAGACTGACCAGCCCTGGTAGGGCCAGCCACGTTTACCTCAACCACTCCACATCCTTCAGCAAGCCGCCTGTGTTGGTGACTTTTCTGTTCACTTTTCCCCGCTGTAGCCACCGATTCTCAATGAATTCTTATGTCTTTTCTAGCCCAAATGAAACTATCTGAAAAGTAAACATGTTGGGGCAAAACTCAGCTTGGGAAAAAAACCCAAACAAACAAAAACAACCACCACAACAGTTCAAGCACAGACGGCTGCAAGAAGGAGGCAAATTCCCCTGTGAGACAAGTTCCCAACTGAAGAAAGAATGATGCAAGCCTGTCCCTTAAACATGTGCGTAAGCACTGTCCTGAGCAAGGATGCTTCCCTGAAACTAGCTCTTCAACAGCTATGTTAAACAAGTCCCAGTTAGGATTAACTTGGATTATCATAATAATGGAGGCTCGGTTGCCCCGAGGACCTGCAGACGGGAAGCTGGAAGGAAAGACATTGTAGACTAAGGATTCAGCTATACCCTCTCCTCCCTGCTTCCCTGACCTTCTTCAGCACAGTCTTGGGTACACAGCTTTGAGATGGGTACACAGCTTTGAGATGAGTACACTGCAAACATGCTGCATGCAAATGCTGGTCATATACCGACTTGGTAGGTTTAGGGTCCCTGCCTCCATCCCCTGGGGGTTGGCTGGGGTAAAGAGCACCCATGAAAAGGTCAGTAATTGAGGCTGGGCCTGTAGATGTCTATGTTGCAATGACTTTTCCCAGCTTTGCCCACTAGAGAAAGGAAAATTGTTAAAGGGGAAAATCAGTGGAAAACAGAGCATAAAGAGCACTCTTCCAGCCCCCAGCAAAGAAGGGGAAATGGCACTTTCCCACCTTCCCTAGGGCAGGGAAGAGCTGCAAGAGGAACCACGTGCTGAACTGGACCTTGCTCAGCCAGGTCATCAGCCTCTTCTGAAATCCCCCTAGTCTTCCCTATACCTTCACTCAGTACACCACAGTGGTGAGGGAGCTGCCATGCCCTGAAGGCAACTTGCATGAGCTGCAGGAGAGGGATGTTGTCAACCATGTTGGGATCCCTCCAGCTTAAGGCACTAGAAAAGCCTGTCCTATCTGATACAGGAAGGCACAGGAAGGCATATGAGAAAAATACATCACAGCTTGCACTTCTCCCTTCCCCCCAAGATAATAAACATCAGGGTAGTATGCAAAGGTGTATAGAAAGCATTCTCCCTCTCTGAAAACAAAAGAGATAAAAGAACAATAGCATGAGAAGAATAAGAGTGAGGATATGTGTGCAGTTTTCTGCAGAGCCAGGCTCTTACCTCTTTCTGTAGGACAACTCGGGCAAAGTATATCCTATATTGAACACAGCATTTCTGGCCCCATTTCCTGCTCAGCCCCAGCTCCTCAGATGAATTATTTTTCTCCTGGTGAGACACAGGTGAAGAGGACAAGGCTGGAAAGTGCAGGTGGTGAAAACTTGTGGATGATGAATAGTTGACAGTGGTGAAAAGAAATTAAACTGGTGAATGCAGAAGAGAAACAATGAGTGACAAGCCAGAAGAAGGAAATCAAGGTAGGATAAATGGTGCCTCTCTCTGGAGCTGGAAGGGTGGGAAAGATAGGTCAAAGAGATGGCAGTATCTCTCAGCTCCATGACAGACTCCTCTTGTCTGTAATGATCTGCCCACAGGGCTCAGGGACATGCAAGAGGTCTCAGAGGAATTTGCTGGTTGTGAGTCGCTGCTGTGGTTGATCCTGTTTAGGAGACACCTCATCTCTTTCCCCGTTTAGACTGACAATAGGCTCAGGAACAGGGAGCTGGGTAGTGCCACTCAGCTCACTGGTTTTGCATTTTTAATTTCCAATGAGAAAGGATCATTTCTGTCCTAAAATCTTTAGGAGTAACAGCCCTAGAGCACGCAGTACCTGTGGCAGGTCTGGCATGGCCTGCAGCTGTGCAGAGCTTTGCTTCCCAGAACAGTTTGGCAGATGCTGGTGGGATAAGGCCAATGTCAGCGAGAAAGAGGAAGGAGACAATTCAAATCCATTCAAATAAGTTATCAGGAAGGCCCTGGTTTGCCATCTGCTCCCCATCTCCACCTGATATGGTAGTGCTAGGGAAAGCTATGAGTGTGCCTGTGCCTTGTGCAATGTCCCTCCTAGGATGTCCCAGAAATTATGCTGGGCAGGGAAGCCTTGAACACCGTTGAGCCCCTCTGCTTCTTCCTGGCTCCTGCCCACCCCAGTCAAAGGACTGGAGGAGCTGGAGCTGACAGCCTTTGACTAGTGTATGGTGGAGACAGCATTGTGTGGGGTGTGGATGGGATGAGAAGGAAGTCGCTTCCCACGGGACAGCGCAGTCGTCCTGCAGCCTTCCTCACCCCTGTCTTTGCTGCCCACTGTGAAGTGCTGTTGGCGCTGGGGAGCCCTGGTCACTCTCTCTGGTCCTTTGCCTCGTTGTTCCCAGGCGCACGACTAAGGGAGCCTGGGCTGCCTGGGTCGCGGAGTGGAGACCACAGGGAGCGCAAATAGCAGCACGGCGGGGGGCTGAGGGCGTACCCAGTCAGGAGGTGCGAGATGCCGAGGAGCGGTGGTGCGGAGGGGCCGGGGTGCCACAGGGATGCCAGGGCTGCCGGCTGCCAAGGAGCTGGGGTGCTAAGGGGAAGCGGGTGAGGAGTCCCGAGGTGCGGGGATGTCGGCTTGTGGGGGTGGGATGAAGGATGTCGGGGTGCCGGTGCTCCGGCTGATCCCACCCCTGCGCGGCGCTCCCCGCCCCGCGGCCCCGCTCCCCCGCCCTCCCTGACGTGTGGCGCTGGCAGCCCGGCCGGTTCCGCATTCCCGACCCCTCCCCGCAGCCCAGGGGCCGCTATATAACCGGGGCTGATGCAACCCACCCCGCTGCCCGCCACAGCCTGCGGGAGGCGCGCACCGGGGGGCAGCGGCGCGCACCGACATCGGGGCCCGGGGGTCGGGGCAGCAGCGGAGGAGGCGGCGGCGGTGGGACTGAGCCTGCAGCCCGCGCCCGGCCCCTGCGGCCGGGCACCCCGGCAGCCCGGTCCCCCTGCACGGTGGGTGCGGGTGAGGGGAGCGCGGGGCGGGCCGGGATTGCGGCAGGGGGCGGACGGCGGCGCGGGGCTCCGCGGGGGCGGCGGAGGGCGACGGGTGCGCGGAGGAGCATCCCGGTTCCCCGCGGCCGCGGGCAGGGTGCTGTCCTCCGGGCGGGGATGGGGTCTGGCGGCGAGCGACCAGGCGCACTGCGGAGGTATGGAGAGACACTCCTGGGGGAGGCGGCGGGGGAAATGGCTTGGCAGAACCGCGCAGGCGGCTCGGAGCAGGGCTGCTGCCCCCGCAGCCGGCTCGGCGCGGGGGGTAGGGCTGCCTCTCAGGGCTGCCTCTCGGGGCTGCGGGGCCGTCGGCTGCGGGCGGCTGCTCCGCACCGATCCCGCCGCGGGGGCGCGGGTAGCGGCGTCTCCGGGCGCTCCTCACGCCGCTTCACCTGTCGGCCGGTCGGCAGGTGAGGGCCCGGGCAGCCGTCGCTGCCGCCCCGGTGCCGCGGGGCGGGCAGGCGTTGCGGCGAGCCGTGCCTCCGGCCCGCGGGGCCCCGGGAAGGAAAGGGGCCCTGGAGGTGCCCCTACCGCTCAGTCCCAAGTCCGCCTTAGCAGTCAGGCATGGAGTTGAATGGAAGTTGCATTCTTTTGCACGGTCTGCTCCAGGAGGCACTTCTCTTTTTCCATAGGAGGGAAATAGGTTTGAGAGCAAACTGGGGGAAAGGGAGAAATACCAAGAGAGTAAGAGCCACGTTATGTTTCCATTTTCCTTTAATGAAGGCCCTGTGGAGGTGTACTTGAAAACACAAGGTCTCCTATGCCTTCAAGGAGGGTGAGAACACTGTGCTGGCTGGTTCCAGGGCCATATGCAGCGTATGGTGGCCAATGAAATGGGGCCTGGCTCGTTCTCTTGCTTGTCTTGGCAGCCTACTCCATGGCTTGTATTACCAGCCCTGGAACACAACCACTGCCAAACTGTGTGTGTGTGCGTGTGTTTGGACTCCGAGAGCTCAGCAGAAACAAATGTTTCTGCAGCTCAGACCAGGGGTTTGAGCTAGTTTTGAGAAAACTTCCATGAAAAAACATTATCTGGAGGCTGTTATCAGAGTTTGCACTGGAAATTTGCTGGTGAGTGCTTACAGGGGGGCATCTGGGAATGCCAGTTATTGGAGTTCAGATTCTTAGTGTGACTCCTAGTGATTTTAAAGAAGCAAAAACCTGTCTGTCTGGAGGATGAATGGATGGGTACAGGAGCTGCTGTCCAAACTGCCCCTGTGTCAAGTAGCAGTTGGTTGTCTGGGGTCGATCTAGCAAGATCTGTTGGGAGTTGGCATGCAGGTCACTGCTTCTCAGTAAGGCACCTGTGGATGCTTCTCCCTCCTCTTCACAGCTGAACACTGAGCTTTTTCCTTCTTGTGGTTTGCAAAGGTCTCTGTGCTGCAGTTCCTGCCAAGGCAGTGTAGGTACTCCCTCACACCTTTTGCCTCCTGCCCTCTTCATCTGAGCAGTGTGCCCATCTAGGCTGCTCAAGTGCAGGCAGCGCTTGAGCATCTGTCTGCTGTGTGATCTCCACTCCTGTCCTGGTGTTTGATACTTCAGTTGCATTGCCTGGGGCAGGTACTTCGCAGCATGCAGTGTCTTGAGTGTGAAGCTGTCGAGAGGCTCTTTTCACTGGAGGATGCTCTTCTCAGTGGACCTGGCCCCAAGAGCGAGGGGCCTGTAGTGCCAGTGCAGCAAGGTCGGGACACTGCAAATCTGATGCCATCTGTCTCTGGCTGCTTGCATGGATTTTTCAGTCACTTGGACTATTCAGAGTCTCAGTCCAAATATTTTAGGCTATTTTAATGTGCAGCCAGGCGGCTTAAGGTCCATATGAGCCTCTCAGCTGAGCAGGGCTGTTGCAAACTAGCCAGAGTTGGTCTTTATATGGATTAGAGGTCTTTGTGGATGATTCTGGCATTCAGGGCATCATTTTGAGGAGTTTGTAGGGGCGGCCTCTCATCTCTGAGGCCATTCTTGTCCCCTGAGGGCAGAGCTCAGTGCTGGAGTAGGGCTGTCCTCTTGAAGACGTTTCCAACTTGAAGAAGATTCCAGCCCTGACCACATGTGGTCGTGGAAAGTCCTGGGGGATTTCAAAAAGTCAGTTGTTAACCTCAGCCTAACTCAGATCAGGATATTCCTTTCTTCTTAAATCCTTCTGAGCTCCTTCAGGCAGAGAGAGAGTAGCTGTTACCTTCCTGCTCTGCACTGCCGTCCAGTGGGTGGTGTAGCATTATTAAATATCTGCCACAAATAATTGACTGCCTTCTCTAATAATAATGCTGTAATAATTAATTGCAATTCTTTTACAGTTCTTTCAATTAGTTATGGCAGTAGAGGAGCCTTGCTGTGCCAGGTGCTGTACAGAACATCACTGTCACAGGTTTCTTACAAGTCAGTCACTGCATTGCAGTGATGGGGGCAGTGTAGTGCTGAACTAGAGCTTTTCCTACCCTGTGAAGGTATGGAGTAAAATGCTCAGGAACACAAAGGTTGTGAGCTGACTGCTTTGCTAAAGGCAATGAGGAGGGTTATTTGTGAAGCTGAGGCCTAGAGGACCAGTATCTCCCCTCATAATGGGGATAAGGAGTAAAAGCATCAGACAGGCAGGTGTGTGGTCCTGATGGTGGTTGGCTGGGTGAGGAGGGCTGCAAAACTGCACTTCTGCTGAGGAGAGCTCTAGGCTGCCCCATGGGTACAGTGTAGGGAGCTGTGTGCCTCTCTGTGGAGAAGATGGCAGGAAGGATCTCTGCATTCCTGTTTTCAGGAAGTTTTCCATAGCCTTCTACCAGTGAATGACTTGGATGTTCCTCCTGCCACCTCTGTGAAACTAGATGTGCAGGACCATTCCTACTCACAAAATGGGTTTTGACTTGTGTCTCCTGAGGAACTGTCCTTCACAGCTCCCCTCTCTCTTTAGCATTGTGGGCCTGCAGTCCACTCACAGGAATCTGGGAGTTTAGGATGTGACATTACATGTGTGGCTGTTCACAAACCCTGCAGCTCTTCTCTGACAACATGGGTGTGCCATGGGGAGGAAGTGAACAGCAAGGGCAGCAGCTGGTGGTGTCTGTGGGAAGGGAAGAGATGCTTCTTTGGCCCTGCAAACCCAGGTCCTGGTTGAAGGAGCTCTCTTTCCATCATAGGATGAAAGTGGTATGGAGGTAGTGAGGTACTACAGTGTCTAGCATACTGAGGTGGTATGCAGCAGCTCAGTGCACTTGGTAAGCTGTGCTGTGATTGTGCCTTAAGCTGGCCTTTGAATAAAGGGGAATCTTCCCTGATGCCATAAAATACCAAGTAATGTTAGATCCTTGGTAAAGAGAGGGCATGCACAGTTTTATCCCAGTAAGTGTCACTTCAGCAATTCAGTACACTACAGGTGGTGGGTTCCTTGGCATCAAGAAGTTCCCCAGATGATGAATGAATGAATGAAAGCAGAGTGGCTGTTGTTCAAGTCCATGATTGCCAGCACTACTGCATGGGTATCTGAAAAGGTCTGCTTGTAACCAAAGGGCTTGGCTGCTGCTGTATTCTGATGGAGGCAAATACCTTTGCTACTGATCAGTACCTTGGTACTGGCATGGCAAATTGCTGCTTTTATTGATGCAGACCAGAAGACAGTAAATAGGAGATGGTGCTGATGGTACTACTCGAAACTAGATGCATCTGAGCAGCTGCATGCAAATGGGAGAGCGTTGCATCTTAGACAACAGAAGAACACTGTAACTGCATGGCTAGGTGCTTGTGGCCCTGGGAATGTGGGTAAGTGGCTTTCTGCCTTCAACTTCATTGTGCTTAGCTTGGGGCTGGGGGCTGAACCTTGAAGTGGAAGAAGATCTGTAGGTTCTAGCAACCCTCAGTATCCTGCACTCTCCCCAGCCAGAAGAGTCCAGATGGAAAAAAGCAAGTGGCTCTGTGCTTCAGAGAAGGAGTGATAGCCAACTGCCCTGTCTTTGTTTAGGAAGTTACATTCTTGGGGCATGAGAAGCTGGGCATGTCAGGAAAGGGCTTTTGTATAAATCATCCTTCTGCCAGCAGAAGGAACTAGAAAGGTACAATGTATGACACACAGGCTGAACCAACTTGATAGCTAAAAGCTAAAAGAGACAGAAGTAATGAATTTCTCATGGATAGTAGCACTAGTTCTGATCTCCACAGCAAAACGATTGTCTGTTGGCCAGAAGCAGATGAAAGGCCAGTTGCTATGACTTAGGTGCTCTACAACACTACATACAAATGGCAGTGATATGTTAAGTGCTAACACGCTGAAGAGATCAAAGATTGCTCGTATGGTGGCTTGCAGACTTTGGCAGTGCTTGGATGCACGGCAGCTGGCAAGTAATGGCAGGCGCCCAGGCTCAGCCCGGAGTGAGAGCAACAGGCAAGCACAGTTTTGGTTCTGTAGGCAGCATGGAGAAGGGCTGGTAGGACAGACTTTGTCTTAACACAGGGCTTAGCGTGGGCAAAAGAGAAGCATGTTGATATTTACAGAGTGTCAGAATCTGCTGGCTGGCAGTATTAGGTGCTAGACTGGCTCTCTGAGCTTGGAAGGATACTTGGATCAACTATTGCAGATGCCAGAGCGTCTAGAAGAGCTGGTGTCGGAAGAGAACATGATTTATAGACAGCAACACTAGAAGAAAGGTTGCAAACAGCCCTTGCTCTCACCAAGGAGACTGACAGCTGAGATAAGACAGTAATGGCAATTTAATTTGAAGTGTGACTGTTGGAGCCTGCTTTGAGGTTGTCGTGGTCCTCTCTGCATGATGATGCTGTTGACACAGACACAGTGACTTAAAGGAGCAAACAGTACCTCTGGCTACGCGAGGATGTGTCGGATGGTCACGGGGGAGCAGTGGATGCAAACTAAGGTATTGTCTGCATAGGGAAACTAAGAATGATTTCAACACAGGCAGGCATTCCTGTGCCAGTTTTGTCTGCGGGTAAGAATAGCACTGAAGAGGTGGCAGGAGTGGCGTAAATAGAGGCTGGCAACTGGAGTACAAGCCCCCAGGGACACTGGGTTACGTGGATTATGCCTACGCATGTTAGACTTGTGCTGCAACTGCTGTGCAAACATCTCCTTCCAAAAAAAAAGCCCCCAAACCAAACAAAAACCAACAACCAAAACAAAACCCCCCCAAGAACCCAACCAAAAAACTACCCCCAAACAAACCGCCAGACAACCAACTAAAGAATGCCTAGAAAAAGCAGCAGCAGCAAAATCAGTGTGGGAATAAAAATAAAGCCCCTCACCCTTAAAAAATGCTAAACCCAAGGGAATGAAGGTAAGAACTGCAGGAGGGTATGCAGGGACAGTGTCACCAGGAAAGCTGAGCAACGGTATAGGACAGTAACAACTTGGCAAAGCTTCTTCCTACTCGGTTGCAGACTCCAGAAGACAACAGACCCTGACAATAGGAGGGGGTCTTGCATCCAGAGAAGTGTGGCCAGCAGGTCGAGGGAGGTGATTCTCCCCCTCTACTCAGCTCTGGTGAGACCCCACCTGGAGTACTGCGTCCAGTTCTGGAGCCCCTATTACAAGAGAGATATGGAGGTGCTGGAAGGTGTCCAGAGAAGGGCCACGAGGATGATCAGAGGGCTGGAGCACCTCTCCTATGAGGACAGACTGAAGGAGTTGGGGCTGTTCAGTCTGGAGAAGAGAAGGCTCCCAGGTGACCTAATTGTGGCCTTCCAGTATCTGAAGGGGGCCTACAGGAAGGCTGGGGAAGGACTTCTCAGGATATCAGGTAGTGATAGGACTAGGGGGAATGGAATGAAGCTGGAGGTGAGGAAGAATTTCCTCACCATGAGAGTGGTGAAGCCCTGGAATGGGTTGTCCAGGGAGGTGGTTGAGGCCCCGTCCCTGGAGGTGTTTAAGCCCAGGCTGGATGAGGCTCTGGCCAGCCTGATCTAGTGTGGGGTGTCCCTGCCCGTGGCAGGGGGGTTGGAACTAGATGATCCTTGTGGTCCCTTCCAACCCTGACTGATACTATGATAAAAAAAACCAACTGTGTAGTGGGGTGTTGATTTTAAGAAATACTAAATCAACCAGTGTCACAGACTGGTAATCATAAGGACATCCCTGGGGGTGGAAGCACAGGAATGTCACTCCTGGGAAAGGTGCAGCAAGACCAAGGTGAGCAAAGGAAGCTGTGCTGTTCTTGGCTGCTTGGGCATGGAACTGCTGATAAAATAATTGAGTTTGACCTGAGCTTGACTGAGACCACAACAAGAACAGTGCCAAGGCAAGGCTGCAAAACTGACTGCAATAATTAGGAGGGTTTACAGACATTTCAGCAAGAGGTCAAGCCTTGTGTTACAGCAGTTTAATCAGAATAGTGTAGAGGCAATGCTAAGGGCATGCAAACTGACTTTGGAGCCATGAAATCACATGCTGACCAGATTTTTGCTGCAGGACTAGTCGCTGAAGGGAGCAGTGAATGACACAAGCTGTTGATTGCTGAACTGAAGTCTTAAGAAAGCCTTCTCTGTCTCCTAATTGACTCTGGAGCATCTTGATGTCGTGGCATGAAATGATGAATAGCATCAGTGCAGGAGGCACAGCTACAGTGAATGTAAACTGGAGCAGCTGGCGTCGTGCAGATCCCAGCGTCAGATGTATGACTGTACATTCTCTTTCCCTTTGCTGCTTTGCTGTTGGCTTCATTGAGTGGAAAAGCAAAACAGATACAATGCAGGGATTGTGTGGTTCAGCCATAGGACAGCAAAAAGCTAGGTTTTACTGAAGGCATGTTTCCTAGCTCATGTAAGGAGACACTGAAAGACTGCCTGACACTGAGGAAAAAAGGTAGTATTAATAACCAGTTCAGAAAAGAAAGGGGGGGGGGGGGGGGGGAATCTCCTAAGATTCCCAGCTAAAGCACTGTGTTAGAAGGTGAAGGGAGACAGGGATGAGTTGGTTCATGTGCCTTAGAAATAATAAACACTGGGAGGGAATATCCAGAAAGGAATTAGGAATTGGCAGGGCACCAGTCACATTCACCCCATCCAGCAAGAAATGGCTGTTGAAAAAGTGCAACTTAAAGGTCAAACTCAGATCTTGGACTTCAAAGTTATTTCTGCCCTACCATGCAAACTTGGTAGAAGTATGCTTGAGCTATATGCAGGCATGTCAGTGTCTTCCAGGGTAATGGCCTTGGGAAGAAGACCAAAATGTTGAATAGAATTACATGCCTTGGCTTTTTGACATGATTAAAGTACAACTTCTTACCTCTAGCCTTAACAAGAAAAATCAGTTTAAAGTATCTGGAACTTAGGGTGAAAGGAAAGTCTCTCCTACAGGAGCAAGAGGCAAAAGGAATTGAACAGGAGAATCCCTTCAGTCAGCAAAGAGTGACATGTCTGGGCCCGAGGGCCACTCTGGGCTAGGTGGGATGATCTGTCACTGCATCCCTGCTCTGCTGAGATGGATGGCATTGCTCCTCATTCCCTACTTATTTCTATTGCTATAGCCCTGCTGGAATTGGTTTTATATTCCTCTTCAGGGTCTAAACTCAGCTTGACAACTTGGCAATTCTCAATGTGCTCCTGAGCTTTCTGACCCCTGAGCAAGATCTTGCTTGTAGAAGTCGTTTTCTCCCTTCCCACCTAGTTTGCAGCTCATCTTAATGTGCAGGCTCATTTGCTTCCAGATACCTCCTGGTGCTTTGGTTTTAACACTTCAGCTTTAATTTACACTGATGCAAGTGTGATGTAGGCTTTAGCAGTGCAGTCCCTGGATCTGGGATAAGTTTCTAGAGCATGTTGGGTATTGGGCCAGCTCCTCCATTCTGTCCTGTGCCTGATGTCACACGGGTATGGAGGCTGCTTCAAGACACATTACTGCTTTGATCTGGTAGCTTAGAAGGAAAAGGTGGACCAGAGGAGACACAATGTTTGTTCAAATCCTTAGCCAGTTCTCCCCCAGGTTCAGGAGTTCAGGGTATGCTTGGTGGATGGGTAGTCCCACAGTCTGGGAAACAGGTTTCTCCTCTCTCCTTCTTTCATAACTTGCAGTGACCTTGAATATGATCTAGCTGAGGACCTGAACTGTCCATCCCAGTGCCTGGATGCTGTCAGCTGCATGTTATGATGGAAGGCAACAAATTAAAATGAAGTCCCCTGAATCTGAAATGGATTTAGGCATCTCCTGCTGGGCTCAAGTGTAGTTCCCAGCATGAAGCCCGTGAAAAGATGGGTCAAGACCTCAGGGCAACATGTGCCACAGCAGCTCACATGCAGTATTTGTAGGAGGGAGACTTCAAGAGAGTGTTCATGTACTTTAGCTACTGACTTTTAAATTGTTTTTACTTAAGCTCAAACTATTCAGGCTGGGGATGGGCATCCATGGGGTTGTTGGTGAGTGGATGTGCAGCAGCTGGCCCGAGGTGCACTGCTGACAGGCTTATTCCCCAGTGCCACAGCATGTCATCTTACTGGCACTGGCTGGGAACTCTACCCCAGTGTGGCAGGCTGAATTTAACTGCACATAGCTAAGTCCTGTGGCAGTATGTCCTGGGAAAGGGCTCTGCAGTCACCTTCCCTTCACCATGCCACCTCACTGACCCACTGCTTTCTTGCTGAAGGGGGACAGTCTCTGAGGGAGGTGGTAGGGATTTAGGCACTGAAGCTTAGGGTGGGATGTTGCCCAGTTCCTGGAGGAATCGTAGAATTGTTAGGCTTGGAAGGGACCTCAAAGATCATCCAATTCCAACCCCCTTGCCATGGGCAGGGACACCTCACACTGGATCAGGTTGCTCAGAGCCACTTCCAGCCTGGACTTAAAAACCTTCAGGGATGAGGCTTCCACCACCTCCCTGGGCAAACTGTTCCAGTGTCTCACCACCCTCACAGTGAAGAACTTCTTCCTAACATCCAATCTGAATCTACCCATTTCTATTTTTTTCCCATTCCCCTAGTCCTATCATTACCTGGCACCCTAAAGAGTCCCTCCCCAGCTTTCTTGTAGGCCCCCTTCAGATACTGGAAGGCCACAAAAAGGTCTCCGTAGAGCTTTCTCTTCTCTAGACTGAATAGCCCCAACTATCTCAGCCTGTCCTCATAGGAGAGGAGCTCCAACCCTCTGATCATCCTCGTGACCCTTCTCTGTATGCACTCCAACATGAAGCATCTTAGCCACATGTAGGCCTGAACAGAAGGGAAGGGAGGTAGCATGCAGCTTCAGAACTCTGCTGCAAGATGGCATATCCTGGCACTGTACAAGGCAGGCACTGCAGATGTGGAGTTACAGTCTGGTTTTGGTCCTTGCAATCTCAGCAAGTTGACATGTAGTTTTTTTCTGAGGTCAGAGGTCATTATTAAGTGTTAATCTTTCTCTTCTGTCACCAAATGGGCAGGAGTCCATTTCCTGAGGTAGTATCACCTGAGCACCAGCCTACACTCTCCCTTCTGGTCTCTCTTCCTGAAGGATGACTGGAGCAGAGGGTCTGATCCAAGTCACCACCTCTTTATGGTCACAGTCTTGCTGCATTTGCTTTCCACACTTTCTCAAGTCCCATTGGTCACTGCTGGGGTCTGGGCAAACTCTGCCAGGGGTGACCTTGTGTGGACACCTGGGCCTCTTCAGTGGCACATTGGAGTGTATGACAGCTCACAGCACATTGCAGCTTGTAGGCACTCTGATGTAAATCTTCTGGCACACTAAAGTGGTTTGAATGGCACCCGTGCTGGGGTCTGTGGAGCATGCATTAGCCTCACTATCCTTGACTAACCTGTGTGATTGGTTTTTCCTTCCCTTTCTGCTGACCATCTCCTGTTCCTTCACATTAACAAACACACCAAATAGTCTCCTGGGTAAAGAGATGTACCAGTACCAAGAAATCATTAACTTTTCTACTTGTCACGATTAACCCTGTTCATCCTGTTCCCACTGACCCTGTTTGAGGAGGAGGGTTGGACCAGGTGACCTCCAGAGGTCCCTCCCCACCTCAACTGTTCTGTGACTCTGTGATCCAACAGTCCTAGCTCGTGTGCAGCTTTACTCAAGTTTTCAGCCTGGTGCTGACATGGATTTACATCCCAGGATGGCACATGCTGAGCAACTGTGGAAGCTGACTTGACAGTGTGTGCCTCTGCTTAGCACAGCAGTGCTGCCTGGTCCAAAAGTCTGCATTGCCTGTTACCTGTTCCCTCAGCAGCTGAGTGGAGGATTTGGAAAGGGCAGGGCCAGTGCATGTTAACCCTTGCATAATGCACCTCCTCGCTCTGGCAGTCAGTGCTATCAGAGCTTCCAGGAGATTGTGATTGATGGGCTTTTGTGAAGCCATCTTCCATGAATGTACCCAACTGCTTGTTGAATCCTGACTTTTGCCTGGCTTTAGTTGGTGTGGGAAGCTGCTCAGTGAGATTTTGGGTCCACTGCATTAGTCCCTTCCCCCCACCTTCTTTTTTCCCCTCCTGACATTGCTTGTCCCTCACCCTGCTGCACAGGTGCCTCTGAGGGCAGGAGCAAGATGGGGAGGGTGGATTTCTGAAGGCTCCTGGCATGTGCTGAGACTGGTCTGGCTCAGCAGAGCAAGTAGAAGAGTGCATGAGCATTAGGACATGTGGTTGAGTTGAATGGGGGGAAAAAACCTGCTGCTGTGTGGACAGAAGTTAACTCTGCATGTTGTAACTGGGTCACTTGTGAGTGTCACAGGGCAGTTAGGGGTGTACATGCATTTAGCCAATGACCACCTCTGCTTTTTGGCTAATGTGACTGCTGGGGGCTTCCCATTTTGAGGGATAATTTTATTTCTTTATATCTTAGCTGCTTGTTCTTCACATGTCCTGCTAGGTCTTTCTTCTGCCTATAAGTGACTTGCCAAAGTTTGCCTCAATCCTATTCTCATTTGTACTGCTTCTTTTTCTTCTTCTTTCCTAATATAGGAAGCTTTTTGCACCTTGCTCCATTTCCCTTCCTCTCCAGCTATTGTTTCCTCATATCTCTGCTGGGAGATGTTTGTTCAGTGGCAGGTTTTTCTGTCATGGTTTTATAGAATCATAGAATCAGTCAGGGTTGGAAGGGACCACAAGGATCATCTAGTTCCAACCCCCTGCCATGGGCAGGGACACCCCACACTAGATCTGGCTGGCCACAGCCTCATCCAGTCTGGTCTTAAACAGGGATGGGGCTTCAACAACCTCCCTGGACAACCCATTCCAGGGCTTCACCACTCTCATGGTGAAGAACCTCCTCCTCACATCCAGCCTGAATCTCCCCACCTCCAGCTTCATTCCCCCTAGTCCTATCACTACCTGAGATCCTGAGAAGTCCCTCCCCAGCCTCCTTGTAGGCCCCCTTCAGATACTGGAAGGCCACAATTAGATCCCCTCGGAGCCTTCTCTTCTCTAGACTGAACAGCCCCAACTCTTTCAGTCTGTCCCCATAGGAGAGGTGCTCCAGCCCTCTGATCATCCTCGTGGCCCTTCTCTGGACATGTTCCAGCACCTTCATATCCCTCTTGTAATAGGGGCTCCAGAACTGGAAGCAGTACTCACATCCCTTGTCCCCTGTGCCATGTTCCAGCCTTGAGCCGCTAGTGGAGTCTGCCCAGAGGAAATCCAGCCTGAGGCATATTGTGGCCCTCTTTGTGCCATTTTCTTCTTGTCCTAATAACCTATACATTAATCAAAACTCAGTTAAGACCAAACCTTGGTCTTCTGCACTTGAAAGAAAGGTGTGCCACAACCGACAGTTCGCTGGGCCACATCACTTTTACGCAGCCAGCTCCTCTTCCTCTGGTGCTTTGCCTCTCAGATTTCTTCTCTTTCTCATATACACACCTAGCAGGATTCATGTGTTTTGGGTTCTGTCACCCAGGTTTTGCTTACTCCTCACCTTTTCCAATGTTTATAAGTACGTGAAGCCTGAGTCCTGAGAGGATGGAGCCAGGCTGCTCTTGGTGGTGCCCAGTGACAGGACAAGGGGCAGTGGGTGGAAATGGAGCCATAGGAAGTTTCACATAAATATGAGGAAAACATTTTTCACTGTGAGGGTGACAGAGCACTGGAACAGGCTGCCCAGGGAGGTTGTGGAGTCTCCCTCTCTGGAGATACTCAAAACTCCTCTGGATGCCTTCCTGTGTGATCTGGTGTAGGTGATTCTGCTCTGGCAGGGGGGTTGGATCTTGCAAGGTGCCTTCCAGCCCCTGATATTCTATGTTTCAGTGATCCCTGAGGAAGAGCAACTGCTTTCCCTGGGTTGTGCCCTGGTCGGCGATGGGACTGTGAAATACACTCAGCTTGTGCCATGCCATGACCCCCCGCAGCTGGGTTGTAATGGGCTGTCTCTCACTCTCCCTCCAGCCTTCGAAGCTGTTTCCCCTGCTATGATGCCAGGGCAGATCCCTGACCCGTCTCTGACGGCTGGTGCGCTGCCCGGGCTGGGCCCTCTGACGGGACTGCCTGGCACAGCCCTGACGGCTGAGGAGCTGAAGTACGCCGACATCCGCAACATCGGGGCCATGATCTCGCCGCTCCACTTCCTGGAGGTGAAGCTTGGGAAGAGACCTCAGCCCGTGAAAAGTGAGGTGAGTCTCAGAGGCTGCTGGTTGCAGATGGCCCTGCGGGGCCGTTGCTTGCACCTGCCGAGGTTTCTCCCCTGCCTGTCTTTGGGTTTCCTGCTGGAGTGGGCAGCAGCGTGTTTTACAGGCACCTCACGCTGCCTGTGTGTTGGCAGCTGCTCTACCAGCTGCCTCTTCCCTCTGCCTAAATATCTGTCCCTGTGGCGTGGCCTGCAAGTGATGGCCTCAGTGTCCCAGACCTGACCAGTCCTGTGCAGCTGTTGGCAGCCAGCTCAACTCAAACCCTGCCTGTGGAGTGGGGTCTGGCACAGCCAGTGTGTCCCTAGGTTGGGGCATGTGCCCAGAGGAGAAGCCTATCACAGGCTTTGTGCAATGCTTTCATCCTGTCTCGGCTGCAAGCGAGCCCTTGGTGCTGCTGCCACCGATGTCGCCAAGGTGTGTGGGTGAGTGGTGCTGAGTGGCAGCAGAGGCTTGGCTTGTTCCACAGGCACTGCCAGCTGGGTATGCCCCTGTCCCACTGCTTGGGGAGGGGCCCCTGGCTTCACCTCAAGGCTCCTGGGATGGGGGAAGGTGGGCAGCTTCTGCTCAGTACTGCACTCCAGCATGTCAAAACCAGGCTGCAGGGACTTGGGAGACACTCTCATGGCATTTTCCTTGTGTGGTTGTCACACATTGGTTGTCCAGCCTGACTCCTTGACCCTTGCTTATCCCATGATTAGCCAAGAAGCTGCCCATGCATAATGTTGCAATGCAGGTTGCAGCTGCTTTCCTCCTGCAGGGCT
Source organism: Melanerpes formicivorus (assembly GCF_026170545.1). NCBI lineage: Eukaryota > Metazoa > Chordata > Aves > Piciformes > Picidae > Melanerpes > Melanerpes formicivorus. Next base: position 1,918,959 of record NW_027142442.1, read on the forward strand.
CTGGAGCCTGGGACCCCGATCTTCTTCTCACAGGGCTTCCCCTGGAGATTGGCTGCTGAAACATGCTATGGGGTGATAGACTATCACTCTCCCTTGTGCCTCCAAGTAGAGTCCTTACCCCCAGCACCAGGGCCATATCACCAAGACTGAGAGGGGATTTAATAAATGTTTATAAATATCTGAGGGCTGGGGGTCAAGAGGGAGGGGACAGGCTCTGCTCAGTTACACTCTGGGATAGGACAAGGGGTAATGGATATAACCCACAGCACAGGAGGTTCCACCTCAACATGAGGAGGAACTTCTTCACTGTGAGGCTCACAGAGCACTGGAACAGGCTGCCCAGAGAGGTTGTGGAGTCTCCTTCTGTGGAGACTTTCAAGACCCATCTGGATGTGTTCCTGTGCGACCTATGCTAGATTCTATGGCCTGCTCTGGCAGGGGGGTTGGATTCGATGATCTTTGGAGGTCCCTTCCAACCCCTAACATCCTGTGACCCTATGACCTTTTTGAACTGAAATCAAGCAGAATCAGAGAGAATGAAACCTGCTTTCTTGAAGTTACAGGGGCTGTGGTCAAGCAGCAGAGTTCAAGCTGCTGCTGTCTGTGCTGAGCCACCCTCCTTGAACATCTCATCTAAAGGACTTGGCCCTTTGCTAGGCCCTGTGTAGGGTGGAGGGGAAGATGAAGGGCACAGGGACAGGTCACTTATTCTTTTATTCTCAGTGAATGAAGTAACAGGGCGTGAAAATGTGTCAGGCAACTCCCAGGGGTATGTGGGGCTTGTGCAGTGGCTGTTTCCTCTTCCAGTTTGTGTTACAAACCAAGATGAACTTTGCAGGAAAGTTTGGGGTGTGTCTTGAACTTCAGACTTGTGACCATGTGTCCCCTCTCTGCACTCTCCTAATAATCCTTGAACTAAAAGGCCAAGGAGCTGTCTAAGGGGATGAATGGTTGGTAAATGTGTGGAGGGGAATGATGGTTATCCTGATCATAGAATCATGGAGTGCTTTGGGTTGAAATGGACCCCTCCCCAGTGAGCAAGGACATCTTTAACAAGGCGTTAAACTAGAAGCCTTAACGAGAACTGATACCTGTCTCCTTGTAAAGGAGCTGCCTGTGCCTTTGCTGTGAGGTATCCTGGTCCTGCCAGGAGGAAAAGACAGCACAGCATGGAGTAAGAGCCTTCTTGGTCATTTCTGCTGATGCCTGCCATGTCTGAGTTAGGTAGGTGTGGTGCCAGCTGGCCATTTCTAACTGCACTTGGGGCTGTCAGTGCTGTTCGCATCCTAGTTCTCACCAATGTGGTGCACGATGCCCCGTGGCACTGCCAGGACAAAGGAAGGGTGGCAGCCTGGCATTATGGAGGTTTCTGCATAGCTTGTGCTGAGTTTGCTTAATAGTTTATCCACAGCTGAAATGGCACCTTTAGTACAATGCTTTGGAAGTGAGGTAGAGAAGATGCAGAAGTTACTAGTGCTTTAAAGCTTGGCTGTGACCTCTAAAGCATGTGACATGCTGAATGCTGGGCAGGCAGCTCACTTAAGGTGCCCCTTTCACCTTAACCCTATGGAGTCAATGTTTCATCCTGCCCTTGTACAGCAAGATAAGATGTTTTAAGTAGTGAGCTTTGGACTTGGTAAATGTTAGCAGTGTGCACAGTTTGCCATGGATGATGGCACTTTCAGCTTTTGTTTCCTGTAGGTATCACCAGGGTAATCTGGGTGGCCCCTGCCCCTAACATGAGTTTGTGGCCTTGGCATTGGGAATCTCTGATTTATTTATTTTTCCTTTTAAGGTGACTTTGTTGCTACAGCAACAAAGCTGTTCAGATGATGTGTGCTGCAAGAGGCTCATTTCCCACAGTGTTCTCCTGGAGAAACTGGGTGCTCATGGCTTGGATGGGTGTACACTTGGCCGGATGAAAAATTGCCAGAATGGCTGGGCTCAGACAGTGTGGTGAATGGAGCTGCATCCAGTAGGCAGCTGATCACAAGTGTTCCTCAGGCCTATTCTCTTTAATATCTTTATCAATAGTTTGGACAAAGGGGTTGAGATGACACCAAGATGGGCATGCATGTTGATCTGCTTGAAGGTAGGAAGGCTTTACAGAGGGACCTGGACAGGCTGGATCAATGGACTGAGACCAATGGTATGAGGTTCAACAAGGGCAAGTGCCAGGTCCTGCACTTGGGTCACAACAACCCCATGCAACAATACAGACTTGGGGGAGAGTGGCTGGAAGAAAAGGACCTGGTGATGTTGGTTGGCAGCTGTCTGAACAAGAGCCAGCAGTGTTCCCAGGTGGCCAAGAAGGCCTACAACATCCTGGTTTGTATCAGAAATAGTGTGCCCAGAAGGACCAGGGAACTGATTGTACTTAGCACTGGTGAGGCCACACCTTGAGTACTGCATTCAGTTTGGGGCTTCTCACTGCAAGAAAGACACTGAGGTGCTGTAACATGTCCAAAGAAGGGCAGCAAGGATCAGAAGGGTCTAGAGCACAAATCTTCTGAGGAGTGGCTGAGGGAACCGGGGTTATTTATCCTGGAGAAAATGAAGCTCAGGAGAGATCTTATCCCCTCTACAACTACCTGAAAGGAGGTTGTAGTGAGGTGTTGGTCAGTCTGTTCTCCCAAGTAACAAATGATAGGACAAGAGCCTCAAGTTGTGCCAGAGGAGGTTGGGGATGCATATTAGGAAAAAATTCCTCATAGGAAGGGTTGTAAAGCACTGGACAGATTGCCTGGGGGAGTGGTGGAGCCATCATCCCTAGAGATGCTTAAAGATGTGTAGATGTGGTGCTTAGACACATGGTCTAGTGTTGGCCTAGCAGTGTTGGGTTAATGGTTAGGCTTGATGATCATAGTATCATAGTATCAGTCAGGGTTGGAAGGGACCACAAGGATCATCTAGTTCCAACCCCCCTGCCATGGACAGGGACACCCCACACTAGATCAGGCTGGCCAGAGCCTCATCCAGCCTGGGCTTAAACACCTCCAGTCTCTTCCAACCAAAACAATTCTATGATTCTCTGTGTCCTTCCAACCACACAGCCTTCAGGAGGTGAACAGGGAAGGATGTGGCTGACTTCTCAGACTGGAGCTACCCTTAGAATAGGTGCAGATAGGGTGTGGAAGTGCTATTAAAGCAAATAGTGCTGCCACTGCATTTGAAAATACTTGTGCTGTCAGGTATCAGCTGTAGGGATGAGGCAGTTCAGTCTGACATCTCAAGTTCTGGAGCCCCAGGCCAAATGTGGATGAAGGCACCAGCAACCTTCTCTGACTATGCTGCAAAGGGTAACCTGGATGCTGACTTTGCAGAGCTTTCAGCACTCTGATTTTCCTTGAAGGAGCTGATTTGGCTTCTCAGATGCAAGCATGACACGTGCCATGTACACAGCCTTTGTAGTAAATATCCCTAAATATTTTGATTATGGGTTTCCAGCCCTTAGGGCTTATTGGCCTGGCCAGTGTGGTTTGTGTCAGATAGCACAGAGTAACTGAGTCAGTGTGAACAGTGCAGGCACTGCTGTGTCCTGCTTCTTCACAGGGGATGCAAGAGCTGTCCTTGCCTTACCGTGGTGGCCCTGTGACTCAGCCAGCACTTGAAGCTGCAGCAGACAGTCCTATGTCTGCTATCCCCCCCTGGAAGGGGGAGAACAGCCAGGCTCAGTCTGGGGATCTTCTGGGTTTCTCTCTTTGGCTGTGTGTGATGCTTTGAATGACTGTGCTCACAGAGCTGTGACTGGAGGTGTCTGTGTGATAAACTGTGCCCATCTTTGCAGGATGGGTCTCTTATTCCCCTTGTCTCTGCCCTGAGGGAGGGACCAGCCCTACAAAGAGTTGTCTGTCCCCTGCCAAACAAGTCTCCAGCTATGGGTACTCCCTCCTCATGTCCCTACAGAGTGGAATTAGAAGCTGTGGCAGCAGTGCACCTGCTTTCTAGTGAGGATTAGACCTTGTTGCTGGTGGGCACAGGCATGGGTATCTGCCACCACTGGGTCTGCCAGGTGCTCACCCTTGCTTCCTGCTCTGCCCCACACCTGCTGGCTCTGACCTGGGGTTCTTCATCTTGTTGCAGCTGGATGAAGAAGAGGAGAGGAGGAAAAGGCGCCGTGAGAAGAACAAAGTAGCCGCAGCACGATGTCGTAACAAGAAAAAGGAGAGGACGGAGTTCCTGCAGCGGGTGAGTGCCTGACCCATCCCAGGGCACAGCAGAGACCTTGGCAGAGGCATCTCCCTAGGAAGGTGCCCCAGGCTACCAGGGATGGAGAGGGTTGGGGGTGAGTTCTAGGTTAAGGGTAGGGTAGTATCCCTGCCTCAGCACTGAAGCAGGAGTGCCCATGGGAGTGTGGGACAGGACAGCGGCCTACTGTGTGCTGGCCCCTTGCCCACATTCCTGAAGGTTTCCTCGTTCAGAGGCCAGATACCTTCCCACCCATCACCCCAAGGCAGAAAAACTCACACAGCACCTTGCTGCTCTTCTACAAGGGGCAGTGGGACGTGGACAAATAACACAGTATGGGACTGGGAGACATTTTACAAGGACAAACCCTACAGATGGGAGGTGAAAGCTGAAAACCGAACCATGGAAAGCAGCCAGGCAGGGGTTTTGCTGTGGGGCAGCAGAGACCTGTCCTAGGAGGTGTCTGTGTATTTTCTTGTGGTGGCACTAAGTAACTCAAGGCAGCAGGGCTGGGGATGAGCTGGTGCCTCTGCAGGTCTTCAGGCTGCTCCTGTGCTGCAGGGGCTGGGGGGCAGGCACTCAGCAAGGAGAGCTTCTTGGCAAGATGGCTTCTCTTCAAATGATGTCCCGTTGGAGTGAAGTCAGCTGTGGTTGTGTTTCTGTCCCGCTAGGAGTCCGAGCGCCTAGAGCTCATGAACGCCGAGCTGAAGGCCCAGATAGAAGAGCTGAAACAGGAGAGGCAGCAGCTGATCCTGATGCTGAACCGGCACCGTCCCACATGCATCGTGCGGACAGACAGCGTCAAGACGCCCGAGAGCGAAGCCAACCCGCTGCTGGAGCAGCTAGAGAAGAAGTGAAGGTGGCACAGGGCCAGGAGGAGGAGACAGTGGCGCAGGGTCTTCCAGGGTCTCTGATGTATGTACTGTATGAAGAACCGTGCAGCCAGGACCCAGTGGGCTTCCTTGGAAACTATGGACCAAACAACTCTTGGGACAGAGAAGATCAGGAACCTGTCCACCGTGTACTCTTGAGGCTGAACCCGGAGCAGAGCTAGAGGTGCCGGTGAGGGCAGCCTCCCTACGATACCTCATCGCGGCCCTTCAGCATGCTCGTGGCCCCGGGCACCCGCCGCGCCGCAGCGCGTCCCGCAAGGACCGCCTGCCCTGCGGAGAGCAGGGGCTGCGGGCGCCGCTCGGCGGCCCGCCCAGAGGCTGCCACCGCTCCTGGCCCACTCCCTGGAGGGAAACCCACACCCGAGAACCGCAGACACTTGACGCAGCCCCGTCCGGTGGGCAGGGCCTGTCGGGGCTTGGTGGCGCAGGCGCCCCCCACAAGCACACTCTCAGTACGATGTTTACAGCCCAGCTGTCCGTGTCGGCCGTGCTTCGGAATGCACAGTTTTACACTTTTGGTTTTTCCTTGATTTTTTTTTTGTTTTGTTTTTTTCCCTTTTATTTTTTTTTTTAAAAGAAGTATTTTTTACAAAGTTTTTATACAGCGATCTCTATAAGGATTTATATAATCACTAGATGTGATCTCATACCAGTGTATGCTATGATGGTCTTGTTTGTTACAGATGCATATGCCACAGTTATCTCCATTGCCTTACTCGTCCGGTAGCGGCCGGCTCCTTCCCTGGCGAGGCTGGGAAAAGGGGCTCCAAGCTGCCCTCCGCGGTGGTGTTGCTACCCTCTCCATCCATGTATGTCCTTCATAATACTCAGTTCTGTAGCTCTCAGTAAATGTTACCTTTACATATGCTCTCCTCCTGTGCTCTGTCTGGATCGGGCCACGGTGGGCACTGGCCAGACCGTGGCTCTGTGGCAGTCCGTGCCAAGTCTGATGGTGCTGGGCGCGCTCCTGGCCGGGCAGAATGGTGGAGCTGATCCCAGAGATGGTTTTGGTGGTTCTTCTGTGTTAGCAGCTGTGGAGCAGGAGAATTCACACTGGGGAAGTTGGGAACCTCAGAGTCAACTCTGACCATTGTGAAGCAAGAATTAGCTCAGTGCTGCACCAAAGAGGGCAGGCAGGGCATGGCTTGCCAGTTGGGAAGGCAGAGGTGTGAGGCAGGGAGAGTCTGTTTCATCCTTCTTGTTTCAGGCCTGAACACAGCAGCTTGAGCTCATTTCAGGGATGAGAAAGATGTGGGAGATGTCACAATGTCCTTGTGATGCTGATTCCATCATGGAAGGAGGAAAAGTTTGGGTCTATACCAAGTCCTAACTTGGCCCCTAACTAACACAATGGAGAAGCTCCAAAGGCTTGCCTTAGGTTTGGGCCAATGCTGAGCACAGAGGTGTGCAGCCAGGCATGCTTCAGATGCTAGGAGTGAAAGCATTAACATCCTCATGAAGAACATTATTGCTGTGTTCCTGACTCTTAGATATGGAACCAGTGGGAAAGATGTCTTGCTCTAGACTGGGACAGATGCTGTCTCACAGGTGAGCACCACTGAAGGTTGTCTTTTTCCAGTTGGTGTCCTACTCATTATCAGTGTGGATGAATGTGATACAAACTGCAAGAGAAAGAAGCTTTCAGCACCTGGTATAGATGCATATTCCAACCAGGAGCAATGAAGCAGTGTTGGGGAGAGGATGAGCTTGACCTAAACATGACAAGAGCACAGGACAAAGTTTTTCCCTGAGTGCAACTGCTCCTCTAGTACATGTTTCTCCCTGTAGCCCCCCTTTTCAGCCTTTAACCTCCAGAGATATCTTGACTCTAGTCCTTTCCCCATTTCACACTTTCTTCCTGGATTTCCCCTCCCTTTCCATGCTGTCTGTCTTTGGGACCTCTCAGAATACTGTCAGCTGTTTTATTTAGTGTGAAGCATGTTGAATCTGTTACAGGCAAAGTTTTTGCTCTGGGAGGACTTTGTTGGCTGAGGTGCTCCAGAGGAGTGTGCAAGGACAGGATGTGAATCAAAGCTGGTGTATAAAAGCAGTGTCTGGCCTGGCTCCCACTGTCTGCTGTGCAGCCCTTGAAGCTGGACAGCTGTCCCTCTATGCATCCTTCTGCCCAGACCTTGCAGTGGTGGCTGAGCCATTTCTTGGATGCTGTCAGGAGCCAGTCTTGTTACTTTGAGGAACACAGTGTCCTGCTGAAAGTATGCAGAACAGGTGCTGGGCCTGCTTCTCTCTTCAGACCTTCAGTTCCCTCTGCAGAGTGTACATAGTAATGAATTTCCCGACTCCTGCGAGTGTCATTTTCTTCTTTGGTGGTCAGTGGGAGCTCCCTCTTGGGATCTCAGAGAGTCCAGCCATAGCCATCTTCTGCTTTTTGCTCACCTGAAGAGCCTGTGCCCTTATCTCCATGTGGCAGGACTCTTACCCACTTGCCACACACCTTTCAGCAGCACCAGCAGTGCTGTGGATGCAGGTGAGGTCCCTGCACTGGCAGATGGCCACACTGCAGTGAAACTGCTATGAAAACAGCTGCTTTGAAAGAGAAATAACCTTTGAAATCAGTCATGCTAGGAGCAGCTAATGATGGTGGCAACAGAAGAGTGATAGATCTGTATCAGTTTAATGCTCAGCTATTCCAGCCAAGGCTCAGCCAGGAGGTGAGTCCAGGCACTGCCCAGATAGGTTTTTGCGGTCTCCTGTATATCCTTCAAAAAGCCTTTCGCTGCATTCCAGTCAGTGTCGAGGGCTCTGTGACTCAGGTTAGGGCTGTGACCTGGTGAAGTTAAAGCAGAGCATCCGGACCTCTGCCCTTAAGCCTCAGCCTGTGAATGCGGAATAGGGATGGCTCCCAGCTCTGGGCCAGTGCAGGCTGAAAACCCCTCCTGGTCCCTGCAGCAGATGGACTATGTGATGTGCCCAGCTGCAGGCACGGGGCACAGGAGCCCGGGCAGACCGCAATCCCGCTGCAACTGCCGGCACACAGACTCTTTTTTTTACTTTCTGTCTCCTCCACATTGAAGTTCGCTGGTGCTCGCAAAAGCCTGCACACAAGTTTCCGCGAGTCTGCTGGGAGGCCGCTGCAGCGCTCAGGTACGGGGAGCAAAGTAGTACAGAGCAGCCCGCGGCCTCTCCCTGCGCGGTCCCCGTCGCAGCCACCCAGACCTCGACGTTTCCCGCACCGCCTTTAACCACCCCGCGGGCAGCGCTGTCTGTCCGGCCTCGCTCCTCCCTCGGGCGGCGGCGCGGGACTCGCCAGGAGTCCGTCCCGCCGGCAGGAGGCGCTGTGCGGCCGCGGGAGCGGCGGAACGGGAAGCCGAGCGGGGCCGAGCGGCCGCGGATGGGCCCCTGGGGTGCGCTTCTGCCCCACCGCATCAGCACCCCGGTCCTTTGCCGCTTCAGCCCTTGCCAGCCTGTACGGGCTGGCCGGGTGCCTGTCCTGCAGCGCCGGCTTTGTATGTACCCCTGTGGTGTGAGAGCCCTTCTGCAGCACGGCCTCCAGCTCTGCCGGCCCTGGCACAAGGCATGGACCTGTTGGAGCGGCTCCAGAGGAGGCCCATGGCAATGGGCAAAGGGCTGGAGCATCTCTCCTGCGAAGAGAGACTGGGAGAGCTGGGGTTGTTCGGCCTGAGAGGTCACTGAGGAGGCCTCATTGTGGCCTTGCAGTGTTTAAAGACAGCTTGGAAGATGGAGAGTTCACTTTCAGTAGAGCCTATAGCGACAGGACAAGAGGCAACAGCTCTGAACTGGCAGAGGGAAGGTTGAGACTGGGTCTGTGGAAGAAGCTTTTTACCGTGAGAGTGGTGAAGCGCTGGAGCAGGTTGCCCAGAGAGGTTGTGGATGTCCCATCCCCAGATGTGCTCAAAGCCAGGCTGGATGGGGATTTGAGCAGCTTGGTCTACTGGAAGGTGGCTCTGACCCCATCATACTTTCATTGCTTAGATGCCTGTCCTAGCTCCCTGGTGTCCTTCACATACTAACCCCAGTTCCCTCTGCAAAGCCACTCTCACCTCTCCTCCCACTGGGAAAGGCACCACTTTGCCCCGAAGCACCAGGCCTGAGGCAGTGCTGGGGTCCAGCTACGGTATGCTGGTGTGACCACTCCACACTCCATGTCTCGCTCCCTTCTTGCTGAACCCCTGGCAAGTGGCTGTGCCTCTATGCAGCAGGAACCTGCTTTCCCTTCAAGAGACCCCAGTCTCGCCTCACCCCTGTCCTCTGCGCTTGGCCCATCCTGGAGTGAGCAAGCAAAGCTCCTCAAAGGTCAGTTGTGGCTCCCTTTCCTTTCCTTGCCTTCACAGCCTCTGCTTACTGCTGCCGTTCCCCTGCACCGGCCCTGGGGCAAGGGCATCCGGCCCTGCAGCCTGTGTCTGGTCACAGGCAAGGGATGCTTGGGGGCTGTTATTGTGCAGTTTTTCTTAGTATGTTTCTCACTTCAAGTTTGAAGAACTGCCTCCCCTGCTCTTCTTGGCAGGGGCTGAGGACAGCTCCGTGACACTGCGGTAAGTGGTATTAACTAACCTTTGCCAGTGGCCTGCCTCTCTTGTTTCATTCTGAGCCAGGGGCAGCAGGTATTAACTTATCTTTGTCCTTATTGGTTCATCTGCTCAACTTGCTGGAAAACAAGCCCCAGAAATCCCCACCATTGATATTTGCTGAGAGACGTGGAAACTGCTCTGATCACCATGGGTGCCAGACTGTTTTGAGTGGTGGTGGCACCACAGCTGGGCAGCAGGACTGGAGCTGGGGAAGACTCCTGCCCTGCCAGGTGATCACAGAGAAATGAAAAAAGCCAGCTGCCACTTTTGTGAGCCTGGAAATATCACCTGGCATCCTGTGCCTTTGTGCATTCCTTGCTTATTTGTGATCACTGGTTGATGACAATTGGAACATGGGGGTGAGCTGGTGGGAGGCTAGCACCAGCCATAAGAATGGGACCATGGGCATCTCCTGCCCCTATGGAGACACCATGTTCCTGCTGGGCCCAGAAACTACCCCAGAGGGCAGAGGCAGGTGATCGTTTGTCCTTGGTTAAGGGCCTGAACCTCCCTGCATTGTGTGGCTGGTGAGGTGTTTTGGGGCATCCCCCAGCTGGGATGTGGAGGCAGGCAGCCAGGCTGCTGTCAGAGGTGTAGCCAGCCCCATGGGCAGGGAGCTTGCTGGCAGTAGCTCTGCCACCCTTTCTGTCATAGATGAAAACCCTTCCCTGCAGCTGGGAGGTCTCCCTGGCTCTCACTGGGCAGGGCTGCTGGGAAGGGCTGGCATCTGTGACCACAGCTGGGGTTTGCCTTTTCTCTGTGACTGAACCTCCTGGGGCAGAGGCCTCCCCTGGTGATGCTTCCCCAAGCCTCAGTGCCCACTGCAGCCTCAGTGGCTCTGCCTGCATGCAAATGTCTCCTGCCCAGCTCAGGCACATTTCATCTCCTCACTGTACATGTGGAGAAAGGGCAGAGGAGGAGCTGGAGCTAGGGCTGGCACAGAACAGCTTGCATAAGCCAAAACTGGGCTCTGTGGCCCAGGCATCACCTGGGGCTGAATTTGGGTCAGAGCTTGGCTGCAGATGCAGCGTGTGGTTGTGGGATAAGGGAACTTAACTGCCAGGGAGCCTCTGGGTTTGTCAGGGCACCCAAGAAGTTAATCCAAATGAGCTGAAGTGGTGGGCTAGTGTGGTGGTGTGAAACCCTCCAGCAGATGTACTGCTGATGAGTTAAAGTGAGCTTCCTTTGGTCCAGCTTTTTGAAGTGGACTGACCAACTCAAGTGTTCTCCAGCCTGGGGGATGCATTTGGCAGAGCGAGCAGTGTGTATGACTGCCCATGGTGATAAGCTCTTTGTGAGCACAGCCTGCCCAGGGGGGAGATAGTGAGCCTAAACCCACTTTAATTCTGAATAGGAACATCTGCCAAGGCGTTTATTGCACTTCAGTTGCTTCCAAGTTTCATACATCTCAGCCATCCTGAGTGTTTGTAGGCAGCCAGGCTCTCTCTTCCCCATCGGTGAAGGAATGGCTTCCTCTCTCCAGCCCTCTGCCTGGCTGTCTGTGCACAGAGCAGGAGTGGTGTGTCATGAGGTGTGGGGAGGAGGAAAAAACTCTTGTCACCCGAGACAGGAGGTGGGTCACTGTGGGTAAGCCTGACAGCCCCACATCCCTGTGCAGCTGCAGGGGCTCTGCTGGACAGAAGGGCCCCGTGTTAGCCAGCTGATGGGCTCTTCCAGCCCTGGCTCCCAGCACCGCGAGCTGGAGCTTCTAGGAATTACCAGAAAGAAGATACTTCCAGAAGCCTGTGTGGGACATAGCTAAAGCAGATTTTGAGGCTGTGTGAGAGTGAGGTTTCACTGCAGCCTGTCACGTCTCAGATGAAGCTTCAGGAACAGGACCCTTTGCCAGTAACCACCACCTTGTGCTGATGTTATCTGGTTTCTGCAGAATGAACTTGCTGAGCTGTCATCCGTAGCACCGGCAGGGGAAGTCCTGGCTCCTGACACTGCAGTTCCTGCCTCTGCTTTGCCATGGCCCCAATTCCAGCAGCAGCATCCAGGCTGGTTGGATCTGCTGGACACCTGCTCGTGCTGAAATAGTCAGAGGCCATCAGAAGGAAGTGGGCAGCAGGGCTTTGGCACAGGCCTGTGGTTCCCAAACCCAGTGGAGCCTTTAGGCAGGCTAACACATAGTTTCTGGCTGAGGATAAAATGGCTACTGACAGCTTGCTGCAAGCCACCACCCAGTGACCAGGCAGCTGGCAGAGGGAGGTTTCTGCTGGAGCTGAGGTGGGTGTCAGCAAGCACTCCTCACTGTGTGGGCTACTGGTTTCTGTGACAGAAGCAAACTCTGGGGGTGCCAGGCAGAGCCACTGCTGTGTTACGTAGATGTTTGCCCAGGAAGGCATCCCTTTTCTTCTGTGCAGACCTTCCCTCTAAGCAAAGTGACCTGGTTGACTCACCAGCTCCAGTGATGGATGGGTGGCTAAGCTGGTCAGGGTGCTAGTGTGTGCTGGCCCTGGCTGTGTGACCAGGCAGAATCACAGAGTCAACCAGGTTGGAAGAGACCTCCAAGATCAAGTCCAACCGACCACCCAACCCTCTCTAATCAGCTGGACCAAGGCACTGAGTGCCTTCTCCAGTCTTTTCTTAAACACCTCCAGGGACATCGACCCCACTGACCTCCCTGGGCAGCCCATTCCAATGGGCAATCTCTCTTTCTGTGAAGAACTTCTTTCTAAGATCAAGACTAATCTTTCCCCTGCACAGCTTGAGACTGTGTCCTCTTGTTCTGGTGCTGGTTGCCTGGGAGAAGAGACCAACCCCACCTGGCTACAGCCTCCCTTCAGGTAGTTGTGGACAGCAATAAGGTCTGCCCTGAGGCTCCTTCCCATGCTGCCAGTGTAACAGGCTGGCAAAACCAAACTCCCTGGTTCAGACAAAATTCCTTGGATGCAGGTGTGAGATGGTCACTGTACCTTTGAGGGACACAGTTGGTTCTGGTGTGGCTGCAGGCAACCTGCTCTGTTGCCCACAGGACACCTGCAGGTCACTGGCTAATGTGCAGAGGTTTTGGGAGCAGTGCAAGCTGCCAGTGTACCCTGCTGGGCCACCCTGCATGTGACCTGAAGCCTCATTCAGGCAGGGCGTTGGGGCACCATGCACTGTGGCTGCAAGGGCCAGGGCAGCTTGGTAGCTGGGTTTGTATCCTAGAGTAGCAGCACCTCAGCATTTCTCCCAGCCATGCTCTGGAGCATATATAAAGTCCAGCTGGCACCAGTGGGTCGAGGGCTGTGCTCCAGACTCAGGGTGGAGCTAGCTGGTGGGTGACTGTGCAGTGGTGGGGAAAGCAGGGTGGCTGTGTGAGAAATGGGATGAAGGCTGGCACTTCCACCCTTACAACCACGATGCCATCATAAGTGGCTGTGGGGCAGATCCTGGGGTGTTCTGCTTGCTTCTGCTTGCCCCACTGTGAAAACAGGAGACATCTAAAGATGGGTGCTGACCTAAATTAGGGGTGCAGGAAAATTTCCCTATGTGGAGGCTAAAAGTCCCACTAGTTTAGAGCGGAAACTAGTGAAATGTTATGTGATAGAGATGTACAGCACCATGCCTGGCTTAGAGATAAGTCTGTTCCTCAGCTCACCCCCTCACAAGATGTTCAAAGAAATGGAAAGACAACTCATTTCAAGCTGGCAAATTGACACGCTTCTCACAGAGCCAGCAAACTGGTTTGTGCAGGTGGACAAGATGCCCTACTGGCCAACACTTTCAGGCTCATAGTATCATAGTATCAGTCAGGGTTGGAAGGGACCACAAGGATCATCTAGTTCCAACCCCCCTGCCATGGGCAGGGACACCCCACACTAGAGCAGGCTGGCCAGAGCCTCATCCAGCCTGGGCTTAAACACCTCCAGGGACGGGGCCTCAACCACCTCCCTGGACAACCCATTCCAGGGCTTCACCACTCTCATGGTGAAGAACCTCCTCCTCACATCCAGCCTGAATCTCCCCACCTCCAGCTTCATTCCATTCCCCCTAGTCCTATCACTACCTGATATCCTGAGAAGTCCCTCCCCAGCCTTCCTGTAGGCCCCCTTCAGATATTGGAAGGCCACAATGAGGTCACCTCGGAGCCTTCTCTTCTCCAGACTGAACAGTACTCCAGGTGGGTTCTCACCAGGGCTGAGTAGAGGGGGAGGATCACCTCCCTCGACCTGCTAGCCACACTTCTCCTGATGCAGCCCAGGATCTGATTGGCTTTGTGGGCTGCAAGTGCACACTGAGAGCTCATGTTGAGCTTCTTGTCCACCAGCACCCCCAAGTCTCTCTCCTCAGGGCTGCTTTCCAGCCAGTTACTGCCCAGCCTGTATTTGTGCCTGGGATTGCCTCGACCCAGATGCAGGACCCTGCACTTGCTCTTATTGAACCTCATGAGGTTGGCTTGTACCCAGCCTGTCAAGGTCCCTCTGGATGGCCTCCCTTCCCTCCAGCCTGTCTGCTGCACCACACAGCTTGGTGTCATCAACAAGCTTGCTGAGGGTGCACTCAATGCCACTGTCCATGTCACCCACAAAGATGTTGAACAAGACAGGTCCCAGGACTGATCCCTGAGAGACTCCGCTTGTCACTGGCCTCCACTGGGACATGGAGGTTCATAAGGGATCAGGTATTGATGTGAAAAACAAGGAAACCCAAAACCTAAGTCAAAATGTTTGGCTTAAAAAGAAGAAGGTGGCACAGTTCTCAGGCACTTAGAGGGGGTTCAGGTAAAGAAGGACAGGAAGGAGTTTGTCTGCTTTCTGTCCGCTCTTTGAAGCTGGTGCTGGCAGTTGGTAGTGATGGCAGGAGGACTGGCTCTTCAAGGCCAGGGCCCTAGAGCAGCATTGCTGGCACAGCCTAGGGTGCAGCACTTCTCCCTCTTCCCACTTTCAAAGCACTGTTGGCAAGGAGTTGCTGCCAGGAGCCTGTGGGTCAGCTGTGTCTGGGCACTGGCGCGGGCAGACACTGCCAAAGCCGTGGGACAAGCAGCCATGTCCCAGGAGGCTGGTGAAGGAGCACCTCTGTCATGCCAGGGCACCAAAAGGGGAGCCTGCAAAGGACAGGATCAGTGGTCATCTAAAACTGCCCCCTTTCCCTCCCTCCATCTGCTGCTCTGAGCACCGTGGAAAACCTGGGGGGTACCTTCTGCACAGCTTCCTTGCCCTCCCCTTCACTCCACTGCCTGCCCTCCCCCATGCCACCCCCAGCGTGCTGCTCTCCAGCACTGCTTGTACAAGCATCAAGCATGTCCCTGGTGCCAGCTCACTGCACGTGTGCCAGTCAGCACACCTGCTGGTGCTGAACACCTCCTGCAACCATGCTGCAGGAGACAAAGGCTTTGGGAAGTACTTCTTCCCACCAAATGGGGTGGGGAAAGGAGAACCAGTGTATACACACACACACAGAGCTGAAAGTGAAGCAGATCCCCTTGAGGTGGGAGTAGAGTACTAGTGTGAATGCTGTTCACAGTCATCTCTGGCTGGGATGGGTGTCTCAGACTCTAGCTGCAAGAACATGTCCTAAATAAGATGCAGTTAGTCCTTGGGAGGCTTGAACATGTATTATGGTGATGAGTGCTGTTGAAGGACGCTTTCCTCCTGAGTGGAGTCATGCATGCAGGAGTCATGTATTGCTTTAAGACACAGGCAATGTGTTCACCCTCTGCCCCCATGCCATGAGTCCTGTTTGAAACCAGTGCCTAGTGGGAGTCAAATGCCCCATCAGGCTGTGGCCTTATCCTAGGAGCACAATTTTGGCTGTTGGATTCACGGCAGCACTAGGTTGGGTCTCGCTGCCACAGAAGTAGGGCTGGACTGACATCTGGACTGGCACACATCTGGACTGACACACATCTGGACTGACACACATCTCCGCAGCCCTCGTGCAGCCTGGACAAGCGTGCGGTGGGCATCACCAAGGAAGCCGGGGCTATGGCCCCTCAGCACTGCGAAGTTTCCCCCGGGGTGGATCAGCCCTTCTGGTTAAACGGGTCACTGCCCTTCCTCTTGGGGCCTTCCCCACCATCGCTGAACGAGACTGCCACCCAGATGAGTCAAACCGTCAGACAACATCTGCGCCCTCCGCACGCCCCTCCATGCGCTTGGATAGTTCAGCTGGTGGGCTCAGCCCAGGCAGCGGAAGCCAAGAAGCCCTGCTTAGCCTGGGGGATGTCTGGAGGCTGAGCCTTTTTGGTGCCCCAAGTGTGTATGTGTCCAGCTTGGCTGAGCCTCCAGTCTCTTCCTGACCAAATCCCAGAAGCTAGACAGAGCCTGTGAAGACAGCAGTGAGGAAAAGTTTTGCCTGAAGTGGATGTGCTTTACCACCCTTGAGATATGCTGACCTGGGGAGTCATGTAAGTGCACATCTGAATACTTGCTCATGAGCTGCTAAATCCTTGCCAGGAGCAGATTAGACATTGCTGGAATGCTTACCCAACCAGTCCATATGTACAGGGCAGGAGAAGGAGACTCTGGTGCATCCCTTCAGCAGCCCAAGCTGGACTCCGGTTGTCTTTGTCTTGAGACTGAAATTCCTGCACGTGTTGAAGGTCAGACACTGCCAAACTGCTGCCTACCCTTCAGCTGGGAGGCTCTGTACAGGCTTGCTCTCCACCTCCAGCAAGGTCAGATAGACTCCAGCTACCTGGAATTCTGTGTCTGTATCTGGAAAGCCAGCACATTTGGTGTTTCCTTTCTGTAGTTGCCTTCTTTTAACACATAGATGTAAAAAGCATCACTAATGACATTCAAAAAGCCCCGGGAAAGTGGCAAAGCCAAGTACTGACCAACTAGAAAGTGCCAGAAATGCATTTGCCTGGGCAACCTTGCTTCAAATATCTTGTGCATGTGACCACCACCTGCATTTTTCCCAGGACTGCTACCTCTTCAGCACTCAGCCTGGGCCTCAGCTAGGGGGAATGATGAGCTGGTCAGCTAGGGCTGGGAAGCTCCTATCCAGTTGGTGAAGCAAGGGACTGCAGAAAGAAAGGAGGCTCCCCTGAGTAAACACTTGGTGCCTCCCTGGAGAGCCTGCTCTGTATCTGCCCCTGTCCTGAAGTTAATCTGTGAGTCGGTGAGCCACACAGGCAGGAGCTTTCAGAGGAACAGCCACATCTTCCTCATTTGCTGGAACTGATTTACAGAAGTGCTAAAAGTTCACAGTCGCCAGACATCAAGAGCTGGTTAACTAAAGTACTATATAGAGACAAAACTGCTGCAAAAGATAGGTACTAGTTGATTCAAACTATATGTCCAAAATGGATGAGGACCTGTGACCTAAATGCCTCTTTGTCTCTTGCTTTGCAGCTGTGAAATAGGGATAGCTCCACCCCTGCACCTGAGAAAACAGCTTCACTAATAGCCCTGAAGTATTCACCCAGTGCTGAAGTGATGAGCAGTTGAAAGAGCCTGTGAAGAATTGGAAAAGCAGGATGTTGGAGCAGGCTCTGACCTCAGGACAGCAGTGCAGGTAACACAGCCATCCCAGAGCAAAAACCTCTGTGGCTGGTGCAGTCAGAGAGCACAGCACGTTGCATGGCATAGGGGTGCAAATGCAGTGTGCTTAAGGGAGACAATTCTGGGATTTCCACACTTTGGTCTGATTGCCATTTATGAGACATTTGGGGTGTAAAGGACCTATTTCCTGTATCTTAGCAGGTTACACCCAGCAAGGACTGAAGTTCCTGTGGTGGGTATTTGCTTTCTGCTAAGTGGGATGAATTTGGTGGAATTATTCTAGAGCTCTCCTGCCACAACCTGGCTCTCCCACTCGCTCGGCTTGGCTAGGATGAAACAGCCCTGGTGATGGAGGCAAGCCATCCTGCCAGCTGGGGAAGCTGCCCATGTCATAGGCAGGACCAAGATGTGCTGACAGAGTAGCTTGTCTGGTAGAGAGCAAGGACTTTGTTGAGGGGCAGTTTTGAATGTTGCTGCTGTAAGCCTGCAGCAGGTCAGAGGGCTGGAGCAGCAGCATGACAAGGAAACTCGAGCAACCACCTGTGCTGAGGGAGCTGTTTGTACCAGGTGGGATGCATGCACTTTTCTGGGCTTTGGAGGCAAAGGGACTGGTTGCAGTTAAGGCAGAGAAATGCCCATGTGCTCTCTGGGCTCTGAGGAGCCCATCTTAATGGCCTTTTTAAAAAACCTCCTTTTTCCTTAGTTAAACCCTAGGAAAATAACTCCAACTTGTCCCACAAAGGCAGGATTCAACCTGAAGCCTTTCTGACAGAGGCTTTGTTCCCAGCCACTTCATATGAGGAAGCTTGAATAACTTACATGAACTGCTCATCCCGAGGTCTTCCTAACTTCATCTTGCTTTGCACCTCAGGCCTGAATCTTTCCTGCTGCAGCTGGAGCCTGGTGCTTCTTAGCCTGGGTGGCTGCACAGAAATCATGTGCCCACCTTTTCCATTACAACGTATCAAGACTGCTCCTTCCTCCCCACCCACTTCCCGCCCCCAGGACTTCTCTTTTCTAGGCTAAATGGACTCAACTTCTTCACTCTTTTCTCTTGTGCAAGATTTCTCTGTATTTATCCACTGTGTTGTTTCCTTTTGGACTTTTCCTCTTCAGGACTCTGAATGGGGCCTGGCAGTACACAAGCAGCACAGGGCAGTCGCCTCCTCTGCCTTGCCCCCAGCACCACGGGCCAAGGCCTGGCCCCTTTGCGACGCCTCCGGGCTGCTGGGGGAGATTCAGCTGACGATGCTCTGCAGCCCCCAGATTTTTCCCTGCCTCTCTGCTGCCCAGTAGGTTATTCCCCAGTTCTGCCTACACCTCACTTTGGTTTGCATTTGCATTTGTTCTTGCTGAACTGCACCTTGCTGCTTTCAAACCTGACAGCCACTCTGTATCGGAAATCACAGAATCAGCCAGGTTGGAAGAGACCTCCAAGACCATAAAGTCCAACTGATCACCCAACCCTATCTAATCAGCTGGACCATGGCACTAAGTGCCTCCTGCAGTCTTTTCTTAAAGACTTCCAGGGACATCGACCCCACCACCTCCCCAGGCAGCACATTCCAATGGGCAATCTCTCTTTCTGTGAAGAACTTCCTTCTAAGATCAAGCCTAAACTTCCCCCTGCACAGCTTGAGACTGTGTCCTCTTGTTCTGGTGCTGGTTGCCTGGGAGAAGAGACCAACCCCCACCTGGCTACAGCCACCCTTCAGGTAGTTGTAGACAGCAATAAGGTCTCCCCTGAGTCTCCTCTTCTCCAGGCTAAGCTCCCTCACCCGCTCCAGACCCCTCAGGAAAGAACAGGACTCCTATCAGCAGCACCCGCTGTTATTCAGAAGGGACAAGCACAGAGCTGCATGTCCCCATCATTCCCCTGGAAACCTCTGGAAATATCCCTGCTTTGTCAAGCTGCTGCTGTGGCAGTAATGTAACACTTGTGAGTTCATTGAGTGTCACTGACAGCAATTTCACAGCTGTGATTAAGATCAAAAAACCTAAATGATCCCAGAGAGAGTCAGGAAACCTGTCAATTTAGTCACATAAATCAAGCACAGAGATTAGGTGGCTGGCTCTTGAGGCTTTTCCTGATAGCAGTGCAGAGGGAGAGCCTGGGGCGGGGCAGCAGGCTATCAGCTTAATTGCCCAATAATGGAACCAAGATATTCTTCCCTGAGGAAGGCATTCCCTCTGTCCTGCCCTGAGGAGCAGGTCGAGCAGAGCACACCAGGCAGTCTCTGAGACCTTGGCAGAGGAGCCTGGGTTTCCCCAGGAGGGTGGCAATCCAGCAGCGTGCTTCCTGGAAAGGAAGTGCCATGCAGGGTTGCAGAGTTCAGGAGTGCAGCAATACAGCAAGCAAATGGATCCTCCAGTGGTTGTGCCACCAGCCAGTGCCTTGGGAGTCATGAACTCAATGCCCTGTGAGCCCCTTGTCTCAGGTGCCTTCAGCTGCTCCATTCCCAGGTGCAGCTATGCTGGAGGAGCCTGGCCTGCTACAGGGGGCTGCACTGCCAGGAGAGGAGATCCCTCAGAGTGGCTCTTGCCAAGAAAGCAAATCCTCACAGCCATGTTTGAAAGTGTGGAGGATCCCAGCAGGCTGGGAGAAAAATTATACTTCAGGCTGTGAAATGTGCAGACAATATGGCTAAGGGCAGTGCACCAGTGCCCTGTACAGGATGTTTCTAAAGAGGGAAATGGGGCAAAATGGAGCAGCTTTGCTGCTGGAGCTAGGGCAAGTGATTTCCCCAAGCTCATAGCCAGCCACATGCAGTTCTAGCTTTTGGTCATGTTTGCCTGTGTTGGCTCCATGAGCAGCAGGGCTGAGAAGAAGTGCTGCCAGTACCCACACAAGTCTGCACTGTGCTCCAAGAGTCTGCTTCTCTGTGGGTGTATTTTCTCTTCTTCAACAGGGCTGCAAACCCAGAGCTGTCAATACTTTTGCCTTAATGACAACTGCATCTGAAATGCCCATGCTGATGACCTGCTGCTGAGCCTTACTGCCCCAGCTTGAGGCAGGAGAAACTCAACCAAAACACCAATATGCAACAAAAACCAGTAGGTGGGAACTGGGAATCACTGCTGTCCAAAGGAGTGGGTTTCTCTGTATGGCTTTGTGCCTCTTTCTGTATCTACTCCTCATGGCACATGTGAGAACTTAGTTGCTTTGAGGACCTGTTGACATGTGGCCTTGGTTCACTCTACTGGGTCTAGTGAACAGATCAGAAAGCAAATGGCTTCTTCTTTGGCTCTCCCTGTTCCTGTCCTGTCACCTCCAGAGCAGCTAGTTTGGTGTACCTTGAGGGCACTCCTGAAGCACTGCTGTCCCAGGGACTGCCTGCATGTCTTCAGTCTGTTGAAGCTTGTACTGAGGATGGAACTAGTCCCACACAGCACAGAACAGGGTAGAACCAAGGGGATGCAATTCAGCCTCTCTTTGCTGCTGTCTGCATGGCCCATGCCCAAGCTGGGTGCTGGCAGACGAAACAAGCTCCAATGTGCCATAATGCTCCTGTCTCCCTATAGTCCTGTCTTCTACTGGCAGCTATGGTGAGAGGGGAATGAAGGGGAGCAGGCAGGGAGTTAGGACCAGTGCATGAGAGTTTCACACCCCTCCGGGGTGTAGTCAAGTGCATACCAATCATGGTGTGGAGTGAGAGTTAGATCCCAGGTTTAGCTTCTGGGTCCATAAACCTTTATGTTTACAGTGCCTTTGTGCCAGAGTTGATCTGCCCCTTATGGGCCAGTGGGTGGTTTAAAGTGCTAAAGAATTTTGCCTTACAGGAAGTGCAATTCCTGCCCAAACCAGTCTAAATGTTCAGTGATCCTAAACCTTTCTCCTTGGGTGGCACTGGTGCTCATCATAGACACGAGAGCTGTGCACAAACAGCATTTCATAGTATCATAGTATCAGTCAGGGTTGGAAGGGACCACAAGGATCATCTAGTTCCAACCCCCCTGCCATGGGCAGGGACACCCCACACTAGATCAGGCTGGTCAGAGCCTCATCCAGCCTGGTCTGAAACACCTCCAGGGACAGGGCCTCAACTACCTCCCTGGACAATCCATTCCAGGGCTTCACCACTCTCATGGTGAAGAACTTCCTCCTCACATCCAGCCTGAATCTCCCCACCTCCAGCTTCATTCCATTCCCCCTAGTCCTATCACTACCTGATATCCTGAGAAGTCCCTCCCCAGCCTTCCTGTAGGCCCCCTTCAGATACTGGAAGGCCACAATGAGGTCACCTCGGAGCCTTCTCTTCTCCAGACTGAACAGCCCCAACTCCTTCAGTCTGTCCTCATAGGAGAGGTGCTCCAGCCCTCTGATCATCCTCCTGGCCCTTCTCTGGGCACCTTCCAGCACCTCCACATCCCCCTTGTAATAGGGGCTCCAGAACTGGACACAGTACTCCAGGTGGGGTCTCACCAGAGCTGAGCAGAGGGTGAGGATCACCTCCCTTGCCCTGCTGGCCACACTTCTCCTGCTGCAGCCCAGGATCTGATTGGTTGCAAGTGCACATTGAGAGCTCATTTGTGTGGCACCTGCTGAGAGTACCCATCCCCTGCCTGGGACTTAAATCAATGGTATTGGGAGCAGTGGGAGGGATGGGGTGGGTTGTGGAGAGGTGGGTGGGTGGCTGCCTGGGAGTTTCCCTGGCTGGACTGGGACGGCAGAGACTGCCTGGACGTGGACTGAGCTGCTGCGGCGCAGGGCTGGCCTGGCACGTGGTGCCCCTGGAATTTCTGGGGCTCCTGGCAGCCCCTCCTCCGCAGTGCCCTCCTTGGCAGGCCAGGTTTCACAGCTGGGGCTCTTCTTCCTTTCCATCTCTGCTCTTTTGCTCAGAGAAAATCCAGCGTGCTGTTTTTCAGCGGCCCGAAGGTGTTTTTCGGGGGTTTTTCAGGCTATTTTGAAGATCATTTTTCCCAGATGTGCCTTTTTTTTTCTTTTGCTTTTTTTTAATCTCTCTGTTTTTTTTTCTTTCTTTTTTTTTTTTTTTCTGTAACTTTTCTTCTTCGCCTGAAAGTTTCCGGCCACGTGACTTTCAGCTTGCATCCCCCGGGCTCTGAGAAACCACAGGAGGCCAAGACCTAAAGGGAAGGTGCAGAGGCTCTTGAGAGGAGAGGCAGAGAAAGTGGCAGAGCGTGGGGCAGGAGGACAGTGTGCCTCTGGAGGGGGCAAGAGCTGGGAAGGCAAGGGCTGCCTCGGAAGAACGGAGAGCGGGGCAGGGGGAAGTGAAGCGAAGCAGAAGACAAGCACACCAAGAGCAGAGAGGAAGCTGAAGAGGCCCTGGGAGCCAGAGGCAGGAGCCATGCCCCACAGCTCTGACAGCAGTGACTCCAGCAGCTTCAGCCAGTCTCCCCCTCCCAGCAAGCAGGTAATGCAAGGACCCTTCCCCAGCTCTCCCCAGCTTGCGAGTCCTTCAGGGTGGGCCATGGGTGGGCAGGAGGAGCAGTGGCACCCACCGCTGGCCTCTGCACAGTACAGTATGGCTGGGCTTTCTAGGAACAGCTGTGCTGAGAGGGATGTGGGGCTGAGAGGAGAGCCCTAGCCACTGAGCAGGGTACAGGTGGAGAGAAGAGACTTTATTTCCTGGGGCTATGTCAGGGGCAACTGAGGGGCCAGGACCCCTAGGCTCGGTGGGCCCTACAATACACACCAAGCAGGCAGCAGGCAGGAAGCTTTGGCATGAAAGCTGGTCCTCTGGTGGGGAGCCTGAGCAGGCATCTCCTCACCATGGACTAGGACACCTCAGGGGCAGCCTTCCTGTTTCTCAGGAAGCCCAGAAAAGCCCTGCCACTTTGGAACTGCTTTCTTTTCTGTTCAGCCTCAGAGATTTGTCATCTCAATAACGCTTGACAGAGAGATTTTGTATTGTTACATGGGGTACTTTCATGGTAGGATTTTTGCTGGCACAAGTCTGAGGTATTTCCACTGCCTTTTCTGGCTGACCTTTATTACATAGGATCACAGAACTTCTCTGTCATTTGCCATTTATCTAGGCTTGGTAACAATGGCAAGTATCCAAGGCTTTGTTCAGAAATCTTGGGGATGATCAGGGCAGCTGATTTTGGGCTTGCAGCCAGGGATGAAGAGGCATGCTGGTAGAGAACAGGGTAGAGCACAGGGGTTGCCAAAGCATAGGGACTGGACTTGGTGAAGTATGTGGGAGGTGCTGGATCTGAGACATTTGTAGGGTATTGAAGTCAAGGATAAAATGGTTAAGTTCAAAGAAAATAAAAGATCTTGAGTGGGTTGGAGGGAGGAGAGGATGTGGACAGACTGATGGGCTGGGAAGATAACTCTTGTGGCTGAGTTTTGCAGTCCTGTGGAGAAGTGGTGGTGTGAATGTTAGAGAGTCCCCTAGAGAGGCAGTGCAATATGAAAATAGGAGATGAAAGAGCCTGGGTGACGGTTTCAACTGTCAGAAGGCAGCAGCAGGACCAGATCTCAGCAGAGAACGTCTGCTGCCTGAAGTTCATGACCTGGAACCTAGACACCAGTGCTCTCCTCTGCCCAAGGGGCTTGGGAGTGTTGCAGTCAGCATTGCAAACATTGCTACCAAGGGACTCCAGAAGAGAGCAAGCACAGAGATCAGAGAGCTGGAGCACATACAGACTGGGGGAAAACCAAAAGCCCTGAGTCCATCTAGTTGAACCATAGGGCTCTGCAACAAATAAAGCCTGAGGGAGAAGGGTGGAACCCACAGAGATAAAAGGAGTATAAGATGGGCTGAATATCTGGGAAGATGGTTTAGCCAAGAACTGGAATATTCATCTGCAGTGCCATATCCCCATGGAGAGATGGGGAAGGGAAACATTTTCTGTACAATGAATTCTAATTGTCTCTTTTCCAGAGAGAGCTCCTTACTCTGGTCCCTGAATCCATATACCAGGCCTGTGTCTTGGTGGAGGGAGAGTGGTTATTTCCTAGCTGTGCTGGAGTGCCCAAGGGTATCAGAATTGCCCCGCCTGGTGATGGAGATGCCAAAAGCATCACACATCCCTAGGACACAGCTTTATCTAGGTGCTGAGGGTGTATATCCCATGTCCTGTGTTTCAGTGATACTATCTGCTGTGCCCACTTCTCACCTACTGTTGCACAGGAGAATCAAGACAAGGGAGGGGATGCCCCAGTTATTTCCATGCCTTGTTTCCCTAGGACTCTTCTGATGATATGAGGAAAGTCCAGAGGAGGGAGAAGAATCGCATCGCTGCCCAGAAGAGCTGCCTGAGGCAGACCCAGAAAGCAGACACCCTGCACTTGGTGAGCACTCCCACCCTTCCCATCTCCAGCACTGAGGGCTCCTGTAGGGAACAATGTGCTTTTACCCTGGGGACTTGGAGCAGAGAGGCTGAGTTGGGGCAGGACAGGAAAAGTGAGGCCAGGGCAGGATGTAGGAGCTGGAGCTCACAGCGAGAGCACACAGCCCAGGATGACTAGCACTGAAGCATTTTGTTTTGCAGCTAGTTTTAGATCCATCTTTATCTCTCAGTCTGACACTACCCATTTCCTCTCCTAACCTCTTCTGACCAGCTCAATCTTTGAAAAGCACAGGCTCACCCAGGCTGCCTTCCCTTGGCTTGGTTCTCTGTGCCATTGCTTCAGCAGTAGTGCAGCAGTGTACAAGGATGTACCACCTACAAAGGTGGCAGGACTGTGTCTTCACTGGTGTGGATGGTGGTGTAACGTGGAGCCAAATGGGCCACGGCCTCTGGTCTGCTCCCTGAGGTGCTGTGCAGTGTAGATAAATAAATATTAACCCTTCTCTAATATTTGTCAATCTGTCCATGGCAGCACTTGTGTCTCTTCCTACATCTGCACACGTTGCAGTGCCTGGAGGCTTTTCCTGTTGTGGGATGTGGGTTTTCCATCCTTTGGTTTCCCCCTGCTGTCCCAGCCTTCTCCCGGGGCACCATGGGTACCCCTGCAGCTCTTCCCAGTGTCAGAATTAGGCATCTGCTTTTCAGTTCACTTCTGGCTGGCTGTGTTTGGGCAGGACTGTGTGGTCAGTGCCAGAGCACAGGGGTTGTGCTCCTCTGCATTTTGCACACAAGTGCAGTCTTGTGTGTTTTGGGCCACTGGTGGGCAGGATGCAGAACATGCAGCCTGCAGCAGGCAGAGACCCATCTTTATCCCTGCACTGGGCTTGGCTGCCCTTTGAAAAGGGGTAATCAGGCTTCTGTTCAAAATAGCATCATTTGACTTAGTGGTCTGCATATTCACCCACATCCCCACTTTGGGGAAGAATTCTGGAGATGTCAGTTCTGGACCTTCCTCCTTACATAGTGCACTCAGTACATGGTTTGACCTGAGTTTAAAATGGAGATTTCAGACTTTTCTCAGTAGCTGCTGATGTTTCTAAAGCTCACATGGCTCTAGCCTGATTGGATGACATCTGTCAGCAGCAATGGCTCTGAGCAGCTGTGCCTGAGACACACTTTATTTGGGGATGGAGCTCTTTCCTGTGCAGGAAAATCCTGCCTAGCTGTGCCCCAAGAAAAATGAGACTGCTCAACTTAGAGCAGAAGACAAACCATTTGCTTACAAGATTATTACTGCTCAGTTAGCATTGATAGCACACAATCCTTGCCTTTCCACTGGAATGGGAGCAGGGGTGCTAAGCCCAGTTTGGTTCAGACAGAGAAGACCCTGGCAGGCAGCTGGAGAAATGCAGAGAGGCAAGTAGAGGATGGATGGTGAATATTTTTCTGGTTCCTGGTGGACAGTGACCTCTTTCTGCTCCTGGCTTCATTCCCTGAGTGCTCTTTGCCTTTGGTTGGCCCTGCATGAAGGAATTTGCTTCTCTGATGTTCTGCCTAGAAGAGCTGCTCAGCTTGAGCTGTGGTGGTATGAAAGGAACCAGCAGCCCCATCTGCCCCAGGTCTTTGTAGCTTGTGTTTAGAGGGGAATGAGTCATGGAGCTCCCAGCTCCCTTTAGCTCCTGAATTCAACATCAGTTGTGATTTCCAAAGCATTTAGTCACATGTGAGAGATGTTTGCTGAGTGACCCCCTCCTGTGACAGCTGCTGTAACTGCTGGGTGCATTTTAACCTGTTTGCAGGGAGTGGGCACCGTCAGAGGTCAGTGTGGCAGCAGAGGAGCGAGTGCAGGGTGACAAGTTTGCTTTTCCGAGGTGATGGTACAGCTTTCCAGTCCATCAGAGCACTGGGTCTAGCTGTCTTGGATGAGTTTGCAGAGCCTGTCGCCATGTCCTTCCTCCCTCTCTGGTCCTGCCCAGGCTGCTGGCTCCATGGTCTGTTGGTGCCTGGGAAGCTCCATCCCGGAGCAGCACCTCAGCTGCAGCAGAGGTTGCAATGCTCTTGGGATCACCGGGACAAGGCTGAGCGCCATTATTAGCCCCTTTGTTGTTCTTCTCATTAATAACAGCATTAATTCAGTTCTTCTGGGGCCTCAGTTTCTCTTTTCTTCTGACTCAAGTGTCTCCCCCTCCTCCCCACCGTGCTGCTGGTTTCCCCGGCTGCTAGCAGGAAGCAGTGAGTCTTTTCTTTCCAGGGCAATGACAGGTTTCCTGTGGCAGGTGGTTTTCTGGTTAGAGACGGCGGTTATTCAGCCTGCCCTCCCCCTGGCCGGGCGGCCCGGGAAGGCAGTGCTGCTCGGGGCCTGCGTGAGAGGGAGCGAGAAAGCCTGGGTGGGAGCAGGCCGCAGGCACTTCTCGTAAGCCAGGCCTGGGGAGCGGGGCTGGGGCTGCCAGCAGCGCGTCTGCGCCCGCACCTGGCCCGCTTAGAGGGGGACAGGGGTTTGCCCAGCCCTGGCTCTCTGCTGAGTTACCAGAAACTCTCATTCTGGAAAGTCTGCAGGGCAGAGAGCCATGGGATCTGGAGAGGGACTGTTTGCAAAGGCCTGCAGTGATAGGATGAGGGGCAATGGTTTCAAACTAGAGAAGAGTAGGTTCAGATTGGGTGGTAGGAACAAATTCTTTACCAGGAGGGTAGTGGAACACTGGAACAGGTTACCCAGGGAGGTAGTTGAGGCCCCTTCCCTGGAGATACTCAAGGTGAGGCTCGACAGGGCCCTGGGCACCCTGATCTAGTTAAGGATGCCCTGCTTACTGCAGAGGGCTTGGACTAGATGACCTTCAGAGGTCCCTTCCAACCCAGACCATTCTATAATCTTCAGCTCCCATGTCCTCAGCTCATTCCTGTGGCTCCCTTGTGGTATTGTCTCCTCAGGAGAGCGAGGACCTGGAGAGGCAGAACGCTGCCCTGCGCCGAGAGATCAAGCAGCTGACAGAGGAGATGAAGCACTTTGCCTCAATGCTGAGCTCCCACGAACCTCTCTGCTCTATCTTGACCTCCCCTCCACCACCTCCAGAAGTGCTTTATGCCACACACTCCTTCCACCAGCCCCACATCAGCTCCCCACGCTTCCAGCACTGAGTCAGCCGGTGGGAGGGCAGCTTGCCAGCTCCACTGATGGGAGGAAGCAACTTTGTGGGGCTTGCTTTTCCATCCAAGAGAGAAGGATGGACAGACACCTCTTCTCAAAGTGTGTACTCTGAGTGAGATGCCCAGAAATGGCAGAGCCACCAGGAGGCATTTTCGGGCAGTTTCCAGCTTCAGTCCTGGGAAGAGAAGTCATTTGCAAAAGTTCACCAACCCCCTTCCTCGGTGCTTGCTTGGGCATGATGGCAGGAGTGTGGAGCACCAGCAGCCTCTGAGTGAGCAGCTGGCTCTGGCATGCAACAGCTGTAGCTCCAGGGAGAGGAGCTGGCATGGGAGCAGGGGCAGAGGGGAAGGTTGGGGGGCACAGAGTACCAGGGCAAAAGTGGTTTATTTTTGTAAAATAAAGATTGAAAAATGCTTAACTGTTTCCTAAATAGGGCCTGAGTCTCTCCTGTGGCACAGCATGGCACAGTGAGGGTGCAAGCAGCAGGTGCAGAGAGCTTGGAGTCCAGAGAACAGCCCTACAAATGCTGGTGTCTAATCCAGGACCAGCAGCTGGATCCTGATGTTTAGATGGAGGTCCCATGTGCATGGGCTGGGCAAGCTGAGGGACAATGGTTTGTGTGTTGATGGAGTCCTTGGGAGAGAAGACTCACTCCTTGCTGCAGGGCTGGACCTGGCTAATGAGTTTGATGTAGCATCACAGGTCTCTTCCCTGCTGACCCCCTCAGCTCCCTGCCCTTGATGGCTAGACCTCCACGTGCTCCCCTTGTGTGTGCGGAGGGCCACTGCCATCCCATGTTGCCACACATGTGGGGCTTGGTGGGCTGGCAGAGCCTTCAGCTTGACCAGCAGCACAGCTAGGAAGGCACATTGCAGCATGAAGGGGAGCGATGCTGGACTGCACTGGGGAAGCAGCACCTAGCAGAATCCTTGCTTCAAGGCACCCTGCTGTAAGGCATGTAGCTGCAGCCTGCACTGTTTCCCCTTCCACAAAAGGCTGCTGCACTGAAGCAGATAAAACCTGAAAGGTCAGTGAAGAATAGATTAGTTCTGCTGGGTCTAATCTAGTGGAAACACAGCTGGTTCATAGAGACAGTCTCTGCACTTAACACCCCAGCAGCCAGCAGTCAGAGATGCCTGGTGTCAGCACATTGGCCTGAGTGTCACCGCCCTACACAGGCAGTGCTGAGGCAAGAGGGCATTGTACAGGCCCTGGTCTGTGCAGCTCTGCCCTGAGGGGGACACTCATGCATAGGGTAGGATGGTGATCATTCCAGCTGGGCAGTTGGGTTTTGCATACAGAACATGCAGAATACATCTACAGGCAGCAAAAAGATTCTGACCACATCTACAACAAAGCAGCAGGAGCAATTTCAGTGTGTTTTACACCACCACCCTCTGCTAAATCTCACACCAGTAGGCTTCGCTCCATCGACCCCTACAACAAACAGGGTTGCTGACTTACCACCACCCAGGCTACAAGGGCCCTTTCCAAACTACTTTTCTCTGTTATTTGCCCCTTAAGCTCAGGAGAAACAACTGGCTGCAGCACTAGCAGAGCTTGATTTTACCGGCTCTGCTTCTGCTCCTTCAGCTTGTGGTGGGTTTGCTCCCAAACTTGTTGTTCCTTAGGGCTCTGATGCTCCTATGTTTCCTGGGCTACACAGTCAAAGAGAAAAAGCTACTGCTCCCCTGGTTGGAGTTTGCTGTGCAGGGCACTACAGGCTCATGCTCCTCACTGAAGGATGCAACAGAACCCCAGCAAAGCTTGTGCCGAGTCAGAATGCAGTATTATCTACAATGAGAAATCTCCATCCTTGTGTTTACTCGTGGCTATAAAATGTAAGCTTCATTTTAGCTGCAGATGGCAAAGGTCCTACCCTGATGTAGATGTGTCACCTGTGCCCACACAGACACGAAGCCAACAGTTTTGTTGCAGAGTTGTTGAAGCCTGAGATCCTGCAGGCTGGGTGGGGTTCTGCATGATGCCCACAGAATTGCTAGACTGCTCACTGGTAACGTCTCAGACTTATTCCTGCAACTCAGAACGAAAATAGGTGGTAAGTGGTGAGACTACTAGATGGGTTTGCAACAACATCCTCTCCAGAACCTAAACAATATTCTTGGCATCATTCAGTTAAGGTGCCCTTCCTCTCTGCATGACTGGCTGCGAGTTGGAAGGTCTCCAGGCACCATTGTGCTCAGCCAAACACTGGGTGTATGCTGGTGCTAAGGGACACATCTTCCAATCTGACTTTACCCCAGTCTCGCCCTCAAAATCCTGATCACAGAAGATGATCTGCATGGTTCAAGCGATTGTTGACATCTGGGTGATGGCAAGATGTCTCAGATGCAGTCTCTCTTATGAAGAGGGGCTCCCCTGGGAAGCTGTCCTTATCACCCAAGCAACGAGCAGCCACATATGCTGTCAGGCCCATCAGCCCTTTCAACGAGTCACTGAGGAAAAGATCTTTTCCTGGAGCTATTTACAGATCCGCACAAGCTGCTTCTTCAGTCTCCGTGCAGAGAATCCTTCATTTTTGTATCCGTGCTGTCTCTTGCTTCTCTTTTCCCGAGCTCCTGGCCTCTGCCCAAGACTCCTCACTCAACCAGCTTTGATTGCTAAGTAGCCAAGAGCCTATCTTGCGGCGTGGTGTTTCAGAAAATAAACTGTTAATGATCTCAAATGAGGAGCAAAGGGCAGGGTGTTGGCGAGGGCAATCACCCCTGATTGCTTTCCTTTGCCTGCTTCTACCCGCAAATCATTTCCCTAGCATCTGGGTTGTTGTGTGACTCTTAACTGACCGGTCCCGGCCTCCCCGAGCACCGTGCCGCTTGCTGCTGCTTGGCAAGAGGCTGCTTTGAGGCACACAAGTGGAAAAACTGGGTGATGGGTGGGCCTTAGCCAAGTAGGATGTCAGAGCCTTTCTGTCGCAGCTCTCTCGAAGCAGTGAAGAGATGAGGGCTCACTGGAGGGTGAGGGAGCCGGAGAAGGTGAAGTAAAGAAACGCTTCCCTACAAGCCCAGCCTGCCGAAACACTGAGTTTGTGCTGGCCTCTGCTGGGCAAACGCCGAGCTCTTCCAGCCTGCACCCACGCTGCGAAGGCAATGGGTGGATAAGGCTGCCTGAAGGGGCACGTCCAGGTCCAAGTGGAAACGTGGGGCTGTGGTCTTCCTTGGCCAAAGATCTTGTAGCTCGAGAGAGGGGCCAGCTCTGCTTTGTGGTCTTAGCGTGTTTCCATTGCCATGCAATGTGTGGGGAGCTTGCCTCGGTGTCCCCCACCTTCCTCAGCTCCCGCGGGGCTTGCAGAGCTGTGTGAAGGTAATGCTGAGTTGGATGTAGGCACTGAACACTGGGAGGCATCATCGGTGGAGGGATAACAGCTACTTGCTTCAATAAGCACAGACCTGGCTGCAGCCCTGATGAACTCTAATGGCCTTCATCGAGCCCTGAGGTGAGAATGGTGGGTTTCCGTGTTTTGATACCTAGGAAAGCTGTTGTAGAAGCACTTGGGCTGCATTCTGCCCAGCAGCTTTGTCCTAGGGGTGTGTGGGGTGGGATGGGGTGTCCGCTGTGGATGCGCTCTGGGCAAAGCCAGCTGGGAGAATGGCAAGGGCAGAACATGGCACTAGAAGGCAACTACCATGGGTGTTTTTCAAGCCTTAGTGACCATTGCCTCCACATTTACTTGCTGGCTGGTGTCTTCTCTGTAGGAAAAACAAACCAGAGGTGTGTGGCAAACATCTGTTGATACAGTCAGAGGGTGGAGATGGCAACTGGGAGACCTGAGAGTTACATTTTGCTTTATGGCCTTCTCCCAGTCTCAGTATCTCCTGTGGATCAAGGCATCCCGACAACTCTGTGTAAAAGGACAGCAAGTCACAAAACATGAAGGGTGCAGTAATTTCTCCCTTTTCATCCCCCTAAAAGCACAGGCTCAGCACTTTACAAGCACTTGCTATCAGCATTTCAGGGCTGCTTCTATGGTAAGATAAATAAAGATAAGACATTTGGCGCTGACTTAAGCTTAATTTTTCTCCCCAGATGGGAAGCCCAGGGCAAGTCTTTATGCCTTGTACTCTCTTCCTGATTCACCCTTCTCAGCTCAGCTGCAGGCTTCCAGTATGCCAGGTACCAAGGTGGGGAGGCAGTCAGGCAGTGCAGGGGAAGGTGCTTTCATTGTCTGGGCCTGCTATGATCTCAGTTGTCATCACCATGATGCCCTCCCAAACTGATTCACACGTGAATTTTCTCTCTTGAGGGACAGAAGAAGAGGTAATACCCAAGCACAGTATGTAAGGAGTCAGAAGAGAAGTAGAGGCACTGCCACAAGCACCAGGTTGGACCATTGTCACTTGCAGCCGTGTACAAAATGTTCTTAATGTCTGGACCATCTCGGACAGGTCCCAGACCCATTGCTTGAATCACCTCTTGCTTTATCTGGTCAAAGGCTGCTTGTTGTTCAGGTCCCCAGTGGAAATGGTTTCTCTTTCGAGTCACATCATACAGAGGTTTCACAATCTGACTGTATCTAGGAATGTGCAGTCTCCAAAATCCCACTGTCCCCAAGAAACGTAGGGTCTCTTGCTTGTTTGTGGGACTTGCCATGGTAGAGACTCTATTTACCACATCCACTGGAATGTGTTGGTGTCCATCCTGCCACCGCACTCCCAGAAACTGAATCTCTGTGGTAGGTCCTTTCACCTTGTCTCGCTTGATGGCAAAACCTGCATTCAGAAGAATGTCAATGATTTTGTTACCTTTCTCGAAGACTTCCTCAGCAGTTTTACCCCAGACGATGATATCATCGATGAACTGGATGTGTTCTGGAGCACCGCCTTTCTCCGGGGCATCATGGATCACTGCATGACAGATGCTTGAGCTGTGGATCCAGCCCATTGGCAGTCTGTTGAAAGTGTACTGGATTCCTCTCCAGGTGAAAGCAAACTGAGGCCTGCATTCCTCTGCTATGGGAATAGAGAAAAATGCATCAGCAATGTCTATGGTAGCATACCATTTGGCCTCTTTGGATTCCAGCTCATACTGTAGCTCCATCATGTCTGGCACTGCTGCACTCATAGGTGGTGTCACTTCATTCAGGGCTCGGTAGTCTACCGTCAGACGCCAGTCTCCATTCTGCTTCCGCACAGGCCACACTGGACTGTTGAAAGGTGAATGAGTTTTGCTGACGACTTTCTGACTCTCCAACTGACGAATCAGATTCTGAATGGGCAACAAAGAGTCACGGGATTTCTCTGGGTCTGTTTTTGGGTCTCTCTCTCTCTTGTCACTGTATTTCTAGTTTTTTTTCTGCACGCACTCACCGTTCTATTTAAACTTTCCATCACCTTTGCAATCCGTTTGTCTGAGTCATTATTTCTGCGCGTGGTGGGGAGGGGGTTTGCCTCAACCCATTACGGGCACATATTCAGTGTGACCCAGAACAGAGTAAGTACCTCTGCTGCCCACTTTTGTGGGGATTGAGCTACCTGCAAATCTTGTCAAGTGTTCTTCAGGGGTCTGTGCCCTTATCATGCCACACACTTTGCTGTGGCTCCAAAGTATTCACACGTACTTTTGCAAATCCCATCTCAGAAGCAATTTCTGCTAGAGCTGCCAGCCTGCATCAGCCAGAGGACAGTCTTCTGCATACTGAACTAAAGCACCAGCCCTGTCTTTGCCTCTTACAATGATTGTAGTGTCCAAAGCAGCACTTGTGATACAAGAATGCTGTCTGGATGCTAATATTTCAGCACACAGAAATCAAAGATGAGTAATCACTGCTAACAGGCAAAGTATGAATCAGAAGTTGGTGAGAAGAGAAAAATCAAAGCATGGCATGAAATGGGGAGACTTGCTCCTAGAAACAGCATTATGCTGTGCTCACTTTGTCTGGATTCTTCCTCTGCCTGTTGTTGTCACCTTATTGATTAACGATCTGGAGGGGGTTTGAGCAGTGAGGCAGTGATGTGTATACCTGAAGTTCTTTTAGGATCATCAAAACCCTCTCCAACTAAACAGTAGGGAATGTATATCCATTTCCTGCCAGGGCAGGGCTGCAATCGGTGTGCTAACGTTGCTACACAAGACCATCATGTTTCTTACCTCTGAGGCTGAAGATGCCAGCTGCTGAGAGTTCTGATGCTTCAGAGACATCCATGCAGAGACAGCACACGATCCTCCCAACTCCTGCACTGGTCCTGTACTCTTTCCTAAGACATAATCAACTTTTGTCCCCTCGTAACAGTGGTGGTATGGTGCCATGGTCCCCTGGACTTGTCCTGGCTTTGTGCTTTTGCTGCACTGTGAGTGGGAGGAAGAAGAGGAATGTGCCTGAGTTCAGAAGTGATCCATGCACATGTTCAGCACTCTTAATTATTAATTAATGCCAGCTGCATTTTCTGTGTCATTGGCATGAACGGGTATGACTCACTGAGCTGGAGACTGGAGGGTGCTGAGTAAGAAGGCCTTATATACTCCGAGCTTTTGGTATTTGGGGTTAATCTGTGACCCTGATCTGGACTGGGGATGTAAATCTAGACTGTGGCTGAGTTTTGAGTCTAGCTGGCTCTTTTCTCACTTCTTTTATTCTGAGCTGAGTGAAGTGATCTTCATGTCCCATGTGCATGACGGGTGCACAGAGGAGGAGCGAGGTGGATTTGCTCCAAGAACAAAGCAAATCAAGCCTATGCAAGGTTCTCCTCACACCTGTCTATAGCTCTGCAACTTTTCACAAGCAAATGTCAAGAGCTGGGCTTAGATGCTCAAGCAGTGCAGCAGGCTAACCACAATTAAACAGCTTCTGGATTAGAACTGGTTCTCATCCGGCCAGCTCAGAGTCTGGGGCAGAGCAAGCTGCTCTCTGCAGAAGGCTATGCAGAGGTAGCATAACCACCCTGTGTCTTGAGGGGTGCACTCACCAACAACTAGCACATCTGAGGTACTATTGGTGCACTGCTTCTTAAACCCTTTTCTTGCTGCAAGAAGGGAGCAGTGAATAGCAGTGCTTCAGCCGTGCCTTCCCAGGTGCTCTTTGCAGCTCAGCGGTAACCATGCAAACACTGTGCAGGGTTAAGTTAAAGCCATTGCTGTGTTAAAGGCAGGTTAGATCTGCAAAGGGGTGGTAGTTCAGGCTGCAGCTGGGCAAGCCAAGGTTGGAAGGTGTCATACTGGCAGTGGGGAACAAGAGTCCAGCCCATGGCAGGACCGCAGGCAAATCACCTTACCTCTTTGTGCCCTCTTTTCCCTTATAAAACAGGTGTAGGCCAGGCTTCCTCTGTGAAGCTCTCAGAGAGCTACACATGAGATGTGCTGAAGGGGAACAGAACATTACTTCCCTTCCTGGGAAAGGACTTAAACTTTGAAAAGGATAGGTTTGGTGCTCAAGGATATCCCCTGCACAGCTTTAGTGGTTCTGAGGTCTGCAGCATTCTCTGGATGAGGTTTTAGATCGTGCAACTAAGCCAACATCTTTTGTGCAGCAGAAGGCAATTTTTGCAAAGCTCTGAACGCTGCAGAGGCTGCCTGCTGCACTGCTAGCACTGTAGTTGTCCATCACAGTACATGTGCCCAGATCTTTACACAGCAAATGCAGCAGGAAGGATTCACAAGGGTTTACAGTATCAAAACCCAAGTATTCCACTGCTTTTATCAGCTGTACACTGGGTGCTGCTTTCCTGCTTCTGGGAGGCTGAAAGCCACAGGGGCCAGCAGAGGGTTTGAAGCCTTCCCTGCTCTAGGGAGGAACAAGCCGCCCTTGTCTAACATGGCAACCCTTGCCAACCTGCTCTGCTCAATGTGTCTCCAGCTGTGTGTTGCACCCAGGTGTGACCCAGACACGAGTGGTTCTACCAGCTGTTTGAGTCTTGTGATTTAGTCTGATGACACAACTATCTGACTTGTGAAGAATTCCACTGAAGCAGTTTGGGTGTGGAATCCAATAGAAAACATTCTCCCTCAAAGATTCAACAAAGATTTTGTAATCTTCCCTGCAATATCTGCTGTGAAAGATTGTGTGGGATAGAGTGACCAATCCTCTGACATCTCTTCTAGGCCTTAATTCTATCAGCCAAAATGTGATAGAGCCACTTAAGAGCTGTGCTAACTAGGCCTTCTAAGGTCAATGAGGCACAAATCACAATGCTGTGAGTTGGAGAGCAATAGATATCCTGTGATCCTGTAAACTTAGATACTTCTGATTTAAAGGGAGCCAATGCATCCTTTGAGGTCTCTGCAGGAACTGCAAAGGTGGAATATCCAGTAGAGCCCTGAGTACCCTCTTTTCCATCTACTACTTGGATCTCTGATCCAGTGTGGCAAAGTCATCGAGGAATTACTCCTTTCATAGTAATTTTCTGGTGTGTCTTCTGCACACCTTCTAAGCCATTTTCTGCCACCCATTCATTATGGCCTTGCTTGTCACTGAGGCCTGTTGTCATCTACTAGATTGAAAGCTGGATTATCACTGCCAGCATCATCCCTAGTGTTTATGTTCCTTAGGTGGGCTTTGAGAAAACCAAGCTTATTGGAGGGCACGTTCTTCAGTTCTTACGGAACACAAATGAATTCTGTGTATCCATGAGAGTGATGAAACCCTGGAATGGGTTGTCCAGGGAAGTGGTTGAGGCTCCATCCCTGGAGGTGTTTAAGACCAGGCTGGATGAGGGTCTGGCCAGCCACTAGATCAGGCTGTGGGGTGTCCCTGCCCATGGCAGGTGGGTTGGAACTAGATGATCCTTGTGGTCCTTTCCAACCCTGACTGATACTATGATACTATCCAGTGGTCATAAAGGCAGAGCTGTC
This sequence comes from Melanerpes formicivorus, assembly GCF_026170545.1. Taxonomy (NCBI): domain Eukaryota; kingdom Metazoa; phylum Chordata; class Aves; order Piciformes; family Picidae; genus Melanerpes; species Melanerpes formicivorus. The sequence continues at coordinate 1,955,230 of NW_027142442.1, forward strand.
AGAAGTTGTATTTCTTGATATCAGTAGGGAAGCCAAAGATTCTGGTTTCTGTCTGATGAATTCATAGAATCATAAAATAGTTTAGGTTAGAAGGGACCTTAGAGATCATCTGCTCCAATCTCCCCACTCTGGGAGGGATGCCTCTCAACTAGCCTTGGTTGCTCAAGGCCTCATCCATCCTGGCCTTGAACAGCCCCAGAGAGGAGGCATCCACAGCCTCCCTGGGCAATGCTACTGCCTCTGGTTTTCCAGCTTTCACAGATATGTTTGGGTACAGGATCCTGTAACCTTTTTAGCACTTGTGCCAATCTTTGTGTAAAGGAGATTTCCCTCTAGCTTTAAAATCCACTTCAAGGGGTTGTCCTGAAATAGGAATAATTTTTTTCATGGCTTAGAATTTTGTATATAAAGATGCTCTGATGAGGGAAATCCAAAAGCAGCTGCTGTGTTGCTTCGAGAAGGGAAAGAAGAACATTTGAATAGAAGCAGATGTGGCAATGGGTAGAGGAAGAAATGCAAGGCACAAGGGATTTATTTTGGTCCAGGAAGTGGCACACTACGTAAAGGGGTGATTGAACAGTTCACAGAGCCAGAAACAAAACAAAGCATCCCTGAAATCAGAGGAACGATTCTGGGAAGCGTGGGCCTATCTGGGTGAAAAATACTATGGCTATGTTTGCTGTGGGGCAGCCAAGGCTGCTTCCCTGCCTAGCTGGTGTTCACTTGACAGGCTGCAGTCACCAGGAGCTGGGCACTACTTTGTCTTAGCCTGCTTTCAGCTGTGATTCACAGCAGGGGCTGTGGTTTACTCATTCTTGATTTACCACTTGGCTTTCCTGATGGGACTAAGACAGTTTATTGCAAGCAAGCAAGCAAGCAGCTCCTTGCTTGGCAGGTTCTGGCTTGCTACTGACATTGTGTTGGGGATGGGTAAAACCTGAGGACTTTCAGGAGAAATTTAGGAGCTGAAGGTGGGACTAAAACTAAAGCACAGCTGAAAGATGTGACAGATTGTTTGTGACACTGAAAGGTGGTTGTAGCCAGGAAGGGGTTGGTCTCTTCTCCCAGGCAACCAGCACCAGAACAAGGGGACACAGTCTCAAGCTGCGCCAGGGGAAGTTTAGGCTTGAGGTGAGGAGAAAGTTCTTCACCAAGAGAGTCATTTGTCATTGGAATGTGCTGCCCAGGGAGGTGGTGGAGTCACCATCCCTGGAGGTGTTCAAGAGGGGACTGGACATGGCACTCGGTGCTATGGTCTAGTCATGAGGTCTGTGGTGACAGGTTGCACTTGATGATCTTTGAGGTCTCTTCCAACCTTAGTGATACTGTGACTCCAGTCTTGAGTAGGGCTGGCAGGAGAAAAAGGACCCAATGTATGTTTCCTGTTCCTTTCCCATATATCTAAAGATTTTTCCATGTGTGTAATCTTTTTTTCTTTTAAGTCACCTTGAAGAAATTTAACTGTTCTTAGTGTTTTCTTCTCTTTAACTGTTGTTAGTGTTTTCTTCTTTTTAACTGTTCTTACTGTTTCCTTCTCTTTAACTGTTCTTAGTGTTTTCTTCTCTGCTGCCCAGAGACCTCTGACCACAGCAGACTGCCATGGTGTGATAACATTTTCAGTTACAGATAGCTAAAGTCACACAGACCTAAATACAACATGTAGGTGACAACATTTAAGTTAGTCTTGAAGGAATTAAACAATGTCTTACTATCTGCAGATTTTGCTTCTCACTCTGCCGTTGAGCTTATTGATAAATGACACCCCTGTGAGCAAACTCGGTTTGCCATGCTAAAAATGGCCTCTTCGTTCCTTTTCTGGGTTTTTGCTTTTTGATTACTCTTTAATGAACAACAGTGAATACCTCTGGGTGACTCTGATTTGTCCTTGATATTGTGAAGAATTTTCTAAAGGCCTTTTCAAATCTGATGAACTTAAAATTTAAATTTTCTGTACTATTTTACTGTTATATCCTCAGAGATCTCAGACTGAGCTGTTGGGACTATGACAGCCCTTTTTCTGCTCCATTTCACCACTCCACACCACTACCATTCCTTATTGCATTCCTGATAAACTCAAATTACAATTTTATTAGAACTGAAAACCTCTTTTCTGGCTCTTGCTTCTGCATTTGCCTTTCTTGTTCATGATGCAAAAAAGCTACATTAGGCTTGTGTTGTAGAATAGAATAGAATAGACCAGGTTGGAAGAGACCTTTGAGATCATCGAGTCCAACCTATCATCCAACACCACCTAATCAACTAACCCATGGCACCAAGCATCCCATCAAGTCTCTTCGTAAACACCTCCAGTGATGGTGACTCCACCACCTCCCTGGGCAGCCCATTCCAATGGCCAATTGCTCTTTCTATGAAAAGCTTCTTCCTAACATCCAAACCTCTAGGTTCAGGGTCTAAACCTCCCCTGGCACAGCTTGAGACTATCCTCTTGTTCTGGTGCTGGCTGCCTGGGAGAAGAGACCAGCCCCCACCTGGCTGCAACCTCCCTCCAGGTAGTTGTAGAGAGCAAATAAGGTCTCCCCTGAGCCTCCTCTTCTCCAGGCTAAGCAACCCCAACTTCCTCAGCCTCTCCTCATAGGGCTTGTGCTCAAAACCCCTCACCAGCTTTGTTGCCCTTCTCTGTACACCTTCCAGCAAGTTAACTTCTTTCCTAAACTGAGGGGCCCAGAACTGGACACAGTACTCAAAGTGTGGCCTAATCAGTGCTGACTACAGGGGGAGAATGACCTCCCTGCTCCTGCTGGCCACACTGTTCCTGATACAGGCCAGGATGCCACTGGCCTTCTTGGCCAATCATAAGCATCATAACAAGCATCCCAGGTGAGGCTGTAGGTTCACTGACAAAGTGAACTGGTCTGAGGAGGGACAGAGTAGGAAGGTTTGCAGCTCTGCCCTGTGATGCTTTCAGCAGAGCACACAGGGAAGGCTGTGCTTGCTTTGCTCTACTCCAGCTCTGCTTCTGGCCACTGCCGTGAGTAGGAAACCCAAGTGGGCAGCAAGAAGTGGGCTCTGTGAGGATAGACAGCAAGAACCACTCAAGGTGACATTTGGTCTGCCTTGGAATAATTTGTCCGAAGCTATTTCATTCTTTTTTCTCTCATGGGAAATAAGAACTTAAAGGCACCATAGCTGAGTGTCTGCATTTGCACCTGGATGTAATCAGGTGGAGAACTTGGCATCAGTAACCTCTGACAGTGCTCCACAAAGTAAACATTTTGTGGAAGTATGGGGTTTATTTTAAGCCAGAGAAAGTTCACTTTTTCATTCTTTGACTCCTCTGTTTCAGGAATACAACATCCCAGGGACAGGTTACATTTTCCCAAGTGAACTTTGAGTTGTGTGTTTCACGCTTGAAGAGAGCTGAAGAACACTGCCGTGCAACCACATCCATGTTCTAAAGCTCGTGCTGGGTAATGTTTTTACAGTTCAGATAACAATGTTAATTAAACGAGCTGTAGCTCATATGTGATCTCCAGGCAGGAATCTGTAACTGCTGTGTTGCTAAATGAATGGCATAAGAAGGGCTGACTCATTAACTGCGAATTCCCCACGAGGGTGAAAATGAAGATAAGTTTTGTCTCTTTTGTTTAAGCCACACTGTGATGTTTTAACTTTGACTTCACTGGATGTTGTCATGAGAAAAAGCATCAGAAATCCCCACTTGGAGTACTGCATCCAGTTCTGGAGCCTCTCTTAAAAGGAGGGTTTGGGCATGCTGGAGCACGTCCAGAGAAGAGCCACGAGGGTGATCAGAGGGTTGGAGCTCGTCTCCTCTGGAGACAGGGAGAACTGGGGCTGTTCAGTCTGGAGAAGAGAAGGCTCTGAGGAGACCTTTTCGTGGCCTTCCAGTATCTGAAGGGGGCCTACAAGAAAGCTGGGGAGGGACTCTTTAGGGTGTCAGGTAATTATAGGACTAGGGGGAATGGGGAAAATATATGAAGGGGTAGATTCAGATTGGATGTTAGGAAGAAGTTCTTCTCTGTGAGGGTGGTGAGATACTGGAACAGGTTGCCCAGGGAGGTGGTGGAAGCCTCATCCCTGGAGGTTTTTAAGGCCAGCCTGGATGTGGCTCTGGGGCAACCTGATCTAGTGTTAGAGGTCCCTGCCCATGGCAGGGGGGTTGGAACTAGATGATCCTTGAGGTCCCTTCCAAGCCTAACAATTCTGTGATTCTATGTCAACTCAAAGGAAACTCAAGCCCATTCCGGCCGTAAAGAGGTGGGGTCACGACCCCTCTGCCATGGCGCGGGCAGGGCCCACGCCTTTGCCGCCGCCCCGCAAGCACCGCGACAGGGCTACCGCCAGTCCGCCTCCGTCCCGGCCGGGCAGACGCGCTTGCCCGCCCCCGCGGCACGGCAGGGCGGGGCGGGCGGGGGGCGGTGGAGCGGGCGGGGGGCGGTGCCGCCTGCCCGTGCAGGGGCAGCCAGTGAGCTCGGCGGGTCCGGGCGGGCGGGTGTCACGGCCAGGTGCGTGCCGGCGAGCCGCAGAGTGGAGTCAGGCGGCCAGCATGGTGCAGCAGGAGCCTACCGGGGCACCGGGGCTGGCGGCGGCCGGGACGGCTGCTGCCGCCACCGTCGAGGTGCGGCTGTCCCGGCGTCGCTGGGCCGTGGTGCTGCTCTTTAGCAGCTACTCTCTGTGTAACGCCTTCCAGTGGATCCAGTACGGCAGCATCAACAACATCTTCGTGCACTTCTACGAAGTGAGCGCCTTCGCCATCGACTGGCTCTCCATGAGCTACATGCTCACCTACATCCCCCTGCTCTTCCCTGTTGCCTGGCTGCTGGACAAGAGGGGACTGCGCCTCATCGCCCTGGTCGGCTCGGCCCTCAACGCTCTGGGCGCCTGGGTGAAGCTAGGCAGTCTAAAGCCGCACCTCTTCCCCATCACCGTGCTGGGGCAGGTCATCTGCTCCCTGGCCCAGGTTTTCATCCTGGGCATGCCGTCGCGCATCGCTTCTGTCTGGTTCGGCTCCCACGAGGTCTCCACGGCCTGCTCCATCGCTGTCTTTGGGAACCAGGTAACGGGCCGCTGGCTGCTGGCCCCTGGCTGGCCGGGCTGGCACCCGCCGGGCCGGAGGCTGGGAGTGCTGAGGGCCAGACCAGGGAAGGGGAAGAGCTGCAGAGGGCCTGGGGGGTAGCAGCAGACATAAGAGACACTTACACGGAACTCTTCCTGGGAAATGCAGCTGGTACTTGGATGGCTGTGGGCTGATGGTGGGTAACAGAGACAAGTAGAACCTAAGTCTAAAAGGTGAAAGCAGCATGGAAGTCGGGCATGATTTTGGCTTTGAGAGGTGTTTGGACTTGGAGCTCTTATCCAGTGCCTGCCTACTCACGTGTGTATGAACTCCAGTCCGAGGGTGTGATTCAGTAGAACCATGGATGGGCTGAACTGGAATGCATGGTGTTGAGGAATGCTTTAGGCATTGTCCTTCAAACCTCAGATCTGCAGTTACATCTGGACTTGACACTGCAATATCCTCCTCCTGCTGATAACTAGAGGGGAGAAGAAAGTTAGCTGTCAGCTGAAAAGAATACTGTCACTGAACCCTGGAGGAAAAGGACTCTAGCACTTTCACACCTGTTAAAAGGAGGTGCAGTAGGTACAGTTTCCACAAACACTTGCTTTGAAAAGAAACAAACCTTCCATCAGGCTAGGGCAAGGTAAGCTCCCTGAACACTCATGTAGGAAGGCAGGTCAGGGAGGCCAGTGACCTGTGCTTGCTCGAGCTGTGATGGTCTTTTCTTGTAGCCAGACAGTGCTCAGAGGAAATAATTTTTTCCACAGCTTTGAAAGGATCAGGGAAATTACTTTCTTGACCCTTGCCCCAGAACATCCAGGCATCCCTGTTGCATGAAGCAGATAGGCCGATACTGATGCAATGTGATGCAAGTGAAGTAAGTCTGGCTCTGTAGTGCTGACACGAAGAAGAGGGAAGCAGAACCTGGCATTAGCTGCTAGGCTGGACCTGTGACCCTTGCTTTGAGACCCAATATATGCATGACTCTGTGCACCACCCTGGACCATCTTTGATTCAGCCTGTGGATGGCTGCTAATCAGATTTGAATGGTTTGCAATGCAGGTAATTTTTAATGTGCAGTTCTTCCTCACAGAAAACTTTCTGTGCAGTGGGTTAGAGGTTTCCCTTCCCCACATTCCTGGGTTTCTCTATGTAGTTAGATACCACTAAGGCAAAAAGATGTGAATGCTTGAGAGATGTTACTTGAGGATCTGAAGTTCATGGAACAGCACTAGGGGATGAAGGAGATTCTGGTTTGCATCTTTTGGGAGGAGAAGACATACCTGTCTTTCACTGAATGGATCTAAGCTATCCTCTTCTCTCTTATTGCCTAGACTAGTGCTTTTAGAATGAATCTTTGGTGGAAGGCATTAAACTTGCCATGAGTGCTATGCTGATGTAGGAGTAAATAAGTAACTGAGCATTTTGCTGTAAGACCTTTTTTTTTTCAGTTATTCAGATGGGATTACTCAAAATATGCACACTCAGTGTGCATAATAGACCCAGATAATGAGGTTTTCAGCCTGTGCTATATATGTGTGTGGCATCCCTCATCATCCTCAAATGAGAGGGTTAGTAGAACGGCTGTGAAAAGCAAACCTTGGCAACACTTTTGGTGCTCCACGTCGCTCTGAGGGTTGAACTGACATGGCCACGAGACCTCAGTTCTCTCTATAGTCATTGCCATTCTTTCCTTCTAGAGAAACAGAGGAGTAAGAAATGTCAATGAGGAAAGGCAGGGCGTGCTTCATAAGAAAGGCCAAATCATTCCCTTAGTTAAGGGTACTGAGGTGCATAATTACAGTGAGTGAAAAGTAGCTATGTGGCTCACTGGTGATACTGGGAAGGGGGAAGAAACAGGCACTGGTTTTTTTTCTGGCTCTGTAGTTAAAAACTGTGTTTTTGGGAGTGTTAGCAAAGGGTGCAATACAGTTGGTGTGTAATTGCAGTGTACCCATATGGCAGATTATTCCCTGTGCTCATTTCTCTACAACTGTATGGTTTTCCTTTCCTTTCCATGCCACTTAGTTACAGATCCTCAAGATGGAAAATTGTCATGAGTTGTTATCATGGTTGTTACTATGGAATTCCAAGCACTGATGTCCCTCTTCCATTCAAGAATTGCAACCAGCTGCATGGAGGAGAGGGACAGTGTCCCTGCTGCTATGTTTCAAACATCCCCTCTCTTTCTGCTATTACCCTCTCCACTTTGGTGTGTTGGTTCCCTCTTTGGGACTGTGGATCAGACTTAACAGGCTGCAGCAAATGGGCTTTTGATTTCTTCATTGGAGGAAGGCTCACAGGATCATAGGGTGTTAGGGGTTGGAAGGCACCTCCAAAGATCATTTGAGTCCAACCTCCCCTGCCAGAGCAGACCATAGAATCTAGCACAGGTCACACAGGAACACATCCAGATGGGTCTTTAAAGTTTTGAGAAGAAGACTCCACAACTTCCCTGGGGAGCCTGTTCCAGTGCTCTGTGACCCTCACAGTGAAGAAGTTCCTCCTCATGTTGAGGTGGAGCCTCCTGTGCTCCAGTTTATATGCATTACCCTTTTTCCTATCCCAGGGTGCAAGTGAGCAGAGCCTGTCCCCTCCCTCTTGACCCCCAGCTCTCAGATATTTATAAACATTTATTAAATCCCCTCTCAGTCTTCTCCAGACTAAAGAGCTCCAGGGCTCTCATCCTCTCCTCAGAGGGCTGTTCCCTCATCCTCTCCTCAGAGGGCTGTTCCCTCATCCTCTCCTCAGAGGGCTGTTCCCTCATCCTCTCCTCAGAGGGCTGTTCCCTCATCCTCTCCTCAGAGGGCTGTTCCCTCATCCTTTCCAGTGAGAGTTCCACAGTGGAAAGGAAAGCTCTCCTGAGGTACCAGCATTTGCAGGAGTATGTGCTTGCTGGAGCAGCAGGCCTTGCCCCTTCCTTTAGCATACTTTGCGGTCTTTGGGGATGAGGCAACATGGTGCTGTGGCATGATGGAACTAACACAGTGGTGGGAATGTTCAGGTAACAAATTCTTGTGGCTCTCTGAGATTTGTAAGCTGGACCTTGGTGTCCAGGTACCAGCTCTCTGCTTCAGCTGCTGTGCTTGGGCCGTGCCTCTCCAGGCACATTGGGTTTAGGTGTCTCTCTTACTTATGTATCTCTCTGTTGTCACCTGATGGGCAAGGGACGTGGGCAGCACAGAGAGAATTGTGTACCTATTGCACAGGACCAAGGCAATAGCATTTGTGTTTGTGACTTTGTATTGCTTTGCCACTTGTATTGTTACTTTTATGGTTGAAATAGACCTTGTTCCTGGCTCTTGCTATTCTGACAATAGAAAAATAGTAGCTGGGGGGGCATGAAAGTAGGAATGGGGGTGTCTTAAATGATCTTCCTGCTGTTATTTTGCCTTTTCATTTTAAATCAGGGGTTCATAAAGGCTGTTGATTTGGTTTGGGAGCAAAGAAAGCTTCATATTAGTCTCTGCTACAGGGGAAAAATGATGCAGCACCTCCCTGATTTGCAGGTGGAGTCTGTCCTCATTCTGGTGCAGCTGGCATGTCACTTCAGAAATTTGGGACTTCCATAACAGAAAGGGCCTGAGGCAGAGCTTTTAGGTGCTATCTGCAGGGTGCTGAGAGTATCAGTGCAGTGACTAGTTGATGGCTTTTGAAATGGACAAATTGGATGGTAAGCCATGAAGGAATTTCAGGGAAATGCTCTGTCTCTCCTGCTGATCTCTTTCTTCTGAACTGGGGGAAAGAGTCTGCATGGAGTATTGGGTGGGGTGGGTGTTGGCCAATAAATGGGTCCGTGAGATCTGAAGGGCCATTCCTTTTGTGCTGACTAGCCTTTGTGCTCAGCATCTGCTGTTAGATGCCTCACCCTTAACTGTTTTGTACCTTTTGCCCCTCAGGGAAGGCAGCATCTGAATGTCTAAGAAGTGTTGTGGAAATAGAGCACATCCTGTGAAATTCCTGTCTTCCAGTGGTCTTCTAGATCTCTTTGGCTGTTCTGTTCCTGCTGGAGAGTTCCCACCTCTTTGGATGAGATCTGGTCCCTGTTAGAAATAGGGCCAGGTGGTGATCTGCCTCTCATCCCTCTGCAGTTTTGCCCTGTATGTTCCAGGGTTTTAACTACTAGAATAGAGGAGATTTTAGCAATGATCTCAGAGGAGCTAGTACTAGCAGTAGTTAATGGCTGACATTTTCCAGCCCTGGCTCCTTTCTCTTCCTGTAAAAGGCAGGGTGGATCAGAGCACTTGGATCACAAGGAGTGCTGTGTGGCCAGCTCTCTGAGATCCTGGACGTGGCTCAGTGTGGGTGGCTGTGCTGACCAAAGAGCAGTGTGGCTTGCCCAGGAATGCTTACATTTCTATAAAGGGATACTAGAGCTTGAAATGAATAACTTCTACTCATTTCATGTGATATTCCCTTCCCAGCCGTACACCAAAGACAAGTCCCCCTTGTCCCTCACAGAAGCAGCTGGCTTTTGGGTTATGTTCTGTAGAAGCTGTATGGGAGTTAAATGTATGGCTGCAGTGTTTCTTCTGGGAGAGTCTGCCCTATGGCTCCTTCAGCACTTGTCCTCCAGGGTCCCCTGGGGCTGGTTCCGTTAAGTGACTGTAGTAGGTCCTTGGTCAAGGTATTATATCCAGCAGCAGCTGAGGTGGCTGTCAGAGCTGAAACCTCTCTTCTGATTTACTCTGTCTTATCTGCTGCCGTTGGTTTGCTGCACTGTGTGTGTTTCCCTCTAATCTGGGAGAAGGTGCTGAGAGAGCTTGAATGACTTGCATAGAGAAGCAGTCTTCATCATATGACATTGCATCCTAGTAAGCAGGATGAGAGGATGCCAGAGAAGCAGAAGTGTGATGAGTGAGTTAGTTTTGCTTCCAGAAGAGCTTTGGTTGTGCAAGTGCAGTTTGAAGAAAAAAAATACATTATCTCTCATATCAGTGGGAGAGTAGAAAAGAGCCTAAGCCCTATCTTATCTTGTCACAAGGCCTAGATTATGATTTGTCCTTTCACAGCTTGGCACTTTTCTGCTTCTTAAAACACTCCATGAAAGGTGACTAAGCTGGGGTTTGTGAACTCTTACATATGTTGGCTTCCTGATTGTCTGTGTTTTCAACAGGCTCTTTTACAGAAGGAGCATATTCTGAACAGAAGTCTGAACAAAAGTATACTGGGTAGGAGCTGGCAGCTTCTGGTTTACACAGCTCTTCAACTGTGTATTTTCAGCCCTACTGTAGCCTTTTGTATAGAAAGGCAGCTGGGACTGGGGCTGGTAGCAAAGGATTGAGAAGCTGATGGGCGGTAGGAATCACAAAGTGTGAGAAGGGAGTGGCCCTCTGCAGGCTGTGATACAGGAGCTATAGGGTCAGAAAGTTCAGCTGCTACTGTGAAACATCATGATTACAGCCCTGTACTTAGAAAAGGAGGGAGCACCACAGGGCAGAGCTTTGGCACACAGATGAGAGTCGGGGAAGAGGCTGTGCTGCCCAGAACTTTGGCATAGGTAACTCCCAAAGGGAGATTCAGATCTGATGCCTTTAATTATGTTGGTAGAACTGTTAGAGAGGCACTGACTGGCACAGGTCCTGTATGTACTGAGCTTGCTTCAAAGTTTACCCTCTCTCATACATGTGAAAACAACACAGTGACAAGGAGAGCCCTTCTGTTCCCCTTCACAAGTGCTTCTCTGCTGCAACAATAGGTGCATTGTTCAGATCCAGCAAACTGTGCATCTTTCCCCTCCTCCTACCTGTCAGATGTGCCGCTTTGCCGCTACCAGTTAAGTTAGAATAGACCAGACCAGGTTGGAAGAGACCTTCAAGATCATCGCGTCCAGCCCTTCAACCAATCCAACCCACCTAAACAACTAACCCATGGCACCAAGCACCCCATCAAGTCTCCTCCTGAACAAGTTCTGCAACTCTGTACTGGTTTGTGGGCTGTGTGACAACCTGATCTAGTCTCATCTGTTACTGAACAGCTTTGGCTGCTGTTGCACTTGGTTTGTGTGGCTGGTGTGGTGACAGGCTATTGTGGTGGTGATCTGAAATGGAAATTCTAGATGGTTGCAGTGTGCAGGCTTACTCTGTTGACTTTTCACCAGGAACCTTAGCTTCCTCAATGATAATATTGTTTGGTTGGTTCTCACTGTTAATTTGAAGAACCTCACAGGATTTGTTTTCAAGCTTGTATCTGAAGCTGTTTGTATTATAATTGTCATTAGTGGCCTAATTATGATTTTTACTTTAGATTTGGTCTCTCTTGCTGTGTTTTTCTTTTTCTTTGAGCAAAGGAATAATGTCCAGTTTTTGAGTTGAGTGCTGGCTGTTGGTGTGATTGTTTTATGTTCAGCTGGTTTTTTAGTTGTTGCTGTGGGTCCCCTCTCTGCCCCCTCTCTGCCCCCTCTCTGCCCCCTCTCTGCCCCCTCTCTGCCCCCTCTCTGCCCCCTCTCTGCCCCCTCTCTGCCCCCTCTCTGCCCCCTCTCTGCCCCCTCTCTGCCCCCTCTCTGCCCCCTCTCTGCCCCCTCTCTGCCCCCTCTCTGCCCCCTCTCTGCCCCCTCTCTGCCCCCTCTCTGCCCCCTCTCTGCCCCCTCTCTGCCCCCCTCTCTGCCCCCTCTCTGCCCCCTCTCTGCCCCCTCTCTGCCCCCTCTCTGCCCCCTCTCTGCCCCCTCTCTGCCCCCTCTCTTCCCCCTCTCTTCCCCCTCTCTTCCCCCTCTCTTCCCCCTCTCTTCCCCCTCTCTTCCCCCTCTCTTCCCCCTCTCTTCCCCCTCTCTTCCCCCTCTCTTCCCCCTCTCTTCCCCCTCTCTTCCCCCTCTCTTCCCCCTCTCTTCCCCCTCTCTTCCCCCTCTCTTCCCCCTCTCTTCCCCCTCTCTTCCCCCTCTCTTCCCCCTCTCTTCCCCCTCTCTTCCCCCTCTCTTCCCCCTCTCTTCCCCCTCTCTTCCCCCTCTCTTCCCCCTCTCTTCCCCCTCTCTTCCCCCCTCTCTTCCCCCTCTCTTCCCCCTCTCTTCCCCCTCTCTTCCCCCTCTCTTCCCCCTCTCTTCCCCCTCTCTTCCCCCTCTCTTCCCCCTCTCTTCCCCCTCTCTTCCCCCTCTCTTCCCCCTCTCTTCCCCCTCTCTTCCCCCTCTCTTCCCCCTCTCTTCCCCCTCTCTTCCCCCTCTCTTCCCCCTCTCTTCCCCCTCTCTTCCCCCTCTCTTCCCCCTCTCTTCCCCCTCTCTTCCCCCTCTCTTCCCCCTCTCTTCCCCCTCTCTTCCCCCTCTCTTCCCCCTCTCTTCCCCCTCTCTTCCCCCTCTCTTCCCCCTCTCTTCCCCCTCTCTTCCCCCTCTCTTCCCCCTCTCTTCCCCCCTCTCTTCCCCCTCTCTTCCCCCTCTCTTCCCCCTCTCTTCCCCCTCTCTTCCCCCTCTCTTCCCCCTCTCTTCCCCCTCTCTTCCCCCTCTCTTCCCCCTCTCTTCCCCCTCTCTTCCCCCTCTCTTCCCCCTCTCTTCCCCCTCTCTTCCCCCTCTCTTCCCCCTCTCTTCCCCCTCTCTTCCCCCTCTCTTCCCCCTCTCTTCCCCCTCTCTTCCCCCTCTCTTCCCCCTCTCTTCCCCCTCTCTTCCCCCTCTCTTCCCCCTCTCTTCCCCCTCTCTTCCCCCTCTCTTCCCCCTCTCTTCCCCCTCTCTTCCCCCTCTCTTCCCCCTCTCTTCCCCCTCTCTTCCCCCTCTCTTCCCCCTCTCTTCCCCCTCTCTTCCCCCTCTCTTCCCCCTCTCTTCCCCCTCTCTTCCCCCTCTCTTCCCCCTCTCTTCCCCCTCTCTTCCCCCTCTCTTCCCCCTCTCTTCCCCCTCTCTTCCCCCTCTCTTCCCCCTCTCTTCCACCGCCCCCCCACCTGGATGCGGATGGAAAACAGAGAGCAACCACATCCTACCATCCCCCCTCAACCCCTCTCTTCCTCCACTCTATCCCCCTCTCTTCCCCATCTCGATCCTCCCTCTCTTCCCCCCTCTCTTACCCCCTCTCTTCCCCCTCACTTCCCCCCTCTCTTCCCCCTCTCTTCCCCCTCCTCTCTCCCCCTCTCTTCCCCTCTCCCTCTTCCCCCTCTCTTCCCCCTCTCTTCCCCCTCTCTTCCCCCTCTCTTCCCCCTCTCTTCCCCCTCTCTTCCCCCTCTCTTCCCCCTCTCTTCCCCCTCTCTTCCCCCTCTCTTCCCCCTCTCTTCCCCCTCTCTTCCCCCTCTCTTCCCCCTCTCTTCCCCCTCTCTTCCCCCTCTCTTCCCCCTCTCTTCCCCCTCTCTTCCCCCTCTCTTCCCCCTCTCTTCCCCCTCTCTTCCCCCTCTCTTCCCCCTCTCTTCCCCCTCTCTTCCCCCTCTCTTCCCCCTCTCTTCCCCCTCTCTTCCCCCTCTCTTCCCCCTCTCTTCCCCCTCTCTTCCCCCTCTCTTCCCCCTCTCTTCCCCTTCCCTTTTTCCTTTTCCCCTTTCCTGTTTTGATGCAGTTCAGCAGCTCATGGGACTGGCATGTGACAGCAGAGAGCAGGAAGCCAAGAGGCACCCAGCACAGAAATCCAGCCCAGATCTTCCAAGAATGAATTGGTGATAAGACAAAGGAGTGATTTCCAGGAAGGTGTTTATAGACCTGATTTGGTAAAGGGTGGATCAGCACATGTGAGACCTGGTATATAAGAACTAGTAGGATCTTTTCCTTGAAAGGAAAAGGGCAATGTTGAGAGTTTTCCTTAAAACTTGAACTATTGGGAAAGCTAAAGAGGTAAGAGTAAAGCCCAGTGTGGCTGTGTCCCAGGCTGAGCAGGCATGCTGGAGTCACAGGCTACCTGCTAAAGGGAAAATTGAGCTTCTACCCTCTAGGAGCAGCTGCAGGCTTGTTTGCCTGGTGCAGAGAAACAGGAGGCATACAATTTAATGAAGATCAGAGCTTGAAGCCTCTAAACCAGTTGATGTTGTGCTTACTGGTAGTGGGTCTTCGGGGTCAGCATGCATTGCAGAGGAGAACACATTTGGCTCACTGTGATGAGAGGCCTTGTATGAACAAAGTTGAGCTCTGGCAAGTTTAGTCCTGTGTCAGAGGTGGCCTGTGCCATGTGGGTGTTAGGAAGGTTTAACCTTCCCAATGGTCTCTTAGTTTCCTCCAAAGCTCATTCAGTCCTTGATTCACTGTCTGGGACAGTACAACTTGTGATGCTTTTCAATCCATGTAACCAATCCTTGAATGTTCTTCTTCCTGATAGTGCCCTGAACCAGCAGGGCACATCTGTAATCTCTGGGTGACTCTTATCCCAGTTCCCTGTGATGTTCCAGTGCCAAGAGTGAAGGCAGCACAGACCACAGAGTCACAGAATGTTATGGGTTGAAAGGGACCTTGAAAGATCCTCTAGTCCAATCCCCTGCCAGAGCAGGATCACCCACACAGGAATGCATCCAGGCAGGTTTTGAATGTCTCCAGAGAAGGAGACACCATAAGTCCTCTGAGCAGCCCATTCCAGTGTTCTGTCACCCTCACAATGAAATAATTTTTTCTTATGTTTACCTGGAACCTCCTATGATGCCTCTTGCTAGTCCTAACCCAGACCATTCCAGGTCCCAATGGAGGGCACTGTTTGATGCAGGAGAATTTTGACCAGGTGTGATTGAAAGCTACTTGTTTGTAAGCTGAACAGGGTGTCTGAGTCTGTCAGAGAGCTGTTTGAAATATGAGTGTTCATCCTGTCTCTAAAATCCACCAGGTGAATGAAAGAGGTGGGATTTTGTGGAGGGTTTTGTGGCTGGATGGAACAAGCATATTTTTAGCCCAACTACCAGGTGTGGCACCTGAAATGTATTTGTTCTGTGATCTTGGTCCTAGCCAGTCAGTGGGTCTTCCAGAATGAATCCACTGGCATTCCAGAAGCAAGGACACATGACAGAGGAAGTGTGCAGAAGGCACAAGGAATTTTTTGCTAGAAAGCATCCCAGGCAGCATGCATGAACTCATCACACCTGGGTTATGGGGCTCCTGGGTTGTTCTGCTCTGCATGCTGACATGCTTGGATGTGGCTTATGGGCAGCATAGTTCTTGCCTTTCTTAGCCTTTGCTTTCCATACCTGTGGAGTAACATAGCCCTTCCAAGGACTGTGAAGACAATGAGCACTTCAGAATCCTTCTGTAGGGCAGCAGTTGACTAGTGGTACTGCATTGCTGCTGTTCAGACATCAGTGAGGCAAACCTGGTATCCTCTCCAGTCCATTACCCTGGGACATGCCCTGTGAGAGGCTGAGAGCCCTGGAGCTCTTTAGTCTGGAGAGGAGAAGACTGAGAGGGGATTTAATAGATGTTTATAAATATCTGAGGGCTGGGGGTCAAGAGGGAGGGGACAGGCTCTGCTCAGTTGCACCCTGGGATAGGACAAGGGGTTATGGAGATAACCTACAGCGCAGGAGGTTCCACCTCAACATGAGGAGGAACTTCTTCACTGTGAGGGTCACAGAGCACTGGAACAGGCTCCCCTTCTCTGAAGACTTTCACGGCTCATCTGGATGCATTTCTGTGCAACCTGTGCTAGATTCTGTGGTCTGCTCTGGCAGAGGGGTTGGACTCAATGACCTTGGGAAGTCCCTTCCAACCCCTAACATCCTGTGATCCTGTGACAGCTAGTCATGGTGGTGCTAATTGATTCCTATTGATTTAATCACAGAAAACATCCATTTGGAAGAGTCGACAAAGACCATCCAGCCCAACCCTCAACCTGGCACTGAAGGGTCAACACTAAACCATGTACCCAAGTGCCTGGTCCACAGCTGCTTAAACACCTCCAGGGCTGGTGACTCCACCACTGCCCTGGGCAGGCCATTCCCATGTTTGATAGCCCTTTAAGGAAACAGTAGATACAGTGGGCTCGATTTGACTATAATCCTTATTTCCAGGTTTTGCATACTTCTCCCTCCTCTCAGAGCACTGAGGGCAGTGGCTCTATAAGAGGCTGTATTGGTGTAGTGTGAATAACCACTTTGGGTGGGATTATTTTGTGCTGCTGGTCTGTATTTGTTTGGTTAGCAGTGTTCTAGTACTGTTAGCCCTTTCCTATCTCCAGGCAGATGGTACAGCCTGCAAAAGAGATTGGAAATTGCTGTTCTGAGCAAGGATGAGGGCACTTGGCATTTATCTTTCTTGGGTGTTTTCTCAGGCCTTCTGTCTATTGGAGGCTCTTTTGTGTGCTTTGTCACTAGTGGTTCACTACAGCAAACACAGGCTTAAACCAGGAAATAGCAAAACTGAAGCTATTACTAAACAAATAGGAGACTGAGGCTTGACCTCATTAATGTTCATAAATATGTAACAGGTGAGTGCCAAGAGGATGGAGCCAGGCTGTGCTTGATGATGCCCAATGACAGGACAAGGGGCAATGGGTGGAAGTTGAGGCATAGGAAGTTCCATGGAAACATGAGGAAGAATTTTTTTTCACTGTGAGGGTGACACTGGAGCAGGCTGCCCAGGGGGTAGTGGAGTCTCCTTCTCTGGAGATATTCAAAACCCACCTGGATGCATCCCTGTGTGATCTGGTATAGGTGATCCTGCTCTGGCAGGGGGGTTGGACTAGGTGATTTTTCGAGGTCCCTTTCAGCCCTTAACATTCTGTGTTTCTGTGAAATCTTGCTTTTGCCACAAACAGGGTGAGTATGCAGAGCCTTGAGAGCAGGCAAGAGCTGAGTTTGAGTGTAGCTCTTTTTCTGGTGTCTGAGAGGGCTTCCCCTGGGAAGGTCCAGGGGAAGAGGGAAATATGCAGTGCTTGGTAACCACCTGGTGATTGAAATGTAGCCACAAACACTGAAATACAAAAGTGGGGAAAAGTAGTTGTTATAGGTTCCTCTTGTGGTTGCAGGACTCACAAATGTGCTGAGTGTACTTTGGCTCCCACTTTATAGAAAGAAGAGTGTGCTCCTAAGCACCAAACCAGCTATTTCTCTCTCATCTGAGTATGACATTGAAGGTCTGTGCCCCTGTCAGTGCCACTTGCCAGTGTGCAAAACCTGTGCTGCTACAGCTGCTTCTTGCTGTCCTGCAGAATTAGCTATGGAGTCCTCATGTCCTCACTGAAGTGCATGCCGCCACTGCAGGAGCTCCTCAGCTGGACATGTGGGCTGTTGGCACAGTAGAGGCCAGAGCTGTGGGGGTTTCTTCTTGAAGTCCTTAAAAGCCGAGCTTTTTATTCAGGAGCAGTTGCTGAGCCCCATCACATCACTTCAGTGTTCAGGATACACGCTGCCAGCACTTCCTTTCCCTCAACCTTGATGTTTTTCTAGGTTCTAGTGGTCACAGGCTGAGCCTTGGCTTGGGAGTGGCTTCGTTAGGAAAGTGTCATAAAGTGGCTGAGCCTGATTAATATCTCACTCATTAGGAGTGGGCAGGTTTCTGTCTTGTTTGTCTAGCTGGAAAATACATTGGTTCAACTCATTAACCCCGCAAAGATTTGTGGTAGGTTTCGACAGCCTGGCTTTCTGTCATTTTTAATGGGCAAAACTGAATTACCAGGTGATCAGATCAGCACCAGATAAGGTAGAAGATAAGGAGTGGGATGCATGTAGAGATGGGAACATACAGGCATGAGGCATGAGGACAGGGAAAGCCAGACCTCCACTTTGATGGAGGTGAGGATTCATTATGCTCAAGTCTGTTGTAAAACCTTGGCTTGAATGTCCTCACGGTTGGGACTGCAGTAGCAGAGACCTCCCTTATGGCCTGGTTGCAAGGGGTAGTTTGCTTTTATTTCTTAGTTGCTGGGTGGGAAAGATGATTTTCTCCTGGGTTGTGTAATTAGTTGAACTCTTACTGGGCACCATGGGGGCTGAGCTGTGGGGTGGTGGCATTGTGATTCCGTGTCACACCTCTGTGTATTCCCTCTCTCTTCTGCTCAGCTTGGCATTGCTGTGGGCTTTCTGCTGCCTCCAGTTCTGGTCCCTAATGTGAACGATGTGGAGAAGCTGGCCTACCACATCAGTATCATGTTCTTCATGACTGCAGGCGTGGCAACAGCCCTATTCATCCTTGTCGTCATAGGTAAGGCAGTGGAAACGTGCATGTGAAACCAGGTGGGTCTGAGAAGATCAGCCTGTGGGTGTGAGGGACCTGTGTGCTGGAAAATGGGTCCGGGAGGTTATCTGGGGAAGTGTCCTACCACACAGCTGACAGGGTAATGAGAATGTGAGAGAGAAAATAGACTCTTAGAGGCATACCCTATCTGCCCTGAAAGACACCCAACAGGCAGATGGAGCTCATGATACGGAGAACTCCCTGTTCTCCCTCCACCTGACTCCACATGGTAGCTTAGGATGGTGTGGAATGGCAACAAGTTCCTCCCTGGTGCAGGTGTGTCTCCCCAGTAACTACTCCACCTTCCCAGGTGCCCTTGCAGGACAGGTACAGTGTTCTGCAAGGGGAAGCAAATGATGATAAGGATGATGGTTGATAAGGATGATGGTTGATAAGGATGATGGTTGATAAGGATGATGGTTGATAAGGATGATGGTTGATAAGGATGATGGTTGATAAGGATGACAATTCACTCAGTTTGGAAGTGTGGCCAAGGTTTAGCCCATCTACACCCCACCTCAAAACACTTGAATAAAGAAGGGTCATTGTCATAGGTGACTCACTTCTGAAGCAAGCAAAAGGTCTGGTATGTAAACTGGAACCATTTCTTAAGGAAGTCTGCTGCCTCCCTGAGGCCTGGGTTAATGATGTAGGGAGAAAACTTCCTTCCCTAGTATGGCCCTCAGCTTACCATCTACTATGGGCAGTGATGAAGTAGCAACAAGAAGTTCAAGGTCAATAATGAAGAGAGACTTCAGTGCCTTGGGATTACTAGTTAAGGGGTTGGGAACACAGATAGTGCTCTTTTCTGTCCCTCCAGTTGTGGGGAGTAATGAGGGAATAAACAAGAATAGCCAGCAGATCAATGCCTGGCTCTGAGCCTGGTGTCACCCAGCAGGACTTCATGTGCTTTAATCATGGGCTGATTTAAAGGACACCTGGCAACCAGCAGGATACACTCATTGCACAGGAGCTAGCAGAGCTCATTGAAAGAGCTTTAAACTGGATTTGAAGTGGGAAGGGCAGAAAACCAGACTTGCTAGAAATATGCTTGAAGGCAGCACATAGAGAGAGAGATTGGCCATTGGAATGGGCTACCCAGGGACGTGGTGGAGTCGCCCCCACTGGAGGTGCTTAGGAGGAGACTTGATGGGGTGCTTGGTGCCATGGTTTAGTTGATTAGATGGTGTTGGATGATGGGTTGGATGTGATGATCTCAAAGGTCTCTTCCAACCTGGTTTATTCTATTCTATTTTACACCAATATTTGAAGGATGGTGTGCCAGTGAGGTCTCTCAGTCTCATGTTATCAGTGGAGATAAGGAATGGAGTCCCACAGCAGCAGAGATGTGAGGATTATTGGTGACTTAGTAACCATAGGAGCACCTGAGAACAGTCAGAGAGGAATTAGGACTTTTCCCTGCTAAAAGGTGGCAGGACCATTAGACCAGCTGAACTGTATTTACATTAATATATAGTGTAACACAGCATGGGAGACAAAGAGGAGGAGGTGGAAGCCATTGAGCATCAGGACCACTATGATATAGTGGCCATCACAGAAATGTGGGAGGTGTCTCATCTGACTGGAGTGCTGCAGTTAATGGCTACAGGAGGGAAGGGATGGGTAAGGAAGGAGAGGCAGTGAGGTGGCCCTGTGTGTCAGGGAGTGTTTTTTATTGTCTTGAGTTTAATGATGGTGATAATAGAGCTGAATGTTTATGGGTTAGAAGTAGGGAGAAGGCCAACAAGGCAGATGTTGTGGTGGGAATCTCTTATAGACTGCCCAACCAGGATAAAGAAACTGATACAATATTATTTAGGCATCTGGGAGAAGTTCCAGGATTGCTAGCCCTTCTTTTTGTGGGGGACTTCAACTTTCCTGATGTCTGCTGGAAATATAACAGAGCAGAGAGAGAGTGAGCAGTCCTGGAGGTTCCTAGAGAACTTCCTGACACAGCTAGTGAGGGAGCCCAGATCCAGAGGAGGACTTGTGAGTGACGTGAAGATTGGTGGCTGCCTAGGGCACAATGATCACAGAGTGGTGGAGTTCTTGATTGCTGGAGAAGTAAAGAGGGGGGCCAGAAGAATTGCCACCTTGGACTTCTGGAGGGCAAACTCTGGCCTTTTTCAGAGAGTGCTTGACAAAGTCCCTTGGGAGGCAGTCCAGGAAGGCTGGGCATTTTTCAAGAAGGAAGTCTTAGAGGTGCAGGACCTGTCAGTCTGACCTCAGAGCCGGGGAAGGTGAAGAAGCAGATCATCTTGAGTGCCATTATGCAGCATATGCAGAGCAACCAGGTGATGAAGCCCAGACAGCCTAGGTTCATGAAGGGCAGGTCCTGCTTTATGAACCTGATCTCCTTCTATGACAAGGTGACCCGCGTAGTGGATGAGGGAAAGGCATCCCACAGCATCTTCCCAGAGATACTGGCTGCTGATAGCTTGAACAGGTGAGCCCTTGGATAAAACACTGGCTGGATGGCCGGGCTGAAAGAGTGGTAGTGAATGGAGCTCAGTTGGTGGTCAGCTAGGAATGGTGTCCCTCAGGAGCTCAGTATTGGGGCCAGTTCTCTTTAATGTCTTTATCAGTGATCTAGATGAGGGGGTAGAGTGCACCCTCAGTAAGTTTGCAGATGAAACTAAGTTGGGTGGGACTGTTGATCTTCTTGAGGGTAGGAAGGCTCTGCAGAGGAACCTGGACAGGCTGGATCAATGGGCCTAGGCCATTGATCTCTTGTATGAGATTCAACAAGGCCAAGTTCTGGGTCCTGCACTTTGGTCACAACAACTCCATGCAATGCTACAGTCTTGAGGAAGGGTGGCTGGAAAGCTGCCCAGTAGAGAAAAAGTGGGAGGTCTCACTTGACTGCCAGCTATATATGAACCAGCAGTGTGCCCAGGTGGCCAAGAAGGCCAACAGTGTGCTGGCCTGTATCAGGAACAGTGTGACAAGCAGGACCAGGGAAGTGATTGTCCCCCTGTACTCAGCACTGGTGAGGCTGCACCTTAATTACTGCTTGCTGTTTTGGGCCTCTCACTCCAGAAGTGTGCCCAGAGAAGGGCAATGAAGCTGGTGAAGGGTCTGGAGAGCAAGTCTTACGAGGGAGCAGCTGAGGGAGCTGATGTTTAGGCTGGAGAAAAGGAGGCTGTGGGGAGACCTTATTGCTCTCTATGATTACCTGAAAGGAGATTGTAGCAAGATAGGTTTTGGTCTCTTCTCCCTAGTAACAAGGTCAAGGTGGGACAAGAGGAAATGACCTCAAGTTACACCAATGGAGGTTTAGATTAGAATGGCGGTGTTAGGTAATGTTTGGACTTGATTTTTTCCCACTGAAATGATTCTGCGATTCCATATTTTGCTGATTCAAACCCTTGATGGACAGCATACGAAGAACAGAGCACAAGAGGTTGTGAGTGAGCTTGCTGAATTATTAATTTCCTCCTTTGACTGCTCACATAATAAAATCCTGGTCCAAGTCCTTTAAAAGCCAACAGAAATCTTCCAACCTTCATAGTTGTCTGCAAACAGGGTGCTGGAACCTTGGGTTATGTCTTAGACTTGACTACCTCTTAAATGTAGGGAGAAAGAGGTAGGTTATATAGCATCACAGGAAGAGAAAGCTGTTCCTAGGAGAAATAAAGGGTAACCAGTTGTGAGTAGAGAGAAGGAAACACTAAGGGCAGTAGCAGGACACCAGAGGTGTCATTCTCAACCTGTGAAGTGTAATGCAGAGCTTTAGCTTAAAAGACTGGCATGCTCACCAAAGAGCAGAGCTTGCCTCCATGTGATTTCATATTTTTATTGTTTTCATAGACTCCTCTTGCCAGCTTGTTTATGTTGCCTGGTGGCTGAATCAAATGCAGGCTTTAAAGAGTTTTGAGCAGGGAACAGACTGGGTACAAAGATGGTTGTCTGGCACTTGGTGTGGCAGTGCTGCCTGCAACCAGAATTTCTGTATGCACCTTTACTGCTAGTTAGGCTTGGTCAGCCTCAGAAGTGCAGGCCTGAAATAAAACCTGGCATAAATCATTGCTTCCTAACCACTGGACACTGCAGGACACCTTTGCCTGCTGCCTTTTCCCATTCTACTTTTGCATTTGTAATTCCATGCAACACTTCTGCAGCTGGATGGCCATCCTCACGGAGATAAAGGTAGCTGAAGTCCTGAGAACTCTTCTGTTGCTGCCAGGCACTGCCCACAGAAAAAGCTAGCTGAAGACAAGGTGTTTCCCCAGTGGCAGGAGTTATTGTTGGAGAGGCCTGGTTCTTCCCTGTTCCTGATTAAGTTCATGCATGGAGATGAAAGCTCAAGGACAATGGTGTGTTTTGTACGTGTGGTTTTACTAGTGCCTCTGCTGTCCCTCAAATGGCTCTACCCGCAGTGTGTGCTCAGCCTCCCTGATTGTACTGACAAGTCTACTCTGTGTCTGGTTTCAGTCTTCAAGGAGAAGCCCCTGCACCCTCCGAGCCGAGCCCAGGCCTTAATCCAGTCAAGACCAGCAGAGGAGTATTCCTACACGCGATCAATCTTCCACCTGCTCCGCAATACCAACTTTTTGCTGCTTACAGTCACTTATGGTAAGGTCTGGCCTTTCTTCTGTGCAGTTGTCACTGCTAGACATGCTTAGTTTCTCCCTCCCTCTCCATGTTCTGCCAGGGCAGTAACTGGCTTGAATCACAAAACACATCTGGTTGGAAGAGACCTCAGTGGTCATCCAGTCCAACCCTTGACCCAGCACTGAAAGGTCAACACTAAACCATGTCCCTAAGTGGCAGGTCCACACAGCACTTGAATGCCTCCAGGGATGGTGACTCCACCACTGCCCTGGGCAGACCATTCCAGTGTTTGATAACCCTTTCAGTGAAGAAATATTTCCTAGTATCCAGCCTGAAGTTCCCCTGGTGCAGCTTGAAACCATTGCCTCTAGTCCTGTCACTTCTCACCAAGGAGAAGAGGCTGCATCCCCCTTGCTCCAGTCTCCCTTTGGGTAGTTGCTGCCACAGACCAGGAGACCTTCCAGTGCTGTCATTTCAGAATCACAGAATCAAGAATCAGCCAGGTTGGAAGAGGCCTCTAAGATCATCAAGTCCAACTGATCACCCAACCCTAATTACTCAACTAGACCAAGGCACTAAGTGCCTCCTCCAGCCTCTTCTCACAGATCCTTCTTTTTAAACACCTCCAGGGACATCGACCCCACCACCTCCCTGGGCAGCCCATTCCAATGGGCAATCTCTCTTTCTGTGGAGAACTTCTTTCTAAGATCAAGCCTAAACTTCCCCCTGCACAGCTTGAGACTGTGTCCTCTTGTTCTGTTGCTGGTTGCTTGGGAGAAGAGACCAACCCCCACCTGGCTACAAGCTCCCCTTCAGGTAGTTGTAGACAGCAATAAGGTCTCTCTTGAGCCTTCTCTTCTCCTAGGGCTTATGCTCCAGACCCCTTACCAGCTTTGTTGCCCTTCTCTGGACACATTTGAGCATCTCATCATCTTTCTTGAACTGAGGGCCCCAGAACTGGGTCTCTTTCCAGCAGAGGTCAGAAGCAAATACCAAGGGAAGAGGAAAAGCAGTGTAAGCACAGGAAGGACCACATGCCCTCACTACTGTTTTCCCAGTCTTTGACTGTTTTCTGTTTGGGGAATTTTGTTATCCTGTTGTCTTTTGTATCTGGTCAGTTAGTTACTTGCAATGAACTAACCCAAGTGCTTATCTAAGAAGTACCCAGAACTGTGTGTCAGTGCAAGTCACAACACTGAGTGAAAGTCATTTCCCAAGGCAAGGGTATGGCTGCCAGGCATCCCAGTGGAGGTCATGTGGAGCATACAGATGTGCAGGCTGCCTCAGCTGCCTTGGCAGTCCTGCTGAAGCAAACAGATTGGAGAATATTGTCTTTTGCCATCTGTCCTTGCACACTGGCCTTGCTGCTTGCTTCCCTTCAGCAGCCTTGGCCTCCTTCTCTGAGGGACAGGGTGATGTGCTCAGTCTGTTCCTGATGCTGAATTGTCACATGGAAAAGTAGGTTTCTCTTCAGCACAAAGGCCATTGTGAACTGTGCCTGGCTGCATGATAGGATATACAGTTGCCAGGTAGTCTGCAGGGAGTTCTGACCTTGCTTCCTATCAGCTTGCTGTGGAAGCTCCTCATGGAGGAAAGGTAAATAGGACTGGAAATTCTGCCAGCAGTTGTGCCTAAAGGAGCTGGTGGATGAGTAGCAATGTTGCAGAGAGTGAGATGGTGGCTTTGTACCTGCTGAGGGTACAACTCTCACTATAGTAGTCTTCTAGAAATGCCCCTCTCAGATCACCCTTAAGCTCTGCTGATTTGCATTGCAGCCACTGGGTTGTTTTGTCTTGTTTTTTTATAGTACATGATCTCCTTTCAGAAAGTGGAGATAGAAAAAGCTCTCAGGCCAACTGTATTTAGAAGTCAGATTGTGTCATCTGCTCAGTTTGCACTTAGCCTTCAGGAAAAAGAAAGGGGAAAGCATTTGTTCTAATAGGCATAAACAAGTGCTAGAGGAGGGAGAAGGTCTCTCAGTATGAAGAACATTAGAATCTGACCACTCTGTGATAATTCACTCCGAGCAGTCACAAACAACACAGAATAAATGTTCAGTGGCTCACAATTCAGTCTGTCCTCCTGATGGTCTGTTCCTCTCTGTGTCAGACTCATGTCAATCTCCAGCTTGACTTGAGACAGTGACTGATACTCAGAGGAGGAACTATGCAGTGAAACTTTTTTTTTCTAAGCTAGTCTGGCTTTAGAACAGGGACAGTTTTTCCTACTCAAGTCAAAAGTTATGTTGACCAAGACTTAAGACATCTGCAGCCACATGAGCACAACTGAGTCATCCTCCCTAGCTGACACAAAGATACCTGGCAGCCTCTCTTAGCTTTAGTATTAGTGCAGTGTGTGTCAGGGGAGAGAGGGGGAAGCATGCTGCTTACTTATCTCCCCTGGCTCTACCCTTACAGGGTGCCAGGTCAGAACAGGTCTGCAGACCTTTAAAGTCTTGGTATTACAAGCAGCTGCCAAGTCCTTCACTGTGGTAAGACTTGCAGCCCTGGAACCGTCGGTGGCATGGTGACTGTGTTAGTGCCACCCTCAGGCAGCCATTTCCCAAAGCCTGCTGATGTTGCTTCCATAAAGCTAAGGCATAACCTGGAGTGGGCATTCAGAAATTTGAGTTTACTGGGTTGGGCTCTGCTCTGGAGAGCATGTTGCTACTGGGAGGCAGTGGGTGGGAAAAGGGTGGGAAATGGGAAAGATGAGACCAAAGCATCAGCATTTGGAAAGGTGATGGGACAGCGAGGAGGTGGCAGGGCAGTGAGATCTGCATAAGAAACCATTGTCCTGGAGGATGATGAGGGTCAAGAACAGGGAGACCAATAGCCTGGCATGTAGGAAATGGACTGTTTAGATATAGAAGACTTGGGTTCTAGTCTGATGCTTAATAAAAATTATTTCTGGATCCACAGGGGATAGACTTCCTCTTTCTGGTCACTGTAAGAGGAGACACTGTCAAGTGTCAAAAATGTTCTTCTGCAGCATATTATAAGCAAACCATGGTAACTAGCTAATGAATGAGGAGGTGCTGGAATTTTAGCTGTCCTGCTTCCAGCTACTACCAGTTCTGGTTTTCCTCATCTGTATGGGCAAATGAGCACCGTCCCATTGGAAATAATACTCTTAGCCTCTTTTATGGACATTCAAACAGCTATAATTCACACTGAAATTTCACAGAGCAGCTGTGACCTGTGAAATGCCTACAACTTTTGCAAGTCCTCACAAATGCAAGTTTGGCACATTGTCTTGATTCTTAGAATATTTTGCCTGACTCGGTGCCAAGTGTTGCTGCCAACTCTGCATAGCTTTCTGCCCAGGGAGCAGGGGCCCTTCTCTCACTTGGAAATTGCATGCATCACAGAACTGCTGTGAAGTTGGTGTACTGACAGCATCAGCTACCAGAGCTGTGTCTTTCTGTCTCCACAAGGCTGCTGCTCTCCTGGCTGGGTGAGAAATAGAGGTGCAGAAATGACTGGTCTATTTTTATGCCCATCTTTGAAGTGAAGCAGTAGTGGGTAGAGTTGGTGCTGATCTGCCACACTTCCATGCCCTTGGCACTGCAGTTTGTGGAGTGTCCTGGTGAGCAGGCTGATCCAGAGAGGGAAATGGGATGCAGCTGAATTATGCTCCTGTGTCCTGTTTTGCCATAGCTGTTTGCAAAGGGTAAATTTTTGAGGCTGGAGGGTACCTCCTTGCTGTGGCATCTCCACTTGCTCTCCCCCATCTCTGGCTGCTGCCCCTGCTGGAATTTCCAGCCTTTCTGAGTGACTTTTGTAAAGGACTGGGTGGATTCCTCCTGCCTAAAGAGCATTATATCACTCATCTTACTGGTCTCTCCTGACACACGTTTGGAGCAGAGAGCATTATCACAGGCAGTTGACTTATCTGGGATCACTTGCGTAAGATTCTTCATCTGCTCTCTGTGCTGTGAGGCTGTGGAGTGAGCTCTGCTTGGTGTCAGAGATGGCATGTGAAGACAGGGGGATGTGTCCACCAGCTGCTAATCTTGTGGCTGTTCAGGATGCTTCCTGAGCTGTGTAGGGCAATGGGTATCCAGTGTCCCAGTGGAAGAGTGGGCTAGGCACAGGATCGCTCAGTCCTTCAGGGTCAGGGTTGCTGGAGGACTTCAGGGTTAGTGGAGCTGAGGGTTTTGTTGCCTGTGTCATAGCTCTGCCTTATGGACTGCACTTCTGTGTCCTGCATTGCAATGTTTCTGCTTTTAGCTGAGGCTGAAAGAGGAAAAGTAGGAAATGGGAGCTTGACATGTATCTGTTCTGTCAGGTTTTCACATATCCAAGCTAGAGTTTAAACCCATGCCTCTTTATGGAGCCTATAGGTGTGAGCTGCAAAGCTGAAATCTGTGTTCCTATCCTTACTCCCACTGAAGCCTTGAAGACTTCAAATGTAAATGACTTCCTGAGAAGAAAGTTGTGCTGACTTGCTGGGGAGGGTTTCTCAGTACGACCCAAGGTCAGAATGTGGCCACTGTGGTACTACTGGTCCAGCATCTATGTAGATGTTTTTGTCTACTATAAGGAGAGCTCTTGGGTTTTGTGCCTTTTGGGAAGGTGTTTAACTCAACCAGAGTTGCATGTGAACTGGAGCAGAGTGTCTGAATGGGTCTTGACCAGTATCACCCCAATGGTTTCCATTCTCACCTTGGGTGATACTGAGAAACCTTCAGCAGGTGGCTGATGCCTGTAGCAGTTAATCTAACTTCCCTTTCATAAAGACAATTACTTTCACAGGTTTTTTTAGTCTTTTTGTTTCCCCCCGGCCCCCAGGCTTCAGTGATATCTTTTCAAATACAAGACCTTTCCCTTGCAGACACACACCAGGTGCCTGGGGGAAGTGCTGTGTCTGCTTCACTATCAGCTTTGCTCCTACTTGTCTTCTGGTGTTTCTTGGCTTGGAGAGAATGCTGTTTACTGTCTTTCAGGAGGGGGACTGCTATCAGAGTCTTCACTGGGAAGAAACCACACATGTCAATGGCACTGGGGTTAACTGAATTCCATTGTTAAAGATGTGATGCTGAGGCAGGTGCTTTTTCTGGTATTTTACCTTGGCTGGAGGGAGGAGAAAAATCCAATGCTAAAGATGAATATGGGTGTGAGGAAGGGTTGAGACCGTATGAAGAACTTACAAGACCTTCCTGTACCAGGAATGTGCACAGCCCTACCTCTAGCTGCTCAGGTGAGAGCCATCCTGAAACTGCAAGATGCTTCCTCCTATATGCTGAGATCTGGCTGCCCTGGGTCTGCATTTATTTCAGTACTCCAAGTCTAGCCAGTTCAGCTGTCCTGCAACTCAGCAGCCTTGTTGGGCTTGCTGCTTGGATTCCTCAGATTGCTTCTCCTGCAGATCTCTTTCTCTACATTCCTACCTGGCAGGAGAATAGCAGGCTCTGAATGTGCTGCATTTTTATCCCCTCTCAGGTCTGAATACAGGTTGCTTCTACGCCCTCTCCACTCTGCTGAGCCGCATGGTGATCCATCACTACCCAGTAAGTTTATCCAACCCTCATGGCTCTCTGATGCTTGCTGGTTTCCAGTGCTGGCTGCCAGAAGAGAGTCAGTGAGAAATGCAGGGCCACAGCACTTCTGGCTAGCTTTGGCACAAGTTGGATGGCTGGCAGGAAAGCATTAGTTGCTTCAGTTGTTTACACCGCTCTGTGCAAAAGCTGGTGAGCTCTGGTGAAGACAGCTCCTTTACACCCTAAATGAGAGCATCTTCTGAGAAATTCTTCCAGCCATTGCCTCTGCCCTGTTCCTTACAGTGATTTCTACCAGGGGGCTGGTAGAAATCCAGGATTTGTACCAGGAGGCTGTCCCCACTCATGCTCTGATGACAGAAGGCTAGCCATGCCTCAGTAGCCCAGCTGCTGTAGAGCTTACTGCTGTGGCTGCAAGCTGGAGAGCTCTTCTTCATGGTAGAGTATAGTGGGCCCAATATTTCCTGATTGATCTGGCCCAAATCCTAACACCAGAAAGCAGGCTTCATATGGTTTATGCTGACCCTCCGCTGAGAGGGTCTATTCAAGCTGGTCAGTGCTCACCTTTTTCTCTAGGTTGGCTGAGATTGACATGCCAAACCACTTCTATACATGGGGCATAGTGGGCCTAAAAATGTTCTTGCAGATCATAGGATCATTAAGGCTGGAAAAAACCCGAGACCATCAAGTCCAACCATCAACCCAACACCACCATGCCCACAAAACCATGTCCCAAATGTTTGTATGTCACCAGCAGAGGACATGCATGGGACACTAACTCTGGTGTCTCTTCCCATCTACACTTTGCTTCTTGGTTGTCTGTGACTTGGCTTCTGCATTTGTGTGCAGGGGGAGGAGGTGAATGCTGGCAGGATTGGACTCACCATTGTACTGTCAGGGATGGTCGGGGCCCTGATCTCCGGCATCTGGTTGGACAGAACCAAAACCTACAAGTAAGTCCCTGATTTGCCTCTGTGCTCCTAGTGACTGTACTCTTCCCCTGTACTGTGCAAGGAGCAACTGTGTGCAGTTGCAAGTTGGCAGTCCAGGGACTGCACCATATGGTTCTTCAAATTCCAGTTAGTCTAAGTGAAGTTTGGAGCTGTGTGTTAGCCTGCACTGGGCACATAAAAAGTCTGGCTCTAGTGCTTCCTAGGGAGGCCTAGGGAGAGGATGAAACAGGCCAGCAGTTGCTTTGTTTGGGATGAGGGAGTTCTTGGCACAAGCAGAATCAAGACTGTACCAGACCATTTCTCAGCCCTTACAAATCAGCTTCTGTGCATCTTTGTCTAGCTTAATGAAAGGCACATTGAATCCAGTGCCCAGAGGCATTGTGTCAGGGTGTGTTGCTCTATTTAGGGCAGGCATAAGGGGTATAGGGGTTGTGGGTAGATGATTCTGGGTTTGCTGCCTGATGGGTTGGAAGGCAGATTTGGCCAGCAAACCCTCCCATCTGCAAAGGTACAGCTAAGAGTCTTTGGGTGTCCTGCACCTCCTTGTCCTCAGGAACTTGGATCTCACTGACAGATCTCTACAGGGTACCCCAGGTGATGGAGAATGCCTCTCCTGCTTTATGTTGGGGTCTGTATAACCAGCTCTTCAGTTTCACTGCTGGATTTGAAAACTCTGGATTTGAGAACCTGTTGTCTGACCAGATTGTGTGACAGGGGTCTTTACTGGTGATGTGTTGGTGATGAGATAAAGCCAACTTCAGAGTGAGCTTTTTCTTTTCCTTTTTTTTCCCCAGCATCTTTTCACCTGAGGGAGTCCCACTGCCATTATGCTGCCTGATATACTGTGCCAGAAAAGCACGTTCTCATTGTGGGCAGCTTAGGTGAATCTGTGGACTTGCAGCTTCTGAAGAGGCCTCTGGCCCTAGCTGTCAAGTGCAGAGATAAGAACTTGAGAGGCAATGGGCTTCTCTAACAAGAAGGAATGGCAGCTGAGGATTCCCAGGGTGCTGGGAAAGAGGAGCAGAAAATTAAATCAGACTTGCAGGCTGATTGTTGCCATTTCTAGATCATTGTGTGCCTCATAGTAGTTCTCTTTTGGGAGTCTTGGGATATAGAAACACAGCTGTTATGAACTGTGTTAGCTAACTGTGCAATGTAACTTGTGCCTCTTTCTAGCCCTGGGCTAGTGGTAAGGTAGCTTCAGCTGGTACAGCTAGAGTGGGTGGTCTTCCTGATTCTAAGTGAAGCTAGGGTGCAGCATGAAGGCTGAAGAGCTTTGTGGCTCACCAAGCAGAGCTGGGATTTGAAATGTGGCAGAATGCAAGAGAGGAGGGGGGAAAAAAAAAAAAGATATCCTGGAATTGTTTCACAGCCCCTGTTTGCTTGGAGGGACCGGGCAGGTTGGCAGAGAATGCAGAAAAATAGGATATGCCATCCATGGAATTTATCCTACAGGCTCCAGGGACTAGCATTAGGTGAGGAAAAGCACTGCCAAGATGTTATTCTCCCTTGTAGCCCACGGATTGGATTTCTGTGGAACGAGCGGGTTTAATTTTTCCTCCCTGTGTGCTGAAGAGTCTTTATTTAGCCCCATTTAAAAGTCTATTTAAAAAACCCTCTCAAAATGCCAGCTGTTCTAGGTAGGTACCCTCCCCCTTCCCTCTGCTGCTCAGAGAGTGTTTGGAACAAAATGGTAAGCACATGAAAATCAGAAAGGGAAGATGTCAGGCCCCTTTTTCAGTCAGCTTGGAGAGAGAGAGGGAAGCAAATGAATGGGATCCAGCTGTGATTGAGGGGAGCAAGGGGAGGTTAATAACAGAAGGAACTGCAGAGCTGTACATGGGTGTTTGATCTTTACTGTCCTATCAGCAGTTCCTTGAAAGGCTGAGGCTATGCTAAGTCAGGCTTTCCCCATCTGCCATGCTCTGGCACCAAGTGGCCTTGCGTATTTGCTTTTGTTTGGCAGGCAAGTCCCTGCAGCAGCTCCTGTGCCATTCTTGGTTCTGGAATTGGCAGGTGCAGGTTTGGTCCACACAAATGTCTGAGATATGTTGTGACAAGTGAGCAGTCCCACAACCTGGGCTGCCTCTGGTGGAATGGCCTGTTGAGAACCTCTTGTGAAAGAACTCGTTTTGACAGGAGGAAGAATGGAATGGAACGGAATAGAATAGAATTAACCAGGTTGGAAAAGACCTTCGAGATCATTGAGTCCAACCTATCATCCAACACTATCTAATCAACTAAACCATGGCACCAAGCACACCATCCAGTCTCTTCCTAAATACCTCCAGTGATGGTGACTCCACCACCTCCCTGGGCAGCCCATTCCAATGGCCAATCACTCTTTCTATGAGGCTCCATGTATATCTTTTCAGGTTCCTGGTTTAGAGGAGGAATGGGGTTGTAACACCTGGAGACTGCTGGGTGGATTGATATTTGCAGGGGTGTCTGGAATCAAGAGTTTGGGAACTGGATTGATCAGCACTTCTTTTTGACCATGCTTTGCTTTTAAGTGCAGTATTCACATGGCCTCAGGTCCACATGGTTCCAGACACTGCTCTTTGCTCTCCGCAATACCTCTCTGAAAGATGCAAGATGCCAGAAATAGCCATTTCTCTCCAATGACTAAGCAGAGGACCTTGAGTGGTGTTTTAAACTTTGTTCTGTGTGAGTGCAAAGTGCATTAAAATTTGAAGGAGGAAGGAAAGACTTGGATGTTGGAGAATGGGGTGCTTGGGTCTCTTCTACTGGAAGGTGAATGCTCTCTCAGCCTAGTCTGGCCTACAGTGTGGGTCTTCTTGTTGTAGCCTTTTTCCAAGTTAGTCCTTGTATAGTGAATATGCCTTCACTCTGTCCTGCCATACAGTGTCTTATGTAAATGATTCACCCAGGCTGTTCTTTTTTGTGACCTTCCTACAGGAAGAAAAGTGGCATAAAACGGAGTGATGAAGTATGAGGGATAGTGAAAACCAAATCAATCTTCTCCAGTTCTTCCCTTCTCCAACATCTGACACCTCAGTGCCTTCAGCAATGAGATCAGCTGGGAGTTTAGAGACAGGGCCTTCATTCAGGGTCTTGTGCAGTGCCAAAGCCTGTGGAGGCCGTTTGTAATCCCATTCCACACAGCAGAGCTCTCTGGAGCTGCACAACATCCCACTGCACAGCTAAAGCTGTGGCACTTGACTGCGGCCTTCTCCCTGTCCCTTGTTCATTTGTCGCCTCAGATGACCTTGTGAGACACTGCTGGGCTGGGTTGGGCTGCCTAGGTCACGCCTTTCCCTTACTCTAGGGCTTCCCCTGGAGCTGGATGAACAGCAGGAATTGTGCTCTCCATGTCAGTTGTGTTCCCAGCCGTTGCTGGCCCTGGCTGGCTTTTTTATTTCTTCAAGGTCTCTCTTTTCTCACAGTTCTTTGTGTGAGTTCTTTAATCTACCTCTTCAGAAGGGTAAGGAATGTGGCTTGGAGGGCAGATGAATGTCAGGGTAGCTTAGGTTCACATAAGTGACAAGTGTGTCAGCTCCTTCACAGACCTCCCTCTGGCTCTGCCGCAGCGATGTGGCAGCTGGTGCCTGTGAGGCACTGCTCCACGTGACTGTGCTGCGCTCCCTTCCCACACCCCAGAGCACAGAGGTAGGTTAACCCCGGTTTTCCTGAGGTGATGTAGCTGGATGTGTAACTTCCAGCCTGCACATGCTGCACTAGTCAGCCTGCTAAGGAGATGTGTGGCACCTGCTCCAGACAATAACTACCAGTCTCTGTAGGGCCATCGTGGGACCAGCTTGCTAAAAACACCAAAATGCTGTGCCAATGCCCTTTGCGAATCTGCTTCTCCTCCTTTGTGGTTTTCTCCCCCCTAAGGTATTTATGGGTATCGTAAGAGGCTTACTAAGCAGAACTGGGCATTCTTCCTTGCCATGGTGCCTCTAGGGCCAGAGAGAATTCTTCATGTCTTCCAGTGAACATGGTGAGAGGCTGCTTCCTGAGAAACATCTCACCTCCACATTGTTTCTCTGGGGTTTCTTTGTTCCCCTATGGACTAGTGTCTACCTGTCTCAGTTAAACCCTTTTCAAAATGTTTGGTCTTGCTTAGTGTGCTGGGCACTACAACTCCATTTTGTCATCAGCAGTATGGTCAGGGGAGCAGGATCTTGCTGAAGTCTGCTTATGTGCTTGAGGCCATTTCTTGCAATGGGAACTGCATTCAGTGCTGTCTGTCCAAGTTCCAGTCAGAGACTGTGGTGAGCAGCAGCCTCTCAGGGCATGGCTTCGTGGCGCTTCCTGGTGTGTGATTTCCACTCCACTTGGAGTCTTGATCTTTCTCAAGAATCTGTCCATGTCTCCTAGAGTCAGCTGATGTGCAGCAGATCAAAGATTTTTTTGCCATTTTGTCCCTCTCTTTAGTTCTGCAGTTCCAGTGGAGAACATCTTCTAGAGCTGCCTGCTGCTGTGAACCTGTCTGCTCAGTGCTCCATGTTCTGGGAACTTCTTTTTCCCAGATTGACTAATGACAGCATCCATGTGAAACAAAGTCCGGCTCACATCTGGACACTAACTTGTGCATTGCTTTTGCCTGGAGATGAGGGACAAAGTGCAACTGCCATGACAGAGAGAATCAGAGCTGTGTAAGATACTTGAACCTAGGAAGCCTAGGAATCTGGGAGGGATTTTGTGTCTCATTTTTGCACTGACACCAAAACTGGCTGTGGGGAGAAAAAAAAACATCAACCCACATGTGCTGAGTGTCCTGTCTGGCAGAGACTAAGCTTCTCAGGGGCACAGCCATCTCTTGGAGTCCTGCACTGTATTTTAGCACTGCTTGCTCTGTAATTTGGAGACTCCTGTTTACGGAAGGAGCACCCAGTGCAAACTCTGTGCAGCCCAGGGAGCTGTAATTTTAGCCCTGAGCTCCTTTCATAGTCAGCTCTTTGTCAAGGGATAGGAGGCATAAGGAAGACCTCATGGGAGATATCTGAGGGACCTGTGTTGAGCAGAAAAAACCTTTTACTTGCATTTCTTTCACATTCTGGGGCTGCTCTCTAACTCATCTGCCAGTCTTTAAGCTCTCCTCGTCCTGCAGCCTCCAGGCTGTGTGCTGGCCGTGTAGCAGCTCTCCAGAGTGGGTTATAGCAGAAGTAAGCAGCCCCATTATGCTGCCTTCAGAGATGACTTTTTTCTTCTATGGAAGCATTAGAAAGAATATATTCTAGTTATGATAGAGCATTGGAGGTTAAGGGATTTGCCTACCCCTTTGATGCAAACCAACATTACATGTCACAGCGAAATGTTTCAATGCATTAAATATATCTGGAGCATGGAATGATGATCAAAGTCTGAAATTAGCTTCTCAGACATTCATTTGGATAAGAATTGACATATGAGCATGAGCATGCTTCCTGGGCAGGGGATCTCTTTATCCTCTCTGCCCAAACATGAGAGCTTGTGGCTTAGCTGCTGTGGGCCATGGAACTAGCACTAGCCCTGCTAAATGCTCCTGTGGCTTAAGGGTGAGACTGTGAGGGCCATCTGGCTTGTGTCTCACCTCTTCAGGTATAGTAGGCAGTTTAAACACAGAAAGGAGCAACAATGAAAGGTGTTTTGGATAGCACTGAAAAATACAGTCCTGTAACAGTGTATCAGTGTTGTCACTTCCCTTTGCTTTCTTGTCTGGGAATGCTTAGTCCCCTCAGGTCCTGCTTATAAGTGTGTCCAACTGGTTACAGTACAGAGGGTGCCAAAGAAAGGTTAATGATCTCTTTGTTTGGATCTTGTTCTCCCTGTCAAAAGCCATGTAGTACTGTACAGGGCCATGGCAGGATATGAGCTTCTTGGCTGCCTCATAGGTACCTCCTTACAGATGTAGAACAGAATAGAATAGAATTAACCAGGTTGGAAAAGACCTTTGAGATCATTGAGTCCAACCTATCATCCAACACCATCTAATCAACTCAACCATGGCACCAAGTGCCCCATCCAGTATCTTCTTGTGATGCCTGCAGTCACGAGGTAGGGATGTGAAAACTCCTAGGTCCTTTTCTTGCTTCTCCTGCTGCTCTGCTGTGTGTGCAGGCCTTCCATCTTCTCTGTCAGTCCAGTTCTGTGGTAAGTGTCAGAAAGCTGTGCAACTTTTCAATGTGTATTTATTTATTTTTTTTGACCATGTGCTGCAAGCTGTACCAAGATCTGTGGGCACAAAGGAGGACTGGATGAAGTGACTCTCTGACTCTCCTTTTCCTTGCAGACAGACAACACTAGCTGTCTATGTCATGTCTCTGGTTGGAATGCTAGTCTACACCTTCACCCTGAGCCTAGGCCACCTCTGGGTGGTTTTTGTGACTGCAGGCATGCTGGGGTAAGTTTATGTGCAGGCTGCTTTCCTCTACATGTGAGCTGGCAGGGGTTGAGCAGGGAGGCAGAGCTCATGGCTCAGGAGGGATTGGGGAGAGCAGTAGCCTTTGTGTAGCTACTGCATGATTTAAAGAGAAAATGACCTCCTCTTTCCATCTCCCTCGTATGTGTTTCACTTGAGTCAGGGACATCAGTGTGGCCCTGCTTAGCTGCAGCTGCCTTAAATGTTCCTGTCAATCAAGTGACAGCATCTGGGAAGCCAGAGGTCCACAGCTCCAGTGATGACCAATGGGCAGGCATGAAAACCATGTGGGTCCTGGGTAGCCATTTGACCATACTGGGAATGATGCGCCTTAGAGTTCCTTATAGGAGATGGTGCTTTTAATGCCTCATCCTTGTAGCAGCTCCTTGCTAGTCTGGCTCTGTGCATTGAGGTTCCAGACAAAGGTAATTTGGGGTGGAAGGAAGCCCTGTGCCATGGTGGGGGTGTCAAACAGCTGCTTGGACTCTGTCAATGCTAGGGCAAACATCCTGTGCTGCTAGTGAAGCATCCCAAAGGGGATGTATGTCACACTCTGCCTCTTCAGTCTTCCCTCTGGCTGAGTCTTCCTTTCTGTGTGTTTCTTTACAGGTTTTTCATGACAGGTTACCTTCCCCTGGGCTTTGAGTTTGCTGCAGAGTTGACATACCCAGAATCAGAAGGGACATCATCAGGGCTCCTTAATGTCTCAGCACAGGTAGGTGTGCTGTTTCCCCTTTGCTTGCCTCCTTATAGGTAGAGAGATTAAATTGTAGTTCCCAGCCTCTTGTCCATGTTTATTGTAGCCTACTGCACATCTAAGCACTCCAGGGCCTGGCTTTTTGAATCACTTGAAGTGGCATCCATTCTGTTTCTGCTTAGGAAAATCCATTGGGTTGCAAGTCATCCTTGACCTTTTCCAACATTGCTCCTAACAGCCCAACACCTGGCTATTCTCCTGTGAGAGATGAGATTCCAGCTTTAAGGTTCACCTGTCTTCCCATCTGCTGCAAGGATCCCACAGCATTCTCCTTGAGAAACTTGCAGCCCATGGCATAGACAGGTGGACTCTTTGCTGGATTAAAAACTGGCTGGATGGCTGGGCCCAAGGAGTTGTGATAAATGGAGTTAAATTCAGCTGGCAGCTGGTCACAAGTGGTGTCCCCCAGGACTCACTATTGGGGCCAGTTCTGTTCAGTATCTTTATCAATGATTTGGATGAGTGGATCAAGGGCACCATCAGCAAGTTTGCAGGTGACACTAAATTGAACAGGAACCTTGAACTGCTTGAGGGCAGGAAGGCTCTGCAGAGAGATCTGGACAGGTTAAATTGATGGGCTGAGGTCAGTGGAATGAGATTTAACAAGACCAAGTGCTGGCTCCTGCACTTTGGTCACAACAACCCCAAGCAACACTGGGGGAAGAGTGGCTGGCAAGCAGCCCGGTGGAAAAGGATCTGAGAGTGCTGGTGGACAGCTGGCTGAACATGGGTCAGCAATGTGGCCAGGTGGCCAAGAAGGCCAATGGCATCCTGTCCTCTATCAAAAGAGGTGTGTCCAGCAGCAGTAGGGAAGTGATTGTGCTCCTGTACTTGGCCCTGGTGAGGCCACAGCTTGAGTACTGTGTTCAGTTTTGAGCACAACAGTGCAGGAAAGACATTGAGGTCCTGGAGCATATCCAGAGGAGAGAATGAGACTGCTGAAGGGTTTGGAGGGTGTCATATGAGGAGTGGCTGAGGGAGCTGGGGTGGTTTAGCCTGGAGAAGAGAAGGCTAAGGGGAGGTCTTACTGCTCTCTACAGCTACCTGAAAGGAGGTTGCAGTGAGGCTGATGTTGGTCTCTTCTTCCAAGTAACTAGTGATAGGATGAAAGGAAATGGGTTTAAGTTGTGCCGGGGGAGGTTTAGATTGGGTGTTAGGAAAAACTTCCTGCGAGAGTGGGGAGGCATTGGGACAGGCTGCCCTGGGAGGTGGTGGAGTCACCATCCCTCAAGGTGTTCAAGTAGCTGTAGGTGTGGAGCTTCAGGATATAGTTTACTGGTCATGGTAGCTGTGTCATAGCTGCACTTGATGATCTTAAAGGTGTTTTCCTACCTTAATGATCCTATGATTCTAAGGATGTGTTGATAACAAAGCTTTAGCCTTGGCTGGTCTGTCTGCTCTGATAACTTGATAAAGCTGGGAAGATGCCCACACTGCTTTGTATAAACAGCACAGCTTGATACTGCCTTTGTTTGTGTGTAGATTTTTGGTATTGCCTTCACCATCAGCCAAGGCCAAATCATGGATCGCTTTGAGACGAAGGCAGGAAACCTCTTTCTTTGTGCCTTTCTCTTCCTGGGGACCGTTATGACAGGTAATTACATTTTTCAGTGCTCCTCTGCTGTGACTCTTCCCCTTGGGCTTGATATATGAACTGAAGGGCTTTTGTGTGCAGTGGTGCTTGAAGGAGAGGACAGGGCCCACAGAACAGTCCCGGAGCAGTGCTGCTGTGCTTCTCTAAGCATCTGTTCTGTTACAAAGAAGATCCAAGGCTCCTTGCCCTGGCTGGGGTCTGAAAGATGCACCTTCTACATGCTGTAGTAAGGAGTCTGTCCTGTCTGTTTCAGAAGTGTTCTTTGTCTCTTCCAGGAGAGTGGTTTCCCTTGCTTACTGTAATGTGTTCCTATCTCCTCTGGGGCCTCTGCTGCCCCTTTAAGTCCTGGGGAGATTGATTTGGGCTCTGTGCAGTCATTTAACAGCCTTCATCTCTCTCTTCCTGCCTCTTTTGCAGCATTCATTAAGGCTGATCTCCGAAGACAGCAGGCCAATCTGGATAATCAAGAGACAGTGAGTAAACCCCCCTTCAATCCCTGCTGTGCTTCTGCTCTTAGCTCAGGACAACACCCAGCCTCCCTCCTTTCTAGGAATGGGGCTTGCCCTTTCTGAGTTATGATTGCAGCTTCAATTCACTTCTCTTATCCTGCCATTTCTTGCCCACCCTGTGGTGAAGCTCCTTGTTGGCATTTTCTGACAAGGTGGTTGTGATCCCAGGTCTGCCAGCCACTGGGGCCTCTGTTTCTCTGCTGCTAATGTCACACAGAATCTTTAGGCTCTGGTCTTTTGGGAATCTGCAGGGTTGCACACATCTTCTTACTGGCCAGGCTCAGGTATAAGGCAGCACTGTGTTTGCTGCTCTCCTCTGGCAATGCACTGAGACCTCCAGTGCTATGCCCTTGTAGCAATTACTCCAGGCCCCTAGGAAAGCAGGTTATTCCTCATTCCCTGTTCTCAGCTGCCAGGTGGGGTTCAGTGTATGGGACTGGAGGAAGCTGGGTGGCAAATCCCAAACGGGGGCTTGGGCAGCCTGGCTCCCCACACTTTGTGCAGTGCTGCAGGCAAAGATGTTGCTTCACATGTGTGCACCAGTGCTTGGGTTACGATGTCCCTGTGTCATGCTGTACAATACAGATGTTTGTATGTGTGAGAGGGTGTCTGCTGAAGCTCTACCTGCAGGGAAAGGGAGGAGACTGGTGGCTGTTTGAGACTCTTTTCCTTGTTGCTGCAGGCTCCTCTTCTATGATGTTAGCAGAGACATCCACTTAACAGTCATGAAGCCATCAGTGACCATGACTAGGAAAGTGCATAAGCTCAGTTCTCTCTGCTGGCTTGAGTCAGCTCTTTTTGGGAGATAGTGCTGCTATCCTCCAGATAATCTAACCAGTCTGATCTGGAGAAAGACCAGAAGGTCCAAGAAGCAGCTCTGCTCCAGCAGTATAGTGCAAATTATATACTTTTTTACTTTGACTCAACTATCTAAGCACAAACGTAGAGGGTAGGATAAGTAAAGGGAATTGATGATGCCCTGAGTGGTTATTGTGCATGCAGTTCTAGACTTGATGGGCAGGAAAAAGCCTTTATAAGTTATCTGGTTCAGGTAAAGGCCTCCTACCTTGTCATAAGTTAAAAATAATTTCTGCTTGCAACTTTGGCTGATCTGTGCAGTGGTGAGCATCATGGTCTGTGGGACCAAGCTAGAAGAAAACTGCTGTTCCAGAATCCTCCTGTGAATGGGCTGACTGGAACATGTTTAGCTAAGCTGAGTTGGGATGAAGACCAGTCTGTTTTGAGCTACACCAGACTGCTTGTATCCCTTGATGAACAGTGCTGATGTCAAAGGCAGAAGATGAATTGCAAGACCAAACTATCTTCAGCAAGACCTGAGGCAGCAGAGTTATAAGGAGAGGTGGTGGTGGCACTAAGAGTTAATTCAGAACGCATGTGGAAGGCCCAGGAAATATTAGGGTCCTTTGGCAGTGAACATGATGCTTAGTAGTAGTAGTAGTAGTAGTAGTGTCTTTCACCTTTTTCAGACACTTCTGTGGTGAATTGTACACTTTTGCTTAAGTCTTTTTTACTACAAACCTTTTTAATATAAATACCATTGCAAGAGCTTGCTGCTGGAGTGGGGAAGACATTGAGATCAGAGTAAAGGTGGTACATGTGTAATTGATATAATCCTAAAAGCCTGCAGAACTGACTGCTGTAAGAACCAGAGAGAGAATAGAATAGAATAGACCAGACCAGGTTGGAAGAGACCTTCAAGATTGTGTCCAACCTATCCTCACACACCTAGAGGTGTGAATCTGTCAAAAACCTCGCTGGGAGCTCCTTCCCCCTGAGGAGTCATGCTGTGAGAACTTAGGATAAACACCCCACTACACTCCCAAATGTGGCCTCCACATAGCTGAGCTCACTTGAGTACTTCTCAGGTTTCACACACACCCCCAGGTGCTTGACCAACTGAATGTGGGCTGAACCTGATGGTCTGTGCTAACATGGATGTCTCAGTCAGGGCAGTAGCCAGCTGGGCTTGGGCATTGTGCACTGCCTTTCTGGAGAGCTCTGATGGTGTCAGGTACTGGAGCTTTCCTACATGGTACAGCTGCCTTCCCCATGCTTGGTTCATTTTACTTGTTTCTGCCTTTGCCTGTTCTTCCTATTTCCCCTCCCTGCCATTTTCTTCCCAACTTGCTCCTATCTTTTTGAGATTTGACTTGTGCCTGTTGTTACAGAGACTCCAAGGCAGCAATCAGATCATGGATTATGGGACTGTAGCTTGTAAGCCTAACCCCCTGAATTCCCATTCCTGCTCACTAGCTCACACACAAAGGTAGGAGAATCACACTATTGGCTTCTCTGAACGCTCATGGGCTGCACAGGCACCAAGCCAGTGGCACTTGTAGCTTGGCACCGATGGCCATAGAGTATCAAGAATCTTTCTGGCCTTCTAGGGGTACCCACCTGCCCCCAAGAGAAAGACAAAACAGCTTTCAAGAACAGAGTTGAGATCCCACCAGACTCGTGTGAAACGGGAGAACTGAGTTGTCAGTGAGCTACTGGGGAGAGGAGATGCAGGCATTTGGAGACTCTTCTCTTGGCATTTTGCAGTTCAGATTCTTGCTGGAAAGTGATACCAGGAGTCCTGTAGAAGAGTTGACATTGCTAGAAGCCAGGGTGCACAGATGACTTCAAGATGGAAGTTTAAAAACATAGCAATAACAGAGTCATTGGGTTGGTGCCTTTTAGTATAAGAATGACTGCAAACTGTAAAGCTCTGTGCTTGCTGATACGTGAATCTTGATGGCACTTGGCATCTTCTCAGCTGTTGCCCAGGTTGTAACGCTTTATGTGTCTTCTGCTTCACACTGACTGGCTGATCTACCAAGTTAACCACACTACCTTTTGTTTTTCAAGCTCTTTATCAAGTGAATGCATCACTTAGTGCCACAGCCAACAGGACTAACAGGCAAAAGTAGAGTGAGTCTGCTGGGAAAAATAGCCTTAATATCCTGATAAAACTAGAATGTGTGCCATGGAGAGGGTGAGGCTGTCATGCTTTGATGAAAGTGTGAAGAAGGGTCCCATGGGCAGGGAAAGATTGGACCATGAGGATGATCAGAGGGCTGGAGCACCTCTCCTATGAGGACAGACTGAAGGAGTTGGGGCTGTTCAGTCTGCAGAAGAGAAGGCTCCCAGGTGACCTAATTGTGGCCTTCCAGTATCTGAAGGGGGCCTACAGGAAGGCTGGGGAGGGACTTCTCAGGATCTCAGGTAGTGATAGGACTAGGGGGAATGGAATGAAGCTGGAGGTGGGGAGATTCAGGCTGGATGTGTGGAGGAGGTTCTTCACCATGAGAGTGGTGAAGCCCTGGAATGGGTTGTCCAGGGAGGTGGTTGGGGCCCTGTCCTTGGAGGTGTTTAAGAGCAGGCTGGATGAGGCTCTGGCCAGCCTGATCTAGTGTAGGGTGTCCCTGCCCATGGCAGGGGGATT
Organism: Melanerpes formicivorus; assembly: GCF_026170545.1. Classification (NCBI taxonomy): domain Eukaryota; kingdom Metazoa; phylum Chordata; class Aves; order Piciformes; family Picidae; genus Melanerpes; species Melanerpes formicivorus. Next base: position 1,996,989 of record NW_027142442.1, read on the forward strand.
GGGACAAGATGATCCTTGTGGTCCCTTCCAACCCTGACTGATACTATGATACTATGACTTCAGGCTGAGTGCTTCTGAAGTTGTCTCCATGCTGCAGCCTGTAGCAGTTTTAGCAGGGTATTTGCATGGTGTTGATCTGGGACTAAGTATTTAAGAAGCTGTAGCTGTGTGACCTAGGTAAGCCTATGCAGGCAAGCCTACTTGACTGGTACTCTTTTGATGGCTGAAGTCTTTGTCATCACCTTTGTTATCAGACCTACTTGGTACAATTGCCAGTGTTGCCACTGACATCCCACTTGCAAAATGGACACTGCAGGCCTCAGGCATATCTGTTGTTGTGTACACCCTGCATCAAAATCTCTGCCATAAAGAAAAACAGATGAGTTGTTGTCAGAGGAGATTCCCTTCTGAAGACTAGACCCACTTCTTGGGGAAGTCTGCTGCTTCCCTGGGGTTCAGGTTAAAGATGTGAAAAGAAAGCTTCCTACCCTGGTACAGCCCCCAGATTATTATCCATTATTGATTTATCAGGTAGGCAGTGATAATGCTGCAACAAGAAGTCCTGGGGAAATCAAGAGAGACTTGAGGACCTTGGGACAACTGGGTAAGGGATCAGGAGCACAAATAGTTTTCTTCTAGTTGCAGGGAATAATGAAGGAATAAACAGGGAAAGGCATTAGATCAAGAGCTGTCTCTGAGCCTGGTGTCACTGGCAGAATTTTATTTTACATGACACCAGGCCTTCTGGCAAGAGCCAGGACACCCCTGTCTCAAAAAGAAAAAGAATCTTTGCACATGAGTTAGCAAGGCTCATTGAAAGAGTTCTAAACTGGATTTGGAGAGGGAAGGGAATACAACCAAGCTGACTAGAGATAAGCCTGGGGGCAGCACACCAATATTGGGTAAGAATCAAGCCAAGATGGTAATTATCATGGTGGGAGTCTGTTACAGACCATTCAGCCAGGAAGAAAAGGCAGATGAAATATTCTCTAAGCAGCTGGGGGAAGTCTCACAATCACTAACCCTTATTCTTGTGGGGGATTTCAACTTACCAGATGTCTGCTGGAAATACAGTACAGCAGAGAGGAAACACTCTAGGAGGTTCCTTGACTGTGTGGAAGATAAATTCCTGATACAGCTGGTGAGTGAGCCAACTAGGGAAGGTGTCTTGCTAGATGTGTTGTTTGCAAACAAGGAAGGACTTGGGTGATGTGAAGGCTGGAGACCATCTTGGGTATAGTGATCATGAAATGGCAGAGTTGTTCATTTTTGGACAAGTAAGGAGAGGAGTCAGCAGGACTGCCACCTTGGACTTCAGGAGAGCAGAATTTAGCCTGGATAGGAGCCTGGTTGAAAGAGTCCCTTGGGAGGCAATTCTGAAGGGCAGAGAAGTCCAGGAAGGCTGTTAAAATCTTCAGGTGGATGTTCAGCTATTGAGTGGCTTCAGTGTCAAGGAGGAACAGCTTGATTTCCCAGTGTATTAAGGAACACACAAGGTGAAAACCCACATGATGATTCTCTCAGGGAAAGATCTTCTGTTTCCAGCTACTAGTGGCTTCTGGTGATGAAATGGAAAGCCTAGAATCAGACTGTTGACTTGCAGGGAGAAGAGCCATAGCTTCAGTGACAAGAGTCATTTAAAGCCATAGCTTCAGTGACAAGAGTTTATCAGACTTGACACTGCTCAGGAATCACAGCCTGTCAGCAGCTACTTGTCACAGCTTTTGGCCGCTCTGTCCACACTGCTGGATGTTCTCCTTTCTTCCTGCAGGACCTGCCTGGTGTTCACAAGTAGTTTGTTTTCTATCAGCACCCTTATCTGTTTATGATTCTAATTAAACAGATGGTTCCTACTACAGTTTCTACTAATTGCAACAAATTAGCTTAATGGCATTGTGGGCACCTTGTCCTCTATTAACAAAGCTGTAATGGTGGTTCCAACAACCCTCCCACTTCTGTCTGCCTCAGCTCCCAGAAGGTCAGCAGGGCTAGCTTTCTGTATCTCAGGACAGTTGGGTCACATGCCCAGTTTACATGATAATGAGTCTCTTGTGGGCTGCCTTTGCTGTCAGTGCATCTGAAGCCATTCCAACATTGTGCCTCAGGTTTCATAGTAGTGTCAGTTGATGGAGCATACATATTATCCTCACTCACACCTGTGCTGCCTACAGCCTGCTCCTGGTTTCCAGCATTGTTTCTTTGCATTATGAAATGAGCAATTTAATAATTTGCTGAACTTTCCATACTTTGTTTTGACTCAGGAGTGAATTGGCTCAGAAATGTCTTAGGCAACATTTCTTTGGAAATACTTGTAAGCCTGTGTGGGCTTTTGAGAAAGCAGCTATCACAGGAAAGTGCAGGATTCCAGAATGGCAGGACTGACTCCTCATTCCAGCTGGGTTTTGCTGGGCCTCTTTGAAACTTGCAAATTTGCTTGAGGTGTGTTCATGACACTTCAGACTACTTTGTACCAGTCTTTCATAGTGGTAGATCAGTTGAATTTTTCAGTGTGTGTGTGTGAAGAACCTATTCTTTCTAGCAGAGAGGAGGGAGTAAAGTGCTTTCAGACTTTGTCTGTTTTTTTAATTGAAATAAAAACATTTCTCTGGAGTGTTATGCTACCAACAGGGCTGAGCAATGATGATTTTGGATGACCAATGAGCTGCTCTAGGTGTACAGCTGGAGCAGAGGATTTGTTTAAAGCAGGACTGAAGTCCTGCTGTGGCTTCAGACTGCATCCTGGATAAGTCAGGACTCGATCAGGGCCAAGCACCTCTTTTTACTGGCTGTATGCTTGCTTAGATGCAAGGATACATATAATGGGTCTCAGTGGAATACCAAGAAGCATGTTGCTTTTTCCTCCCATGGCCGGTGTGATTTAGAGCATTAGGGCAAGCATCCACCCTCAGTAGCTGCCTAGAGTCTCTTACAAGCTGTAGCATACTCACTAGTGAAATACTGCCAGAAATGACTTAAAAAAAATAATTGGAGTTTTGGGTAGTAGGTGGAAATGGGGTGTACCCCATACCCAGCCTCCTAAACTTCCCTGCTCCCTTTCTGTGCTTAATGTGTGGCAAGCAGCCTTCTATGCCAAAGCCATGGGCAGGCTGTCTGCATGCCCTTTTGCAATACTGTGACTCTCAGCTGTGGAAGCAGCATTCCTTTCTGAAGGCAGTAGAGCTCTGCAGGCTGGCTGATTTCCTAAACCACTGTTCCTGTAGCTCTGCAGCAGGTGAGTGGGTTTAGACCCTAGAAAGGGGTCCAGAGTTGCCAGAATGCTTCCATGATGATTTCTGGTGGGGTTTCCCAAGCCTAAACGTAGTTTTCCTCTTACTCCTACCTCTGGCACTATTTCATGCATCTCCCTACCCCCTCCTGGTAGTAGTTCCCTGGTAGTGCTTCCAGGCATGTCTTTGAAGCTTTCCTGATCTCACTCTTCTGCTTTGGGATATTGCTGCTGACCTCTGTAAAACCTTTTCACCTGCAATTTGTGTAAGAGGCTACTCACAATGAAACTGTTTCATAGCTCTTGCTTCCATGCTGCCTGGACTTCTCTTCAACTGCAATGAGGATGTGAGTCTCTTTCTTGTGTACCTCTGACTTCTGCCTCAGATACCAGCCTTGACCCATAGTGAGTTAGCTTAGAGCCCAGGCTGTGGGAAATGCCACATTTACCCTTGCAAGTCTGCATGCTGTATTCTGACTATGGGGGTGTCTCACTGTAAGCAGAGTCAGAACTTGGAGAGGTATCTGAAGTCCCCTGGGGAAAGGAAAAGTCTTAGGTCTAATCCTAATACAGCCCAGAAGGGCTCAGCAGAGGAGCTCATCAAGCTCTACCCAGTATGGCTGAGATGGAATTGCAGAAGTTTGGCTGTTTCATGCAGCCCAGGCTAGGGTGGTAATTGACAGCAGTCTTGGTTGTCCTTCCTCTGGGGAGTGACTACATCTATCTTGAGGGAAGAAATTGTAGGAGAGTTTGAGGAATCACACTAATTCTTCCATAGGATTTATGGGGGGGGGAAGGTTGTCTCTTATTTCTTCATGGCTGTTTAAGATACAAGTAATGAACTTTGAAGAAGGTAATATCTGTACCATTCTGTGGAGTTATCCCATCCATGAGTTCAAGATGGGGACAGGGAAGAAGCGAGGCAGAGGGTGCCAGCCCTGAACAGGGGGTGGGGATGAAAACACTTGAAGATAAGCAGAACTAGCATCTGTCTGGGAGTTGCAGAGACCTTCAGATGTGCCAGACTAAGGACAGAGAGGAGCTGGTTGCTGTGCTGAACCTTCTGAGGGTGCAGAGGATGCAGGCTCTCTCTGGTGCTTGTACAGACACTGCCTCTGCAGCTTCACCAGTAAAATGTCTCCAAGTGAGCTGGCTGTGGGGCTGATACCTGGGCTTGTGTGGCTTCTATGAATTAACTGTGGTCTGAGAACTACAGCAAGTAATTTAAGGGAAGCAGGACCCTTGTTCTGCCCTGCTGCCCTACTGCCTCTTGCCTGGGGAAGAGAAGAATCTGGAGGAGGGAAGCAGGTGCAGTCTCTGAGGATGATGATTCTTGGGGGATTTCTGCACACTAGCAGGGAGCTGTGTACTAGCCAGCTTCTGGCCAGCTGGCCTCTGAAGCTTGAGTCTGGCAACTCAGGGTTATAACCATATTGTTGTTCTCTGTCTAATTTGCAGAAAGTGATGCCAGAAGCCCGTGGTGATCCCATAGTTCTGGAGGAATCAAAGCTGTAAAGTGGAGGGGTGGCAAAGCTGGGAGATGCACCCTGCCTCATTCCCATCTTTGCTACCCACACTGTCCTCCTGTTACACACACACCATGGCAGGGGTGGCAGCCTCAGGACAGGAGTCCAGTCAACTGTTTGCAGAGAGCGTGAAAGAGCAAAACAAAAAGGGTGTTGCTCTCTTCAGTTATACCTCTGCATCTCACTCTTTTGGAGACTTTGCTGCTTGGGAGGAAAAGATGGGAAAATCGACTCCTTACCCCCATCCTACTCTGCACACTTTTGGGCTAGCGCTGAATATGAGGGTAGCACCCTGCATGTGGCTGTCTCCTCTCACAGGCATCTCTGTGACATGAAATGCAGAAGCTGGACTGTGCTAACTCTGTGAGCAGCCCTGGAAGAGCTTTCAGCTGGTTCTCAGGAAGAGGGATTGCTCTGCATCGGTGCCTGTGGTGCTCTGCGGCACAGGTGATGGTCGAGGCCCCAGAACATCACCAGCAAGTGCGAAGCAGTGCATCTGCCACTGACATCCCTGGTTTTATTACATGTCTGTCCCAGATGAAGCATTCTTAGTTTGTGGATAAACCTCTGTTCAGAATTTACTGAGCTTGCCCTGATGTTCCTATACCTCAGGAGTAATTGAGATACCAATATGCCTCCTTCTGCCTGGAGACAACTAGTTCTGCAGTTTGTGTTGAAGCCACAAGCTAACCCTGTCACTACACTAGCAACAGGAGTCAAACTGCAGGCTCTCTGGACTGAGGACTCTCTTCCTCATTAATCATAAAGTGCCTTTTGTATGTTTCACTACTACATGAACACCTTCATGAAGTGTTAAATTGAAATAACCAGCCAAGACTCTGTTGCTCTTCACAGCCACAGAGATGTTTTAAGTACAAGAAGAACCCAGATTTGCTCCAGTGTGGAAGCTTTCCACTTTATAACAGAGAACAGGGGAATCCCTCTTGATAGCATTTGTGTCTTGTAGACATTGCCCCTTAGTATGCTGCTATTTATTTTCTAAACACAAATGTAGGTCTATATCCCTTCTCCTTCCTTTCCAGCTTCCCTCCACTGGTGGAGACATCAAATGTCCTTATATTGCTTAATTCATGCAGTTATGCATGTAGCACTTTGTGGGAGGAGGGACAAAAACCACAACCAGGTGGAACAGGTAAAACTAGTCCTCTCTGACATACCATTTTTGACAAACCCTTTTTTTTTTCCTCTGTGAAACTATAGTCTTTTGGTGCATTAAAAAGTTCAGGTTTCTATCTTTGATAGTTTGGGATTGAGCAAAGGGGGTGGTGGTGTCTCAAATGGCTTTTCAGAAGTTCTGAGCGTTGTACATTTAATGTGAATGTACAATGAAATGGGAAACATTCCTATTAAAATGTTGAAACAGTCTGCATCTACCTCTGTCTCTTTTAATAGCCTGAAATGTTTTGCAGAATGGAAAAATCATCTTTCTGCTTGGTACTGTTGTGCTCTTTTCTTCCCTTCGGTGTTATTCTTTCTTCTGCCCATGCACCATCTTCCTAGCTAGGGCTGATCCTGCTGGCTCCTCCCTACCTTCTGGACACTGCCAACCTGGCAGCCAGGTCTAAGCAACGTTTTCCTCTTTTCTCCATCTTTTCTGTAGTTGTAGCTCACTGCAAAGGTGTCTCACAGACACTTGGAACTGTAACAACTTTCTTCAGGTGTGTGTGACGTGAGCAGCCAGACCTAGAATTCTGTGGGAAATAGGGAAAGGTGGGGTTGCTGTAAAGAGAGGTGATTTACCCTGCAACACACGGTAGAAATGGCTGCTTGCTCTGAGGTTGCATTTCATTTATCTGCTGCTGTGTAGGAAAAAGACAATAGGGCTCCACACATTTCTCTCATTTATTAGAGATGGCCCCTGAAGAACACACACATGCAAGTTACACAGTAGTGCCAGGGGCAGCACATGTACTCTTTCTGGTCCAAAGTGTCCAGTGGATCCTGGGTAGCTCTCCACCACCTCCTGACAAGTACACTAGGAATTAGTGCACTGGGCATGCCCGGGACAGTGCCTGCTCTCCTCCAAGGAGGCAGTCACCAAACTGCCCCTCTCCACAAGCTCTTACACAAAGTCCTCTGGGACGTGGTCTTTGACATCAGTCTGTTGAACTATTGCTTGGACAAGAATCAACACTTGGTAATGAAGAATGATTGAAAGAGTCCAACATTGATCCACCAGTGGGACTGAAGTTCTGGAGAAGTTCAGCTGAGATTTAATGGAAGTCTGGTAGTAAAACCAGACAATGCTGACCTACACAGGGCCTCGCTTTCAGTTTTTCTTCTTGTTCTGTGACAGTGCTTCTACCTCCAGGTACTGCAGCCCAATCAGCATGCCCAAGATAGAGAAACCTGTGATGAAGATATAAGTTGTGCAGAGAATGCTGCACAGGAGATGAGACACTCCCCCCCAGCTATGTCCTCCCTGCCCTTAGCTCATAGCTCCATGGGGCATTTTTCTGGGGCGTCATATCTCCAAGGAGTTTGGGGGGGGAAGCGGCAGAGCTCTACTTACTTGCTACCATGAGGGGTGCCATAACTCCAATTGTCAAGGCTGCAGTGCGGTAAACGAAGACCTCGGAGAGGAAGTGAACAAGGGCCAGAAAGAAGGTGAAGAGCGTCAGGTAATAGAGGCTGTTGGAGGGCAGAAAGTAACAGGTTATCATCTGGCCTATAGTATGGGTACAAGCATGGCTGAGTGGAAATGAGGTAAACTGTGGCAGCACAGATGACATTTGGTCCCTTTTCTAGTGAAGTGCAAAAGCAGGCAGCAGCTGAGAGGAGAATGGGGCAATGTGTTTAATGGTGCATTGAAAGTCACAGGAATTGTTCAGTCTGAAGGCAGGTGAAGAGGGGAGAGTAAGAATAGGGCACTGGTGAAGTGAGAAGCATGTATGCACATGAAAAGAGGGTGAGAACTGGATGAGCCGAGAACTGGGTGAGGGACAGGACTGACAACTCATCTTCCCACCTGTGCTCTGCTACCCTCTAGAGGCCACAGTTGTGGAAAGGGAGCAGATCCCAGAAATCCTATGAAACAATCGTCTTGGTAGCTGATAGCAAACTGCCTCCCTATCACTGACAGCCCAATGACATGCTGACAAGCAAACAGGAACTTCTGCTGAAGGGCTGGGAGAGGTGGTCACAAAAGAATGAGTTCTATCAATCTCCAACGCACATGACAGACCCAGAGTCACCCTGCTTGGAAATCCCTCCCAGAAATATTTGTTACCACGGGGAGAAATAGCCTGCCCTCAGCATCAGGCTGCATCTCAGGCCCCTTGTCCTCAGTGGTTAAGACTGCTGCAAAGGGACTCTTAACCTGCCACAGCCTTTAGCTGAGCTATCACAGAAAAAGAAGAATCAGTCAGACCATAGCCTTAGTAATTGCTAATTGCAAGAGCAGCAACACCACCAAATGTTTTCCAACCTGGAGCTCAGAAATTCGTAACCAATTTCTGCCTCACCTAAGAAACTGAGCGCTCAGGCTCTCCACACAGGCATGAAGGAGCAGCAGTTAACACACAAATCCCACAGGGGGACGCTTTCAACCCCATAAAGAGTACAGGAGGAGCTTTTGCTTCCCCACCTCCTCTACGCTGCCCTCTAAGCTAGATGGTCAGGTTGTGACTAGCAAACAAATCAAAGGATTTCTCCAGTGCTGCTGTACGTACGTCCTGTTGCGGATGTCAATGGCGCAGAGACAGCGGATCACTGAGGACAGCAAGGTCCAGACGCCGAAGGTCCGAGCCTGGAGCCCGTTCACTGCGCAATGAAAGTAGAGGGGGGCACATGGACATCATGCACAGCCTCACCTGCCTCCCCCCCATCCCCGCCAGGGCGGCGCACGCCGGGGCAGCGGGCGACTCCCGGGCCTGAGCGCAGCCTTCGAGGCGGTGCCCAGAGGAGATCCCAGTATCCACGGCTGGAAGGCGACCTCCAAGACTCAGGGTGGCCGGCGCGGCCCTTACCGAGCCCGGGGCTGGCGGTGTACAGCTTCTCCGAAAGGAAGCTGTGGTCGCGGAAGCTCTGCAGGGTGTTCCCAGCGGCGATGACTGACACCATCACCAGCCAGCTGCGCAGTACGTTGAGGAATCGGCTCATCTTCCCTGCCGACCGGTCGGCCGGCACGAAACCTGTCCGTAAGGTTCGGGCCGCAGCCACCACCCGGCGTCGTGTGTCCCCAGACGCTCTCTCACCGGGGCCCGTCCTGCTACCCCCGAGCACGCCGCCGCCTCGCACGCCCATTGGTCGCAGGCGCGACGCTCCTCCCACGTACCACGCTGACGTGAGGCCTCTACCGCCAATCGAATCCTTCAGCGCTCGGGAGGAGGCCTCACTCCCTGTGGCCCTGTGGAAGGGGTGGGCGGGGAAAACGGCGGGGCGCTCGCCTGCCTGTTGCGCCTGCGCGCTGGGGGCGGGCCCAGCGCTCGCCGGTTGTTGTAGTAACGAGGAAGCGGCGGGCGAGGCCCTGGTTGCCTGGCAGCCATCCCCGCTTGTCTCTGCCCTTCCCGCCGGTTGGGGCTATGTCGGAGCAGGTAAGGGAAGCTGAGGGAGCTGCTGCCTCAGGGTGAGGGGCGGTTGGTCGCCGGCTCCGGCGTGGTAGTTGTGGCCCCTCTGGCGCTCTTGCCTCTCCTGGGGCCGTCGCGAGGTAGGCCGGGCCCTGGGCGCGGCCGGGCTGGGGGTCAGTTCCCGGGCCGGTAGAAGTGTTGCGGTGTCCCGCTGAGCCCAGCCAGGGGAGCCTCCGTGCCTGGGAGAAGGCGGCGTTTGCCACTGGGCCAGGCCTGTCTAAGCCCGGTAGGGTCCTGCGGCCGGAGGCGGGGCAGGGACCCTTCAGTGGTATGTGCTTGAGTGACTCTCACGAGCAGATAGGAAATAATCTGCTGGAAGGTGATGGTTCTTCCTACGCTCTCCTGGCCATGAGACAATTTACAGACTGCAACAAGCTTGGTGATGGTCCTGTGAGAAATATGTATTGACAGGAGGTGGGAGTTAAGTTACCTCATGTCACTTGCTGTCCTGCTTAGCTATGCATTTATGCTTTTAATCCTTGTTGCAGGTAGCTGCTTTTGAAAAACCCATTGAATCTGGAGGGAGAACTCTCAGAGGCTGCTGAGACTGTGCTGTATGAAAACTCCCAGAGGAAATGCCAGTTGGGATGGCTCGAGATCTGGAAGAAACTGGCTCATCCTCAGAGGAAGAAGATGATGTAGATGGGTTGAAGTAAGTAGGAAAACCCCTCTTAACCATTTTCATCTCTGTGCTTTCTGCAGGATTTGTACTAATCTGAAAAGACAGTTGCATTCCTTACCCTCCTACCCGTAAAGTGGAAGATGGTTTGGGCCCTAAGTCCATAGGCAGGAGACTACATTTGTAGCCTCAAAGACCACTGTATTCATCAGGGTTGAAGGTGGAGCTCTTTTCTTGGCTGCCCTGCCTGTACTTTTATTGCTCTCTTCTGTCATGTTCCTAAAATGGGAATTTTAGTGATGTTATTTAAGCAAACAAAGAAAATGCATGTCCTTTATTCTTTGTTTATTTTTGTGATGTTTATGGTTTTACTTTCCTCTGGAGAATGGAAATGTACAGTAAAATGATATGCAATGCTTTATAGCCTTTTACAAATCTGTTTTGTAAGCACTCAGCTCCTAGATTTCCTTTTTCTTGCTAGTGAGTCCTTGTTCTGTCTTTGTTTATTAGCTTCTTTTATCTTTCTTCTGAAGGAGTTGCTCCTTCACTTTTCCCCCAAATGGAGTTCTTTTTCTGTTTCAGCTGGACCTACTTTAATAACTCCAGTTTGTTTTCTTTTGGATTCATTTTGCTACTAGGTGCCCAGTTGCAAACTGCAGTGACTTAAAGTATTTAAAGGGATATTGTTTCATACTAAGTAGCTGGCTCAGACTTGCCAGACACTCATAGACAGAAGGGTGCAGAACTGCCTTCACCTGCAAAGTAACAGTGTGTCTGCATCAAGTGACCAAGGGTCATGCTAAGAATGAATGTCACCTGGAGGATTGAGTCCTACTGCAAATCCTCAGGACAGGCTTAACATAAACTCTCCTCCTGTTGCCTCAGCTCATTTCCCACTTATATAAGGCTCTAGCCTGTACTGTAAATTCTGGAAGCTTCTTGGGGCCCTTCCAGCTCAGTACTACTCCTCAGTAGTTAATTTTTATATTCTTCACTGGTGGTGGAAGCCCATGGGAGTCCTGTGAGGTTATTTTATATGGGTGATACTGGAAATAAATAGGGTTAAGAAGGCTAAGGTTATGCTTAAGAGGTGCTACTTACTCCAGTATCAGAAAGTGGCCCTTTTATCTCTGTTCCTGTGCCCTAAGTATGGGAAGTGTTTTGTTTTCTGTAGTTTCTCCAAATATTTGGCAGACAATGATGTAGCATATTCTACAGACAAATGTTTCTGTGTAGCTGTCAATCTTTCTTCTTCTCTGTGTAGACAAAAATGTGTCTGTTCAACTTAACTTTTTCGTGGTTCCATTTCCTTGTGTGGTGAGTAATAAGCAATCAGAGTTTTATCTGATTAGAGAGGTTGACAGGGTTTCTTTCTATGATCTTAGGATTTTATATAATAGATCTTAATTTTTGGTTTGTCCATGTCCTTAATTCCTCTGAGGAGATGACAGTTACCCATGTAGCCTTGTTGTTTTGGACAGAACCAATCCCTTTACCTTGAAACCTGTAGCTTGAGTGGCTGGCTGGGGGCGTTGCCATTGAATGCTGGCTTGTATTCTACTGAAATTAAAAAGGAAGAACATAAGTTTGCCTGTTGTTTTGAGGCAAGACAAGCTTGTTGTAGTCTCTGAGACTCTGCATGAGTGCCTTTTTGTGCACTTTACAGTCCAGGATTACAACCAGACAGCATGCACTAATCCGCAGTTCTTAAACTGGAGACTGGAACCTGCGTTGGAAGGCCTAGTTGTGTGGATACCAGCAGTTGTGGTTCATCCTGAATGATAGGTCCTGTTTTCAGGCTACAAATGCAGAGAACTGCAGTTTCCCCCAAATTACACTCAGTAAAATATATACAAATTAAACAGAATTCTGACTTAGACTGGCAAAATCAACCCAAGAAGAGGATGTTCTGGAAAATTCCCTTTAGAGCTGAGTACCAAGGGTGCCTAGTCTGTGTGTGTGAGTCAGCACAACCACAAAACCACAGCTGAAATGCAAAGAGTAAATTTATTTTTGTTACCTTGCCAACTGGAGTCTCCCTGGAGCATCACCCAGGCAGAGACAAAAGTGGGGACACAGGCACCATGGAGCTTGGTCCTTGCTGGAGGATTGCTGAACTTGCTGTTTGTGCCTGGGTTTGAGGAGGCAGAGTTTACCCCTGTGCTTTGAGCTTTCCCACAGCAGGGCAGGGATCTCAAACATGTTTGATGGGGTGCCTCAATCTGTCAGACCTATGCTATCTGAGCACAGATGTTCTGATTGTCACACATGCAGGGATAGAGAACAATTAGGATGGTGTTAAGGGACTGTAGCATTGCCTTATGAAGAAAGGGTGTGAGAGACCTAGGGCTTATTAGTCTGGAGAGGACAAGATTGAGAGGGCATCTAATAAATGTATATAAATATCTGAGGGCTGGGTGTCAAGGAGGAAGGGACAGTCTCTTCTCACTTGTGCCCTATGATAGGACAAGGGGCAATGGATGTTAACTACATCACAGAAAGTTCCACCTCAACATGAGGAAGAACTTCTTCACTGTGAGGGTCAGAGCACTGGAGCAGGCTGCTCAGAGAGGCTGTGGAGTCTCCTTCTCTGGAGACTTTGAAGACCCACCTGGATGCATTCCTATGTGACCTATGCTAGATTCTATGGTCCTGCTCTGATAGGGGGTTGCACTTGAAGATCTCCAGAGTTCCCTTCCAACCCCTAACAACCTGTGATCATCTGGAGTGTATTTTTCTACACCCCAGCTGCAAGTCACTTGAGCATGTTTGCAGGCCTCCTCATCAATTTTCCATTGCTTCCCCACAGCGTATTTGCCTGTGTGCTGTCTGCAGGGCAGGTGGGCAAGCATGGGCAAGTACAGAGAATTGCTGTGCCCTCACTGTAAGTGCTGTGTGTATGAGGCTCAGCAGTTGCTTACTACTGACTGTTGCCATTTCAGGGATCACCCATGTATCAGGTGGACCGGTGGAGGTTGCAGGCGGATCCCTGTCTTGGTGTTTCATGCTGAAGCCATTCTGACCAACGACAGCTACCTCCGCCTGATTGGAGGTGAGTACAACTTCATACCATTGTTTTTGCCTGAGGGCATGAGGTGGAAATCTCATATTTGATGTTCCCTTCTCTTTGTAATGGGGAAGAGGACAGATTAAGAAGCAAATGACAATTGTCTCTGAGCACTGAGACGTTCTGAAAGGCTTGATCAGTTGGCAAATGTTTTTCGTGTCTTTGGGTTGTGACAAATGTCTATAATGGTCCCTCCATTGGGCCCTGATGTGTTTTGAGTTGAAACTGTCTGCTTGCAAATTGATCTTGGGGGCCATGTCAGAACCTATGACCAGAATACAAATTCACTACTCTGTAGTGAAGAACTTAAAGCCAGTCTTTGCCTGCTATGTAATGCTGCACTATGGATTAACTGCTGCTGTAGTGTGCTGAGTCCTGTGATGCTCTTCTGTCTTCTTTGGTAGCATAGGCAACTTTGATTTGTTCTTGTAGCTGCAGAGTCTAAGACTGTGTCTCTTGCCCTCTTAACAGAGCGCTACCACTTGTCCTACAAGATTGTGCGGACAGACAGCCGCCTGGTCCGAAGCATTCTGACCGCCCACGGGTTCCATGAGGTGAGTGCAAGGATCTTCAGATCTAATTATGTGCTGGGCTGGGAAGTGGTGATAATGATTGATAACAATGACAATGATGATTATGTTTTGGGTTTTGCTGGTGTTTTGTTTTGTTTTTTTAATGTACTCTGCAGGCTTAGAACTAGGACTAAGAGAGTTGGGGTTGTTCAGTTTGGAGAAGAGAAGGCTCTGAGCAGACTTTATTGTGGCCTTCCAGTATCTGAAGGGGACCTACAAGAAAGCTGGGGAGGGACTTTCTAGGGTGTCAGGTAGTGATAGGAATATGGGGGAATGGATCCAAGCTAGGGGAAGGTAGATTTAGATTAGATGTTAGGAAGAAACTCTTCACTGTAAGGGTGATGAAACACTGGAACAGGTTGCCCAGGGAGGTGGGGGAATTTAAGGCCAGGCTGGATGTGGCTCTGGGCAACCTGATCTAGTACAGGATGTCCCTGCCCATGGCAGGGGGGTTGGAACTAGATGATCCTTGAGGTCCCTTCCAACCCTGACAATTCTGTGAGTCTATGAGGTGTTGGTTTTTTTGTTAACATGCTCTGCTAAGTCAGGCAGGAAGTACGTTGTGATTTTGCTCTCTCAAAGGAGTACCCTTTAGCCTTAAGCCTGCAAAATTAGGGAAGAAGTGATGCTGGAGTTGGGTCATGTGTTGTTCTTTTTTTGCTTTTAAAGCGTCATCTCACAGCCTTGGGGAGAGCTGAAGGATTTAATCCCTCAGCCTTTGCCAGCTCATGAATGTATTGACGTAGCATTTCACATTTACCTTCTAACATGGTCTTGCTCTAATGAATGTCCTATACGCCAGAAGATGTGTGGGTGGTGGATTTTCTTCTCAGTAACACCAAGTTAAGGAACTGGTCTCACAAATTTCTTGAAGCAATAGAAAATTCTTTACAAGTTGGGTTTAGGTAGGCTACAAAAAGAACAAACCCACAAGTTTGTTTGAAAAATATGGCATGGTTCTTTCCCTGCACTTCTGTACGGTAGGATGGGAGTCTGACTGGAGTTGCCCTAATATTTGAGACAGGTAGAGGAGGTTGTCTTAAGTTAGAATTGCTTTAGCCTCATAAATATAAGGTCACAGTCTCTAGGACAAGTGGTAGTGCTTTTCATTAGGAAGAAATTCTTCATAGAGAGAGTGATTGCCCATTGGAATGTGCTGCCTGGGGAGCTGGTGGAGTTGCCATCATTGGAGGTGTTTAGGAGGAGACTTGATGGGGTCCTTGGTTGCATGGTTTAGTTGATTAGATGGTGTTGGTTGATGGGTTGCACGCGATGATCTTGGGGGTCTATTCCATCCTATTCCATCCTATTCCATCCTATTCCATCCTATCTTGAAGGTCTCTTCCAACCTGGTCCATTCCATTCATTCTGTGTTTTCATGTGTGATGTTTTTGTGTTGCTTTTCAGGTGCACCCCAATAGCAGTGATTATAATCTCATGTGGACAGGATCACACTTGAAGCCCTACTTGCTGCGTTCCCTCACAGATATTCAGAAAGTCAATCATTTCCCCAGGTAAGGCCTTGGTGCCTTGGTACCATGTTTTGCTGACCATCTTTCTGATGGTTTGCAAAAATTTCAACATAAACAAAAAAAGCAGCCAGAATATACATGATACTGAAAACTCAATGCACTGGGCCTGTGCCATATGCTGGCTTCGTTCTAAACAGGCCTTGAGTTGAAGCACTGTGGCCTCAGTACTGGAATTTATTTTGTCTTAAGTGTTTTAGTGGTATAAGTATTTGGCACTTTAGGCTCTTAGTTACAGAGAGTCATATATCACCTGCTAAAGTTTATGAACCCCATTGTAACTGTTTGCTGTGTTTCAGTCCTGCCCTGGGAGTTGCAAGAGGTGCTACAAACAAGGATGAATATTAATATGGGACCACAGGACTGAGAGAGTAGAACTGAAGAGTAGTGACAGATTGTGGGTTAGACATCTGGCAGGTCTACAGATGGTTGTGAAACTTGGATGAAGGGTTGCTGTAATGTGTCTGTTAGTTTTTCATGTGGGCAAAAAATAGCTAGTCTCTTGTTTGGGGACTTCAGGTCATATGAACTGACACGAAAGGACAGACTATACAAGAACGTCAGTCGTATGCAACTGGCCCATGGATTCAAGACATTCCATATCCTACCTCAGACCTTTATCCTCCCAACAGAGTACCAGGACTTCTGCAGTAAGTGAATGGCTGATGGTGCTCAGACCTGAAGCAAAATAACTGGGTGGGGGTAAGGAAATTACTTTTAATAATCTAGCCCATTGATTATGCCAGTGGTCAAGGCAACAAAATTAGAGGAGGCTGGAAAGATGGGAGAAAAGGCCCTCATGGTTCTTTTTATAATTTCTGCTCTCTGTCTGTTTCAAGAAGCTGATGTGGGCTTAAGGCTTCAGCTCTTTGTGCATAGTGTTGATGATCAACTTTACAATAACCTTGACTGCTATCAGTGGGTACTGAAGAGAAAAGTGCCTAACGGAGGCATAGGACCCAGAAATTAATCTATTGGAGTAGCAGGAGGGGCTTCAGGGAGGGGCTGTAATAATTGCAGTGAGTCCCAAGGGGTAAAAACATCAAAAAAAGGACATTTAAACAAAAAAAAAAGTATACTTTGATCTCCTCATGGACTTCTCTAAACCTTAGTGTAGGCAATGTTCTTGATTCTTGCTCCCTTGTAAAGAAGCAAAATGGAAGATGTTTCAGACTTGTGCTGTTTTGTTTTTACCAGATACCTATTCTAAGGACAGAGGCCTATGGATAGTGAAGCCTGTGGCCTCTTCCAGAGGTCGAGGTGTCTACCTGATAAACAATGTAAGTGCTCAGCAAAAGGACTGCTCTTCAGTGACATTGTCTGCAAAACTGTCAGACACTGGCTCTGCTCTGGGTTTCAACCATGCTTTGGTGAGCAGCTTGACAGCCCTGTGCAGCTGTCAAAGCCTGCCTGGGTCAATGCAGCATAATCAAAAGCAATCTATTTCTTTGTATCATGTGATTATTGTACAGCCTACCTTCAAGTCTTAGCTTATTAGGAGCAAGTTCATGCTCCTGAGACAGTTTGGGAAGCTGTGCTGCTTCATACTCTCCTTGTGTCTGACAGTAGGCTGGCCTTGGGAAGATACCAAGAACTTTCCTTGGTCGTTTCCCTGTGTGACCTAAACAGTCCTCAGTCTCTTTGTCTCCCTCTT
Organism: Melanerpes formicivorus; assembly: GCF_026170545.1. Lineage (NCBI taxonomy): Eukaryota > Metazoa > Chordata > Aves > Piciformes > Picidae > Melanerpes > Melanerpes formicivorus. The sequence continues at coordinate 2,013,771 of NW_027142442.1, forward strand.
CCCTGGGAAAAGAAGAGTTAAAATGAAACCTTATGTGTATCAGTCTTAGAGCTGTGTTGTCTAAATGCCAACATGCCCTTACTGAGGTGTAATGGGGATGATTCTTTGAATTCAGTGTGCTGGTAATAGTGTCTTTTGCCCATTGTGGGCTTTGCAGGGAGCTAGGTTGTTGTAGGTAAAAAATGCATCTGGGCAGGAGCCAAACACATGAGGGAATTCCAATAAATATTCTCAGCAGCAAAACTGACTGGTGAGTCATTTTACTTTCACTCACTCAAGCACCTTTAACCTCTCCTGCACTGAAGGGGGGAGAGTGGGGTCATGCTGCCTCATCTGTTCTCTGCTTGGATCACCTCCCTTAAAATAGGGGAGTGATTTGCTGAGTGTATGAGGTAAGTGTTTCCAGAGCTACACTCAGCTTTTTCCTTGCTTGAAAGAGAGGAACGAGCTCAGGCTTCTTTGTCAATTGGCCACGAACTGGGGAAAAGACCCTTCTGGGACCAATCTCCCTTCGTGCTTATCTGTTCGAGAAACACTTCATCTAGTTTGGCCTAAAGACTATGGTTTCCTCCAGTGTGATGCCATTAAGGGAGTGTTCTCTAATCTCAATACAAAAGTGTTTTAAAAACCAAACCAAGACACAGACAAAATCAGTTAAGAAAACCCCAAACCAATGAAGCCCTATCCCCCTGCTCCCAAAATCCCAACCACCACCACAAAGCAACCGAAACCCCTTAATAACAAACCCTGAATTTGTCTGTTTGATAATAAAAGAGGTTGTCACTTGTGTGACGTGCTGAGGGAAGTTGAGATTGCTCCCTCATGCTTGTGTGTGTGCACTCTGTAGGCCTAGGCCTCCTGCTTGTGATGCTGGTGATGTGGCTGAATACATGCAAGCTTGAATAAAGGCAGGATGGGGGGAGTCCTCTTGGCTCTTTTGCAAGTGGAAGGCAAGGAACTGTTTTGATCACATGAATATGTGATGTACATTTGTCATAACTTTCTGCTCTGAGCTATGAGGGTAGCATCTTCCTGGTACAGTAGCCCCTGCTGTGAACTGAATCTCATTAGGAGATAGGTAAGCATGTAGGCAAGAGGCTGAATAACAGCCCAAGATCTAGTCATAAAGTTGAAGAGGGTTTTTTTGTCAGTTGTGGATTCCTTACCACCTGTAGTTACATACTCTTTCCAGCGTCTTCTAAACCTCTCCTCCACGTGTTTGATTGAACACTTGAGAAGCAAAAAGAATGACATGTACTTTTTACATGTGTTTTTTGCCTGCCATGGGGCTGTTAAATCTGTATTCTCCTCTAGGAGCACTTAACTGACAGATTCAATGGGCAGTGTTTGTGGCAGTTCTCAGGTTTCTGATTAGACTCTAACCTATCTTAAGTGTGTTGTGACTGACGGTGGTGTATTTTCATTTTGGTTTTGTTTCCTGCCTCCCCGAACACAGCTGTTGGTGCAGAGCGGCTTTATGAAGGAAAGGTTGGAAAACAATATGGTGGGTTTGATCTGCTCATCTTATTATTTAAGCCTCCTGTTTTTACAGTTTTGGATTCTCTGTTCTTCTGTAGCCAAACCAGATTGTCCTGAAAGACAACATCCTGGTTTCTCGTTACATCAGCAACCCCCTGCTCATAGACGGTGAGTGTGCTCAGGAGCTGCTTTTCTCTCTTCTCCCAACCCCACACCTGAGGATCTCTGCCATTATGCCAGAGTTTAGTGCCATAATCGAGTGCTCTATCTTTTACTAGTGCCAGAAAAATTCTAACTAGAGAATTCCTTAATCTGGAAGCTTTCCAACAGGGAAAGCTTCAGATCCCTATGTCGGCAGCAGATGATGGTGTATTGCTCTCAGTCTGTTGCAGTGGTTCAGCTGGATCTGATGTCTGAGAAGATATTTGCAGTCACTGACTTTCTGTATTCCAGATTTCAAGTTCGACGTGCGCCTCTACGTTCTGGTTACATCCTATGATCCCCTTGTCATCTATCTCTACGAGGAGGGATTGGCCAGGTAGGGGAGATGCCTTCTTTCTCTGTGTACCTGCACATGGTGATCCAGAGATGTCTTGGCTTCCCTCTGTACTCCTTACACAACTGCAAGTGAGGGAAGTGCCAGACAGCGAGCTCTGCAGAGTTTAAACATCTGGTGCTTTGTCATGCTGTGTGTCGGTTTTCTTTATATAGATCTTTGGGGATGGACTTTTTCACATGTGCAGTAAAGAAAGCAAGTTCTCAACTCTGAATGGCCTAGGATTGATAGGATGTTCTGACAATGGGCCATCCATAGCAGGCCTCCAAAACAAGATCTGTGCCATCATTAGTGTCTTAAAGGTAGATCTTCTGATTGTGACAAAGGTATTTACTTTTGGAAAAATCCACCTCTGCAAGAGGCAAGGCTTCTATTCTGGGGGCAAGCGTGAGGTGGTTTGCTTACTGTTGTCAGCAATTGTTGTGTCCTGTTGTGCTTGAAAATGCTGGTGAATGGTGCCACGTCCAGCTGGTGGCCAGTCACTAGTGGTGTGCCCCAAGGATCAGTGCTGGGCCCTGTGCTCTTTAACATCTTTATTGATGATCTGGATGAGGGCACTGAGTCGATTATCAGTAAATTTGCTGACAACACCAAGCTGGAGGCAGGAGTTGATCTGCTGGAGGGTAGAGAGGCTCTGCAGAGAGACCTCGACAGGCTGGACAGATGGGCAGAGTGCAACGGCATGAGATTGAACACAGCCAAGTGCCGGGTTCTGCACATTGGCCACAACAACCCCATGCAGAGCTACAGGCTGGGGTCAGAGTGGCTGGAGAGTGGCCAGGCAGAGAGGGATCTGGGGCTGCTGGTTGATGGTAGGCTGAACATGAGCCTGCAGTGTGCCCAGGCAGCCAGGAGGGCCAATGGCATCCTGGCCTGCATCAAGAACAGTGTGGCCAGCAGGAGCAGGGAGGTCATTCTGCCCCTGTACACTGCACTGGTTAGGCCACACCTCGAGTACTGTGTCCAGTTCTGGGCCCCTCAGTTTAGGAAGGATGTTGACTTGCTGGAACGAGTCCAGAGAAGGGCACCAAAATTGGTGAGGGGCTTGGAACACAAGCCCTATGAGGAGAGGCTGAGGGAGCTGGGGTTGCTTAGCCTGGAGAAGAGGAGACTCAGGGGTGACCTTATTGCTCTCTACAACTGCTTGAAGGGGCATTGTAAACAGGCAGAAGTTGGTCTCTTCTCCCAGTCAGCCAGCACCAGAACAAGAGGACACAGTCTCAGGCTGTGCCAGGGGAGGTTCAGGCTGGAAGTCAGGAGGAAGTTTTACACAGAGAGAGTGATTGCCCATTGGAATGGGCTGCCTGGGGAGGTGGTGGAGTCGCCATCACTGGAGGTGTTCAGGAGGAGACTTGACAGGGTGCTTGGTTGCATGGTTTAGTTGGTTGGGTGTTGTTGGATGATAGGTTGGACGCAATGATCTTGAAGGTCTCTTCCAACCTGGTTTATTCTATTCTAAAATACACTTCTAGAAGATGATAGTCCAGAAGGTCTTGTTGGTAGCAAGATTGCAAATTCGATAATGCGAATGCTCTCTGGCTGACTTTGTTCTTTTGAGGTTGAGACTATTACCTCTAGAGCTTGAAACAGTATTGCAACCAGCCCTGAATGGAATCTTTTGTTAACAAATAAATTTTCTTTCTGAGTGTTCAGCCAGAAGCATCAGTCTCAGCAATCCTAGACTCTCTATCTTGGTAAGATCTCAGGTGACAGTAAGACTTGCAAATTATTTTTCAGTGTTCTAAAATCCTTAGCAATCTTACAAGTGTTCTGATTCCATTTGTTTAAACTCTAATCAATTCTGGAGCATGTGCTGTCCATGTACATGGCAAGTGGAACATACATGCAGCACACCATTTGTTCAAACTCTAATCCAGACTGGAGCATGTTCTGGTCACATACGTGGCAAGTGGAAGATACGTGCAGCACACCTCAGAACACATCTAATAGTAGTTTACCATTTCCCTCCGATTGCTATTCTGTGGAGACTGTAGCACTGGGTGGGTATCTCAGTAATACTGTGTGATACAGTCAGCTGTACCAGTACAGCTGTGGGACTGGTGTAGATGGAATAATGGGATGTTATTTCTGGTCCAAGGACAGTACCAACTCTGGAGGGTAACTCTAATTCTGTTACTGAACTTCACCTACCCACTGAGCACTTTCAGCTCTAGTGTCAACTATGGCTAAAGGCTTGAAGAGAGACTTGTAGTTGAATGCTTTCACATGGTAGATAGGCATTTGTTGCAACCACTATCTTTAATTTCCTTTAAACCTTTCCCTTCTTCTGTGGCTGTTTGTGCAGCGAGTGCTGGCAAGCTTGTCTTGGAGGTCACCCCAATCTTCAAAAAGGGCCAGAAGGAGGAGCCAGGTACCTGTAGGCTGGTCAGCCTCACCTCCATCCTAGAAAGGTGCTGGAGCAGGAGCAGCAGCAGCTTGTTCATGGCACCATCTCAAAGCATGCTGTAGAAAAGAGGCTTATCACAAGTAGACTTCCCATTGGTGAATCCGTATTGACATGCTTGACCAGTCTGATAGCCTTTTATGGTGGCATAACTAGATGGATAGACAAGAGGAGAGCAGTGGATGTGGTCTCCCCCAACTTCATCAAGGCTTTTGGCAGCCTCTCATGGCATCCTCTCAGCTAAGCTTAAGTGTGGATTGGATGATTGGGTGGTGAGATGGATTTCAAAAGTCCTGGCAGTCTGGTGAAGTCCCCACAGACTGGAAAAGGGGAAACATTGCCCCCATCTTCAAAAAGGGCAAGAAGGAGGAACCAGGGAACTACAGGCCAGTCAGTCTCACCTCTGTGCCTGGAAAGATCATGGAACAGATCCTCCTGGAGTCACTACTCGCTCAAAAGAATAGTGAAGAGGTGATTGGGAACAGTCAGCATGGCTTTGCCAAGGGCAAATCCTGCCTGACCAACCTGGTGGCCTTCTATGAGCAGGTGACAAAATTAATAGATGAGGGGCGAGCAACTGATGTCATTTACCTGGACCTGAGCAAAGCCTTCGACACTGTCCCACACCACATCCTGGTCTCCAAACTGGTGACACATGGGTTTGATGGGTGGACCACTAGATGGATAAGGAACTGGCTTGATGGCTGCACCCAAAGAGTGGCTGTCAATGGCTCCATGTCCCAGTGGAGGCCAGTGACAAGTGGAGTCCCTCAGGGATCAGTCCTGGGACCTGTCTTATTCAACATCTTTGTGGGGGACATGGACAGTGGCATTGAGTGCACCCTCAGCAAGTTTGCTGATGACACCAAGCTGTGTGGTGCAGCAGACACGCTGGAGGGAAGGGAGGCCATCCAGAGGGACCTTGACAGGCTGGAGAGGTGGGCACAGGCCAACCTCATGAAGTTCAATAAGAGCAAGTGCAGGGTCCTGCATCTGGGTCGAGGCAATCCCAGGCACAAATACAGGCTGGGCAGTGACTGGCTGGAGGGTAGCCCTGAGGAGAGAGACTTGGGGGTGCTGGTGGACAAAAAGCTCAACATGAGCTCTCAGTGTGCACTTGCAGCCCGCAAAGCCAATCAGATCCTGGGCTGCATCAGGAGAAGTGTGGCCAGCAGGTCGAGGGAGGTGATCCTCCCCCTCTACTCAGCCCTGGTGAGACCCCACCTGGAGTACTGTGTCCAGTTCTGGAGCCCCTATTACAAGAGGGATGTGGAGGTGCTGGAACGTGTCCAGAGAAGGGCCACAAGGATGATCAGAGGGCTGGAGCAACTCTCCTATGAGGACAGACTGAAGGAGTTGGGGCTGTTCAGTCTGCAGAAGAGAAGGCTCCAAGGAGACCTAATTGTCGCCTTCCAGTATCTGAAGGGGGCCTACAGGAAGGCTGGGGAGGGACTTCTCAGGATCTCAGGTAGTGATAGGACTAGGGGGAATGGAATGAAGCTGGAGGTGGGGAGATTCAGGCTGGATGTGAGGAGGAGGTTCTTCACCATGAGAGTGATGAAACCCTGGAATGTGTTGTCCAGGGAGGTGGTCGAGGCCCCGTCCCTGGGGGTGTTTAAGAGCAGGCTGGATGAGGCTCTGTCCAGCCTGCTCTAGTGTGGGGTGTCCCTGCCCATGGCAGGGGGGTTGGAACTAGATGATCCTTGTGGTCCCTTCCAACCCTGAATGAAACTATGAAACTATGAAACCGGTTGAAGGATAGGGTTCAGAGTTGTGGTCAGTGGGGCAGAGTCTAGTTGGAGGCCTGTGGCTAGTCGTGTCCCCCAGGGGTCACTACTGGGTCCAGCCCTATTCTATGTCAATGATCTGGATGAAGGGATAGAGTGTACCCTCAGCCAGTTTGCTGATGGTACCAAACTGTGAGGAGTGGCTGATGTGCCAGAAGGCTGTGCTGCCATCCAGTATGTCCTGGACAGTGTGAAGTCCTGCATCTGGGAAAGAACACTCCATGTATCAATACAGGTTGAAGGCTGATTTGTTGGTGAGCAGCTCTGAGGAAAAGGACCGGGGAGTCCTGGTGTACAGCAGGATGACTATGAGTCAGCAGTGTTCCCTTGTGGCCAAGAAGCCATCCTGAGATGTATCAAGAGGAGTGTGGCAAAGCAGGTCAAGAGAGGTGACTTTCTAGAGGTGAAGCTGTCTTGGCAGGGGGGTTACACTGCATGATCTCCAGAGGTCCCTTCCAATCCCTACCACTCTCGTGATACTGTGGTAACAGTCAAGCGTGAGCAGAGGTTGACACAAAACTTTCGTGTGGCCTCCAGATGGCGCTAGTGGTCTTTGGCGATTTGGTGTTTTGGGTTTGTGGTTTTTTTTCCCTCCATACCCTGGATTTGCAAATTGAGTTGGTGTGGGGTAAGGAACCTCGAGCTGCTGGATTCTGGCTTCCTATTTAGCTTTTTTTGCCTTCCATGCAACAGTATGAGTTCAGTACTGTACCGGGAGAAACCCTTTGGTTGCTTCACACAATATATAATGTTTTGATTTAAAGCTGTGTGGAAAAAAAAACTGTGTGGGAAGATGGAAATGCTTTAATCATTGGGAGTGGAAGCTGCTTTTTCATTCTTAAGAAATAAAACCCCCATACTTCTTAAAAGTGGAAGCAATTTGTAGAAGAGAGCTGGAAGCTAGGATCAGGCTTTAGAATCAAAGGTGCTACTGGAGCTATCTAAGGGGAAATCTGCCAGCAGAACAAAGGAGTCACTTTAGGACCTCCATAATGCTTGTGGTGCACTGTGATGAATCCAGTGTTTTGAGTTTGCTTTCTGAAGGGAGGTAGTCTCTGAAGTGTAGTCAAGGTGACCTCTTGTTCTCTTAATATTTTTTTTGTTGCCTTTTATTAGTCTGTCTGAAATGCAATGCTCCCCTCTGGTGGTGTGCTTTGCATGCTCCAAGTAGAAGAGGAACCTGACTTTCAGTAAAGTTAGTGACCTCTACCAGAAAAGGAGTGCTATCAGGAAACTACAAGATGAAAAGCTTTTTGCAAGGATCAGATGGTATTATACATTTCTGATGTTTGATTAGATACTTCCTTAGGCATGGTTTCTCTTGATGTAGCTAGGCTTGTCATGACATGATCTAGAATGGAATTTCAAGAGAAGAAAGGGATTATGGAACCAGCATGTGTAACTTTTGTCTCCCTTTCCATATGGAAGAAGGAAGAAAAAGTTTCCTTTGAAGGGGATATGAAGGGTATATGCCCAAAGGTGAGTATCGAAGCCTTCAGCTCTTGTTGCTTGATTTGTGCTGGAGGTGCTGAACAACTGATTTGCCCTGGCCAAAGTACTCTCTCAGTACAATATTTTCAGGAAGATACAGACCTCATTTTAAAACATTTTGGATTTTGTTTTGTTTATCCCTTAAAAGAATATTGAGTAGAACTTAAGAAGTGCTGATGTTGAGTAGATTCTTTTTGTGGTTACTTCCACCCAACTCCCTGTAAAATAAGCTGTATTTATTAGGGACAGAGCTGTAGGGATCAGTCATGTATCTGGTGAGACCCCACCTGGAGTACTGCCTCCAGTTCTGGAGCCCCTATTACAAGAGGGATATGGAGGTGCTGGAAGGTGTCCAGAGAAGGGCCACGAGGATGATCAGAGGGCTGGAGCACCTCTCTTATGAGGACAGACTGAAGGAGTTGGGGCTGTTCAGTCTGGAGAAGAGAAGGCTCCCAGGTGACCTAATTGTGGCCTTTCAGTATCTGAAGGGGGCCTACAGGAAGGCTGGGGAGAGATTGCTCAGGATCTCAGGTAGTGATAGGACTAGGGGGAATGGAATGAAGCTGGAGGTGAGGAGATTCAGGCTAGATGTGAGGAGGAAGTTCTTCACCATGAGAGTGGTGAAGCCCTGGAATGGGTTGTCCAGGGAGGTGGTTGGGGCCCCGCCCCTGGAGGTGTTTAAGCCCAGGCTGGATGAGGCTCTGGCCAGCCTGCTCTAGTGTGGGGTGTCCCTGCCCATGGCAGGGGGGTTGGAACTAGATGATCCTTGTGGTCCCTTCCAACCCTGACTGATACTATGATACTATGTATCAGGCTTCTGGAGAGGGGCCCTAAAATGAAATGAGGAAAGAGAGACCCCCAGAATGAAATGGGAAGAAGAATGGAGCCCCCAAATGACACTGGCAGAAGAGCAGTTTTGGCACGAGACTGGAACAGAGACTGCCCCTGAAGAGAAATTAGAACAAGAAGGGCCCCCAAAAAGAAATGATCCTCTCAAAGACTGCAAGATTTCTCAAGAGTTCATTCTAATCTCAGATTCACTCCTGGAAGATTTTACAAGCATTGAAGTTTTCATACTTTCAGTTCTTACTGCAAGGCCTCTTCCTGTAGCCTTCGTGTCTCCTAAAATAACGTGTGAATTCCTGTTGAGCAAGACATTCTGTAGCATGCCTCTCTTGTCTTTCTGGGAGAGAACAAGCATAGTGGAGGAGCAGCCTTTTAACTACAGTGGAACATACAGCTAGTGAAGTATATTATGAAAAGCTGTGGAACTGTGGAGTACTGAAGGTAATTGGAACTGATTGCAGTGGTAGTAAGGCTCTGCCGTCCCAAGGAAGTGTGAAACACAAGGTAAGGATTATGTATTGAAACAGGAATGGATTACATGTAGAACAAGCAAATGATTGCAGCTGGAGTAAATGATCGTTGTAGGTCCCTTCCAACTGAAACCATGATACTTGATGGTGTGTCCTTGTCTTGCAAACGTTGCCACAAATAGTGTTATCCTCTGCTTAATGTTTCAGGGGTTTATTTATTTTGCTGGGGTTTCTTTATAAGTTTTGTGGCCTGCTTCTAACATGGAGGCACCACACTCTTTCTGACTGCATCTTAACACTCTCTTTTATGTCTGGAAGAGGATGTACCTGCATCTCATTGAAAGCTGGCATCTTTCCATATTTACTCAACTGGCTGCTCAATCAGATCTGCAAAGTGATCTGATTTGCCTGTGGCTGTGTGTTTTGTGGAGCAGATCGAGTGGCTGGAGTGTCCAACTGAGCAGGTGATGAGCTTTTAGCTGCAGTGCATCCTTAGGCTGGCAGAGGCTGATTGCGTAACTGCACCTTTAGAAAGCAACTTTTGCACAAGATTTGATTTAAAACACGTTAAACTGGCATGGCAGTCAAGAGAAACAGTCCTGCACTCTTCCACTGGCTACTGCTCCCATTGTCATATCAACCTGACCCTTTCCTTGCACAGTTATGTGATCGGTTTCCCTCTAGCTGCCCAGTGCAAACTGAAATGGAGGGGTAGCAACTGTACTAGCAGTTGGTTTCAGTAAGCTCCTTCCTGTTCTCTCCAAGTTTATATTGTTGTAGCATTCATTGAAGTCTTTCTTAAAGAGGTGTGCTCTTGATAGGATTGCTTACACTGCTTCAGTGCAATTTTGTACTCTAATGCTCATTCAGGATCTCCTGGTGTCCATTGTATTGTGTCACCACAAGCATTTCTCTACCCCGGCAGCAAAATGATCTGGCTTGCTAAATAGCTTAGCAAACAATGCTGGTTTAGGTGGCTCACTGTGCAGGACAGACACTCTCATGCCAGTATTGTGCAGGTAGAATGAAGGTGGATAGCTAAAGAAAGAATATGCATAGCTTAAGTCTGGGTGGCCACTGAAGGAGAGGGGGACAATATCTTACCAAGCTACAACTTTGTAGATGGAGCAGGAAGCTGGTCTACCTTTGTCCTTTTGCACTCTTCTGCCTCCTCCTCAATACAACCCCAAAATCCCTCAAACACCTTAACAAACCAAAAATCCTGGGCTGTTTTTCAACTGGACTAAATCCTTGATTTATTTCAATACCACCATCTCTGATGGTACTGTATGGCTGAGGGTATGGTGAGAGGCTACTTGTTTACAGAACAGGTCATGCATCTTAATCAGGAGGTTACCACTGTTTCCATAACAGACTGATTTAAATGTGATACTTTGGCTGTAACAGGGTTCATTGGAAGGCTAGATAAGCTTGTAGCAGTGTCTTGCTCTGATTATCATCTTTCCTATAGTCTCTTTCACTGTATGCAGCTAGATGACATCTTTGAGATCCAGAAGGGCTGTGTCATTTCTGAGAATGGCAGCACCTTAGAGCAGATGCTGCTTGTTGGACAAACTGGTTTGCCCTTAGGGTGTACCTGGTTTCCTGGATGCCCCTTGAAAAAGAGGTTTGGCAGTTGTAGTCTGTGTTGGTGGTAGAAATCTCTTCCTTCTTGTGGTGGGACCAATGGGATTATTTGGACCTTATCATTATTTTTGTGTTGTAGCCAGTGGGAATTTATTTACTTTCTATCCCTTTTCTACTCAATCTGTGGAAAATTTCCTAGGCATCAGCCTAAAACTACCACACTGCTCTTGGCTTTTCCAAAGTCATCCTTGGAGTACACAACAAGTGACCTGTGCTTGTGTGAAACTCAGGAAATACTGGCTTTGTTATGTATACATAGCATGATTGCTCTGAACGTTTGCATTTCCCAGCACCAGTGAATATTCCCTGTTTGGGGGATGTCCTGCTGTGAAATTGAGGGGCTTGTTTGGTCAGAATGCTTGAGGACCACAAATCTATGCAGTTGAGAGAAAAATATGCCTAGTATGATGTGCACCATAGTAGCTTGTGGAAACTACCAGGAGAACAGATAGAGCTTCCTGCTCTAAGACACCAAAAAGGAAACTAAATGCACCTGGATATGGCCCTTGAGCATCAAATGTATCTTTCATGAGGAGAGTTTACATTTAATGAAGTTTCATTGGCTGTGTTCTCTACCTAGCTGCTGTTGTTGAGCAGTCTGTGTAATAAGTGATATTTAGCCAGCAGGTCACTTGATCAAGATAAGCTGTGGATCTTTATTCCTCTTTGCAGGTTTGCGACAGTGAGGTATGACCAGGCCTCCAAGAACTTTAAAAACCAATTCATGCATCTGACCAACTACAGTGTCAACAAGAAGAGTGGAGATTATGTCAGGTACTTGACTGAAAAATGTAACTTCATCTCTAGAGGTTGTGTCTGTATGCCTAAGCTGGTCCAAGGCTGATGCAGGTCCATAGAGGCTAGTGCTGTCATTTTGCTTCTTTCATTTGTTTGCTTGTTTGTTTTTTTTAGCTGTGATGATCCTGATGTAGAGGATTATGGAAACAAGTGGAGCATGAGTGCGATGCTGAGGTACTTAAAACAAGAGGGGAGAGACACCTCAGGTCAGTACAGATCTTGTTCTTTTACTGCTTTGTTGGATCTTAATCATCTCAATAGTGTGAAATGTAAGAAGTCAGGGAAGAACCCCAGCGAGTCCCATTTAGCACCAGAGCAGGGTGGAGTGAAGCATTGTTCCTTGCAGCTTACTCACTAGAGCTGTGCATTTATTCTCTATCCCTAATGATGAGTCCTATCCCCAGAGATGAGGCCTACCCCTTTTCTTTTGCAAGTAATATTCTGGAACTTTCTTAGGGCATGTTTCTTAATATTTTACCTACATTTCCCATTTCTTAAGGTCATTCCATTCCTTCTAAAAGCTTCCCTCCCTCTACTGCTCCCATGGCCTGCTCAATCTGATGAGTGACCATCTTCTGGAGAACTGTGCCAGTTTGAATGACTCTTGGATGTGGTGTCATCTTTCCATGGCTCAGGTTTTTGCTGGGTGTTTTCATTCCAGTCTGTGTTTCATGTAAAAAAGCTCCCTCTGCCACACCTTTGCCGGGTCTGCTGGGAGTAAATGCATCTGCAGAGCAGAATCCACGTACCCTTCAAGGGATAAATTGACCTGTGGTACTGAGGCATCAGTAAAGCTACTGATAGCAGCTCTGCCCCTATTGCAAATATTGCCAGGGAACACCTAGATGTTGGAGGAAGGGGTTGTGAATATCCCTTTCAGATAGAAGTAGAATTTTTTCCTATCATAGGTGTGTGTGGCTGTCCAAGCACATGCACCATATGTTTTCAGTAAGCAGTGTGCACAGAGTTATTGATGAATTTTCACACTCCACCCCAACCTAAAGTGCACCTATAAAGCATGCAAAGTAAGCAAACTACTAAGTAATGCAAGCAGGTTTCTCTAACTATCCATTACAAGGCTTCTTGCACCTTTCTCTGATGCATCTGGTTCTGGTCATAGGGAGGCAGAATGCTGACTGGAAAGTGCTGTCCTTGCCTGGGCTGGCAAGATTTTGTGCTCTGAGATGTTGGTGTGCACTTACACGTTCTCATGCTGTGTTGCTTTCACATAGTTGTCTTCTGGCACAGAAGCTCACATCTGAATTTGCTTGCATGCTCCTGTGTAATTATTCAGGGCCCTGCATGTCGTCGTCTGAACGTGAGAAGTAGCAATGTTAGGCCTGAACCGACCTTTCTAGTCAAGTGCTTTGTACTAAATGTTCTTTGGGACAGGGATTACCAAATGTCTGTGTGGGTTTGCTGGAGGTCTTGTGTGTTTGCTTGTGCTCCCTTTGAGGGGTGGGGATGGCTGTCCTATCATCCCTGCTGACATTTCGGTCTAGGACTCCAGTGTTTGTTCATTTCCCCCCTCCTCTTCCTTCTCTATTGCTTGTGCTTGGGAACAGAAACTGAGTGTGATGTTCTTTCTGTTGCATGACTCATCCCAAGCCCAGTGTTGAATCCAGATCTCCATCTAACGTGCATCTTTTCTTGCCTCTTGCTCCCTCTCTCAGCTGGGATTCCTGTTCCTGAGCTCTGTTTACAGGCTCATACAGGAGCTGGAGAGAGCATCCTTGCTGAAACTGCAGATTATCTATGGGTCAGCAGGACTAGGAGCTGTCACCAGTCATAGCATTTGGAAATGATTTGTGAATCATGGTGTGGAACCAACTGCTTTAGAGGAAGGTGCAATAGTTACCTTGTGAAAGTTACATGTGAAAATTGCTGATTCTCAGTGGCTCTGTTTAAGGGCTTATCTCACTAACCCACTCTTGCTTAGTCCTCCCTGATTCTCAGAGTGGGTGGTGATCAGACTCCAGCTGACTTGTGCTGCTGTGCTTGCCACATGTTTTTGCCTCCTTGCCCTGTACACATTACTCACTTTCAGCACTCTCATTTGTGACTGTTGCTGCGCTGGGATACTCACGCCTCTGTTCATCGATTTATGCTCGCATGGGTTTCCAAACATCATTGCTTTGCCATCCATGGGCTCTCATGTGCTTTGAGTCACAAAAGTTTCTGTTCATGTGCATGTTCTCATGCTTTTCAAGCTATTGTATGCTACCTCACAATCTACTTTTTTTTAATTAATTCCTTCTTTTTGTTTCTTTTTCCCCTTCCTTGTAGCACTGATGGCCAACGTGGAGGACTTGATTATCAAGACTGTAGTTTCTGCTGAGCTGACCATTGCCACAGCTTGTAAAACTTTTCTTTCACATCGTGGCAGCTGCTTTGGTAAGGCACTGGGAACCTCTTTGTTGATTTGCTCCACATACTGTTTGCAATTGCCAACTCTGCGAGGGTACAGAGAAGTATGTGTACTGTGTGTTCCTTATTGCAGGGAAGCCAGATACTGTGGGTGGGTTGGTTTGTTTTTCCACAGTATAGGCTTCTGTGAGGGCAGGGGATGTTGACTTGCAGTTGCTCATGTGCCAGTGCCTTTCATTAGAATCCCATGCTAGAAAATGGGATGATGAAAAGGGACCTGAAAGGGAACTGAGGAAGTGGTGGGAAATTGAAGTTACTGACCCACTAGTGCCCTTGCAAAGGATGGCTGCAGAAGATTACACATCCCTGTAGAGCACTTAGCATTGTCTATTGAGCCCCCTAGCCCAATGTAGTTCTGGGTTGCTGTCCTACATGCGTCTGAGGAATAGGGAGGACTGCATATGTAATGCAGTGCCTGGAATGACAATGGTGCCGAGATGCTTCTGGGCTTGTGCTTGCGTGAGAGCACCGCGTGGTGGCGGCAGAGCCTGTTCCTGGCAGAAGCTGGATGCAGAGCTGAGTGCTGGCAAAGGGATTTGAGAATTTGCTGGCAGCCAGTACTGGGATAAGGTCCAGAAAGCAGCGGCTGGTACCACAGTGTGCCTTCTCCCACTTTCCAGTGGCTGCTTCCCAACCTTCCCTTAAGAGGCCTCCTCCTGCTTTTAGTCCCCCTTGCTCACGTGGATACACACACGAAGATGGAGCTTCTGGGTGGGGGAAACGAGTCTAGAATTAGTCTCAGTCAGTGCTTAAACCAGTGACCAAGCTTGGTGTAAACTATGCTGTGTTTAGGTATTGAGACATATTTAAACTAGCTGTGACAGGTAAATCCATTTGTGTGGTCTTGCATTGCAAGTGGGTATTGCCAATTCTGCAGGTTTCAGACCTCTGACACAAATGCTGTCATCTCTGGATATTTGGAGGTGATGAGATGGTCAAGAATCAAGGAAGAGCCATAGTTAGAGTGTGGTTTAGTGCCAAACTATAGCTACCTTTGTGCCCCCACCTTCTCCTGACTGGCTCTTAGGGCTTTGTTCAAAGGTGGAGAACCTTGCCATATGTGTGGATTTAGGAGATGCACAGTAGTTTTAATGAGGCAGCAGTTTATCAGCTACTTTAGAAATATCAACAATATGGACTGAAAAAAAAGAAGACACCAAAAACCTTTTCTCTGCCTCTCTTGTGGCTTCTCCCTCAGTTGTCTCTGGATTCCTTTGAGCCCTGTGTGTGGAAACTAATGTTCCTCATGTACTTTTTGGTGGGCCTGGCTTTGAGGTTATCCCACTTCCTGCTGCCTCCCCAGGGCTGCAATAACCACCCTCTTAGATACTCCCCCACAAATAAACTGTTTTGTTCCATTTATTTCAGTGTAAACATAAATTAAGTGCTTCCCAGGAAAGAGAGCTTAAGTAGGAGCCATACTGCTTCCCTGGGGAGCCTGAGGCATTTCCAGAGCTCAGTACTTTCTGCCACCTTCCCCCACAATTAAGTGGTTGTCCCTGGGTCCTTGTCCCAAGGATCTGAACTGCCCTTGTCATGCTGCATGGCTCATTCTTCATCTCTGTGTCTTGTGCTGATGCTCTTTGGTTGTGCCACATTTCACTGTACTGTAAAAAAGACAGTTTTTCTAACTGGAAATGTTCAGAATGGCTGAGTTCATAGCTGATAACATGAGGGAGAAAACTGAGACTGAAGATTTCAAGGCAGTATGCAGAGCCTTGGAGCCATGGGAATCTCTTTGTTGTTCTGGGCTGTGAACAATGAAACTGGATGTGTGCCATGAGAAAGACTGATGACTTGGAAAGTAAACCCAGACTTCAAAAAGTCTTTATGTGAGATTCAGGTACAGAGGTAGGCCTCATTTGGGAAGCTTCTGGGGAAAAAATGACTAACAGAATGTGTATTCTACTCTAGTCTCTCTCATGCTGTTCTAGGGAATGGGACTCCAGAACAATTGTCACCTTATTGCTAAAATGTAAATAACAAATACTTCTTTGTCTGGAGTCTTTTGCCCAAGTGAGTCCCTGCTTAGAAATGTGGGTCAAGCACACAGATACCATACACATATCCTGTATCTTGTTCTGGTTTCATACATGGCATGTCCAGGAAAAGCAGAACAAGTGTTCCTTACACTTATTTTTCTTGCAAAGCTTAATCCAGTCTAATACTGTCAGTGTTTGCTTTCAAGCCAGCATGTAAGGATGCCATTTTGAATCTGAAGAAGGTTGTCCTTAGAGTCCTCTGGCCATGGCCAGATTCAGAAGTATTGTGTCTTTCAGGACACATCTGATGATGATCCAGTGTGCTGAGTTGTGACTGTCTTCAGAATTTAACAAAACTGTCAGCTGAGCCTGAAGGGTGAAATGAGTTCAAGGGATATGGCTTCTAGTGATACTCCTGTAGGAGCAAGGGTCTGTCCCTGCACTGTTTTCCTTACTTGTCACTTCATGGCTCTGCATAGTACCTTACTTGTTTGTTGATGATTCAGCACCTAGAGCTCATATGACATAGCCAAGATCCATATTGCTGCAGAAACTTTCTGGCTTCTTTAGAAAGCTGTTCTGAGATAGGTAGCACCAGTTCAGGGCCCTGAGGCAGACCTAGGAAGAATTAACTCTTCCCAAAATGGTCATAAAGAGATGACTAGCATTGTAAATTTGTCAGTAGACTTGTGTTACAGAAGTCTGAATCAACCCTTGCTTTTCATTCCATTTTCTGCTGCCATTGGTTATGGTAATAAAATTAGTCTTTAGCATATATATGAAAACATGGAAGTGAGGAATGTTAAGTTGTTATCTTCTGGTTTGCTTGGGGCTAAGGTTGTTGGAGTTTAGGAGGCTGAGATCACAAGAACTTGGGCTAATGAGGTCAGGCAACATGCCCTTTCTCCTTCACTTCATGTACCTGTGTATCTGTGGAGTCATTGTCTTTCCTTTTGACCCAGCTGATACTACATTATCTTAATTTGGCTGCCTAAATTTGTTGAAGAAGTAGCAGCATATCCACTCTTCTGTTACACTCTTCTGTTCCTCAGCACCATAAGGGAAGTTAAATGAGGTCCAAAGGTGGTTATGTGGAGGTCAACCTCTTTGCTCACTATGATCTCACACACTGGATCGAAGGGCTGGTGAGAGATGTGATGGTAGGAGGCTGTCTAGGGTGCAGTGACCATGAGACAGTGGAGTTTTCAGTATTCAGGGAAATAGGGAGGAGCAATAACAGAACCCTTACTTTAGACTTCCAGAGGGCAAACTTCAGCTTATCTAAGCAACTAATTTGGAGAGTGCCCTGGGTAGCAGCCCTTAAGAACAAAGGGGTCCAGGACAGTTGGACCTACTTCAAACTTAAAGGCACAGGAACTGGCAGTTCCCATGTGCTGAGAGATGAGCCTGTGGGGAAGGCTCCGGGCCTGGATGGCCAAGCAGCTCTTGAAGGAATTAAGGGGGAAAAAAAGAGGGAATATTGCCTTTGGAAAGGGGGGAGGCAACTGGAGATATGTTTAAGGATGTTGTCAGAACATGTAGGAGAAAAATTAGAGAGGCAAAAGGCCAGTTAGAACTCAATCTGGCCACTTCTGTGAAGGGCAATGAAAAGCATTTTTATCAATATATTAATGCTAAAAAGAAGAGCAAGAAGAACCTCCACTCACTATTGGACCTGGGGGGCAACACTGTAACTAAAGATGAGGAAAAGGCTGAGATACCAAATACCTTCTTTTAAACCTCCATTTTCAACAGTAAGGCAGGAGGACTTCAGGATAACTGGCCTCCTGAACTGGTAGATGGGGTCAGGGACCAGTATAATCCCTGTGAAATCCATGAAGAAGTAGTTAGGGACTTGCTGAGCCACTTGGATGCTCATAAGTCCATGAGACCAGATGGGATCAATCCTAGGGTACTGAGAGAGCTGTCAGATGAGCTGGCCAAGCCACTCTGTCATTTACCACCAGTCCTGTCTCACTGGAGAGGTCCCAGATGACTGGAAGCTGGCCAATGTGATGCCTATCCACAAGAAGGGTTGGATGGATGAACCTGCAAACTCCAGGCCTGTCAGCCTGACCTCAGTGCCAGGAAAACTATGGAGCAGATCATCTTGGGGGCAACCACAGTGCACCTGCATGACAGCCAAAGGATCAGGCCCAGCCAGCATGGATTTAGGAAGGGCAGGTCCTGCCTGACCAACCTGATCTTCTATGATCAGGTGACTGCCTGGTGGATGTGGGGAAGGCTGTGGATGTAGTCTGCCTGGACTTCAGCAAGGCCTTTGATACTGTCCCCCACAGCAATCTCCTGGCCAAGCTGTCAGCCTGTGGCTTGTACAGCAGCACTCTGTGCTGGGTTAGGAACTGGCTGGAGGGCTGAGCCCAGAGAATGGTGGTGAATGGTGCCACAGCCAGCTGGCAGCCAGTCACTAGTGGTGTCCCCCAGGGATCAGTGCTGGGCCAAATCCTATTCAATATCTTTATTGATGATCTAGATGAGGAGATTGAATCCACCATTAGTAAGTTTGCAGACAACACCAAGTTGGGAGCAGGTGTTGATCTGATAGAGGGAAGAGGAGCTCTGCAGAGGGACCTTGACAGGCTGAACAGATGGGCAGAGTCCCACAAGATGGCATTTAACAAGTCCAAGTGCTGGGTGCAGCACTTTGGCCACAACAACCCCATGCAGCACTGCAGGCTGGGGTCAGAGTGGCTGGAGAGCAGCCAGGCAGAAAGGGACCTGGGGATAGTGGTTGAAAGCCAGCTGAACACGAGCCAACAGTGTGCCCAGGTGGCCAAGAAGGCCAATGGCATCCTGGCCTGCATTAGGAATAGTGTGGCCAGCAGGAGCAGGGAAGTCATTCTGCCCCTGTACTCTGCATTGGTTAGGTCACACCTTGAGTCCTGTGTCCAGTTCTAGGCCCCTCAGTTTAAGAAGGACATTGAGACACTTGAATGTGTCCAGAGAAGGGCAACAAGGCTGGGGAGAGGCCTTGAGCACAAGCCCTATGAGGAGAGGCTGAGGGAGCTGGGATTGCTTAGCTTGGAGAAGAGGAGGCTCAGGGGAGACCTCATTGCTCTCTACAGCTACCTGAAGGGAGGTTGCAGCCAGGAGGGGGTTGTTCTCTTCTCCCAGGCAACCAGCACCAGAACAAGAGGACACAGTCTCAAGCTGTGCCAGGGGAACTTTAGGCTTGAGGTGAGGAGAAAGTTCTTCACAGAAAGAGTTGCTGTCCATTGGAATGTGCTGCCCTGGGAGGTGATGGAGTCACTGTCCCTGGAGGTGTTCAAAAAAGGATTGGATGTGGCACTTGAAGACATGGATTAGTTAGTCATGAGTTGTTGGGTGATAGGTTGGACTTGATGATCTCTGAGGTCTTTTCCTACCTTGTTGATTCTGTGATTCTATGACTGACTTCTTCATGGAATGATAATGTATTTACCCTGTAAGATTAGGATTATATAGACAGCCCAGTTTGCACCAAGACTCTTCTTTGATGTTAGCCTTGAAGATGGCATTGTTAGCTTTTTTGACTTCAGAGTAGAATGATTCTGAGTCTGGTATAGGTGATGGGCTCAACTCTAATTAATCTTCTCTTCAAAGAAAGTAGTGGTTTATGTAGTAGGAGAGCACTGAAATGGTGTATGGTTTTGAGGGTAAGGCTTATGAGGAGTGGCTGCTTCATCTTGAAGAACAGAAGGCTGGGAAGTGACCTCATCACAGTCTGCAACTTCCTCAAGGGGTGCAGTGGAGGGGAAGGTGCTGATCTCTCTCTGGTGATCAATGATAGGACCTGAGTGGTGTCAGGGGAAGTTCAGATTAGACATTAGGAGAAGGTTCTTTGCTGAGAGGGTGGATGGTCTCTGGAACATGCTCCTCAAGGAAGGGGCCATGGCACTCAAAGGAGTGTCTGGATGATGCTCTTGGTCATTTTGGTTTTAGTTAGTCCTATGGGGAGCAGGGAACTGGGTCCCTTCCAACTTGGGATATTCCACGATTCCATGTAGGCACTCCAAAAAGAATCCACTTCTGAAGATTTTTATTGGGCACGTGGCTCTGTCCTTCAGGCTTCAGTAGAAGGCAAAAGGTTAAGAAGCCATATCTTAAGCAAAGGTTGCCTGTTGTGGAGAAAGCACCTCTAAGACCGTCTGGCCAAGTATGACAAACTCTGGCAGGTGCAGGCTGGATCAAGCAGACAAGGATACCAATGTGTGGAATAATTCTGCACCCTCATGTTTGGGTCTTTTCCTCTACTAACACTGAGATATAAAACTTTGCTCTGTTAAAATAAAGTTCTCTGGAAAAGGGAGTTAAATTGCACGATTTGGAGTGCAAGGCAAGTTCCTACACAAGACTACAGTATGAGTACTTTCCCCAAAGTCTTTGGTGTCCAGAGTAGGGGTGTCTAATCTATTACTTGAGATGATGCAGTGTGGCCTTTTGCTTATCAAAGCCTAAACTCTTATGCTGGCCCTTTGCAGAGTAACAGGAATGATTTGGGACTTATTTGATGGCCCCAAGATGGGGATTTGTTCATGTCCCCATAGCTGTTAAGATGTGCTCTGCCAGAGTTGGAAGAAGGCACTATCATAGAATCAATAAGGTTGGGAAAGACCTCAAAGATCATCAAATCCAACCTGTCACCCAAGATCTCATGACTACTAAACCATGGCACCAAGTTCCACATCCAGTCCCCTCTTGAACACCTCCAGGGATGGTGACTCCACCACCCACCACAGGAATGAAGAAGTTCAGAGCATCTTATAAGCTACAGCTTGGATGCTTTGGGTTTGCAAGTTCGCAGCATGGTGGAGGTTGTAATTCCTAAGCACAATGAGTCTGTTGTAAGATCTGTTGCAACATCTTTTTTTCCTCCCTGAGAACATATGAAGGCAGCCAGTCTATAGGCAATGAGATCACAGAATCAGAGTCTTAAGGGTTGGAAGGGACCTCAAAAACTCATCCAGTCCAACCCCCCTGCCAGAGCAGGATCACCCAGGGCAGGTCACACAGGAATGCACCCAGGTGGGTTTTGAGTATCTCCAGAGTTCACAGGAAGAGAGATTGGCCATAGGAATGTGTAGCATCACTGGAGAAAGTGGTGGACTTCACTGATGAGTGAGGTCATGGGGTTCATTTACAAAGTACTCCATAGTATCTCCATCACTCTAGTTTTAGGAGGCTTTCTCCCATTCATTGACTGGTTGCTGCTTTAGATGAAATTGTAGCACTTTTAGTTAACTTTTCTAACTACAACTCCTTGATACATGCTGTCTGTAAGCATGATCTGCAGGATACAGAACAGGAAAAGTAAGAAGGAAAAGGGAAGACCTGAATTTCAGTGGCACAGGTGTAGTTCCATGTGTTAGGAATGTCTGTAAGAATGCTTCTGCTGAAAATGAGGTGATCAGTTTTGATTGCAAAAGCAGAAGAGTTGTGTACTCTGCAGCTTTAATTCAGTGTATCTGTGTCCCTTGGTAACCTCCATTCAGCTGCAGAATATGTACTCTGCAGTGAAGCTGCTTTTTCCCCAGTGAGCAAGCTGAAAACAAAGGCCAGAATTATAGGGACCCTCTAGGAATTGAGTTTATTCTTTCGGTGCAAGTTCATGGAAACATTGTTTGCACTACCAGGCTATCACTTGTGACTTAGTTTCTAGGCTTGGAGAGAGTAACAAACTCCCTGGGGATATTTTCTGAAAAGGAGTGCCAGTGCAGTCTGTGACAGGGTTATAAGATGAATTTGGAATACATAGGAGTTTACCAGAACCAAAATGCTTGAGACTGTCTCTAGCCTTCCTCTTAGTCTTAAATAATGATATTGGCAAAAAAAGCATCTAACTGAACTGTTGCTCTTAGACTTTAGACTGAAGCTAGCCCTTCCCTTGGGAGGAAGGGAAGCTTGGTCAGCAGTAACTTCTCTATGGGGGTTGAAGGGGAGAGGCAGGCTATTCCTGCTGTGTCTTGGCAACAGCTGGTACCTCCTGATATAATTCCAATCTCTTCAGCAAACTGCAAGGGATTTTTTTTATGGATTGTAGTAGAAAGATGAGAGGAGTAAGGAAAAGCACTTTGGAAACTTGGTGTCTTAATTTCTTCTATTATTTCATTAACAACAATAATGGTGCAAGGTGAGTTGTCATGATTCTGCCTTTGCCACAGCCTGAGGCGTTTGTTTTGCTGTCAGTCCTTCTATTTTCTTTCTACAGAGGAAAGTGTCAGTCTTGTTGGTGATTGCAGAGGATATGCTTCTGGTCTTGCTATGCTCATTGCTCTGCCTCTGTGTGCTCCCTGTGTATTTATTTTTACAGATTAGAGTTTCACAGTAGAGAGGATGCTTCTGTGTTCAATCTAGGTAGTGCATGTTCCAAATATGTAAGAAGGCCAAGGACATATTTCCAGGCTAGCTTGAAAAACCACAGGTAATTTTTTGGCTGTTTGTGCCTTAGTATCCCATGCACATTTGAGAATCCCTTTGTGCTAAGCCCAACAGGGGAACTGGTGAAGCTGGATTCTTTAACCAGATCATGAATACTGCATATCTCCTGATGACCTGAGGTATCAGAGACATCTGTCTAGGGGTTGCAGATGTGACTTAGAATACATTAGACTTGGAACATTATGGAGTAGTAGGAGGCCTTAAGGCATTGCAGATGGCATTAGATATCTGTGTTTAACAATGGAATAGACTCAACAGGGCCACCCTGAAGAGCTTAATGGCCTAATAAACAAGGCAGAAGCAAGGGCAAGGAGTGCAAAGTATGAGAAGCATGGTCAGGGCTAGCTCAAGTCAAGAGGTTTCCCATATGTATTTGTAAGAGTGGACCAAGAAATTGAATAACTGGATGGGAAAGAGAGAAGTTTAAAGAGCAAGTGGTTTGGAAGAGAGAGTAGAATGAAGTCAGAGGAGCCAAAATACTAGCAAAGGTCCTTTGAGGGGGAGAAGGAGGGGATGGCCAATGGCAAAAGAAGCAGCAGCTAGTCAAAACAAAATGATCTACTTCCTGACTGGGACTGGGTGGTCGCAGGCCAGCAGCTGCTACAGGTCCAGTCATTGCTTTTCTGCTTCAGACATGAGCTACTTGTGCACTGGTGTTTGCTATGCCATTAAGAGTCACAGGGCATCACCAAAGATTAGATTTTGAAATAATGTTTTCAAATAATCAGAAGTTTCTCCTGGTCAAAACACTTTATTAATGTTTATACTTAATCTCCACCTCCTCCTTTTCCCTCTACTGCAGCTTTTCCCATCTGGGGAGCAAGGGAGCCAAATGTAGATTCAGCCTCAGTTAACCAACTCCTTAACTCTCTGCTGTTTTGCTTCTCATTCAATGTCTGGCTACATAGTCTAGAAAAGTGAGCAGGCAATACTCACTCTGCTGCCATTTCCTCCCCTTCCAAGTTCCACCCCCCCTAGCTCATTATCTTCCCCTTAAGCTGCATGAGCTTTCACAGAGCTCTCTGCATGGGAATATCTTGTCAAGCAGTCCAGCTCCCTGGAGCCAGCATCAATGTCAGGCAACAAAAGGCCAAGGCCAGAATTTAAGAGAAGCAGCATGGCAAAGAAATTTTCCTGCTTTCATTCCAGGCACTGGAGAACTGGTTAATTCCACAGAAATCCTCCTTCTCTCCTCATACCCTGCCTGCTCTGTGGTGTTTGGGAAAAGTGTGCAGAAGTTGCCCTGATGATCATGAACTGTATTTCTTAATACTGGAAGAGGGAATTGGGTTAATGCCAGCTTCTGATTTACAGTCAGCTTTGTGTAGCATCCTTCTTGCAACTCTTTCCAAACTACAGAGAACACGTATAAAGAGTGAAATAGTAAAATCAGTCTTGGAA
The DNA here is from genome assembly GCF_026170545.1 of Melanerpes formicivorus. Lineage (NCBI taxonomy): Eukaryota > Metazoa > Chordata > Aves > Piciformes > Picidae > Melanerpes > Melanerpes formicivorus. The sequence continues at coordinate 2,037,497 of NW_027142442.1, forward strand.
TAGGAAACTGGCTTCAGTCTGAACTGTGCAGAGCAGAACTCATCCAGCAGATGTAGTATGTTATGAATATTTTAAAAACTAAGAATAGGTATTTCTATAGTGGTTTGCAGCAAAGTGGCAAGGTGTCAGAAAAATGAAGTGCTAGGAGGCTGTCTGTGAAAATGGAGCTGCAAAGAAGGAGCTGCTAAGGAGAAGGCACTTGTACACCTGTGGGGGCATTGCAGGAAAACATAAATGAGTATTTGAAAAGAAGCTGATGCTTGAAAGAAGCAAGCTTTTCTAGAGCTGGAATAATGAACATAGGGATTAAAAAAGGGGGAAAAAAGAGAACAAACTTTTGTTGTTTCCATGATCCAGTGGAAGAAGTAGGTAGGACTTGCTGTGCTCATGTCAGTTCTGTGTGAAAACAAGCAGTAGAGTTCTGCATGAACTGCAGTTTGTGGACAGCAAAGAATTTATGTTTCTATATAATGCTTTCCCAAGACAAACTTCTGCTTTCCTCTTTTTTCCCCAATATGTTTAATCTTGATTCTGAGGCAGTGAAATTTCCCACTTGTGGAACATTTTGTTGTTATTTGTTCAGCCTGGGAGAGTTCACTGAATGTAACATGATTGACACAGTCTCTATGAGTTCATTTGTGTATAATGTTGGGCATTAGATACAGTGGTGCAGTGAGGAAGACTTATAGTGTCTGCTGTATTTTCAGAGCTGTATGGTTTTGATGTCCTTATTGATGACACTCTGAAGCCCTGGCTGTTGGAAGTGAACCTATCCCCATCACTGGCCTGGTAAGTGATTCCCAGTTTAATGTGAGGCTGAAACTGCTGCTAGAGGTGATTGTTCCTGAAAGTGATGGTCTTAGGAAGGCATGATTCCATGATGCCAGAGGAGGATTTGTTCCATTGCTAACTGACAGAGAGAACAGTCCTTTGCTTTTCCCTTTGCATAAACAAACTTACTGCAGCAGTAATTTTGAAACAACTCAGTTGGGATGCCATTTTCTTTAATTATTTCTCCTCCACAGTCCATCATCATTGTTAACACTTCATAATATTCCATCACAGACAAATTCTGAAACTCTCCAGGCTATTGTGTAGGGTTTAAATCTGCTTGGCTAAGTAGAAACTTAACCGTTTTGCAGTCCAAGCAGATTTTAGACTTTCTGCTTGACTTGAGTATGTGGATGTATGCTTGAGCTCAACATTTTTCATTTAGTACTCTCTTTAGGTAAAATATAAGGAATAAGTGTTATCCTGGCCCTTGTGCTGACCCTCAGGCTCTAATGAAACTTGAGGATTTGTTTTTGTAGATCTCCAAATATGTGTGCTTTCTGAACTACTGTTTAATTTTACAGGAGTACAGATGCACAACACACTTCTTTAGAAGTGTGAGTAATATTTCAGTGTGGTGGTATAAACAAGCTTTAAGTTACATGTTCCTGGAATAGCCATGTCTGACTCTCCTCTAGATCTTCTTTCCCCCCCCCCCCCCCTCCATCCCCCTTCTTTGTCCTGCATAGAGTTTTTTTCATCATAACCATAGCTTTCCAGGGTACCCATTTTGTTTTCAGATACGACTGGAATGTTTCCATAGCATTCAGTTTCCTGGTTTGGTGGTTGGTGCTCATACACATACACATGGAGTTGTTTGCATCCTTTACTACTTAAAATTCCAGCTCACCTCTTTGTCTTTGTTTTCTCTGCTTTGCTGTGTTTGCCATTTTCTTTGTTCAAGCTGTTTAGTGTCTATATCACTGTGCTGTAGAACATGGCTGATTTATCTGCTACCAAGGAATCAAACTTTGCTTATCTGATGTGACCTGTATTTATTAATTATTCCACTGGCTAAAATTGTGGATGCTTTCTCTCTGTCCCTGCTGTCTGATCCCTTCATATCTACTCATGTCTATTCTACCTTCCCTAATAATTTGTTCCCATCCATTAGAACTAACCCATTGGTTTGTTGTGTAATGATGGTTTTTAATGATTCTACAACAGCAACCTCTGTCTACTTCATGAAATATACTTTCAAAGAAAGCATTTTAGCTCTGCTTGGCTAGAAACAAGGCTGCACATTGCTGCAGTGCATTAAAGCTGTGAAAAAAAGATAAACAGGGACAAATTAATCTGTTGCTGTTTAATCTTTACCTGTGGGTGTGAAAATCACCTAGTTTTGCTCCCATATTGATTATATCTGTGTTAAGGACCAATACAAAGAAATTATATTGGAAGATATCTGGGATATTGGTACATTCCTCTCACTTATCACCAGACAAATAATTTCTCTTGTCCTCTGTTGCACGTTGGGGTAGTGATGCTCCTTTGGACCTGAAGATCAAAGCTAGCATGCTCTCAGATATGTTCACTCTTGTAGGTGAGTGCAACAAAAGGTTCCTTTGATCTTTCTCTCTTTTAAAACCAATAGAAGATAGGTTTATGAGCTGTATGTTATTAGATGAGTATAGTAGAGGACTCTAATTAAGAAAAGCAACTGTAGTTAGCACTGGAAAGTTATATGGAGACATTTCAGCCCCAGAAGGATCTGGCTGTTTGTGATGCTTAGGTGGTATTAAGGGTTCCTATTTTCATGTTTGAAGCAACTGCTTTTTGGCAGGTGACCTGTTTAGCCCTCATAATCAGTATTCATGCATTGTTCTAGCTTGAATGTGTGGTTTCTGGTTAGGCTGTGTTTGAAGTGGAGTCACCTTTGTGAAAGCTGCATGATTATCTGGTGCACAACACCTTTTAGGCATCGCTGGTACATCCTGGGTTAGATGCTTGACTCGGCTTACCCCGAGTACTAAACAAGGCAGAATTGTCATCAAGTGGCCTGCTCAGGTATGTAAGAAATGGAGACTATTTCTATGTTGCTATGCAGTAATCAGTCTTAATGCTGTCAAGACGTGATTTTTTGAAGCAAGTCCTGGTCTTACTAAAAATACGCAATGCCATGTGCAGTTTGGGATTAAACAAAGTAAGATATGAAAAAAAAAGTATGCTTTATTGTCCTTGTCAGGGATAAGGAGATCAGTGTAGACTGAGACTGTTAACAGGGATGCTAGGTTTGTATTTCAGGGCTTGCCTGTCTTAAAGTTCTCATGTTGCTCCTGATGTCCGTAGGTTTCGTGTGCCAGGATCCAGGCCAGCGGTCAAGTCGGGCCATTTACCATTCCTCTGAATCTGTCAGAAGAAATCCATATCAGAAGGTGCAGGTAAGTGACTTCAATGAGCCAGAGCTGAGGAGGATAGCAGGAAAGTCATTCTCATTGAATTTGGCTCACAGATAAGAGCACCAGTGAGTGACTGAGGCTATTTGGATTTCTTGCCTGATTACAGAAGAGGCTGAGGATTCACCTAAGCTATGGACTGTTCAGCCACTTTTCTTGTGGGCAACAAGCTGTCAGAGCTTTAGTTTTACATCTCCAAGACCCTCTTCTAGGCAGAAAGGGCTTTCTGCATTTGAAATTAAAGGCTTGTTTCCTGTTCACTCCTGAGATCTTCTACTTCCTGTCCTGTGGATCCTTAGGCTGAGGCCTCACGTGGCTGTGACTGTCCTTTAACTTTTCTGCTGAAAGAGTGCTTTCTTTAGCCTTATAACGCTGAAGGGTAGTTGTTCTCTCTCTCTTTTTGGCTACCAAATGGATTCCATAAATATCTGCAGAAGCAGAACATGTGCAAAAGGCAGGGAGATTCCCCCATGTCATTTGGTCTTTCAAATACATTTCTCCTCAGGCAAATGGTCAAACAGTGTATCCTGACACTGCCTGCAGCTAATGCATGTGCTCCTGTGAAGGAGTTCAATTAAGAAACTAAGTCATTTGTGTTCAGTGACAGAGTACCAGTCACTGTCCATTTTGGTACAGGGAAAACTCACACAAATTGCAACATTCCTATAAAGCTTGGCCTCTTGAGTCATGGGGAGAGAAGTGAATAGCTGGCAAGATGACGTTTGAGGGGCATGGGTGAGTCCAAAACTTGAAAGGCCTATTTAATAGATAGGGTTTCATACAAATCTCTCTGACCATAAAGATGCTTTTTGTGGCAGACAGATGCTATGTCAGATAAATCAGGAGCCATTCCAGAAAAGGTAATTTAGTCCCTTAGAGTAGTGTGATCATCTGATCTGGTGATTTGATGTCTTTTATCTTTTAAAACTTATACAAGGCAGTCTCAGAAAATTGAGCTCTTGAGAACCATTGAATTTTAAGGAGGCTTTACACTTACAGAGTTATTGTACTTAGAAAACTTAAATAGGTATAAGGGCCTGGCCAGTTGAAATGTACAAAGATTTACAGGACAGAGCAGCAGTTATGAGATTAGACATTTCCCCCCTGCTTACCTGTGTTTACCAGGATAGAGGCTTCTAGTCCAGTGACAAAGTTTTATAGCTTGTTTTTTCTTAAGTACCTAAATGGAAATCCCATGGCTAAATAGGTGTATTAAACTATGGAAAGTTCAAGAATGTTTTGGGCTGCTCTTATCCCAAACTGTTGGCTCTTTGATGCTTCTGTTCCCACTCTCAGCTGCAAAGGACACTTGTTTTTCTTAACTCCTTCATGATGCCTCAAGCTTTGACTGTTCACATAGGCTATCTATAATCGTTGCAAAGGTTGCTGCTTCGGAAAGAAATGCTGACCCCAGTGTTCTTGGTCATGAGATAGTTATTATGTTTTCAGAGTTTCACCAGAGTGGGCTGTGAGTTCCTTGTGCAATTTCTTTGGTTTGACTCTCTGAGCGTTTCTCCCTCTAGGGAAATAAACAATTTAGCTGCTTCCTTTGTAACTTATTGTTGATTTGGGTTGGAGCTCTTTCAATTAATCCTGAGCAATAAAGGGACCTTGACCTGTTTTGTGTAGACCAACTGTAGAGAAGAACTTGGCAGTGGTACAGCTAGAAATTATAGATAGGTCTCCTGAGAATTCTTTCTTATACCATTTGCTCCTCTTAGGCATTGGAGAGGAGGAAGGCAGCCTGAATACCACCGAAGGCAAGAAAATTCTAAGCTCCTATGGTAACAGTTTTCTTTTGAACCTATCCCTGTCATTAAACTGTTCTTGCTTGTAGACCTGTTGCCAGAAAAGTAATACAGGGTACTTTGACATTCTGCTGATGGTTTTACACCTAATTTAGAATGCTAAATAGCATCTTGTCCTAGCAAGAGCCCTCAGCCTGCTGCTTCAGGACATGCTGAGTACACTGCAGAACATTTGAAATCTTAGAGATGAGCCAGGGGCTCCCAAAATTACAGGAATTTACAGGGAAACACCAGAATTAAGGGGTGTTTCTGTAAGAAGGTGGCATGGCTGACAGCCCAGCCATGGGACCTGATGTTGTGCATCTGAGTCCTGAGGGAAGTGGGTGATGTAGTTGTCAAGCCACTTTCTGTGATTCTTGAAAAGCCATGGCAGTCAGGTGGAGTCCCTGGTGACAGGAAAAAGGGAAACATGGCACCCATTTTAAAAAAGGGTAGAAAGGAGGAAACTGGGAACTACTGAACTGCCAGCCTCACCTCTGTAGCTGGGAAGATCATGTTGCAGAGGCTGTGCTAAGGCATGTGGAGGACAGGAAGCCATTGTGGCTTCAGCAAGGGTAAGTCCTGCCATATGAACTTAGTGGCCTTCTATTATGGAATAGTGGACAAGGGAAGAACTGTGGATGTCATCTGTCTGGATTTGTGTAAGGCCTTTGGCATAGTCTCTCAGGACATATTTCTCTCTAAATTAGAGACATGGATTTGATGGATAAAACTGTTCAGTGGATAAGGAATTGGCTGGGTGGTCACAGGAATAGTGGTCAATGGCTAAATGTCTGAATGGAGATTGGTATCAAGTGATGTCCCTCAGGGGTCTGTATTGGGACTACTACTGTTTAGTGTCTTTATCAGTGACCTACATAGTAAGAGTGAGTGCACCCTCAGCAAGTTTGCAGACACCACCAAGCTGAGTGATGCATTTGATACAGTTGAGGGATGGGGATGCTATGCAAAGAGACCTGGACAGGCTTGAGAAGTTGGCCTGTGTGAACCTCATGAGGTTTAACAAGGCCATGTGGGTCAGGTTAGCCCCTGGTATAATATAGACTGCAGGATGAGAGGATACTGGTGGGTGAAAAGCTGGACATGAGCTGACAATGTGTGCTTGTATCTGAGGAGGCCATCCATATCCTGAGCTGCATCAAAAGAAACATGGCCAGCAGGTCAAGGCAGGTGATTCTGCCTCTCTACTCTACTCTGGTGAGACTTCACTAAGAGTGCTGCATCCAGCTCTGGAGTCTTCAGCACAAGAAAAACATGTATTGAATCCTGAGGAGGACTACAAAAATGATCAGAGGGATGGAACATCTTTCTTATGAGGGCAGACTGAGAGTGCTGGGGTTGCTCAACTTGGAGAAGAGAGAGCTCCAGGGAGACCACCTTGTGGCCTTTCAATACTTAAAGGGTGCCTACAAGAAAATACAAGACTTTTTAGTAGGGCCTGTTGTGACAGGACAAAGAATAGAATAGAATAGAATAAAGGGTAATTGCTTCAAACTAAATGAGAGAGATTTATGCTGGATATATGGAAGAAATTTTTTGCCATGAGAGTGATGGAACACTGGAAGAGGTTGCCCAGAGAGGTGGTAGAAGCTCTATCCTTGGAAAAGTTCAAGGTCAGATTGAACGTGCTCTGAGGTAGTTAGAGATGTCCTTGCTTACTGCAGGGAAATTGAACTAGGTGATCTTTTTTTTTAAAGATCTCTTCCAACCCAAACCATTTTATGATTCTATGATCTTGTTTTACCACAATATATGGAATATCATTGAGATATTTAAGTGAGTAGCTTCTGGAACGTCAGGATTTTTCCTACTATTTTTTGAGTCCCCTGTGTTCTGTAAGCAATTCTATTTGACAACATCTGTTTCTCCTTCATACCAATCTGTCTTGGGTTCAGCTAGGATAGGGTTCAGCCATATGGGTTTTGGTGGATATTTTATTTGTTTTGTGGGTTTTAAATTTGTTTTCCCCCATAAGAAGCTGGGAGGAGCCACAGGCAGGAGAGGCAGCTGAACCAGCCAGTGGGGTACTTGATATCGTACTAGAGTCATGCCTGCTTGATAAGGGAAGGGCTGCAGGGGCAGGTGCAGGTGCTTTGAGCAGGTGGCTGTGGCGTGCTGGGGCAGGCTCAGGCTGCAGGGCCAAGCCGTGGCCCTCGGGGCAGGCTCAGGCTGCAGGGCCAAGCCGTGGCCGTCGGGGCAGGGCCAGGGTGAAGGGCCGAACCATCTTAGTCAGTGTTGTTTTGTCTCACTCACTTCAGATGCTATTTCATAAGTATGATTGTTCTTCTTGTTTGGGTTTTTACCCCCTTCTTTGTGCTGTTCTGCTGAACTCTCCTTATCCCAAACAGCAGGGCTTTGCCTTTTTCTCACGATTTTCCTTCCCATTCCACCAGGGGTTGTGGGAGCAGTTGTGTGAGCAGCTGTGTGGGGCTCAGCTGACAGCTGGGCCTGAACCACAACATAGCAAGTATTTTCCTCTGGGTAACTCTGATCTTACAAACATGTGAATTTTCTACAGAGTTCTGTTCTGTGTGCTAGTTAGGTTACAGTTGGACTCTATGATCTTAAAGCTTTTTTCCAGCTTTAATGTTTCTGTGATTCTATGAAAATTCTGTGTATATCCAGATGCGTTCTGCACAGCTGAGCACATCCAAGGTTAGAATTAGTGCTGCATCTGGAATGGGGACAGGATGCAGCTGTGGAGTATATGAGGAATACCTGAACTGAGATGACAGAGGCTGTTAGCTGTACCTCTGGAATTCAGTTCTACCCTATTGCTTTAGGGTCATTGTGAGTCCCACAGCTTGGGCAGGGCTGATAGGATCTGGGAAGACACAAGGTGTTTATTCTCTGTGTGTCTCTTGCAGCGTCCTGTGTCTGCGCAGTCACAAACAGCAAACCTCAGACTGGTAAGTAGACTTTGGCTCCCTTCACCAATATAAGGAACACAATTTCAAATGTTACCTTGTACAATGCTTTTGGCACAATTTCCATGTGGGAAGAACAAAGGTTGGGAAAAAAACCCAAACTTTTACATCAGTTCTAGCAGCTCAAAGAAAGAGTAGGTGAGGTGTGCTGGGAGTCAAGGGCAGCTGGGTTAAAGCCTTTAACATTTTAAAGAAATTGGGTAGAGATGTTTAAAATTGTTGCTCCAGTCATCAAATGAAGACAGTGGCAGTACAGGATTTGGTAGGTCATTGAAAAGTAAGTGCAAAACCAAAGGAAGAGCTGGTGAAAGCAGCAGGAATAGGAGTGTCACACTGAAAGGAAGGAATTATTGTCTTGTGTGCAGGGGGGATGGAATAGGTGTGAATGAAAAGGATAGCGCAGGTGAATTTGTATTGACAGAAGACAAGTCATAGTTTTCTGAGAGACAGTCATCTGAAGGGAGCTACAAGAATTTGACAGTGAAGTGGTTCAGAACAGACACAGAGATAAGAAGAAATTCTTGATGGGAAAATGTAGAGGTACAGTTAGTGCAAGTCAGACTGATCCACCTTTCTAAATGTCATATTTGGCACCCTCCTTGCAAGACATATGGGCAAATCAATGTTAGTTTACAACTCCAAGCACCTGCCTGCATGGGGACACAGTAGGCATTATTTTGCTTCTGGGCTTTCTGCACAAATGTAGGAGCAATGATTTTAATTTTAAAAAAAATTATCCCAGCAGGAAGGAAGGTAGGACAGATGGAATCATCTTGAGAACCTAATTCATTCTGTGCACTGCTGTTTAGGTCATTATGTGCGAGTTTAGCTGATGCCAAGAGGAAAAAAACCGTCGTCTTGAATGATGGGATTTCATAAAGAATAGGAAGGATCTTTGTGCCAACTGCTCCCAGTGTTTAGTATAATTAGAATCATGATGTGGGAACCCAGAGGTGCTTGCAGAATCTGGAAATATACCAAAGTGATTTGATTTATCTATACTTTCAAAGATAAGCTGGGGGAAAGAGGAAGCAAGATTTTGGAGTTGGAGGTGTTTCCTTGTTACAGCCAGAGAGATTTCTGCAGGGAAACACTGAAAAGAAGTGTTTGTGCAGGAAGCTTAGTAGAATTCATTCTGTTTTTTCTCTAGCATTTTGAAAGTAGTGTAGTTAGTTCTTAGCTAGTAGCCAGAGCTTCACTAGTCATAGGAGCCAGAGCTGCCAATGTGTAGGCATACATTTTCTGTTTGTAATCAATGAAAGAATCTCCATTGTATCAAGACAATGCAGAATAGTTCATTGAAGTATTTCCTTTCTTCTAATAGGATGAAAAATTTCCTGTAATATTCTCTCTGGCTAGCAGTTCTCAGGTGGTGATTGTTATGGTAGTGTTAGGAAACACTGGGGCTTGGGCTGTGTTTAAGATGTTACTTAGCAGAAGAGTTTGGAGGAAGTTATTAAGCGAAGTTGTTGAGCTGTGCTTTTGAAATGGAGGAAGGCTTAAGAAGAAAGGCTAAAGCCTTTCAACAATGCCTTCAAGCAAACCCATTTGACTACTGGCATTTTTATTTCTTCTATGAATGCTATTTTCTCATCCAGATAGTTTTATTTAGTCAGTTTTTATTATTGTTAACAAAGTGTCTCAGGTGCCACCTGCTGTTTCTGTTTTCTCTTTGGATGATTCTGTGGCAGTCACTGCAGTGTGAACCATTCTAGTGCAGTGTCTTGCTCTTGCAGTTGCTTCATCAGCAGAAGTGGAATGACTGCTTACAATTTCTAATGAAATAGAGAGAATGGAATTGAATTCCAGTAGCCCTTACAAGTAAAGACACGACTTGATCTTGCCATGAGCTTTATTTGTATCTAAGCAGTATGGGATATTCCCTCTGGGCATATCCATCTTAAAGTTTCTGTTATGTTTTTATCTTCTTTCTAGATTAAGAAAGCTCTCTGTACACTTTTTGTTTGGTGTAGTTCTAAAAGAAACAATGATTTTTGTGTGAGGGCATGAGACCTTCTCAGCTAGACTCTTTTAATGCTATTTATATGGTGATAGTTCATCTGAACTGGGCATAAGACCAGCTAGAATGTACTTGAGCACATCTTCAAATATTTCAGTCTTGTTGGCATATGGAGATTTTATAATCCTGCTAATCTGAAGATACTCAAAATTCCTGTCCTTTGTTAGAGCTGATCAGGACTGCCCATCAGATCAAAGTGAGCTTGGAGAGGCTGCCTCTGGATTGTCTTGTCTGTCCTTTTGGAAATTTGCATATGCATGCAAGTTTGCAGAATGTATCTACATACACACACAGAGAGGATGTCTCTTGTGTGAGAGAAGTAGCAAGTTTGGATCCTACAGTGTAGTAGCAAAAGACTAACAGGTGCCAAAATCACTTTTTCTGTTTGCTCTTGCAGCTTTGTCTCATCAGTGAATTACAAATCTCTTCTAGTGTAGGAACATAACAGGAACAGAGAATCTGGTTCTGGTACTACTGAGGTGTGAATCCAAGTGTATTTGGGGCCTGTGAGTGTGAATGCTGGCTCTAGTGCACTGTGGGTGGGGATTCTTTTGGTATGAATTTGTGGCTTTGGTACTTTTGGGTATGTCTTGTGTTTTTCTGGAAGGTGCCAGGAGTGTAAATGCTGGCACTGATGCCTGAATTGCAAGTCCTGCTGTGCTAGAAAATAGGAATGTGAATACTCAAACTTGGTTCCTGATGGGTGTGGACTCTTCAATAGCTGGTGTGTGGAACTCTGATTCTGGCTATAGTACTGTGGAGTGTAGATTCTGCTGGGAATGAAGCCCTGGAATTTGAGTGTAACTTTATCTTTTTTATCAAAAAGTAAGTTAAGAGGAAAAAGTAGGAATCTGGATTTACACTGTCTCTGCAGCGTACTCGTCCTCTGACTGCCAGTGATGCTGAAATTAAAAACCCCATGCCCTCAAGCAGGGAAAAAGCAACAGGAAGGCAAGCCTGCTCTGTGCTAGGCCTCTCTATAGAGGAGGTAAGTAGGCTGTTAAATATCTTTTATTTACCTTGGCATGAAAGCCACAGTAAAAGGCAGTAAAAACCCCATCCTGTATGTGTGGTTGTTTGCTCAGCAAAGAGCAAGTGCATGTATGTGAAAAACATGATGGAGCTGTTTAGTTTGGGAAAAGAGGAGGCTGGGGGGAGACCTCACTGCTCTCTACAACTACCTGAAAGGGCGTTGTAGAGAGGCTGATGCTGGTCTCTTCTCACAGGTAATTAGAGATAGAACAAGAGGGAATGGACTCAAGCTACAACTGGGCAGGTTTAGCCTGGACACTAGGAAAAATAGAGTGGTCAGGCATTGGAATGTGCTGTGCAGGGAGGTGGCTGAGTCACCAACCCTGGGTGTGTTTAAAGGTGGTTTGGATGTGGTGCTTGGTGATATGGTTTAGGGGTGAACCTTGTAGAGTAGGCTTATTGGTTGGACTTGGTGATCCTGAGGGTCTTTTCCAACCTGACTGTTTCTGTGATTCTAAGATGTGTAATTTTTGAAACAGAACTGCTGAGTATAGAATAGAATAGACCAGGTTGGAAGAGACCTTCAAGATTATCGCGCCCAACCTATCAACTAATCCAACCCACCTAATTAACTAACCCATGGCATCAAGCACCCTATCAAGTCTCCGCCTGAACACCTCCAGTGATGGTGACTCCACCACCTCCCTGGGAAGCCCATTCCAATGAGCAATCGCTCTCTCTGTATGGAACTTCTTCCTAATATCCAGCCTAAACCTCCCCTGGCGCAGTCTGAGACTGTGTCCTCTTGTTCTGGTGCTGGCTGCCTGGGAGAAGAGACCAACATCCACCTGTCTACAACCTCCCTTAAGTTGTAGAGATCAATAAGGTCACCCCTGAGTCTCCTCCAGGCTAAGCAGCCCCAGCTCCCTCAGTCTTTCCTCATAGGGCTTGTGTTCCAAACCCCTCACCAACTTCGTTGCCCTTCTCTGCTGGTACTGCCCTTGTCCTCGGTCAGGCCAGGTACACACATGTGCATCAAACTGTGGTAGTCTCTTTTGGAGTTTAAATGCAAGATAAAATGATTTAAGTGTGTCTTACATACCCAGCCCACTCCTAGGTCTGAAGTAATAGTCTTGTCCTCTGACACTCAGAGATCTTTCTAGGGTTTGTTTTTCACTGTATCTATTTTGGTGGCTGTTTTCTCCTCCTCTTTTTATTCCAAGATAAAAGTTCTTCGCCGAGTGAGAGAGGAGAATGAACGGAGGGGAGGCTTCATCCGGATATTCCCTACCCCATTAACGTGGGACCTTTATGGGTAAGAATGAGAATGCAATAGGCTTGCAGTGTTCAAGTGATGCTGTGTGCTGAGGGTTATTCTGTTAGCCCAGTGTAGAGCAACCAACTTAGCAGAGACACATACTGAGGATTTTGGTAGTGTTTATGTTAGTGTTGAGAATACTTTTTTTTTTCTTTTGATTCCCTGTTTTTAACTTCTGCTGCTTTGCCTAACTGCACCTCACCTATTCTAAATTTAGAAGCATTGTTTCTGATGTTGCTTTTCTGTCAGGATAAAAATGTCTTCAGATAATCCATTCCTGCTGTGCGCTTTCACGTCCTAGAGCTGTGTGTACTGTGAGCTCTGTCATTAGGCCATAAACGCAGCATAGGATTCATCTTGTGGCTGATACTGTATTACACTTTCCTAATTCTCTTTTCCAGTGTGTAATGTTTCTCTGTGTCTCTTGCCTCACCAGGAACTTCAGCTGAGAAGTGATAGCTCTCCTCCTTTCCTCTTTTCTGTTATGGTACAGCATATTGTCTCAATCCACTTATGGGATGTTTTTTATAGACCATTTATTTCTGTATTATGCTGCCTTTCACTCTGTTGAGCTTTATCTTGATACATCCTGTGTTTTGTTTTTATTCAGATCCTTTTTAGAGCACAAGACCTCAATGAACTACATGCTGGCCACTCGTCTGTTTCAGGACAGGTAGAAAGCTTTTCTATTTGGAAAGGTGGCAAGGGGCCCAAGCAGCATGAAAAGGATTGATTCCTCCCTTGGCCAATGTTACCAACACCAGGCTGTGATCTACAATGCCATAGTTGTGCATCTCTTCTGTGGTGTGTCAGAGACTGTGGAGGTTCCTTACTCTGTTATATCTTGCATTTCTGAATCCAAGGGCAAAAAGGACAATACACAGAAGGCATGGAAGTCACTGACATAAAAAGATGACTGTAGACTTGAAAAGCCTTCAAACATTTAGGTTTCTCTGAAGGGATTATGGGTGGTCCTTACTTGCCTTTTGTTTCAAATTTAAAGTCACATTAGAGCTTGTCCTCAAGTAAAGTAAGTGCTGAAATTTACTCCTTATCTCTTGGCCTGTGCAAGCATGATCTGATGCCTTTCTCTGGGTTGTGTTTGGGTGGAAATGCAGAACGTGTTGCTAGCTGAACTTAGATTGAGAGTTGTGCACAGTAGCATTCACTGTATGTTTACAATCATTGAGTCATAGAATTGTTTCAGTTGGAAAGGACCTCTAAGATCAAGTGCAACTATCAACATAACACCACCATGGCCATTAAACCATGTCCTGAAATGCCATGTGCACACATTTCTTGAACGCCTCCAGGAATGGGGACTCCACCACCTCCCTGGGAAACTTATTCCAATGCCTGACTACTCTTTTCAGTAAAGAAAGTTTTCCTAATATCCAACCTAAACCTCCCCTGGCACAATTTCAGGCCATTTCCTCTCATCCTATCACCTGATACTAGAGAGAAGGGGCTGATCCCCACCTTGCTTACAACCTATGTTCTGGTACTTGTAGAGAGCAGTGGGGTCTTCCCTCAGCCTCTTCCTCCCCAGACTAAACAAACCTAGTTCCCTCAGCTGCTCTTCATAAGAACTCCAACAACTCAATGCCTTTCTTGTAGTGAGGAGCCGACACCCCTAACTATGCCCTTTCTTCTCAATGTTTTTTCTTACCCAGATTTGAGATCCACAATAAAGTAACTATAGACTAATGATAAGGTTGCTGACTGAAGAGACCATATTTACAGAAGCTCTTCCTGCATCACCAATGTACAGTATTTTTTTTCCTTGCTGTGTGCTGTCAGGGATGCATCAGGAGGGTAGTTCCAAATGACACCACCTCCAATTTAAGCTAGACAGATACAAGCATCAGTTGTAGAACAACTGCTCAGATTTTATCTGTTGGAGCCTCTTTTTCATTTTTTCTTCTTCTCTCCTTTAATATTGGACTCAAGAGGAATTGTGTAACTTTTACCCTTTTTATTTGCACATATAAAAAACTTTGGAGGCTTTAATGCAGTCAGTGATCCAGAATGAAAAGTAATTTTTGCCTTTTTTTTTCCTTTGTAGGGGCAGGACAAAAAGAGACTTCATCACTGGGAGGGCCAGGTAAATGGCTTCTTAATGACGACTTCTTTGTATGGTTTAGTCTGAATTTAGACTTCCACAGCTTTATCTTCCTAGTCTTTTCTACCTGAAATCTGTCAAACTAATATTGGAAAAGTAAATACAGTGAGCAAAGAGTATTCCCAGCATAGGGACAGCTTAAGTTTTGTTGGATTGGACCTTAGGCTTGCTCCTCTTAGATGTCCTACTTTGGCATTTCTACCATATTGATACACCTCATCTTTGAGCTCTCAGAAGATCTTGTAGTGCATGAGGGGTTTGGATTTAACTACCCATATATTCACTTTGCTAGATCTGAAAGATAAATAGAGCAAGAGGAATTTTCTGTGAGTGTTCCCACTTATATCAAAAAGGACTTTGCTGAAGCTATGTGCACTGACAGAATCATAGTATAGTATAGTATCAGTCAGGGTTGGAAGGGACCACAAGGATCATCTAGTTCCAACCCCCCTGCCATGGGCAGGGACACCCCACACTAGATCAGGCTGGCCACAGCCTCATCCAGCCTGGTCTTAAACACCTCCAGGGATGGGGCCTCGACCACCTCCCTGGACAACCCATTCCAGGGCTTCACCACTCTCATGGTGAAGAACTTCCTCCTCACATCCAGCCTGAATCTCCCCACCTCCAGCTTCATTCCATTCCCCCTAGTCCTATCACTACCTGAGATCCTGAGAAGTCCTTCCCCAGCCTTCCTGTAGGCCCCCTTCAGATACTGGAAAGTTGTGTCTGTCTCCCTGAAAGAATCTGTCAGGACTTCTGCCTTAGTTTAGAGAAAACCTATAGAAAGGTTGTCATTTTTTAGTCAGATTATGTTAAAATTCTTCTCTTTGACCAAGCAGTGAAGAGCAAACTGGCTACATAACAGTTTCAGAAGACTGACCTCAGGTCTCTGTGTTTTCTTCTCACTCCTCTCCATTGTTTTGTACTCCTGCAATTCAGTTTTCCCTGTTAATTGTGCTTTGAACTGCTGCATGATATCAGGACAGATGCCCAGTCATAGAAGTGTCACACTAGATAAGTGTGGTTTGGGGCTTTGAGACATGATGTTCTGTAAAGTACTTCCAAGATTCCCTTCAAATATTTGCAGGCTTTAAATGGAGCAAAGTTAGACTGATCATAAATATGTCTTCACTGTCTCAGGAAAACTGTTTCTTGAGGAAATTTAATCTACTGAGTCCCTTGTATCACCAGGGAGATTGCCTAAAGCAGTGTAAAGGGAGATTGAGGGTGTGTCTGTGTTATACTTTGCAGAACAGGTCTTAGTGCAAGGCTGGATATGAGGCTGGAAGCTGTGGACTCTCACATTCTGTTTTATGAGAGAAAGCTGCTTTCACTGGAGCTACGGAAGCGCCGGCAATGCCATGACAAGGCTAGAGCAGCACGAGCAAGATCAACAGGTATGCAAGGCCAGAGTCTTTGGGTGGCTGGTCAGAAAAAAGCAAGGACTTTTTAATTTGAAATGTGTGTGATTGGGGTTGCTCTAAAGGAATAGAATAGCACAGAATAGAGTAAACCAGGTTGGAAGCGACCTTCAAGATCATTGTGTCCAACATATCATCCAACACCATCTAATCAACTAAACCATGCAACCAAGCACCCCATCAAGTCTCCTCCTAAACACCTCCAATGATGGTAACTCCACCACCTCTCCGGGCAGCCCATTCCAACGGGCAATCACTCTCTCTGTGAAGAACTTTTTCCTAACATCCAGTCTGAACCCCTCCTGGTGCAGCTTGAGACTGTGTCCTCTTGTTCTGGTGCTGGTTGCCTGGGAGAAGAGACTAGCCCCTGCCTGTCTACAACCTCCTTTCAGGTAGTTGTAGAGAGCAATAAGGTCTCCCCTGAGCCTCCTCTTCTCCAGGCTGAGCAACCCCAGCTCCCTCAGCCTCACAGGTTGAAACTAGTAAATTGTTAATAGTTTTCAGTTCATTCCTCTTCTGTGCTTCCTGCCTTTTTAGTGTCTAGAACTTCATTCCCACAGTTCCACACCTCCACATATCTCCAAGAAAATCTGCATTATCAGAGTCATGTGAGCTTGCATTTGTAGTTTGGGTGCAAGGATTCAGCAGTATGTGTGCCTCTATAGTCCTCTAGCTTCTCAGAGAACAATGAAACCTTCCAGACGGGTTCTCCCACACAGTGGTGACTCCGAGCTGTTGCAAAGAAAGAAAACCTTCTTATCCCAGGTGATAGGGGAAAAACTTAGAAGGGTGAAGACATGAATGAACCTCAAGAGGCTGTTCCTGAAGCCATTATCCAAACTCTTTCTAGTAGAAAGACTTTTGTAGCTTTGTTGTTTTTCTGACACACAAGTGCAAAATAAAAAGTGTATGTGTATGTCAAGTATGAGTGTGTGTGTGTATGTATATATGTAAATCAGGATAAAATGTAGAAAAACACTTATTTCCTTGATTATTGTTTTTCATTTGTGCAGTTAAGACAATCTTGGTCTGTCTTCTCTGATGCTGGGAAAAGGAGCTTTGCACCTGTTTAATACATAAGCAGTAAGACAAAGATGAATAAAAGACAGCAACACTTAAGCTGCTGTTCTAAAATGGTCATTTTTCTGTCTTAGCAGAAAAGAGTTTAGAAGTAAACCAAAGAGCATAAATAGCAGGACTGTCTTCCCCACTTGTTTCTTACTTAACCAGCATAGGTGGTTTCTTCTTTGCTACAGGGACATCAGAATCAACAAAGGAGTCCCTCAAATCAGACATAGAGGGTGAAGAAGAGGAGGAGGTGGATGCAGGTGAAGATGAAGAGCTAGAAAGATCTGTTAGCTCTCTTTCAGAGACCCAAGTGAAAAGCAAGGCAAAGCTCTCTGACTTGGTGAAAACCACTTGTAAGGAGGGATTGCCTAAAACACTTGACAAGAAAAGTGGAGATGGAGGAGAGCCATTCCTTCAGAAAACAGGCTCGGAATCTCAGTTTAATTTGCTGCACGTTCTTCAAAAGCATGGAAACCTGAGGTGAGAGATTTCTGCACAGTGCCTTGAGTTTTGACTAGCAGCTAACAGTGGTTAAAATATGGAGGGTGTATGCTTAATGCCACAGTGTGAATGAGTGTGGGGAGATAAGAGGACCCTAGAGAAGAGGCTTAGGAAAGAATGTAGTCACCTTAACATGAAGTTGGCACAGAAGTGAGACAGTTGCAGAGACTGACAGCTTACCTAAATGCCTGACCTGCTGGGTCAGGATAAAGCATAAGCCATAGTTTCCACTGCTGCTCTCTAATCTGGTGATGTAAGCTGTTCTTTGATCAACTTGGGCTTCTAAAATGCTTCACACACTTAGTGTAGGAAGCCTGCTATTGAATTCTAATATTCTTTTCTTTGCATTTCCAAAGAAGGTGGTATAAACATATGTTAAACTACCCCTGAAAGCTTGGGGGGGAATAGCTCACTGCTGCCTCTCCATAAAATTGGTCTTTCTCGCTTTTGTTCTTTTATTTTGGTGCCACAATTTTTACTTTGAGTAATAACTTCTGCTTAGTGTCATCACCTCTTGACAGCAAGATTGGAGGTCATTTGAGTGACAAGTTACTGGGACATCTCATTGCCTGCTATTGCATGTGACAGTGTAGAGCAGAGTTCTGATGTATGGCTTTGTTGCTTGAAAAAGAGAGGTGCTGGAGGAGATTCTATAGAAAAATGCCAACCAGGATCCTATTACATGTTTAGAGGTGTGATCCTCCCCTTAAATGTGGTTAATTAAACTGTTTGCAGACGGACATGAAGGACAAAAAGGAAGAGTGATCTTAGATATCTGTGTAGGTGGATATTACATCTAGATAAGCAGCATTATATTTTCTATGAAAAATGTCTGAAGGTAGATAAAATAACTGCTTGTTGTTGCTTTCTTAGTTCAGTTTCTGAGAGGATCTGTGAATTATCAACTGTGTTTGAATATTGTCTGATACCTTCTTGTAGCAAGGACATTTGCTGTCACGACAGGGAAGAGTTTGAAACGGTTTTGAGGACAAACATAGCAATGCTGTGTTCTATCTATATATAGAATTGATTGCTGCCAGGAACTTAAGCTCTCTCTAGTGTTCCTGACAGAATCTTGCTCAGCATCCAGTACTGTTGGGATTCACCACAGAAGTGTGTGAAGGCTTGTGGTGACTTCATGTTCCATGGTTTTGCTGGGCTGGGCCTCATCTGATTGGTCATCGGTGAGAGATTGGCTTGTGGGGTCAACAGGCAGAGGAGTCAAAGCAGGACTCTGCTTCATCTTCCATCATCTAACATGACCACCAAAACCAGTTTTGAAGCCTTGACGCCTATAGACAGCCACTAGCAAGCTACTGAGAATTGACTGAGCAACAGAGCTCAGAGGATTGTAATCAGTGGTGCAGAATCTAGCTGGAGGCCTGTAGTTAGCAATGTTCACCAGGGGTCACTATTGGGCCCAGTCTTGTTCAACATCATCTTCAGTGACCTGGGTGAAGGGGTGGAATGGTGCCCTCAGCAAGTTTGCTGGGGATACAGAAGTGGAAGGACTGGCTGATGCACCAGAAGCCTGTGCTGCCATTCAGTGAGAGCTGGGTAGGCTGGAGAGCTGGGTGGAGGAAGACCACATGAAATTCAGCAGGGGTGAGTGTAGAGCCCTGCACCTGGGGAAAGTGTTGTAAGGCCTGCTGTGCATTCTGGAGTTCACTGGAAGAGAGGCAATATAACCAGGTATTGTAATCACATTTTAGTTACTGCTGTAATAGTGCATCTATCCACAGAGGATGTTTGGTTAACACCTATGTCAATCTATTGTGTGTTTAGGCCCTATTTGGGCCTGGCATGGTCTGCCAGAAGCATCAAAAGCTGATGTTTAAGCAGATACATAGATACTGTAATGTATTTTATTTTAGCTTCCATTCTTACCTACACTGATGCATTGATCTCTGTAAGTGTTGCATGATTTCCATGTGATACTGTGACAAAGGGTTCATGCACTTTACAGACATATAAAGACTAAATTTCTGGACTCAGTTTTTGAGATTTCAGGGACTTGTATACATGGAATCATGAGGACCATGTAAGTATCTGAGATTATTCCTATGAAACAGGGAACAAGTAGAGCAAAAATGGGGAGGTGCCTCAGGAATCAGTCTGAAGCTGATTTCAGTAATCAAAGGATGACATAAAATGTAGAAATGTGCTAATGAAAGCTGGTGGTGGAAAAGATTTGGGCATCATTACTCTGAGAGAAAAACAGCGAAATAAATATCAAAGAACTGGATGACCCTGAGTGCAGGAATAATACAACAGGGATGAAATTCAGGGGTGTACTTCTAGGGGGTAATAATTTACTGCAGAAATTCTATCAGCTGGGTGTTATAGTATCATAGTATCATTCAGGGTTGGAAGGGACCACAAGGATCATCTAGTTCCAACCCTCCTGCCATGGGCAGGGACACCCCACACTAGATCAGGCTGGCCAGAGCCTCATCCAGCCTGGTCTTAAACACTTCCAGGGATGGGGCCTCAACCACCTCCCTGGACAACCCATTCCAGGGCTTCACTACTCTCATGGTGAAGAAATTCCTCCTCACATCCAGCGTGAATCTCCCCACCTCCAGCTTCATTCCATTCCCCCTAGTCCTGTCGCTACCTGATATCCTGAGCAGTCTCTCGCCAGCCTTCCTGTAGGCCCCCTTCAGATACTGGAAGGCCACAATGAGGTCACCTCGGAGCCTTCTCTTCTCCAGACTGAACAGCCCCAACTCCCTCAGTCTGTGCTCATAGGAGAGGTGCTCCAGCCCTCTGATCATCCTTGTGGCCCTTCTCTGGACATCTTCCAGCCCCTCCATATCCCTCTTGTAATAGGGGCTCCAGAACTGGACTCCGTACTCCAGGTGGGGTCTCACCAGAGCTGAGTAGAGGGGGAGGATCACCTCCCTTGACCTGCTGGCCACACTTCTCCTGATGTTCATCAAATGGAAATTAATTAGAAAAATGTATTGCATGCTTGTTAATCACAGGAGGTTTGTAAAGTTCTAGCTCATGCATGCATGAAAACAGCAAATCTGGTCCAGGATTTATCACCTGAGATAATTCTAAGACTTCCTGTGGAATATTGTATACAGTTGCTTGTGTTTGTGGAAGGTAAACTAACTGGGACAGGTGTAGATGAGCTGCTAGTCTCACCATGACACCTGTGTGGGTGCTCTGAAAGAGTTGGGTAGCTCACACTAATAAACTGAAAACTGTGAAAGGATGTAATTGCTGTTAATAAATTCAAGGTAGGACATCCTTCAGGGGTGAAATGATTTAAGATACAGGACAGTGTTGGAAAAAGAAAAAACAAGCATCAACTGCTCATGAATTACCAGAAGAGTAAGTTTGGTATTAATTTTCCAGAAAAATAATGGGTTGAAAAATATAATTTTTAAGATGAAACTTGACAACATTAGAGAAGACACTAGGACACCTCCTGTGACAGGAGAATCTGTCACTGGTACTAAAGCCCAGCTTCTATACCCTTATGAAAGGAAGTCATGCTTGGCGATTCAAGGGATGGCTTTTAGCAGCTACAAGGCAAACTGTGAGGAGGAGTTTTGACTGGGACAGCAGAATGTGGAGGGGGGAGTTTAGGCCAAAAATGACAAGAGAATTAGGCAAAGCTTTCAGCAGTTTCTCTCACAACAGCTGCATATGCTAAAGCGACTACCATTGTGAGTGAATAAGAAGTCCTACCCCAGGCCTCTCCTCAGTTCATGCTAACAGCTTCCCAACACATTTAGCCAGCTGCACAGCAGATTTTGCTGATGATCTTTCATTCTTTAGCAGTGCCTTGCTCAATGAGATTTGGCTTGTCCTTGAGCCAGCAGGAGAAGAGCTCACTTTCACAGATTTAATTCTTTTGTTTCCAATGGGAATTGCAGGGCCTCTGTTATAACTCTGGCACTGGTACCAAGCCCTTTATTTTATGGTCTGTTGTTGTGGCGTTCAAAATGCTTGTGAAGACAGAGGCCCAAGAGAGCCTTGAATTTGGTTTAAAAATACACAGTATTGCTGATGTTCATGCTGTTGACTTTTGGAGGAGAGTAGTTCAGGCTGTGAAAAGGCAAGGAGAGCATTCCACTTTGATATATGATCTTTGGGCTTAGAGATCTGCTGCTGTCTTTTGCATCCTGAAATTCCCATTCCATCTTGGCGAACTGAAGGTCTCCTTGAGAATATCAGTGGGGTGAAGGACTTCTCCTTCCCTTGAGCTTCAACATTTGTGCACTCAAGAAATCTCTGGTTGTGCTTTGGTCTATAAGCTGTGCCTGACTTCTGTAACCCTTCCCATTATTACTCTTTCCTTTGGTCTACAGCAAAGTGCAAGCTCGCAAGGCTTTCTCTGCCTATCTGCAGCATGTTCAGTTGCGGCTGATGAAGGAGGCTACTGACCGGATCCAGAATCCTGCCTGGGCTGCCAAAGAGGATGAGCAAATGGTAAGAAGCTTTGTGTTGGCCAAGCTGAGAAGCTGAGCTGAAATCTTCATAGAGAATTCTGAGGTCAGTTCCCATCTTTGAAAGAACTAGAAGTCTAACTGAGATGATAGTTGCCTACCTTTGTCCAGCTGCCAGTGCTGTGATTTTAATATGCAGTCAAGGTAGGACTGCTGGCTGATGTTTGAGCAGTGATAGACAGCTCTTAATGACTAGAATGTGGTTGACAGGCTGCTCAGATCTTTCTTGAGTTCTCCTTCACTGATCTCTGAATTTGGTTTTGAATTCCTCTCTCTGAGATTCTTTAAGATTAGGTTAAGATTAGATTAAGATTGCTCCCTACAGCTACCTTAAGGGGGGTTGTAGACAGGCAGAGGTTGGTCTCTTCTCCCAGACAACCAGTACCAGAACAAGACAACACAGTCTCAGGCTGTGCCAGGGGAGCTTTAGGCTGGAGGTTAAGAGGAAGTTTTACACAGAGAGAGTGATTGCCCATTGGAATGGGCTGCCCAGGGAGATGGTGGAGTCACCATCATTGGAGGTGTTCAGGAGGAGACTTGATAGGGTGCTTGGTTGCATGGGTTAGTTGATTAGGTGGTGTTGGATGATAGGTCGGACACGATGATCTTGAAGGTCTCTTCCAACCTGGTTTATTCTATTCTATTCTTTCTATTCTGTTCCTTGTTAGTATCTAGTTTTGCTGCATTAAACAAAACACACATCTACTCAAATAGAACAGGTACTCACTTAAGCTTTTTCTCATATATACTGTTTTGCCTTTTGCATCAGCACTTAAGAATCTTCTTTGCACTCTAGGTAGAGGGGGAAAATAGTAAAAACCACTGAGGAGAGAAACTTACTTTCTAGCATGGGTGGCAGTATTTTCAAAACCACGTGGTGATTTTTTCTATGCAGTATTTTAAGGCCCTGTATTCAATGTAGATACACGTTGGAGTCTGCAGCAAGCACAGATCCCTCACAAATCTTCCTAAAAGAGCTTTGTACAGTAGGCTCTTGAGCTTTCTTCGAGCCCAAATATATTCTTGCTGAGTGCATGTTGCAGGGAAACAGCCAGTGCAGTTCAGAGATCAAATGGTGTGTCAAGAATAATCAGTCGACTCAGTGGAAAATGTTGCCCCTGCTCTTTCCAAGTGAAAATTAAAGCTGGTTTTCTGAGAGTCACTTTGTCCGCTGTGCTGTGAAAAATAGTGTTTAAAATAACAGATCAAACCAGCCCGAAGTAATGGCAGTGAGAGGCTAGCTGTGTAATCCAATAGTTTGGCTGTGAAGCTGCTCATTTATGCATTAGCAGAGCTCCTAACCAAACCCAAATCCGGAGTGGAGACAGAAAGGGCTCTAAACACTCATAGGATGCATCTCTCCTTAGGATCTGCCTTGCCATAAGTTTCCTACACCAGAGGTCAAACAGATGTGGTGGGGGATTGGAATTACATGGCCCTAGATGTGTAGTTGTCTGTTGTTGTGGAGAAGCTGTGGCAATAGTATACATAAATGAAAAGTGATGAAATGAGGACTATGTCGTCATAGGGGAGGTAGCTGACCAAGATCTCCTGCCCTGTGATAGTGCCGAGAGGGTTTTATGTCTGTGTGCTGCATCACAGGCCTCCTTTAACACACTGCAGGGCTTTAAACTAGATTCAGAGGGGGAAGGGGCTGAAACCAGTCCCCCCAGGCAGGAGTCTCAGGGTGATAAGCTGGAGCCAGGGGTGAAACCAGCAGCCCAGCTGAAGTGCATGCACACTAATGCACGAAGCATGGGTAACAAACAAGAAGAGATGGAAGCCTTGTTACAGCAGGAAAGTTATGATGTAGTTGCCATCACAGAGAGGTGGTGGGACGACTCACATGACTGGAGCACTGCAACTGACGGCTACAGGCTCTTCAGGAGAGACAGGCAAGGAAGAAGGGGTGGAGGGGTGGCTCTGTACATCAGGGAGGCACTAGATGCCATTGAGCTGGAGATCAGGGACGATCAGGTTGAGTGCTTGTGGGTGAGAATCAGAGGGAAGGCCAACAAGGCTGACATCCTGGTTGGAGTCTGTTATAGACCACCCAACCAGGAGGAAGATGTTGATGAGTCATTCTATAGGCAGCTAAAGGCTGTCTCAAGATTGCCAGACCTTGTTCTCATGGGCGACTTCAACCTGCCTGATATCTGCTGGGATCTCAACACAGCAGAGAGGAGGCAGACTTAGGAGGTTCTTAGAGTGCATGGAGGACAGCTTCTTAATCCCAGGTGCTGCGTGTGCCTACCAGGGGCAAGGCTATGCTTGACCTCCTCTTCACCAACAGGGAAGGGCTGGTGGGTGATGTGGTGGTCAGAGGGTGTCGGGTCCAGCGGCCATGAAATAGTTGAATTTTCAGTACTCGGTCAATCTAAGAGGGGCAGCAAGAAAACCTGCACTCTGGACTTCTGGAGGGTGGACTTCAGGTTACTCAAGGAACTAACTCAGAAGGTTCCTTGGGAAACAGCACTTAAAAACACAGGGATGCAGGAGGGCTGGACCTACTTGAAGGCTCAGGAACAGGCTGTGCCAATGTGCCAGAAGATGAGCCGCCGGGGCAGGCGGCCAGCCTGGATGGGCAACAAACTTCTAAAAGAACTTTTTCAGAAGTGTGTTCCTAAGGTATTGGTCTTCCCAGGTTATGTTGTTACTGTTCTGTGCTGCTTGTTGTTTTTTCTTCATCTGCCATGCTTTTCAGACAAACGTTTCTCGAGTGTTCCCAGTTGTGACCCACCTCAGGCAAAGCATGCCGTTGCTCTTTTCCTTCCACCTTGGGTTTGAGGGCTGTATTGAAAATGTACACTGCAGAATTCTGAGCCAGGTGTCAGCTCAGCTTCTCAGGATAATGTGTTTGGTTCTTGCCAGTTGTTAGCTGCCGTGGTACCTCTCTCCTCCCCATATTTTGCAGCTGTTAACTCCATCTCTCTTGCTTGCAGGAGCTTGTGGTACGCTTTCTGAAGCGAGCTGCTAACAATCTACAGCAGTCCTTGAAGATGCTGCTCCCAAGCCGTTGTTTAGGACTCCGTGATCGTCGTCGCATCCTGGCTCACCAGCTGGGCGAGTTCCTAATCTGTTATAATAAGGTGACTAATTCTTTCTTGGTTTTCCTTTTGGTAGCTCTTCTGGTGTCTGTTCATCAGACAAAAGGTTGTTCTAAAGGCTCTGTCGTGTAATTGGGGGAGACTTGACAGGGTGCTTGGTTACATGGGTTAGTTGATTAGGTGGTGTTGGATGACAGGTTGGATGCGATGATCTTGAAGGTCTCTTCCAACCTGGTTTATTCTATTCTAATTTACATGGTCTGTTTGGGGTTGCACATCCAATGCTGGTAGTTTGTCTGTTCAAATTGTCACAGAACAGTATTGCTACTTTTTGTATTTGCAGTCCAGTAATCATGTGCATAAAAGTAAAAAGAAGTGTTGAAATTAGGTGAAATTAAACTGGCAGTTTGCTTTTCCTTTGGTTTGTCGTTGATTCTAGTGCTTTGTGATGCCTCTTCTCACTTCTCCCTATGTTTATGATGCTTCCTTAGACACATACTATTTATTTGCTGTTATACAAAGCAGTGTGCAGTATGTGTTTTATCCTTGATTTAGTATGCTAGGGGCTGCTGCCTGTCTGTAGTATGGGACTCTGCACACTCGAGGATAAGGAGAAGTGGGTCCTCATTTAAATAATGTTCACCTCCTTAGATGTAGAAAATGCTATCCTTAATGTAGTGCTTTTATGCTAATCCCTATTTAGCAAGAAGAGTTTCCCCCTTCTTTTGCCCCCTAGCATTTCTTTAGTGTTAGAACAAGGGTAGTTTAAATTATACTTTCAGAGGCTGCTGTTGTGCACACAGGCCTCCAAGCTCCTACTTGTTAGCAGAAGATGTTCATTTCTATGACCTTGTCAGAACTAACATCTGGTAACTTGATCTGTCAAAGCAAGGTTTGTATTGAACCAAATCTGTTCCAGGGAGTGCCTTGTATGCTAATGCTCAGTGAATTACTGTGCTAGGAGTAACCACAAAACACTTGGGTGGCTCTGTGGTGAGTGAAGAACGCAGCTGCTTTGAATATAATTTCCACTCAGATTGTATTTAAACATCAGGATTTTCTGCTAACTCTTGAGTAAATTCACAAAATAAAGCTGTGTAACTAGTCATAAATCAGTGCATAAACATTTTTCTAAGTTAAAACAAGTGAGAAGAGATCACTTGATATTTTAGGACATAGGCATTTAAGCCATAGCGAGACTCTTAGCCTATGAGACTTTTGGATGTCTGATTTCAACATACAGACTTCTTTCACTGATTTTTTACTATGGATTTAGTAGAGGACTCCTGCTAGCCACTTTGAGCTAAGGCTGCATATTGTCCAAGCTTTTACTTAAGTAGTGAAGCATTGAGGCAGGCCCCAGAGTGTCTTTTTCTTCACCCTTTTGAATTATGTTTCAAAAGATCTATCTGGCTCTTTCATCTTTGAAATGATCTGAGTGCCAGTAGGGAACAATGAAGTGAAGGTCAGGTTTGGTCAGCTCAAGCTTGTATGCTGGCATTTGTATTTCAGACAGGCCTGTTGTGAGTTGTAATTAGCAAAAAGAGTTATATCAGATACAACCCTTAGTGTCCACAAGTTCTACTGGTGTGAAATAGAAAGATCACTTATATGTGAGAGCTTGCTCCCATTCTCACATGCAAAGGTTTACCCTCTTTTTGGTTTTTTCTGGTATACTTGAATGTGTAAATGCCTGTTTTCCACAAGCTGTACTGTTTTACTTCATTTTGGTTTTGCTAAAGCAGTTTATTTTTAGTATGTAGAGAAGCCCTTGGCAATTTGCTGCATGGCCAGAGAAATTACCTCAAGAGGAGCACTCCTAATTTACAGTAGGAAATGTGGATGGTCTCAGCAGACCTCTTTGAGTTTCTTTAATCTAATTTTATATTTCTGTCCTCCTTTCTTCCTGGATATCTCCTTTTGGGACAGGTGCTCAAGTAAAAGTCATTTTGAGGAATTCTACATTTGTCACAGAAACAGCAAAAGCAGAATGAACCTAATATCTGTGAAGAAGGACTTTGTGGTT
The DNA here is from genome assembly GCF_026170545.1 of Melanerpes formicivorus. Classification (NCBI taxonomy): domain Eukaryota; kingdom Metazoa; phylum Chordata; class Aves; order Piciformes; family Picidae; genus Melanerpes; species Melanerpes formicivorus. The sequence continues at coordinate 2,064,420 of NW_027142442.1, forward strand.
GGGTTGCTTGGGGGTTTTTTGTTTGGGTTTTGTGTTTTGTTTTGTGGGTCGTTGGTTTGGGGTGGGTTGGTTGATTGGTTTGTCTGTTTTGTGGTGTGTGGCTCCCTCCCCCTCCCCACCTTCATACTTCCTTATGTCCCAGGAAAAAGGTGTATTTGAAGCAGCAGTATGTATTTGTGAAGACCTGACCTCTTCTCAGGAAACAAATTCTAGGAAGTTTATGTCAGGTGGAGGAAGGGGGAGTTTAGTGTATGCTTAACATGCTGTGTCTAAGGCTCTTTCTATTTACCTGTTTTATAAGTGAAATAATTATAATGTGGCTCTATAGAGTTTGTGGAGTTTGTTGGTTTGGGTTGGTGGTTTTGTGTGGCTTTGGTTTTTTTTCTGGGATCCTGTGGAATTGGCTTTTGTCCTGAAACACAAAGGAATGCATAGAGACATTAACTGCTATTTCTTATTAACAGGAAACAGAGCAGATGGTTCAGAAGCAATCAAAAAAGAAACAGGAAGAGGAGGAGGAGGGAGTGACTCCTGAAGGTTTTCAGAACTTTATTACCAGAGCAAGGTAGGACTGGATTTTATTCCCTTTGATAAAGGAGCTCCTGTCCTTGAAGGTGCTGGGATTGTTCTAAAGATGATCTGATTGATCTAAAGGCCTCTGGATACCTTTATCGACTGTAGCACCAGCTCTTGTTCTCCCTTTCACCAATCAAACATTTGTATCATCACTGTCTGGTGCACAGACAAGAATACAAAAGAAATGTTTTGTCCATTATGTGGATTCCTCAAGGACAGCAACAGTTGCCCTGGTCTGTGTAAATTTCAAACTGCTTCTGGTGAGCTAATGGTCTCCTTTCCTGTGATGCTGGAGCAAATGCAGCAGTGCTTTGGAAAGAGAATGAAAATAGAGCTGCTACTCAGATGGACTCAGGCTGCTGTGGTTGAACAGTCGTGGCTCTGGCTCTCAAGTTTCTTCTCTCACACTTGTTGTGCTTGCTGGCTCTTTTCAGGAACTCTCTGGGTCTGGAGTTTCTGACCTCTGCCTTGTCTTGCTAGATCAATTCAGTGCAAGCAATTACTTTCACAATGAAAAACTCTGTGTGCTCTGAACTTTCTGCCTTAAAATTTACAAGAGTCTGGTAGGAAATGTATTTTGAAAATGGGTACATACTCTTTGTGCCCTGTAACAGTGTGTGCAAAACAGTGGCATTATAGCTTATCTGACTATGGAGAGGTCTCAAATTATTCAGGGAACTGAAATGATGTCCTCAAAGTCTTTGATTCTTGAGCACAAAACCCAATTTCTTTTGACTTCTTTTTTTGACCCATATATGATGTGTAGATGGGCAAGGACTCCTGTCAGTATCTGGACAGGTAGACTTCGCCTGCCTTTTTAATACCCTTCAATCTTCTCTGGGAAGATTGACAGCCAGTGCTGCTGCTTTTGTGATCAGTTACAAAACTTTGTTCTTCTCTGTTTGGATAGCACTCAGTGACTGAATACAACTGAGTGATAGCTGAGGAACCACAGTATCTTCTGTGCTACCTTCTCATGAAAACAATGACTTTTACATTTTGCTAACATAATGAATGGAACATCATTACTGCAACAGAAGTACAGGCTCCAAGAAGACACTCACTGCTTTTCAGATGGAGTTCTATAACAGAATGATACATAAGATAACTGACTATCATAGCATCTACTTCAGTCACTAGAAATGCAGAGGGCCCCATGACATGCTCTTGGCTTTCTGACATTTCTGGCCACTGCGGTAACTGTTGCCTTCTAGGGCAGGTCATTTTGGTTTCTGTTAGATGCACAGAGATAGCTGTTTGGGGCAGAACTGCATGCCATCATGGCCTGATGAGCGGTCTAGGCTGGGGATGGAAACTTTTGCTGGATCATCTGCTTGAGTGATAACACAAAAGCCAGTTTGCCAACAAGCAGACAATTTTTAGCAATATCTTTCTGCTTCTTATGCAGTATCAGGTATGTTTGAAAACTCTGATATCTGGTGGTATTTTGTGCTTTGCTTAATGCTTTACTTAGCTGGTCTGGCCTCACCTTTTTTCCCCACTCAACTCTTCAGTCAACTTATCATCCTAGTCTTGTTACATGAACACAGAAGATCTTAGAATCCTTACTTATATCCATTCTTCTTTTTACAGTGAGAGTGACCTGGAGGAAGTGCTGACATTTTACACACACAAAAGCAAGTCAGCAAGTGTCTTCCTAGGAACAAATTCCACAAGCACAAAACCCAGCAACACCAGTAACCACTCAGAGAAACAGTCTCAAGGGGGTAAGTTTTGCAGAGAGTCCTGAAATAATGATGCTCAGACAAACCTAGTTTAACCTCAGTCTATGGAGGGAGAACCATCCCTCTGGTTTCTTGAGGTTGCATATCTTCTTAACAGTCTCTATATGTGAAGACCAGAGCAACTGCAGTCCTACCCTCTGCCTAAATAGGATGAATCTAGACTAGCATTTAAAGGTGGTTCATGACTTAAGTGAGAAAGTACAAACTGAAGGCACTGAGATTTGAAATGAAGAGAGAATCTTGCAATCAAAGTAAGGAATGAGAGAAATCAAGGGCTGTTAAATTTTCCTGCCTACACTGAGTGTACCCATTGGAGGACAGTCTAGGTATCTGAGCCTAATTAGGTCTTCTGTGGAAGAAAATGTATTGCTAGCTGTACATATCCAGTAGTCCCTGCTCCTGTACCTGACAGCACAATTATTATCAGTAGAGTTGTGTGGTGTACAGCAAATATTAGCAAGGAATTCCATTTTAACAGGGTTTCAATTCTGCAGTCCTGTTCTAATGGCTTCACAATTTGCATTATTCTGCTTACTAACAAATTGATTTTCTTATAGAGCATCCTGAGGTGGTGAAAAGAATAAAAGGTGATCAGCCCAAAACTTCAGTTGCAGATCTGCCTGCAGAAGGAACGTTAAAAGGCTATAAACCCAAAGAAATTAAATCACCCCGTAAGTGAACTGACTTAAATCATGATCAGGGAAAGAAGATACATGCATAGACTGTTTTTAATACTCTTTTAAGCAAAGGTTGGAACTTCTTCCCAATCTGAGGGAATTCTCTGCATGTTTTTCTTTTAAACCAAAGAGAAGATACTGCAGAGTGAGCAGTATGAAAGAGTTAGCTGCTCTTCTGTGGGGGAAGATCTAGATATAGCAAGCTTTGAAAGAGGACATTTATCATATAGAGCCTCTTTTTGTCTTTGTTGGTAGATGAGGTCATTTGAGCTTCAGTATGTCTGAGCAGAGACATCTCTGGTGTGTTGTTATTATCCAAAGGACCTGAAAAGCGTCTTTTTCTCATGTCATGTGCTCGTTATCTTTGTGTAGTTCCAGAAGGAGCCACCTTCTCCTTAAACACTGAAGTGAAATTACCTCACTGTGGCCCTCCTAGTGCTTCTTCCTCTGCTTCTGGCACTGCCTTCCAGAGAAGTACCAATTCCTGGATACCATCTCAGTCTGCAGCCTCTGAAACCTCGCAGGTGCCTGGCCACCATTCGTTGCTGCCCCCTCCAGCTGATCCCAGGCTGATTCAGTCTCCATTCCCACTACCCACTTTGCAAAGCACAGCTCCTGACAACTCTTCTGTCTTCACAAACCCAACATCCAGTGAGGCTTCAAGCCTTGCAGGGTTACATCATTGTCATTCTAGTAGCTACACCATTGGCCCATTCTCGTCTTTCCAGAGAGCTGCTCAGATCTACAGCCAAAGATTGTCCCGACCATCCTCTGCAAAAGTAGGTGAGTGTTCTGAGAGGCTTAAAACACTGCTAGTTCGATACAGAGATTGTGTAACCTCTGTACATTTCCAGAGTTGAGTGTTGCTGGATAGTGCTGGATTTCTCATGGAAAGGCAGAGAGCAACCCTTGTTTGCCAAATATGCCCTTTGGTTGAGCAGGTGAACAGGGAATCAGAATCATTTAGGTTGGAAAAGACCCTTAAGGCCAGTGAGTCCAACCGTAAACCTAACACTACCAAGTCAACCACTAAACCATATCTCTAAGTGCCATGTTTACACATGTTTAAAATCCCTCTAGGACTTGTGACTCAACCACTTTCCTGGGCACCCTCTTCAATTCATGACAACTCTTTTGGTGAAGCAATTTTTCCTAATATCCAACATAAACCTCCCCTGGCACAACTTGAGACCGTTTCCTTTTGTTGTCTTGCTCGTTACCTTGGAGACCAACACCCACCTTACTACAACTTCCTTTCAGGTAGTTGTAGAGAGTGAAAAGATCTCCCTTAAGCCTTGGAACTCATTGGGAAATTAAATATTGCTTAATTTTTCCTTGATTGTATTTCTGGTCTCTTGTTTATCTATAGTGATTTTAACAGAGTTTTGTTTAGCAGAAGCCTTGTCTCAGCCTATGTGCTGTTCTTAGCTCTGTTTCCCTATCATGCAAAGAAATCCTTTAAAGAAATTTCATGATTGCTGAATACTTGAAAGTGTGTCAAGATACCCAAAAAGAAATACTTGAAGGAATCATGACTGCATCTCATTCTCTAGAGTCTTCCAGCACTGCTATATCCAAGGGTATCTTAAAAGCAAGTTCTAGAGACCTCTCATTTACCATGTGGGGTAGATCATAGTTGAGCAATGCAACTTTAGAGCAATCTGAAGGGTAGAAGAAACTGTAAGAATTTATGGGTGTAGTCTATTAGGAAAGTTTTGGGAACTACACACAGGACAACAAGTGTGGTCCTGATTGGTTTCTTTTGGTTTGTTTATTGTTGGTTGGTTGTGGGTTTTTTTTCTTCTTAATGATATACATTTACTTATGCATTACTTAATGATAAACATTTACTGCCAGTGTCAGCAGGTGTTCACTTGGGTTGCTATGTATGTGTTGACAACCTTTCCAGCATTAGATATGTAGCTTATTAGGGGAAAAAAACATCATAGATTTAACTTAGGTAACAACAGCCAATGTTCTCTGGCACTGAGTGCCATTAGATATGTTGTGATAAAAGTGATGGGTTTGGAATTGACAAAAACTCATGTATCAAGACCCACGCAGAATGGAAAGCTATGTTCTCCCTAGACTGTGCAGAAAGCATCCTATATGCTTTTATGTCTCTGTGATCAGCAGGCTGAGAGTCTGACATAGCACTCACTAAGCACATCAAAATGTTTGTTGGTAGGATTGTGTCATCGCAGTCCAGCTAGGCAGCGTGTGAGCTCTGCCAGGATGCACAAAGATGCAGAAGATACTACTCAGAGCAAACTTTGTAACTCCAGTATGGGAGCAACAGAGCCACAGCAGCTGTCAGAAAAGCAAGCAGCCTGTCAATATTCCTTACCAAGCCACATCAGTCTCCTTACACAGCAGGTATGTAAAGCAGTAAAGCTACAGTCCCTGTGAAGGCAGAAAAGCCTGTCATAGGCTGAGCTGAGACATGCTAAGAGGAGTAAATCTCATGAAAATAGACTTCTGCCATATTGTTGTTTCAAAGTGTTGACAGGGACCAGAATTGTGATGTTTTTTTCTGAGAGATGACAGGAACATTGCTATTGCAAAACTAACAGATTAATTCTCCTTATCAGGGAGATGTTTTGGTTAGGTGCATGAAAGCTAACATTTCTTCCATCTTCTGAAATACGTCAGGCAGGTTAGCAAGCTTGCTCTGAACTGACCTGTTGTCCTCAGTGCTGAGGACCATGTGCTGTGCTGCCACTTCCATCTCTATGACCTCTTCTTTGCTTCACTGTAGTCAAGCTAAATATTTTCTTTTTAAATGTGTTACTGAGACATTTCTGTAGAAATTATTACCTGAAATTAGCAATTCCCTGGTTATGGCATGCAAAGGATTGCTTATTGGTTTTACCAAGTGGTGATGTCTTTGTCAGTATGGGGCTATTCAGTCTGGAGAAGAGAAGGCTCTGAGGAGACCTTATTGTGGCTTTCCAGTAGCTGAAGGGGGCCTACAAGAAAGCTGGGGAGGGACTTTTTAGGGTGTCAGGTAGTGGTAGGACTAGGGGAATGGAGCAAAAATAGAAATGGATGGATTCAGAATGGATGGCAGGAAGAAATTCTTCACCATGAAGGTGGTGAGACAGTGGAACAGGTTGCCCAGGGAGGTGGTAGAAGCCTCATCCCTGGAGGTTTTTTAAGGTCGGGCTGGATGTGGCTCTGAGTAGCCTGATCTAGTGTGAGGTGTCCCTGGTCATGACAGGAGGGTTGGAACTAGCTCATCCTTGAGGTCCTTCCCAACCCTAACAATTATGTGCAGTGATTCACCTGGGGTGTTGTCAGGGTGTAATGGTACTTGACTCCATTTTCACTTTTGTCATTGCTTAGCATAAGCCTAGGATAGTAACAGTACTGTGGAGAACCAAGGCAGATGCATTGGCGGTGAGTTGGAGAATGAAGCCTCAAGATACAGTTCAGTAAACCGCTTTCATTGTACAGAGACTTAATTGCCTTTCTTAATGAACCTTATGAAGTTCAGTGGGGACAAATGTAGGGTCTTGCACCTGGGAGTGCAGCTCAGACTGGGATCCACTTGGCTGGAGAGGTGCCCTGTGGAAAGGCACTTGGGGATCTTGGTGGGTAACAAGCTCAGTGTTGAGTGAACAGGGCGCTGCTGCAGCGGCAAAGAAAGACAACAGGATGTTGCAGTGCATGAACAAGGGCATCACCAGCAGAGATAAAGAAGTTATTGTCCCACTCTACTCAGCTCCACACTTGGAGTGCTGTGTGCAGTTTTGGTTCCTGTTGTACAAAAAAAAGATGCAGACAGGCTTGAAAGTGTCCAGAGAAGGGCCCCAAGAATGGTCAGAGAACTGTAAGACCTGCAGTATGAGGAAAGGCTGAGACAACTGGGTTTGTTCAGCCTTGAGAAGAGAAAACTTAGGGGGAGACCTCGTTGCCACATACCAGTACATCAAGGGTGGCTACCAGGGCCATCTCATTTAAACTACATTATCACCTAGAAAGGTTGGGCTTTGGGGTCCCTTCCAGCCTGGCATTCTGTAATTCTTATGTTCTTTGTGATACAGTAACCTTCCTGGCTACTCTCTTACTTCTGGACAGCTCAACTAAGAATTTTTTTTCCATCTGTATGTACTGTTAACCATTGATCTTTCCTGATGGGATAGATGGATGAAGGCTGTGACCAAAATAAAGTCTCTATTTCATGTGTGTTTAGCATAAAATGTTTCTGTGTGCCTGTGTTGCAGGACTTTCTGTGAGGAAGACATTAAAATGCATAACGTGTGTAGATCCAGAGCCAGATGGCTGGGTCTTGGATATGTATGGGTTTTCTTTTCTTTGTGAATAGCATGCTGCTTTGCTCTGAAATTATGCTGTAATGTAAAAAAGAAGGTTTTCTTCTGCAGTGGTGGGTTTTGTGTGAGGTCTCTGTCACTGGCTGGTGTGGAGGGCTGTAGCTGATATCTATCAGGCTGCAGTACTTTGTAGTTACTAATGGTAGTGAGCTGAAGAATGTGTTGAATTGGCCAGCTTCACCAGGAGGAGGGGAAGCCTAGTGGGAGCTCTGCCCCTCTCTGTTAGGCAGAGTGTGAGATTTCAGGACCCAGCTATCATTAGGAATAGCTCCAATTCTTCTAGCCAGGCAGTTTAATCATAGGGATAATATCAGACCACCCAGGCAAGGGCTATACTGAGCTGCCTCTGTCTCTGCTATGCAGCAGTCAATGCCCAAGATCCAGCAGCCAGGATTCCTGCAAAAATGTTGACAGATCCATAGGAGTATGGGGCACTCTTCTCATTCTACATTTTTTTTGTTTGGACAGAAGGTGAAAATTAACAAGAAGCAGATTAGTTTACTAAACCTTAGCACAGGGGAGAAAGGGAGCGAGGAAGAACTGGAGTGGGCACTTTGCAATGCTCCAAAGTGACCTTGTGGGAATAACATGCCACAGGAATCCCAAAATAACAAGCTTCAGCTTAGCATCAGCTGCAATGTTTGAACCTGCACCACTCCTCAGTTACCTCTCTCAGTTACACAGTGTGGTACCCTGGCCTGCTTTGTCCCCTGCAGAGGGGAAAGTGCTACAAAGCAAATTGCCAGTGTGCCAAAACACTCTACAGGTCCTTCCCAGTGGGCATCAGCTCCTTTTGCGTGGTGACTGCAAAAAGGCCATGAAACTCAGGGTTCAGCAAATAATTGCAGTAATTTGGTGAGGTTGTTTTCCTCAGTGAAGGATTTTTTTGGTGTTAGTCTCTTGCTTTGGCTCAACCCACTTTATCTGAGTCTTAATCAGATTTATTTTCCATATGTAACTATTTGATTGGCTTTTACTCTTGCACTGGTGGAGAGGAAGGGAAGTGTAAAGGAAAAAGACATCTCACTGTAACCAGGAAGAGGAGTGAGAAGCCAGGAGATGAAATCCAAGGGGATATTTTTCTTTCCCTTTTCACACAACTCGGCACTGCTGCAGGGCTCTGTATCCTCCATCCCCAGGCTGTTCACACAGGAGCTGGAATTTCTTTTAATACTGGGATCTGTGGCATTAGCAGAGGAAGTGAAAACATCAGTGAAGTTTCTGCAGTGCTTGAACTGAACCCCTTCTGCTTTGAGGCTGCAATGGGATAGGAGCAGAGGCTTTTGTTATGATGCAGAAACATCTGCAGGTTGGCAGAGAGTCACCAAATGGGCCAGGCTGAGCAAGTAGAACTCATGTTATGGGAAAGATTACACCCTGATCATCAAATGTTTGGCAGGACTGTGGCTTATCAAAATCACTCCCACTGGGAGGTTTTGAGGCAGAGAGTGTCTAAATGAAAGCCTGGCCCTTTCAGGGGAAGGGAGTTCAGCCATCCACAGCAGCAGCACTAACTTGGGGTTGGTTTATTTTTTTCATTGTTAAATGGATGCATACGCTGGAGACACTACAAAGGAACTTGCAAGTTTGTCAGGTTTCCCAGGAATGTCTCTGGCAGGTCTTTGTCTGGAACATTTTCTGGAGACTGGAATCCTTGTGCTCTGTATGCATATGTATATCCTGTAAACTGGTAAGCTCTGGGAGCCCAGAAGGAATGTCACAGGCCTTTGGCCAGAGCAGCGCTGGTATATACACAGATTTCACACTTCCCGGCTGGTTAGTCCCGGGTTTTGCCTTCTTCTGGCTGGTAGCTCCTGCAAACTCAAATCTGGATGTAAAATGAAGCTGTTTTAGCATGGAGTGTGGTCAGTAAGGTACCCTGGGTAGCAAAAAGGTGGCCCTAGAAAAATCCATTTGTATTACATGGTTTCTTCAAGGAATTTATAGTATTTTGTGCTGCTATTCAGACAGTCATTGTGTGTGTGTGTGTGTGTGTTACATATTTGTGGTTTGGGAAAGAGGCAGGTTAAGGTCCTGTGATGTTTCCCATACTGGGATGACCTGTTGGATTCCAATATCTTGCTGCAATAAGGAAGGCATGGCAGGGGGACTGTTTCCAATAGTACCGGAAGGCTTGAGCGCTCTGTTAGACCGATTCGTGCAAGTCTCTGCTGGATCACATGTACATGGGAGTTCTGGGGAAGCCAAGAACAGGCAACACACAGACTGAAGAGGGGACAGATTAACAGTGAGTAGTGATATTGTTGTTGCATCTAGGGAAAGTAATCTCTGAAAGCTGAAGGAAGGAAAATACAACCAAAAGTGCAGCAGAATTTATTCTTTCTTTAATGGCTTGTTGTTAGCTCTTCCTCTCTGTTCCTGGGAATAGAAATATTTCACTGATCTTGAAAGCCTCAGGGCTGTGTGTGTCTGAGAGAGGCTTGGCAGGTGAAAACACAGCAACTGCAGAAGCCAAGTAATGCAAGAAAAGAAACATTTCTTGTACAAGGTATTGGATAAAGATGTCATTGCTGGATGAACAGATAGGAATTGAAAGGAAAATTAGGGATTGACTTGGAGGGTCCTGAAGGAATCAAACTGAGCAAACTAGTATGGGAAGGGGACCTACAAGCAAGCTGGTGAGGGACTTGTTAGGGTGCCAGGTAGTGATAGGACTAGGGGAAATGGATCCAAGCTAGAGGAAAGTAGATTTAGATTAGGTTCTAGTCTGGTCAGAGGTAGAGGAGCAATGATCTTAACTGTGTCTTGCCATCCTTGTCCAGTTTTTCTTTGAAGGAAAAGGTTCCTCTGTGAACTGTTGCTGTTCATATATACCTCTGAAACTTCTTGATGGAGTACACTCTGAGACCTTTGTGGCCTTAGGTTTCCTCCTCTTTGACTGTGAACTTTTCATCATATTAAAAGTTTTTTGGGAAAAGAAAAAATGAAGTAGACCTATGGTGACTGCATTCTTTTGGCATCTCTCTTAGTCTTGATCTTTGAAATATGCCTTGAACTCTGGATCTCCTTTCTTCCTCACCAATCAGAATGATCCAAGTGGAAAAGTGAGATATGTGAACTGGAGAGGATACAAGTGATGGCTCCAAGTGAGAGAAAAGGTTGCTAGATTTTGTAGATCTCCAGTCCCCTCCAGCACTTTATAGACTACAGCATGTGACTGGGTCCTGACAGAAAAACCTTCCAGCTGGGGAGTGTGAAGCAGTGCATTGCTCACTCAGGGCTGTAGCACACTGATCAGTGAAACTCAGGATGTTGGTAATGAAAATTTGGGTCATTTTTCCACTCACTGCCAAGAGAGGCAGAGTAACAATTTCTAGTGGTGGTGTGTCCCTCTTCACCATGGTTGACTCCTGTCAAAGAGAAACACTCAGGCTTTTCCTGAACCCTTAGATGCTGATCTGCAGCACTTTTGGGATTTGTTGTTGGTTTGGGGTTTTGGTTGGTTGGGTTTTTAATTTATTTTTTGGCCATTGTTAACATTTAATGCTTTAGCTTATTTGAAACATTAGACAAAATCTAAATGAAGATACTCAATTTATTCTAGGAAAGAGGTTATTAATATAGCTATTTACAAAGGCCTGTAGTGATAAGACAAGGGGCAATGGTTTCCAATTAGAGAAGAGCAGATTTAGATTTAATATTAGGAAGAAGTTCTTTACCATGAGAGTCGTGGAACACTGGAACAGGTTGCCCAGGGAGGTAGTTGAGGTCCCATCCTTGGAGATATTCAAGGTGAGGCTTGACAGGGTGTCGAGGGTTGAGGGGAAGGCCCAGCCTTCTCCCCCCCCTGTAAAGTGAAGGGAAAGAAAAATGAAAGAAAGGGGAAAAAAAAAACACAGCCAGCTCTGGGCAACCTGATCTAGTTGAGGATGCCCCTGCTGACTGCGGGGGGAGTTGGACTAGGTGACCTTTAAAGGTCCCTTCTGAGCCAAGCCATTCTGTGAATTGAATAGAATAGAATAAACCAGGTTGGAAGAGACCTTCAAGATCATCATGTCCAACCCACCTAATCAACTAACCCATGGCACCAAGCACCCCATCAAGTCTCCTCCTGAACACCTCCAATCATGGTGACTCCACCACCTCCCCAGGCAGCCCATTCCAATGGGCAATCACTCTCTCTGTATAGAGCTTCTTCCTAACATCCAACCTAAACCTCCCCTGGCGCAGCCTGAGACTGTGTCCTGTTGGAAGAGTATTATAATGTGGAGGACAAGTGTGAAAGATACCAAGTTTCTCTTCTGCTTCTTGCTTGTGATTTCTTAAAGGTACTATACAGTGGATCTCTGCCAGTAGGTTGCTGTTCATTAGAAGCAAATTCTATACTGGAATTTTTATTCTTCCTATCTATATTTGCAGATTTAATGTTTCCTATTTAAATTGCAAAGCAGATGAAAGCCAAAGCCCACAGATCTTATATGCAGCACCTCTGGCTATCTGTGTTGTGACTTTGCTTTCAATGCAAACTTTTATCAGAAGAGAATTTCTCTTACTAAAACAACACTGCAGAGACCAATTCTCTTATGTCTCTGCTGTCAAGAAAATAAGTGTATTGCAGTCATCAACTTACCTTGTAATGCTTGAACATTACTATTTCTTTAAAGCATAAAAACCCCACCCAAAGATTTTTTGCATTATGCAACAATTTGTCTTTTAGTTTATTAGCACTGTATCAAGCCAGGCATCACATATATGTGCTGTTGGGTTTTGTAACACAAGGCTTTGTTAATCAATATTGTTGTGACAATCTGCATGTTCTTTCCTCCCCTATTTCTTGGTGTTAGATAATAAATAGAAGTACTTCAAGTGGGCTCTCTGCTTTCCATGAGAGCTTGTTGGGATTTATTATCCCATTGTGCTCTGCAGTCAGTGTGTTTCTTTCAGCTTCTGACCTTTTGCCTGTCTTCAGTAGTCTAAAATTTGTGACCAAACTTTATGAATCATTCTATCATGAGAAATATTAGCTGTGTGTTAACTTGCCTTTTACAGACTCCATAGAGAACATACTGATGTGAGGAGAGGTGTTTGAAAATAGGAGTGGTTGAAGAATGCAGTGTGTGTGCACACACATCTCCTGACACACTGTCAGGGTCAGGAAAAAAAATATGCTGAAATCCCTTGCTGCTACTGGAAAACAAGAATCACAGAATGTTGGGGGTTGGAAGAGATCACTAAGTCCAACTCCCCTGCCAAAGCAGGATCACCTAGTGCAGGCTGCACAGGAATGCATCTAGGTGGGTTTTGAAAGTCTCCAGCAAAGGAGACTCCACAGCCTCTCTGGGCAGCCTGTTCCAGTGCTGCATTACCCTCCCAATAAAGAAGTGCCACCTTGTGTGGAGGTGGAATCTCCTGTGTTCTAGCTTGTACCCATTCTTACTTGTTCTGTCACTGGGAGCAATTGAAAAGATTGACACCTTCATCTTGACACCCACCCTTCAGATATTCATGGATGTTGATAAGATCCCCTCTCAGCCTTCTCTTCTCCAGGGTAAATAGGCCTGGTTCTCTCAGGTTTTTTTTCATAGAAGAGATGTTCAAGTCCTGCAATTTTCCTTGTAGCTCTCCCTTGGACTCTCTCCAACAGATCTTACCACACAGGAGAGTTTGAACCTTCTTGATACAACTCAGCATGAAAACTAACTTTATTCATGTAGATCCACACTAATAGCCACCTTCCCTGTTGAGCTCCACTAGCCTGCCTTCCTTGGCTTTGGGATGCTTTTTCTTTTTATCTGGGGGGAAAGGGAGTGGTTCTTTGTTTGCTTTGAGTTGTTTTCCACTGCCACAGTTTCTGAAGCTACAAGCTATTTATGGAGATTTTGATATCTCCTTTGGTTCAGGTGCTATGTTATCTTCTTTGAAGCCAAAGTAACAATTGATTTGCCTCTTTAAAGGCAATAATAGTTTCATCAGGAAGACCAGTGACTAGTAAATGAAGCCACTCTGTTGAGCAGAGATGTGTTGAGGGTGCCCCAGCAATCCACCAAGGCATCACCCTGGCAGGCTAACTATAGCAGCTGAAATGTCTCAGTGCATGGCACAGTAACAAGCAGTAACGCTCCTCTGGGTGGGCTAGTTGCAGCTAAACCTTATACTCTTGCTGATGTTCTCTCCCTCATTCTGAATGCCTTGTCTGCATTTAATCCTGCTGTAGTTTAAACACCTGTCTGTCTGGAATGTGTGAAATGCCCCAACTCTCCATGCTAAGCTATTTGCTCACCTGCTTTGCTTAGAAAGACACCTTTCAAATAAACAGTTATACAGTATTTGAGAGGAAAGCATATCACGTTAATAGAGCAGGATGGAGGCGGGGGGGAGTAATTAATCAGGCTGAGTGGTTTTTGGTATCAAGATGAGGAGAGAAAATTGTGTGGAGTCATCTTCATTTCACACATTGGATGTGTGATCACTGTTGCTGACAAGCTAAGAATTGTATCTGTATCGTATTTCGTTTACCATGTTGGTCTCTGTGTTTGCCTCATTTGCCAGTCATCTTTCTTTTCAGACAATAAACTCTTTGTGGCCAGAAACTGTCATTGTTAGGTATTTGTATAGTGCCTGGCACAGTGAGAACTAAACCTGCTGTGAGGCTCACTGTTATTGCAATGGAAACACTGCAAATTATATTTAAATGTAACAGAAGGCAACAACATTGAAGGGTAAGGTAGGGGCACCCAAAGGACACTGAATTCTGTTTTGTGTATAAGATGAGGAGCACTGCCTCTAAAGATCTTGTTTGAAATTGCTTGTAGTGTTATGAAATTTCATCCCTTTGGACCCTCATGTTCTGTGCTTAAGGTTTAGTTTTCACTTCAGGAAAGGTGAAGAGTTACAGAGAAAACCAGGCTGGAGAGGGGAGTTAAAAAAAAACCCCAAACCAACCCAAAGCCAACCACCAAAACCCCAAAGCATTATGTACATTTTAATATCTACTGGTATTTTCATGTAAATCTCTGGAACAGCAATTTAGGGTTTAAGATTTTGTGCAAGCTTGTAACTGTCTTAAAGCTTCAGATGAAAAATACTCAGTAGTATCTGCTAGAACTTCTCATCTTCCTGGAGAGTCCCTTCACAGTGAGGATGCTGAACTGAATTGCTCTGTATTTGCACCTTTAGAGTACTGAGGTTTGAGGTCCCATTCTCCTGTTTGCTCACTGACCTGGTCTGGGTTGGGAGCCTGCCTGACTGTAAGGCAGAATGAGTGAGAATTCTGTCAAGGTGTGAAGAAAACTAGGATGAGGAGGTTGTGAAATTTGATCACAGACATAATTTGGGAGAGGACACTGAGGACCATTCAGGTGGAAGGACAGAAATGGAAGGAATGGCAGTGTAGAAATCACATCAAAAGGAGCAAGCTGTGGAGGGGAGTAAGGCTAGAACCATTTGGATACAGGGAATGTGAGCAACTGGAAGTGGAACTAAGAACAAAAGCATGGGAAGAAGATCAAATAACTGCTGCCATGGAAAGTTCCAGACCTGAAATGGTGTGGCTCAAGTGCCAGAAGTAGTGGGCAGGCCAGCACTGGAAGTCTGTAGGAATTAAACTTGACTGAGCAGAAAAAAGAGAGTGACACCTGAAATGTAGGAGCTGGGATTGACTGGGTGAGAATAACAACACACAGATAAGGATCAAGAACAGGAAAGGAGAGAGCTGGGAAGGGATGAGATGAAAGTGGTTGCTTTCAGAGAAGTAGGCAAAAGCCTAGTGTATAACTACTCTAATCCTGTTTGGAACTTGGAATAGGAGTTAAGATTTTGAACTTAAAAAGCACTTGGGTACATTGTACTGTTAAACCAGAGGAGGAGTGCCAACCCACTGTGTTGCTGCTTGCAACTTTAGTTCATGTTCCAGAGTTCAGACAGAAGATACAGTGTCCACAGTTCTGCACAAGTCTATTGTAGGTATGAGGGTAGTGTATAGCATGGGACCTGGTATTTACTTGTTTTGAGGAGTTGCACAGAAATCCTGGTGCAAGAGCATTAACATCTCCAAGCTGGAAATTCTCAAGCTATGCTTGAGTTAAGTCACATTTAAATGACTTAACAAGTATCACCTTTGGGATCCAGAGCAGATGCAGGTCTAGTGAGACTCTTCTATCTGTGTCTTACTGGTTACTTGTCTTCCATTAGCTGCAGAAGTTATCAGGGGGGGCAGTACTGCTAGCCTTGCTTGCCATATGACTTTAATCTTGTTGCAGAACCAGGTCTGTTCTGTGCTCCTAAAAACCAGCATGTGATTATGCAATTAAAGGCAACCATAAAATTAATTCTGGCAATGCCTGACTGGGTAACCTTTGCTTTGCAACCTTTGCAGTGTTTTGTAACCTTGGTAAAATGTTTGTGTTTTATTCAATTGTAAACTAATACTATTGTAGCAGGAGCTCTTTCAAGCTGTCTTCAATAAACCAACAGTATCTGCTTGCAGAGTTCAATCTGTCAAGAAGAAGGCTCAGAAAAAGAAACAATGGAATACATTTTATGTCCTTAATAACACAGAGAAAATTTCTGTATAGCTTTATATGGCAAACATGCACCTAACATGATTTTAGGCTGTCATTAACTGGCACATTTGCTTGTTTAAATACTTCTCAGGCAACAACTTCCAATGTTTGGTAGAGTTTGGGTTTGAATTTTTATATTCAAAGGACATGTGCTGTTGGGCTGTGCCTGTAGGAGTGCATAGAAGAGGGGTAGAGAGAGGACAGATGCATGTGGCTGGCTTAGTGACACAGCTCACAGCAACGAGGCAGACTCTCTGGTCTGTGCCTAGGGTCATATGAGCTGCTAGCTTTTAATCAGTGCATATAGAGTTAATTTTTCACATGGCAGGAATGTGATGTTGCTTTGTTATGTTAGGATTTTTGCCCCATCTTTGTCCTTCCCCCCTTTATTCTTCTGTGAATGGGAAGGTTGTTGTTTTAATGCTGGTACTCGAGATGAATTCAAGCATGGTGGCTGTTGGTGTCATCTCTCCCACTGCTTTATGCAGCTAGCACAGTCCTTCTGTATCTGAAGATTTCCCTTTTCTAGCATCATATTTCTTATAGTATATGCTCTATCCAGTTTATTTAGTGACACTTTTCGCTCTTTTCTTTGCTTTTAATTGTTTCTGGTGTCTTCTTTTTATTTCCCCCCCTCTTTAGTTAACAAACCTGAACTTGGCAAGTGGAGCCATAAGCAAGGGGAATGCAGCTGCCCCACAGAGCTACCGGTCACAACTCAACAAAAGAGGGTCATTGCAAGCTGTTCAGTCAGACACTCATATAGCTGACAAACAAGCTCTCCCTTCAGCAGTCAGGTAAGTTAAATTGGCTGCTCCAGCTTTTTGAAGAATACAATGCACTCAGGAGCTGATTTGTAATTTGTATTTGGCTGCTTGCTCAGGAGATGACATCCAGGGGCCTAGCGCTTGTCCTTATCAGGACCACCCTAGAAACTAGCCCTTTGAAAATAGAACTGACAGGTTCATGGTGAAATAAGGATATGGATGAACATATAGAATGAAGGGGAAATGTCTTTCTCTTTGATAATTTCTTATCCTTGCATCTGTAAGTTTAGGGCTCATCTTCATGTTTTTGCTTTTAATCTCAGTTTTTGATTCTTCAAAGATAGAGCAGCATCTTGCAGTGTCAGTAAAATTTCTTTTTCAGATGGCTTCTTTATGCTCTTTATTAAGTTTGGACATGTGAATTTGTGCTTATGGCTGATACACTCATGGACTTCAGTGCAGTGTTTCTGCAGTAAGCCCATTCTTCCTGGGTTTGAAAGAACAGCAAGATTTGCCCCAAGGATTCTGGATCTTGGAAGCAAAGAGCAAGGCGAGCTTGCTGCAGTAGACTAGGCTGAATTCAGGCTCAGAACTGCTGGAGGCTTGAGTTCTTCCTTTGTCACTTAATTAAATATCATTTATTCCTTTGCCTAAGCCTTCATTTTTGTCTTTTAAAATAGAATAATGAGCCAGAGCTTCTCCAACACATGAGTTTAGGACTAGAAAGCACTGTATACATGAAAATACTGATTGTTGTCATCGGTGCTTGAATGCTACTGCAGGAAGATGAGAGGCAGACACACAGTGCACACATGTGACCTGAGTGATCATCTTTTCCCAAATGGATCCTTCAGTAGGAGGATTGGAATGGGATTTGGTAAGCTCCAAGTAAAATTGTTCTTATTTCATCAGTCACTGCTTTTCATCCTGCCTAAAGAGGTGGAATGTGAGAAATGAATTCTTGGCCTGTTCCTGTTCCAGCACAATGTTTGCCTCTGGGATTTGGAGTTAGTGAGAGAGGTGGCAGTAATTCTGCTCTTGGAGCCCAGCCAGGCTGGCTATTACCTAATCCAAATAAAGAACCTATCCAACAGGTGTAAACTGCCTTCCCCTCCTACTTAGCTTGAGAGAGCAGCAGAGTGCAGGCTGTCTTACAGCATCCATTCCTTTCTCAACACCTCTTGCCCCTCTGCATGGACACATAGGTATCACTGGAAGAAGGATTACTGATGGTCAAAATCTTCTGTTGCAGAAGTCACCAATTCACCATGTTGCTTCTGAAACTGTTTCAGTTATACGTTACTGCAGATCTGAGAACCCATCATTTAATGCCTAGAACTCAACTTTGAACAGCTTCCAGGGCTGTGACTCATCTGGCATTGTAGGCAACAGGTTAATGCCTTTAGAAGTTCTGTATATATTTTGTACAGCAATCCAAAAGTATTTCAGAATTGTCCAGTCACAGCTAGTATTGGTTCTGTCTTCACACCTTGTATGAGCCATTTAGTCCTTCAGTACTTCAGTTGCTCTGTTTTTATCCTCAGAGTAAGGGACTGAAAGATGCCTTAAGTTTCTTTATTGAATTACTGTCTCTTCATAGCTGCTTGTCTTGAAGAGCCAGAGTACTTGGGAGTTGAAAGGTTTGTGTAAACCTGGAGAAGAAAAAAAGGGATTCCTGAGGCAGTGCTGGATTGCTTGGGCTATGAACTTTTATTTAATGAGAGAATTCCAGAAGGAATATCAAGGTCATGATATATGGAGATGGCTATCTGGTATTGTAAATGCCTTTCCTGCTACTTGATCTGTTATATTGGAGCAGGCAGTTCATAGAGGGTCATCTGATGGGTGTCAGCCTGCGCTCGGTGCCGGATGACTGTTTGAAGAAAAGCTTCCTGTTTTGTTCCATTAAGGTTCTTGTCTATCAGTTGTAGAATGCGGCAAGGATGGAAATGTTTTGTAAATGAGTCTCTTATCTGGCTTGTTCTTGGCTCCAGTTCAAACATCTGCCTCTGAAACTCAGTCCTTACAGTTCTTGTATGGCTTTGTGGTAAATCTAAGCTGGTTTAGTGCTGCTGAGGCTAGTTTGAGAATTTTGGTTTGATGCTTGCAATCTATAGGATTCAGGTTGTACTTACTGACAACTTTACCTCCTTTTTAATTCCCATTCTCCCAGTACTGACTCATCTACATGTTTCTCAAAAGAAATTCTCCTTTCATTTGTTGAATTCTTTTGGCAATGGGAGATGAGGTGCCAAATCAGTAGTCTGCTCTCCAAAAGGCAAAGGCCATCTTGAATTTGTCATGTAGAGCACAGTTGTGAATATATTAAAATGTTTCTTTGATAAATCTGAACTACTGTGCTTTCTGAGATTGTTAATGGTTTTTGTCACTTTCCATAAACATCGGCACTGTTCCCACTAAAACGATTGTTCAGGCTTTCACTGTGCCCCAGACAAAGAATCTTGCAGGGCTGCTCAAGAGGTGAGATGTTCCAAGTTGTACAGGGGCTTAACTTGTGACTACCTTAACATGGCTGTCAGCCTCTGCCACATTTGCTGCAGCCCTGCCTTTGTTGCTCTCTGTAGCTCACAAAGGCTATGCCAAATCTGCTCTCTTTCTTTAAGTCTAGTCCTGTCTCAGTGCCCTATTTCAATTCTATCTCAGCTTCTCACTGTATCCATCAAAATTGTCATCCTTCCACATTGTTGTAAAGGCACTCACTGTGGTTACATATTTTGTTAGAAGTATTTAATATTCCCATATACAATTTTTATCACATTTTAGTGACATAAGCTGAGGACAGCAACTATGAAAGTGGTTCCTTGTTGTCCATCAAAACTAATTTCCGGTTACTGAAGCCAAGATCTTACTAGAGCTGCTCTTAAAAAAATCATTCTCTTGAAAGCATTCTCAGTTGCATAATAAAGGTCAAACCCAGGTGTTTAAAAGAACGAAGCTTATTGATTCAGAAGCTAAACTGTTGAGTGTCTGTTGACAAATAGTTCCACAATGCCTACTGGTGGAGACAGTAGATGTTCTTAGAGCCTAGCACTGGAATCTGCAACTTCACATCACTTCTTTTTTGAAAAAGACATGAGTTTCTCCTCAAAAAATAACTTGGGCTCTGCAGGTCCCTTAATCTCCAAGACCTGGACCAAAGTCAGTGAGAAAGTTTTCTTTCTAGCTTGTACAGATTTCTGTACTTTCAGTGGGTAATTTGGATTCATGGTAGCCATCCTTGCTCAGATTCATCTTTTAGAACTCCTGTGGGCAGTTGGCCAGAACTCAGCAGTGAGGTGGTCAGTGGTTTTTCAAACCTCTGTTTCATTCTTCTTTCATAACGTCTTTCTCAAACTTGAAGTACATTCTTCTTTTAAAGTACTCTGCATATTTTTTTCCCTTGGTCCTTCTGACAGATTTATCTGGCTTGGTTAGGGCAGGTAGGCAAGCAAACTTCCCTGTCATCAATTAGAGGGTAGAATGGCAGTCCAAATTATACCAGACAGCCTGGGAGGGCTGCTGCAGTCAGAAATGAAGAGATTATCCTCTTCTCAGTGCTTGACATGCCTGAAATACCTCTTAGCTTATTTCAGCCAAGATGCTCAGATTCATTGAGAAATGATGTTTTGTTGGCAGGCTGTGTAATCTGGGTTAAACTTTAGAAACCCAGACTTCTTCAATTGTCCCATCTAAGGCTTTCTAAGTTTAATTTGCTCTGTCATTCTCAATGATAGTAATAGTGGCAGCTGTTCAGGGCTTCACAGACTCTGCTGCATGTACCTGCTGTATGTCCAGGTTCCCAAACAGGTTCTGCTTTGTGCATTTGCACTTTTTTCTTGTCTGGAAGTATCGAATAGGGTGGGAAAATAGGAGATGCTTCCCAGACATTTGGCACCTGAGACTTTTAGGAACTCCAAACAGTATGTATGCCTTGACTCTGGAAATAGCTGGTGTGCAGTAAGCCTGCAGCTTTTTGAAGGAATCAAGCTACATGCCCACTCATAGCATAGTCAGAGTATTCACATAGTAGGTGCTTTTGGGTCACATTGCATATATTGCTTCTGTACAAACCAGCTGAAAATATGGGTGCAGGAAATCTACTTTAAAACATTAACCTCCTGTGCCTGTTCTAATACCAAGTATATATCAGTTTGTATCCCAAAATTCTACACAGAAAAATGATGGTTCATTCCACACCTTTGCACACTGCAGCTGTGTATCTCCTGACAATCTTATACTGCTTTTACAGTCTCCCAGTCCAGGACCTCCTTTTTAATCACTGGCCTTCTTAGCCTCTGCTGGCTAGAGAATGCTTTCTATCTTCCTTCCCCACCTAGTGCTTACTACTGCTTTGTGTCAGTTTTGTTTACTGCTAGGGGTATAGGTACTACATGCTTTAGGTTTCAGATGTTCTGCTTTAGTCATACTAAGTATATGTTCTTTGGACCTGTGAGTTTTTTGTTGAGTCTCTGATCTCTTTTGAGAGTGTGTTTTGTGCTAGTGCACGTGACTCCTCTGTTTCCAGTGAAGCTCTGAGCTTTGTCAGAATGGCTCCAGACAGCTGTCACAGGCTAACTGTGGTTCACCAGTCCTGAGCCTTTGTGTCAAAGGTGTAGCTTGCTGTGTTTGACATCAAGGAAAGATGAAAGTGGCTTCATTGTTTCCTCTATTTTAAGTTTTGAAGCTGTGGTAAGAAATCAGGCTTGGACTCTGACTAGACAGGCTCTGAAGAGCTGAGAGAGGAGTGATGCAGGAATAGCCAAGAGGTAGACTTGGTGATTCTCACAATCATAGAGTGAGCAGTTGATGGGACAATATTGGTTTTTTTCAGTACTTGTGTGGATTTAGCATGGCAGAGGTATCATGAATGCTGCAGTAGAGGTGAGAAAGAGCTATGTATGTGCTTGCAGCTAGAGGTAAGGAGGAGGGAATTCCCAGGGAGCTTGGCAGCTTACACAAAGTTTTTGTAACAAAGAGAAATAAATTTATTCTTATATGTGCCTTGCCTTGTAGTTTTCTGCATCTTAAGAGTTGATAGTGACTTTATCTTCTAAATTATTTGTTCAAGCTCCCAGTTAGAGGCTGTCTCACTGCTGTCCTGTGCTGCACTTGCCAAGTGGCTGGAGCCAGTTTGTTTGCACAGCATCAAGGTGCAAGCTGACTTGGGAGACTGTGCTCCACTGGTGCCTTTGGAAGAAATGGAGGGAGAAAGCAGTAGGCACTGAGGGCTGCATAATAGGCCTTCAGTTCTGTTTGAGCAAACTGCATTGACCTTAACACCTCCCTAGCTAAGCAGCACAGAAGTGCCAGATCAGCAGCACTGAGTTGTGCTGTTGGTAACATAGCCATGCATCTCTCCCATACTCGTCATTGCTTGTCCACTTCTCTTTTCTCCTTGTCCCTTTACCCTAATGCCCAAATTAAATTTATCTGAGATGCAAGAGTAATTGAGGGTGGGTACAGTGATTTTTTTTTTTTCTTTTCTTTTCTTGTTTTCTTTTTCATGACCAATGCTCTGTCTGCATCTCCTCATCAGCTGTGTCATGCTGGTTCTGCCTGCAGGCCTCGAGAAGCAGCGTTTCTGAGAAGCCTGCCTTTGGAGTTTGGTCTATTATTACTTCATGCTTGGAGGAAGTTTGAGGAGGGCAGGTGAAAAACAGAAGTACAACCTGGATAGCTGTGTGTTCTTGCAACTCACCTGTCTCTAGTTTGTGTGTGTTCTTCCTCTATGTGTGCCTATTTGTGCCTGTAAGAGCCTTCTGCTGCCTTGGCAACCTCTTGAAGTTTTTTGGGAGTTTGATGGGCTGGGTTTGGTTTGGGTTGTGGTGTTGGTTTGTTTTTTTTCATGTGGGGTTTTGTTTGTATTGGTGTGGTATTTTGTGTTGTTTATTTGGTTTTGTTGGGTTTTGTTGGTGTGGTGTTTTGGGTTGTTTGGTGTTACGGTTTTTGTTGGTTAGGTTTTATTTGGGGTTTGGTTTTTTTGGTGGTGGTTTTTTTTTCATGCCTCCCAGGGTCACCAGTGAGAGCCTATTAGCTGTGGCAGTGAATTGGCTGACAAACTTGAGAAATAATGAATTACCTTGTATTTTTTTTTAAACATGATTTTTTCTAGAGACACAAAATATATATGAAAATTATACATGTAAAAATAAACATATATAGGTCACAGTAAAGAAACTTGTGATGGCAGGTCTGATCACTCTCCCTCCCGCTCAGAAGTTGCCCTGAGCCTCAACACCATGGGTTGGCACAGTCCAAGCAGGATCCCTGCTTCCCGTAGCCAGGCCTTGGCTCTGTCTGCCTGGAGCCTGCGGGAGAGGGAAGGCGGAAAGCTCGTGACTTGCCCAGACAGTCTGAGGCCTGGCCCTGCAGCCTGGGCTCCCCAGACGCTGTTGAGTCGGACTTGGCTGGCAGCCGCCGCGCTGTTACTTTTCCGAGGTAATGAGCGAGATTAATCGCAGGACCCTTTCCAGAGGCAAAGGGGTTAGGGCCACGTGCAGGGAGACCATAGGAGCCGGGGAGCGGGAGGCGAGAGCTGGGGGCCTCGCAGCAGGGCAGAGTGCTGCACTGGCAGACTTGTGTCAGTGTGGCCTCTCCACTCAGCACTTCTTGAGAGGCTTTGCTGGAGCTGCTGCCTGCAGCCTCCCTTGGGCTGGCTCTAGCTGAGCACAGGGGACATAATCTGCATCACCTGTTTCTGTTGGCCTTGGGTGGTTATGGGTTTTGCAAACAGCTCTCGATATTTGAAGGGAAAGGCTTCTTTTTGACAGCATGATTTTTCCTTCTGGGAAGATAGGATCCTTCCCGTTACTCCCAGCAAGCAGCCGATGTTGGTAGGTAAACAGAGGATTCGTACTTTCCCCCAAGCCAGCAGTGCATTTGGATTTTCTCATTTCAGCTGCCTTCACAAACTGACCTTACCATAATGTAAACATGGGATTTGTCACCCTGGACTGCTTCGAAGGGACTGCCACCACCACCTTAGCAGAAGCCCAGAAAATGTGCTGGTGTGCAGCAGTGAAATTCCCTGTCTGGGAGGGAAGCTTGTTCTGTAGCAGCTGGTGTGTAGTTCTCACAATGCTTTTTGTTCCACTTGGTCTAGTGTGTAGGTTGTCCATCATATATTTTCACTTTCTAGAAAGTGAAAGTAGTGTCACTGAGCAGTAGTAGTGAGTTCCAAGGGTGAATTATGTATCATGCAAAAGTTTCCTTTTTAAGTTTCCCCCCGCAAATTTGCCAAAAGTTTCTGCGCCTTTGTTACTTGAAGGCAAACAGAAATGCTTGATTGATTTTTCTGCACTACTTATTCTGTTTCTTTTATCTCTTCCCTTACTTGTCTCTCCAAAGCTAAACATTCCCCTTCTTCTCAAGCTGTAAATGGAAATCTATCTAGCCTTCTAATAATTGTCAGGTTGTATTCATAGAGGTGACAAGGAACAAACCCAGTGCATCAAATAGGAGCACAACACTGTGTCTTTCTTTTCTAACTCATAGCTTACATATACTAATAATTTGCTGGCTTCTGACTCTGCTAACCACTGAATTTTTTATCCATATGCAGTTGTTTTTCTTTGATTATTGCAGTAGATGTAAAACTGAACAACAGGTACAGCCAGTTCATGCTGACAACAAGGCTTTTTTTCCTCTTTTTTACCTTTATTCCTTACCAGTCAACACTTCTCTTCCTGCTTTCAGCTGCCACCAGTGGGCTTCATTGGGTGTGAGTGAAGTCACATACTGTTTTCTGTTTCAATAAGCATCTTATTTGATATAGAACAAGTTGAAATCTGAGTGTCTTGCACAATTTGACTCATAACCTCCCCCACCTCCACCCTGATCTTAGATCTCTCTGAGATACCCTGTGTAGGTTCTAGATATTGCATGGTGCGAAGTGAACAGCAGGTCTCCCATTCCTCTGCATTTATTTTAACCTCCCAATCACCATTAAAATGTTTGCTTTCTAGAGAGTTGTTCAGAGGGTTAATGTGGCTGCAGCTCTCACTTCGGTTGCTCTTACAGGGGAGATCGTGTCTGCTGCTGCCTACAGCCTTCTAGGAATGAGGGGTGCTCTATGGGAACAGCTCAGGCCACAGCACTCTTTCTCTCTAGAGGAGCTCTGAAAGGGTTACAAGGGAGCCTTGGCTGTTTCTTTGAGCTATTTGGAAAAGACGGGCCTCAGACAGCTTGGCAGGAACCTGGAGCCCTGTTTTTTCCAGCCCAGCCCTTCCTTCTGCACAGAGCTGTCAGGGAATCCCACAAATGTCTGGTTTCTCCCCTTTCCTATTTTATCTTCTTTTTTAAGCAATATTTTTATCCATCCCTGGCTCTTCCCCAGACAAGGACCTCAAGTTTTGTCCATTGATTGGTCTTGCAGGTAGTGAGGTAGAAATGCAAGCCTTGCTGCCATGCCATGGCTGTTGGAATTAGTTCACACTTGTGCAGCTGAGAAGGGCATTGGGAAGCTTCCCAGAAGAGCATCCTTTCTGGCATTGATCTTAGGGCAGGTCCATCTGGCCTAAGAACAGAGGGATTGAATGGGCCCATCTGTGAACTGTGCTATTCCTGTGGGTCACAGTGAGGCAGTTTGAAATCTCAGAGCTGCATGTTCTGTATCCTGTCTCCCAGGCACACAACAGAGTGCTGCTCTGTAAAAATGGAAATGCCCTTTCCAAGCCAGGCTTATGAAGGACAAGACAGATTAACAACTTTTCCTCCATTTGCCTTATATTCTACAGGGCTGCCCTGAAGTTGAACTAGTTGTGAATATTTCTAAGATTTCCAGGTCTGCCTTATACCTTTCCACATCAAGAGAATTGAGGTGTCTAGGGGGTGGTGTTAGAAATAAAGCTTGGTCTCTAGTGAGCACAATGATCTTGAACAGCTGTGTTGAAGACATTTATGTTGTGTATCTGAGAAAGGGAAATCTGCATTAAGATTATCATGCAATCTTGGTAAACCTGTCAGATGTTGGGAGCTGAGAGTGATCTGAGGTCTGTGTGGAAAACCTTGTCCAAAAGGCAGCCCTCATGTGGGGCAGTCCCTGGAAAAGTCTCTGAAGTCAGCAGCCAAAGAGCCTGGAGTCAAGTGGAGATGAGTTAATGGTTTCAGGTTTTGGTGTTTCATCCTGTGATTTAAATGGGCATTCCCTGCCAAAAGTACAGAGAAAGCCCTCTTCTGTCCCCAAAAGTCTTAGTCAGCCTTCCCTATGGAGATTTTGCTTTGTCCCCTAATTTTCACCACCTTTCAGATCCAGGAAGTTTAGTGGCTGACAGAAGAGTTTGTGAATTGTATTCTGTTGGCTCTGTCATAGCCTGTCCTTTCCCAGGGTTTCTCTGGGCTGCTGGTATCAAGCAGCAGCTGTTTGCAAGCAATGCAGGGCTCCAGCATTTAACAAAAAACTGCTTCTTTTGAAAAAGATGGAGGTGGGGTGGTGGGGAATTGTAAAACCAGTCAGTACTATGCATGTTGGAGACAGCTTTGCTTGGTGATTGTGTTCACTAGTTCAGATGTTTCTGAAGTGTGCATATATTGTCATCTGCAGAAGATGGAACAACCAGAACTCTGCTGTGGAATGCCAGCTTTTTGCTTGCAGAATAGGGTGAGTGACAATCACAGGTAACATTTGTCATGATAGGACTTTCTTAGTCTTCACCCAACACTGTGTGCTATCAGCTAGAGAGTAGTGTGGCCAAAAAGCTCTGAGTAAGAGGCCTTGGTTTATAACAAGCAAGAAGGGATTTTTGGTGGCTGAAGAAAGCTGGTTATTGTGTTGTCCAGGAATGGTGCCCACTACCAAGTTTAAGGGCACTATTAAAGGTAGGCTCTGCAATGTCAGGATGGAAATGCTGATGTGTCTGGAGTCCTTCATCCTGAGCAGTTACTTCTAGGCTTTCATTCTATGACAATAGCTGAAAGATGAATATCCTTTAAAAAAACCTCAAATAAAAAGAACAAGCTAGGTAGTGCTTGCAGATACCACAGTTTCCAGACATTCTCCTGTTGCACTCACTGAACTTATATTAACATTTCTCATCCAGTTACTCTCCACAGCAAACCAACTGGGGAGAGGCCAAAGCAGCCTAGCTGATCCAAGTCTACTGAAAACTGGCCCTGAGACAACAACCTTTAGTAAAAGGAATTTCAAAGTGAGAGAGCCTTATCAAAGACACTGTTTATGTTCCAGCTGCTGGTACCCATGATGTTGCATGGCTCCTTTGCTTGAATTTCAGACTGCATCTATCTCAGTCGATGTCTTCTTCCACTGCCTTTTCTATCTTTCTTCTACCTGACACTTGGGACTTGACTTAACTCAGATGGCACTAATTGGTCTCAGGAAATTATCTGGAAGTGCTGCACTTGCTACTTGGCAGCTGTCTGCCAGGCATGCTTAGTCTGGGCAAGAGTCACCCACTGGAGCAAAAGGGCTGTGGTTTGTGTTCTTAACTCTTTTGTACGTGTAAAGAATTCTTCATTTGCTTGTTGCTGAAAAAATATTATAAACATTATTGTAACATTTTCTCTGAAGAATGTGAGCAAAGTTGGGCTGCAGATGTCTTCAGTGTTGACAACTGAGTTTTCCTCAAAATTCAGCTCAGAAAACTTTCTGTTTTGGTAGACTATGGAGAGGAGGAGGAAACCCAGGTGAGGACCATCTGTTTGGGTTGTTTGTATTTTTGGTATTGGGATAAAGATGCTGAGGAGCAAACAGGTGTCAGCTTCTCTTTGCTTACCATTTTGAAAAGCTGCAGATGCTGACACTTCAGATTGAGTAAGTTTAAGAATTTTGTTTCTTGCTGCTGGTGACTGAGTATAGATCCTCAGTGAGGTAACAGTCGTATCAATAAAGGCTAGGAACTGTTTGACCTTGCAGATCCACATCTATGTTTACAATTACTACAGCATTTTCAGGGACTTTTCTTTTCTGAGATCTTAGCCCCAAAGCAGCATAAATGGAATGAAATTCTTTGTCAGAAGCTCAGGTTTGACACCTGTGTTGGTCTTCATGATAGTGACAAATATGTTTCTAGGATTTATGGCTTTTGTCACTGTCATGGCTTCAGCTGAATATGCTGCTGATATTCAACACCATGCTGTCATTATGGCAGCTTATAAATGAAACTGCTGGCTGGAGCAAAGTATGGTGGGTCTTGAAGTTCAGATTGTAAGGTGAAAGGCTTCCTCTTCTGGTTGCTGCCTCCAGTTTCTGGGATGATGGTCTTTTCCACTGGGCTGACTTCTTTGTGCTTGGGTGAGGGGAACTGTTTTTATCACTGGCTTCTGCTACTTCATTTTGCTTGTCTGCAAATAGGTTAAGGAATTGTGCATTCTATTTCAGTAAACTTCTTTATCTCAGTCTAGGGTCTTTTTGTGTGTTACTTTCCCCCATGTCTCTCTGGGAAAAGGGGGCTCGTGAGAGTAGGCTGCGTTAACCCAGCACAATCTGTTATGAACAATAATTCTGAATTTCAAATGAGAACTTTCCAGCACTCATTAAAGACAACATGCTATGTGCAAGGTAGTGACTACTTCTTCTCATGTCTGTTCCCTAAACAACCTTGAACTGATTTCTTGAAATGATTTCTTAGTGTTCCATTCAGTATATTTCTGATCTGAGCTCCACTAGAAGATGCTTAGGCTGGATGTTAGGAAGAAGTTCTACACAGAGAGAGTGATTGCCCGTTGGAATGGGCTGCCTGGGGAGGTGGTGGAGTCACCATCATAGGAGGTGTTCAGGAGGAGACTTGATAGGGTGCTTGGCTGCATGGTTTAGTTGATTAGGTGGTGTTGGATTAGTTGATAGGTTGGACGCGATGATCTTGAACATCTCTTCCAACCTGGTTTATTCTATTCTATGCTTGGGTTTAAGAGTCTTTGACAGGCTCATGAGGCTTTTCACTTCTCTGTAAATATCCTCTGGTGGATGGTCATTTGAACAGGAGTTAAAGGCTTTCCAACTCAGGCAGTAAACGTGGCAAGGAGAACACAATCTCATCTGTTGTGAAGAAAATAAACTGGGAAAACAGGAAGATCTAATCACAGGCTCTTGAGACTAGACTAGACTAGACCAGACCAGGTTGGAAGGGACCTTCAAGATCATCGCGTCCAACCCATCAACCAATCCAACCCACCTAAACAACTAACCCATGCAACCAAGCACCCCATCAAGTCTCCTCCTGAACACCACCAGTGATGGTGACTCCACCACCTCCCCAGGCAGCCCATTCCAATGGGCAATCCCTCTCTCTGTATAGAACTTCTTCCTAACATCCAACCTAAACCTCCCCTGGCGCAGCCTGAGACTGTGTCCTCCTGTTCTGGTGCTGGCTACCTGGGAGAAGAGACCAACATCCGCCTGTCCACAACCTTCCTTCAGGTAAATTCTCAGAGAGAGCCCCAAAAGTGATTTGTCAAAGACTTTGCTGCTCTTAAGATGAGGTGCATTGATAAACACATCTCTTCCAAATAAAGAACTTCACATAATATCTTCAGAATATTCTTCAAGAGAGTGAGATTTGGATTGCTAATTACAGGGATCCTCCCTAGCCTTCCATTTTCAAAACTCCTTACTTTCCCCACCCCCAACCAAAAAAAAACCCAAAAGTTGAGAGCTTATCCCTTATGAGCAGTTGTAAAAAAACCCCTGCCTCTAAAGATGTGTTGGAACAGCTGCCTTTCATAAAGTTTGGGTTTGAATATTGAGAACTTGCTAATCTTTCTTCAGTTTCAAACTCTCAAGAAGGAGCTGCGTTTTAATTGTAGAACCAGAGACTTGTGCTGGTTAGAACAGACCTCTAAGATACGAAGTCCAACCATCAACCTAAGACCATGATCTTTAAACCAGGTCCTCAAGTGCCATGTCCAAATACATAGTTGGGGTTTTTAATTTCACTCAAAAAAATCCCCAAGAACAATTACTTTCTCTGCTGTCTATTAAAGCTCACAAATACTTTAGTGCTTTTCTTTTGAAGCATATCAATAAAATGTATATAATACATTTTAAAAATGATGGTTAAATAAAATAATAGGTGCTGGTAAAATCCTTTTGAAAGCCCCTTTTCAATAACTGGATTATTCTGCTGTGTTTCAAGCAATTTAGATCCTATCCATTTTCAGTCATTTAAACATTTTGTCCTTCTGTTCAGGACATTGGTTGCATGACTGATTTTTTTGCTTTCTTGGTGGTCACACTTATGTTTTCATTTATTGATGGAATTGCACTTTCTTCCTACTGATGCTATCCTAAATGATTTACATAATGTGGTATCCTCTACTATCTCTGCTACACAGAATTATAGAATGGTTTGGGTCAGAAGGAACCTCCAAAAGTCATCTAGTCTAACCCCCTCTGTAGTAACCAGGGACTACCTCAACTAGATCAGGCTGCCCAGGGCCCTGCCAAACCTCACCTTGAATATCTCCAGGGATGGGGTCTCAACTACCTCCTGGGGCAACCTGTTCTGGTGTTCCACTACCCTCATGGTAAAGAACTTGTTCCTAACATCCAATCCAAATCTACTCTTCTCTAGTTTGAAACCATTTCCCCTCATGCAATCACTACAGGCCTTTGTATCACAGTATTTCTAAGGTTGGAAGAGACCTTGAGGATCATCGAGTCCAACCTGTCACCACAGACCTCATGACTAGACCATGGCACCAAGTGCCACATCCAATCTCCTCTTGAACACCTCCAGGGATGGTGACTCCACCACCTCCCTGGGCAGCCCATTCCAATGACTAGTGACTCTCTTGGTGAAGAACTTTCTCCTCACCTCCAGCCTAAACTTCCCCTGGTGCAGCTTGAGACTGTGTCCTCTTGTTCCGGTGCTGGTTGCCTGGGAGAAGAGACCAACCCCTTCCTGGCTACAACTTTGTCTCTCCCTCCAACCTTCTTGTAGGCCCCCTTCAAGTACTGGAAGGCTGTTATCAGCTCTCCCTGGAGCCTTCTCTTCTCCAGGCTAAACAACCCCAGCTCCCTCCATCTGTCTTCGTAGCAGAGGTGCTCCAACTCCCTGATCACTTTCATGCCCTTCCTCTAGACCCACTCCATCAGGTCCATGTCCTTTGTGTATTGAGGGCTCCAGACCTGGATGCAGTACTCCAGTGTAGGAATGCAAGTTACCATTAACTTCTAGGTTGTTTGGCTGATAGGAACAGAATGTGGGGTTTGACTAGATCCCTTCCAACCTCTAACATCTGTGATTCTGTGTGATACCTCACATCCTGTGATTCTGTAACAGGATTCACAAAGCCCACTCTTCTTCATTATTGGTATTTGCTAAACAGAACAAATTCCTCAATGAGTTATGACCTCTAAAGCATTGCAGAACCTGAGTATGTGAGTGTAGGCATTAGGCCTATGTTACTCAGGAGTGTTTCTGTGAAAGGAGAGAACTGTGGTGCTGCCTGTTTTGTTGCTTGAGTGCCCCACTCTGAAACTGTCTAAATGCTTGATAGCATGTAACTTCATAGTCTGACTTTTTTCTGTTGCTACAGAAGGCATGGTTGGTTGCACCTTGTTTATCAAAGTCTCACTCTGATGTTTACACTGTATGTTGTGTTAGGTAGCAAAGCTAGGTAACAACTGCTCTTGTCCTTTGCTTTCAGTTTTTTCTAGTGTCTGTTACTTGCCTTTTGCAAGAGCTTGCTTGTGCTCATACACTCCAGCTAGTCTCCAGAGAGCCATAAGCACAGTACACAACATGAAGATTAACCTCTTTGCAAATGTTACTGTGGTTCAGCTCAAACCATCTGGAAGCCATGTTTGAACTCTTAGTTGTCTTTAGTGCAGGCTCATTCTCTATGAGATGCCCCAGTTGTAGCCTTCCTGAGAAAAGGCTGCTCTGTTTAGAACGTTGCTGAAACATCATGAAAGGCATCAAGCAGGAAGAAATGGCATATAATGGAGATTTCTTGATCTGACACTGGATGCTATTGTTATTGTCCTCTCTTGATGTGCCTTATCTGTGCTGGGAGGGGTCTCTTGAAAGGACATTATTCCACTAAGTGGCTCAGCTATTTCAGTCTGCCCTTATAAGGGTTTAGTATCTGCAGCTGCATCTTTGATGTTCTCATGCTTAACATTACATGCAATCACTTGGTGAAATTCCTGAGGTAGTAATTCCATGGTTCCCATCTGTGTTGCTGGGACTGGGAGCTGCTGACTAATTATACAATTTTCTGTGTGTGCTGTAGGAAACAATTCCGGTTTGGCTCTGGAAAAAGGGATTGGGTTGGACCAGAATATAGGATTGCATAATTATTTTTTTTCCCCTCTGTAGCTTATGAAAGCTACTGCACTTCCTTCAGAGATACCTGCTCTTGGCTTTTGGTTTCCAGAGTCATTAGTTGCCAAGTTGCATCCTAAGGAAACAGCACCATCCCTAGTTTCCTGTGCTTCTCAAACCACAAAGGGAAAAGGTGGATATAGTGTGCAGCTGGGATGACCAGCAGAGTTGTCACCACTATGTCATAGACTCTTCTGTCCACATTGGTGGAGGAAACATGACAGAGATGGGTGCCTGTTCAAATGGATAGGATTTAAAAGCTTTTCTTTTTTTAGGTGCTGCAAATAACAGTCTCTACCTCCTAGCCTGCAGTTGTAGGTAAAGGCAGGAATCTCACCTAAAAGGCTTCAAGCTCCAGGTGATCCATGTAAGTTCTGTGCAACTTGAGCATCTTTTGCAGGCAGGATCTGACAGAAAGGGATCTTTCAACAAATCCTAGACAAGTCTGGGAACTGCCTTTTAGAATGTGCCAACTCTTTGTGCTATACAATACAATTACCTGAACATCCTCAACTCATCTTCCTTTAACGGGCTGTCATCAGATTTAGCAGTTTCCTGACAAGAGATACTGACCCAGTTTACTGAGGTGAGCTTAGGCCTTTTCTGTATTTTGAGGTACAATCACTAATTCCCTGTTTTCTGTGCTTAATTGTGGTCTGTCAGCTGGCCTGCTTGGTCAGCACGTGCATCACTGCCTGCTGGGGAAGGGAGACAACTGAGCAATTTGGGACTCTCCCACAATTTTCCACTCCACCACCTGCTTTGGAAATGGCTGTAGAACTGCCAAACATGCTGAAGTGGTTAAGTGTACCAGCTCCTAAAGAAGCTGAAGGGGAGGGGTGGGTTTTGCCTGATAGGTTTTCAAAGGCAGCTGAGACTTTGAAGTTCTGTTTTAGCAGCTGCCAGGTATGCTGTCTCAGCTTTTTGCAGCACTTCTACCCCCAGCCTTTGTGTGTTGCATTCTTCTTTACAATTACAGTGCCAGGACCCAGAGAGGGAAATAGAAGAAAATTAATTAAACCAAGAGTGTGGGCATTAGCAATAGTGTTACTTTATTATATTTTCACCCTTTCAGTTGTAGCATGTGGTGCTATGTGTCAGTGAATCACCTTGCACTTGCTTGGGCCTATTAGAGGAATGCATTTGTTTTTCTATGCTTTTCTTTGCCTTTCTAATTACTGCTTCTTTACCTCTCTTCTGCTTTATGTTCCTTCCCAAAATAACCATGTAATTTTAACCTTTTGTTCTGTAATGGCCATGTGAAATAGAGATTTATATCCATGATGTCCTAGAACTCCTTGCTGAGACTAGAGACACTCAGATCATCTTTCCAGTTTGGAAAGAGAAACAGAGAAATGTGTCAAAAGCTTCCTATAAAGCCTCTGTTAAAGCAGGGACATCACTCACTGCTGTATCTGCTGGTGGCAGTTAGCTGGGAGTTTCCCTTTTGCCCACATAACTCTTCTAGAAACAATGTACTGCAGTTTGGTTTATTCCACTGAATATTGAACTCTTTTTTGATAATGTGAACTCCTCTGATTCTTCTTGTCAAAACTTTGGGTTGCTGGAAGTACTGCAAGCTGAGCCCTGTTCTCTTGTGAAGAGGAGGTAGAAGGATCCCAATAGGAGGTGGAAATGTATGAAACAACACTAGGAGTGGAATGGGGACTGTATGTTGTATAGCTTAAAACAAAAGACCAATAAGGAGGCCAAAACTGTCATAAACTGGAATAGTTTCTTCTGGCAAGTCAACATGCTTCTGTGGTATTAATCCTTTGAGGACTGAGTGCCAGAAAATGAGGAGATTCTTTCTCTGCAGTACTTGAAGAGCTTGCTTTTCCAGGTGAGGCTTTATAAAAATAAAAGTCTTTCCACTCTTTTCTTGCAGATCTTTAATAATGCAGTATGGGTATGGCATTACCAGTTTCTGGAGGCAGTGGAGGGGAACACAGGAAGTTCTGAGATGGAAGTGAACTGGGTTGGGTTTGGTTTGTTTTGTTCCAGTGCTGGCTATAGATTTCTCTAAAATATTTGTTAACATGTAATTCAAATCTGAGCCTGCCATTCTCTTCTGAAGTTCATTTTCAGGCTGCATTTTAGCTATCAACAAAACACAGCAAACTCATTTGAAAACTGCCTTGTGGATTTTAGGGCATAATTATTTTCTGCAAGTAGGGTATCTCTGGAGAATTCTTAGAAAGAACACTACAGACCTGGAAAACTTCTGGCAGTTTTACCTTGGAATTTGTGCTCCCACAGTTGAAATAAGCACTTCCAGAAGTATACTCACATTAATTGTAAGGAAGGTGGGTGAGCAGTGGAGTAAAGGAAAAGAAGCACTTACAGTACACATACAGTATTGTGTGGCCAGCATGAAGCTTTCAGAGGCTCCAAAAAACCTAGCTGAAAAACATCTAGCACCAGCCCCCTGGGATTGCTTTGGTACCCATGTGCCATGCTACTCTTAGGATGGGTGAAAGTCTGTGTGTCCTGGTTGTGTGTAGCATCTCTCTGCTCTATCAGTAGCCCTTTTCTTTTTGCAACAACATGTACAATAGGATAATCCTGTCCATGCAGCATCGGTAGTTCTGGGTCAGCTTCTGCAGTAGGTAATAACTCATGCTAATGTTCTGTCCTTGTGGATCTGAGTGCTTTCTAACACTACCCCACAACTATATTGTATGTTATTGCTTTGTGATAGACTTTACAAAGTGTGTGCTGACACAGACACAGTCACCTTTCCTATTCTTCCTCTAAGCTATTGTGAAATGTTCAGGGAGCCACAGCAGGTGAGTCATCTTTGTACAGGAGGTGGAAGTAAAACACTGAATAGAATAGAATAGAATAAACCAGGTTGGAAGAGGCCTTCAAGATCATTGCATCCGACCTATCATCCAACACCACCCAACCAACTAACCCATGCAACCAAGCACACTGTCAAGTCTCCTCCTGAACACCTCCAGCGATGGCAACTCCGCCACCTCCCCGGGCAGCCCATTCCAGCCACTTTCTTTCCTAGCTCTGGCAGAGCAGAACTGCAAAGGGAACCTGAGGAGGAAAAATGTTCTGTTTATCAGGTGAGAGATCACTCTCAAAGCCAGTCTACTTCTTGTCATACCTCATGTCCTTATAGAACAGAATAGAATTAACTAGGTTGGAAAAGACTGTTGAGATCGAGTCCAACCTATCATCCAACACTATCTAATCAACCAGACCATGGCACCAAGCACCCCATCCAGTCTCTTCCTCAACACCTCCAGTGATGGTGACTCCACCACTTCCCTGGGCAGCACATTCCAATGACCAATCACTCTTCACGTGAAGAATTTCTTCCTAACATCCAGCCTAAACCTCCCCTGGCACAGCTTGAGACTGTGTCCTTGTGTTCTGGTGCTGGTTGCCTGGGAGAAAAGACTAACCTTCACCTGGCTACAACCTCCCTTCAGGTAGTCGTAGACAGCAATAAGGTCTCCCCTGAGCCTCCTCTTCTCCAGGCTAAGCAACCCTAGCTCCCTCAGCCTCTCCTCACAGAGCTTGTGCTCCAAACCCCTCACCAGCTTTGTTACCCTTCTCTGGACACATTCCAGCAACTCAACATCCTTCCTAAACTGAGGGGCCCAGGGGTCCACTTGAGGGAGGAGGAGAGGAGAAACTATAGGCATTAATTTATAACATGGGGAAGATAGGAATGCTGAACACTCCTCTTTGGCCAGCATGGGTTTAGGGAATTGTAGTAAGTCTTCTTATTGGGAAACTCCTTTAGCTTCATTACATTGGAGCTAGGCTGACAAAAGAAAGGTACCTGAAGGGGGCCTACAAG
The DNA here is from genome assembly GCF_026170545.1 of Melanerpes formicivorus. Lineage (NCBI taxonomy): Eukaryota > Metazoa > Chordata > Aves > Piciformes > Picidae > Melanerpes > Melanerpes formicivorus. The sequence continues at coordinate 2,100,145 of NW_027142442.1, forward strand.
AAGGCTGGAAAGGGACTGTTTACAAAGCCTGTAGTCATAGGAAAAGGCACAATGGTTTTAAATTAGAGAAGAGTAGATTTAGATTGGAAATTAGAAAGAAGTTCTTTACCATGAGTGTGGTGGAACACTGGAACAGGTTGCCCAGGAAGATAGTTGAGGCCCCATCCTTGGAGATATTCAAGATCAGGTTCAACAGGATTCTGGGCAACCTGATTTAATGGGTGATGTTCATGCTCAATGCAAGGGCATTGGGCTAGATGATGTTTGGAGGTCCCTTCCAACCCGTACCATTCTATGGCCTTCACCCTTGTATCAGTGCTTATTCAGAAACAAGAGACTGTTAACTGCAAGCATACAGCCTCACAACAAAGACCCAGAGAAGTGACCTTTAATTCTTAGTTGTGTTACTGAATGGTGGTAGCAGATGCATCTTGCTGGTGCTATACTGCTATTCCGCCTCTATTACCAGGAGGATTTCTCCCAATATGACTGTGGCCCTACTAGCTTTCAGGTCACACTTTCCACAGTCCCTGATTAGGTGAATTTGTGTATCTTTGCTTTGGTAGTGCAGAACAGATTCTGTCCTTCTCTTTATGTATGTTGTTTCTTTTGTCAAGTTCTGTTATCTGGCTATCATTCTTGGTCTTGAAAAGTATAGGCATGATATCAGGAAACTGTATTACTTAAGCATGCTTCTTCCCCATAGGCAAACCACCAAAGCTGTCAGATCTATCAGGTCTTTTCTGAGAGACATTCATCAGTTTTCATCTACCACAAAGCAAGATTAGCATAGGTGTACTTGGATGTCAAGCAATGTTGATTTGCTTGCATGAACTTCAGTGCAAATTTTGTGAAGTCTAGAGTTCTCTAGAGTTTTCTTTGTGTACTCAATGTTTAATATTTAGACCACAAAACATTCAGAGTTAGAAACATGTGACATCTCTATTCCATGGTAATACAGCACAGCTAAAGTCATTTGGGTCTTAAATGGCGTGAGACCTGGAGAACACAACCCTGGAAGAACCTCTTAGGCCCTGTGGTGTAGCAACATCCTGTGCTATGCCTTTTGGGAGGCTGATGGTGGCAGGGGCATTTAGCTGTGGGCAAGAGTAGAGTGATTTGAATACTCTCCCCCATCTCATGAGCCCTAATGCTGCAAAATTTGACAGCCTGCTGTTTGTTTGTTTATTCTTCTCAAGTGCTCTGGATTTCACCAGTTTAGTCCTACTGTAACTTTTCACTTGCCTCTTGAGACCTAAATAAAGGGCTTGAGCTGCTTTCCTCACTCCTCATTCTCTTATTTAGTGGCATCTTGCAGCTGCTGCTTGAGCACATACAGCAAAGAGCACCACACTCTGAGAAAGCCTATGCAAGAGAAAACTTAATGGAAAATATTAAGAAAAAAAATGTGTTTGATGGACTTTTAATGTAAAAAAGAGGGAGAGAAAAGAAAAGGGGGAGGGAGAGATTTTTTCCACTGTAATAGGAACCAAATGTTGACTGGGACAGCAGCTGCACTCTCACTCTTTCCCTGTAAACTCTGTGAGCGGTTTTTCAAAGGAGACATTACAGGGTGTAGGGCTGGCTTACTGGCCTTGTCTTAACCCTTGCCTCTCTGGAGAGAGGTAAGCAATGTAGATTTCCAAGAGTGATTAATGACTTCAAGTTTAGACAGAGAGCTGTGCCTATTCAGTGTTTTCATCCTCGTGTGCTACTGCTGCTATCCACCCATAAAATGCAAAATCTACATGTATAAAGCACTAAAAATACATATGGCTAGGAATGAGTAGAGCTCATCAGTTTTTTCCAGTTTGGTTTTCAATAGGCTTGCCAGCATTGACAGAGAAAAAGTAGAAGAATGTCAGCACAAGTCATGTTTTGTGTTGATCCACTTGATCCATGCTAGGATTTTACAGTGGAACCACACTGAGGAATACATTTCCTGTCTCTGTAAATGGTGCAGTGTGGCATCAAGTTGCTGGTACTTTGCATTCTCTGGAGTGTGTATATTCACCCCAGAAATGCTGCCTGGACTAGGGCGATTGGCAGACTTCAGGTGGCACTTAACATATTTCCTTAATCTAAATTACTTACCTTAATCCAAGCAGAGCTAGGCAATACAGTGAGGTAACCTCACTCAGAGTCCGTCTGCTCTGTCTGAACTTCATTAATTAATACTTTAAAAATTGAGGGAGGGGCACACATGACACAGCACAGTTCAGGTAATTGCATGTTAGATTTAAGTGGTAATCTTCCTGAAGACTTCCTTATGAAAGCAAAATGATACCAGGTTTCTGTGTTAAGCTCACTGTATGTATGTCTTGCTGGTAAAATATTTTTGCAGGCTTTGACTGTGTTTGCAGTGATGAAAGTATTTACAGGAACCATGAAGTCAAAGCCACCTTCTACTCCATAAAGGTCACCCCTGTGTTTGCACTAACTGAAGGTAGAAAGGCTATGTGAATTTGTTCATCTGGATCATGTGGAGGAAATATGCTCAGCTGCCTTCACTACTTCTCCAGAGACTTGATGAGCCACAACAGGATGAAGACACTGCTCTTTGCAGCTAGCTGGTTCTTAGTTTTCCTGATTTAACCCTTTTACTAGTGAATTTCAAAGCTGAAGAAAAAAATAGTGTTGTTTACCTGCCAAGTATTCCACAAATCAGGACAGACAGTCCTTCTGGTAAGGATGCTACTACGGGCCCAGCCCAACAACAATTGGCTTTACTGAAGGGTAAATATTTCATTTACTAAGACTGGCAAGTTTAGTGCCCTTGAAAGTAAGAGTTTAATAATGCCAGCTAAATCCAGGAATAGTCAAGGTAGATTAGGCCTTGCCTGCAGAGGTTTTCCAGTGCTCCATAATCTTCTCACCTTGCCCTTCCCCTGCTTGGCTACCACAAGAGTGTTTTGATGCACTTAACTTCTAGCCTACACTCATGACCTTGCCTGTATATGGTGAGCCAGGACATAAAATGCATTTAATTCCTGATGGGCAGCAGAACTGAATAATCACTAGAAAACATTCTTGCACCAAACCCCAGGTTTCTCAATGGCAGGGAAATAAGAGGAATAATTTTCAGCACCCAAAGAGCAGGAAGTAAATTATACCACAGCACAGATCAGAAAAGAAGGAAGGCCATGAAGTCTGATTCTACATGCAGAATAAAGTGAAGGAGCAGGAAGGCAGTGGGCTTTCACTGTGTAGCTATTATGCATGCATGTCTAGAATAATGTGCCTAGTTTTGAGCATTTGATGAGCCCCAAACACTGATGAAGTGGAAAACATTTTGGGAAAAATATGTGATCAAGGGCCAGAAGGAACTCCTATGAGGTGAGTTAAGTGTGCCGCGGCTGGCTAAGCTTGAAGGAGGCATAGCTCTAGTAGCAGAAGGTTTAGACCTGAACTAAGAGGAAGATCATGCAATAGAACAGGGAAAAGATAAGCTTAACTGGAAATCTCAGGGAGAACTCTTGACACCTGCCTGTGGAGTTGTGCAGCTTAGTGTGTGACACATGGACTCCTCCAGACACTGAAACATGGAGTAATCTTGCATCACAAGGAGATGAGTTGGATGCTTTTGCTCACATCCTTGGTTTTGAATAAAATACCTGAAACCACATCAACTCTGTCAGTTGAAAGGGGAATTGTGAGAATAGCAGAGGGGGACTCCTGGCATATGCTAGTCATTAGGTTCATAAAAATGTTCTGGGATGCTTGAGTCTTGCCTCTGGTAGCTGTGACAGTTAACCTGTGAATGGATCTGGAAATTGTAGTTAAATTCACAGAGCTTTTCATATTCTTTGCTTAAACTCAACTCCAAGGCTTTTCCTATGGACCTTGCTCATTACCTCTTGTCTCATGGCATAAAGGTACTCGTGGTGAGAGCCTTTTGTATAGGTAAAAGTATCTTGAGCTGCTGGGGAAGTGGGGAGCTGAAGAATCAAGGCCAAAAATGTTACAAGATGCCTCCATCTGTGCCTCATCACGAAGAAGGGAAAGTTTGATTGATGGTCTGGGACAGAGACTCTCCTACATCTCTGCAACACCTTCACCATGGGAAATTGTATTTGTTGCTTTGAACTGGATTTGAACTCAAAATGTAGTTGCACACATTTATTGGGCTGATGCAGCCTTGACAGGCTGCTCATTAACTTTAAAAGCTTTTCCTTGGCTTCTCTTGCAGAGCTCCAAAGCAGATTGCAGGCCAGGTGATGGCATCCTTATTTTATACGAGCCAGCTGTTTCCTGCCTCTTCCCTGTCTCCAAGTACCCACACCATAGTGAGTTCTGGACAGCTCCCTGTGCCTCCAGAAGATCTCCAATTTCCCAGGCAGAGCTCTTTTGGAAATATTACAATAGGCTTTGTTTATCTCTGTCTTTTTTGGAAAGCTACCTTTCTTTGCCTTTGGAATATAGATACCACTGCTGCTGCATCTTTTAGGGGCTTGCACGCTCCAGCAGCCAGAGCTACAGATCATGCTGAAATGCAGGCTCTTGCTGGCTAAACTGGACCAAAACCACTCTTTCATAGATACTGCTGATAACAGCAGTGGCCAGAAGCAAGCCATTCTCAAAGACTTGTTGCTTTGTTTTTCATTTTTTAATTTATTGCTTTTGAAGCTGAGGAGAGGGAAAGAAGGAGAAAAGACAAAGAAAGGCCTCGAGGCAAGTGGCTCTGTGAGAGGCCCGACAGTCCTGCATCTCTGCCAGGCCCCCAGCGTCCTGGGCTTTGTCCCACTATGTTTATCATTGCTCCACAGCCAGCCCCAATCTAGGGCCTATTGTTAGGGATGGAAGAAGCATGTAGGATGCCAAAGAAAATGTTCTGTGTTTTTCTGAGCGCCTGAACATAAGTCAGCAGGATGCTAGGAGCTGCCACACTAGACAGAATCATTGGTTGCTGTGCCAACTACTTTCTAGCAGCTGGTGCCCACCAGGGCTTTGTACTGAAAACTTCCTGGACATGTCATACCACCTGAATGTCCTGTGGAAAAGAAATTGTTGCTCAAGATTATATTGCATTCCATGGCAAGGTGGGAGCACTGATTTATAAATGCACTAGGTTCCTTTATTGCCAGCAATGGCCCTTGTTCATCCTTAGCTCCAGCCTTTATAGAAAAGAATGCAAAATACTTCCATTGTTGGCTTCTTTCCTCATTTAAGAGGGGGGGGGGGGAGGGTGGCTACACCTCCAGCTATGCTGACTCCTGATGCAATCCTTTCAGCTCTCACAAACTAAGCAGGGTTAAACATGGAGAAGTCTTCTTCAAGAGTGTGAAGCTTAATTTTCACAAGTCATTTCAGCCTGGTTTGCATTGCCTTTCAGTGAGGTGTAGGCACTGTTCAAATGTGCCTGCTTAGTAAGTGATGTATGGGGGACAACCAGTATGCTTCATGAACTGGTATTGTTCCCTGCCACTCAGGAGTTGGTATCATCAAACAAGAGACCAGCTGTGCCATTGGAACTAGGCTTCAGCTGAAATACAGATGAAAGTCCTGTGTATAATTATGATCCTTAAAAATCCTTAAATGTTTTTGGAACCACTGGAAGCCTTAAAACAAATTTATATCTAAATTATGCATTAAGAAATTACATTCTGAATCTCTTCTACTCCTGCATTGCCCTCCCTTGATTGTTTCCCCTCTAGTTTCACTTTTGTAAACATTTTTTCTTTGCCTTATCCTCTGCTGTTGTCATTTATTGTCTGGTATTACTCATCCCAGCAGTCGCAGTGTGGTAGTAGACTCTGTTTTGTCAAGTGTTTGAGTGAGTTACTTGGGAATGGTGGATGCTAGAAGATGTGTGGCTTCTTAGTAGTAGTTACCAGGATTGTTCTTTTAGTGTGGGCTTGCTGTGTCAGATAGGTCTTTGTAACTATAAGAGTCTCAGTGAGTGATGTTCTGTAGTGTGGTTTTGTCTACAGCTTGAGTCCTTGGTATTCCCTTCAGAAGAACAGAAACCTACGCTCCTCACTTGTAGGAGCTGATAATCACATCCTTTCTGTTGAGAGGCTGCATTTCATTGACACAGTTGGGATTTTTTTGGGGGGGTTTGTAGTCACTTGACAAAGGTATTAGTATTTTACTAGTGTTTAGTATTTTAGTGCACCAGCTTTAGTTCTTAGTACATGTGTAGGTAGTTGATTGAATAAGGATTGCTTACATCAGAAAAGAGCTCATGAATTGGGAAAGAGACCTAGAGCAGGAGGGGAAGTTGGAACTAGAAATCCTTGAGATAAGTGCATGGTGTTCTAGCACTTTTAGGCTGGTTTGCTATCATAATAGCACTGAGATCTATTGAAATTGGTCTCAGGAGCAAACCTGTATATTTTGTGATGCAGAAAGCTGCAGCAGAGGGGTCTTAATGCTGTCGGTGAAGAGGAAGAGGGAATTCTGGCCCAGGCTTTATGAAAACTACAGTTGAAAGAAAGGAATACAGTGGGTTCCTTGCCAAAAATGCTGAGTAGCCTTAAGAGCTGCTGGAAGGACAGAATCCTGCTTACAAAGGATGGGCCATAATGCCAAAGCTGAGATTTCCTGTGCATAGTGAAGGCCTGAATCCTGGCCAGGTCTCTAAACTAAGTAACTCATAAATAACTCTGAGCAAGCTGTGAGAAGGTTGCTCACAACCAGCTTAGCTGACAGAACGAAACCAAATCTCTTCTGGTGGCACAGAAAGGAATTTCTATTTCCCTTTTGTGTATGTGGGCATCTCTGCCTATATCTGTCATCTTTACATGTGAGCAAATGAATAGTCAGTCAGCTGTTAGTGTTCAAGCAATAATCCTGAACTGAAAATAAGCAGGTCTGTGAATACTGACACTGTGATCCTCATTTCCACAGGAGATGTGGGGAGTTCCTGGTTATTTTTGGCTTTGTTGAGATGGTGTGAGGTCTGAAAAAGCTTTTCCTTCGGTTTGGGGTATTTATATCTTTGGGTTTTTTTAAGTTGTGAGGTCCTCTACAGCTTTTTTCCCCCAGCCTTTGTTATTGTGCTGAGTATGTTGTAGGATTCCTGAAGCAGAAGAGCTAACTTCAGGAAGGGTGCAAAGGTGCTGTCACGCTTCTATAAATCATCTGACCCTCAGAGACGTGAGAGCAGGAGCTGCACCACAATGCATTCCTGGGAGCATGGCAAACAGACTGACAGCTGGAGCGTGTCTCTGGCAGCAGTGTGTTATCAGACACTAAGCCCTGTTCCATGCAAAGGCAAACTTTGCCTTAGGTGTAGCATCAGCAACATGATAACACTTTAAATGAGGACTTTCCCAAGCTGCAGATGAAACATCTGTGGAAGTGATCTTAAGACTTGCAAATTTGCAGGTTTTCTCTTGTCAAATATTTAATGCTTGTGTTCCAAAACACTGAAATGATGTATGATGAATTTCTATTGATTTCCAGCTGTAAGGAAGCAAAACCCATGGAAACTAACACAAGCATGTTCAATCCAGAAAGATTCTGCAGGCCAGAAGAGTAAAATTTAGGCAAGCAGGGGTATCTTCAACATAATATCTAGAAACTAGAGCTGTTATGGTCTAGTTATAGTAGTGTTATGCTGTTATGGTAGTGTTGGAACTGAAGGGAGTTGTGTGCAAAACTATGTTGCAAGAGTTTTTGTGGGTTTGGTTGTTCTTTGAAGCTTAGTTCTTCCTAAAGATTTAATAACAGTTTCAACAGTGTTTTCCTAGGTACCAAGCTTTCTGGGCAAGATTATATCCTAAATTTCTTTGTGCCTATGGATCATATATTGGTTAAAATGGAAGAAGTGGATTAAAACAGGTTAGAAACTGAATGAAAGTATTTGAGAGGTCATGGAGGTGGACAAAGGTTGGAACAAGGCAGCAATCCCAGTGCATTTTTATTTCCATAATAGTTAATCCTTTGTCAGATGCCTCAAAACGAAAGAATCAAGCATTGAGGAAATGATACTGAAGTTTTGCCAATCAGTTAGTGATCCTCACAGTACTGCAGACTGCAGTCAGTGTACAGCACCTCTGTGGCTCAAAGCCAGTTTGGCTATCAGCAGCTTCAGCTTTAGTGGAATTTTCCTTTATATCAGTTTGATCTTCTCCCTTTCAGCTTGACTTTTATGTTTTAGAATCACTCAAGCTCTAGCTTTCCAACCGTTCTTCTGGATCAAAAGATAAATTTCATGCATTTCAGGTTCTGATCTGGAGGTAGCTGAGAGAAGTTGGAGCAGACATTTGGTTTCTAGAATTAATCAGGTAACTTGAATGAATACCTTAAAAAGTGCTTGACTGAATTCTCTAACTTCAGACTGAGACAGATGTAGTTTCAGACCCTTGACACATAAACAATACTGGCTGCATATTCACAGACCAGATGGGCTGTCTGTTTCAGTGTCCTGCTCAGACACCAGCTCATGGACGATTCTGTGGGGAGAGCATTAGGTGATGTTATGGGATGGTGATACTTCCCCAGTTCCCTCTGGGACTCAGTGTTTTTTCTGGTGGTAGTGGCTCTTGCTGCTATGAGTTGGTTCAATAATTTTTGAACCCCATGTATATGTTTGGCATCCTTAGCTTCCCACAGTAAGAAGGCATCTACAGCAAGCTGTGTGTTATGAGAAAACTTCTACCTCTTTTTGTTTCTTTTAACCTGCCCATCCAATGATGTCACTTGGTTTTTCCCTATGCCTTGTATCATGAGAGGTGAGTAATTGTTTCCTGTTCTCCCTCTCCCTGAAGCTCACAACTTCATAGATATTTGTCATATTTCCTTTCAGCTGTCCTTTTTCCAAGCTCAAGAGTCCTTATTTATTCAGCCATTCCTCAATATATAATCTGTTCCATACCTTTGGTCATCTCTACAGCCTTTCTGTGTACTTTTTCCAGTCTTTCTGCATGCTTTTTGAAAAGAGAGGAGGGATGTGGATTAGAACTGTTCCCTATATGCAGTTCTGGTTTATATGGTAGGGCAAGAGTGTTCTTGGGTTTGTTCCCAGTGCCTATAGGGAAATTCATACATTTCAGAGCTACACAACTTTTTTTCAGACCTGGATACCTTCAGCAACATTACAGTTACCACTTTTCCAAGATCTGATAAAAGGAAAAGAACTGAAGGGCTGAGAATCTTGTAGCAGAAGAGAGCATGGAGTGAGAACGATTTACTTAGTGTTGCACTGGGGTACAATGGAAGCAAAGGCCTGAGGGAGCATGCGTAGGATTCCGCAAACAGGTCTAGAGGAGGCTGCCTACAGCCAGTGGCTCCAAGCAGGAGGAGGCCCAGAGGATGTAAAGTGGAGACACTGGCAACTGAATATCCTTTTCCACTGGATTGTCTCACTCTCCTCTCTTGCTGAGGAGCTGAGAATGGAAAGTGACCCTCTTTAGAGTATTTGTCTTCACTTTGCTTTGAAAGGGATGCAGTAGGTTATTCTTGAGGAAGAGTACATAGGGCTGGCAGCTGCTTCTGGTCTTGTTTAAAGCAGCCTTCTGAATATGTCAGGGGTTTGTTGTGATAATAAAGCTTGTGGGGAAAGGTGCAACACATTCCAGGGAAGCTGTGACATGTAGGTAGTTGGTTTTGGTAGGATCCTGAAGCAAAGAGATTACAGTTAACTACCTTGCCAAAACTGTGACCTACACTCCACATTGCAGCATGAAGTGTAAAAGACACCAAATACCTCTTCTATCCTAGTTACTTATGCATAAGACATACAAGAGAAGTCTGCCCTGGGAATCTAAAGGAAATATTTGGAAAGAGTGGCTGAAATATGACAGATATCAGCAGAAACTTGGGAAGCTCAGGCATTGAGGCTTTTGAAGGGTTTATTAGAGTGTCAGGACTCTGGGTCTTCTGGCATCCTGACCTTTGTGCACAGAATGTGTGAGTTGCTAGGCCATTGCAGCCTCTTCAGGACATGCTGTGGTCCTGCCAGCTGGCCAACTGCTCTCTGCAAAGCCCCTTGGCCTTGTGGGGAAGTGTATTGGTGTTGTCATCAGAGGCCTGTTGTACTCTGGGAAAGGCTTATATTACTTGGATGATGAAAGAAAGAAGCATATCGTCAGTCCCCTCTGTGTGGATTGTAAGGAGCCAGCCTCACTCTATACCGGTCCTATTGTACTGCATGTTTGTCTTCCATTCCAGTCTTCCTGCAGCATGTGTGCTTGGTGCAAGTCTTGTGTTAGTCTATTAATAAAGTCTTTATAAATACAGATAAATATCTCCCTAGTGAATGGGAATCCTTAGCTCTTTTTGCACTGTAACTCTGACTCTTCAATCAGCCACAGACATGCTCCAGTGTAGAGTTTTTCCTTTGTTCTCCTTAAGCATGATGTGACATCCAGTAACATAGTCCCAGCCTGGAATTCAAGAACTTCCTTAGCAAGAGAACAGCTGGCACCCAGCACCTCTAGCAGGTTGTTGCTGCAGCCACAGGTACAAATGCACAGCTGGCTAACTATTAAAGGGATTTTTATTTTTAGGAAGCAGCAGTGCCTTGGAAGCAGGAGTCCTTATGTGCAGCATGGTGAAACCATGGTGGATCTTCTTTTCTCAGGGCTCCCGAAAATCATCATTTTGCCAGGGGAGGAGAACTGGAGGACAGTATCTACAACAAGGTGACACGAAGTCCACTGGCACATCCCAACTATCAGCTCCACTTTGCTGTGCAGCAGCTTGAGCAGCAGAAACTTCAGTCACGCCAGCTGTTGGAGCAAAGCCAAGCCCAGAACCAGGTAACCAAGAAAAAAATCCTGCCTGGGATGTAGCAGTTCTGAGTCTTAGATGTGAAGAGCCAACCTGAACCAGTACCTATGGGACGGCTCTTATGAAGGAAGTAGCTCTTCAAGTGGGCTGCAACAAAATTAATGTTACTTGCAGCATTTGAATGCTGCAGTTACCAATGGCTTCCTCCACTGCACTGGCATCCTTCTCCATCTGGCTGCTGGCATGCTGCTTCTTCCTTTTCTGCACCAGTTCAGGACATCCCCTGACAGTGTTTTAGCTGGCTTAGAACTGCCTACAATCTCCATTCATCCTTTAACTGGAGTTCTCCTTGGGCAGTACTTCAGGTTGGTCACTCTTGTATTTCAGTGTTTCTAAACTTGGGGTCTTGAAATTGTGTTAACAACTGTGTGGCAAACAGACCCCATCAAGGCTTCATCCTGACTAAATTCTCCTTCTCCTGTCATCTTATACACTGCAGAATCTTCATTCTTTGAAGGAGCTTTCACTGTGCAGGAGCCATGCCCACTGACCATAATGCCACGTGCAATCATGAAAATCATCTCCAGGCCTCCTACATATTTTGTTATTACTACATTTCAAATCTCCTTTCACTGCTTTGCACAGCAGAGTCTGATGGATATGTGACTCCTTTCTACACTTGCAAAGAGGAAAGATGGGCTAAGTGTCCAAGGGCTAAAGGAAAGATGAAAAAAGGTTTACATTATTTTTGTTCCAGATGACTCCTAGATGCTATGGGTGGACCACTGTCTGGAACAGCATTTGCAGCCTGCCTGGGGAATCTTGCAAGGTTACAATGAGTTCACAGGAGCCCTTATTGCCTTTTTTTACTATTAGAGAGAGAGAGAGGTGTATTCTTTCTTCTGAGTGATACCCAAAAATTTCCCTGCTAAAGGGAAAGAAATCTTTGGGTGAACAAATCTTCACTCAGAAGAAACTTGTCTCCATTAGGAAGGAGCTGTTTCCTGGGCAGTTTGGCAGGATTGGATTCAAACAAAACCATGAACTGAGCTAACATGAAGAGGTCTAAACACCCACTCTCACTCCTGTGAAGCAGATGAGTCACTAGTCAGGGCTCTTAAGAATAGGTTCCAGGCAAATTGCCCTCATCCTTTTCTGGGAGCATCTTGAAGGAGAGGCCATTCTGCCTTTGTTCCTTGCACTTCTTTCAAGGCCCTCACTTAGCCATGCATTTTCTGTCCCCAAATTCCCTCACCTACAGTGGTCTTGCTCCCCCTCTGAGCAGGAGGTCTTCCTTTCATCTCCTTCCAAGTGGCTCTGAGTGGGCAGCTATGGCTGCTCATGAGCTCAGGAAAGGGCTTTAAGCTGGCTTGTGCCTGTGAGGAGGCTGAAGCTGGCCATGGGGCTTGGCTGAGCCCTCTTCTAATTGCTGACATTGAGCTGATGTTATTCTTGGCCTGGGGCAGAGCCATTACTCAGGAGTTTCTGCTAAAGTGATTCTTTGTTAAACCTCCTCTCACCCCCACAACGTCCCCCTCCTTTCTCTCCCTCCCTTCTTCTGAGCCAAGCAGTTTGGAGTTGCAGTATGGAGGCCATTGCGTACCTTAGGGCTCAGGCTGCTCTGAGGTTGCCATTAATGGAGAGGTATTTGCTGAACATGGGGGCTTTCAGACTCTCTGTAGTGAAAACCACTTCTTAATCAAATGATGGGGTTTTGGACACTTCCTCTCCCACTAGACACTATATGGAGCCAGACAGACCTCCCCTTACAGTCAGTTTCACAGATCCTTTGACGCCTCTCCCAGTCACTGCACTACCCTCATCTTCATCTGTCTGTCCCCTGCTCCCTCTCTAGTTTCTCGTCACTGACCTGTTCTGTCAGACTTCAGTCCTTTAACTTGGACTTTCCAAGAACTGCCTTCTCTTTGCTGCTGCTTACATACACTTCGCCTTTCATCTCCTTCCCACTCCCACTGCTTTGACTTCCATCCCACCTTTTCCTGCTGGCTGTTGCTGGCCACAGTAGCTTATCCTAGCCTGCATGGCTTGACCAGATTTCCTAGTCAGTGCCACTTATCTCCTGTTGCCTGCTCTTTCTCTTCTGTTCCTTCCCACATAGTGAGATCTACTCTATCCTTTGTTTTCTTACCTGCTATATTTAAGTTCCCTAACCTCCTCTCAACAGAAGAAGTGTATCCTCAAAAAGGAAAGGCTTGTCACTGGAATGTCCTGATCTCTCTTCTTTGGGGAATGCATGCAAGTGTGGTGGTTTGAGCCTTAACTGGGATTTAAGAGCTCAGATGGGGGGCAAGGCTGAGAATCCCTCCCCCACTCCCCCCTACTCTTCCCTGATCAAGAGTGAAAAAAAAAAAGAAAGGGAAGGAGCAAATGTACTGAGAAATAATTTGGAGTCGGTTTGGAAGTAGGGAGGTAAAACATTGTCTTTAAACAATATATATATATAAAAATAACAATAACAGGAAGGGTTCACAAGAGTAAGGAATAAGGATGGATGGGGAAAAAATATACATATAAAACCAGTCCTTTGAAGAAGCGTGAATGTAGCAGCGAGGAGGAGGAGGAGGACCAGGCCTGACCACATGGAACCAGGAAGCCAGCAGCAACTCTCTTAGTCCCCGTGAGGCAGAAGTGAAAAAAAAAAGGCAAGTGGCTGCAGTGTCTTCCTTTTTATAGGCTTGCTGCACAGGGAGGGGGAATGGAACAGACTAACTCAGTTTCCCAGGAGGAAAACCCACTCTGAGGGAGAGCAAGGCTCTCACAAGCCCTCCCCCCACTGCTTTCAGGAAGGGCATAACTCATCACAGCAGGGTATCTCCAAGCCTGTGTCTGCTTGTACAGGTTCTCATTATGGTTGGAAGGCAGGGTATCCAATTATCAGTAGCTGAAGTGCATTTATTAATGTATCTGAAGGCACACCCTGACTATGGCATGACCATATAACATGACTCGATTCCAGTCTTTCCTTCTGTCTGTGACAAATGGATTAGTCATATATAGATAGCATGTGAACAAGTAACAGAAGCACCATCATTAGTAACACAGGCAAATGCTTCTGCTGGTACACTGGCCAGGTCAATATGGTGGAGATGAGATGGATGCATTGGGAAGCATGGAAGTTCCTAGCCAAATGTTTGTGTGATCAGAATACTCCCATGTGCCATGCAGTGGATCTATCTTATCATGAAAGGCTATTGCAAACTTCTTTGTGGTAGCACCCACTCTTGCTTGAGCACTTTCCAGACACTTAAGAAAGATGATTTCTCTTCCAGCCATTTAACATTTGGCACAGTAGCAAACACAGCGTAGGTGGAGGAAGAGGATAATAACTGAAAATATTCACTCATTGTACACAGAATTTAGTTCACACAGTGTAATGTGGTGGAAATAGATCATTGATGCCAGAATAGGTACTTCATTCCCTGGGCAGAAAGAAAAACACTGCACTGACTAGAGAATCTAACAAAGGGGTGCAGTGGCAGAGCCTAGGAACAGAGGCCATGCAGAGCCTGAGGAAAGACAAACAATTAGGAAAGGGGCAGAGTTTGAAAGTGGAGACAAGAAACTTAAATCTGATATCAACAAAATCAAGCAACAAGAGTTACAAAATCAAATGAGAAGACAAGGGAAGCTGGCTTATGGCAGTGTTCAAAGGGGTTTAAGGAGATTTCATGTGACATGTTGGGACCCAGATGTTATTATCACTGCTGCAGCTGGCAAGGCAGTTAATATACCATCATTGTTTATTCTCTAATTTTTTCCTGTACTGGAAAGATGCCATTAGTTGTTAGGGAGGTTCCTCCTTCTCTGTATGGCTATGTTCTGTCTGCTTAGCCTAGCATCTGCTGGTTTAGAATTTTATGCCAAACATTTCACATGGGAGGAAAAGATAAAAAAGGTAAATTAAACCAAGAAAAGTCAAGTCATAGAGTAGAAAGGCCCCCATCAAAAAAAAAAGGTCATGTTAAACAAGACATGTATCATATTTACTGACCACACAAGTCATTGTGATCACATCTTCAATCAGAAACTTCAGTGGATTTTATGCTATTAACACCTTGGGCTAACCTAAGCTTAACTAGTTCCCCTCTCTAGCATTTAGAAACTGTGTGTTCTCTGAAATACCCCTCGTTTTGCTTTCCATGTACTGGCTTTCTTCTGAATTCCCTACAGTTTTAGATTTAACTTGGGAATGTGGAATATTCAGAACACTATTCCTAGTACTCCTAGAGCTACATTGTTCCTGCCTGAGGACATAGGGACTCTTTGAATGTAGCCTTAGACATCATTAAACTGTTCTCTAAACTATTATTTATTGGACTGCTGTCAGATTTGCAGCTTCTCTTCCCCTTCAGTCTCTTGTTCATTCTTGTTTTGCAGCTTTCTCCCTCAGATTGTTTTCCCACTAAGTGTGCTAACTACCTTTTTTTTTTTCCCTGAGTCTTGTGATACTGATGAGTCAAAGTCTCAGCCTTAAGAAAAGCAGAACAACTGTTCTGAAAGCAGTAGTCTCTGCTGATTTATACCAGCTGAAATGTTGTCCCCTTGTTTCTGATCCCATCACTATTATTAGAATTATTATAAGGCTCAGATGTATAAAGTATCTTTCCAATACAGTAATGTGGCCCAGTCTTTGCCCCAAAGACTTCCAGTGCCAAAAGAGAAACAAAGGAGAAGGCACCAGGCCAACTTATTTTAGTGTATAGTAAGTATATAGTTTAAAGTAAGCTGTACTTCAGGATAGCCTGTGCATACCTTGAGTTTTCTGCTGCTCTTTAAATTCCCTGATGACCCCAAGATACTCATCTGACTCCAGTTTAACACTCTTTAGCCTTTATTTCCACTCTGTATATTTTCAGCTCAACAGATTGTTGTATCCAAACTGATTTCACTGAATGCATTGATACACACAGAATCACCAAGGTTGGCAGAGGCCTCAAAGATCATCAAGTCCAACCTGTCACCACAGACCTCATGACTAAACCATGGCACCAAGTGCCACGTCCAATCCCCTCTTGAACACCTCCAGGGGTGGTGACTCCACCACCTCCCTGGGCAGCACATTCCAACGGCTAACAACTCTCTCAGTGAAGAACTTCTCCACTAAACAGTTTGGGTAACTCCAAAGGTCTTCCAAGCCTTTTAATTCTCTCTCTTTGCAGCATCATCTGAAACACAGTTGTTTTTCTACAAGGTAACTTAAATCCATTGTTTATTGCATGTAAACATCTCAAATTTCCAGCACTGGTGATTTGGAGCTAGCTGCAGGGATCTTTATGCAATACATGTGTGTGTGTGTCAGTTCTCATACACTGCTGACTATGAAAACTCAGATATTTTCAGACTTGTTGAGCCACCTGAAACTGAACAACTATGGGACAGAAATCTCAAGATTGTTTCATAGAAGTTTCACCAAAAATAGCTATGGAGCTAGAAAAGGCATTCACTACTGTTCTCATTAAAGCAAAGGCTACAGCAGAAGTCTACTCCATGGGTCCCAGACCCATGAAGGGAGGCTTAATTTGGGACATGCTTTATATAAGATACTGTCAGATTCAGCCCCAAGACAGATTAGCAGGAAATGAGCTTCATTACCTCCTTCAGTCACAGAGTGAACATGTTTTTGCTTGCAACATTTGCTCTGTTACTGTTAGGAATGGGTGTTAGATACGAGGATGGGAAGTGCCAGGAACATTCATTTTGTTTTTGAAGATCATTAACATATCTGTTTCTCTTCAAAATACTACAGTACCTCCTTGCTTTTAATTGTGAGCAGCCTAAGCTCAGCTGCTACTGGCTAGTACTCTAGATGTGCAGGGTCCTTGCTGACAAGCTGTACATGCTGAAATGTTTCTAAGTAGAAATGTTGCTTTTGTATAGATAACACTTTATACATTGTGTTCGTGTGTAGATGTGGAAGGGAGGAGAGGTGTGATCTGATGAGGCAAGCACAGGAGTGGAACTTAGAATCTTCTCTGAGCTGTCAACCTAGCTTTTCATGATTGCTTCAGCCTGTGGCTTAGGGAAGATCACTTTCACTGACAGTGCTATCATTCTCCATGTGCAAGACGTGCTGTTCTGGTTCTCCAGGTAATTGTGCAAGTGAATTAACTCACTCATGCTAAAAAGTCTCCTTGTGTTCTAAGTGTTGTTCAGATTTGTAGCCCTAAGATTGTGTCAGGGAAGCAGGTATCTCCTCAACATCAAGTTAAGGTGCCAGCCTGAGAAGAGTGGTTCAAAGTATCTTATTTGCAGTAGATATAGGGTGCTACCTGCCTCAGGATTGCTTCTGTCAGGGTCTGTCTAGGCTTCTGCTCCCCCTAGACCCTGAGCCTTTAAAATCCTGAGTTATGAGGTCTGTCTCCTATTTTTTTGGATGTGCTGAAATCTCTTCCCAACCCTTCCTTTGTGTGGTCAGGCTCTGCTCCCTCCAGCTACCCTTTTTATTTGCACAGTAGCTTCTCCTGGTTTCCTGTCCTGTCTCCATGGAGTTCACAGTAGGACAGTATGCTTTGTAGCTGAATCCAGAAGCTGTGGTCCATGTCAGTCTCTCCATCCTTGCCTGGAAGGCAGCCAGAATCTCAAAACAGTGTGGAGACAAAGTCCTTTTGGGAAGTCCCTTACCCCCAAGAAAATATCCGTCACCTTTCCTTAGGCAGGTCTCAGCCCTACTCTTGCTAGTCAGACCTTGTTGCCTGCTCTTTCTTCCAAGTCCTGGACTTCTTGCCAATGAATGTTAACATAGGCAAGTGGTTAGGACTGTAAGCTTTGTGGCTTCCAGGATCTTAGTGATCTTAGTAACAAGAAAGGGTTTACAGGAAATATGCATAATATCAAACAGAGCACAATGAAATGTCACCCCTGAATAAGAAGGGGATGCAGGGAGTTGAGGGTCTCCATCAGGCTCTTAAGATGCAGGAGAGTAACCCAAGTTCCATTGTAGTTACTTTTGCTGGGGGCAGGTGGGGTGTGACTGCTGTTTTCCAGACTTCTGCACTGGTACCAGCTACTTATTCAGAATCTGAAAGCTGTAATCAAGGTAGAGCCTTAGGGCAGGGAGAGGTTAAGAAGTATTGGGAGCTCAAGGGCATCTTGTCATTGAGCTCTAGTTAGGAAACAGGACTGTTTTGGCTCCTGTACTTCCTTTTCTCCCTAGAGCTCTGCCTGTCAGAAACGCCTTCCCACACACCACAGCCCTGCCATTTGCCAGAGAATTGCGGGGGAGAGGGGCTTTTCCTGTCTGTGTGCTGAGACTCAGCCAGGCCTCAGACTGTGGTTTTCTCTGGAGCCTGAGGCCCATTTGCTATGGCTTTGTGTGTTTTTCACCAGAGAAGAAACTGAGGACAAATACAGTGAAGGGCTCTGCTCCCAGGGTCATGCTGAGGTGACTGGCAAGTACTCAGCTATTCTCTTCATCTCCTATCACTGACCTCCAGCTGTCAAACCTCATGGTTATGGTATTCCCTCCTTGTCCTGAGAATCTGAATGACTTTGAGGAAAGACAAGGCAGAACTCCCAGCAGGTTGCTTCTTTCTGCAAAGAGTTGAGCAGTTTGCAGAGCTCTGGTAGGGCATCATTCCCTTCTCCCTACTTTGCCAGCACATGCTGCTCAGTTCTCCAGTGTGTCATACCCTGCAGATTATTCTGTTCTCCCACCTATAGGAACAGGAATATTTTCTGTTCCCTGGTATTGCTAGGGATTTCCTTTTTGTTAGCAGCTGACCTCAAGTCTCTTTTTCAGAGAAGCCCCTTTCACGTGAAGCACCTACCAGGTTACACTGAAGAGCTGGCAGTGTAACATCTTCCCCATAACCTTTTTCTTTCTTAGAACTGTCTCAATCCCACCTCCCACACAAAGAAAAACTTTGCAAGATAAATGCAGAAAGTTAGTCAAAGCAATAAAGGCTTTACTTCTTTGTGGATGGGAGCCCACTGCAAGATTAGATTGAAGACCTTTTGCTTTTTAATCCAGAATAGTATCATTTTGTGGCAGCAATGAGCTTGTCTCCCTTCCTAGAAGTGAATCCCAGCTTCCAAGGGTATAAAAATGTAGCTCTAAAAACCTACTTTGCTGACTTGACCACTTAACTCTTTCTTTTTGTGGGTGGGACTGTCCCTGGAGCCCTGGGTTTGCCTTCACCAGGCAGATATTATCCCTCACAAAAATATCACCTACCTCCCTCAGCTTTCTTAGCAATATTCAGTGAGGCATTACCAATTACTATGGTATTTTTGTTTGCTTTATATTTTTACCAGGCTCTCTTTGCCAGCTACTCACAGTCCTGCACCAACCATGTATCTGTGCCAGCTGGCTCTGATGCCTGCAAGACATCAAGTGCCACTTCTAGTATCCAGAAGGCAGCCAGTTTGCACAAAGTGATGCCATCCCAGAGTATGCCTTCTCAGCTGGTTCCAAAGCCTCCACCAAACCACAGGCAGGCCACGGGCAGAAAGGCTGCAGCCCAGAGGATTTCCAAGTAAGTTTTATCTCTTCTCATCCACAACAGGGAGTTGGCACTGGTTCCCCCAAGAAGGAATGTCAGAGAAGAACCTATCTCCATGTGATTCTGACATAGAGCTTTTTGGCTAGGCTGACCAAGGTAAATTTCAGAATAACCTGAGCTGTATGGACTGAGATAGGAGTGCACTGTGTTGTAGTGTCATGTTTCACAGTGGTAAGGTGAGCAGACGACATCATGCAAACACAAGGACATAAGAACTGCTAGATTGAATCAGAGACGTATCTGATCTAGGGTGGGATTCAGTTACCTAAACACAGGTTGGCAGTGACATTTTAGATGCTGATAGCTATTCCACCTGACCTTCAGCTGCTGCTCCAGATGAGCACAGGTTTTCTGTGGATCTTGTGTTGTATCTGCTGTTCCCATCCAATTATCTCAAAGAACTTGAAAGTACCAAGTATGGTACCCAACATCTCTCTGCAGAAAGACCTTGACCAGCTGGACAGATGGGCAGAGTCCAAGGGCATGAGATTTAACACATCCAAGTGCCAGGTTCTACACATTGGCCACAACAACCCCATGCAGTGCTACAGGCTGGGGTCAGAGTGGCTGGAGAGGCAGGCAGAGAGGGACTTGGGGGTACTGGTTGATAGTAGGCTGAACATGAGCCTGCAGTGTGCCCAGGCGTCCAAGAAGGCCAATGGCATCCTGGCCTGCATCAGGAACAGTGTGGCCAACAGGAGCAGGGAGGACATTGTGCCCCTGGACTCAGCACTGGTTAGGCCACACCTTGTATCCTGTGTCCAGTTCTGGGCCTCTCAGTTTAGGAAAGATGTTGAGTTGCTGGAAGGTGTCCAGAGAAGGGCAACAAAGCTGGGGAGGGGTTTGGAACACAAGCCCTATGAGGAGAGGCTGAGGGAGCTGGGGTTGCTTAGCCTGGAGAAGAGGAGGCTCAGGGGAAACCTTATTGCTGTCTACCACTACCTG
The DNA here is from genome assembly GCF_026170545.1 of Melanerpes formicivorus. Classification (NCBI taxonomy): domain Eukaryota; kingdom Metazoa; phylum Chordata; class Aves; order Piciformes; family Picidae; genus Melanerpes; species Melanerpes formicivorus. The sequence continues at coordinate 2,120,289 of NW_027142442.1, forward strand.
AAGGGAGGTTGTAGCCAGGTGGGGGTTGTTCTCTTCTCCCAGGCAACCAGCACCAGAACAAGAGGACACAGTCTCAAGCTGTGCCAGGGGAGGTTGAGGCTGGATGTTAGGAAGAAGTTCACAGAAAGAGATATTGCCCATTGGAATGTGCTGCCCAGGGAGGTGGTGGAGTCACCATCACTGGAGGTGTTTAGGAAGAGACTGGATAGGGTGCTTGGTGTCATGGTTTAGTAGATAGTGTTGGACGATAGGTTGGACTTGATGATCTTGAAGGTCTCTTCCAACCTGGTTAATTCTAATTCTATTTGGACACTTGAGACACTCCCTCTATGGTTAATTTTTGATGTGGGTTAGGATCTGGTAGGTGCAACTAAAAAAAAATAAAAATAATCAAATTAATTAACAACAAATAACCCCCCCCAAAACAAACAAACACAAAAGAAAACCAAGAGCAACAAAGTCCCCCCACCAAATTCCAGTATCTTTAAAAAGACAATCTGCCCTTACTCAGGTTTTCCCATAGATTTAACACACAAAGATTGACTTATACTTTCAAGCACTTGATTTAATTATTGTACAGTATCACAGTATAACTAAGGTTGGAAGATACCTCGAGGATTATCGAGTCCAACCTATAAACACAGACCCCATGACTAGACCATGGCACCAAGTGCCATGCCCAGTCTCCTCTTGAACACCTCCAGGGATGGTGACTCCACCACCTCCCTGGGCAGCACATTCCAATGATGAATGACTCGCTCGGTGAAGAGCTTTCTCCTCACCTCAAGTCTAAACCTCCCCTGGTGCAGCTTGAGACTGTGTCCTCTTGTTCTGGTGCTGGTTGCCTGGGAGAAGAGACCAACCCCTTCCTGGCTACAACCACCTTTCAGGTAGTTGTAGAGGGCAATGAGGTCTCCCCTGAGCCTCCTCTTTTCCAGGCTAAACAATCCCAGCTCCCTCAGCCTCTCCTCATAGGGCTTGTGTTCAAGGCCTCTCCCCAGCCTTGTTGCCCTTCTCTGGACACGTTCAAGTGTTTCGATGTCCTTCTTAAACTGAGGGGCCCAGAACTGGACACAGTACTCAAGATGTGGCCTAACCAATGCAGAGTACAGGGGCACAATGACATTTTATTTAACTGATTTCTGTTGTGCCTCATACAACTGTAGCTTTCCTCATCTGCAGAAATCCTTCTCTTAACTTCTACTACACTCTCAGTTATACAGTGCGTGCCATGCTGTTGTAGATGGATTTGAGGAGGAGACTCAGGGGTGACCTTATTGCTCTCTACAACTATCTGAAGGGAGGTTGCAGACGGGCAGAGGTTGGTCTCTTCTCCCAGGCAGCCAGCACCAGAACAAGAGGACACAGTCTCAGGCTGCACCAGGGGAGGTTTAGGTTGGATGTTAGGAAGAAGTTCTATACAGAGAGAGTGATTGCCCATTGGAATGGGCTGCCTGGGGAGGTGGTGGAGTCCCCATCCCTGGAGGTGTTCAGAAGGAGACTTGATGGGGTGCTTGGTGCCATGAGTTAGTTGTTTAGGTGGGTTGCTTTGGTTGAAGGGTTGGACACGATGATCTTGAAGGTCTCTTCCAATCTGGTTTATTCTATGATGTGTGTCATCTTTAAAAAGCAAAACAAATTCACCATGAAATGTTGCTTACTGATTGTAGATTTCCTTCACTTCCATTTCTTGCTGTGCCTTCTCTTTTGTGCATTCTGAGAGAATGTGAGCAAAATTTCTGGCTTTTCTTCTTATCTTTTACCTGGCTTTGTAGCTTCCTCAGCTCTCCGTTTATCTCATCTTAAAGGACAAAACTGCTTTAGACTAAATCCTTCATCAGGTGTTTCATCACATCCTCAGACTTATTTCATCCTGTAATACTGAAGGGCAAAAATGGCATTCCTCACTTCCTCTTTTACACTTTACAGCCAGAAGCGTTGTAAAGCTTTCAGAGCAGGTTCTTGTGAGGTTTCCTGATTTTTATGTTCCCCTTCCTGTTTTAAAGAGAGAGGTTTTAGTGAAAGGTTACTGACGAAAGGTGCTAGGCCACTGGTAGTGAGTGTGGATCAAATCTGGAACTGCAAGGTGTATTTTAAGGAGCTTGAACAGAACTGCTTTGGGGAAGCTTGTGTATTTTCTGCCTGCACTCTTGCTGTCTTAGCAGATAGCACACTGAATGAATCCCCTAGAATTCTTTGAAAAGAGAAAAAGACATCAGTAGACTTTGTCAGCTCAGTAAATGCAGATGTGAGCGTCAGGTCTGACAGGTACGCGCTGGCGAGTCTGCTGTCTCATTTCTTTTATGTTGGGTAGCTCATGTTAGTACAGGTGACAGGCTCTGTAAGCTGGTTTCTCTGCTGGGCAGCAGGGATGTGTATTTGAAGATGCCGGTGTGCTGTGCTCACTTCTTGGCAGAGGAAATGTTTATCCTTGTGAGATGGAATTGCAGCTCCTTGGACAGACTTTACTTTGCTGCATTTTTGTGGTTTCTGCTCTGTGACAGGCAGGAGTGTGGGAAAACCGGAAAAAGTTCAGCACCAAAAATGCACAGAAGGGGGAAAAAAAGCAAAAGATTCCTTCAGAATTTCAGAAAACTAATCCAAGTATTGAAGGCTGCGAGGAGCCGCTCCGGAAATACTTTCCAAGTTGCCTTCCAGTCTCCAGCATGAGTTTCCAAACCCATTCTTGCCATTCATGGGAGCTTGCAGTAACATTTTTTTCACTTGCACAGAAACCATCAGTGCCCAGCTTTATTTCCAGCGTCCTGAGAACCAATCGGTTAAAAACTGCTGTCTCTCAGTCTAATTTAATCCAGGCATTGTTGTCAGGGAAAGACCAGAGCGTGTATCAACAGAGGAGAGTGAATGGAGAGAAGTTTCTGTGACAAAGAAATGTAGATTGCAGGAGGAAAAGATGTCTTGCATGCTCTAGCCTGTCCTTTGCAGTCCCCGGTTATTTTGTGTGAGGTATTCTCAGACACAATGTAGCCTGCTCAAAAAGCTCCAGTGGCAGAAACCCCACCGTGTGCTGCAGGAGATGATTTAAAAATGTAGACAACTTTACTATCAGGAAGTGTTTTCTGATGTGACATGGACAGTGGCATTGAGTGCACCCTCGGCAAGTTTGCTGATGACACCAAGCTGTGTGGTGCAGCAGACACACTGCAGGGAAGGGAGGCCATCCAGAGGGACCTTGACAGGCTGGAGAGCTGGGCACAACCCAACCTCCTGAGGTTCAACAAGAGCAAGTGCAGGGTCCTGCATCTGGGTCGAGGCAACCCCAGAAACAAATCCAGGCTGGGCAGGGACTGGCTGGAAAGCAGCCCTGAGGAGAGAGACTTGGGGGTGCTGGTGGACAAGAAGCTCAACATGAGTTCTCAGTGTGCACTTGCAGCCCGCAAAGCCAATCAGATCCTGGGCTGCATCAGGAGAAGTGTGGCCAGCAGGTCAAGGGAGGTGATCCTCCCCCTCTACTCAGCCCTGGTGAGACCCCACCTGGAGTACTGTGTCCATTTCTGGAGCCCCTATTACAAGAGAGATACGGAGGTGCTGGAAGGTGTCCAGAGAAGGGCCACAAGGATGATCAGAGGGCTGGAGCACCTCTCCTATGGGATCAGACTGAAGGAGTTGGGGCTGTTCAGTCTGCAGAAGAGAAGGCTCCGAGGTGACCTAATTGTGGCCTTCCAGTATCTGAAGGGGGCCTACAGGAAGGCTGGGGAGGGACTTCTCAGGATCTCAGGTAGTGATAGGACTAGGGGGAATGGAATGAAGGTGGGGAGATTCAGGCTGAATGTAAGGAGGAAGTTCTTCACCATGAGAGTGGTGAAGCCCTGGAATGGGTTGTCCAGGGACATGGCTGGGGCCCTGTCCCTGGAGGTGTTTAGGACCAGGCTGGACAAGGCTCTGGCCAGCCTGATCTAGTGTGGGGTGTCCCTGCCCATGGCAGGGGGGTTGGAACTAGATGATCCTTGTGGTCCCTTCCAACCCTGACTGATACTATGTGCAATCTGAATTCTTCCTTTCTTTCATCCTCTGGTACCTTGTTCCTCCTTCCTGAACCACCCTACACATGTCCCCTTGCAAATACTTTCCCTCTTTTGAATATGCTTCTACTTCTTGGAGTTTCCTAATGTTGCTTAGACTTGTTGAGGTTTTGTTAACCTCAAATAGTAGTTCTACCTGCCAAGTCCTTAATTGTCTTGAATTTAATGTATTTTCTTCAGTTTGTTGGAGTGCTTGCATTGAGGCATCCAGAACTATACTTTTCCAGTGTAGGACTTCCATATCCTTAGGTTATAACGCAGCAAATATCCCTCTCCATAACATCTAATCTAGTTTTGGCTTTTTGACTGCTTCATTTCTTTGTCAGATCATTTTTGACTTGCTACCTACTCTCACTCCCTAATACTTGTTGGCTGTTTTCCTGATCTTTTTCCTCAGAGAAGATCTCAGTGCTATATGTTATTTCCACAAGACTCACTGAAACTAATTCCATTCTGTTGTTAAAGTTTCTGTGTCTTTTTCCTCTCTCTTTTTTTTTTTTCCTTTTTTTCCCCCCATTTGTATATTTCAGTAAGCCAGACATTATTTTTGCCTGGTGTTTCACTGCCTACTTTTGTTTAACATCTTAATAACAATGATCTTTTTAAAGTTGTTTGTAGAATTTCTCCAGAGAATGGACTGTGAAGGCAAACTAAAATCAACTTTGTCTCTTTGACCTGTCTCTTCCTTGCATGCATTATAAATTTTCTCCAAGCCAGCACACATGGCTTCCAGAAGACTGTGAAAAGAGTAAGAAGAAAACTCAGTTACAAACAAGAGTGAGATGGTAAAGATGAACATTACTGATTCAGAAACTATCTAGTAGCTTGGACACTTCCTTAGTTAAAACAGAAAGGACAAAAGTAATGGAGCAGTCAGCCAGTTCAGTCTTGTCTTCTGAGTTCCTGGCCTTTCATGACTTCTCAGTCTCTCAAGCTGTAAAAAGAGGTAGGTTAACTTAATAATGGATTGTGTCCAGAGCAGACTCTTCATTTAAGCTAACAGAGTGGAAAACTGGGGCCCATATTGAAGTGTGGAAAATGACTGAGAGAAATGCAGCTCTACGCTGAAATGTGGCCTGATAAAATGGTCTCCTGAGTTTCCATAGCTTTGATTAAATGTGCTTATATCACAAGAGGAAAGATAGTTTTTGAATAGCTAACATGACAAGCTCTTCTTTCTTTCCAAGAGTCAGGCTGGGCTCATGTTGCCGCTGCTATTGGCAGGTCTGTGAGCCATGAAGAGAGCTGCTGATAGTGGGGAGCAACATTCTGAGGCACAGATCACAGATAGAGTATTCACAGACCGTGGAATGAAGCAGATGTCCTTGGAAGCAGCATTTGGTGTATCAAATCTTCACATTACAGATGACAGCATGTATAGTAGAAAAATATATTAGCTTAGATGTCAGAACCCAAAGTGAACTAGTGCAGGTTGCAGACAGAAAAGCTTTCTGGTTTTGGGAATGACTAAGTCACAATAAATACAAATTTCTGTGCCATCCTTCCTATAGTAACTTTCCAGAAACCTACTTTGTAATCATGACAGCATCAAGTAGAGCAAGGCCCTGAACAGCCTGTGAACAGAGCTGTCAGTCCAAGATATCATCTCAGAAAAATCAGCTGTCAATGGTAGACCACTGTTTATAAAGAGGAAATGCCAGGCTGAGAAAAGGAGCACATAGTTCAAGGTGTTATCAGGGAAAGGAAGAACACAACATCAGAGTTTACCAGCAATAGACTGGAACACCACAAACCATTGAGGATGTTGATCAGCATGGCATAACTTCTTGTACTGAACTTCTGTGTAAATGTTGTTCCCAGCAGCTCTCTTCAGGAAGTCCTTCAGAGCAAATATTCCTTTCAAATCCCAACACAGGACAAAATCTCTCTACCTTGCTTATTCTTTTGTATATTTGCCTTGCACGGTGTCAGCTCGATTGTAACTAGTGCAGAAATAGGGTAGAGATGATGCATTTCTCCAGGGTTCAGGAAATCCATCTTGTGGCAGGGTGGAGTCCTGACTGCAATTTGATAGGGCAGTAGCCAGCTGTTCTAGAACAGGCTGGCCAAACCCAGCAAATGTGCCAAAAGCAGACTGATGACCACAGAGCAAACCCTGCAAAACACCATGGCTCTGGTTTGTATCGGCCTTGCCCATGTGTGCTCATTCATGGGCATTCATGAAGTGTCTTAAGTGAGCTGAGCACATCACACATGCAAATTGAGTGCCCACTGAAAAGAAGACAGGCAGCAGGAGAGCAATGGAAGCATGTAACTTACTGGAGCCCCTTTTGTTTTTTTTTGCTACTGCTGTACTGCAGCACACTTGTTTTTTTAGCTCCTGAGCATCTGGGTTAATCAGGCTGCCTGACCCTTAGACATTTTTGGCAGCAAAAGCAGTGCATCTGAGAGACATGCCTTGATTTAACACCCTGACACAGCTGGGCTCACTAGGTCTGTGAGCTCTTAGCCCTTGGCTAGCCTCAGATCATACACACAGATACATATGCAGAGATACCCCGTCCAAGAGCAACAACGAGGAACAAGCCTCCCTGGCTCTGGGTCTTCACATCTGTTGCTGTCCTCTTGTCAAACCTGGGCTTTTTGTGATGCAAATTTGTTAGTGTCAGTTCTGTCCACCCTGGACTATTAGGTTTGTTATAGCATGCCAGGAAGAGGTAGTTAAAACAAAGGTTCAAAATGTAGTCAAGAAAGCTCTTTTTTTTTTTCTTGGTCACCTGTGGAACAAGAGCATCCTTCAAGTTTAAACTCCAGGGCTGGGCATCTTAGGTGGTTTAGTGCCTAAATGAAGGAAGTCAGCATCAGTTTCAAGGAGGCGTTAGCTGTTCAAGAGATAGGAAGGAGCTAATATTGAAGCAAAAGAAATGGAAATGTAACAATGGATTGCAATGGAGAAGTGGAGCAAAACCAACACAGACATTCAGAGCAAGAAACTGAGAAAGGCAATAGGGTTTCAGCCAACTCAAAGAGGAAGAAAGTGAAAAGAGATTAATTCAGTTTTAGCAGTGACTACATTCTGGCACTGGAGCTTCCGTCAGGACAGCCGAGAGAACTTGAGGGATGAGCTTGGCGTGGTGGGAGATCACTGACCCAGGAGCAGACCTGAGAATGAGTTCTGTGGAGGTGACAGTTGAAACTGCAGGAATGAAGGTGCAGTGTGAGCAGGCAGAAAAGGAGGAGGACAAGTCTGTAGAGAGAAAAGGATTCTCTAAACATAAATGACACTTCAACATACTGGTGTGACTGTGCCCTGTTTTGGTGGTGGTTGTTGTATCTGCTGCCGTTCTTGACTTTTTCAACCACTAATCTTACATTATGTGTATAGAAGGGTGAGCTGAATCTGGCTGTCAGATTGGCTGTGTTACCAAAGTGGACAAGCTAATTATGAGCATGGAATATCTGTGTAAGAAGCATAAAGATCCATCTGGATTCTCAGCTCCCAGAAAGGCTATGCAGTATCAGCAATAAAAGAAACCATGAGTACAGATCCAAAATCCTCTCCAAGAGACAATAAACATAAGAAGCAGGCACCTCAGCATTTCAAATGATGGCTGACTGAAGGAAGGGGTTGTGTTTTGCAAATGTGATGCCTGCATCCCTTTCCCTTACTGTGTGGAGTCTCAATTTATGCCACTAAAACCCACCTGAGATAAAATACAGGAGTCCCCTCACTGACCTTTCAGTTGCCAGGAGCACCTGGATTACTGGCAACTTGCCGACTTTGAAATCTGAAAGCAAAAGGTTTCAGACAAAACTGTACAAACTGCATGTGTGCCTGGGTCTGTTAGTCATCAGAGCATCATGTGGGGATTAGAGATTATAGTGCTCTGCTGGGGAAGAGCTCACAGTACCTGTGAAACACTGCAGAGCTGGATGAGTGAAGAAGGATTCTGGCAGAGAGACAGGAGTGTACATGCAGAGGTCTGTAGTGATCGGAACAGAATTGGGCAGGAAGGAAGAAAGGCAAGGAGGGAGAAGGGAAGAGAGGACAAAACAGGGAATAGGTGGATTGATTGTACAGACTTTTAAGGACAGGATAGGTCGTTGCAGCTGTATAGCTTGACCTGGCTATATGAGCGGACCCATTTTTTTCATGTAGGAGGGCATGGTCTCAGTTTTGTAATGCATATTTATGACAGTTAAAGGAAGTGCAGTAACTCAAATGCTGAGATAAATGCAGGAGGATTTGCATAAAGTATCTGCTTGTAGACTGACAGACTACTGAAGTTAAATGCATCCTGTGAGTCTTGGGATTTCAAGACAAGTGAGAAATCTTGCCTAAATGAGCTGCCTGTGCTGATACAAGTTGCAAGGATTTTTGAATGTAGCATGTTTTTTCTCACTCTTTGCCTCTTTTTTTTTTCTGAAGTTGCTTAGTTGCCTGTGGTGGCTTTAGGCTATGCCTTCAAAATTAGTTACAGATTTTGAGCAGAGAAATAGAAAAATATAAATAAATCACTATTGGGTGTAAAAAGGAAGACAAAAGATTATTCTAAACAAATTCATTGGGTAAATGTCTAGAATAAGACAGGCTGTACCATAACAATTCTTGCCTCTTTCCTGCTCTCTGCTGTTTTGCTTTGCTCAGGAGAGATTAACCTGCTTGTTGGCTGGCCTTGGCTGAAATGGTTTAGTTAAGTCTAACCCACTGCTTTCTCTCTGCTCCTTTTCTCTCTTGGGACAGGGGGGTAGGGAGGGGCAGTGGAACGGTTTCCCTGATCTCTGACTAGGGGGATTTTGTGTTGTTTGCTAACTGTAAATATCTGTATAACATTGTAAATATCTGTATAATATTGTAAATGCTGTATATTTTGTACCTATTCATTGCATTCCATCATAGAGTGTAGTTCTTGCTTGTAAATGCACCTTCATTTGCTTCTAACTGAGTTGGTCTGGCAAAGTCAATGATGGGGGGAAACTTCAACCCCCACCACGTTGCCTTACTTCAGAATCACTGGAATAAATTGACCACAGCATTACTAGTTGTGTAGTGCTTTGGTGATCCAATGCCATTTACTTTCTTCTTTATCCTCCATAATTATCTACCAAGGCATGTGGGAAAATTACGTGTTGTAGGCCCATGGAAGTCTTGCTGGTGACTTGAGAGTTCACCTGTCTCTTTGGAGTCAGTTGCTGGCACTGCCTTTTCCTGCTGTGTTCAGGCACAGTTTCATAGCTACAATCACTATGAGATTATGTAAACTAGGAGAATGGACAATTTTTTTGTTTGAAATGTTTGTTTTCCCTTGGCATCTCCTTTCTTCTCTGTAATTTAATGTTTTTACCTGTTAGGGTGAGCTCCACTGAAAGGCAACTGGGCAGATTGCAGAACAACCTTCACAGTGCTACATCCTGTGAGCCAGGAACAAATTCCACAGGTGAGTGCCAGTGCTAAAGACCAGGAAAGTGCAAGTGGGCATGCTGGGATGCTTTCATCTTTCTCACAAAAATTGGCAGGGAAAAGCTTTCTCAGCAAGAAGAAGAAACACAGCTGCCTACCCTGCGTGTAGCAGTTCCTAGGTAACAGTCTGGGTTCAGCTGTGCAGGGAATTCATTCCTCCTGGGATTAAAAAGGCTAAACAGAAGGAAGCAAAGGCTGAATTTCATGGAGCTGGAAGAAGAAGATCCATAAAAATATGGCTGAGGAAAAAAACAACTTGGCTAAAATGGCTCCTCTTTGCTTTAGGCTTTGGCTCAAAGATGCTCTGTTGTTTAAGCTTGGCCTGCAGTAAAGGGTCAGGACATTCTTTACATTTTTTCTTCAGTCTTGGAAAAAAAGATCCTTAGTTCAGAAAGATATGGTTGAGACTTGTGAATCAGCTGCATGGTAAAGTCAGTCATCAGAGGTGAAAGTTCTCAAAGGAAAAAATCAGTGAGATTGTAGTAGAGTAAAATCTTCATCATTCCCTAGTAGATAACTAATTGAAACAGGGGTATCTGATATTAAGGTCTCAGTGAATGAGGACCTGATCCATTTTACATTGATGCAAACCTATTAGCAGGTAGAATGTAGTCTTGATGAACCTATATTACCCATGACCAATAGTAACTTGTGGTGGTGCTGGAATGGACTGTTTCTGACTTTTTGTTTTGCTGTAAAAACCCCCTGAAAACATACCTTGAGTATCACTAATGCAGCTGAAAGAAATCTGTGGAGGGTTGAGCTACCCAATTCATCTCTTGAATATTTAGCTCTGAAACGGAAAGATGACATTGCTATGATTAATGTCAGTGATTATAGCTAGTACAAACATTTAGCTAATGCACTTATTGTGCGATTCCAAACTACCTCCCACGTGTTACCACCTGCCAAGTTTTGTAAGGTGAACAGCCACAGTCAATAAAACCCATCCAACAGCACATTGGAATGTGACCAGTGTAGGAATAGAATATCATGGGATTATCAAAATAAATAAGATTATGTCAACACTGTAGTGTATGTGTAGTTGAGGCAAAAGTTCTGCTCTACTGTGTAGTTCAAGTTGAGATTTTAGTACAATATGTAAAGCAAGGTTACACAAACTTCCAGGGAAACTGAAAAATGTAGTTCTCACTATATTGCCCAAACTTACCTAAAGGTGTTTGTGTGCTGAGCTCTGCCTTCTTTTCCACAGTTTTAGCAGCAGTCCTGCAGTTGCCTCCCTGTAATTTTAACATCTGCAAGAAATTCTTTGTCCCCTCTGGGTACTGTAGTTCTGTGTGGTGCCTGTGGTAACTGCAGGTAGCATTTTTCTATCCTTCCCTGTTTCTGTATTTATGCAGAGTATGCATGAGGATTATTGATAATACTAATGACTGAAGGCAACAGTCAGAGCTTGAGGAGGAATATAGACTAGGTAACAACTACAAAGTTCCCTGTTCTGGGAATGCCTGTAATGCTGTGAGGACTGAAACTTCAGTTTATACTTCCTTCTGTAAGACTAAGCTAGCTGCACTGTAACTAAACTTACCCTCTTTGAAGCTGAAATGAAGTGCTTAGCCTGCCATTTAGCTGAGATAGAACCCTAGTTTGGCCAAGTGGATGCTAGCTGAACCGTGGTGGGTCACTCAAGCCTTCCTTGTCACTAGAAGTGGTGGATAGCTGCAAGAGCAGTGCTAAATATTGCAGTGATTGAACTAACTAGAGAAAAATGTTTGTTCTTGGAAACTGGGGAATGATATTTTCTTCAGCTTTGCACCAAGCCACTGGTATGTGTCAGAGGCTGCTGTGCCCAGTCTGTGTGCCTCAGAAACTACTCTGGTCCTTCCTGCAGGAACAGCTGTTTTTCTTCTCCGCTCTCTCCATTGATTGCTTATACGAGGGCCCTGATTTCCCTCATCAGCAGCTTATTTGTGGTTACTGTTTCACATGTATTTAGTATCCTAGATACTGGAAGGGTTGGAGGCACAAGTCATGCAACAGATTACAGAATAAATTGCAAGCATTTAAAGAGAGAAAACTGTGAAAAGTTGCAAAGGTAAAAGACAAACCAGGCAGAACCTCTGTAGAAACACACACAAGTGTACAAAAATGTCTGGGAAACTTAGAGTCCTTCTCTAACACCCTGTCTGAAGATAACTGTGGGGCTCTGCAGGGAACAAACATAAAGGTCAGGATTCTGAAACAAGCCACCAGTACATAGAAAGTGTGGCAGCTCATCATCCCTATGACCTTATCCTTGTTTTGTGGTGAGGCAGAAGCTGTGTGTAATGAGAAGGCAGCAATTCTCAAGAGCATCTACAAGCAGGAAGTTTAATCTGCAAGCTATCATTTAGGGGCTGTAGTCTGAACAGAGAGTTTGCTATCAATGTTCCTGAATGTTTAACAGGATTTGTTCTATTGGAGAACCACTAAGAATTACTACCTCTAGGGAACATTCAAAACGCTTCTGCTCCGGTTTTTCACTGAAATTGAACACCCAGCTGTGCTAGTGGGTTGTCTGTCATTCTGAAAACACAGCCATTAGCACACTGATTGGATTTTTTTCATGTAATTTTTAATTCTGTGTTACTTTGAGGATTCTCAGAACTACTGACTGCTTCCTGCCTCATGGCCTTTAGCAATTCAGTTAGTGAAACGGAGTGACGGTGAACTAAGAGATTAAATATCTTTTCCAAGTCTGCTTCAGAATGTTGCTGAGTAGTAATGTGGGCTGTTCAGTTCCAGGCTGTCTTTCTGAGGCCATGTTTGATATGGTCTGTCTTTTTGGGATTTAATATATATATTTTTCTACTGTGTGTACTAACAATGTAAAATATATGGAGATGCTTTGCTGTACTTTGCTGGTTTGTTTTGTGTTCCTCTCTTGTGGCATTAGGTGAAAACTGCATGAATACTTTTTCTCAAGGTTCAGAAAGGTGTCATTCTTCCATCAGAACGTTAAGCAGCTGCCAAGAAACATCAAGGAGGTTCTGTGACTACATGGAAGACCTATAGTTATAAATTTACTGTATTTATTGTCCTTCATTTTTGAAAGCACTAACACAAAGCAGGTTTTAGGGAGACTGGAGGGTGAAAGGCACTTTCTGAAAATATAGCAGGTCAGTTTAAGAAGGACATTGAGACACTTGGACATGTCCAGAGAAGGGCAACGAGGCTGGTGAGAGGCCTTGAACACAAGCCCTATGAGGAGAGGCTGAGGGAGCTGGGGTTGCTTAGCCTGGAGAAGAGGAGGCTCAGGGGAAGACCTCATTGCTGTCTGTAACTGCCTGAAAGGTGGTTGTAGCCAGGTGGGGGTTGGTCTCTTCTCCCAGGCAACCAGCACCAGAACAAGAGGACACAGTCTCAGGTTGCACCAGGGGAAGTTTAGGCTTGAGGTGAGGAGAGAGTTCTTCACTGAGAGCATCATTTGTCATTGGAATGTGCTGCCCAGGGAGGTGGTGGAGTCACCGCCCCTGGAGGTGTTCAAGAGGGGATTGGACGTGGCACTTGGTGCCATGGTCTAATCATGAGGTCTTGGGTGATAGGTTGGACTTTCAGGTCTCTTCCAACCTTGGTGATACTGTGATACAGTCTTTGTTCCTGAACTGGACCCTCATCTGCAAGATCCCAGGGACAGGAATAACCTGACAGTGCAGTTGTGGAGTGGGTGCACAAGGTGATGACTCCAGCTGGTTTCGTTTGTCAAGGTAACAGCAACAATGAGCGAAATTTATCGTCTTTGTGCTTCTCTCTTCTGGTTGCTGCCAACTTCTTGAGAGTTTGTGACAGTTCTGTTTTAAAATTTGGAGAAGTCAGAAGGCCTCTGGGATTCTGTTTTGCTGTGGCAAAATTATAATGTGCTACGAACCTATATAATTACAAACAAATATGAATCTTGATTAGAACTGGGCAAGGCTGACAGTGCTTGGCTCTGGACTTGACACCTTTTCATACTCAGACTGTTTAACAGTGATGCATTTTTACTGTGCTAATGTTTCTATTGCAAGTGTCTATGTGGCTTTTTCACTACATGTGCTGGGAGAAGAAAAAAGCAGTGATTAGTTAGTGATTAGGGGACATAAGTTAGTAATATGCTGTCTGAGTTGGACAGCAGTGGAGACTGCTAAGTCTCAGATCTCTGCCTAGTCTGGTTTAAAGCATGAGTCCAAAACTAATTTGTGTTGTAGTTCTCTTGAGAATACTTCATACAGAAAGTGAATATCAAAATTCAATCTGAAGCTAGGGAGGAAACTTCTTGGTGGTGTAGACTTGATTTTATCCCCTGTGATCTCCACATCTGTATTTGAGCTTAGTTGCAGCATGATGCACCATTTACTTGTGATATTCACCTGGCCCCCGTATCTGCATGAGTGTCAAGTCTTGAAGGCATGCAGCTCTCTGAATTAAAGTATAAGGGGTTAAACCTGGATCCTGAGCTGCCAAGACACAAGTTGAAGAATATGGGGATTAATAAACTGGTTTGGATCTAACCCATGTAGAAGGCAGGCGGCTGTTCTTGGTTTTCTAGTGATTTCCTTAGTAGGTTAAGGTGGAGAGCAGCGTCTGAATAAGGTGGATGTGCATGCAGTGTGGTCCAGTATGGAATAATGAGTGGAGACCTGAAATTGTAGTTAACTTTGGAGGTGCTAAGCTGTGGCTGGCTGTTGTCTACCCACTGCTTGAATTAATGTTATCCCTGAAATGAAGTCTCTTTTCTGTAAGCTTAAGGAAAGAAAATAAGAGATTCTCTTAGGAGATCTGCAGAGTTACAGCCTTCAAAATTGTTGTGCACCAGCAAAGGGGAAAAAAAAATAAAGGCAAGTAAAGTAAACTCAACAGGCATTTAAACAAGATCCATGCAATCATTATGTATTGTTTGCCAGACAAAGAAAATACCTGGGATTTGGAGATTGTTTTGTCAGCCATTCTCGCAATTCTTTTGGCACATGAAGGGTGGGAATGGGATGGGATGTGTAATGTTGCCACTGTGCATGGCCTGTGTCAGATTTCCAGCCATTTGCTACAGTAGGGTGGAATTTCCAGCTGCCCAACCTTGTCCAGGCTTCTGCCAGGCTCCCAGAAGGCAGTAGATTGTTGAAGACCAATGCATTTATTTTTATGGTGTTACCACATTCCCAAGAGGAACCTTGGCTATGATTTCAGCTGGTCTCACCACACTGTCCAAGTCATTCAACAGGAGCAGCTGGGAAAAAAAATCACTCAGGTTTCTGCGCAGCACATTGCTGGTATGCCTCCTCCCTCACACTAATCCTGTTAATTCCAGTCTTCATTTGCCACCCTCCTGGTTCTCTCTTGTTGCTGTGACTGACTGCACAAGTGGTCTTGACTTTGAAAGGTGACCTGCAAGCATGCACCTCAAGTAACCTCTACCTCACTGAGGCATAAGATATCTTATGACACAAAAGAGCAACTTTTGATGTCATCTCATTACTTATCCTAGTTCAGGAGTGGAGTAATGATGAGCTCTTCCACATAAATCCTTCCAGAACCACCTGTCTGGCTGAGAAGTTCTGGGTGGGTCACTGAAAGGGAACAACAGTGTGATAGCCAGCACCTTGCAGCAAACTTTTCCAGTGCAGCCTCTCACCCTGCATACAGCTTTTCATAGTATAGTATCAGTCAGGGTTGGAAGGGACCACAAGGATCATCTAGTTCCAACCCCACTGCCATGGGCAGGGACACCCCACACTAGATCAGGCTGGCCAGAGCCTCATCCAGCCTGGGCTTAAACACCTCCAAGGACAGCGCCCCAACCATGTCCCTGGACAACCCATTCCAGGGCTTCACCACTCTCATGGTGAAGAACTTCTTCCTCACATCCAGCCTGAATCTCCCCACCTCCAGCTTCATTCCATTCCCCCTAGTCCTATCACTACCTGATATCCTGAGAAGTCCCTCCCCAGCCTTCCTGTAGGCCCTCTTCAGATACTGGAAGGCCACAATTAGACCACCTCAGTCAGCTGCAGTAATAACTTTGTCAGCATCTCTCTGTGGTGCTGCCTTTGTGCAGAGAAAGGGTTACTACAAAACTGAATCTGTCCAGCCTATTGTATTTTGGAGAGCTTGAGGTGAATCCTACTGTTGTGCCCCCCTTTTGGGGAGGGCAAAGAATCAGTTGCGATGGAGGATATTTGGTTTCACATTCCTGGAATTATCTTCCCAAAGCCATTGTTCTTTCATGCATCATAAAAACATTCTGGATCTTCTCTCTCTCCCCTGCTGACTTCCACAAACAGAAGGGGAGAAAAGATAATTTCTCTCCCTGCTACAGGTGTTTTATCTGTCCCAGCTTGTAGTACTAGATGCACCAGAAGGGAAAGGGGAAGGGTTAAGAAAGCCCTTCTTCCTGCCTCATTTCTTTATACTCTTTGAAGGAGCAATGCGCCATTACCCTATGAGTAGCAATGAGAAAATACAGATGTTTCTGACCATTACCTTTAAATTATCAACAGGGCATGACTATGCTGGAGTTTATCCAGTTACCAGAAAACTCATGAAGTCCCAGCAGTGCTTAAGCTCTACCAAAAGCAGCATTTCAAGCCTTTCTCAAGTAGGTGTTAAGAGGGTAATGTCCAATTCAGCCATCACCTCTCAGCTAGAGCTGGGGGCTAGTGTTCACTGCTAATGATCAGAAATTACATGTATTCCTTAACTTGTAAGGGGAGCAGCCTGCCCCTCACACCTTTAGTCAACCTTTTGCCTTTTTTACATAAAGGAAAGGTGCTTTTTCCTGTTACTAGTGTTCTCATGCCACTGAAGGGACATTCCACTTCTCAGGACCTCTGGGAAGGCAGGAAAACAAGGACAGTCTCTAGAAATTGGCTTCTCTGCTTGAGAACTGCAACCCAGCTTGAATTTTATGAGCCTTCACTTCTGATAGCCTCAAAGAGAACTCCAAAGCAGAATAAGTAATTGACTTGAGGCAGCTGGCATGAGTGGCAGCTGAACATTGCTTGCTCTCAGTAGTGAGGTGGTGGCAAGCTGCCTGTATTTCCTGGCTGTGTTGGGAATGTAATTCAAGATCAGGTGTGCAAAGACTGGGGGGAGGTTATAGAATATCTTGGCTACTTCTGTCTCACATCTGGCCCTTTGGCCTTGTTACCTGTGGAGAGGATGACTTTGCCCATCCAAATTGGATTTGGTTTTAATCTGGCATTATTCTGTTGAGACTAAAAATAGAAGCCAAAATATGTATGAGCAGGGTAAAAGGAGCATCTGAAGTTTATGAAATTAAAGGTGGGGAAGAGCCAGAGAAAAAAGATCCACAACAAACCGGGGAGCAGGGAGCTAAATAAGAGAAATTTGAATGAAAGCTGTCAAGTACAAATGAGCATTAGCAGTCAGGATGAGAAGCCCACCCAGTGTCTGCTCTGTAAATGGGGAGCAGGAAGGCTCATGCTGGCTTCCACTCTCTCTGCTTGTTAATAAGGCTGCCCATCACGCTTTTCATGCAGGGAGACTTCACTTGAATACAGTTGTGTGTACAGTTTGTTCACACACCCCTCCTCCCCGAGTTCATGACTCCAAACTGCTTCTTTCCTTTGCCTGTCTGGTCCAGCAAGCCAACTTGAAATTGTGCCCAAAAGGTGGGGGGAGGAAAGTTAGCCTTCTGTTTTCAGCTGTCCTGGCTTGCTAGTGTCAGTCACCCATGGATATAAATATGCCCCCATCTATTTATTGTCTTTCTTAGTTACACTGTGCATTATCAAGGGAATCCTGGCCATCACTCTAGGATTACAATTTCTAGGATTATCAGATCTTTTCAAGGAGGAAGGGGGTTTCTGCTTTCAACACCAGATTGAGGAAGTTTCAGCATGCTTCTGCCACAGGTTTGCTGTGCATGATGAAGCAACCCAAACTGGGTCTAAAAGATCTCTTTGTTAGCATGGGTCCCTGACCCAGTATTGTTATTCAGCCTAGTGCTCTGCTCTGTCTCAATCCTGCAGTTTGGGAGCAGGGTAGATTAGGTACTGGTGTCTGACCAAGGCTCTGTACATCAGTGCTGAGAGTCTGTGTGGCACTTATCACTGGGGAGAATCAGGGTTGGCTGCTGGAAGGAATGAGGGATTTTTCTGTCCCCACTGCTCAACCAGAAACTCAACCAATTCAACCAGAGGGAGGTAGATTGTTCACCAGCAGTTTTGAGATTATAAAACTTCATGGAATTATATGCATTAGTATTCATGAAGTATTAATGCACTCGTGATAGGAACCTACATATTTACTTGAAGGCATAGGAATGCCCCTCCCTGTGCTGAGTCCTCAAGGCAGCTATACAAGAAGAACTCAGTGAAATTATTTTAATTCAGTTTGATAATTCAGTTTGAGTCCATTTCTGTAGGGAAAGGAAGGCTCAAGTCTCCTCAAAACAGGAAGATGAGCTTGAACTTGTCTGCCTGCTTTCCCTCAATTTCAGCACGTTGCTCAGGGATCTGGTCTGGCATCCTATCTTTATGTACGTGATTGACACTTTGGTTCCTCATTTAGGTGCCAATCTTTCTGTGGAGTGACATAGCTGGCAATCTTGCTTTCTAAACATCTTTCCAGATCCTCTGATGTTTGGCTCTGTGCTGGGTATTGAAGGACAGTGTACTTGGTTTTTTAAATGTAGAGATTATGTTAGCACACAGCTCTTAACAAACATCACTCACATTTAGGAGCAAGCTGATGTGCTAAATACACAGAACAAGTTTTACCTACTACAATAGCTGTGAAATGCAAACTCTCAAAAATAAACTTGATGCATTTTCAAATGTTTTAGATTTTTCTTTTTAAAAGGCTAAGGATTTTTAAGTAAAAGAAGTAAAGATGACAATGGTATTTTTTTACCCCCCTCCACAACACGTCTAAGGAGGATAACATTCCGTTATGTAGAATTAAAACCTTCCTCTATATTAATGGGAATACAATTATTTTTCCTTATCCCCATTTAATTTCTTTTAAAGATCAGCCTTTTCACACCTCCATCTCTCCTGCACCAAGGTCCTTAGCATCTTTTGGAGTGGGGAAGCAGAATCCCATGCAAGCAGATGAGCAAGAGACACAGAGAAAGAAACAAAGAGTGCTGATATGGGAGAAGGATTTAGAGCTACTGGAAGAGCATATGAAGAGATGAGTCAGATGGGTGTAAGGCAGAGTGAAGAAGGTATTATGGCACTTGAGCAGAGTACCAAGAGTACTTTTTCCCACACTGCTTTATTAAGTTTTGTCATACTAGTCTGTGACCTCATTTGTTACTGTAGACAGAGGTTATGTGGTAGGGAGATCTGAATTTCTGGTGATAAGGTTGAGAATTGCAGAGCAGTGCAACAGTTTTTCCCTCAAAGCAGTCCCCCATGATTACCAAAAATCTTTGCTTTGTGTTTTTTCAGCCTCTCCTCAAAGAGAAGGAGTAACACTGAACACCAGATGAGGAATCTGGGGTGTTGCTTCAAGTATGGGGCAAAGGAAAAAGCGGCAGTGACTTCATGCTACCACACTCCTGTAACACCCAGGAAAGAGTGAAGAGGAGGCCCCTGTGAGAGAAGAACCCTCTGAGGAGAGTACCTGAACGTCTGTGAGAGCTGGTGATGGGTGAATGACTGCCTCTCAGAGCTTCTGCTTCTGAGTCCTGGGATCCCTACCTTCCACTAACTGTGAGATCTTTCATAAGACAGAGGTCTTCCAGCTCATTCTTCCTAAGGTCTAAGTTTGGACATACAATTCTCATTTGCTCAACCATTTCAGTGTGTCCTAGTCTGGTAACAGCCAGGATTCTCTGCTGTCATCACATGGCAACCATCAGCAGAGAAAAATCATAGAACATATGACTGTAGACATCTGTGTTGGTTGCCATCTTGAATTTTGGCACAGAGACACGCAGATGATTGGTCTGAATAAAGTAATTTTGTTTGGTTGGTTATAATTTCAGTTATTAATTCACACCCCCAAAATATTTACTGTCATTATACTGGACAGCCTTTTAATCTGTCCTTGTTTCATTGTTGGATGCCTATGTTCTGTGTGGCTTATTTTTTTGTGTGTTGATCTCTATTTGTTTAGGCTTTATAAACTTTTTTTAATTGACTGATGTTTTCAGACCCAAGCTTGAACTCTAAGGCCCAGATGGCTCCCATCAATTGCAGTAGTGGTTTGGTGAAGCACTCCAGTTAAAATTTGCCTAATGCTATGAAAATTAATTTGCCTGTGGTACAAAACAACATCAGCAGCTGGAAAATGTATTGGGGAGAAGATCCACCCATCCTTGAAAATGAACAGGAAGCAGCTTCAGCTCTGGCTCTTTGTTGGTACCAGGTTAAAGGAAAACTTAGTGTTTTGCAACTCCTGTCTTGTCAAACGGCAAGTACTGTGACTGTAATTCTCAAAGGGTCCTGTTGTTTGTACCAGAGCCCTCATAGTTTGGAGTCTAATAGCTTGTTTTATCTATTTTCTTGTTCCACAGCTCCCCTGTTATTTCTAGCCCCTATAGTCAGTGCTGAGATCATTCTCAAGTGTTGGCAAGTAGTTAATGATCAACCCAAATGGCTGACAGAAGAAACAGTGTCAGAGAAAGTATTTTCTCTTGCAGTTACTGTGCTCATGTTCACTCTTGGATTTTCTGTCATTTAAGACCAGAATAATTGTGAGAAGATGAAATGATTGTGTCCATACCCCAGTCATTTTGCTACCACTTGCTCCAGGCATGAATTCATAGGACAGAACATGCATTTTTCTACTTCTGTTCCACTCAGGCGTTCGACAGACACTAAATGCTTCATCTGTCTAAAATGCAGCTCTGTGAGGTGGCTGCTGCTTTGCTTACTTCATTGCCTTGTCTTTTATTTCCTGGGCAGTCATAATCCTGGTTGCTTTCTCTGCATTTTTTTCAGCTGTGCTCTTCAAGAATCTCCACAGCATTTGTCTGCTCCCTGTGCTGCCATCACATATCATCTGTGACCTGGAGATTTGTGAAGTCTCTGAAGTTCCTTTAAGATCATGTCCCTTCTGTCTGTAACCACTGAGTTCCACCAGTGGGTCTCCAAGATAGATGTTTCTACTGGTGCATCAAGCTGTAGGCTCGTGATCAGTGAAAATTTACTTGCAGAAGTTGTTACTTCAAACTTCTGCACATCCTCAGCAGCTGTGGGCTTCAAGACCTTGTGTCTGCCTTCTCATAGCCTACTCTGCTGTGGTGTGATAATGGCTATAGTCTCCAACTCTGCCAGAGGGGCTATTTGCCTGTAAGATTTAGTTTCAGTAAATGACAGATTCCATTCCTTTCTTCTTCCCAGGGGATCTGAGTTATCCTTATTCCACTGGGTTGCATGTGCAGGATCAAGCAGCTATATATCCTTGTGGAACTCTCATCTCTTTGCCTTCTCTAGTTTCTAGTTCAGGCTGTCACAGCCACCACTGAAAACAGAGACTTGGCAGACAGAGATTGAAATGCACATTTATCCCAGGAGAGGTGATTGTTTTCAGAGGATCTCTGACAGAAATGGCATTTGTACATCTTTGTCTGGCAAATTGCCGATTAGTGCTGGCTCATTATGAACACAGGCTAATTGTTCTATCAGCTTTGCCAGTCTCCCACCCACTCAGTTTGGATAATGATTTGTACTTGGTTATAACCAGCATGTTTCCTGAACTACTTTGCATTGCATGTTAGGTGTAGCCAACAGGGCATCTGTAATTGTGACAACTTAGTAGCAGTGTATCAGACATCTGGTCTCCAAGATCTTGTTTAAATATTCACAAAAATGCATGTCTAAGACCCTCACTTCAAAGGGATTCATTTTTTCAGCTCCAGGAGCAGTGAAGTCTTGAATCTGTTGCCCCTAGAAATTTTTTTGTTTGCATCCAACAAATAAAAAGCCTCCAGGTTTCAAGACTGGTCCTTTACTTCAAACCAAGCACCTAGACCCTGAACTCCTGTTCAGCCTCAGGATATGTTAGAGCAGCCAGAGCATCAAAGGAAATAGCAATCTTCCTTTGCCTTGGGCATCTGCTGATCCCAGCTCTGAGCACAGAGTTACCTTGGGAGCATGTGCAATAAAGAATCCAGAACAAATCCTGAGATTCCAGTCCTTTATTTTTACCATCTCCCTGTATTCCTCAGCCTGGAGTCCATGCATGCCTTTGTGTGTGTACTCAAGGATAACATCTGCATTTTGTCTCTTTGCAGCTCTGTCACCTCCATGTTTGTTCTTTTTCCAAAAGGTGCTCAGTTAACAGATTCAGTGGGGAGGCAGAGAACTCTTTCCCACACATCTTGGAGAGAAGGCAATCTGCAGGAAGTGTTTTCTAGTACAAGGGAGGAAAGGAGAATAGCAAACCATTTTGAATGTGTAGCAGTTGCATGAGGGGAGTACAATTATGTATGAGCTCTCAAGTGGGGATTACTTTGTCTTTGCTTTTTATGACATTTACTTCCCTGTATTCATCAATGAGTTTCATCTGAAGTGCCTTTGTGTACTGTGAGAAAAGAAAATCACCAATGGGAAGTCCCAAGAGGCATTCAGCATCTACTTCACTTGTGAGACTGGGCAACATAGACAAGGGATCCTCTTCTCTCTCACTCTGTGATGTTTGCATCCCTCCTAACTTAAGGAGCCTGTTCCAATGGCAGAGTCAGGCTTGTTAGTCTTGAAAGGAGCAAGGTACACATCAGAGCCCTGGCACCTCAGGGAAAGCAGAGTTCACACAAGCCTTTTCTGCTGTGTTTAGGTGATGAGCATGCGCAACATGAAAATTGAGGGGTTGTAGATTATCTCCTTTCCAGAAGCAGCTGACTTGCACTCAGTACAGAAAGCTCACTTTTATGTGGTTGATGTTGGCCTTTAAAACAGCCTCAGAAATTGTGTGAGTGCCATCAGTGGGAAATGGTATCTAGATAGACCATTTAGTGCTAATGAGACACAGTGAAAGTTCCATTTTTAAGATGAGATATGCTTTTGGACACTCATGGTTGTTTGGAAGTGCACCTTGTTGTCATGCCTGGAAGGTTGACATACTAATCTCTGGTATTGGTTCCACACTGGGGCTGGAGGTTTTGGTATCAAGACCTTTGTATAATAGCAGGAATCTCAGTGTTGTGCCTTTTCCTCATGCCAGAGTAGGGATAGTGTCCATCTGTGTGTAGCTGAATGGCTGGCAGGGCTGGACCATTCCTCTCCTTTACCTGTGAAGAAGATGATTGACTTATAGATGAGTTTATAGAACAGAATGGATTAGTTTGCATCCTTTTAAGCCTCTACCTTATACTAATACAACAGTTCCAGTAATTTTGGACTATTTGCTGGAAACAAAAGTAGTCTGGCTCCTGACTTACTTTTGTTAAGATTTGCTTGATCAAACTGGCAAGGACTTCTTTCCTCATTTTTTGCTGCTCATGATAATCCTGGCCTCACTGTTTGAATCTGGCTGGGTTATTTGCTGCTGTTAAAAATGCTGGATTTGTTTTGGTTGCAGTAAGTAACTGGCTGATTCTTGTGGGTCTATTATGGGTTTCTTCCAAAAGTAGCTTCTGAGCTTGACTTTAGCCTAGGACTTGACCTCTGTTTCTTCTTTCTTGAACCTCATGTTTCTAGCATTAAGATGTCCTTAGTTATGCTAAACATCAGGAGGACCTCATTTTATCCTTATAGAATCAGGTCAGCCAAACAGTCCTTGAGACTGGTTATGCTAAGAGCACAAAACATTCATAGTTCTCTTCATCCAGAAAGTGGTTAATTGAAAGAGAGATGAGTGTAAAGGGAAAAAGTGAAAAGGGAGTAATTGTTCACAGTTGTGCCAGCTAGAAGTAGGAGCACGAACTGAAGCTGACAGACATCATAATCAAAGAATAAAAAGAGAAGTGTGTGCACTTTTTCTCTCCATACAGTATGTGACTGACCTATGGAGCAAAAAAAAAAGTGTAGGTGGTTTGAAAAGATGAGCAGCCAGAGCCATAAAAAAGTAATCTATTAAGGCATACTAAAATAATAATAATAATAATAAGCAAGCAAGAACTTTCAAAGAGTTTTCAAGTGGCTCTTCTGGAGAAGAAGCATCACAATGGGCTACTTCAGTTTTTAGCTTGTCTGTCAAGCATGTGCTCTGGACCAGTCAGAAACAAGAGGTGGTCTGGATGGTCTTGTGTGCTGACTTTGGATGTTTTGACAGTTGCAGTATAGCCTGCTAGAGCAGCCAAGGCAAAGCTGTCTTCTGTGACAGCAGCATGTCTCGCCCACCAGGATTCACACTGTGCTCTTGGGTTCTCTGAAGTCTCCATTGCTGACAACTGCCAAGGACGTGATGATCTTGAAGGTCTCTTCCAACTGGGTTTATTCTATTCTATTCTATTCTATTCTATTCTATTCTATTCTATTCTATTCTATTCTATTCTATTCTATTCTATTCTATTCTATTCGCAGACATGCAGCTTGTCTACACCTTCACCTGTGTGGGCACTGTACATTACAGAGGCTTTCAGAATGATGAAGCTTTTATAAGAGCGTATGGATACAAAGATTCACCTTGAGACAGTTGTGATTTGAGGGACAGTAGGTTGCTGTATGGAAGTCACCCATAATGCAATGTCTGTAAATGATTAATTGCTTACATATGGGGGGGAGGGGAAATACCCTCACTTCTTGCCATCTTTGTCTTCCACGGTGCTTCCAAGGGTAGAACACCTTCAGGATCAATGAACCACAGCACATCTTAAAGAACTACAGTACCTGGTAACTGCCTCCCCACCAATTTTAGAACTCTACTGTGCTTTTCCAAAGAATTAGACTGAGCTACCCTGTTTCCTAACTACTCATTTCTAAGGGAACACAGACTGATCATCTCCAAAGCTTTTGGATTGTGAGTTTTTGAAAGAGCCTCTCCATGCAATTTTAACACAGTTTTAACACTCAACTGAGCTGAAAGTGACAACCAAGATAGCAAGCCTGCCCAAGGAGGAGTCTGCTCTGTCTGTTACCTTACCAAAAGCAGATTTTACTGGCCCTCGCTGAAAAAGAGTTTTCATTGCTGTTTCTAATTTAAAGGAAAGAATCACTGGTTACAGTGGAGACCCTGGTGTGAAGCCTTTGGGAGTAATCTTTAGTGAATCATAATGGTGCCCTAAGGAAAGGGGGATACTTAACTACTTCTGTAGGAGCCCACCCACACCTCCACATGATGAACTTGAGCAATCTTATATTCTTTAGAAAGGAGTGGCTTCCTTATCTGACTTAGCATCAAAAATGTTTAATTTGCCTTTAAAACAAAAAATAATTAAGAATTTGGGGTCTGTTTAAAAAATAAATGTATCTTTTATTACCAGAATTCTTATCATTTGAGGCAGGGGGAAGAGGTGCTGTTTATCTCCAAAAGCAACTTCAACATTGCATTTGGCCTTTTGCCTACTTTGGTTCTCTGGGCTGTGCAAAAGACAACCACCCTGGATCATTAGTTTAATTTGGTGTCCCTGCAAGAGTGTTTTAGACTATTTCATTTTGCCATAGTTTACAGCAGTGGTGAAGTGTAGCCTCCTTCCCCCAGACTAAGCATAGGCAAGCTGCTCTACTCAGTGTAGTTATGTTCAGGAATCATAAAATCATCTTAAAACAAAAAAAAATACTTACAAACCCCAACAAACAAAGAAACAAACCCCAAAAGAACAAAGAAACAAACAGCCCCAAACAAATGAACAAAGAAAAGCCAACCAAACAAAATAGATGTTTTGGGATTATTGAGCTAATGCCCATGTCTTGGGTACTACTGTGTCTAAAGTCAGGAAGGCATCTTTGAAAAGCTCCTCTACTGCCAAGTCCAAATGTTTGACTGTCTTCACTCCCTCATTCTACTATAAAATTGGGGTTTTTTTAATGAGTTTGGGGAAGAAAGAGGACAAGGGATTTTTCTCCACTGTTTCCAGTAATTACTATATAGGACTCACATCTTGGTTTTCAAGTGATTTTTTTTTTTCCTTACTTATGTGACATTCTGAGGAAGTCATGCTATGTCAGATGTCTTTAATACATCTGGGATGTCTGTGCCATTCTTCAAGGTGTGCAGCTGGACAGCTGTGAACCTACTGAGAGGGCAAATGAAGTTGTAGGCATCCCATTCAGTGCTACTTGTGCTTCCACTTGCATGATGCTTCTTCCATTCAAAGTGGGATTGTCTTCCCTCCTAGAAGTGTGTTTTCTCCAGCATTTCTAATTCCAGAAATTCAATGTGGAATACATTTTGTCTGTGATATTGGCTAGGAGTTTGTTTTCTTATCTGCAGACCTACAAACCATCTCTATGTGTCTACTGACAATGCCTCATGAAAAAATATGAGAATAAAAGATTGGTGGCTCCTCCTGCCAAATGGTGCCTCTATAAGTTCCTTAGGTCTTTTGAATGATGTCTGGGCTGAGGGCAAATAAAAGTGATAGAAAGGAAAGGCAATTTAAAATGTGTAGTCAGCATGCTTTGGCTGCACCCACAGCATACTGCCCTGAGATTTTTATTGCCATCTCCTTTATTTTGTTTCTCTTTGTTGTTCGTTTCCAGTTCTTCAGATTAGCACAACAAAGCACGCAGCACAGCAGTATCCAAATGAGGCCTTCAGACCCTATAGTTAGAGATTTCTGTAGCAAGTGTCCTTTGAGGGGGGCAGATGTCAAGTTATGTCACACAAGGCAGCTTGTGGCAAGCCGGAGGGCTTCTAGAGACTCTTGTTATGAGTCGGACTGTCTGCTGCTGCCTTCCTTCACAAGTGGAGTTTTTCACACGTCCTTGCAAAGCAGTGGATCTCACAAGCATCTTGTCTACCTGAAAGATGACTACAGCACTCCAAAAGACCAGGAATTTTTGTTTCAAGAAAGGATTAGAACGTGGTTACCAAGACCTTCTCCAGTCATTATGCACTGTGCATTGCACAAATCCTGTAAGATTTGCCCCTGGCTGCACAGCAAATCTTTGTTTTGTCTGTTTCCTGAAGAGGATAATCACATCAGGAGGGAAAAAGAGATCCTTCCGTAAGAGTGTCAGGAAATCTCTGCTTTGATATGACCCAGCTGGCTTTTCTCATCAAGTAATGCACATGCACTGGCTGTGATATGTTATTCTAGTGCCTCACGTTGATTTCTGTATGTGATGAATGAGTGTCTGTAAACAGCTAGTGAGAAATTTCTGAGTGTTGGCAGAGCAGGGGAGGAAGTCACCTTTGCTTCCTGCAACATGTGTAACCTCTACATCTAGCTATTTCTTGCTTCGGCCCCTGCTGGGGACAGCAGGGAGGTATCATTTTGCCCAGCCAGCTACATGGAATATGAGGTGAAGATCACTGTCCTCCTGAAAGGGGGAGAAACAAATCTTTGTCTTCAGAGGATCGTTATTCCTGCATATAATTCAGTGGTGCCAGCATACACCCTACAGAGTTTCTGCCTGAAAGCTGTTCACTACATCTGCAGGATGTGGGAAACCAATAATGTGTGAGATTTCTTTGCCACAAACCACAGCCTTAAAGCAACCTCTGTTCTGTACTAGATACAAAGGTCCTTATCCCTAAGTGTATTTTCCATGAAATCATAGCCTGGTACTGGCAGAGGCCCAGCTGCTTGGTTGAATGACTCTCGGCCATCTTCCCTGTGCAACCTAGGCCTAGATAAGGATGTTCTAAAAGCAGCTGAGTAACTGAAGTCTGTAATCTTTGAAATGAGTCCTTCCTGGAAACATGTGATGACATCCAAAGTACTGTGCCATGTTCCTTCTGAATTGATGGGCACATGTGGCATCTCAAAGGCGTTGCTGTCATTCACATAAGTGAGAGAACGGCAACCGTTCATCGGCAGTTGTCGCTTGCTGTGTTTCTTGATGTTTCTGCATCCATTTCTAAGACAATCTCTTTCCCAGTCAGTAATACTGCCTCTTCTGTTGGCTTGTTGCATGAGAAAGGACTTCATGTTTGTACAGGGCCTCTGAAGCATCTCTTCAAGAGAGGACAAAAGACCCTGAGCTTAGTTGCTTCCATCTGTCACTTCTGGAGCTGCATCAAAAATGAACCATGGCTCAAAATTACTTCCCTGTATACTAAAGGAAACCTTGGTAAAGCAGGTATCTGAAAGTCCAGGTGCTCTTTTACTAAGCATCCTAGCATCCATGTTAGTTATTAATTTTATACAGCTTTTGACCAATACATTCTAGTATTAGAGGGATTAGGAGGCATGTTTCCTTCTTGCACTCTACCCAAATTGCTGCTGTTACTCTAAACCACAATTCATGTGGGCTGCAGGCAGCCTATATCACCATCTATTATCTTGCACTACTGTAACTCGGTGTAATTTTGCAGATGTGTAGAAGTTAGTTGGTTCTACACACTGAAAATTATTTTCTTGGTTGATTTTGCTGCATTTCAATCACCTAAGATAACCTGGTACTTGGGAGTTGATGTTTTGTGTGCCACTAGAAGCATTTGTAATGGGGAAGAAACCTTTTCTGCAGTGTATCTAGCCTTAGAGCTGCATCCTGCTCATCTTGTGGTACTGAACCTACTCTGCCTTGGGCCCTGGACCATATTGAAGATGTCTACCTCATAAGACAGCACAGTGGATTCTCTCCTGTCATGGTACAGCATTAGCCATTTGCAAAGCAGTCTGAGCCTGGAGACCTGTGCTTCTGCTGTGATGACAACACTTAGTCATAGGTAAGGAAAGTTTCAGAGCAGTTTAGAAAGGTAAGAAAAGGATGTGTGAACTGACCGATAGTTGACAGCTGCAACAAAGAGACATGAGATGTCGCAGGACAGAGTGGAACAGAGCTGTCATATTACCAGAGGGATGGACAGGTATGTTTGTATCTTTTATTCCTTTTGGACATGGTGTTTACTCCATCTTGTTTGTCAAATGTACTGATGTCTGTTGGTTATGGAACAGTGAAGCACAAAGCAGCATATCCCAGTTCACACAGTGGAAAAGAGGATGTGCTACTGCTTTTTTGTAAGTGCAATGTGGTAGCTAGAGACCATCTCACCCAAAGACCAGGGAACACTGCTTTAGCCTGCAAAGCCTTTGCTCTGCTGAAATATCTGTGCACATTCCTGACGCACTGTTTCTTGTAGAGATCTACAGTGCGCTACAGCCTGAAAAACAAAAGGTGTTGAGGTTCAGGGCTAGGCCCCTTGCATGCTGTAATAGAGTATGCCCCAGAAAAGCAGAGATTACACAGATGGTCATTTGATCATCTGGGTAGGATCTGCCTTGTGGCAGTGCAGAATGTTTTTGGGTTTGTTTGGTTTCTGTTTTTTTGCTCTTTCAACCCATTGATCTTTGTTAGACAGAAAGTGTGCTGGGATTGTTTTCATCAGCTTTTGTTTGCTTCTTCGAACAACAAAAGGGAACTGTTGGGAGCTGTATTCAGTGCTGGCAGTGAAGATCCCACTTTTTCATTCCCATTGTCTTCCTCAATTTGCCAGCTAGTAACAGGGCAAACAGAGAACTTCCCTCTGCCTTCTCACACAAGTGTCCTGTAACGTTTTGGTAAGCCTGCACTCAGGAGTGTATTCAAGTCTATAATTAACCCAGCATAGACAGTATAATTTGTTGCTGAATTATAGCTAAGACACCTCTAGAAAAGCTATTTTAATTGAAGAAAATTAATTCAGATCCTGTCTTACAAATCTAATGTTGCTAGGGAAACAGTCAGCTCAACAGAGAAGTAGGAACTGAAATGTGCCTGTTTGACTTCAAGGATTACTGTACCCATGAGATTAACTGTGTTCCTACTGGTTGAACATCCCAAGACTCTTCTCTCCTGATATTCTATTGCTATTTTCCCTCCTTTCCAAGAAGACAAATGGCTTGGTGCTTCTGACACCCCTTCCTGCCACCGAGGAGCTGCAGTGAACAAAGGCTAGTTAGACAGATCCACTTCAAGGGGCTTGCCAGAGTTAATCTGTGGGTGGTTCTGACAGTGCTCCAAGTGCCACGTAGCTGTGCAAGTGTTCTAGCTCAGTTCTTTACTGCTCCCCCTCTTTAGGTTTTTGGTTGGGTTTTTTCCCCCTTTACTTGTGAGGAAGCCCTTCAATTGGATGGGCAGCAGAGCCAGCCCAAGGCTCAGTTGGAACAATGACCAAAGAACAGACTAGCTTGTAACCCAAACCCTCCCCCAGAGGCTGCTGCTAGAAGGAGATTAGAGAGAGTTCCTCTGCCAATTGGCATCTGGATTTCCCCATCCTCCCCCATAGCAGCCACTAAACTTCTGGTCTATCAGCATGGTAGTGTAGTTTTAAAGCATTGGTTTGCTCCCTTCTTGAGCAGGTGAGCTGTACCTTTCATGATCACACCAATGGCAGGTCAAGGAGCCCCAGAGAGGTGAAAGGAGCATCTGTGCCCTAGCCACAGTTTCACACAGGTTGGAAGGCTCCTTTCACTGACCCACCCTTGCTAACCTCTATTCAGCTAGTGATGGTGCAGGAAGGGTTGTTTAACATATTTGAGATTCTGTGTTATGGCAGCCTCGTGTAAGGTTTATGGAAGCAACCTCTACTGTGAAGGGCTTGATGGAAGAGCTGAAATTTTGAGCTGGCTGTGGAAAGCCCTGGCCACAACTGATTAAGCAGCTAGGTGTCATTTTACATTCAGTTGTTTGGATACAGGAACTGGGAGGGGACAGGGAGGAACCTCTGTGGTCTCTAGAACATGACTTTAAGTAGTTGTGGTTTTGGAGGCTCAGGCAGCCTCTGAGTCTCATGTAGCATGCAAGCACTGGAGATTTTTACCTTTGGGAGTATCTATGGCTGAAAACCCCCATAGTTTTAAAAGACTACATTGATTTCTTGCCTGGGCAACATCTGTTAGCATTTTATGAACACCTACAACGTTCACAGTAAATCATGAGGAGAGGAGTATTATTTACCTGTGTGTACAAGACTGTACTGGCAGAACATAAACATTCAAATGGACACAGGACATTTGTCAGCTGTGGCAAATGCACTGCCCTGGTTATTTAGACAGCATTGTTGGAAGTGGTGTACATTTGAGGGAGGAGCTTCATATAAATCTATAAAAAGCAGATGCCAGAGGTGATGAACATGTCTGAAGGTCTAGGGTGGGACAGGGCATACAAACACCAGGCATGGTTTGAGGGTACCACGGATTTTTCCATTCTGGGACTCTCTGGCTGACCTAAATTCTGTCTGCTCCTTTGAAGAGACATTTTGAAAAGAGGTAGGATTTTGGACTGAATGACTATGTCACAGCAGCAGCAGTTTCCAGCAAACCCTCTAACCCTTCAACAAACAACTTGCATATGGAGAAAAAGAGCATCTCCTTCCAAATATTTATTTTTTTACAATGTTTTTGAGATTACTATTTTTTTAAGTCATAGCAGGTGAGGCCTGGGCCACGTTCAGGTCATTGTGCAGAACAGGTGGAGAGCATCCCAAAGTGCCTCACAAACCACAACAGACAAGAAGAGGTCCTCCGGGTGTATCAGCTCACAAATGAAGGGGCCCATTATTCAGGTGCCCACAGATGTTGCCCCTGCCCTGACCCAGAAACCAGTTCTCAAACTCCAGGAAGGGAAAAGAGTGAATGGTGGCATCAGTCCCCCTGAAAACAGACTTGGCATCCTCTTTCTCTGTGTTTGCCCACCCTCGGCAAGTCAGCTGCGAACCATCAAGTTTGCATTTAGAAACCAACTGAACTTACAGATTTGGCAGACACAGAATCTCAGCTGCAGGCCTTCTGGATCACAGCTCTGAAGAACAAAAGTGTAAGTGTATCTCTCAGCACTTCTTCTCTCAGCAGCCTTCCCTTCTTGGTGCCCTTTCTTTCTCTAGAGAAACCTTCAGGGTTCCCTCTTACAGGGGAAACCTTAATTCTTCAGGCCAGTGAGGAAGGCTGAGGTCCTAAAATAGGTAAAGCTAGAATAGAAAACATCTCCCTATTTCCATTCCCTCTTTGACCTGCTCTTCTCATTCTCTCACTCTCCCAGATCCAGCATTCGAATACACAGCAGTTCCTCCACTCTATCCTTCTCTTCTGCACCAACTGTCCAGCCATTTTGGAGAGTGTGGCCTTTGTGTAACCAAAGTAACTCCCAGAATGAACATGACACTGCCAACAAGACCAAAAAGTGTTCCAGAAGAGATCCCCAAGGGCTGTCAGACCCTAAGCCACAGGGTTTGGTGCTCGGCCCTCACCATACATAGTCTCTGACCCCCGGTTGCTTTTGTGCTAGCCTGGGGGCAGGAGAGTGGGTGCTGACAGTTTCTCTCTTGGCTTTGGGTGGGTCAAGGTGCCTTTCAGCTGCACTTGCAGGATTTCACCACCATATTGGAGAGCTGCTCCACTTTGGGGGTCCTTCCAACATAGTACAGGATAGTGAGTGGCTCCAGGTCCTGGGGGACACAGCAGGGTGAAGCCGATGCCTCGGGGTTCAGCGTGTTGTATAAACCCAGCACCTGGAGAAACAAAGTGGATGAGGTGACAGAGTCAGGAATGCATTGAAGTTGGTTGAGGGCAGGAATGGACTGCAAAACCAACAGGTGTTTATCAGAAACTATTGCCCTGAGGTGAGTAATACTCCCTTGCTGCTTCCTGGTTGTGGCCTGCTTCTAAAAGGTCTCACCCACCCTGGCCTGACTCTTAAGACTTTTTAAAAGATTGTGTAGCTTTGCTGTGTGACTGATGTCTGAGTCATGAAAGCATGCCAGTAGTTGTCTCCTTTCAGCTCTAGTTTGGCATGGTGGATAGTGTGACAATTTTTTTGTTTTACCCAGGCTGGGTGTAAACAACCTTGGGCCATACTGTCTTGGGTTCCATTGAAGAAACCAGAAGGACGAACCTAAGTGCTGCTTATTTCAACCAGCATCTCTAGATAGCACTGGATGGATGCCAATCCTCTTGAGTATCCACAATTCCCTCTTAGCTTTGAAGTGTCTGATGCTTTCTCTATCCACTCCATCCTCCAAGTCATTACACTACGATGCTGCAGCCAGGAGTGTCCTGTGGGACCCCACTGTATGCCTCCTCCCAGCTGGCCCCAGCCCACAGATGACTGTACACTCCAGCCATGTAACTGCTACAGAACAGTTGCCATATGTCTTGCCAGAGATGGCCACTTCTCATCAGTAAGCAACTTCTTGAGTTGTGGGGCCAAAACATGATCTCACCTGCACTCCTGTGGGTCTCACTAGTGCTTATCTGGTATAAATTACAGGGTCTGAAACACTGTCTTTTAACTACTTTACAGTCTTTGGGGATGAGAGGTGCTAAGGAAAGATCCTGTTCCATCATCCAGATCCATGTAATCACAGTAGTTCTGGTAGAAGGTCTTTGCTATACTGAGCAAAGTACCACTGGTTGTACCACAGGGGCACCTGTGCTCTGGGGCCACTCTGCTCAGGCATATAGTAGGTTGAGCAGACTGATAGAAAGTCTTTTTACCATGTATTTCCTTGGTGATGCTGGCAAGCTGACAGCAGCTATATTGTTCTAAAAGTTTCTTGGATCGCTCGGTTGACCTTAACGCTTGATCGTTTCCTTTCTTGCTCAAGAAAAGAACATGCAGAACAATTCTATTATCTCCTTTCTCTTACACTGATGCAGTCCAGTTACCTACTAGAGAGCTTCTCAGGACAAGCAGATGGTAAAGCTATATGCCCATTACCCTTGCAAAGCTGTTCACTCCCTTCCTTTGTCTTGTGCTTAATGCCCAGCATCTGTTCGCTCCTTCACTCCCATAGATCGAGTGTTCCCGCTTAGTCCTTGAGCTTCAGCAAGCCTTGCTGCTATGCAGACTCTCAAGCTGCCAAGAAAACGTTAGCATCTTTTCTGCAGTATCATCCTTAGTTATCTATTCTTCAGCCAAATTTGCTTTTTCCAGTAACTTTTTGAGTGAAATCTGAAGCTAAGCTGCTGCTGCTGCATTGTCTGGACTGACTTCTTTCTGTGGAGAGAAGCACAGGAATTTCCTCTGGCTTTTTTTGCTTCAGCGATGAATTGCCTGCTCCTTCGTCAGCCTTGTCCCCTTGGTAATTCACCCATGCCTGTGCCTTTCTGTTGCCTTTATCTCCTTCCATTCTAGCCAGACTCAGATGGTATCATATCATAGTATCATAATATCAGTCAGGGTTGGAAAGGACCACAAGGATCATCTAGTTCCAACCCCCCCGCCATGGGCAGGGACACCCCACACTAGATCAGGCTGGCCAGAGCCTCATCCAGCCTGGTCTTCCTTAAGACTGCCTGGTGTCCTCACAGAGGTTGTGTGTGAATTACCTAAAGACTTTTGCTTTCTGCCATTTTTTACTCATGAATCTTGCTGCCTAGTAGGTTCCTTCCTGTCATAGGTCAGGTGGGATTTATACAGCTGGAAAGGAAGGCTGTACAGAAAGGAGACCTTACTGTGTTTCAGGCATTGGAATGTGCTGCCCAGGGAGGCAGCTGAGTCACCAACCCTGGATGTGTTTAAAGGTGGTTTGGATGTGGTGCTTGGTGATATGGTTTAGGGGTGAACCTTGTAGAGTAGGGTTATCAGTTGGACTTGGTGATCCTGAGGGTCTTTTCCAACCTGAATGTTTCTGTGATTCTGCATGGCTGTGTTCACTTCTGGACACGGATTGCCCTTCACTTTCAGGCTGCAGCTACCCCTGTGTTAGCGTATGGCAGCTGTCTGCCATGGCACAACCATTTTGCATAACAACCTGGCACAGAGCACAGAAATCCTGTGTCCAGTGCAAACTACAGAAGAAATGTAGCTAATTACCAGAGCTGACATTTCCTACAAACAATTCAGTTAATACTCTATAAGTAGTACCCTAAACCCATCTGTCCTGCTGTTTCACATCTTCCACCTCCCCCTTTGGCTGAAAGCAGTATAATGCTGACTCCAAAGGACGCACATTGTTCCTGCTGAACCACCTAGATTCTTCTGTGCTTTCCTTGGACAGTTGTTTACAAGTATTAATCTGAACTGCTTTAGGTGCTTTAGTGAGACCTGATCTGATCAGGCATAGGGAGGAAGGCAGGGTGAGAGCCACAAGCCCTGACAGGACAATACGCTGAAGTACCGTGCTGTGAGTGGTGTCTGCGCTGCGGAGGTACGGGCAGGGACCCGAGCAGAAGTTGGCAAAGTAGCCCTTAGGCTCATGGACCCATTTCCAGCCCAGGTCCTGTCGGAAGTCGATGTACAGAGGACGCACGCAGCAGTTCTCCTCCAGGTTCCTGAAACACAGTATTGAAACACAGTGAATCTAAAAAGGGGCCTCATATACAACTGTGTGACACAGCTCCCCAAGCAGAAAGAGCAGCAGCGCCCAGTGGGAGGTGGTGTTTGCCTGTGCCAAGGGCACAGAAGTGGCACAGGTGAGCAATGGTGGGGCGGGGCAGGAGCCTGGCATTGGCTGTGCCTGCCTGCAGGCAGCTCAATCACTGGTCAAGGGAAGCAGCACCCTGCTTGCCCAGAGCAGCACCTAGCTGCTCTCTGGCACCTGGAGCTAGCAGAGGGATGCTGTGGGTCCCTGCTCAGGCTGTGATCCAGGAAGCCACTTTCAAGTCTCCCTCTGGCCAGCAGCTCAGCCACAAGCACACAATGACTGCTGAGCTCCTCAGCATCCTCTTCTTGGATGCTACATGGAGCAGCTGGCTGAGCTGTGCTCCTCATGTGGCTCCTGTGGCACCATAGTGACCCACAACAGGGTTCCCTCGAGAGGCTTTGCCTTTCCCAGTGGCACAGAGTTTTGCTAGGCAGGGGATCTGGTCACCCCAGGCAGGATTCTCACTTACCGGAAACAGTAGTTGGTGTCCAGGGCCCGTTTCTTTCTCTGGCCTCCCAGCGTTGGACTCTCCAGCCGATGTGGGGGTAACATCATCAGGATGAGGTGGGGATTATGCAAGTCCTTCTGCTTCTTCAGGCGCCCCAAGTCCCCACGACCATAGTCATCCTCACTGTCAATGCCTTCAGAGAAACACAGGATCCATAAAGCAGAAATCATTGTGGAAGGGGAGGGTGCAACAATATTTGTCAGGGTATTTAGCACTCTCTTGCCTGCCCTTGAACCAGAGTTAAAGGGATTCAGGCACCAATCCACTTACTCTGGGACTTTCTTCCTCACAAGGACCTCTTTACTCTCGGTGAATCTGACTGCTGCAGGACTGAAATAGAGGCTTACTGGCCACCTGTTTTACCATTTGCAAACTGCTGGTGGGGCCATTAATCCATGCCGTTTAATCCTGGCCTCAGTCCCAGGACAGGCAGGAAGATGAATGGTTTAAAGAAGATGTCAGACCATTGGCACTCTGCAGAACAGCCTCAGAAATGGAGCCTGTAGGGGCCAGTGGCTGCAGCCCAGGGCTGCAAGCCAGGAGGTTCCTAGTTCTTAAGCCAGCCAAGCCACTGACTCTCTGGGCCACCTCACACAGGATGCCTGACTTCCTTGTGTTTCAGTAACCCTAACTGGAAAGCAGAGCCTCCATGGAAATCTGAGAAGGCATCAAGCTGAACTTCCCAGAGAGACACTGAAATACAAAATTACTCCTTTCTGCAGATTCTCATGCAAACCAACCCAGCCTACTTCTAACCTATGCACAGAGTGCACATAGCCACATAATCAGCGTTGCAAACCCAGGTGAGGACACTTTAAGACAAATACTATGCAATGTAAAATGCTCAGATATGTAAAGGAAGACCTTGGGTTTTATTTCTATTCTCCAGGCTTTCTCTTCCCCAACAGCCTCCCCTCGTCCAGCTCTTTCTCACCTTTGAACTTGATCTCCAAGACCTCGTGTAAATTCTCCAAGATGTCCCCATTTGGCTGAAAAGTATGGCAAGGACAGTGGATGCTAATTTCCAGGCCAAGGTTGGACTCTGCAAAGAAGATGACTTTATGAGAAAGAGCTGGGACAGCTCCTGGTGCAGGTAAGTTTCAATGGGGACATGCACTGTGGTCATTCCTAGGGTGTGGGTCAGTCTCAATGTCAGGGATGCTATCAGTGTTGAGGAACAGAAGCTGCCTTGGAAAGGAAAATGGGAAAAGCAGAATCTTGAACCTGTGTCAAAAGCCTTGCTTTACCTAAAGGGAGCTTCCAGGGCAGGTGAGAAGAGTGCTCCTGGTTATGTTATTTGTTTTTAGGCTGCTCAAATTTTTTTCTGGATGTCGTAAGATTCAAGGGGCTCCACTGGACAAACAGGTATTTTGAAAAGCTGGCTTGCAGTGTCTGTACTAAATCAGTTTTGCTATCCTCAGTACCTGTCTACTCTCTGGCTTCTGGTTAGTGTCTGAAGGAGAGATCTGAAAACGAGCGGGTTGGACACGGACAAGTAATTTCACTGGAAGCATTTTTCTCAGCAGCTGCAACCTTCTGTTTTGTTGAACTGCTTGCAGTCTAATTCACACAGACTTTCCAGAGGCAAGTCTATTTTCATAATAACTTCCTGGACCAGTCATGCTGTGTGGGCCTGACTAAGGGAACTTAAGACTCTTATGCAAGCTCCTTTGTGTCGTGAATTGAAACAGCTGGCTCCCCAGGGCATTGACAAGGTGCCTAGCACCTTTATTCCTAAACACTGTATGCTCTGTGATGTCTTGTCAGCCAGTGTGCCTGCCCAGAGCTGGCTGCACTTCCAGCCCTGAACTCCAGCCACCAGGACATGGACTCCTTGAAAAAGGAGTGGCATAGAAGCTCACAGCTTACCCCTTCAGAGAGCAGCTACTTGCCTGTACCTGCACTCCGGTTTTCAGTGGCACCTAGCTTCTATCTGTGAGGCCAATCCAGCTGTGAGTCACAGTGCCTATGCCCTAGCTGTGAATGGGGTCAGTGTTCTTGCTGGGAGCTGCCTCACAACTATCTGTTGGGCTGCCCGGTGGTGGCAGAGGTATGCTCTCTGCAGTGCTCCAGCCTCCATCTCTCTAGGTGTGTCAGCCTCTGGTATTTCCTCACCTTTATACCTGCCAAGCTGTAAACAGCTAAATAAGCCAGGATCCTTGCTGGTTTCCCCTCCCACTAGATTTCCTCTTAGTCCACATGAAAATTAAACCAAAGCAATCCTCATTTATCCATGCATTATTATAGTTTAATATAGGTTATAGTTTAAACAAGCAGAGGATTCCCCTCTGGGCTTAGAATCAAAGAGCCAAAAAAAGTTCCAGTATGTCTCAGTGAAAACAATTTCCTCCTCCAGAGGATGAATCCTCATTCTGACTCAGCCCACAGAGCTACACAGTGGGGACTCCAGGACAGAGAAAGCAATCTAGCAGATGTCACGCTCTGAGGTAGCTCCCTGGGAGAAGGCTGCTTCTCAGACTGAAAGAAGCTGTCACCTACGTAAGCCAAGCTCCTGGGGAAAAAAACGGGGAGCAGATTGATGCTCCAGTCGACACTGATCCACATTTCTGTCTGGCAGAAAGGGACCTGGGGGTTCTAATGGACAAGCAACAGAATATAAGCAAGCGGTGTGCCCAGGTGGCTAAGAAAGCCAATGGCATCCTGGCTTGTATCAGAAATGCTGTGTCTAGCAGGAGTAGGGAGGTGATTGTCCCCTTGTACGCAGCTCTGGTGAGGCCACACCTCGAGTACTGTGTCCAGTTTTGGGCACCCCAATACAGGAGAGATGTGGAGGTGCTGGAGCCAGTGCAGAGGAGGGCAACCAAGCTGGGGAAGGGCTTGGAGAATAAATCTTATGAGGAACAACTGAGGGAGCTGGGGCTGTTTAGTTTGGAAAAGAAGAGGCTGAGGGGAAACCTCATTGCTCTCTACAGCTACCTGAAAGGATGTCATAGAGTGGCTGGTGCTGGTCTCTTCTCACAGGTAGTTAGTGATAGAACAAGAAATGGCCTCAAACTACGTATGGGTAGGTTTAGACTGGGCATTAGGAAAAAAATTTTCACAGGAAGAGTGTCAGGCATTGGAATGTGCTGCTCAGGGAGGTGGTTGTGTCACCAACCCTGGATGTGTTTAAAGTTGGTTTGGATGTGGTGCTTGGCGATATGGTTTAGGGGTGAACCTTGCAGAGCAGGGTTATCAGTTGGACTTGGTGATTCTGAGGGTCTTTTCCAACCTGAATGTTTCTTTGATTCTATGGATGCCTTGACACCCAGCCCAGCTGAGAGCCCTACCTACCTCTGTGCAGCAGCCACTCCCGCACGGTGTCGGTGACATCGAAGGACAGCCACTCCGGGGAGCCCCGGGTCTGCACGTTCCTGCCGCTCAGGTAGCGCTGCTTTGCTATGTGCTCGTCTGGCCGCAGGATCTGTGGCAGAAGGAGTGGTACAGACAATCAGGCACTGCCCTGCAGAAGGAAGGGGTAGCCTTGGGTCTGTTTTTTTTCTTCCACAGCTGGCTATAAATTAATTTAGAAGGTTGGTTCCAACTAGTAAGGTACCAGGAATACCCTGGCACAGGTGAGGACATGCTTCACAGCCAACCTGAACTGAAGAGCTCTCCACAACGCTCATTTCTCTGTCCAAAGCAGCCCACCTCTCTCAGGTCATCCTTGTTGTGAGACACATAGCCAGAGGCAGAAGCACACGGCAACTAAGTTGTTTCATTTCTGTGGGATGTGGGTCTGAATTTCAGAATAGAACCAACAGTGGGCAATAGAGCATCTTGCCACAGACCCCTTGCCCAGGGAGCCTACCGAGACACACACTGTGGCATTTTCATGTGTCCTACACTCTTCAGCGTCTATCAAAATGTACCAGGGCTGATCGTTCTCCCCCTGCCCTGACATCTCTTCCTGCTTTCAGACCAACAGCTGCAGCCTGTGCAAGGCATTCCTTCCTGCAGGACCCCAGCTTCACTCCAGCACTGAACCTGTGGAGAAGCTCTGGGATTGCCTCCTTGTCAGTTGCATTACCTGAAGGAGAATGGCTCTCACCTTTGAAACTGACTTCCAGGAAATTTTCAAAAGCTACCAGCCACAGGGCAATGGTAGCTGCAATCTTACTGCAAAGTGGACAGACACCAGCCTGTGGGAATGTGCCACTTGAATGCTAAATTATTAGCTGCATGGTCCAGCCCACCATAAGACCACTTCCAAATCTGAACCAGACCTTATTCTGCCAGGGTAGTCCATGGGTTCAAACCAAACTCCAGTTAAGTATCTGGGTTAATGGTGCCATGAATTGTGCCCCTGAGGAGGTGCTGCTGAAGGGAACACTGAAAAGCAAGCATTATTTTTCCAGTAAAACACTGACAAGACAGAGAGCTCCACCCATTGGACTAGTACCAACTGTACTGCAACAGTCAATGAAACAAAATTGCCAAGGGACCTAGGCACGCAGACGTGACAGAAGAGTCAAGGCTCCTCCAATGGTGAGAGGCTCCCATTCCAACCTCTTTCTCTAGTGCAGCAAACACCTGAAGTGGGCACTGTGCTGACCCACCAAGGTGCCCAGGGAAGCTAGCGACTGTGCATGGGGAAAGAACAGCACTACCCCACAGGAGGAGAGAGAGGTGACTTTATCACTGCACATGCTGAAAGAGGCCTGGGGTACAGCAGCTAATTCCTTGTCTCTCTTCTGTGACCCTGCAACTGTTAAGGAGCCAAGCTAATCTGGGTCAGGCACAAGGCAAGGCGAGAAGAATACTCACCTGGAAGAGCTCAATGCGCTGCTCACTGCGTTTGGAGCTCGGGTTGGGCACACGCAGCACCCGAAACTCAGCCCGGAACAAGTTGGTGCTGTTTTTCTCTGCTGAGGACACATTAAAGCGGAACACGTTGGAGGTGACACCTTTTGGACAAATGCCCAACTCATCTAGGAGAAAGAAAGTGGAAAAACTGAGAACTGTAGGCTATAGAGGTGGGATTTCAAATAAATATATTGCTGGCGAAAGAGCTATCCAGCAGAGGTCTGCCACTCAAACGTCCTGCTACCCACCAATGGCTTTCTAGCTAGAGATAACATAGAATGGGTTCACTCAAATCACAGATTAACTGCAGTGCTTTTACTATTCTCTCTTCTAACTCTCAGCAAATATGGCTAATGCCCAGTCTGCTGCATCCAAACTGACAACCCCAGCCAAGGCAATGGGGCAACCTCATTTGCAGTTAGTGGGGCCCACTCTCAATAGCGACTCTGCTCATGCTGGAGACGTGAAGCCACAGAGGTGATCCCATTGCCACTGAATCATCTTTTTACAAACCTTGATGTTCCCTCCTAGAATGAAAGCCAGCCAAGTGTCCACAAAGCACGAGGTGTAGAAGACTTTTTTGGGCAGTGACTATTCAGTGTGTGCTGCAAGAGCTGTGTTTTAAGATCAGTGCTAACTCATAACCTGGAGAAGGAATTCATGAATAGTACTAGTCTGTAGTGATGGATAGTCTTCAGTGACAGAATATGCTGAGAGGCCTGTGGAGATCAGACACATGGGCAGAAAATAACACAGCAATTCTCTGCCTTGATGCATGCCTGTTTAACATAAAAATCTATTACACAGATGTCCAGAAGAGAGTAGGTAAAAACTATGAGGTCCAAAACAGAGTCCTGAAGAGAAAATAATCATCTCTTCACTAGGATTATTTTGATCCCACAGAAAAGTCTTTGTCATTGCTGTTGTTCCTCTCCTGTTGACCTCTGTTAGCTTTCAGGGTTCTAGCATCCTTAAAGATTCCTACAGTTAAGACACAGCAGCTCCTGCTCTATGCCCACATGCAGGTTTGTTTGCAGCCCTACAGAGCCTCCCACATGACCTCTGACTTGTCCAATGCAACATGAGGCTCTCATGCCAGCTGCTACTTGCTTTTAAACAAACAAAAAAGAGAAACAGATATAAAAACTATTACCTGTTTCCAGTCACAGTTCCAGCCCGTGACAAACAGGCTAGAAGCCCTAGTTGAAGCAACCTTCAAGTTAGGTTCCTGGAGCTGGGCCCTCTCTTCATGCCACCACCACTACCTCCCCAGGGAAACAGCTTCTGAAGGATGAACTAGTGTGAAACACTGCCAGAGCACAGAGGTTCACCTCTCGTGCCAAATTCTGTGTTGAGCAACACTGATGCATGAAGATGAAGGTCTTCCTCTTGTGCTACACTTAGATTCAGCAAGGAGAAGCCTGCCAGTTTACAAGGATGTGTTCTTAGGGTGCTGAAGTTTTACCCAAGCCAATGACCAGATGCTCATGTTGGACTGCAACTGGAACAGGGTTTTGTCATTGGCACAACTGAATGGAAGAGCTTTCCCATACAGTAGTCTCTGGCTGCTATTGAAGAGACGGATATTTGGTAGTCCCAGGAGAGCAGACCCCATTGCAACCATGAGCTGGTATGCTCAGCCTAACAACTCTGCAACACAGAAAGTACACCAAGCCATCCCGTAATACCCACTGTGAGGACTCCACCACTGTGACCAATTCTAGCTTTTATGCCCCAAGCTCCCATCTCATTAAATGCCCAAAGCATCTTAGCTGAAGTCCAACAGTGGTAACTGTTCTGTGTCCTAGGCCCTGGCAGATACTGTTTTTAAGTCCTTCTCAAGCTGTTTTGCACTCCTAGCCCTATTAATAGTGCTGTTAACAGCCTACTCTTCCATTTCAAACCTGACTGCCTGTCCACAAGGCAGTCCCAGTAATCATCAGAAATGCCTTTCTAGATCAGACCACTGGGCAGTCTCCCCAAGTCTTGCTTTATCTATTTAGAGACTGTCATGCTGATCCTACAGCACAGTTCATTCCTTATCATCTCCTTAAGATTTTTGTCTGTTAAGCAGCCGTGATAGTAAGAGACTATTTGATCTACTGTAGTTTGCCTGCTGCCTTCACATTGCCTTCTACCTACTTACTT
This sequence comes from Melanerpes formicivorus, assembly GCF_026170545.1. Lineage (NCBI taxonomy): Eukaryota > Metazoa > Chordata > Aves > Piciformes > Picidae > Melanerpes > Melanerpes formicivorus. Next base: position 2,162,497 of record NW_027142442.1, read on the forward strand.
CACCAGTAAAATGCAGGTGTCTTGGGAGAGCTTCCTAGAAGAAGTAACAATAGCTATCTTCCCATCCCTAAGAAATTTCATGTTCTGTTTGCACCCTAGGAACAAGCCCTCTATGATGGGGAGACAGAGCCGAGTTCCACTCTGAACACAGTGAGGTTGGAGCCTGCTTTTCACAGTAGGGTGTCCAGGAAACAGGTTTCACTCCCAGGAAGCTGACTGTGTTGGGACAGAGTCATTTTTTGCAAGAGGCACAGGAAACAAGGTGATTTTTCAGGGAAGTTGTTCCACTCCCAGCTCAGGTGTGTGACTCACACTGTAATCTGGTCAAGTCTACCTACCAGCATGGAACAAAGCCTGAGGCAATATTCCTGCAAGCTCTTCCAGTCTACCATGCTCAGTGGCTGCAACCAAACCCGGAGACAGGGAACCTCTGACACCCTGTGCACCTATGCCAGGCTGTGTCTGACACAACAGGATGGATACTCAGTGTCACCCTTCTGTTACTGTGGAGCCCAGGCAGCCTAGAGCTGTGAGACTAGGAGCCTCTTAGCATGGACAGTGTGGTAACAGCAAGCAGATTCTTTGGGGAGTTTCCCTCTTCCTACCACTGCTCTCACCAATGTATAGGTTCTCCACATGCTGTTGATCCTTACAGCTGCTGTTTCTGTCAAGCCTCAGGAAGGCTGATGGCTGCAAGGTTAGGGCTTGATGTCAAAGGGCAGGCTGGCTGAGCAGGTACTGTCTCAGTCCCTATTATGGTACTGGTACTTCAAAATGTTTCCTGCCAGAGCTGCTTAACTTTGGAGGATATATTGATCCTTTTGGAACTCTGCAGGTTTGGGGGGGAAGAGATGCTTGACCCCAGCAACCCATGGCTTTAATCGCCTTGCCTCTCAAGCTGTCTTGGCAAATGGCACCCGTTTTTCCCCAGGAAGGCAAGCAAAGCCATTTGCAGGCCTGTTCCAAAAGCTGTCTGAGCTTGACTCTGACCAAGTCAGTGCCTAAGGAGGTTTGAATCCCTGTGAGTTTTAGAAGACCCATTCTTAAAATCCAGGCAATGCACCTGAGAAGCATAGCAGAAAGATCATTCTGAGAGTCACTAAACAGCTCAGAGTAGGGATGGGGAACCTGGTCCGGAATATCCTTCCTTCCTAGAAGGATGTGGCTCTCTTTCCTAATATTTTTGCTTCTCAGCTCTTCTCACTTTTAGCCTTAAGTCTTTCACAAGGATGAGTTCTCTGAGCCAATGAACTGTTTGACTAGTAGTTTGGAGCTAAACCAGTTTGTGAGCATGTGAATGTGTGTGAACACATTCAGCATCACATTTGAGTCTGTATCATCCATATTTCAGCGTCACATTTGAGTCTGTATCATCCATACAGTTCCCTCAAAGGAGCAGTCCTTCCCTTCCCCCCCTGAGGAGACTGACTTTGGCTCAAAGCATGCTCTGAGATCACCACCTGGCACAGTGACAGAGTCATGGGAAAGTTGAACAGCCGCCACTTCTGAAGACACAGGGCCAAATTCAGCCATGGTGTAAGCAATGAAACTCCCCAGGTTTCAAATGAAGTGCATCTCTTGATACCAGGGCCTGTCTGGAGCTAGCCTCTCCCTGTGTGACCCAGTTTCAAAGTTATGCCTTTCTGAAGGTGGTGGTATCTACAGTGCCCACTCCCAGGAATTCAGTCTCAGCACTACATGGTCTTTTCAACCTGCTGCTCAGCACCTTACCCTAGTGCCCCACAGGGACATGGAACTGGTTCATTGATTTCCATAGGAATTTTCTTCAGCCCATAGTCCCTCTTCATTGCTTCTTAAGCACCATGTCTCCACTCCTCCTTCCCCTGTGCTTTATCCAAATCTATTCCTTTGACTTTCTTTCCCACTGTTATGCTTTTCCAGTTTTCCTTCCCCAAACCACACTGGTTCAGAGTTTGTCTGTACTATGTTGTACAGACACTTGGTTTCCCTTGTATACTTTTAGAATATCATGAACAACACTGGAGCAGGTCACAAATGTTGAAATATGGGTAAGTTGGCTACACTCTGTGCACTTTCTGTTCCACAAGGCTTGGTGTTTCCTGAGCTAAGAGCTAATCATATAACCATATGGAGTGCAGTCTGCTAGAGATTAAGTGAAATTTGTTGCATTACCACATTGTAGTTCTTATTCCAACTCATCATATGTCAAGATTAACATAAACCTGGCAGAGTAGCTGCATTCTGAGGCTGCCTGCACCAAGTCACAGCTCCTCCCCAGATCGGCTGACGTTCAAATCGTGCCCCCAAGACTTCACTACATCACGAGAGAACACCCTGGATGGTGGTATGACTGCATGCCCACCAACATCTTCCAATCAGTCCTAAGGAATCCTAAGCACAGACTGAAAGGATTGCTTGCCTCCATGTGCTCAGCGTCTGCAATTCACAATCTGCTTGGGGTTCATGTCTGCTCAGTCTCTGTCTTTGCATCTGTAACTGCTCAGCTTCTGCACCTGAATGTGTTTAGTGTCCACATCTGGGCTGGCTCATCATCTGTTCTGCACCTGCTCAACATCTGTGACATTTCCTTAGTGCCTATATTCCCTTGGGGGTCTCCTTTGCATCCCTGTCTGCTTTGCACCTGCTCAGCATCTCCGTTATCTTCCACTAACTCTCTGAAGCCTCACACTGTGTAACACCCTCGGCAGTGTCCTCCAGGCACCAGACTCTTCAGCAAGTGCATCTCCACCTTCCCCACAGCCAGTGCGGGTGCGGCACAGACCAAACAGGTTGCCTGAATCTCTGCGGCAGGCGCTGGAGCTTCAGCAGGGAGGAGTCCCTCTACCTGCTCGTCACCCGAACACGAGACCTGCGTCTACTCCTAGCACATTGCGCTGCATTCACCCCGACGCTCCCGCTGTCTCCTCTCGCCTTCTCGCTCCTCTCCTCCCGTCTCCCCTCAGATGCCAGGGCTGTGGGCACGGACTTGGCTTGCTGCTCACTGCTAGGACCCGGGCTGATGCCGCTTCTGGCCCCGCCATCGCCCCGCGGCCGCTTCAGCGCCCACCGTCTCCACCTGCGACGGGGCCGCCCGCCGCCAAGCCCCGAGCCCTCCTGCCGGTGCTTTGAGCGCTCGCCGCCCCCCGCCTCCCCCTGCACCGGACCCGGCCCGCGGTGCGCATCCCCGCCATCGCTCGGCTCCTTTCCCGGGCGTGCGGGCAGACAGAGACGAGATCGCGGCGCGGCGGCCCCACTCCCGCCTCCGCGCTCCCACCCTGCCGAGACAGCACCCCCTCCCGCGGCCCCGGCCGGCCCTCCTTCTCCGCGCTCGGGGTGCCGGGCAGCCTGCCCCGTGGGCGCGGCACCCTGGCCGGCACGGTGGGAGCCCGGCACTTACTGTGCTCGGGGAGGCCCTGGATCATGTCAAATTTATGGATCTCTTTGGCATAGTATTCGGACTCGGTGTTGTCCTGAGAGCAGCTCTCCTCTTTCTCCTCCTCCATCTCTTCCAGCAGCTCCCGAGTACTGTTATAAAGGGCCAGGATCTGGTAGGGCACATGGGCTGGCCCCACGGTCTCCGGGGGACTGGTGAGCCGCAGCTTGCTCAGAATCTGCCCCCGGATGGCTTCCACCCTCTTTTTCTTGATGTGGTCCAGGTCCAAGGTGGTGCAGGAGGACAGCGAGAGGCTCACCGTGGCGAAGCTCAGCAGGGAGAGCAGCACCAGAGCTCTTTGCACGTACATCTTCATGTGCGAGGGGGCAGCGGCGGGGGCCCCCGGAAGAGCCCCCCGGGCGGCGGCGAGCGGGCGCGACGGACCGGGCGGTGTGCTGGCGGCAGCCTCCCCAGATCCCGCAGGCTCAGGCTTGGCGAGGAGGTGCATGAACTCACTGCGCCGTGCGCGACTCAGGACTTCCAGGAAGAGCTGGCAGCGCTCCGCAAGGAGAAGCGGCAGGCGCCGTGCCTCGCCGCGCCGGGCTCCTTCCCCATGCGCCGCCCCGCGTCCCGCGGAGCCGGGGGCGCCCCGCTGCGCCGCGCCGCCGCACGTGTCAGCGCCCCGCGCCGCCCCGCCGCCGCGGGGGGAGCTCGCCGCCCGCCTCTCGCGCTGCACCATTCATGCCCTCGCCGGGCCCCGCACGCTACATCTCCCGGTAATCTGCCCTCGGGAGTGCGGCACCGCGGCGCTGCCCGCCCAGCCGGGAGCAGCGCTGCCGGGCCGCCCGCTGCCCTCGCGGGCTCCGCTGGCCGCCGTGCACCAACCGCGCGCCGCACCGGCACTGCACGGCGCCGCCCCGCCCGCGCACACTGCCTCTCCCTCAGCCTCGCCGCTGAAATTTTATACCTCCCTCCCATGACGTCCCCGGGACGGGGCTCGGGCAGGGGAGGGAGCTCCAAGCCCAGCCTTCGCGCGCACCACCGCGCTGATGGCTTCAGCAGCGACCGCCGCTCGCCCACCCGCTGCCCCCGCCCCCTGCGCCCGGCCCCGCTGCTGCCCCCCGCGCACCCGGCGTCGTGCCCCGGGGCCGGGCCCGGGCACCTCCGCGGCAGGGTGCCCCCGCGCACCCTCCGACGTGGCCGCCGCACCGGTGCGGTGGCGGCGCGCGGGCGCCCCCTGCTGACGTCCGGGCAGAGGCGGGCGCGGGACGGCGGCGGCCGGGCCCTTCGCGGTGGTCCGCGGCGCGCTGGCGGGCGGCGCAGCGAGGCCCCTCCCGTTTCCAGCTGCGAAATCACATTATAAGCGGCTAAAAATACCCCGAATACTTTCCTGATGTGGTTTCTTTCCGAGGGAGGGACGGAGGGAGGGGCTAGCGGGGGCCGGGTTCCGAGCTGCGGACAAGGGGCTGCGGCACCCGCTGCCCTCGAAGCGGGTCAGGGCCACAAACGGCAGACGGAACAGCAGCCCCAAGTCGAGGTTCAGATCCATGCCTTGGGCTTGTACCGCTTTTTCTCCTGGGGCATGCTCTGACCACGGCCAATCGCCACACTAACCTCTCCTCTGGGCTGGGCTGCCCACGGGCTCCCAGCGAGCAGTCTTCTCTTGCTCTCACCTGGACCCTGTCCCAGCTAGGCAGGGGCTCCCCACCACCCAGCCCGTCTCCTGGGGGCCTGCAGAGGGGGAGCCAAGCACACCTGGGCTGGCAGGGTGCCCAAAGCTCTGGGGCGAGATGGCTGCTTCATGCCTTCCTGACCCAGCACTGCTGCTCGCAGCAATGGCTGCTCTGTGGAAGAAGTCAGCCATTAGGTTGAGCAGAAAGGAAAATGCGGCAGGCACAGCTGCTGCAGGGCATTTAGGTGAAGTGGGAGCTGGGCAGAGCTCTCTGTGGAAGAAAGTTATGGGGGCTTTGTGCTCTAGGAGAGGTGATTCCCAGGGTTGTGTGGCTCTGACACCTGAAGGGGCTGGCGTCTGACAGCAGTGAGGCTGGGAATCGTGGCTGGGAATGCCAGGCATGTCTCTGGGGAGTTTTCCCTCACCTGCATGTTTGGAGAAGCACTGCCAGCTTAGAGGCCAGAGGCTCACCAAGGGCATGGAGTGCGGAAAAGGTTCAGAGGAAATCCATGGGGCACTTGGGTGTGCTGGCTGCCTGGTGAACTCATTCCCAGCAGCTCTATGGAGACTGAAGAGTGAGGCGCTCGCAGTTTGCATATGTTTTGCTTGGGGAAGACAATTTTGAGTTCTTTGATGGAGCAGATAGACATAACCTAGTGGCTCTAAGATGATGTCAGGCAAATCATGACTTGGAGTAGGGTGCAAAGTCTGAGCATTGCCATTAACTGTCCATGGAATATTTTTATGTTGATTAGGATGGATGTTCCTAGAGTTCCCCAGTCACTTCTGAAATGAATTCTGGATGCTGTTCCACTCTGAGACCTCCTCTGCCCTGCATTAGGTTGAAGGTCACACTCAATGCAGAAAACCTGATTGCTTTGGACTTCAGTAATCCATTTGCTACAGTGCTGCATGGTGAGTTATTAGTTAAGATGGAGATAAGTACAGGAATTATAAGAGATTATTGGAGGAGTTCCCCAGTGGCTGGTTCCCAGCCCAGTGTTCATTAATGACTTTGGCACACTGAAATGGATGTGCTAATGAAATTGGCTGCTTGTCCAAAGTTGGATGGCTTTAACAATACAGGGGAGTGCTGGGATATCCTATAGGAGGGGGTAGGCAATTTTGATGACTGAGACAGTTGAAATGGAATAAAATGCAACAGCACAAAATGTAAGATTATGTTGTTAATGGCTTGAGAGCAGACTTTTGTTACAAGTTGACAGTGGGAACTTACTGCTTGGAAATAACAGAGAAGAATGTAGGTATAGTGCCCATTCAGAACTGGGCCACTCACTTTCTGCTCTGGGAGTTGCTTTCCCTGGGCTGAGAAGAGGTGGGGAAGCTTCGTGGTCTGACAGACACTGAAACCACTGATGGTGGCTGCGAGCAGCAGTTGTTAATAGGTTGCATGTCTTAGACATGCTGGAATCCAGCTGGGCTGTGGGAGAGCCCAATAGGGCTACTGAACATGTGAGTATCCTAGGAAATATGTCATAGTTGGCAACCCTGCCTGGGTTTTACAGTCTGAGCTTGGGGCTGATGCAACCTGAACAGTCTGTTCTCATGGAGATCAAGACAGGCACACGTGTGGGCCTTTTCTGCCTATCACAGCCCCTTTCACCTTCCAGAAAGAAGAAAAACAAACCTTTTGTTTGAAGCTTTGCAATTGTTAGGAGATTATGTCTTGGAAGCCACACAAATAAAAGACTATTTGCAGTTGTTTCCCTCCTCTGAAACCCCTTAGAGATAAGGCAAATACTCTGAGGTGCTCAGAGAATAAAATTGCAGAAAAATCCAAGATGCTGGGAGTTGCCAATGTGCTGCTAGTGTGAAGCAGGCTAGAGCAGCAGCCTGCACCAAGCACTTTGCTTCCCAGTGAAAGCTTAATGTTTCAAATTAATTGGCCCATGTTGAAATCAGGAGTCTGGCTGGGCGCCTGGCACGAGGGCTGGGTAAGGAAGAAAGGCACAGTGCTGTGTCACTGGTTGCTACTGGAATTCCCCTGCATCCCATAAATCCTACTGCTGCCAGAAAGCTGCTTAACAAAATCTTTGGCTGCTCTGAATAAGGTGGTCATTGTTCTCTCCCACAGTAGTACTACCATGTGGACTTTCCACCATAGCTACAGCTACATGTGTGTGCCCTCATTCTAAAGGTGGTCTAGGAGCAGAAGCATGTGGGAGTGCTCAAATGTGATTGCTTTCCCAGACTCTCCTGGCTCTCTCTTGGGTGGAAGGAGGACCAGACACAAGCTCTATTCATAGGTCCAGTCAAGGAGTAATCAACAGCAAACAGTGCTAGTGGGGGACTCTTTTAGTCCTATTCTGCGTGGTTGGGTTTGGGCTGAAACCAGATGGAGAGAGTTCATGCTTAGGTGTGAGAACTTGTCCGTGAAAGGAATGCTTGCATAGTTCTTGCTGTTCAGATGAGAAGGGGGTGGCAGCAATGAGATTTATAGGTGAGGACAAAACTGAACAAGTAATACAGGCTGAGAGCTGAAAACACATCTGAAACTGTACATTGGGAAGGAGAAATCCTGGAAACATGGACCTGAATTGGATGGGAAGCAAGAACAGAAAAACACTGTAGACAGACAAAGCAGCACTAAATGTTTGTCCTAATAACTGTCATCTTCTCAGCTGAGTGGGGTGCCTTCAGTGTTACCAGTAGGGCAGGAGAGAATTAAGCTGTTAAGCAAAGGTGCCCCCAATGTTTAAAACAGGCAAGATCCATTTCAGCCACAGCGTGAAATGGGTGGATGAAGACCTTTTGTCTCCTTTTGCCCTCTTCAAGCAGGCAAAAATATGTCAGGGAGAGTGACAAACCAGCTCCAGTGAGTGGAGGAGTCCAGAAGGACTTAAGGCAGGACAGATTTTAGGCTTCATTCTTTCTGCATGTCTGCTCTTCTCTCTCTGAAGTCAGAAGTTGAAGTTGTGAAACAAGGCTCAGCTCCCCAACTGATTAAATGTTTTCTTTCCTGCGCATGGACTCCACTCTCCTTCACATGACCTGAGACTTCTGTCACTGGGGTGGGCAGCAAGCAGCACAGTGTGTCTTGGCAGGTAGCTGGGATGTACTAGTGGGGTGGTGTCTGGGATGGGGGCCATAGGGAAATTGAGAGGAGAGGCTTAGGGAGGTCATTTCCAGATGAGTGGACCCACAGGTCCATGACCTGTCAGTCCAAGGTGGCACCCTGCACTTTTCCTACTCTGCCTCTGGTAGGAACACCCTGACAGTTCCCTGTTTGGGGACACAGCTAGCAATGCACTCATACCCAAGGATTCCTGCCCCAAGGATGCCCTTGGTGGGATGTTGGTCTGGATGCTACCACGCTCTGCTCAGAAAGCTCTTTTGCTGATCAAGAAGGTCAGTTCTAAGTGTATGCTTGAACTTAGACACACTGCAGTAGCTACTGCAACCTTGGGACTACAGGCCCCTCTGTCTTCTGGTATCTGTATAGCTGTAGTGTTGCAGCAGCTCTTCAGAGGAGCGGCTGTGAACTGGGAAATGCAAGGCTGTATCCCCGTGGCCCAGTGGTGAATCATGGGGCTAGATGAAAACTTGCCCTCTCTGCCTCATGAATACTTGTATCTGTAATTCAAAGAGAAGAACAAAGTATCCAGAAGATCATAGTTTCATAGAACCTAACCATCCTGGCTTCAAAAAAGGAAAATCATATCTCACTTATTGAATTCCTTAAACATGTCAAGGTTTGTAAAGGGAGATAATATCTTTTATTGCACTAATTGGTATAGTTGGAAAAAACAGGCAGGCTTTCAGGCACAGAAACACTACTTGTCTGTTTTTTTCCAGCTATCTCAGTTAGTCTAATAAAAACTTATTACTTCTGCCCACAAATCTTATTTCACTTAATCCTTGGATCATCACAGTCATAGCAGAACCACTTGAAAATGGCAGTAAGGAAAGGAAAAATGGACTAAAGGAATTACTTGACACAATTTATTTAGACTCCTTAAAGTTCTTGAGCCAGACTATGAGCTTTTACTGAAGCTAAGCAGGTACTGAGCGAGATCCAGTGCCTTCAGTAAAAGGTATTCCTGGATGGCTGAAAACTTCAGGGTGACACAGATAATTTTCCTCATGGGAAAATGTTAACAGTGTAGTTTGTGGTCTGGTACAGTTCTTGGTTGTAGTAGCAGAGAAAGTGGGTAACAAGTACTCAGGCTGATGAGGATGGGTAAAGATTCTGAGGAATGTCAGAGATACCAGAAAAATACAGGCTAATGGACAAAGCACTGGAGAGCGGAATGCTTATTTATGGTGTGGAGGCAAAGCCAGATCTATTTACAATTAATCTAGACATCTGTCCAGCAAAAAAAAGGGAACCAGAGGTGGTTTTATTCAGCTCCGTGGAGATCTCTGCACACTTTACGCTTTAGAGACGTGTATGATGATCATTGTGCTTCTGTTTGATCTTCGGGACTGCCTCCCCGAGTGCTCTGGGGACTGGCGGCTCTGGAAGGCAGCGTTAGAGAGCTGTAGGGAATTGGGAGAGCATGAGAAGCAATCAGGATGCGTGGCAAAACGCTCTGTGAGTAGACAGATCTGCAAGGCTGGGATTATCTGCCGTAGTGGGAATTTAAGAGTGTATCCCGTCAAGAGCTGGACAAAGCAGAGTGGCAGGCTGTTTTTAATCTGCCCCTGATGCATATGAAAGTAAAAACTGATAGAAAAGAGCTTTCATGACGTGTTGTGCTGAGAAATCGTGGCACCGCTGTCACCATTAGTCAGGCAAAGATGTTAAGACAGCTAACGGAGCCGGGTATTTATGTGGCTGCCAGGCGTACCCGGTGTCGTAATTCACTGCCGGCCGCTTGGCAGGAGTATCCAGCGTGCGCTGAGCCGGTTTTTGTGAGGTGTGCAGCCTGCCGGCTGCCCCTGGCTGCTGGGCCAGGCCCCCGGCGGCGGGGCGGGCAGGGGCGGCCCAAGGTATAGGCTGGGCGCTGAGGGGCCGCGGGGCCGCCTCGGGGGCAGGCCGGGCTCCCTGGGGACGGTATCCAGGCCGTCCGTAGTGACCAAACTCAGCGCAGGCCGAGGCCGCGGGGCGGCGGGGGCCGGCGGCGCGGAGCGGGCGGGAGGCTGGCGGCGGGGGCGGGGTCGGGCGGTGTGCCGGAAGCACCGGCGGCGGATGGAGGCCGAGCCGGAGCGAGCGGAGGCGCCGCGCCGCGGGGGCGTCGCCGGGGTGAGCGGGGCCCGGGGCGCAGCGAGCCTGCCTCGTCACCCGCCGCCCCAGCTGCCCGTCCACGGCGGCGGGGAGGCAGCGCCGGCGCGGGGCCGGGCCCAGGCGCGGGCCCGAGGCGGGCCCCAGTCACTCTGGGCAGGGGCGGCGGGGTCTGCAGCCGCGGTCCGTTCCCACGCCAGCGGGACGAGTGCGGCTGGGCGGTCTCGGGGCCAGCAGCCCTCTCTGCAAGGCGGCGGTGGGCGGGGAAATGGTGTGGCTCCCGGCTCCGAGAGGCCTGCTCGGGCTCTCCCTCAGGTAGCGCCGGGCGTTAGGCGGCTGTGGGGCACCGCGCAGCGGGGAGGGCTGAGCGGCTGAGGGCCGGCTCGGGGGCGGCCGCAGCAGTAACGCCTGCAGCTGGAAGTGCTTTTGTGCCGAGGAGGGGTACTCAGCTGCAGGACTATTACTTGCGTTTTCCCTCTGCTCTGAAGCAGCCTTTCTCAGTAATCTGCCCTCCGCTCCTTCGCGTTTTCTCCTGTGCTACAGATACTAAAGATGGGCCGTCGAGCCCGCCAGGACCTCTTACCGGATGAGAATCTCGGCAGGAAGAATTCCTCGTCTGCTTCTCTCGGAGAGGTGGGTGTCCTGTCAGGAGAACCTGTCTGTGGTCCTGCTGGTATCTTCAGTGGAGGATTCTTCGTTTCTTCTGAGATTGTTTCCCACACAGTGTGTGCCGTCCTTTGAAGTTTGCCCTCAGAGTCGGGAGCCATGTGACTGCCCTGTCCCTTTCCCTCTGCATCTTGTGATTTTCACACAGGGTCATATCCGGGGCCAGAGTTTCTCGTGTGAGGTAGGGAGAGTAGCATCACACAGCACTTAAGGCCTCTTGCACATGCATATCTTCCATGGGAGTTAAAATACGAGCAGGCACATAATTTTGTGACTGCCACCCATCCATGGTAGCAAGACAGCAGGGGCAGGCAGGTGCCCCAGTCTTGCACTTTGCTTTTGCTGGAGCCAGAATTCGTTATGCGAGGTGGTCAGTATCAAGTTTGTATAGCGACATGCTTTCCACCGTGCACAGGCTACAAAAGTCATGCCAGGAGTTAGCTTTGAAGCATCTGAAACTTTGTCTTGTGAGTAATAATAGGCAAACTCAATTCCCACTTGTCTTTGGAGAAAGCCTTTTGTTTTGAGTTGGGTCTGTCAGTACATCTTCAAAAAGCAGAAGATGCCCTGGAACCCCTCTTTGACAGGAGAATGAGCCAACATCCTCTGATACCTAGAAAGATGAGATTGAAACCATTTTGATTCACTCTTGCTTAGTGCTACAGAATGCTCACGTTCTACCTGGCAGTTTGCTCTCTGATGTTAGCATGGCTTTTCCACAGGCAATTCCTGCTGGAAGGGGTACTTGTCAAGAAATTACATACAGATTTTGCTCCTCAAACACCTGGAGAAGAGGAGACTCAGAGGTGACTTTATTGCTGCCTACAACTACCTGAAGGGGGGTTGTAGACAGGCAGAGGTTGGTCTCTTCTCCCAGGCAGACAGTACCAGAACAAGAGGACACAGTCTTAGGCTGCACCAGGGGAGGTTCAGGCTGGAGGTCAGGAGGAAGTTTTACACAGAGAGAGTGATTGCCCATTGGAATGGGCTGCCTGGGGAGGTGGTGGAGTCGCCATCGCTGGAGGTGTTCAGGGTGCTTGGCTGCATGGTTTAGTTGGTTGGGTGGTGTTGGATGATAGGTTGGATACAATGATCTTGAAGGTCTCTTCAAACCTGGTCTGGTGTGGTCTGATCTGGTCTGATCTGGTCTATAGTCTAGTCTAGTCTAGTCCAGTCTGCTGTGTTTTAAACTACTCTGTTCAGAGTCCTGGAACATTCTATCTTGGAAGTGGCTACTCCATGATCCTCTCCTATTACATGGAGTAGTTTGCTCAGCCATCTGTGCCCAAATGGTTTTGTGGGGGGATATTTCCCCAGGGTCCCTGTGATGCCGTTAAAAATACACTGTTAAGGCATATCTTGCAATGACAGGTTTGGGGTGTTTTTTTGTGTGTGTGTTTTGGTTTGGTGTGGTGGTGTTGTGTTTTGTGTTGTGGGTTTTTCTGCTTGTTTGTTTGGTTTTTTCCCTGGAGAAAATAGTCTCTTTTGTCTTGATAGGCATAATGGAGAATCATCTCCCACCTGTGCATTCTCCCTTTCCTGGCTATGCTATGGGAGGTCAGGAGGAATCCTGTGAGGGAGTTTGCAGAAGGCATAATTTAATAACTTGAAATAATGTGGGGCTCATAGGTTAGTCAAGAAACCAGCTGGTGGTTTAAGTGGGTGTAATTGTTGGTTACCCTTCAGATTAGGGTGGCTCACCATCAGATTATTCTCTTAATGGAACTGGCTGTTTTAGTTCATGGACTGATTTCCTTGGTTAGTAAGAGATGTACCGATGCCTGATTGTAACTTACTGCAGTTGTACGTGGTATGTCTCATATCATAGTCTCTCTTATTGCCCAGGTGGCCAAGAAGGCCAACAACATCCTGGCCTGCATCAAGAACAGTGTGGCCAGCAGGAGCAGGGAAGTCATTGTGCCCTTGTACTCAGCACTGGTCAGGCCACACCTTGAGTCCTGTGTCCAGTTCTGGGCCCCTCAATTTCAGAAGGACACTGAGACACTTGAATGTGTCCAGAGAAGGACAATGAGGCTGGGGAGACGCCTTGAGCACAAGCCCTACAAGGAGAGGCTGAGGGAGCTGGGGTTGTTTAGCCTGGAGAAGAGGAGGCTCAGGGGAGACCTCATTGCTGTCTACAACTACCTGAAGGGTGGTTGTAGCCAGGTGGGGATTGGTCTCTTCTCCCAGGCAACCAGCACCAGAACAAGAGGACACAGTCTCAAGCTGTGCCAGGGGAAGTTTAGGCTCAAGGTGAGGAGAAAGTTCTTCACAGAGTTGTTAGCCATTGGAATGGGCTGCCCAGGGAGGTGGTGGAGTCACTGTCCCTGGAGATATTCAAGAGGGGATTGGATGTGGCCCTTGGTGCCATGGTCTAGTAGGCATGAGGTCTGTGGTGACAGGTCGGACTTGCTGATCTTTGAGGTCTCTTCCAGCCTTGTTGATTCTGTGATTCTATGATTATCTGGGAATAGATCATAAAGGCTCCTGTTCAAACCTGGAGAGGGCTAAGAAATAGTTACAATCTTCTGTTGAAAGCAGTGAGCTTGTCAGCAGCAGAAGGGTGAGGTCTTCCACGCCTTACAAGATTCAGATATGTTATTACTGGATCTTAACCACCAGGAAGAAACATTTGTCAGTAGTCTTCCTTCAGACAATTCTTTGTTGCTAAATGTTGCTGTTAACTGAATACCTTTGAGTACTGAAGAAGAGGCCAAACACACTATAAATGATCCTTGTCTTTTCCTTTGCTTCAGAACTGGAGGCTTCTCATACATGGTCATATTGGATACCAAAGTGAGCATTTAGTAGAAGTAATTTTGTTTTTCCCTTCACCCTAGATTGGCAGTCACCTCTGGCTTTTCTGGAAGCTTGTCCTTGGCTTGCCTCCAGGTGGTGGGGTCAGCTGTTACAATGGATGGCTCATTCAGCCATCTGGTCACGTCGAAACCCTTTCAAGGAACCTTCCCAAAAGAAATGCAGAATACATTTTGAAAAGTACATTTTTCTGGAGCTGGGAGTAGTGGAGGAGGCCCCATGTAATTGATTTCAGCATAGGCAGTTTTATACTTGGCACTGATTTTGAAGATAAAGGGGTTTAATCTTAAACCTTTGGCACCTTCACGTGCAGCTTTACCTTCAGGATGGTGATTCTGCCCTCAGTAGTTCCTCAGAGTTTTAAAACTGATCTTTCCATGACCTGGACTCTGTCTCCCAAAAGAGACTCCAGAGAGTAGCAAATCTCCTCAGGTGACCTGGTGAGGGGATTGAGTGTACCCTGAGCAAGTTTGCTGATGCTACGGGGGACATGGCTGACACACCAGGAGGCTGTGCTGCCATCCAGGGAGATCTGGACGGGCTGGAGAGTTAGGCAAAGGACAAGCACAGAGTCCTGCATCTGGGGAGGAATAACACCAGGCACCAGTACAGACTAGGGGCAAGGGCAATCCTGCTGGAAAGCAGGTCCATGGAGAAAGACCTTGGAGTGCTAGTGGACAGCAAGTTCTGCATGGGACAGCAGTGCAGTGTGCCCTTGTGGCCCAGTGAGACAATGGTGTCCTGGGGTGCATAAAGGAAAATGTCTCTAGCAGGTTTAGGGAGGTTCTGCTCCCCCTCTACTCTGCCCTGGTGAGACTATGCCTGGAACACTGTGTCCAGTTTTGGGCTCCCCAGTTCAAGAGAGACAGAGATCTACTTGAGAGAGTCCATCGGAGAGCCACAAGGATGAATAGGGGATTTGAGCATCTGGTGTGAAGAAAGACTGAGAGAAGTGAGGCTGTTTGGTCTGGAGAAGAGGAGGCTGAGAGGGGATCTTATCAATGTCTATAAATATCTGAGGGGTGGGTGCCAAGGTGGAGGTGCCAGGCTCTTTCCATTTGTGCTCAGTGACAGGACAAGGAATGATGGGTACAAGCTAGAACACAGGAAGTTCTGCTTTGACACAAGGAGACACTTCTTTATTGTGAGGGTGACACAGCACTGGATCAGGCTGCCCAGGGAGGCTGTGGAGTTTCCTCTGGAGACTTTCAAAACCCACCTGGATGCATTCCTGTGCGGTCTGCCCTAGGTGATCTTGTTTTGGCAGGGGGGGTGAACTCAGTGATCCCTGGAGGTCCCTTCCAACCCCTAACATTCTGTGATCATAGTAGTATCATAGTATCAGTCAGGGTTGGAAGGGACCACAAGGATCATCTAGTTCCAACCCCCCTGCCATGGGCAGGGACACCCCACACTAGATCAGGCTGGCCAGAGCCTCATCCAGCCTGGTCTTAAACCTCCAGGGACAGAGCCTCAACCACCTCCCTGGACAACCCATTCCAGGGCTTCCCCACTCTCATGGTGAAGAACCTCCTCCTCACATCCAGCCTGAATCTCCCCACCTCCAGCTTCATTCCATTCCCCCTAGTCCTATCACTACCTGAGATCCTGAGCAGTCCTTCCCCAGCCCTCCTGTAGGCCCCCTTCAGATACTGGAAGGCCACAATTAGGTCACCTTGGAGCCTTCTCTTCTGCAGACTGAACAGCCCCAACTCCTTCAGTCTATGCTTACAGGAGAGGTGCTCCAGCCCTCTGATCATCCTTGTGGCCCTTCTCTGGACACGCTCCAGCACCTCCACATCCCTCTTGTCATAGGGGCTCCAGAACTGGAGGCAGTACTCCAGGTGGGGTCTCACCAGAGCTGAGTAGAGGGGGAGGATCACCTCCCTTGACCTGCTGGCCACACTTCTGATGCAGCCCAGGATCTGATTGGCTTTGCAGGCTGCAAGTGCACATTGAGAGCTCATGTTGAGCTTCTTGTCCACCAGCACCCCGAAGTCTCTCTCCTCAGGGCTGCTTTCCAGCTAGTGACTGCCCATTATGTGACAATTGTGTGTATTCTACAAAGACATTGTGAAACTCTCCTTCCCTAGGGCACAAATGCAGCCTCTTGTGCCTTGTAGCTTAATATGCTTCCCCCAAGCTCTATGTAAAGTATGATCTCTTAGTATCTTTTTAGTGCCTGTTGTGTGTGTGTGTATTTCTCCTACAGTAAATTCCTTAACTGCAGTGGTGTGTCTGTAATTCCTCTGCCCAAATCTCTATTTGATGATTCCCATTCCTGTGTGGAAGGGTCTGCATTACCTTCAAATTCAGACCTTTGTCTCCTCAAGGGGCTCACTGAAGGTCACGAAGCTCACAGTCTGCCATTTGACATACAGAGCATTCCTGCCTTTTCAGGAGTACAAGTACCAACAGCAACGCTGCAGCTGTGTATTGTTTCAGGAGGCAAGAAGGAACATGATTATTTGCTGTAAGTGGTGCAGTCAGCATCCTCCTGCAGCAGTGGCCTTTGGAGCTGCTTGGCAAACCGGCAGGCGCTCCCTGGGCACCCAGGGGAATATGCCGTAAATGGGAATTCCTAGAGATAAATCTGCTTGCTGCATGCCAGAGCTCTGCATTTCAAACATTCATTTTCAGAGGGGTAATGCAGCTTTTTGGTTTTTTTCCCATTGGGAAGCCTTTCCCATCCCCTGGCTTGGTGTGTTACTTTTTAACTCATCTTGATGCTATCAAGTTTCTGACAAAGAGGGACACACTCAAGCTGGTGATGTTATTTGTGCAGTAGGAGGGGCAGATAGGGCGAATATCTTTGCTATCCCATCCCACCAAAACTTCTGGAAACTTGTATAGAGCGAAAGTCAAACCTCAGTCCTGGCTCTAACATCACTGCATCCCACAGCCTGAATGTTGGCTTGATGACATCTACCAAAAAAAAAATATCTGTGTGGCCAGGTGTGGAGGTCTTTAGGAGATTGATTTAGAAAGCCGAGTGGAAAAGCCTTCTTAGTTCACATTTGCTGGGACACAAGAAAGGAAGAACTTGCTGATGTATTTGAAATATCTGCTGCAAGCTGGGGGTTGGTCTCTTCTCCCAGGCAACCACCTACAGAACAAGAGGACAGAGTCTCAAGCTGCACCAGGGGAGGTTTAGGCTGGATGTTAGGAAGAAGTTCTTTACAGCGTTATTGGCCATTGGAATGTGCTGCCCAGGGAGGTGGTGGAGTCACCATCACTGGAAGTGTTTAAGAAGAGACTGGATGAGGCACTTGGTGCCATGGTTCAGTTGATTAGATGGTGTTGAGTGATAGGTTGGACTTAATGATCTCAAAGGTCTTTTCCATTCCATTCGTATGCAAAAATCCTGCAATGTGCCTGCTTCCACATCCTGTTTTCTCTTTATCCTTTGATGATGGGATTCCCTTGGGACCTTATCCAAGAGTTCCCTGGTTCCTGCTTTTCCCAGTCTCAATGTGATGTTGGTGTCTTTCTACACCACTTTGTAGCTCTTTTGAGTGGAGGCTTTTGGCAGGCAGCATGTCAGCCTAAAGGATGAGGATTTTTCCAGGCTGTGTTGAGAGTATTTCTGCACAGATAGGACAGGGACACTTTATATCAGGGCTTGCCCAAAGAACCAGTTCCCTGATGGTTCTTTTTCCCACATTGCATCAAAGTCTCCATGCTTTCACTTCTGAAAGTGTGCTCCTATCCTACCTGATATTTGTAAGGTTGCTTGTGTAACTGTGGTCCTCAGGTGACAGTTAAAAGGTGATAATTTCTGTGCTGTAAAGGATACTTTATTCAGCATAGATTCATGTAGAAAGACAAAAGCTTGGCCCACCTCCACTGTGTATTGGAAGGATGTTCCCACAGGGGAAGTTTGCAAAGCAGGTATTTGGACTTCCACCACTCGGTTTACAAACACTCCTGGTAGTGATTCTTTAGGCTGAAATCCAGGACTCAGTTATCTAACCTGAGTGAATAAACAACTGCAAATCAATTGCTGAGGGTGAAATCCAAGTGGAAGATTGCTCAAAGAAGTGGTTATTAAATGTTTTTCCAACATGTGTTGTCCAGCTGGATTTCCTTCCTTCCTTGCTACTGCACTACTTGGGCTCTACCTCCAGAGAAGTTTAGGTCATGTTGGGCCCCACAGAAGCCTTTCTGCTCTTGGTTGTGGGCACAAGTGGGTTCCTAGCTGACAAACACACACTTTCAACAGATTTTAGCAGTTGGGCAAATCTGATTTTATTCACACTGCTCACCGATACAGCTCACTTCTGCACCCCACCTGCCCTAACCTGGATGTCCTCTCCCTCTGCTCCTCTTGTGGTGAAACTGTAAGACCATATGACAGCTCAGACACAAAGTGGACTCAGATACCAAATCACTTTAATCAGAGATATTTGCAGTTTGTGAATCATGGCTTCTCTGTTCTCCAGGTGAGATGGTGCAGTCCAGAAGAGACAACAGGTGGGCTAGTGTAGTGTTTCCATCCATCTTGTGCATACTCCTGGTGCAGTGTTGCTGGATGCAAGATTCTCTCCCTGGGGGATTGTGAGCAGAGTTATCTCTAGGATAATGTAGGTATTACTGGGTTCTTAGTTCTTCACCATGAGGGTGGTGAGACACTGGAACAGTTTGCCCAGGCAGGTGGTGGAAGCCCCATCCCTGGATGTTTTTATGGCCGCTCTGGATGTGGCTCTGGGCAACCTGATCTAGTGGAAAGTGTCCCTGCCCATGGCAGGGGGTTTGGAAGTAGGTGATCCTTGTGGTGCCTTCCAACCCTGACAATTCTGTGATTCCTTCTTGCCTAGCAGCTCGTTATCACTGCTGCTGCACATCAGAAAGGTTCTCAACCAGTTTGCAGTTTTCATGGTGACTAACAGGCAACTTTCCTCAAGTTACTCGTCCACCCCATAGCCAAACCTCTCCCTTATACTGTAGGGTAACCTAAAGCTCATATAGTAAAGCTAACACTGTTGCCAGCAAGGCCTATCTTATGGTAAGTGCTACAGCTCCTGCTCCCAGCAGAGGATCTGAGGTTGTTGTGAGAGACACTAGCTCCTGAAAAAAACCAGCTGTAGCCTTCTTACCGTATTTAACTCTAGTAGTGAGCAGTCCAGCATCAAGCCTGGTCTCTGGTGTGGTTGCAGAGCCTATCTGTACAAATCTTTCTAGCTTCCTATGCACCTAAATATTTGGATATTCTTACACTACAGAGAGAATGAACTAAGTCTGTTCTCAGTCATAGAATCAATAAGGTTGGAAAAGATCCCAAAGATCATCAAGTCCAACCTGTCACCCAGCACCTCATGACTACTAAACCATGGCACCAAGTGCCAGGTGCAATCCCCTCTTGAACACCTCCAGGGACGGTGACTCCACCACCTCCCTGGGCAGCCTGTTCCAATGACTAACAACTCTCTCTCATTTTTACTTTTTTTTTGTGGGAGTGTGTGTTAGTTGATTTGATTTGATTTTTTTTCTCTGTAGCATGCTTTTCAAGGTCTGGTTGTTGGCAGACCCTCATGCCATTGCAATCAAGCAGACTTGCTTTGCTGTATCACAGTGTATGCATAAATAACTGGACATAATATCTTACAGTGGTGGGATTAACTTTGTGCTTTGTTCAAGTAAATCAGATTTCACAACTTGTGCTGTGGGACAATCATTCATGTTAATCTTGAAGCTAGCCATGTCAATCTTGAAGCTATTTTGTGGAGGCTTCTGTAGTTCTTCCTTGTAACTTTTTTGTCTCTTTTTGCCTGCTGATTCTTCTAGGATGAAGACCCTGAGGAAAAGGTCAACCATGTAAGACTAGTAGGCTTGCTAGGTAGATGCTGCCTTCTCTGAAGGGGACTAGTAGGACTAACCTATTAATGTGTCTGCAGGCTACCTTAAGAGGGGACTCTTGTATGGGAGAGTAAGACAAAGTTTGCCTCGGATGCAATGCCTTTCCTGCATCCTCTGTTCCTATTGCTGACAGGTTTTCTTACTATCTTTGCACCAGTTGCTCTTAGCTGCTGCAGCTTGTTCTGAGGCCACAGATATATATGTAGTCGTTGGAAAGGTCCTCTATTTTGATTTAAAAGTCAGGACAGCAATTAGCTAATAGAGCAGAAAATCTGACAGGTTAGATTTGCTGTCCAGTATAGTTAGCTTGCTCCCATAATATGAAAACTTGTCTTCTAGGATCTTGAAGTCATGCTGGTGCCCCAGAGGAGAAGGCCAGCCAGTAGTAACAAGGATGTGTGCCTTTATTTTCTACCAGTGGTTTCTTTTTATTGCAGTAGCACTTCAATGCTAGTGTCTGTGGTTAATAGGATAGTATAGTGCTGCTTGCCAGGCTCCTCTTATACAGAGGAAATAAATACACATCTCCTTTCTTATTCTGCAGCAAACTAAAATCCAGCTCAGCATTCACATTGCATTAGAAGCTGGCATGGTGCTGTTCAAATCAACCTGAGAGCTAGTACCTGTTGAAGTCCTTGGGCTAATTGTCTTGCACTCTTACTAGCCATGGAATTGGTGTTGCCCAGGTTTTCCTGGCTAGAGTTGTTCTTTGCATATGTTGACAGTCAAACACTCTCTCCTGTACTCTTTAATTCCTTCTGCTGAAGTGCCAGCCCAGTACTGGTAGCACAGTAGAGTCATTTGTAAAATTTATAGCCCAGAAAAGAACCCCCTATCACCCATCTCATTAATTCTGGCCTCAGAAGGGTATGCTCATCACAAGGAGTTAAGACTGTTCAGATTAGTTCAGTTTTCTCTTGGTAGTGCTAAGGAGGATGTTGTAGGAAGGATCCGCTGGGCTTATTTGTCGGTGATGGATGGTTCAGGACTCTGCCCAGAGCACTTTTCCATTTCTCAGGCAAAGAGACCTCCCACTGATGGCTATAGTTTTGGGGACTGGTTACCCAATAAAAACTTCACCTGATAATTGATCTAACCTCCCCCCCTTCCCTCACTAGAAGCAGTCCTTAGAGTCATTTCACTGGAAACTAATTACACCTGAGTGCAGTGCCCTAAATCATCGATTCCCAAGGTCTGCTGTACTGAGTAGTGGCTGGTCACATGCCACAGGTGCCTTCTTTCTCCTGGCTGCTACATTTCATTAAAATCACTAAACTGATGGGACTCTTCCACATGAGCAATTGTTGCTGCAGGGATGTTATGCAATGGTGTCTGGCAAGTGACCCCTGCTTTGAACCCCCTTGTTTAGATAACTCCTGCACCCTTTATTCAGGCTTATGGTCTGCAGCATCACAGTCACACTTCATAGCACTCTTCCATTTGTAAATGCCTGTGATGCCTTGAGAAACCTGAAGTGTATCATGAGTCTTTCCCAAACCCAATTATTAGTGGATAAAGTGTGATCCAAAGCGTGTTGCAGTATATCCCTCCTTAGTCACTGCCTGGCCAAGCTGAAATGCTTGGTTTCTTGAATCATTTGTCCGAAGTTGGCCCCTTCGTCCCCCTGATGTCTCATGTAACCCTTCTCTGAACTCCCTTTGGGCTGTGCTGAGTGTTACTATCTGAACTCTTCCTGGACTTGGTCCCTTTCCTCTTGCTGCACTGAAGATACTTTGTGGCTGCCTGCAAACTAGCAAAGGGCTCTCTCAGTGCTGCAGATGTGACCATACCTGCTGAAGTCCTGCCCTCCAGCCATCTGCCTGCTCTCAGACTTGTTTTGCATCCCCTGGCAAGCCACTCATCTTGGATCTGAATTTTTGCCAGTTGAATCACTTAATTTGGCTGTACTTTCCAAGGCTGCCAGGGACATTTAGCCAAAGGCTGTGAGGCTGATCAATGGTATAATAAAGGGAGTATCCTAATATCTCAGTTAATTTGCAGGGGCAGAATAGGCAGGAGAATGAATGTGGCTGTGAGCCAAGATTTTGCTGGGTTCTCTTCCTGGCATTGTCACAAATTTGCTTTGGGGCCTTGGAGAAATCTGTGTTCTGGTTTGCTTTAGTCCCTGTCTGAAAGGCTAGGGCTTTATGCAGGAGTCCTGTGGGGAATCCCTAAATACAGGTAGCTGTAGATGTCTTATCCTCATAGCAAAATCCACAGCCTATTTTAGGTGCCTGTGTCATGTGTAGACAATCTCAGGATGGGCCTGTGGATCTGTTAAGCTGGGAGCTGCAGTGTGCTTGAAACCCTGTCCTGTGGAGTTCCAGCCCCATGCTGAGAGCTCTAGTAGTGCATGTACCTGCACTAACAGTGAGTGATCCTGATCCCCATCCTGTGTTCAGTAGCCTTCAGCAGTGAAGCACAGCTTTTCCTTGCCTTTGGGGATCTCCAGGGATGGCGGTGTTCATTTCAATGTTGCAGCTGCATGCTTTAAACATGAAGATTACATCCACTATCTCCTTTCCAAGCTGGAAGATACTGATTTTATGATGTATCAAGTAATATTTCCCACCTCTCTAGAGAATATTATGTGCCATGACAAACCTATGAGCTGGGGCTGCAGGGAAGACTTTCTAACTGGATGCAACAGTGTATTGGCAGTCCTAATGAGTCCAGCTGGGACCTTACTCTCTAGCAGTGCTTTGGTGGACATGCCTTAGGTTCCTTCATGTTCCTTCATGGACTAAAGCAGGGAGAGTGCCTGATTTCTTATCTAGGTGGATGTTGACCCCTGTAGCACTAGATCACTCAAAATTTGATTGCCAACATGCTTTAAGGCAACAACTGGAAAGAGGATTTGAGGATCTGACCTTTCCAGAGGGGGAAAACAAGTCCTTCTGTAGTTCTGTTTCCCAGTGCTTTTAAACCAATTTGGGTGGAAACATGGGCTGTTGTGTTTTATGAGGAGAGACTGAGGCAGATGTGCCTCTTCAGGTTGGAGAAGAGGAGACTGAGAGGTGACCTCATTAATGTCTATAAATATGTGAAGGGTGATTGTCAGGAGCGTGGAGTCAGGCTCTTTCCAGTGATGTCCAATGATAGGACAAGGGGCACTGGGTGCAAGCTGGGGCACAGGAGGTTCCCCCTAGACACAAGGAAAAACCTTTTCGCTGTGAGGGTAGCAGAGCACTGGAACAGGCTGCCTAGAGAGGTTGTGGAGTCTCCCTCTCTGGAGACATTCAAAACCCACCTGGACACATTCCTGTGTGACCTACTCTAGGTGATCTTGCCCTGGCAGGGGCATTGGACTGGATGATCTTTCAAGGTCCTTTCCAGCTCCTAATGTTCTGTGTTTCAGTGAGCACATCAGGAACAATTGCTTCCACTGAATGTTTGTTGGAAAAGCAACTGTTACAAAAATTTAAGTGCCTGAAATGTGAAGACAGCTGTGGACTTGCATGGCTCAGTTGCTCTCTTTGGTGGAGTTGTTTGAGCAAGGGTATTTGCATTCTAAAATATAATGCAGAAAGGTGCAGAGATCCCATGGTGAGAAGCAACCTGCACTCTCCCTGGGGAGGTATCAGCTTGATTAGCAGAGGTACATAAAGCTAGACCCGTTCCAGACTCGAGCTGACTCACATGGATCCTGCTCGCAGGTGTGTCTGCACCTGTGGTGTAGACATGGCCTGGGGCTTGATATGATCAGGGCCTTTAATCAGAGCGGTGTTTTCCAGACCCAGTTCTTACCCTTGCACAGTGGTTGGCACCCAGCTCCAAACTCTCATTCCATAGACTGGACTGGTCTTGATCTGCACAGCAGCCTCCCTGCAAGTGCTCTTCCCTGCATCCCCTGAAACTTAGAAATAGTATCATAATATCAGTCAGGGCTGGCCAGAGCCTCATCCAGCCTGGTCTTAAACACCTCCAGGGACGGGGCCTCAACCACCTCCCTGGACAACCCATTCCAGGGCTTCACCACTCTCATGGTGAAGAACTTCCTCCTCCCCTCCAGCCTGAATCTCCCCACCTCCAGCTTCATTCCATTCCCCCTAGTCCTATCACTACCTGAATGTGCAACTGAGGAGCCCAGCCCTGGCTACACTCTACTGGATGCTTACTGGAGGACCTTATTTGTGTAAAAATAATCCCAGTGGTTTAGGCACTGTCCAGCCACTAGCTCAGAGACTTCATGACCTAAGTAGTTGTGTGTAATTGTGATGTGGTCCCTAATAGCCCCTTTAGAATTTGCAGCTTGTATTGCTGTAAGGTCTAGAGAGTGTTGGCATGTGGCTGGGACAAAATTTTCCTGTTCCCAAAGACCTTACAGTCTCACTGTGTTGTTTAACATCCAGTTCTCCCCTGTGATATTCCACTTGCAGAAGAGCTCTGGCCAGTGGCTAGCTGCTTTTTGTATATGACACATTGCCAGGGTTTTGCCTTCTTAGGCATGTAATTGGGAGTGGGGTGAACTTGGCAGTAGACAGCTCTTGAAGCAGCTGGCATCTCTGAGAACCTGGGAGGGTTCTTTGGGGCAGAATTTCCTGTAGCTGTTGCACATTGTGAACGCCCTCCCATTTGTGTCCTGGGCTGAGCTGCATTTGTCCCTCCACGTCCAGGCGTGTCGGTCATCAGTCAGGATTCTTGCACTGTGCTCATAAATACCCTCCACCAAAGGCGAGCAGCATCCAAGGAAGCACTGTTTGGTTTTTTTTACCTGCTTCCCTTTTACAGAGATTGGATTGGATGGGTTTGGTTTTTTCCCAGTGATCTTCTGGTTGCTTGTAGAAATGCTGTGGACTCCCAGCCTGTTCCTGGGGACCGCTGGGCTGGCAGCTGGCCAGATTCTCCAGGAGGAATCTCAAAAATGCAACTGAACTTTTGTTCCCTAATTAGGCCAACTTCCCCAGTGTGAGCCCCAGCACTGCATGGCCTGGATCTCCCCAAGGCCTTGCGCTGCTTCTCTCCCTTGCACCCCGAGTGGCTGGCCAGCAGGACAGTTATTTTCAGCCTCCTGAGCTTATCTACCAGCCTTTTGATGACATTTACTGAAATAGCATTTCTGGGCAGCCATGTTTCCCAGCCTTTCTAGTGCTTGGCTACTGTGGTGCTGGTTTGGTGCCCTTGGATTAGGGACAATGCCATCACAAATAATTTTATCTAAAGCTTTTCCTTTCCCACACAATTATTTCATGCCTTTGAGTGGAAAAGCATCACCCACCTGAAGGCAACAGAAGAATGGTAGTAGTGGTGGAGATGGATAGGAACATGTCTGACAGTATGTAGTAGTCTGACAGTAGGTAGAAGCAAACTGAGAGACTCCCATGTTTAGGAGGGCTGGAGGAGCACTTACCTGGGAAGATTCTACTTGGTAACCCCTTGCTCAGAGGAGTTCACTGTTTTTATGCAGGGAAGAGCAGCAGCTCTTGAAACAGGTCATAGTATCAGTCAGGGTTGGAAGGGACCACAAGGATCATCTAGTTCCAACCCCCCTGCCATGGGCAGGGACACCCCACACTAGATCAGGCTGGCCAGAGCCTCATCCAGCCTGGTCTTAAACACCTCCAGGGACGGGGCCTCAACCACCTCCCTGGACAACCCATTCCAGGGATTCACCACTCTCATGGTGAAGAACCTCCTCCTCACATCCAGCCTGAATCTCCCCACCTCCAGCTTCATTCCATTCCCCCTAGTCCTATCACTACCTGAGATCCTGAGCAGTCCCTCCCCAGCCTTCCTGTAGGCCCTCTTCAGATACTGGAAGGCCACAATGAGGTCACCTGGGAGCCTTCTCTTCTCCAGACTGAACAGCCCCAACTCCTTCAGTCTGTGCTCATAGGAGAGGTGCTCCAGCCCTCTGATCATCCTTGTGGCCCTTCTCTGGACACGTTCCAGCACCTCCATATCCCTCTTGTAATAGGGGCTCCAGAACTGGAGGCAGTACTCCAGGTGGGGTCAAGGTGCCAAGTGCTGCAGTATGACAGCTTTCCCAGCAGGTGCACATGCAAGCTGGCCACTGGTTTAGGGAAGAAATTCTAGATGAGAGCTGCTACTCTATCCGCTGTGATAGCTAAAAGAGGATATTTGAAGCTCTCCAAGAATTTTCTCTGTCTTTATAGTGCTTTCTCTAGTAAAGGAAGGCCAATGACCGTGAAGAAGGACAAGTTTGTGGATGAAATGGAAATCTAGTATTTTCTGCTAGGTGTGTAAGACCTAGAGGTTCTTGGAAGGTATTCATTAAAATCAAATGCACAGCCTGACCCATCTGTGGACATGATAAAGAAGGGCTAACAGAGATGGGACGTTCTCTGCAGAGAGCTGAGGCTTGTAGAGATCTGGGAATTAAGCCCTTTTTGATTTCCTCTGTTCTCTGAGATCTGTGCAGATTGTGTTATGGGGCTGCTTGGAAGCAGTGGGGCTGTATGAGTTACAGCTTCTTAATTAGTACCAGTCAAAACTAATTCATCAGACCTGTTTGTGGAGATTTGCTTTTCCTCAGCCAGGGAAGCCTCAGGCAGCTTGCAGGAGAAAAGGAAGCTCCAGACTGACCATGCTAATTTCTTTCTGATCTGTGGTCAATACTGGATAAAAACCCAAGGCACCTATGTACTGCATAAAATCTCAGAGTTTGTCTGTTGGGCAGGACAAAGATGCCACACATTTTAGGAGATTTATTATGTGACAGAAAAATTGTATGTCCTCTGTTGCATGCTGTCAATGTCATTTGGTCCCTGCTTCCCAGCACAGAGTGCTCACTGTTTCAAGGGAGTTGTCAAGTTGATGAAGGTAAATTAGTTCATATTTCCAGATCCACCTGAGAAGCTGAAGGACCAAACATGTCCATGATTTACATGTGTTGTGGTAGGTCCTAAGAGAAACTTTGCTGGACCCTCAGGATCTGGAGACATGTAGAGTATCATAGTATCATTCAGGGTTGGAAGGGACCACAAGGATCATCTAGTTCCAACCCCCCTGCCATGGGCAGGGACACCCCACACTAGATCAGGCTGGCCAGAGCCTCATCCAGCCTGGTCTTAAACACCTCCAGGTTGCTTCTCTGAAGGATGCAGCACACAACTAACACCTTCAAAACTGCAGGCATGATCTGACAAGTAGTCTGCAAATTTCTGCCTTAATGGGGAAGCCAAATTGGAATTCTACATCTATCTGATAAGAAGGGGCCTGACTCCAGACAAGGTAAGCTTTCTGCTTTAATGCAGGAGAGACGGAGTCCAGGCCAGTCATTTTTGAAAGGGAGAGATCAAATGGTGGTAGTATGAAAGTATTGGTGTGGAAGGTGGCCTGAGAAATACTGGAAAAGGGACATTACAAAAATGGTGAACTGAATTTCTGAGGAAAAAAGAAAATGAACAGTTTAGCTCATGGCAATATTCCTTGAAACAGGGGATGTCTGCACAAACTAAGGGAGAGGAGGTCTGCAGATAACTGACAGCTTAAGTGGAAAAGCAAACTACAGTGAGCATTAGTTAATGCTGTGAAAGAGGCTGAGCAGCAAGAGCTGAGAGAACACTGTTACAGGAGCTGGTGGAGTGTCAGTGTTTTGAAAAGCAAATTGTTTTGGTCTATAGCTTAGCTTTGCACCTGGGAACATAGAGGAGAATCTTGCCTGAGAAACAATGCACAGGTAGCAACAAGTAATCATCATTTGAAGCCCATAGTCTTTTTCACCAAAAGGTGTGCTCAGGAGCACATGTCACAGAATCACAGAACATTAGGGCTTGGACTGGAATTCAGAAGATCATTGGGTCCAACCCCCATGCCAGAGCAGGATCCCCTAGAGTAGGTCACACAGGAATGCATCTGGGTGGGTTTTGAATGTCTTAGGAGAAGGAGGCTCCACAACCTCTCTGGGCAGCCTGTTCCAGTGTTTTGGGATCCTTACAGTGAAAAAGTTTTTTCTGATGTTCATGTGGAGCCTCCTATGCTCCAGCTTGCACCCATTGCCCCTTGTCCTATCATTGGACATCACTGAGAAGAGCCTGGTTCCCTCCTCTTGACACTTGCCCTTCATGTATTTATAAGCATCAGTAAGGTCACCTCTCAGTCTGCTCTTCTCCAAGCTAGAGACTTAGCTCCCTCAGCCCTTCCTCATAACGGAGATGTTCCACTGCCTTCATCATCTTTGTGGCATTTGCTCCATTGCAGAAGAGCAGTGTCCTCTGTTTCTGCTCTGTTCCCTCTGGGCTTGACGTTCTTCCCACTTTCTTCCTGAAGCTCCAGCTTGCAACTACGGTGTCCCTACCTGTCACCGTGCTACAGCGATGCACAGCGTTGCATTCCCAATTGTCAGTTATGCTGAGGCTTTGGCAATGTGAGAGCAGAGGAAGGCAGGTTTATTTACTTGTCAAAAGTGCATGTGACCTTATTATGGCACTTTGCAGGCAGCTAACAAAGAAAGGCTATTTATCCTCAGCTGACAGTTACTGTTGCCTTTCCTCTTGCTAGTGCTTCTGTAGACAGTTCAAAAAGAATTACCTGCTTTATTGCAAGAGGAATGAGAGACCTGTAGGTACAGGTGAGGTGTTTGTCAGGGTCTGACAGACATGCAGGGTTGCCTGCTGTATATGATCAATGGGAAGATGTTAGAACATTGGCAAGACACTGGAATCAAGCCCCTTGGTGCCATGGGGTCATGCCCTGTGCAAAGACTGGGGCAGTCATTCCTGTCACCCTTTCTACCCAGAGTGTCCCACTTGAGATGTCTCTGTTCTGAAGGCCAGTGTTGATGATCATAGAATGGTCTGGATTGGAAGGGACCTCTGAAGGTCATCTAGTCCAACCCTCTATGCAGTAAGCAGGGGCATCCTCAACTAGATCAGGTTGCCCAGAGCCCTGTCAAGCCTCACCTTGAGTATCTCCAGGGCTGGGGCCTCAACTGCTTCCCTGGGTAACCTGTTCCACTACCCTCATGGTAAAGAACTTGTTCCTAACATCCAATCTAAATCTACTCTTCTCTAGTTTGAAGCCGTTTTCCCTTGTCTTATCACTACAGGCCTTTGTGAATAGTCACTCTCCATCCTCCTTGTAGACTCTTTTCAGGTACTGGAAGGTCAATGAGAGAATTAAACTTTGGAATGCCCTAGAGGTGCTGCATTTTCCCTCAGCCTTATGGCCCAGGTTGTTTGGTGACATTTCTGTAACTCCATGCACCTTTGTGGGGAGTTGTGAGGCTGTGTGTTGGGAATACGGCCCGCTGGCTGGCAGAGGTACGAGGGCAGGAGGGTTGTTTGCATGGGAAGGATGCGTGTGGGAGGGAGTGTGTGTTTGAGGTAGGGGTGTGTGTGATGGGAATAGGGATGTTTATGTGGGCATGCACGCCCATATGTGGTGTGTTTCTCCCCTTTCCTGGGCTATGGGTGTGTCCAGATCAACTGCATTCAAAATGCTCCTTTTTTGGCACTATAGCCTCTTCTCTGGTTTGGCATCTTAAGAATCTGGGGGAATCATTTAAAGATCAGAAAACTCCATTCACTTGGGCCCCTGAAGGCTTCACATTCTGTGACATGGTCATTCCAGTCGACTGAGCTCTGTCCCCTGCGGATGAGCCCATATAAGGAGGCTGTTTCCTGCGTTTCATGCTCCCTGCCTATCCCTCTGCCCTCCTCTGCTCCCTTTGCTGAAGAAAGATGGTATTTTGGGACTGCAGCTCCTGCCTCATTCCTGCTCCCTGTTTATTTTTGGAGGATGACTATTTTTGCTCCTATCAGGGAGGTATGCAGGGTCATGCCCCGCTCCCTGCAGCATGCAGTGGCTGCCCCTGGCAGGGTCTCTTAATTTCCCACACTCACAAACAATGCTTCTGCTTCATGAAATAAACACAGGAGACCCCTACCATCAGGGGTTAGCTCAACCCCTTCCTCATCTGTGCAAGAGGTAATTTGACTTTGGCTCAGTGTTGACCCCACCACACAGGCAAGGTCCCTTCTTGTCAAGTCAGAAATCCTCAGGAGTCACACAGCTCCTTCCCTTTCTCAATAAAACCTGTGGGAGCCACCTGTCCCCCATCATTGCTCCATCTTAGACTCCTCTGCAGTTACTCCTTTTCCCTCTTTTGGAACATCTTTTATCCAATCATCCATTCTCATGGTGGTCCCTTCACAGGTGCTTGTAATCCATCTTCCCTCACTGGGCATCATCAGTTGGGAGCTATACACTGAAATTAATCTGGGTCCACCTTGCTCCTCTGCTTTCACCACTGCCTGTCATGTAGAATACTGAAGGTCTGCTCCATGGGGTGTTTCAGGCAGGGAGAACAGAGCCCAAAACTGCAAAAGGCAGCATGCAGCACTCACATGGTGGGAATTCTTTGAAAATTCCAATTGTAAGCCCCAAGCTCAATTCCATTTTTTTCCCTGCCATGCAGCAGAGTCATGGAGGACAATGCAGGAGAATAGCAGGGAGTGTGTCTTTATGCTCCAGATTAATTTCCCCCTCAGCATTTCAGCAATGGCAGTGGTGGGATTTCACCTCAACTAACTTTAGAGGTATGGTTGGCTATATCCAAACTTGACATCTAGGCTGCTGTTCTAGACACTGGGCAAAAGAGACACTTTTTAACAATGATTTCTTACGTAAAACAGATGTCTTGTACCCTAGGAAATGTG
The DNA here is from genome assembly GCF_026170545.1 of Melanerpes formicivorus. Taxonomy (NCBI): domain Eukaryota; kingdom Metazoa; phylum Chordata; class Aves; order Piciformes; family Picidae; genus Melanerpes; species Melanerpes formicivorus. Next base: position 2,192,670 of record NW_027142442.1, read on the forward strand.
GGCAGCAGTAATGAACAACTTCCCAGTGAACCATATTTTGCTAGGAAAGTGCATCCACCAGTCTGCTACTGTGCTGTTTGTCCTGGACAAGTCAAAGGCACACAGTCCTGCAACTTGTGGATATACTGATAAGAGGAATCATAGAATGGTCCAGGCTGGAAGGTACCCTCAAAGGTTATCAGGGACATCCTCAACTAGATCAGGCTGCCCAGAGCCCTGTTGAGCCTCACTTTGAATATCTCCAGGGAAGGGGCCTCAACCACCTCCCTGGGCAACCTGTTCCAGTGTTTCCCCACCCTCATGGCAGAGCACTTGTTCCTAGCATCCAATCTAAATATGTTCTTCTGTAATTTAAAGCCATTGCCCCTTGTCCTGTCACTGCAGGCCTTTGTAGACAGTCTCTCTCCATCCTTCATTTAGGCCCCCTTCAGGTACTGGAAGGCTGCTATTAGGTCTCCCCAGAGCCTCCTCCAGGCTGAACAACCCCAGCTCCCTCAGCCTGTCCTCATAGCAGAGGTGTTCCAGCCCCCTGATCATTTTTGTGGTCCTCCTCTGGATCCTCTCCATCAGGTCCATGTCCTTCCTGTATTGAGGGCTCCAGACCTGGATGGAGTACTCCAGGTGAGGTCTCAGCAGAGCAAAGTGTCAGAGTCACCTCTCTGCATCTGCTGGCAGCGCTGCTTTTGAAGCTCACACTGCCTGCTCATGTCCAGCTTCTCATCCATCAGCCTCCCCAAGTCCTTTTCCATAGGGCTGCTTTCTGTCACCTCATCCCCTAGTCTGTACTGAGAGTGAGGATTGTTCCAGCCCAGGTGCAGAACCTTGCACTTGCTCTTGTTGAACCTCATGAGGTTCACCTGGGCCCACCTCTCCAGCTTGTCCAGGTCCCTCTGGATGACATCCCAGCCCTCTGGCATATACATATTTTGCTTGCAGTTAAAAAGCTGTCCTGCAACGTTTATCTTCCATTTATTTTATGAATGAAGAGCATTTTAAGCACAATCTCTCCAGATGTTGGTTGGTAAAGTGTAACATTAGTCTGTGTGGACCTGGTGACTCAACTGGCTTGACTTTGTCCTGCCTGGAGCTGCCTGTAATATGTCTCTTCTCTTTAACAAAGGCTCCACCGCCTAAACCACCACGCCGGCAAGGAGGCTGGGCAGATGATCCTGTACTGGCACCTACCAAGTGAGTCCTCACCTCTTTCCTTATTAAGGGGGCTTAGGCATCTTAGGCATGGATTAAGTGAACATCACTGGTTGGGCTTTGCTATCACAGGCATTGGAACAATTTTTCTTATGTTTTAGATGGACTTGTGTCCATCTGAAGTTCTTCAGATCATTTGCATGCTTCTGTTGCCTAATGCTCTTCAAAAACTGGCCTGGCAGGGCTCAGAAGTGTGTACATGTCACTCTCTGTCAGAGGCAGTGTACTCCTTACCTGGTACTGTAGCTGGAAGGTGTCGTGGACATAATGAGCATGTTAAATGCAGGAGCTGGGAGGGAGGGATTTGACTGGTTGTGTCCTTTCCAGGAGAATGACACATGACAGTGCCCCACTGACAAGAATGCAATGAACAGTTCAGGATTTAGTGATCAGCCTTGACAGTAGAGGTGAAATTTGTCAATGTTTATGTGTGTACAGGGTTATGGTATAATAGAGATGGATGGAGATGGTCAGCAAGAAGAGATGGGAGGGAAAATGTATACAAATGGTGGAGTGCAGGTTGAGAAGCCTGATGCTGATGAAGGACACCTAAGGGAAGGGAAGTATCTGGACATGGCAAAAGAATGGGTATGAAAACCAAAGGACACTTCAGACTGTGAGGAGATTACTTGCTTTCAAGCTATTTATTATTTTCCAAGCTGTAAAGTGATGCTGGTGTTTTATTCACAGAACTGAAGGGCTCAGTTATGGAGGGCTCTGAGGTTGCTTGTATGCATTCAGGCCTATGATACAAGTGTTCATGCCTGGACAAAGATTTTTGAGGCACTCTGATTTATGGAAGAGTTATGGATTGTCTTTTCTGGACCCCTGAGAACGGGAGAGGACAACCAGAAATGTGTTACAGTCAGTTTTTCTTACAAGGTGAGAAAGGTGCTCTATATTCTTGAGGCAGCCTTTCTGCAAAACAGTACTTTCCTGGGAAAATTATCACTGGTTCGAAGAACAAATTGGCTGAAGATCTGGAGACTGAAGTAAAGCAAAGGAATAAAGATCTCAGCCTCAACTCCTTCTGCTCCTTTCCAGTTCAACTCTGATAATGGTACTACTTTTCATAGGCTGGCTACAACTAGAAGTTGCCATTGCATTATAACCTTAGGGCATAAAAAAATGCCATCAGTGATCCTGGATCTTTGTAGCACCAAGCAGAAGCTTTATGGAAATGTGCTGGAAGAGAACAAGGATTAATTGCTTTGTTTAGGAAACATAAATGATGTCACTGTTGGCTAGGTGAAGGACTGGAGGTAATACAACTCTTCAGGGCTGTGCCTACTGTGCTCTGGAGGGCAGTGTACAGGTTCCTGGTGTAACAGCACTGTGCCATGTGTTACATCAGGATGATGTCCATTGTTTGGTGTTAGCCTCATCTGATGGATTTGGAGCAGTAGCTATCAGTGGTGCTTCTCCAGCATCCCAGTTGCATGGCTTACAGATAGAGCAGGTGTCTGGAGTAAGTGATGCTATGAGGTTGGACACAATTTAGCTGAAGAAGCAGAACAGGAGATGGAAGGCTGCAGACCTTTCTGCCTGTGAGACGTGTAGAAGGATGTGCACAATGGGATGTGGGATGAAGATGTGCCCCTTTCTCAGTCATGCATCTGATACCATGTAATATCTGACAGTATTCATGTGTATGAGAGGTTCTAGTGAATAAATGTTATGAAGGGGAGGTTTGCTCTGACTTTCTTTAGTCATAGGAGGTACAAGGATTTTGTACAACTAGTTCCCCTGTCCTTTTGTTTCTTCAGCTGTGTATCCACTCCAAGCTGGTCTCTCTCCTTTAAAAAAGTCTGAGATGCTAGCCTCTTAGGCTGTCTTTGTGACATATCCCAGAGTAAAGCTTTCATGTGAAAGCTCTGAGTCATCGGCTGATGTCATACCCATGTTGCTGCAGCTTTGTTGTTTCTGTTTTCTCAGGCTCTGTCTCCCCACAGCTTTTCAACCAATTTGACTCAGTCTGGAAGCCCATCAAGTTAACTTGCTCCAAGTTCACTGGTGCAGATGTAGTTAAAACAATCTGTTTCTGTTGACATATCTGATGTAGATGTGAGCACTTTTATGCCAGTTTAACTGAGCCTGCACTTGGGAATTGTACTGCTTTAAGGAATTCAGTTTTCAGGACTGACAGTGTTAAAATTTCTGATTTTATTGGTTTTTTAATCAATTCTAAAGGAAGGATGAACAGGCTGGCTGCAGTTAGATTTGCTGTGTTGTGCAAATACAGTGTTGGCCAAATGGGATACTGCAGTCACTTGTGAAATGATCTTGTGCCTGTTTATATCTCCTTGTTTGAGGTCTGAGCTTTCTGTTCTGCTTCTGAATGATTCAGCCAGCTGCAACTGCACACTTGTTGCTTTTCCTGCAGAGAAAAGCTCTTTTCTGCTGTATTTCTAGTTCAGAGTCTCAGCAATATGAAATGATCAGTTGATCACTTGGTTTTGGGGTTTTCTACCTTTGCTGCTCCCTCTTAGTTCCTTACCTGCCCAGCTCTTGTCATACCTATGTAAACTTGCACATATTCTCTGTCTTGCTGACTGTTTCCATCAGGCTACTGCTGTCTCAGACTGTTGCAAGACAGGAAGAGGGCCCTTAAAGTTTCCCAACTTGTAATTAGTTTTTAATTAATTTGCTCAGATTGTGTGCAAGCAAGATAAAGCATTTTATCAGGAGTTTTCATAGCATTTACAAGTGTCAAGTATTTAAGTTCCTGACAACTACCAAAATGCTATCTTTTACTGATGAGAAAGATTACTTTGGAGGTGTTCAAGAGGGGATTGGACGTGGCACTTGGTGCCATGGTCTGGTCATGAGGTCTGTGGTGACAGGTTGGACTCGATGACCTTTGAGGTCTCTTCCAACCTTAGTGATACTGTGACTCCTGATAGAGCAGCTGTCATTGCTAGGAGTCCCATCTGTAAATCTGGATAATCATGAGGGCTGCAGGCAAGTGTCTGAGCAAACCCTCAGACTGGTCCTCTGCAGTCAGCAAATAAATGGCACAAAGTAGTGACAGAAGAATCTTTTCTGACTTACTGATGGGGCTCTCTGCAACTGGTTCTGCTGTATTTATTTCAATTTGTACTTGGAGAGAAGAATCACTTCCTATGAGAAGAGGCAGTCCTGTTGCTGCCCCAGCAATGTTCTGGCCCCAGTATGAGAGGAAAGGCAACCAGCCAAGAAGATAGGCAGCCACCTGGGGCCTAGTACCCTGCTGAGATTACATGAATAATAGTAATTACAGCTGCTTTTGCTACAGAAGCAGCCCTCTAACCGCTGGATGGAGCCCAAGTGCCATTCCAAGGCTGTGCTGATGTCCTTAATGACATCAGTGTTGACACTTGTGACAAGCAAAGCAGAGGTTTATTGTCAGGTTATCTCATGCATCAGAAGGAAGAAACACCAAGTGCCTGCCAATGGGAAAGTGAAAAAGGAACTCGGTTTTGCGTATTGGTGAGAATTTGAGGAAGGAGAGGTGCTGTCTGGATCCATTATTTCCAGCTTCTGCTGATCTCATCTATTTGACTTCCCCTATAGAATTTCTGTGATTTTCATCCCTTTTAGTCTCTTTATTTCTTTGCTCTTCAGGACACTTCCAGTTTGATTCCTTTGGTTTTGCAGTCAGCCTCTTAAAATTTATACAGTCCTGCAGGCAGCAGCTGAGGTGGTTGTGGAATAAACCCAGCTCGTTTCAGGTGGCCCTGCAGCCAAAGGGCTGCTTTCAGTAGGAAGGCTCTTCCGTGTACCTCCTTTCCTCCAGAGGGATTGGGGCAGTTTAGCAACAGGTGCTTCAGCTGCAGCTGGAAGGTCTCTTTTCTGACAGATGATACAGAGTTGGAATAATCAAGACCTTCTTAGGAAAATGACTGTGCTGAAGTGTTTTGGAACAGAAGTGGTGGTATCATGTCCAGGAATGCCTTTTACAAGAAGGTGACTATTAAGGGTCTGTAGGAAGGAAGGAGGTGCAGCCAGGGTGATCTGTAGAGCGGGGTAACCCAGCCTCTATGTAGATATCATTTAGGGCTCTGGAGGGTGGGCAGTGGTGAGATTGCACCCTAGAGCTGGAGGAAAGTTATTTAAGAGATTAAGGAGTTTTATGATTCAAGGTGTCTAGAGATAAAAAATGCTCCTGTTTCAAAAATATGGGCTTAAACTATCCAGTGTGGTATCTGTATGAAATGACCCCTGAGAGTGCCTGGTTTATGAAACCTCTAGCCAAGCCTGGCTTGCAAGTGGGAGTAGTAAAGAGCTCATGAGATTCTCTGTCTAATGGGAAGCTTGTGTCATTGCTTGTGCCCTCTACTCCCAGCCTGCAAGTGTTGAGGTGAATCTCAGTCTGGGTTTCCCTGTGATGCTGCCATATTAGGAGGGGAGCCGGGCTCCTAGCTGTGGGAAGGATGGCAGCCTCACTCTTGCAGCCATCCGTGGATGTCCTCAGTGATTTGAGGAGTATAGGCACAAAAGATCAAGGCTGCCAAGTCAGGGGGCACAACTTAGAAGGAGAAGAAAGAAAAGGAAGTCTGATTAAGTTTTGTCTTGAAGTGTCTGTTTTTGGGTTTGTCCCTGCATTGATCTGCAAGGGAATGAGGCAAGTAATGGCCCCTTGGGGACCTTCAGGACTTTCCTCTCAATGTCAGCCGTCATTTTCAATCACCCTCTCCCTCCCAGCCATTAATTTTGGCCCAGGATCATGGGGACTTGTCCATCTATCACTCCTAATTGACACTAAATGATCTGTCAGTTTATTGATGAACGGCAGGAGTGGAATTGTCACAATATATTTTACTTTCTAACAACTCCTCCTGACAATTTTACCTTGTCCATCTCACTCTCCTCACATAAATCTCCATTGGCCTCTCATTCCTACTCTTGGGCTGATCTGGTGCCAGCCGCCTCCATGCCATCAGCACGCATCAAGGACATCAAGATGGCGGTGAGCTGCAATGTGCAGGCCCAGGGTGGGGGGGTTTGCCTTTCTTTCTCCTCCTCCCCCCTTCACCCACCTTTTTTCTTTCTTTTTTTTTTCTTAAAGGCTGGATGTTCCAGGAATGCTAACAGACTCTTGTCCTCTTGTCCCTCTCTGTCATTGCTGGGGTGAGCTTGCTTTGGTGTTTCTGTTTAGGCTCTGTAAAGACAAGGGGCCCCATCCCTGGGGGTATTCAAAGTGAGGCTCGACAGGCCTCTGGGCAGCCTCATCTAGCTGAGGGTGCCCCTGCTGACTGCAGAGGGGGTTGGACTAGGTGACCTTCAGAGGTCCCTTGCAACCCAGACCATTCTATGAAACAGGAAAGTCTCTAAAAGACAATGGAGTCACCTGAGAATCCCTTAGTACCATCAGTGTGACGTGTTGGGGTTTTTTCCTTCTCTTAGTCCTGCAAGAGTTTCTAGCAAAAGGAAAATGCTGGGCTTGTGCCCATTCCTGTATCTTTGTAGTGCCCAGAGAAGCCTGGAAAAAGAGTTAGGATTTTTATTTATTTATTTATAGCTAGATTTCTGCTTATTTTTTTTTATCTCTTAGTGAAGTTTTGTTTTACTTCTTTTTACTGAAAGACAGTGGGCAGTGGAAGGACTAGCAGCATTGGAGCTGCTTGCTCCCCTAGATGAAACCTGCATGGCAAAAATGGAGCAAGGTTGTCACCCGTTGGGTAACAGTCCATGTAAGCTTCTGAGGTGGCAGAGTGCGTTCAGGGTGAAGTCTCTTTGATTCTTTTGATTGAGGACAAAGCATCTTCCTTCCTCAGTTCTCTGTAATTCCAATGAATTTATCAGCAAATTCAGGGGATACTCTCCTGCTGTCCCAAATATTTCTATTTTAAGAAAGCAAAACCTTCTTGAAGAAGGCATGCAACTTGCAGCCTTTTTGTCTCCATCAAAGCCAAGACTCAAAACTTCTCTGGCCTTTGTAGGTCACCTCTAAATGGGCTATGAAGTCTGGCTTAATGCCAAAAGAGACTTGGGGTGAACTGGTCTACTTGCTTAGCCCTATTTCTCCCCCCTCCCTCCAGTCCCCTTTCCCATATGAGCTCTCTACTGTTCTTAAAACATTAAGAACTTGCATATTAATGAATCCAAGTTCTTGAAATACCTTCTTTCAGAAGCTGTTGCTCAGCTGTTGCTCTCAGGTGCCATTAAGTAATAAACATCTAGTTTATTTTGGTGTTTTAATTTAAGGCAAATGGCAAGTAAAAGGTCTTCATGAAGCCCAATGCTTTAGAATCAAGAGTTTGTTCTCTGTTGGGGGATTTGAAGAGAACAGCTTTGATAGGTTTTTCTTTAGCAGCCAGTATCTTCCATGTAACCAAAAGGATCAAGTGTGCTTTTCCCTTTAAATGGAAACTGAAATGCTCCTGTAAACCTCAAGAGCCGTTTGCTGTGAGAGTTAGCCCTAGTGCTTACTGGAGAGCACTTGGATAAGAGCCCCTGTTCTCAGGGACTGAAGCTGTGTAGTGGCTACCTCTGGAAGCTGCAGCACTGTTTTCCCACACAGCAGGAATTTGTATTGAGTGTTGTTGTTTTTTCCTGTTGCTCAGTGGGAGCTCTGAACAGCTCTGCTGGTCAGCTTTCTACCAATGAGCAGTAGGGGAACCCTGGGAACATCTGTTACAGGGACAATGCAGTGAGTAGGCTGAGGTACAGTGACTCCCATGAACTCTCTCTGTCAGCTTGTTCTTTTGTGCCACTTCCTAAAGTCCTTCTTGCCAGAGCTTTCCTCCTTTGTTGTTTCTGTTAAGCAAGCCCACATATTAGGACATGAGGAGAAACAATAGCACTTCTGCCAGATACTGATTAGTGCCTCACAAGCCCTTTTCAGCTGGAGCCAGCTAGCCTCAGTGCCTGTCAGCTGCTGTCCCAACAGGGCATGGCCTGCTCATCACTGCACCCTGCTTCCTCCAGTGCCAGGCTCTAGGGCAGTGTGTTCAACATGTGGTTCAGGCAGCCCAGGCAGCCTGTGAGAAGTGGGACCATTAGAGTTTAAAAAGATGTGCATTACCTAAAACCCCATTGTGGAGATATAGCTAGCCGTCTGCCCCGGGACTTGAAAGCAGAGGGCTTTGAGGTGACATCCTGTGACAGAAATAAAGGCTCACAATGGTCTGCTGAAATCAATGGCAAAATTTGCCTTCATTTTAGAGGATGTGAAAATTGAACTCCATGATTTAAGGCAAATATGGCTTTTCCGCAGCCCAGGGAGAGGAGCTGATAACTGATTGGAACCCCAGGGAAAGGTGCTGAGTGCTTTCCAGCACGGGCTGGTTCTTGTTTACATACAGCTTTGATGAGTATTTTTCTCTCCCTGTGCCTCAGCAAACAACCAATAACCAAGACCCATGCTGGGAGAGCCAGAAGGACTGATGGGTTAGCACTTGTACGTCACATTGGATGTGTAACTTAGTTGTGCCTTAGGCTATCGAACAAGCTGCAACTGGTAGCTCACCACCCACTCACTTTGGTGATGGGCACTAGAAAAATACTTGAGCTAGAGTGCTTTATCTGTTTCTTTCCCTCCTCCCTCAGGCCTGGGCCTGAATTACAGTTCGTGCCTTAGAGACAAGAGGCTTCATGTCTCCCTGAGGGCTGAGCCAAGCCTTCGGCGTTGGGGTGGGTATGGTTTTGCATGGAAGCATCGAGGCAGAACGCTAGCCAGGGTCTGGCTTCCTGTGCACAAAGCCCATCTCTCTGCTCTACTTCTGATCACCCTGCTCTCAAAACAAAATATCTCTCTGAACTTCAGGACGTTCCTTTCCCCCCCCCCCCCCCCCCCCAACAATTTCATTCTTATAGCAGCTTCAAGCAGCTTTCTGTTTCCGCATGATTCACAAAGGAAGTGGCTGAGACATGGACATGCCAGGAAATATGCTAACACTCAGGCAGATGAAGCTGTCCCGGTGGTGCCAGGGCTCGCTCTGTGCAACAATTAACATCCCCTTGCGTCTCGCCGTGCGGCCCCTCCGCGCCCACTCTGCCAGGGACAGTCTCCTCTGGGCTGCAGCTGTGCCCGCGGGCACCTGCCCTAGCCCCAGTGCCCGCCTCCCTCCTGGCCGGGCAGCGTCCCGGCGGAGCGGGCTGGGGAGCCGCGGGCTCCGCGGTGAGGCCGGGCCGGTCGCCACGCCAGCTGGGCCCGGCAGAGGGCGGCCGTGGCCCGGCAATGCTGCAGCGCGGGCCGGCGGCCCAGGGGAACGCGGCCCGCAGCCACGCCGGCCCCGGCCCCCGCCGCGTTGGGGGGGCCCGGGAAGCGCCGGTGACAGCAAAGTGGCCCCCAGCGGAGGACTTCCCGCCCGGGCAGAGGGCAGCCAGGCTGGGTGATGAAACTGCCCGCGCTCCTAGCCCGTCTCTTCTTCGGCTGGCACCCTCGGCACGCTAGACAGGGCTTTCCTGCCCAGTCTCCTTAATGTTCGTTTTAGCAAGCCACCGTAACTGCTGCCCTTTCCTCTGGCTGTGTTGCCGGCTCTCGCATCTCCCCGGGCACGCAGGAGTGAGCCTCGGATCAACCAGACTGCCCTCCTGGTACCTGGCTTGAGGCTCGGTGCACAATGCAAGCGTGTCTAGAGCTCTTATGAGCTGTGGACATTAAAAGATTTCAAGGACATTTCCCCCCATTCATCCAAGTTATGTCCCCTGCTAAAATAGGTTAACGGTGTCTAATTAACCACTGCACATTGTCATGCTGCATAAAGATAGCATCCTGACGGTTCTCTGAGTCCTGCTACTTTATCTCCATTTAGATCTCCACAGTAGTCCATTAAATGAGAAAGAAACAGTTTAACAGAACTGATGTCTACATTAGAACTGCCTTTCACCCTTCAGCACAGAAGTTGCAGGCAGGTCCAAAGCAACTAAGCTGTACATTAGGAGCGTGGAGGGGAAAACCACCATTTTGAGGTCTGACCCCCTCATTAATGTGGAGGGAGATTTCTGCTGGCCAGAACTGAGCAAAGAGAACACTCAAGAGTAAGAACACATCTGTATCCTCTGGTGTAGGACGCAGCTAGGAGAGAATTAGGTATTTTGTAATGTGGGGTTACATGGCATCTTTTGGGGTCTTCTGCTGGGTTTCTCAGCTAGTAAGCACCCTGAAATAGACAGGGGGTCATAGGTGGCTAAAGCCAGATGATATATTCTGGGATTTGTGGTTATGTTTGGGATCACAGCCAGCCTTGCAGTGAAAGGGAATTTAAGTGGAGCTGTCCAGGTTGTGGGGTTGATCCATGTTCTTTGGCCCTCTAGATATAATGGGTGAAGAAATCAAAGAAACAGAGGTATTGCTGTCTCACCAAAAGTGGAGTTAGCTGGTGTAAAGTACATCAGACTGAATGCATTTCTGAGCGCTGCTCCCAGGATTGTGTTGTTTTGTTTGCCCTTACCTGAGTGGGTGTATCTATAGCTCATGCTGTGCCACCAGCTGGAGCAAGCAAACCAGGACACTGCACTTCTTGTGACTGGGAACGTAAGAGTAGAAAATCTGCCTGTGCAGTCTTGAATTTACAGTCTGGTTCTTTCCCTGTCTGCTTTCACTCACCGCTGGAAAGCTGCACCCGAGTGATGAATAAAGAGGATACTGTGTACCCAGGCCTGATATTCCTGAAGGGTTAAATGTTAGCCTCAACGTGTTGCAATTGGTATTAATAAGTTGAGACAGTTCTCAGGAAGGGGTGCTCCACAATGCTTAAAGCAGTGTGATAGCTTCATGAAGAATGCTTGTGGAGCTTCCCATAGGGCAACAAAGTTGGTGAGGGGTTTGGAACACAAGCCCTATGAGGAGAGACTGAGGGAGCTGGGGCTGCTTAGCCTGGAGAAGAGGAGACTCAGGGGTGACCTTATCACTCTCTACAGCTACCTGAAGGGAGGTTGTAGACAGGCAGATGATGGTCTCTTCTCCCAGGCACCCAGTACCAGAACAAGAGGACACAGTCTCAGGCTGTGCCAGGGGAGGTTTAGGTTGGATGTTAGGAAGAAGCTCTATACAGAGAGAGTGATTGCCCTTTGGAATGGGCTGCCTGGGGAGGTGGTGGAGTCGCTGTCATTGGGGGTGTTCAGGAGGAGACTTGATGGGGTGCTTGGTGCCATGGGTTAGTTGTTTAGGTGGGTTGGATTGGTTGATAGGTTGGACACGATGATCTTGAAGGTCTCGTCTGGTCTGGTCTGGTCTATTCATTCTATTCTGTTCTGTTCTATTGTGCTTGGAGAGCAAAGAGTCAAGGAGGTGACTGTTTCTGGAGGCTAAGCTTATGGACTGGACAGGGTTGGAGGCAGGGCACCTTTTGACAATCTGTTAATGACTCCTTACTGCCTTGAAGATTTCTAGCCTTAGCACACAGTGCAAAGCTTGCCTTTTCTGTTAGGGTCACTTTGTTGGGTAGATTTAGGTGATGCAATTGGGCTGCAAAAGGCAAAAGGTCAGGAACAAATGAAAAGTATTTAGTGACTAATTTGTTTTCCTTTTTTCTTCCTCCAATCTGAAACAGGGAATGAAAAAGTAATTTGGTATCAAACAAAATGAAAGGAAGCCTTATAAAAGAAGATAGGAAATAGCAGACTGGTTGGTATTACCTAATAGCTGAGTGATGAAGGCCACAGAGAGTGTAAAACATGCAATTTCTTCTAGTGCTGCAGACATTTAATACTATATTTCGGGGATAGTTCTCTACCTGTGACCATATCAGCTGGTTTGAAATGCTAGTTCAATCAAATACTGCCATTCCAAATCATATGTTAACAGCCACATCTAATATAGGTGACTGGGAGCAGATGTCTCACCTAAACAGCACAACAGGCCTTTCTAGTTCCTGCCCTAGTGCTATTTAAATGCTCTGTGTAAACCACAGTACTGTCAGAGACTGTCATCACCCACTGCCACCTTTGGACCCTGTGTTCTCCTTTTGGGGGGATGAACATGGGGCTTCAGCTTGCCCTAGAGAGACGAGGAAACCTTTTTTTGACAGGACAGTGTTCTACCACTAGGGCTTAAAGGGGTCAGTGCTGTCCCAGTATATTAATTTCTTCCCCAGATTACTATTTTTCTTTCACTGTAGTGCAGCTGTTTCATAAAGAAGTATTTGCTTATTGCCCTGAGCAAGCCCTTTTCTAACATACCAGGGAGAAGTTGAGAAAGCTTTAAGTTTTGGAGCTCTGTGCCTCTAGGACTGACATATGCCTGTCTTCCCTTTGGCCACCTAGATATTTGTCATGACAGGGAGCTCAGGAAAAAAGAAACAACAATTGTTTACAGGGATAGCAGGAGTGACCCTCTTCTAAGAAGTGCAAACATGTGGAGTGTTTCACCCCTGACTGGGGACAGGAGATGAGCAAAGATGGAAGGAGTGTGAGTACTGAGAAATAGTGTTACCTGGAGGATGGACAATTATCAAGAGTAACAGGATTGTGAGATTGAACCTCCAGTAAATCACCTGTGCAAAGCCATCATTTGGGATGCTTCAGCTCAGTGAGGGCAAGGCTCTGAAGACAGGGTATGGGAAGCAGTTCTGTGAAGGCAGAAGGGAAGGATAAAATAGAATAAATCTTGCATCATCTTTCCATCTGCGTCTAAACTCCACATTCAGAGATCCAGACTCCAGAGAGTGCTGGGGGTAGGCCCTCTGAAGCCATCTGTTTCATTCTCTGTAGTACCAGGGGGGTCACCACTGGGAAGAAAGATGGAGCTGGACAATTACTCCTCACTGGAAGAGCTCTTTACTAAATTCCCTAGCTCCATTGCACTTCTGCCTCTAGCAGGATGCAGCTTTAGCTTTAGTTACAGATGCCACCTATGCAGCTGCAGCGGTGGATACTATTTGGCTCAGATTACCAGTTCACTTTTAGCTTCTCACAGACTGCAAGCCCCAGGAGGAGCAGTGGAGACAAGTGGTTGTCTTCTCACAGCTAAACATCCTGTCTGCTCTGCTCCTTGCTCTTAGAAGAGTACTTCACAGGAGAGCTAGATGAGGACCATAACCTGCTAGAACAGAGAGTAGGTGAAGAAAGCCCTGTCCCCATCTCATGGAAGGGCTTTGAAAGCAGCAGTGCAAGGCACTGAAGCAACTTCTGTGCATGTGGTAGGAGAGAGCCCCATATGTTCTTTATCATAGCACCCTGACTTCGAGGGAGGGGAGAATATTTATTCCCAACACACAGAGATGAAACTTCACTTTGCAAAATGGCCAAAGCAATCAGCGAGTGATGGAGTATCTGCTAAAAAGAAACCTGGCATTTAATTAACTTTTCAAAGTGCTGGTTCAGCAACCTCCATGTTTTACATTTTGAATATTGAACAAGCGTCCCTAATCGGGACTGAATTACTTCTGGGCTTGCTGGGGTGGAGAGCAAGGGAGCTGCCATTTGCCAGTGCCTCTCCCCCACGTTATTATTATGAACTCCTGTTAACTCAGCCAGATCAACCCTGATTTACTGCAGCGACAGCACGTATGACCTGAACTTGGCCAGCTCAAATGGTGCTCCTAACGGATAAAGGCAACCAGAGAATGGTCCTGTTGATCCGTCAGGCATAGGCAGACAAAGGACAGCACCTCCTTCACTCCTTAGTGTCAATCTCTCTACTTGGGTAAGGTGAGCTTTACCTGCAGCTGATGGCAGAGGGGTGTGAAAAGTATCCAAGAAGCTAAAAAGCTGTGTCTGAGCATTGCTGTCTTTCTGGGCTGAAGTGGTTCTGCTTCAATCTGAGGCACTCGGAAGCTTTTTGTTGCGGTGGCTTATTGGTGTAGGAACTGTTTTGCACAGTGACAGTAATATAGGGAAAGGTGCAGGTTTAAAATTATCTCCAGCCTTTTCTAAGCATAAGCCTGTCCTTCTCTTGCAGGTCAGGAAGAAAGCATGGAGAAGAAGTAGAAGAGTAAGTTCCCCTTATTGCTGAGAGTTCTTCCACAACTTTTACAGCTGTTCTCATGGAGAAGGGACATGAACTCAAAGCACCACTAACACCAAGATCTGAAACTTGGGAAGGGTGCAGAGCCTGGCATGAATTTGTGTCACAAGGCAGGGCTGGTCACTCTGAAGTTTCCTGGATATGGAGTAGGTAATGTTTCTGTCACTCCCACATGACAGAAAGAGGGAAAAGTAGAAAGCATCCACTTTCCTCTCACCCACCCCAGGCCCCACTGTCTACAGCCCAGGGATTTGTCTCAGGTATAAGGCATCTTGCTTGATCACTCTAAGCTGAGATTTCTGCTGATTCAGGGATAAGGGGTATGGAAGAAGGTCAGTCTGCAGGCTAAGTGTACCTGGGAACTCTCCCCTTGATAGGCCATGATGCTTGTGGGGAGGAATGGGACACAACAAGGTGTCTTTCTGGGCTTGCAGTTGAAAATCTTTATTCCTTGTGTTTTGCTGCAGCCATCGTCTCAGACAGCAGAGCCTGGAGACATCAGATGATGGAGGAGGTAAGATATCACCTACTTGACTGCAAAAAGTGCCTTCTTGCATGTCTGGGGGTTCTCCAGTAAAGTGAGCAGAGACATCTTGTGAGAAATTGCAAGGAAATGAACCACCCTGAGGGTAACCAAATGCAGAAGCTGTTACCTCTCCCCCACCTGCTGAATGAGGGAGAGACAGCAAAGGAGATAGAGAAGAGGATGAGGAAGTGAACTTGCAATCTAATCCTGACTCCTCATTAACACAGAAGGATAAAGCACCTTTGGGAAGAAGGAAAGTGTTGAGGACATGCTTTTCTCTGTGATTACCTCTGCACGGAGTATAGTGGACTGGGGCAAAAAGAGAGCTAAAAGATCAATCAAATGTTAAGAGTAGGGACAGAAATCACTGCTGTCCCTTAGTTTAGGTGATACTATGCTCTGCTTAATGACTCTCTTATGGTAACCTCCTTGTCTTGTTCCCTCCTTGTCTTGTTCCCTGCTCTGTTCCCTCCTGGGGTCTTGACCATGAGGGAATTCTTAATTTAAAAAGATCTTGCCCTAACCTCAGATTGTAGATGATAAACTAAGCACAGACACTGGTCTGTAATCCCATTTCTGCACAGGCTGCTGTGAAATCTGACTTAACACAAGTTTTCTGTATCGAGTGTGTCACCTGCTTGGCTGAGACTGGATGAGCCAAGGGAAATCTCAGGAAAAATACACAGTGTGAATTTTGAGGCAAGCACTGGAGAGCTGTGGGGAGCACAGGAATTCATTAAGGTCTCTAGGAACTACCTCAGTTTTCAAGGGCTACGGATTTTTAACAGTGTCTGAAAAGTTGCATCTGTAAGATATCACCAAGCATCAGAATAATTACCAGGAGTCACAAAGGATCAGACTTTAGTATGTTTAATGAGATTAAATGAAGACTTATTTGTGTCTTCTAGACAGATTAAGCATTGCAACATATGACTGCCAGAAGTGGCACCTTTATAGCATTGGCATCTTCAGAATAGACTCAATTTTTCCCCTGGGATGTTTCTTGGGCTTCTTAAATTTCAGCATATGGCACTGAGGCTGATAGTCTGTTCTGTAAAGCTCTTTGACTGTTTCCACATGTGCTGTCCTTCTTGTTGAACCTTGATCTTGTATTCAGAGTATTATTGTACTCTAACCAGGCATAAAAATGCTTACCACGTGTTTGCAGCATGTGACTTTTAGTGTGCCAAGACCTTGAGTAATCAATACAGAGTAGAGTGGATGCAGAATCCAGTATGAAAACACGGCAAGTCCTAACACACTTCACTTACTTATCTGTGCTTAACCTATGGTTAACAGTTGAATTTGGATTGTATGCAAAGCAGACTTAGTCTTTGGATGAAATTTTTATGTTTAAAGAAGGATCCCACTAATCTAAGGAGTGTTCCTACCCAGGTACTTTCTGGTACAGTCAAATTCTCTAGGCTGTGGATGTCATTTATAGGTGGAAAATGTCTAAATGGATTAGTGCATGCCATGCTTGTAGTCCTATTTCTACAGGGAGATACTATTTCTTCCACCTGGGTCACAACAACCCCATGATAAGCTACAGACTTGGGGATGTGTAGTTGGAAAGCCGTGACTCAGAGAGGGACCTGGGGGTGTTGTTTGACAGACAGCTGAATATGAGTCAGTAGGGTGCCCATGTAGCCAAGTAAGCCAATGGTATCCTGGCTTGTATTAGAAAGACGGTGGCCAGCAGGAACAGGGAGGTGGTCATCTCCCTGTACTTGGTACTGCTGAGGTCACATCTCAAGTATTGTGTTCACCTCTGGGCCCCTCACTACAGGAAGGACATTGAGGTGCTGGAGCGTGTCCAGAGAAGGACAACAAGGCTCATGGAGGGCCTGGAAGGACCTACAAGGAGCGTCTCAGGTAGTTGGGGCTGTTCAGTGTGGAGCAGAGGAGGCTGAGGTGAGATCTCAGCGCTCTCTACAACTACCCAAAGGGAGGTTGGAGCAGGGAGGGGGCAGCCTCTTCTCCTTGGTGTCAAGTGACAGGACTAGAGGCAATGGTTTCAAGCTGCACCAGGGGAAGTTCAGGCTGGATATTAGGAAATATTTCTTCACTGAAAAGGTTATCAAACACTGGAATGGTCTGCCTAGGGCAGTGGTGGAGTCACCATCCCTGGAGGTGTTTAAGCAGTGTGTGGACCTGGCACTTAGGGACGTGGTTTAGTGTTGACCCTTCAGTGCTGGGTCGAGGGTTGGGCTGGATGATCTTTGAGGTCTCTTCCAACCAGATGTATTCTGTGATTATGGAAGTGGAGTTTTCCATCTGGGCACAGTAATTGCAGTGAAGAAAAGTGACATTTAAGCAAACTCCAGAACCTGAACAATTTTTTCCTTTTCTTTTCTTTTCTTAATAACCAGAGAGATACAAATAACTACCCAGTGTAGGAGACAGGCAGTGCAGTTAAGTTGAGCTGTAATCATCCCTCCCATTCACACAGAATTGCACTTGGGCTTGTGTCCTTAACTGTAACTGTAAAGCTTGGATTCTAAACATGCAAAAATCAAGGCATTGGTGTATGGATCCCCAAGGATGGGTCAGGGTTATTTTGTGCTGCATAATGCCTTAGCTTGTACACCTTAATATGAACAGGCGCAGTTGCGTAATGATTGCTGCTGTCAACCAATACATTTGGATCGCCTTCCTTTAACCTATTAGAAAGCTGAGCTGTACCATTCCATTAACATTGTTTGTCCCCTGTCCAACCTTTTCATTAGAAGAATGAAGGACAAAACTGTATGCCCTCAAAAAAAAGTGTTCTTGTGTATTTGAAATGTGCTCAGTTGAGATCATTTGTACATTGTGAAGACCCAGAGGCTCAGAATTTGGATTTCGTTGGAGAAAGTGTTTAAAAAACCCAAAGGGAAAATAGGGCCTGGAGAGAGACCAGTTTGGTATGTGGAAAATGAAGTTTGTGCTGTCAAGGAGGGTTTAATATGCCTTGTAGTTTCAGGGGTAAGAGCAAAATTCTCTCCCTGTCCATGGCCATTCATCCTGTGTATGAAATAGCATCTGATTCCTCAGCTCCAGGGAAGTTCAGGAGTTCAGTCACTTCTCAGGCTGTGTGGAAAGACTGAAGTAATATGGGAAACTGAGTGGACAAGACAGGGACATGCATGGAACTATCTGCAGTTTCAGCCACTCTTTACAGTTACTTGGGGAAACCCAGAAGGTGTAAGTCATCCATGCTGTCCTGTACAAACCCTTGAGACGCTAGCAGTGAAGTATCTTGGCTCAGGTTGTGCTCAGAATTAATTTTCTCTCATCCATATTTCTAGTCCAGGCTGGAAAGGCTTTTGTAAAAGTACAGTCACTCCAGAAATAGCTGTGGAGTGTTTAGATGATGGATACTGGGGGGACTTCCTACAGCACTCGCTGTGAGCTTAGTGCCAATCCTCCTGAAGACACACTGGGACGTGCTAGTACACAGGCACAGCAAATGGATAACACATCTTTGCTAGGTGGTTGTGTCCAGCTGAACCTCATCCTCACACAGAGGCTCAGCCCCTCTGTGTGGTGGGAAACCTGCTTTAGCAGGATTTAATGCATCAGAACTGGAGGAATAATAAACCTTCAGAAGCAACACAAAAGTGCTTAATTCCTAAAGGACAGGCCTAGTTGAGTCACTTTTGGCCAGGGGCAATTGGGGGCTTAATGCTGTGTATGTAGCAATCTGGGCAATCTGAGAGAGAGGAGTTTAAGGGTAATTGCTCAATTTTCTGTCCATGTCAACAGGGGAAATGAGCAGCAGTGACTGAGCACCGTATTGCAGGGAAACTGCATGAGATGGGAGACTATCAGTGGAATTTTAAAAGTGCTGTCTGCAGAGCACTGCTTCCTTTTCTGTAGCAGCCAAGAGCTTCTTCCAAGCACAGACTATTCTTTGTTATGAGGTGAGAAGGAAGACAGAACAAACCAGGTTCACATTGAAGGGCTTTCCCCTTCCTTTGCTCCTGTCTCCAGTGGGGGAGTAGAATCTCTGCTTTGACTTTGCTTGGGCATTTCATTTGGCTTTACTCTGTTTGTGTGTCTCCTTCTGGCATCCAGTTGCAAAGGGCTGTTACCTGTTGGGGTGAGAAATGCTGGCATTCTCCCCTGACCCCTCATCAGAAATCTACTTCGTCCTCTTGGCTATAAGTTTCTTTGTTGTTTCTTTCTTGTCCACCAGTTCTGTATTGCTGAGTTGCACTCCTCCAGATGTCTGTGTCCTCACTGCATTGCCCTTGGATTTTTCTCTTCAGCACTCTACGGGGTGCTTGTTAGCTAAGGTTCTCATCTCTCTCCCAGATACTCTTCCCCACATAGAATATTGCCCCATCTTCAGATGTCCCTTCCCCCCTTCTCTCTGTTACCCTTGGGATGCATGGTTCCTAGAACAGGGCTCTTTTTGGAAGACTGGGATGTGATGTGTGATTTTCTGTCTGTGAGAACAACGGCTTGTTATTTTAAAGCAGAGAGTGTGTGTGAATGAGACAGCTGATTGAAATGAAAGCCTGGCTGTGCTACACAGACAGCCCAAACCTGACCTGCAGGTGAGGAAAGCTGCCAGGAGACAGTCACTAGATCTATGCCCTCAAGGCAAAACCCCTTCCTGCCTGCTGGGAAGCCTCCTCAAGGAAGCAGAGCTGATGATTAGACCTCTCTATACAATGTCAAACCTCTAGAAGGATTTCTTACCCTTCTGGCATGTACCAGCAGCTCCTTTGCATTTGAACAGGCTGGGAGTCCAGGCTCTGTGCACTGCAGAGGAGGAAGCAGACATAAGCCACGGTCTCCACATCTTTCTGGGGGATGATGTCTGTCTGTCAAGAGGGAGAGAGCCCTCACAGGGTATCAGACACCTGTAATTCTCAGCCATAAAATGTCAAACAGCTCAAGCTGCATGCAAATATGCACCAATGATGAAATTGCTCCAAACAGAGCTGAGAATAGAGCACACTGTTGAGTTATTGTTGGCTCTGTCATTCCTGATAAAGTTCACTAATTGCTTCCCTGGTGAGCTGCAGTTTTTTGCAGAGTACACCAAGTGGTGGTGGATTCCAGGGTGCGTGAGCTGCAAGGTGAGAGGGGAGAATTTGCAGGAACAGTCAGGGGTATGGCCAGCAGGTATTTCACAGGCTCAGGGGGCAGTGGTGAAGTGGTTTGGGCAGAGCTAAATGAACAAAGAGTTCTGAGCATCAGTGAAGTGGAGACAAAGTGAAAAACATGGTGTTTTGGAAGTGGTGTGAATGGGCTGAAGGGGCCTGAGGTGGAAAGTGACAGTGACTGCTGAGTTTCTGGGATTCTGCACTGTGACTTTGTGTGTGGATGTGTTGGCACACTGCAGTCCTTCCCTCAGTTGCTCCCCTAATGTGCTGCCTCAGGTCTCTGTGCAAGGTCAGTGAAGGGCAAACTTGGCACAGCCCAATGGTTTCCACTGAGCTGTTGGTCCAGGCCAGTTTGAACCCCTCTAGCGACTGCTGCCATTGTGATCTAGAGCCTCTGGTGTTAAAGAAAAGCTCCCTCTTGACAGCCACAGTGGTCAGGGGGGAGCAAAGAATATGTCTCAAGGAATATGTCTGATGGCCTGTTTGAAGCAGCATCCCACTGACCAAGGGACAGTGGACAGTTTAATTGCAATGAAGCACACACAGCTCATCAGGAGCTGAAAATGATGGTCTGGGTGAGCATCTTCCATCAGTAAATTCTGTGACAGGGTAGCTACAGAGTCACGCTGGCTCTGTGATGGCTGAGTCCATAAGTGTAGTTGACGGACTAGGTTTACCTAAAATACCCTTTAAGGAAAAGCTCTTGAAAGATGATTACAGAATTGAGACACCATCATTTAAAACTGCCTGAGGCAAACTCCTTTGAAAATTGCAGCAGTGGAGGGACAGAGACTGAACCACATAGCCCTTGATTGTAGTGCGGTTCCCTCAGGAGCCATCCTCCCTCCCCCTCAGTTTCTCATCTGATACGAGAGAGAGCAGCAGTAAGATTCCTCATCTGTCTTATGAAAATCCGATTCTGAGTGGCTCTGATCAAACCTGTCTGGCTGTCAGCAGCGGTGGCCTTGTGTGGAAGGAGGGAGGCTTCTGAGGAGTTGCTGGATGTGGAAGTGCCATGGGTGCTGCCGATCAAAGAGGCATTTTTTTTAATAAATATATATAAGAAGAAAAAAAATACTAAAAAAGCCCACCCTAAAGATTCAGCATGAAAGAAATGTAGTTTGTCTTGTTTTTCAAGCATAACATGAAGAGGATGAAATAGAATCAGACACGCCTGCTCCTGAACATCCGTCCACAGGAGCATCCTGAGAAGCTGCTTTCCCCCTCGCAGCAGTGCTCTCGTGCAAAACCACTCATCGCCAGCGTTATTGCGGAGGGGTTTGTGTTTCTGAGTTCACCAGACCCTCCCTGGGCACCTCGCACCTTGTCATCTGCTGCCCCACCACCTTCTGAGTATGTTTCAGCAGGGGAATAGTGCAAAGGAATGGAACAGCCTTTGAAAAGGGGAGAACAGATGTTGCTGAAAAGGAGGGCAGGCACAGTGTTCTGTCAGGGGGCTGTGGTAAGGCTAGGAGGTTTCTTACCACTCTGAATGTTGATAAGCTCAGGAATATGGTGTCCTGAGCCTGGCTTCCAGTTTCTCCTGTCTTCTGCTGGTGGTGAACAAACCTATGCATTAAGAGATTCCTCATCTTTAAAGCCATCAGTGTCTGCTCTTCTTGCACTGTATGAGCCATGGATTGCTGCACTGAGCCCAGTGACTCACCTGATAGGGCTGTTCAGTGCTCTGTCTCTCTTCATGCTTCCCAGGGGTTGCAACCGGGCAGAGGCTTTGTGTCAGTAGGAGCCTTGGGAAACACCAAAGTTGCCTAATGCCTGTCCCTAGCAAGCTCTCGGGTGAGGAAGAAGCCACGCCAAGCAGGCTGTGAAAGCACAACACTAGCAAAGTAAGTAGAGTGTCTCATGGATCACCTGACCTCCCAGCTAGTCATCTACCTCACTGACCCTGTCATCAGAGCTTGGTGGATGAAGAAAAGATATTTTGTCTGATGCAAGGCAAATGCATAATCTTTTAATGCAAGGCTGGAGGGCTAGCACTGAATCTGCAACATGGTCTCTAGATCCTGTGAATCCCCTGGCACCTAGTCACTGGGTGACTTTTCCCATCAGCTTGGGCAGGTTGCACAGTTGGCATTCTTTCCTCAAAAGGGTGCTTTGGGACACTCAGGTTATCTGCTGCTTGTTTCAGCTTTTAAGGCAGCGCCCTGGTGGCTGTGGCACTACCTGCTTTTCACTCTACTGTTTTCATCTCCCTGATGGCTGATCAGGCAGGCATGCTGTTCTGTACTGGCCTACTAGTAGGGCAGTTTCAGTCAGGGAAATTAATACCCAAGCATCCAAAGAAATGTTCTTTATCCTCTCCGTTTGCCTGCCGCTCTCCTGAGGAAGCTTCCAAGAGGCTTCAAGCTTGTTTGTGTGTTCAGCAGAAGCTGCCTGTGTCCCTTGTTCCTTATGTTTTTTTGAAGATTTTTTTTTTGCCTGTTGCTTTTCACTTTCTTTTCCTTTTTTTTTTTTTTTTAATTCTCCATATTTTTTTTTTCCACTTAGAGAGAAAAATTATTTATTGCATTGAGAGGCGCTAATTAAAGCCATTTTCTGGTATTTGGTTACTGAAGTGTTTGATGTCTCTCTGACAAGACCATGAAATGCACGGGGTGTCCACAGGGACAGAATTTGCTGAACACGGTGCTTTGTAAATGAGGGGACACAGTGTCGCAGCAGCTCATGAATATGAAACGCCCATGATGCTACCTCAGTGGACTTGGGAACACAGATGAATCCTGTCATGTGCTAAATGAGACCAATTTCTTTCACTTAACTTCATCTTCAATCAGACCTTCTTCCATTTGCCTGTTTCAAATTCCCCAAACGTGATGCAGAAGGTAACAGCATTCAGTAAAATAAAGTTCTGCAGCAGCAGAGATATTGTAATTGTTCCAGTTTTACATTTTATGAGCAAGCAACTTAAACAAAAGTTAGTTTCATTCTTAATGCCTGCTTAGTGGCAGGGGACTGCAAGCTCCAGAAGCCACTACCCTCTTTGTCTCCTCAAGCTGCAACTGGGTAGGTTTAGACTGGATGTTAGGAAAAAATTAGAATAGAATATAGAATAAACCAGGTTGGAAGAGACCTTCAAGATCATTGCGTCCAACCCATCAACCAATCCAACCCACCTAAACAACTAACCCATGGCACCAAGCACCCCATCAAGTCTCCTCCTGAACACCTCCAATGACGGCGACTCCACCACCTCCCCAGGCAGCCCATTCCAATGGGCAATCACTCTCTCTGTATAGAACTTCTTCCTAACATCTAACCTGAACCTCCCCTGGCACAGCCTGAGACTGTGTCCTCTTGTTCTGGTACTGGCTGCCTGGGAGAAGAGACCAACATCCGCCTGTCTACAACTTCCCTTCAGGTAGTTGTAGAGAGTGATAAGGTCACCCCTGAGTCTCCTCTTCTCCAGGCTGAGCTATTCCAGCTCCCTCAGTCTCTCCTCATAGGGCTTGTGTTCCAAACCCCTCACCAACTTCATTGCCCTTCTCTGGACTCATTCCAGCAAGTCAACATCCTTCCTAAACTGAGGGGCCCAGAACTGGACACAGTACTCGAGGTGCGGCCTAGCCAGTGCAGTGTACAGGGGCAGAATGACCTCCCTGCTCCTGCTGGCCACACTGTTCTTGATGCAGGCCACATCAAGAGTGGTCAGGCATTGGAATGTGCTGCCCAGGGAGGTGGTGGTGGAGTCACCAACCCTGGATGTGTTTAAAGGTCGTTTGGATGTGGAGCTTGGGCATATGGTTTGGGGGGAGCTTTGTAGAGGATGGTTCTGGGTTGGACTCGGTGTTCCTGAGGGTCTTTTCCAACCTTAATGTTTCTGTGATTCCCTGGATATGGTAGGGTATGAACAGGGCAGGCAGCATGTGGCCTTTGAAACACTCATCCAGTTGAAGAACTCTGTGAGATGGAGTAATTTTTTTGGGGGGTTTCAAGGAGGATGTGGTCCTGCAAACATTTCTGCATATACTAGTGGTGTATGTAAGTACCCTTACTGCAGCTACTGGGAATAGTACAAGTAGAGCATATGCCTATACTCTTGCAGCACAGTCGCCCATGCTTTTCTTCCCCTGCAGTGGACATGGTGCCATGACTTGGCTGTGTTACCAGAGCTTACTGGAAAATGAGATGTGAGTCCTGAGAAAAGCAACAAAAACAATCAGGGAGCTGGAGACTGAATGAGGGGAAAAGTTGGCTCCTTGATGATACAGGTAGAATTGAGACACTGCAAACTGTACAGAGAGAGAAGGAAAGGGATGGTGGAGAGGTGGCACTATGGGAATTGGCAGAGGGAAGAGGAAATACTGAGTAAGAAGTGAAATAAAGACTCAGATACTCCAGGGCTGATTTGCCTACTAGTAGCAGTTAGCCTGGGGGGCCAGTATTTTCTTACAATTTGTGAGATTTTTGTTCTGTTTCCTGACAGTCTCTGGCAGTCCTAAAGGGCATTGCTCCTGCCTTGAAATGGACAAACCACCTCTACTTCACAGTGAGAACATGCATGCAGTGGTCTTTGTTGCAGGGGCTGTCAGGAGCCCCCAGAATGTTTCCAGCTCTTCTGCCTGAAATATTTTCAAAACATCTATAAAATACTGGAGTCTAGAATTTATTTTCACAAGAGCTTCTATGTGATTGCCTTGATTTTGCTAACACAGAGTAGAGGCTGCTCTCTGCCAGGGGTTTGTGAATCTCTCCATGCAATTCAGTGGCAATGAGATAAAATTAGCACTGGAGAATCCAGGAGTCTTTGGGAACCTGCAAAAGGGAATGGACATCACTGATCTGGGCCTTAAGGTTAGATGTTTTTTCTAGTGCAAAAAGGGGAACTGGGAAGAGGAGGCCCCCAGAATGAGCAGCGAATGAAGAAATTTTTTGCTGCAAACACCTTCCACATTTCTGCTGTCAGAACAGGATGAGGATCTGACCTTCTCCTGCTACAGGTTGTGCTGCTCAGTGGGTAAGGGCAGTCCTGTTCTCAGGGAGCTCTTCCTTTAGTTGTGTTTGCTGAGCAGCATTCATAGTCTCCTGCTGAGAAGGGTAACTTAGCTCAGGAAAGATTGTACTGTTTCTCATTCCCAGACTTGTTTGCCTGGACTTGACAGGATACCTCTGCACAGTGTGTCATTCCACACCTTAGACTACTCTCACCAGTTTGTTCCCTCCTTGGTCTTTGTTGCTTCTATGCAGGGACTTTCTCCCACATTATCAGTGAGCAGGTTTTACCAGCTGCTGTGGGGATGCTTTTGTCCTGTAACTGCATTTTGCTCCAAGTTTTACCAAGAACTGCAAGTCCTTCCCTGCAGGGAAGAGCCAGCAAGATAGCAGCCAGGTGGGGATTGGTCTCTTCTCCCAGGCAACCAGCAACAGAACAAGAGGACACAGTCTCAGGCTGTGCAGAGGGAAGTTTAGGCTTGATCTTAGAGAGTAAGTTCTTCCCAGAAAGAGAGATTGCCTGTTGGAATAGGCTGCCCAGGGAGGTGGTGGGGTTGATGTCCCTAGAGGTGTTTAAGAAAAGGCTGGATGAGGCACTTAATGCTTTGGTCTAGTTGATTAGTTAGGGTTGGGTGATCGGTTGGACTTGATGATCTTGGAGGTCTCTTCCAAACCCGGCTGATTTTGTGATTCTGTGTATTGTCCCTACAAGCAGGGGGAGGAGGACATCTGTCCCAAATGCCAGCAATTCACTGAAGAGGTATTTCTTGCACATGCCTTAAAGGGACAGCCTGGAGACCCCGGTTCTGTTGCTGCAGTTTTCCTTTAAATGTCTTTGGGAGGTTTGCTGTAGTTGGAGGCACCTGCTCTTTGAGTGGCTGGGGAGCTAGAAGGCACAGCTTTGCTGAGGCTGGCCAAGCTGTCGTGCCTTTTGCTGCGGCCAGGCTCCTGCAGCCGCCCCTGTCCCGCTCAGCCTTGCGCCAGGCAGCCAATTAGCGAGAAATCCCACTGTGTGGCCAGCTCGGAACGGCCACGGCCCGGGCTGACCCATGCCCTGCTGCAGCTGGGCGAGGGCTGTCTGCGGCCCCGCTGGCCGCTAAGCCAGGGGCGTGCGCCGGGGACGAGCAGCTGAGAACCTGTGAAACGCTGACAGGCGGCCGGACAAGGGGCTCTTACAGAAGACCCTGCCCACAGCCCCTAGCACCGTAGGTGGGAACATCTCTGTGGCTCCTGAATATTCATTTCAGCCTGGGCTGCAAAGCAGGGCAAAGCCAGCCCCAGCCCCCTGCTCGTGTCCAGCAGCAGTGTGGCCACGCTGCTGACAGAGCCGGGAGCAGCCTGCTTGCTCCAGTGCTGAAAGGCCCGGCTCTGTCTGCATACATTGCAAGTGAAACCTCTTCCTGCAGCCAAACCATCAGCTGCTGCATTATCTGAGGGCTTGGGGTCTCGGGAGAGCCTCAGTGGCCTTGACTCGTTGAAAGAGATCTGTACTGGTTTACTCTGTCCTTGTTTTGCACATCCAGTTACCTTCTCTTCCTCTCTCCTTTTTTGTTTTCTCCATCTCTTTTTACAGTGGTTTGTCAAATCAAAAAGTATGCAGTGCTCTCAGAGCCTTGCTTCTTTAGCAGGATTCAGTGTACACCCAGTTCCTCCTCCTCTCCATTCTCTTGTCTCTGAGCATCCTTTTTAGCTGGAGTAGCTGTAGTCCATGCACTGGGAATATCCAGTGACCCAGACATCACCATTCCAGGGTTGCACTGGAAATTATTAAAAGGTTTATGCTATTACAGCTAGGTGCATCTTCCCTAGTCTTTGTTGTCTGCTAGACAACCAGTACTTTCTTCCTCAGCAGTCAGGAAGGTCACAGGTCTCTGCACAGCTTGAGACTCTGCCAGCAGCTCCTTCAGCGTGGTTTTATGTGGCTTCTCTGAGTTCCTGCCCTACATTTTATTTCTAACAGTCTAGGTGACTAGCAGCTGAGCTGAGCAAATGATAATGTACCTCAAAAGGATGAAATTCTTGCCAGGCTTAGGATGATGGCAAGCAAAGAGCAGGGCTTAGTGTAGTGAGCTGCTTTCAGCTTCAAGGTTGTATTCAAATGCATGGCCTGTGGAGTCCTACCCAGACCAAATCTGCTCATCTTGCAAGATTTCTTTAGGCTCCAAGCTTCAAAGCTTTATTGCCTTGTTTTAATATTAAATGATATTTTTAATCATTGCTAAATAACTCTCTCGTGCTTTCCTCTAATAAGAAACAGGCTGTTTCATATCTGTGAAGCAAGGGAACCTTGTCTCTAGTGAGTGGAGATCACAACACTTCCCACTTACTGCTGCTGCTTTTCTTGTTGCAGACATTCCCGTGATCCCTGACTTGGAGGAAGTCCAAGAAGAAGATCTGGCCATGCAAATGGCAGCTCCCCCCAGGTAAGAGCACTGCCAGGTGCTCTTGAGGCTCTCATCAGCAGTGCAGAATGGGTGGTGGAATTACACTCCATTTTAGCTCTCTGGATGTCAGCAGCAGTGCTATTCAGCAATGTTTGGTGCTGTGTATTGTGGCAGTAGGGCTCCAAGCTGAATAGTGCAAACTTCTTGTTTGCTTTTAAACAGAGCAAGCAATTACTGCATACTTTATGTATGAAAAACCTGCACCACAGTGATGTATTTATGTTGCAAAATCAAACTTTCAAAAGTGAGGACCTGCTTGATTTCAGTTTTTTTTACTTTGACCCTTCCTGGTTGCAGTGTGCAGGTGAACCGAGTGCTGACCTATCATGACCTAGACAAAGATCTAATGAAGTATGCTGCCTTTCAGACTCTGGTAAGTGGATGTGGCTATGGGGTCACCAGTGTGAGTTCCTCTCCTTCCAGGCTTCCATCATCCACCACAGTGATACTCATCTGCATAGAAGGCACAGCCCTATCATACAAACAGCTTACAGTCTGCCTGTGAGTCTGTTCCTCTCTGCAGTGTGGCTTTCGTGCTTGTTTGTGTCTCTAAACAGTGTGGTTATGGTATCTACAGCTTAGATGAGGCTCCTGCTGTTGCCTTGGACAATGTGTATATCCCTTATGAGGTGAATGTGCCTGTCTCTAGCAAGACCTACCTGGTAAAATGATGGCATCTGCTTTCTTGCTGTCTGTAAGACTGTGACTGTGTGTGTCTGTGTTCATAGGACGGAGAGGTTGACCTGAAACTTCTTACCAAAGTTTTGGCTCCAGAACATGAACTACGAGAGGTGAGTCTTCTTTTTCTGCAGGAATGCCAACAAGGTAAAAGCTTCTTAGCCATTTCAGACTGTACTTGGAAGGTAAGCCTCTGTCACTGGGATGGAGAGAGGTGAGGAGCAGCTTGTCCAAGCTGAGGGAGGTTTGATTTCCCCAACAGATTATTTCAAAGATATTTAGAGCTTCCTCTGTGTGAGATTATGGCATCACTATGATCAGCCCACTTCAGTGTGAAAGAGCTAGTAAGAAAAATTTGCAGGGCCTAGCAGATTCCTGCAGAAACAGTGCTCTGTTGTGTAATGTCTTTTGGTAGTTACCATGAGCTCCAGGTGGTTCTACAGCGGGGTACAGAAGAGCAAAGGCAGAAAGCATTTGGGGTTTGGGAGAAGGATGTTTTAATGCAGAGCAGCCTCAGTACAACTGGGTGGGCAGGAGCTCAGGACTAGCAGCAGAGAGTTTCTGCAGTTCAGAATTGCAGATACTTAAACAGAAGTGTGGAAGGGTGGAAGATTTTTGTCTCCTCTTTATGCCCTGCCTAGGTGTGTCTGAGAATAACAAGTATAAAAAAATCTGAACTTTACAGAACTCTGGGACATGAATAATTCTATCAGCATCTTTACATTGTAGCAGGGATTCACATTTCATTCTGGGTAGGATTCTTGTTCTACCCAACTCAATCAAAGACTTCCCTGGCCAGGGCAGCTGCCATTTAGTTTTTGTCTTTGCTGTTCATCTGAATATTTGGAAACATTCAGAGACCTTTGAGTGTCACCAGTAACATTTCACTATGTTTATCTCTTTTTTTTGTCTTGGTAGGATGATGTCAGCTGGCACTGGGACCATCTCTTCACAGAAGTGTCCTCAGAACTAGTGGCTGACTGGGACCTAGGACAGTCTGAAAAAGAGGACCACCTTAGTGTGCCCTAGAGCACTGACCATATATCCATATATCCATCTCATTTATAATGGCTTAATACTTTAATTTTCTATTCATTTGTTTGTATTTGAGAATTTATTTCAGACATGAAAGTAAATAGGACCTCCCTTCACAGGAAAACTGGCTCCAGAGAAGTTTTGGGTATTTTGTAGTAAGGATCTTTGTGCTGAAAAGAGAGTGAGAATTCTAAACATGATAAAACATTGACTTACTAACAGTGACTTCCACCTGACTAGCACCTTTCCTCTACGGAAATGCAGCCTGGCAAGAGTGGACCATCTTAAAATGGAGAGTGGTTTTCAGTGATGGCTATCAGAGAAGCTTAGGCTGAGACAATTTGTTTGCTTAGGACATCAAGGTTGCCATCTTCCTCACAACAGATGCCACAAGTTGTTAAGATGCCCATTTTACATTTCATCCCACAGCCTCCAGCCATTCCCTGCCAGTTTAACTTGTCACCTAGAACATTACCTCTGTATTGACTCAGTGGAAGCAGCATCACTTACTGAACTGCCAACACTGCTTCTTATAGCACCTTTCTTTTCCCCTTGAGGTTTCCCAGCTAGGTTCTGACTAAGCCTAACTCTACTTGGCTTTTGCAGTCAGATGAGATCAGAGCCTGAACAGAGATAGCTTCAGGCAATAGGTAGTTTGTAAAGAAAATACTGTTTATTCCAGGCATGTGAAAGAATGGAGCCTGCTGCTCTGAAACAAGGTAACTCCCTGGTGGGTGTCTCCTTGGCACCAAGTAACCAACTTTTATCATCATCCAAAGAAAAATCTGTTTAGTTTCTAATGCATTGTCCCCATAGGATCATGATCATTATTTGCAGGAAACAGTTCTATTACTTCTAAGCCAATGTCCTTCAGAGCCTTGTCCCATTGGAGAATCTTGCTCTATACTTGTGAGGGGCAGTGCAGGTTCTGGGAGGAATGCTTGCAGTGCTGCTTTTCTTAGCTTGTTTGATCAGTCTAATAGAGCACTGCATTCCCATTCTTGTACTGATAGCAGGAGAGGTCAAATAACTCACTGAATTCACTACTCTGATGTGCCAGAAAACACTACCAACGAGACAGAAGCAATTTGGTTTCATTGTTTGGCCACCAAAATAAGGGAAGGGTCATCTGTCTCAAGCAGACACTAAGTATTTTACAACCCAGAAATCTCCCCTGAAAACTGAAGTCTAGATGAGAAAGAATCTTGGGAGGCCAGTGTATGGAGGACAATCCTGAGGCCTTTCTCTGAGCAGAGAAACCTGTTCTGGTATGAACAGAAACTAAAATGGTTTAGTAAATCTCACTGTGGTGGGCTGAAGTTTCCTCCCCAATATTAACTTTGCCAGACCAACTCAGAAGCAAATGAAGCTGTATTTACAAGTAAAATGTACACTCTACAATAGAGTGCAATGAACATGTACAAATATACAGTATTTGCAGTATGTACAGATACTTACAATTAGTAAACATCACAAGGACCCCCCTGGCCAAGGACAAGGGGAAGCTACTAGCTTCTCCCTCCCTGCCTCCCCTTACCCCCCTGTACAAAAGGGACAAGAGAAAGGAGCAGAGAAGGTAGACTTAGCCAAAGCCAGCCAGAGCACATTATCTCTCAGGAGCGAAGCAAAACAGCCAGAAGAGAAGAGAAAAGGGAAGAACTGTTATGGTACAGCTCATCTTATTCTAGATATTTGCCCAATGAATTTGTTTAGAATAATCTTTTGTTTTCCTTTTTACACCCAGTAGTGATTTATTTATATTTTTCTCCTTTTCTGCTCAAATTTTGTAACTAAATTTTAAAGGCATAGCCTAAAACCACCACACTGAAAGAAAGACAATAGTAAGTGGAGGAGGGGATGGGACACGACATGGATTTGTTCAGGTCATCCCTCAAGAGATCACAGAGAAAGCAGAGGTTCTCTCCTTTCTACTTGATCTCAGGCTCTAATCCACACTCCTCCTGTAAGGTGCTTGCCTGGTGTCACCTTACTCAGTGGTATCTGCTTCTAGTGGTGCTCTAGCCTCTTTGAATTATGAAGTGAACATAACTAAGTGCCCTGACAATGAGAGGACAAACTCTGGTGGCTGCAGAAGCAGCCTCAAACAGACTAGCAGTACCCTCACTGAAACTTGGGTCTCTGCACCATGCTACACTTGCCTCTGGTTTGAAGAGGAGGGCAGGAAAGCAACATGAGCAGAGAGAAAAGGGGAGGCTGAGAGGTGAGCCCACCTGTATCCCCTCATCACTGTCACAAAGCATAGGAAACCTTGTACATTTGGGTCACTTCATAAACCCACAGTCACCCAGTGGAAATCAACCCATTTTCAGTGACCACAAAAGCTGAAGGTGCCCAAGCCGAGGCACAAAAGTGGTTGAACTATGCATCCATTGTCTCTGCCCACCTGCCTGTGGTGTGTAATACCTGGCATATATGTATTGCGTTTTCTTCAGAGGCTTGGGGAGCTGGCAGTGCTGGCCACACTGAGCACTGAGAGTGGACAGCTAAGCAGTAGTTAGGACTGCTTCCACCAAGTGCAGGAATCATGCCAAGCGTATTGCTCCTCTAGCAATTAGGTGCTGCATGAACAGTCCTGGGCTGTCTCCAGGAAGGCTTGAAGAGCCATCTTCTACCCCCAAGAGTTGCTCTGATCATCCTGGGCAGACAGAGCACTCTTGTCTGGCTGCTCTCCCAGCAAGAAGGAATGGGAAGTGGAGTTGCTCAGACACCATAGATGCCCTTCAGGAGTCAAGGGGAAGAGGAAAGCACCCCTTGAAACAAGAGCAAGAGGGGCATGGGACCCCAGAGATCCTCCTGGAGATAGTGAGAGGTAGGAATGGGGGAAGGCTTGGGGAAAGCCATTTGAGGCAGGGTGTGGGGAGGAGGGGATTAGAAGCAAGAGAGGGGTTTGTGGGAGAGGCAGGGTGGGAGCAAGGAGGTTGATTTGGGAGCAGCATGTACATAAAATTTAGAGGGGAGTGAGGCTAGAGCAGGTGCTGGTGAAGAGCCAGGAGAGAGCAGAGCACAAGAGCATAGTGGGAGCTGAACTGAGGCCTTTGCTGATGAGCTGTGGTCACATTATGCTGAAGGAGCTGCTTTAAAGCTGCATAAAATCTCCCAGAGGAGCATGCTTGGGGCTGGGTGCTGGTGGTCAACCCCCTCTGGCTTGGGGCTCTAGGCAGGGATGCTCTGGGGTGGGAGGACAGCGTATGTGGGCCAGGCTTTTGTCCAGATGGGGACACTGGGAGCCCAGCAGATACACAAGCAAAGTCTGAGAGCAAGGCTTGAAAGAAATCATAGCCTCCGTTACAGGGTGCTCCAAATCCCACTTCCACCACCTCTATCAGTAGAGGTTTGAATGGGGGAAGATGAAGGTGCGAAACTGCCTTCCCCTCTCCCTGGGGTCAGGTAAAAGGCTCCATTCTTCCCGCCAGGAGCCGAAGCCCCTCACAAGTATTCACCGCGGGGGAAGCCCGCGCTGGGATTTGGAGCTGTGATTGGCTGGGTTCTTCGCGCCCAGTACACGGAGCTGTGATTGGCTGGGTTCTTCGCGCCCAGTACACGGAGCTGTGATTGGCTGGGTTCTTTGCACCGGGCGTATGCCGGCACGGGACGCAGCGCCTAGGAAAGGCTTGAGCAGGGTGACCACAGGGCGGCCTGGGCTCTCGTTTTGGCGCTCATTTTGGACTCGCTCTGCATTCGCGGAGAGATTGGAGAGGTCAGCACTCGGATCTGGCTTCTCCCGGACCTGCCTACCCTGGGGTCGTACTCCCCGCCTGCTGCTGGGGTGAGCTTTCCTGCCGTGGGGCTGCGGCTGTCGGCTGGGACAGGCCGGCAGTGCGGCTTCCCTTGCGCTGCTGGGACAGCGCTGCTGGACGAGTCTTGCCTCGTGGCAGCTGTGTCTAAGGACGCTTTGCTTTTGGCGGGTCCCTTTGGAGTCGTGCCGCGTTATCCACACGCTGGATTATGAACCTGCAGTGCCGGAGCCTGCCGCGGAAGGGAGACCTAGGGACTATCGCCAAACTCCTGCTTCCTCCTGGTGAGTACAACCGGCATTCTCCTTGGCTTTCCCTAAGGTCCCGGCTTGCCTCCGCTTGATCAGTGGGGTAAAGCTGTTTTGTGGCTTAGCCTTTTCCATTTCCTGCATGCTCTACACTGTACTCAAGTTGCCCATAAGCATCCTGGTGGAATTTGCGACCGAATGGAACCTGCAAATAAATCATTTTGGGGCGGGGTTTTGGGGAAAATAAAGATAACTATATCTTCATCATTCCCGCCTCGTTCATTTAATCCCGATCAAAACAGCCTCATCTATTTTAAGGCCAGAAGAGGTGGCTTTGAGCGTGCGATCTGGCCACGGCAGAGTCCAGTGAGGTATGGCTGAGCTTGGTCTTTTAGAAAGGCAGGCAGTACATTTGAAAGTCTTTCCTTGTTAGTTTTTCTAACAGATAACTCCCTTTATGGTTCAAAATCGGCTTTGTTTCTAGACTCAGGTTTTGAGTTTCATCTTCTGTTCCCTGAGCCTGCTCATGCTCTCACCTTCCCAGTTAAGCTCGGCTGTCAGACCCTTGCTTCAGTATTTATGTGCACTGTGATCAAGCTGTCTCTTTAATTTCCTTTAATAAACTTAATAGACTGAGACTTGTTTCCATGTCTTTTCAATTCCTTCCCCAGCTGGAGGAGGGGAGGTAAGTGTCTGGTTCCTGGCCTTCCTCCAGCAAGCTGTTCCCACCCACTTTCTTTCCAGAGTCATGTTTTGGTTGCAGTGCTGGGAAGGTGACTGCGATCTGTTGCTTCTCCTCTCTAAGGTCTTGGTACTATCAAAGGAGAAGCTGCTCCTGTTGCTTTCCTTGCTAAAGAGAAACGATGAGGTGCTTTTGCCTGCTCAGGTCAGCTCTTGGCTCATGGCAGTGCAGCAGTATGTATTGGCTCTGACAGAGTTGCCTCAGGACCCTGCATTACTGCAAAGTCCAGTGGAAAGACTCTGCAGCTGTAAATATTTTCTTGTAGCTTGCAAAGGTCTAGTAACTCTCTTTGATCCTCAGGTGAGGTGAGAAGTGAGAGCAGTTTTCAGAAGAGTGCAGCTGGCTCCTGGGAACTCATGTCAGCCCCCTGGGCTGTGCCTAGCCGAGGAACAGAGCAATGTCTGTCTCCACAGAGCTGTATCACAGAGGGGTATAGGGAAGTGTGGTGGTGGCAGAATCAGGGTTAGAAATGAGGAATCATAGAGTGGTCCAGGCTAGAAGGGACCCCTAAAGGTCATCTATTCTGATCTCCCCACAGTCAGCAGGGACACCCCCAACTAGATCAGGTTGCCCAGGGCCTCATTGAGCCTCACCTTGAATATCTCCAGAGAAGGGACCTCAGCCACCTCCCTGGGCACCCTGTTCCAGTGTTCCACCACCCTCACAGTAAAGAACTTGTTCCTAACATCCAATCTAAATCTGCTCTTCTCCAGCTTGAAGCCATTGTGCCTTGTCCTGTCACTGCAAGAAGCTCAAGCACCTGACTGAAACATGGCTTTCATGTTCCTGGTGAGTGTTTCCCATCTCCAATTAGAAGATGGCAATTCAGTGTGGGCAGTGTTGTGTCCTGATTGCTTTTCATTCTGCTCTGTTCATAAATTGCTGAGGGAGGGCTGCAAACCCATTGAAGTGTGTTGTCAGTGAGCTGATTTGGGATGTCTATCCAGGGACTTGCTGGGATTCTGGATGAGTGTAAATATCTACTTGCAGATAGCCTCCTAAAGGCTCAGGGCTCAGTAGGCTACTGCAGGCAAATGGTGAGCCTAATCATAGCTGAAGTGAAAAAAGCCTACACATGAAAAATAATTCTAGGTCCTGTCAGTTTTAAGAATCTCTGATTTTGCTTACAATAATCAATACAGTATTTATAGATTCTCTTGGTGGAGTGTAGACTTTCACAGAATGCTTTGGGTTGGAAGGGGCCATGGGCAGAGACACCTTTCTTGGTGGAGATGTTTTACTAGACTAGTGTTTGTTGTAGGTGGTGAGATACTGGGGCAGAGAGTGCATACACAGAGCTGGAAAAAATGTAGCAAATAAAAGCTGAAAAAAATAAGAACCAGACCTAGCAACTTTCCATTAAAGAGCCTCCAGCCAGAAGCCTCTTAAAGGGACTCTGGCTGGCTGTTTTATTAAGTGTGACAAAGTGATGGGAGGTGTGGGGGACCTCCTATGTTAATATGTTGGAAAGACTCTACTGCTCCTCTCGCCAGAGTGTCTCAGGGAAAGTGGAATTAATCCATGGCATATGCTCTCAGCATCTGCTGCAGTGACCTGGAGAGGCAGCACCAGGCAGCCTGAGCCAGAGCCCGTGTTCCCTGCTCCTCTCTTGCCTGCCTGTGGCTGAGTGTGGGATGGTGTGGCTGCTCGTGGCTGCTCTGGCTGGGTGTACACACAGCTGCCTGCCAGCCTGCCAGGGTGTGGTGTTGCAGCCCACAGCCAGAGTCTTTCTGCCTCTAAAGAAGGAGACATGCTTTAGATTTGGGAAGGAGAAGGAGATGTTTGGGTAGAAAAGAGGTCAGTTTGAATGGAAACTAATCCAGTTTGTCCCAAACAGCCTCAATTTCTCCCACAGCGTTCCCTGAACAAATTCTCCTCCCCTCTCCAGACATCTGATTTGTTCTGTGGTTTGCTGTGAGGCTCCAGCTCCTCAGTCT
Source organism: Melanerpes formicivorus (assembly GCF_026170545.1). Taxonomy (NCBI): domain Eukaryota; kingdom Metazoa; phylum Chordata; class Aves; order Piciformes; family Picidae; genus Melanerpes; species Melanerpes formicivorus. The sequence goes on from NW_027142442.1 coordinate 2,228,182, forward strand.
ATCTCTTTTTTCTTTCCCACTGCATCTCTACAGATGGTTTGATCCCCTCCTTGACAGAACAGAGGTTGTATTTGCCCTTAGGTGGGATTTCCTTCTCTGTCTAATGGCTTCTGGGAAAAAGCTTTCCATACTTTATTTCCCCTTGAGCAACCTGCACCATACCCAGGAGGTGTATCTAGCTAGTACAGGTGGGTGCACTGTGTTGTTTCCAGGCTGCAGCAGTTTTCGCCTGTGCTCTGTTTGTGAGCTTACTCTTGGGGAAGGGCACTCAGAGACAACCCTCCACTGGCTACTTCAGCCACATCCTTCCTCTTTGTTTGACAGCTGACTGGGATGTGGGACTTTCCTGACCTGGATTGCTGACATAGCCAGGAGATTCCTGAGCAGTGGGTGATTCCCAGACAGGACAGAGATGCCCCATTCTTATCCTGTGTTCTCTGTTCTCTCAGCAAATACTTTCACACCTCAGCAGCTTCTCCTGCTTGCCCTCTGTTCCAAAATGTGGCATCCCAGCCACAGGCTGTGCTGGGACTGTGCAGTTCTGAGTGAGGGCCAAGGCAGGATCCCAGCTGTGGCCCTACAAGGGCACAACAAGGGACCCACAACTGGCTGCCCTGATGAGGTCATGTTTTTTCTAGGGGGATGACCCATACTCCTTACAGCTGCAGCCTGTGAAGCATCCTGATTAATTCAGTCATGAGTTCTGGGTTTCATGGACATCCAGAGCTCCTGGGACCGTTAATTTCTCTGCCATCATCCCTGGGGAGATGAAACCTTTCCTCCTGGTGTCCTCCTACCTGAGTCTGCTCCAGCAGGCTGCTCTGCACAGACCTTGTTGGAGCCAGATCAGCTCCAGGCCACAGGCCTTCTTATCAGGCTCCATCTCCTGTCACTTTCAGGACCACTTCATTATCCTTTTATTAGCCCTCTTCTGCTTATCATTATTAATAATCACACTGGATCAGCTGGAGTGCTGACAGCTGCCCCTTGTCTATTCTTTCTGTCTGTTTTAATCCTGGCTGCTTATCTGGGATAAACCTGATCCTTTTTCTTTTAATTAAAGAAATTTGGTCAGCCAGCCCTTCCTCCACGCCAAGATAGGACTGATCACACCAGTGATACACAGGGAGCAGGAAAAGGGGCAGATTACTGGGTGACAGTGTTTTCCACAGGCTGAAGATATGGGATGTCAAAGTGGAGGCTGGTAGAGCTTAAGGTACATGTGTGTAGAGCAGCACAATGCTGGGATGCTGTAAGGTGTCTGTCTTGGGGTCTCTGTGTTTGACCCAGGGTATTGGCACAGGGCTGTGTGACTATGTGCTGCAGGTGAGTGACATCACTGCACCAGTGCAAGACAGGCAGGAGAGGTCTGCTCACCCCTCTTTGCTTTGGATGGGTGGAAACAGCAACCCCAAGCTCAGAGCCTGTTACGGGTGGCACTGCTGGGGCTGCTGGGATTGCTGTAGTTCCTCCAGGGGCTAGAGGACTTTGCTTCTCAGCACTTTGTAATGTTGCCAAGACGTGCAAGCGCCGGACTTCACAGTGACACTCCTGCTTTGTGCTCCCGCAGGCATTGCTTCCTGCGGCCACAGATCTTGTTCCAGCCTCTTAATGCCTCGCCGGGCAGTTCGCCGGGGCTGAAATATTTGTGTTGTCTGGGGGAGCGGATCCGCGGAGGAAGGGCTGTGCAAAGAGGCTGCGGGGAAATTGTTGTGCTAATTCACGCTTTTACGAACCCATAAACTCAAATCTGCATTCATTGCAGCCTGTGAAGTGACTGGAGTGTGGGGCTGAAATGCTTAGAAAGTGTTAATCAGGGGCCCGTAACAAAGCAGAATGCTCTGAAGTGCAGCAGCAGGAGCCTGGCCGTAAGCAGCAGGAGTATTCAACCTTAGCGCTGGAAATGCACGTCCCTTGGCTGCCCAGCGGCTCATTTCAGATGCACAAGGTGCGGTGCTGACTGAGTGCGTATGTGCCCTCTGCTACAGAACATGGCAACTGGCTCAGATTTGTAGGGCTGTTTCACCCCTGGGAGGCTGCGGGCCCGGGGAGGCTACAGGGCACAACTTCCTGATGCTCAGCGAGAGCGTAGCTCTGAAATCCTGTCAAGCAGAGACACGCTGGCTTCAGGCCCTCTGCTTCTCTGGCTTCTGAGCGTCTCAGCTGGCTGGGATGGAAGTTAACCTGCAGCCCAGGTGCTGGTGAGGGAGATGCCACAATACAAACCCATCAGATCCTTTCAAATTGTGTGCTTCTGTAACAATCACAGGCAAGAACTGTGCATGGTGACGTTCAGGCCATTGCTTCCACGTGAAATATCCTGCTGCTCACAGGACATCTCTTCATCATTACTTAATGTTGAGCAACATGTTTGCAAGATGCAAAAATCCAGGATTCATTTACCTAGGCTGATGCACTGGTAACTGGTCTAACAGCTTTAATTATCTGACCCTGCTCCTTCAGCCCCAAGTAAGGAAAATTCTCAGGATGGGTTTTGGCCCTGAAGTGATCACAGAATTGCTCAATAAATGGGTGCTAATAGTTCAGGCTATTGTAGCTATACCTAAACTCGCTCAAAGCTAGTCCAGATAGCAAACTCCATCTAACTCAGAGGGATGAGAAGCAGCCTGGATTTGCTCAGCCAAGTGATTTGGCTCCTCTTTCTGAGCTAGCTCTTTTAAAGCCATCTCTGGTATTGCCCCTCTGTATTATTCTAGGCCCCACAGAGATACTTCTACTCCCATGGCTTTCCAGCCTATGGTGCCCAAGACTTAAGACCCTGCCGGTCCCTATATGAAGGGCATTAGAATAAACCCTTATTAGAATAAACCAAACCAGGTTGGAAGAGACCTTCAAGATCATCGTGTCCAACCCATCAACCAATCCAACCCACCCAAACAGCTAACCCATGGCACCAAGCACCCCATCAAGTCTCCTTCTGAACACCTTCAATGATGGTGACTCCACCACCTCCCCGGGCAGCCCATTCCATAGCGCAATCACTCTTTCTGTATAGAGCATTGGATGCTCTTCATTTCAAATACAGTGGCCAGAGTAGTGGGCTGACAATGCACGTTCTCTAGGGTCCCACAGTGAGACTGTGACACTGTTAGGAACTGAATCCAGCCCCTCCAAGCACCCATCCAGTGCCACAGCCATATGACTTCACTAACTGAAATGATGCATAAGGCCAGTATGTTTGTTTGGTTTGATTTTCAACAAAAAGATGGTTTCAGGCTATGGAACTCCTTCAAGATTTTCAAAAAGACAAAGTAAAACTTCATAGTCTCTGTATGAAACATCTTCCCCAGGAACAGCACAGTGCAGTGCCCCCCTGGAAGCACCCCTGCTGTGATAGGAAACTATAACAATTGCCTGCAAAAATGTCTTCCTACCATAAGCCTGCTCCCCTCATCCCAGAAATACCCAGAGGAAAGGGTGATGAGCTGTCAATGTGCCAAACTGTTTTCCAGTGCAAACTCTGGAAGTCTGAAACTAGCAGGGTTCTTCAGCTTGCTGATGTCTCTCTCTACAGAGTCCCCCAAATCAAGCTCTTCCACTGAGCTCAGCAGAAGAGGAGCGCAGGGTAGGTCACAGTATCACAGTGCATTAGAGGTTGGAAGGGATCTCCACAGATCATCCAGTCCAACCCCCTGCCAAAGCAGGATCACCTAGGGTAGTGAGCACAGGAATGCATCCAGGTGGGTTTTGAAAGTCTCAAGAGTAGGAGACTCCACAGCCTCTCTGGGCAGCCTGTTCCAGTGCTCCATCACCTTCACTGTAAAGAAGTTTCTCTTCACGTGGAGGTGAAATCTCCTATGTTCAAGCTTGTACCTGTCCCTGCCTGGGAAATCTCCATGCTGAGAGCTGTAGAGGCCATTCAGAAAGGCTTTGGTAAGTCAGAGTACCACACTTCCCTAAGGTTAACCAAGCAAATGTGTGTGAGGGGTTTGTGATTTTTTTCTTCTTCTTCTTCTTTTTAAGGTCATGTGATAGCCAAGGGCCTTTAATGAAGTTGTGGGACAGTAAGGGCTCTAGGCTCTTGTCACAGGGTACCTCAGCCCTAACACACTCAGTTCTTAACCTAGCTGGACTTGCAGCAGCACAAAGTCTGTGATGGCTTCTTGTGACATAAGACTGATGGCATAAGGCGCCTATGAGCTGTGTGGCATGCAAGGGACCATGCCCAGTGTGGAGGTTAATGCTCAATCCAGGCAAGGTCACGTTAGGGAAGCAGATCTGCAGTGTGAGTCTGAAACATGCATCCTTAACTTCTCAGATAAATGTTTGGGTTTGGGGGGTTTGGTTTGGTTTTTGCTTACATGGAGTGGATGTGTATCTGGGTCAGACTGGGTACACACCTTTCCTTGGCTGCAGGTGTCTCTGTGCCACAGAGAGCAGCCCCATCTCCCTCCAGCTGAGCGGGTTCTGTTCTGTTGGGCCCAGGGATCTGTTTATCTGTCCGACGCGCGCGCTCACCAGCGACGGCTGAGGTTGGAAGTATTTATGGCAATTAAAATGTTTTGCCTGGGAGCTGTTTTGGGGCTTTTTTTGAAGTGAGGATTTTCAGACTTCAAGGTGTTAACAGCCCCTCTAAACGATTTTGTTTTTTAATTGCGGCAAATGACTGTGGAGCCATTAAACATTCACCTCTCTGCAGTTGTTTCTAAGCCCTTTCAGTCCTCCTTCTATTTATTCTGTTTAATTCAGTCAGGTAGCTTCGGGGCAGTGAAGATCAATACTTTACTTTGATAGAAAAGAGTCAGGTTTGAAACATGGAGATAAAACTGACACATTTTGTATAAATTTAATTAAAAATGCACCTTTAGTGGCTTGTTGCAAGCACAAAGCCAGCCCTCCATCTAGCTATCTCTCTGTCTCACTCTCTGTCTCTCTCTTCCCTTTCTTGTTGCTTAACAGGAAGATCTCTGAATCTGCCTCACCAACAAAGTACCTCGTTTTATGATTTTTGTCTTGAAAGTTTAGCACTGAGGGAGCAGGATGGAAGGGATGTGAAATTCTAAACAGACCTTTTGCTCTCTCCCTGCTCCTACTCCTTTTGGTGGTGGGGGCTGAGGGGGGAGTGAGGAAGGAGCTGGCTCCCTGGTGAGGGAAGGAGTGGGATGAGGCAATTTTTTATTTTTTTAAACCCAGCAGATTGGACACCCTGGGGCACTTTCCATTTGGATCTGTAGCTTTCCTCCACTCCTGCCCCCCTCTTCTTGCTTTGTTAAACTGGGAATTATTTTTCTGACTACATGTGCATCCTCAATCCCACTAGGATAGTGCTGGCCACAAGGCAGTGTCTTTATTCTCTCTTTCTTTTTCCTCCCCTGTCTCTCCCCACCTCATTTCTTCCCTCTCCCTCTTTCCTAACCCTGCTGCCAGTGGGGACATTTGTCTTGTGTTTTATAATCTGCCCCCTTCACCCCCTTCCCCTGCATGCCTCTCTCTCTTTCTCAATCCTGTTTGGCTCGGTTCATTTTTCACTTGAGTGCCTTTCCTCCCAGACTCCCCTCTGCTCCGGCCTCCCTCTGCTCAACACCAATAAAACATGCACAACACAGGTACAACAAGGTGCCAGGGCTCAGTGTGACAAACTGCTCACACACCACTCAATAACCATGGCTGTAAATTGCCCCCTCCTCACCTTCCACCAGCTCCCAGGGACAGCCCCTCAGCCAGCTCTGTGTGAAATGTGCCCCATCCCAGAGTGGGATGAGAAAAACCAGCAGGAGTTCAGACATCAGCCCCTGCTAGGGCAGAAACTTTTCCAGCACTGTCATTTAGGGCTGTTTCTTTCTCTGGTGTGGCCATGCAGCCCAAGGGGCTCCAGGGACTTGTTGGAAAACGGAGGTTGTGTGGCAAGGGGGTGCAAAAGGACTTCCTGACCTAAACCCCACCTATTTAAGTTGTATTTGGTGGGCAAGGGTCTCAAAAGTTATCCCATCCATGCAAGTGGAAGGAGGGACAGTATCTTGCTGAGGGTTCCTCTGTTCCCAGGGGTCAGAGCTGTGCTGGCAGCTCTGGCTGGATGCCTTTTCACAGAATCACAGAAACATTCAGGTTGGAAAAGACCCTCAGGATCACCAAGTCCAGCTGGTAACCCTACTCTACAAGGTTCACCCCTAAACCGTATCCCCAGGCACCACATCCAAACCACCTTTAAACACACCCAGGGCTGGTGACTCAGCCACCTCCCTGGGCAGCACATTCCAATGCCTGACCACTCTTGCTGGGAATTTCTTTTCCTAATGTCCAGTCTAAATCTACCCAGTCACAGCTTGAGGACATTCTCTCTTGTTCTATCACTGATTACCTGTGAGAAGAGACCAGCACCAGCCTCTCTGTAATGTCCTTTCAGGTAGCTGTAGAGAGCAATGAGGTCTCCCCTCAGCCTCCTCTTTTCCAAGCTAAACAGCCCCAGCTCCCTCAGTTGCTCCTCACAAGATTAGTTCTCCAGGCCCTTCACCAGCTTGGTTGCCCTCCTTTGTTTCACCTCTGGGAGCTGTGGCCTCCATGGGCAGTGCTCCTTGTGTCTGTACTAACCCAGCCTGAAGCACATCAGCCACCTACCCTTACTGCTGAGCTGCAGCATAGCTTTCCCTGGGATAGAGCATCTCTGCTGCTGTGTGGGCTTGGCCTTGCCAAGGCTGACCCAGTGGCACGCTCGCACTGCACGTGTCCCTGCTGTCCTCACCGGGGCTGGGTGCTGTGCACTTGGGTTTGAGCAAACACTCAAGAGGGAGAAATCAGCCACTGCCTGAGAAAAATAAACCACATCTTAATGGACAGGCAAGGGGGAAAAGAGCAATCTGGTTAGCAACATGAATTGTGAACAGCACCCCTCACCAGCCAGCAGCACCTGCAGTCAACTTCCTCCCTGGCCTGGGGCAAGTCCATTGAGAGCAGTGGCATTAAAGAGCACAAGGAAACTGGTTGGTACTTGGAGACATGGTTTTACTGTTGACCATTCAGTACTGGGTTGAGGGTTGTTCTGGATGATCTTTGAGGTCTCTTCCAACCCGCTGTATTCTGTGATTCCATGATGGATGGTGTGAGAAAAGGCAGTGAACAGGCAGGTGTCATTGGTGGAGGCTGGGCAGAAAGGAAGGAAAGAGCCTGGAAGATGAGAACAAGCTTGAGGCTCATGCACAAGCAAGATGGACAAGGCTGAAGGACAAAGAGGCACAGCCACATGTGCTGAAGAAGCAGTGGCAAAAACTGTCCTGGATGACGAGGCAAAAGAGAGGCAGTGCCTGCCTCGCTGGCCATGTGCCTGGGTGACCGTGGGAGGGTGCGTGGCTGTCGGTGGGCCAGCGTGAGGGCAGTGCCCCAGCCAGAGGCGGGGCAGGGGCTCTTGGGTACAGCTGCACAGGAATGTACCGTCTAACTCCATTGTGTTTGACTTTAGCTGTCAAAGCTGCAGTCCTTGTGAATTTTGCTTGAGAACCAGAAGATGCTGTGTGGGGGGAGCTGCTGGTTTTGTGACAAGACACCAAGCTGGGTCCCTGCCCCACAGATTTCAGGCGTTGATCCCTCTTAGGCAATTGCCAACTCCAGCAGAGGTGTGTCCCGTTACCGATTTCATTTGGCTCTGGGACTCCTCATCACTTCTCCCTGTGTTAATTTGTGTAGATTTTTCTACCCTCCTATGTAGTGGAGGCTGCATCTCAGCTGGAATTGCAGAGAGTGTACTTGTGAATTGTGCTTGAGCTTGCCAGTGCAAAAGCAGAGCACCATCTTTGCACCAACTACCACAGCATCACCCTGCAGCCCAGCCTGTACCTGTGTCTCGGGCTGCTTGGCTTTACCAGCAGTAAAAGCAGAGAATTTCCTATGACACGATGGGGTTAACTCTGTCAGTCTGTTTGCATAATACCGGCTGGAACATCAGTTAAAGTCCTTCTGAGTGATTCGTGGAGGTGAGTGCTGAGGGCTGGTTTCTCGGGGACTGTGCGGTGAAGGAGGGCTGTGCCATACAGTGCACTTCTGCAGACAGCAACTCCTGCGTCTGCTGCCTTTAATCACGGCAAATGAAAGTTTCCAAACATGCAGAAGATGCCAGGCTTTTGTGTTCTGCCACCGGAGCCGCCTCTGCGCCACGTCAGTGCCGGTAATTGCAGACAGGAGCTGCTTTGTGTTGAAATGGCATCGGTAATTGAAACGGAATTCAGAAGCAGGACCCTCCAGGCACCGCTCGGCGAAAGAAGAAATAAAGATCGTTTGGGTCACATCTTTTGTAATTTGTGTTTAATAATCATACCAGGAGGTACATACAAAGGGAGAGGAGACATGAGACGCAGCTCCCTCCCCCTGCTCCTGCGCCCTGCCTTGCAGCCTTCCCGTGGAGACTGGGACCGGGGCGGGGACCCTGCACCCCGCTCGGCCGCGCTCGGGTGGTGGGAGGACTGCTGGCTCGGGCTGCTTGTGTGGCCCAGCCAGGGCTGCGTGGTGCCAGCCAGGACAGAACAACAGTATGTCCATGTTGAACTGGATGCTCTAGAGCATGGATTCATAGAATGGTTTGGGCAGGAAGGGACCTTGAAGAATATCTAGTTCCACCCACCCTGCTGTGGGTTGGATGTCCCTTCGGACTAACCCACTACAGTCTGCTGATCTTGTACTCCTGAAAGCATGCTTCTGCTGTGCTTGCCAGGGAGGCTGGGTTGAAAGCCTCAGAGAGGCTACAGCAGGTTAGAGCTGAAGATCTCTTTCAACCTCCAACTGTCCAGGGACATTTAGCTGATCTTATAGTATCCAAAGCATGCACGCATCAGTCTCTGCTCCAAAGACTGCGTCAGCCAATACAAGGCTGCTTTGTTCCTTTAACTCAAACCTCTGATCCCAAAGGAGCTAAGCCTGTCACATATCTCCCTTATAATCTCAAGGATGGGCAAGACCTATGACACAGCATCTAGTGTATGTGAAACAAGAAGGTCTGCTTCTGTGTTCATATAGTCTACTGCCCTGTGATTTCTCCAAGTTTTGCATGTTGAGCCTTGCAATAGCACAAAAATAACCCACATTTCTTTTTCAGTAAAAAAACATCCAAACCAAACACCACCACTTTTATTTCCTATGCCAAACCCAACCACACTGAACACACATCTAAAGAATGGCAGTATCCCTTCACATATTCCACTTTGGTCTGTCTAAAACCTAGTGACATCCTGGGAGCTACTCTGATTTGAGAGGAGGTGGACATGGATGCCAGCAGGACCAGTCCATTCCATACTTGAACAGTGAGTATATTTACCCCAGACTTAAAGTATTTGGGGAACAAACTAAGCCTTGGTTACTATCCTTGATGTCCTGTTAATCTTAGTGGAGAGGAGTGTGTGTTACTGCCAAGGTTTCTTTCATACAGGGTACTTTTTCTGTACCATTAGGCTTGACTCAGGGACAAGTTTCCTTGTTACCTGTGGTCAGAATACAAAGGAAACATTCCCAATGGCCAGCAAAGCTCCCCTGTGCTCTGTATTGATGCTGCAACCTCCTGTTTTCCCTTGCATACATGCTCTGCATTTCTGAAGCTGCTCCTGGCAGCTCACCATTTCACAGTTCTAGCCTATGGCCAGGAAAGAGCATCATCTGTCAGCTACATCTGGAGCTGCCATCCTGACTTCTCCCAGGGTGCCCAAGGGTCCTTAGCAGAGGGCCAGAGCTGCAGTTGTGACAGGAGAAATTGAGGTTGCAGTAAGGTACCTTAGCTCCTTCTAGTCTTAATTGCTATTACAAGGAAGATCCTTGTTACATTTTAAGAGCCAATATCCTGGTTTTTCCTTAGCCTAGAGATGACAGTGATATGTGACTTGGCATGCTCCTGCTCCAGTGTTATCAGTAAATACCCAGAAGTAAATACAGAGATGCCTGAAGTCAGGGAGAACATCTGAAAGAGGTAAAGAAAAGGAGTTTCTCAGCTTTGTAGAGAGTGTCCAAGCCTTGCACAGTTACACATAGACACACAACCTTTCCTTTCTGCCTGAAAACTGAGTGTGCTCTAGCCTTTCGGTGCAGCAGAAGAGCTGCTGAGGAAGTCTGTAATTGGCTGAAGAGGTCTGTAAGAGGCACTGTAGATGCTTTATCCTTTTCTCCCCAAGCCTTCCTCTCACTTCATGCATGGCAAAGACCGATCAGGCATCATCACATTAAATCTATTCCCTGCCAGCACTTCAGGAAATGGCTGTGTCATGGTCTGTGTCCTGCAAAGATGCCCAAGTGAGCTGGTCTGCTGCATCTGAGTGGCTTTCTGGTTGGCTATGTACGACCCACAGTGGCTATTAGCCCTGGTGGGGTGTTACAGCTGTGCTCATCTCCTCTCTTTTCTTTGTTCAGTTCCAAATCCATCCCCAAATCCTCAGCTCTGGTCTCAGCATCCCCACGCTCCTCCTCCATGGACACCTAGAGATCTTGGGTGGAAGGTCACATATTAGGTGATGAGGAAAAGAGAGAGCTCTTGGAAGAAAAACTGAAATGAGCTCTCATGGCCTTGTCATGCTTTAAGTAACTCCCTTGGGGAGTTGTTTCTGTGGTCCTGCTCTTTCACAGCATCACAGAACATTAGAGGTGGGAAGGGACCTCCAGAGATCACCTAGTCCAACCCCCCTGCCAAAGCAGGATCACCTAGTTTGGCCCTCTCACAGCTGTGTCTCCTTTATGTTGTGCTATTAGAGCCCCTTTTGCATGCTACAGAAGATGTCATTAGGAGGAGAAGGCCATAAAACTATCAGTAACATCCTCCCCTCATCTGTAGCTGTCTCTCACACACCCCTTCCACCACCCCCCACCCTCACACAGGGATTTTGTTCACACTTCCCACACGCTCGTCTGGGACCCCACACCCACACCTCCGTGCGCTCACACAGATGCTGTGTGCTTTTATTTTCTCTGGTCCCTGGCCTCCCCTCCCTGCTCCCATCTGTTTGCTGAATAATTCCTGGCTAAGTAACTTTCTCTGTGCAGCCCCCGGGTCGGGGCATGGGGACTTGCCCCCTCCTCCCCCCTGGCTGTCCAGGGGGCTTATGAACATGTGTTTCTGGGAGGCAGACACCAGCTGGCTGGGAGACATTTGCATAGTCAGCTAAAAGCTCCTGAGCTGAGCTGGGGACGTCTGGAGGAGCCCATGGCAGGACAGAGGGAAGAGGGAAGCGCTGGTCAGCTCGAGGTCAGCTGGAACAGATTTCCAAAGGAATGGACAGATGGTGAAAGGGGGAGCATGCAAAAGCTTCTACATCAAATAAATAAATCACTGGATGCAGTAGGGGAATAAGTGACCAAGGAGCCTATGGGCATAGCAGTCACTGTGCTGCTTCCTTCAGAGCCCATGGGGGAGATGGATGGGCTGAACGTGAGCTCTCCCTGCTCTCGGTGCCAGGGAGGGGAGTGGGGTAGACCGTGGACCAGGGAAGAGTCAGGAAGAGGTGTGGGGTTCCATCGCTGTGGAGCAGCAGCAGGGAGCTAGAGGCTCCCCTCAGCCTCCTTCAGTGAGCCAGAGGGGTTCTGCTTCCAGACCTCCACCCAGGTTCCAATGGGAGCTTGCTGTGGCTGCCAGGACAGACCCACAGTTTTCCTAGCCACACTGCTTCCAAGGCGTCAGCCAGCTTGGTGGGTTTGGGAGTGGGGTTTAGGCAGCACTGAGCACAGGGCACCCTCACGGTATTAACACTATCTTCCCACTGTCCCTCCCACCTTTTTCTCCTACTTCTTCCTCTGCTCCAGTTAATTTCATTGAACTGACAATAGTAAAGGAGCCTGCCCAGTTTTGCTCCTGCAATAACATCTTTGCCATTCTAAAGTAACAGCAAAACATTATATTTATGAGCCCTGTGCTACCTTTGAGCTCTCTGCTGATCACTGTTCCCAGCTGCCTGCCTGGTTTCATGTTCTCTCCTGTCTGCACAGCTCAGTGCTCTGGATAGAAAATAGACTTTTATTGGTTGATCCTGCAGCACCTTTTGGAGTGTGGGGGAGAAAAAGCTCTCCCTTAGCACAGGAATAGCCCAGGCAGGGAGATCTGATTTGCCTCCCCAGTGCTCAGGATGGCCACAACTGGGGAAAAAAGGCCAAGAAATGCCATAATAGTTGATTTGGGCTAAGTCCCTAAGAAAGTGAGAGACTACTGTTTTCCTCCTTAATAGCTATTTAGTGGTCTCCACTTGCCCTTGATTAGGATGCTTCACAAATTACATTGTCTTTAAAATCCTGCCTGCTGTAACTGGGTGTCCAAACCACCCCAAACTGCACCAGTGTCTGATCCTCTTCTGGACTTACATCCTCCACACACCACTGAAGACTGCCACAGGCTACTTACGCACCACAGTGAGAGGTATTCCCATTGCATGCCCTTTGTATTTAAATCCTTCATGAGAAGTGGGGATGCATTTCTGTTGTTCAAATGCAGTTTGAGGGAACTGGTGCTTTTACCTTTCCTTTTGTGATTGCCTTTTTTTTTCTCCCCCCCTCCTCCAATGCTGTTGCCTGGATGGTGCTAAATCCTTTCCTGAGGGATGCAAACACATGTTCCCTGTCATGAGTGCAGGCAGACAGATGTTACAGGAGTGTACACAGAAAGCTGTCACTAAGGGACTGCTAACATAGAAGGGCAACTGCACATGAGCTCCCTATGTAGCTGACCCTACCCCAAGTGAAGGAGGTCTGTACGTTAAGCAAAACTGTCAGGGTCCTGATGGCACCAATAGGTCTTAATTGCCTGAGTGGTGTCACTTGGGGCCGCCACCCACACCCTCTCACTAGGGTCTCCATTTAAGCTCAGCCTGGGCCGCTTACTCCCTTCCTGAGTTCTGTTGTAGGTCTGTCTTTAGCCCTGCTTCTGACCTCATCTCCTTGATGGACCTCGGACCTATGCTGCACTAATGTTTTCAGCCTCTCCTCTTGCTGCTCTCAGTGGAACTCCCTGAAGAAACTGCAGACCTGGTTCATCACTTTGCCTTGGCTAGAGCTGTGGATGGACCTTGTGACCAGCACACACCCCTGCCTGCCATGTTCAGGTACTGTAGAATGATGCCTTGGTCAGTGAGGGCACTGTGTGGGCTGGGATGACTAGAGGGTCCCAGGTCACCCTCCTTCAGGAGCAGCCTGTCTTCACTGCTTCGTGACACAAATTGCCATCTGCAGTCGGCCTGATGAAGACAAGCAACTGAGTATGTGCTGCCTTGCATCCAACAGGATTGTGTGTGCTTACTCTCATCTGTCTCTCTGAAGCTCCCAGGTTTCTTCTTTCTTGCCTGGACTTGCTAACACAACTAGATTTTACTGACAAATATTGCCACTGCTCTGCTCACCCCTAAGCACTGAAGAAATGCATCAAACAGCATTTCTAAGAGGTCACATCCTGGTATTCCAAATGTGTTCCCCAGCTGTGCCAAGACTAGCAATCTAGAGCAACAAGACTGGTGAGGGGGCTGGAGGGAAAGTTGCATGAGAAAAGGCTGAGGGGGCTGGGGGTGTTCAGCCTGGAGTAGAGGAGAGTAGAGGAGTACTTAGAGGGGATCTTATCACCCTCTACAACTACCTAAAAGGAAGTTGTAGTTAGGCAGGGGTCAGGCTCTTCTCCCAGACAACTTGTGACAGGACAGGAGGGCACGGTATGAAGCTGCGCCAGGGGAGATTTAGGTGAGATATTAGGAAGCACTTCCTCACAGAAAGGCTGATTAGGCACAGGAATGGACTGCCCAGGGAGGTGGTGGAGTCACCATCCCTGGAGGTCTGTAAGAAAAGATTGGCTGTGGCATGGTTTGGTGGCATGGTTTAGCTGATGTTGTGGTGTTATGTTGTAGGCCAGAGTTGATGATCTCAGAGGTCTTTTCCAGCCTCAATAATTCTGTGATTCTGTTTTCTAATCCTGTGCCAGAGCTTCATCACCACCTCTACCTCTTTCATGGCTTAGCTTCAGCAGCAGCTTCTTCAAGATGATTTTTTAATTTCTTTTTTTAAGCTCCATGTAGTTTGGTCTTCTTTAGTCACAACTTTGCTCAAAGGTTTCTGGTGGACTAAGGATGTTTGGTTTCCTTCTAGAAAAGCCTTTCTGATTTGTCCTCCTTTTCATTCCTTTTTTCTCTTCTGGTTTGTTACCTCTAGCCTGAAGATGCTGTGCTTGGGGAGCTGATGGGCAAAGGCCACTCATGGTCTAGACTGATGGGGACATTGGTCAGTGGTCTCATCTGCTGCTCTCTGAGCAGTACACTCAGAAATCCCCTTGACTGCTCAAATCCTGCCCTCATCTTCCCTGCAGTTAACTGTAGGGCTTTTAATTGTAAGAACCCCTATCAGGAAGAAACAGATCTTATCTTTCAACCACAGTGGCTGAATGTCTGACCTCTTCACTGCTTTTTTTGGCTAACTCATAACTTATTAAACAATTGCCTCCTCCAAAGTACCAGGTAGGCTTAACTCATCCCAGCTCCCTTTGCATTTGATCTAAATCTGTCTGTCTTGGTGCTCTAGAAATGAGCAAGCAAAGTGTCCTCTGCAGTCAGGAAAGCATTGTGCATGTCTGTTAGAAGTATTCCTTGTTGTTAGAGCTCTGTATGTAGGAAGTAAAATGAAGGGCAGCATTGCTTGGGTTTGGGGTGGGGTTTGGTGTTTTTGGTTGTTGTTTTGTTGTGTTGTTGGGGGTTTTTTATTATTATTATTATTCAGACTGTCTTGATTTTGGTCCTCAGGGCCTTATTTATCACTTGGAAATATTCAAATGCCTGTTGGGATTTCATCAGAACACTTGCAAATCCCCAAAGTTTCCTGAATTTCCACAGAGGTAGCTCTTGTCTCAGGGGTGAGCTGTTGTTCTGTGCCTCTCAAGGTTTGTCCTCTAAGCGGGGAAGAGAAACGCTCGCTGCGAGTGTCCCATGCGCTGCATTGCTGCTGTGCCAGGAAGCATTCTGGGATGCAGCAGGCCAGAGGGGGAGCTCACCACACAGGCTGTTCTCACCTGCCATTTGACCCTGGTTGGGTCAGATATGCTCCTGTGGTGGGTTGAAACTAACACCACCCCCCATACACCCCTCCCCCAAACATAAAATTGCCAGGCCAGCTCAGTTAGAAAGCAAATGAAGCTGTGTTTACAAGCACCACTACAATCTAGACATATGGAGTGCAATGAATATGTACAAAATACACAATATTTACAGGGATCTACAATTTATAAACAGCACAAGAACCCACCTGGCACAGCCAGAGGTTACCAACAGCTTCCCCCTCCCTGCTCCTTTCCCTCCCCCTTGTACATAGGACAAGAGAGAGAGAAGAGAAAAGCAGAGAGAGCTGTTTGCTAATACTCAGCCACCACATAGCAATGCAGCCTAGGTCAGCAAGCCAGCAGAAAGCCAGAATCTAGTATCTGCTAGAGCAAAAAAGCCAAAAAGAGAGAAAATTATTTTCCAGATCTAAATAATCCCACTGGACAGATAACCAACATAAAAGTTAGACCTTATCATTATTTTCCTCTTCCCATCCAATGGTGATTTATTTACATTCTACTACTTTCTGTTCAAGATCTGTGGAAAATTTTCTAGGCACAGCCTAAAACTACCACAACTCCTCAGTCCAAACACCACTGTGAGCATCTGAAATAACCTCAGATACTCATGAAAGGAAAGAGGAAGTGTGCCTGTGGCAGCTATCTCTGCATAGGAGTGTGCACACGTGCATGCACGCACACACACTGTCACCAACCCTGCCAGCTCCCTGAAATCTCAGAGCTGCTGGCAGAATACAGTTTGTCTACCTCCAGACCTAAATGTGTGTTTCCCACTCCATGGGCAGCTGCTGCCAAATGCTCAGCTCCTGTTTTGTTTTATGAATCCCTCGCTTCTGTGAGGCTTTTCTATTATTATTATTTAAGCTAAAATGGATCCATAACCTTGTGGGACAAGGACATCAGCCTGGCTGGCAGTGCACATGTTTTCCTGCGCTCACATTCTCCCTCCTCTCCACAATTACTCTTCACACAGCACAGAAAATAAAACATTCCAGCAAAATATGACTGCCCCCTCTCCCAGTAGGAGGTCACTGAGGCTTGGACTAGCACAAGAAAAAGAAAGCCCAGGGAAAGAGCTGCTCCTTTTTGATTTACATGCTGTCTGGGCAACAGGGGAGAGTGCTGAGTGGAAGGAAGGTACTATGAGAGCTGCTAATTGAGTAATCGTAGCTCAGAGCTGCAGAGAAGGTGTCAGGAGCAGGCAGGAGAGGCCTTCTCTTCTGGCTGGCAGCAGCCCTTACCTTCCCCTAGGTTTGAGAGCCACAGGACAGATACAGTTGTCTGCTTTTTGACATTGCGCAGCACAATCACTGTGCCTCTGCCATAGCCAAGTCTGCCCTCCTGCATTTGCCTCTTCTCATCATGTTTCCCCTCAAACCTGGAAAGTTTAATGTAGTAGTTGTGTGTCTGGGTAGAAACTCTTCTGTTGGGTCTCCATCCAGCTCTCCTTGGTGCTGAGTTAGGAAGGTAAAGGTGAATGGTGTTGCTGTTTCTCCATTTGTGCTGGGGCTGGGATGCTTGGCATGAGTGTGCCCTTAGGCACAGTCCAACATTCTTTCTATTCACACGTGAATAGTGAGGCTTTGAGACTGAAATCAGCAAGAGTCAGAAATGCTCCTCCATCTCACAATGGAGTGCAAGATGCTGTAATCATCAGGGTTGTGCTAGGGCCACACGTTGTCTCCTGGCATGGCTGGGCTCAGGACCAGGACCTGCTGTTCCTTGCTTCTTCCTCTTGCCATGCTGAGCTGGCACTTGCTGAACTCCCTCTCTGCCTGAGTGCAAACTTCAGGCACGTTCCAAACTGCAGCAGAACTGCATGTCTTCCAGCACTGGCATTACCCACTCTCCACATTCTTGCTGAATCATGCCTGATTGCATGGCCATGCTGGAGCTTGGGCAGCTGCAACTGGAGAAGCAGGATGTGGGCAAGGCCTGAGCCCATTTCACCTACCTTCTTTAGTATTTCTGAACCCACTGCAGTCAGGTATAATCATTCCCCTGCTCTGTGCACCACCCCTCCACCTCCTCCACGGATGAGCAAATACTCTTCTGATCAGCCCTTGTTTTTCTGCCGCTCGGGAGGAAGGTGATTACTGCACCAGTCAGAGCAATCAAGACATTTGTTTCTGGCTGCTAGGGATGCTCGGAGGGGGAGGACAGGCAGAGTCCCTCCAGCATCACTAGAGGTCTCTCTTTATCTGTATGTGCTTGTCTGCAGGGCAATGGGAGAAAAATACACTTGCTCAGAATAATTTCTTCGTCTGCTTCTTGACATGTCACAGCCTCACAGAACACGTAAGCCCAGCGAAGCTGTAGGGCTGAATTCTGGCTCAGTTTCTCAGGATGTCAGCTGCTTGACAGTGTCTTCATCTGGGATCTGCCTTCTGCTTAGTGCCCCCATCTTCTTTCAGCACTGCAGGGCTCTGTAGCTGGGTGGAATCACTAGTCCTTTGCCTATGGTCAGCCCATCCAGGCACCTGCTCAGAAAGCGCTTTGCCAAAACCATGCTCTGAGCTTTTTAGCAGCTGACTAAGACTTGGTCCTCTCCCGACTCATCCTTTGGCCAGGCTCTGAACCATCTCCCTCTCTGCCCACCTGTGCAACACCTGTGTGCCTGATGGGTGCTGTAAAGTCCTCCAGCGTCCCAGGAAAGAGAAATGGCAGCAAAACCTTGCTGCTGCATTGGAGCAGACACCAGTGGAAGGAGGGGAACGGTGCTACTGCCTAAGGATTTTTGGAGGATTGGTCATCTGCCCTCCCACATTTCACTTCACTGTACCAATGGTGAACCACATTCTCAAGCAAAATCTTCAGGCTACCTGGAACACAAGACTTGCTCAGGAGTTGAGATATCCTCATTTATGAGAACACTTTGCTCAGGACACTGCAGCTTCTTTCCTTCTTGTGTTTTCCCTATGCTGTTTGGTGACAGGCAATGAGCCACAGCCTGGTGTCTGTAGACACCAGCACTTCCTTTTGATGTGAAGGCCTGGGCCCAGCACTGTGGAGACTGAAGCTTCAACTTCTTACTCAAGAGGGGAAGGAAAGTTTGTTTCTAATATTGTGTGTTCTTTTCTGTAATGTGGTGGTGTGCAGCAGCCATTGCTGCTGTGCAGGTAATGCATCAGCAGCCTCTGACCTCAGAAGTGGTCCTGCAGGGTGTCTATATCTAGGGCAGGAGTTACCCAGCTCCTGTAGCTGGTCTGGCCTTTCAGATCCTGAATACATCAGAAGCAGCTTTGGGAGTAGGCATGTGGACTTCGTGCAGCTTCCACCTCAGCCCTGGTGCCATGCTGCCTTTGCATGTCTCCTGTGCAAAACACCAGTGGCAGGGGTGCAGGATGTACTTGTACATGGATGTACAGTGTCCCTGTGCTTTGCACTGGTGAGGCCACACCTTGAATACTGTGTTCAGTTTTGGGCCTCTCACTACATGAAGGACATTGATTTACTGGAGCATGTCCAGAGAAGGGCAACAAAGCTGATGAAGATTCTGGAGAACAAGTCTTATTAGGAGCAGCTGAGGGAACTGGGGTCATTGAGTTTAGAGGAAGCTCTCTACAGGTACCTGAAAGGAGGCTGTAGTGAGGTAGGGTTTGGTTTCTTCACTCTAGTATCAAGTGACAGAACAAGAAGAAAGGGCCTTAAGTTGCACAAAGGAAAGTTGATAGTTGATATTGTATATTAGGAAAAACTTCTTTATTAGAAGAGTGGTCAGGCATTGGAATAGGCTGCCCAAGGAAGTGTTGGAGTCACCCTCCCTGAAGGCATTCAAAAAACCATGTAGACATGGCACTTCAGGTCATGGCAATGTTAGGTTGATGGTTGGACTCGATCTTAATGATCTTTTTCCAACCAAAGAGAGTCTGTACTTCTGTGTGCTGCAACTTTTCCTAGCTCTTTCAAGCTTCTATGCTCAGCTTCTTGTGCAGAGTTCTCCTTTACTCTCCTCTGGTTGCTTTTGTTTTCATTTGGGGTTTTTTATAGGTAAAGTGAGTAAAGTTTGTGCTTAGTAAGGTGCTGATGTGATGTGGTAGACTGCAAAGCCAAGCTGTCTATCAGAGCTCTGTCTCTTCTGAGCTGTTTTCTGCTGGTTTAGCCCCCCTCCACCAAGACAGGCTTGCAGCTCTGAAAGCCCAAGGTGGCAGCTTCATTGGCAGCCACCAATGTGATCTGCAGCCCTTGGTGTCAGTGATTCAGCAAAGTGAGCCATGTGTGTCTGGTGGTGAGGCATCTAGTCCTGGTGTGACTGCTCCCCCCCAGTGTATCTTTGCTAACCTTCCAGCGAGCAGAAAGTCTAGCAATTCAGGACATGGCATATGAGTGACTCTGGAAATGGAGTAATTCTCTGCAACTTTCATAGAATCATAGAATGGCTTAGGCTGGAAGAGACCTCAGAGATCATCTAAGCCAACCTCCCTGCCATGGGCAGGGATGCCTCTCAACTAGACCAGGCTACTCAAGACCCTGTCCAACCTGGCCTTGAATGTCTCCAGGGAGGGGGCATCCACAACCTCTCTGGACAAACATTCCAGGGTCTTGCCACCCTCATAGGGAAGAATTTCTTCCTAAGATCTAATCTAAACCTATTCTCATTCAATTTAAATCCATTTCCCCTTGTCCTCTGGGTGGACACTCTTGTAAAAAATCCCTCTCCAGCCTTCCTGTAGGTTCCATTCAGGTTTTAGAAGGCAGTTATAAGGTCCCCTGGAGTCGAGTCTTCTCCAGGCTGAGCAATCCCAGTTCCCTTAGCCTATTCTCATAGCAGAGGTGTTCCAGCCTTGGGATCATCTTTGTGGCCCTCCTCTGGACTTGTTCCAACACATCTATGTCCTTTTTACGGTGGGGGCACCAGAACTGGATGCAGTGTTCGAGGTGGGGGGGTCTCATAAGAGCAGAGCAAAGGGGGAGAATTGCCTCTCTGAATCTGCTTTCTTGTGATGTGTTTTGAGGTTTCATCCATGTGGTGGTGTGTTTTTTTTCCTCCCCTGTCTGCTCCATTGCTCTAGCTCCTCTCTCTGTACTAAATACCAGTGAAACCAGTGGGGTTATAATATCCCATGCCAGTAACACTTTCAAAGAGCAGCTTACATGTGCCAGTCTCTTCCAGAAAATAAAGCTAGCTGTACCTCAGTTTGGTTCTTCATGGGGAGGTTCTGCCAACTGCTTCTCCTCTCTGTGCATGAATCAGATTTTTGTTTAATTTTATTTATTTTATTTTACCCCATGGCTAGCTTTGCTGCCTGCTTTGGGCTCTTCTGTGAGCAGCACTGCAAGGTGAGATGGAGTTAGATGGTCCTGAATGCTGGAGTCCTTCCTGTAAGGGTGTAAGCTGTCCGGGGACTGGTGACAGTGATGCAGAATCCTGCCTCAATGCACTGAAGGGGCAGAGTGATGATGCAATAGCTGAAGACTGCTCCTCTATCCTTGCTCCTGGAAGGGTGAGATGCAGTGGACCAGAGTTGGTCTTACTAGGTCTCTGCAGCTCAGAGAAGTGCTCTGAGATGGCAGCAGAGTGAGCGTTGGGGCTTGCTATTGTCATTTGTCTTTCTGATAGATTTTTCCCTTGGATAATTTGTTTGATGGAGCTCCAAAGAAAGAAAGTGCTTCCCAGTGAAGCTTTTCTTCCACATACATGTAGCCTCAGGTCAACAAAATAAACTAGAATGGCAGAGGAGAAAGGTGCTTTGGTTTCCCAGGCCAGGAAATGTGCATAGAGGCCACCGTGTAGTAGCCAGTCCAAGCATACCATCAAAATGAACCACTGGCAAGCCTCATGTCAGGTGGTTTCCCTCCCTGTCCTGTGAATCCCAGACTTGGTGTTCAGCTACAGGATACAGGGTGAAAGACTAGCTTGGGATACAGAGATCATCAGAATCTGGTGCTTGGAATCGGACAGCTTCTCCGTGGAGGAGAAACCAATACGTTAACTGAGACTCAAGACCCAGAAAGGGCAGACAAGAGGGGTGCCACATCAGCTCTTTTCAGTGTGTTACACTGGTATGTAAAACCTTAAACACATTTATCCTGTGACCTCTCATCGACCAGGGAACAGGGAAAAATGAGCAGATACATTGTGAGCTGGTGGAGGAGGGGGTTCTTACCCACAGAAGAAGCATTTGCCTTCCTCTCCCCGCCTGCAGTTCCCTGCAGTTAATTCACACACGTGCTAAAATGCCTGTTAAGCACGAGAGAAGTGGAAGGAGTAACAGAGAGCTGCTGCTGCTTTCACTGGCATTTAGGACACCTAAGAGCCTGTTTGTGAATACATTTAACCCCCTAGTCTGCTGTGTCTGTGCACCTTGGAGGTGACTGCAGGTGTTCACAGGCAGGTAGACAATTACCTGTCTGCATTTCTCTGTGTGCTCCTGTCTTGGTAGGTGCCTTGGTCTTTCCACGTACCTGTCTCTGCCTGTGGGTACAACACAGTGCCATAACCAGGGATGTCCTGGAGCCAGAGCTGCTGTAGTAATTACAGCAGATAAACTGCTCTGCTTGAGGGCTGCTGTCCACACCAGGCTGCAAGGCAGGCAGCCTGGCTTCACCACCAAGTCTATTCATTTTAATAAGAGGGACACCCTGTGTTATTAAGAAGAGTGTTTATTACTGTCGCTGCACACTGACAGCAGCTTCCATCATCGTTAAAAGGCAGATGGGGGGGAGGAGGGTAGAGAGCTGTGTGCTTCTGTCTCAGAGGCTAGGACCCAGTTGGCAAGGAGACTGGGGGCTGCAGGGCTTCCCTTTCTAGCCTTCCTGAAGGCCTCCTCTCCACTGGCAACTTTGCTCTGGGATGAAGGGGAAGTGTGGGGTCCTGTTCAGTCTTGTCTACAGGCCTGAGGAGTTTTGCCTCCAGGTCTCAGCCTAGATGAAGTCTCTTCTGTGTGGGAGGCAGGTTTCCTTGCTTTCACAGAATGTTAGTGGCGGAGCTTGAAAGATCCAACCCCCTGCCAGAGCAGGATCACCTCTACCAGACCATACAGGAATGCATCCAGGTGGATTTTGAATATCTCCAGAGAAGGAGATTCCACAACCCCCCTGGGCAGCCTGTTCCAGTGTTCCATCACCCTCACAGAGAAAATTTTTCCCCTCCTGTTTCCATGGAACTTCCTATACTGCAACTTCAACCCCTTGCCCTGTCATTGGACATCACCAAGCAGAGCCTGGCTCCATCCTCTTGGCACTCACCCTTTGCATATTTATAAGCATGAATGAGGTCATTCCCCACTCTGCTCTTCTCCAAGCTGAAGAGACTCAGCTCCCTCGGCCTCTCCTCATAAGAGAGTTACTGCCTTGTATTGTCCAGAGCTGAGGAACTGCAGGCAGATGGGGAAAACAAGGAGGCCAGCAGCAGTAGGTACTCAGTAGGGAAGGAATGAGCAAGACATGCATAGATGCTGCTGTGGCTGTGCTGAGCACTCTGCTTGGTCCAAGAGCAGGTCTCAGCACCTCCCTTCCCCTCCTCCCCCTGAAGTGGGGGCTTCACTTTAGCTGCAACAGCAGCATGGAGCTGTATGGTTTGTAAAGCCCTGTCTGGGGCCCCTCACCTGGCATGTGAGCAGTAACATCCTGGTATACAAGAGCAGGCCCTGGCCCAGGGAATGGCACAAGCAGACCTTCACTCATCACTGCCTGGACACACCTCTCATTTTAGCAACTGACATTTCTTAAACATGAGAGGGATCTGCTGCAGCACTGCAAGTGTTGTGAGTTGTAGGTCTCAGGAGAATGTGAGAGGAGATGGTTAAAGATGAAGCTTATGAGCAGCCAGTGTTGGTAGCTGGATTTGTTGGTGTTTTCACCACGCAGATGAGACCTGAAAACTGGAGGAGCTGCTGTGATTGCAGGGCAGGACACTGACAAGGCACCAACCAGTGTGATAGGTCTGCAAAGTACCTTCCTGCTCTGCCCCCTGTACTTTCACACTTCTGAGCACCTGAGACATGCTAGTTCCCAGATAAAGATTCTTGTGGAGCTAAATCCCTCCTGCTTACTGTGCTTCACCTTTCCTGTGTTCAGTCAGAAAGAGCTGCACCCAAAGCTGGAAATGGGCTTCATTACTTTGCTTCTTGAAGAACAAGGGAAAATCATTGATGTTGTTAGCTTTCAGCTGAGGAGCTACAATTCCAGCTACCACTTTCAAACAAATGAAAGAGAATGTACTTAAAATTTCCCTGTCTTCTTCCTAGGTGTTTCTCTCTCATTTTCTCTTCCAGTATATTCAAAACTGCCCTGGTTTTTATCTCTGGGCTTTCTTCTTCCTACACTTCTGGGTTAAAGCTCCTAGACTTCTGCCCTCTGAAGGTGCAGCACTAGGGGAGTTACAGCACTAGTGGGAATATCAGCTCTCCCTTGCCACCTTCCCTTGAGAAATACATGGATGAGGACAGCAAGTTGATATGTAGAAACCCTTGGAGACGGCTATTGAAGGATGGAGCTGATGGTCCAGATGGGTCTTTCTGGTGCCCTTTGTCCACTGCAGCACCCATCACAGCTGTTAGTGGAACACATGCCCTCCTGTTCTCTGCACAGAAGTAAAAGGTCTCTGCAGTCCCAAGAGGAACACTTCTGTCCCAGAGGAATGGTGGGATATTGTTTCTTGGTGGAACCCTCAGATGTCCTGTACCTTTAAAATGGCAGCAGCTGACTGATGTAGCAGTGATTTCATCCCACCATACACCAAGTGAATGCGAGGGAGCAGGTAGAAAGGAGATATATGGCAAAGGAGCCTGCAGGTAAGGAGAATACTGGTGGGGATCTTGAAGGAATGTGCTAGCTGGGGAGAAACCTGTCTCTTGAGCTAGCTGTGGGTGCTCTGATGTGCAAATCCTGCTGCAGCTGTGCTCAGTGGAGATGGAGAGGTACACCTCTGGGGTCTCTTTTTCTGTGTGACTTAGAGCCTTGCTCTGACAGCTAAAGCTTTTGCTGGTCAGGTGCCTCTGGCAGCTGGGGACTGCTCTGGCTGCTCCCCTGGCCCTAGCCCACCTCGTTGAGGCTCTCCAGCCATGCGTGACATTAAGGCTCCTCTAGGTCTCTTCAGGTTTCGCAAGGTTGATTGGGACCAGCTCATGTCACTCTTGGCCACTTCCTCATCACCATAACTCTGGGCTGAATAACAAGAGGCCGAGAATCTGCTAACGCAGGCCCCGGCAGAGTGCCCCATCACTCTCTTTTATTCACCCTGGAGATTTATGCTGCCTATCTCCCTTCCCTTTGTCCACCATTGGGGCCCTATAAGTCATGTCCCTGGGCTGACAGGTCACGTGGCTGGTGGCGCTGCCCTGTCAGAGTGACTGATGCCAGGGGGTGATTAAAAGAGAGGAGGGGTGAGAGGTCAGCAGCAGGCGGCATGATGCGAGCGAGGGGATGTAATTATCACTCCCGTGACATACTGCTGGGGGCCTTCATGGATCGTCACCCGGGCTGGAAGTGGGGAGGGAGGTGCTGGGGAAGGGAGGGGAAATGGATGGACACAAGGAGAGAGCGGGCAGTAGGGTGATGGGAGGCAGGGCCTTTCCATTTTTGAGAGGAGCTAGGAGGTGTAAAGCACAGTCTGTGAACTTCTAGCCTCCAGCAAGAGAAAAAGCCTTTGGGCTCAGGAAGCAGCCCTCACTTTGGAGAGGCTCTGGGCTGCTTTATAATGTTTCAGGTTCCCTCTGGCACTGCATCTCAACACTGACAACACAACACAGGCAAGAAGAGTGCCTTCAGAAGTGAGATGCATGAGCATCCTGGTGGGGGCGATTTGACAGAGAGGTCATCAGGCTCAGTTACCTGGTGCTCTGTGCTGACAGTGCCCATTTCCCTCTGCAATTCCCATCTGGAGTCTTTTGTGGACAAGATGAGGTTGCCTGGGGTGAATAGTCTCCCAAGTACACCATGAAGGCTGTATTTCGAATGGCCCCTTTCTGGCCAAAAGTAGAGATGGGATCTTCAGTGGAGCAAAGAGTGAGGAAAAGACAGATCTCTGTCCTGGAGAAGGGGATTTTGAGTGGAAAAGGAGGACAGCCATATGAATGAGAGAAATAATTTAGGTTCTGACAATGTGGAGAGGAAGAATGCTGGTTGGAAGACAGGGGCTGAAGAGGCTAAGATGATGCTGAGAACTATCTTGGCAGTGGCTGCAGTCATGAGCATGGTCAGGCTGCAGCACTACTGAGATTTGGGCCAACAGAAGATCCAGAGGAACATTTCAGACAGTTCACTGTTTCTGATCTGATTTGGGTAATTCCAGGCCATTAGGGCATGGATACTGTTTGTGCCTTCCTAAGGCTCCATTGCTTAAACTTCAGTCTCCAGTTTGCTCTTCTTGCAACTGGGTACTACTTCATCAACATGCCCCCTAGGCTAGGACTGAGAGCTGCCAACAACTATTTTAATAGAATAGAATAGAATAAACCAGGTTGGAAGAGACCTTCAAGATCATCACGTCCAACCTATCACCCAACACCACCTAATCAACTAACCCATGTAACCAAGCACCCTGTCAAGTCTCCTCCTGAACACCTCCAGTGACGGCGACTCCACCACCTCCCCAGGCAGCCCATTCCAATGGGCAATCACTCTCTCTGTGTAAAACTTCCTCCTGACCTCCAGCCTGAACTTCCCCTGGTGCAGCCTGAGACTGTGTCCTCTTGTTCTGGTGCTGGCTGTCTGGGAGAAGAGACCAACCTCTGCCTGTTTACAACCCCCCTTCAGGTAGTTGTAGAGAGCAGTAAGGTCACCCCTGAGTCTCCTCCTCAGAATCAAGGGATACAGGAATATGCCCCCAGAAAAGGTAAGTGGTCTACCTAGTCCAATAGCTAGCCTCTAACATTGGTTGTCACCACTGTAGGTGACAGGGAAGTTCATGAAGCAGGCAGATGTGCTTCACCATTAAGATCTTCCCCTGAAGTTCTGTAGTTGGGGGATGGTGATGCAGACAGCTGTACCTAGTGCCACTCTGACTCTTGTGCTTTGACACTACAGGGAATGACAGCCCTTCAGACTCAGGGGATGATTGTGTAAATCAGAGTTACTCTATTCCTCTCTCAGAGGAAGAGATGGAACTTCTTGGTGATCCACGGGTCAGGAATACGTTTTGTTCATGGTGCCTCCTGGTTACATACAGATGTCAGAGAGCAAAAGCTACCTGAAATAAACAAAACTGAACTGATCTAAATCAGACAGAACAAGAAGGAGCCAACCAACCTCAGTAGCTTCTCATTTAATTGTTATTTCCACGCTGATATGGCTCTAAGTGCAGCCAGAGGAGTAATTTATGTTTAGAAGGGAAAAGATCTCTGAGTAGAGTAAATATTATTCATGCAGTCTGAATTAAAGGCTAAGTGTATTCTAAATATTGTCTTTCTCACCAGCCCTGGACAGAACTATTGTCATACCTCATTGATGCTCCAGGGCTCAGCACTTAATTTATCATTAAATTACCTAAACTTGGAAAGAATCACAGAACTCAGCAATATCTGCAGCAGGCAATCTTCAGTCCCCACATTATGCATCTTGGCCTTTCATGAAGAGAAAAGGACACACTCCTTCAGATTCTTAGCAATGTCATGGTACATGTACAGCAGCTCTTCTCCTCTTTGCTTCTTTCTGTCACGGCCACCTCATACTATCATTCACATGCTAGAGTGGCTCTGCTGCTAGGTGTTTATTTCTGTTATGGGTAGTACCCATCAAATTACCAGAGTGTTATCCATGTATTTACAGCTTCAGAAAAAATATAGCTGAAAATTGATCTAATCCAGCCCAAAGATACCTTTGTAATTCCTTCCAAATGCTTACCTAACTTGGTCTTCATTATGGTGCTACCACGGCCTCTCTAAACAAATTATTTCAAGACTTTACTAAACACAGAGATAAGAGGTTCTCTGGGCTTCCTGAATCTCCCTTGATGCTGTTTAAATCTGCTATTTCTCCTACTCTCCAAGACCCTGTCTCTTCAGAGCAACCTGCTATATATAGGAAGGTTGACCTCATGTCTTCTTCCCTGGACTGAAAAAAAAAACCCACCAGTTACAGCCTTTTCCCTGCATGCCAGGATTTCTGTATCTTCAATCATTCTTGCTTAACTTCCTTGGGTCCTTCTGGCTTATCCACTTTCTTATCTGGAACTTCAGTGTCTAGAGAGGAACAAGGAAAGGCCAAGAAGTCCAGCTCAGGCCTTATTAACATGAAGAAGAGCACAAGAATTAGTTCTTGCGCCTTACAGACTCTTTTGTTTGTTCATCCCAGTACATAGTCTGCCTTTGCAGAGCAGCTTGTCATGGGGATTTGTCTTCAGCTTGTGATCTGCTGTTTCTCCTTACCTCCATTTCTACAGTGCTGCTACCTATCTGATTCTTCTCCATACCTATGATTGTGCAGTTGATTATTCAGGCTCAGAGGTACTGGAGAAGGGGGTGAGCTAGGGAACCATATTAGTCCATCTCCTTTATTGCTTTCAGCATGCATACAATATGTCCTGTGCTGAGGCAGTGTGCCTCTGCAGGTCTCTCACCTTCTGTCTGGTTGTATAGGCCCTTGTGTTATTCCTGCCTGGTGGCTGAGTGTGATGATGTGGCTGACCTGCCTCTGCCAGAGGTTTTCTCCAATTTGACAAGGTGATTTTGGGTTCCTACCCCATCCTACAATGTCCACTCATTCCCTTCCATCTTCAGTGACCTGTAAATTTCTGAGCAAACTCTCTAGTACAACGAAGCTTGTGGTGATGTGTGACTACCTCCCGGGAAAATGGAAAAGATTACACCTCACTGGGAATCAGCCACAAAAGCTATTGAAAATTAGGAAGGTGGGAACTGGGAACTGAAAATCATGAACCTAACCAATGTGTTGCCCACTGAGGTACCTCTTAGTGATGCTGAAGGAGTTGCCTTTTATTAGTGTGACTTAAAGAAATCCTGTCACTTGAAGTACTAGAGACTGAAACTGAATGTGATTGGGAAATGAGAGGCCAAGAGTAACACTGAGTAGGAAGGTACACATCCAAGATATCTTGAAATTCATAACTCCAATAAAAAGTAGGATTCCTTTCCCTTGTGCTCCTGTTTCATAAGGGTTATAGGTCATGGGCATTGGCAAGAAATGTTTGTGAACTCTATGTTTTAAATTGAGGCATTCCCAGATGTGAACTCTGAGCTTTTGTGTCAGAAGCTTTGGCTGTCCTTAAGCCCAGATTCATTCCTCAAAACTGTTTGGTAAATTCCAAACAGCAAATAGACTTGAGAGAATTCAGCTCAAACAAGCAACCCATCCATGGAGAAATTTGGCAAAGAGAGTATTTGCTAGGTGTTGCTTGTTTAGCTTTCCAGGGGACTGGAAGGAGCAAACCCAAACAACTGTTCCTAGTCTTTGCACCAGTGAAGTTTCCTCAATGAGTACAAGGAGAGAGGCTGGGAGATCTGGGGCTCTTTTTAGTCTGGAAGAGAGAAGGCTGAGAAGAGATCTCATCAATGCCTGTAAACATCTAAAGGGGGTTTATGGGGATGGGTCTGGGCTCTTCTCAGTGGTGGCCAGTGATAGAATTACATAGAATAAACCAGGTTGGAAGAGACCTTCAAGATCATCGCGTCCAACCCATCAACCAATCCAACCCACCTAAACAACTAACCCATGGCACCAAGCACCAAGAACAAGGGACAACAGGTGCAAGCCAGAACACAATTGGAATTAAGGAGAAATTTCTTTACTTTGAGGGTGACAGAGCACTGGAATAGGTTCCCCAGAGAAGCTGTGGAATTCTCTCCTCTGGAGACTTTCAAAACCTGCCTGGGTATGCTCCTGTGCCACCTGATCTAGACATAATAGGGGGCTGGACTAGGTATCTCCAGAGGTCCCTTCCAACCCCTACCCTTCTGTGATGAGTTCTGTCAAAAAGGGTGGGAAGCAAAAGGATGTGGTGGTAAAGAGAGGGACTGGATGTGGATAAATAGGGAGAATGAAAGTAACAGATTGGAGTGGCAGATACCAGAGGGGTGGTGGGGATGGGGGAGGAGGTGAGGGAGTGGGCCAAGAGAAGACAGCGTGACTGTGTCTGATCTACACTGACGAGTACCAATGTTAACTGTCACCTCTCATCTCCAAACTAAATCACACCTAGAATTGGAGGCAGCAAGGAGCTGATAGAGTCAGCCTTAGAAAGCCGACAAGTCAATCAGAGCGGAGACGCGTGGAGAGACACCAGCTTTATAGGGCTCGATGCCTTCATTCATCGCGGGATTTACAACCCTCAGCCTCCCGGCGGGGGGAGCACACCGGGGCTCGCTTCAGCACCGCTTGAAACGGGACAACAGACACATTACCGCCATCACCCTCTGCTTTGCCTTTCCTCTGGAGGGGGCGGTGTAGGTTACAGGGAGCTCATCTGCCATTGCTAGTCGCGTTTGAAGTTGAATGCACCTCCTGCCATGAGAGAAAGGACTGTCTGCAATTCGGGACCTGCAGGGCTCTTCCCACACAACCACCATGCCCCAGACCAAAGTCGGAGGGAGTGCTGTGCAGGGCGGGGGGAAATGGCAGGGCAACTGCTCGCTGACCAAAGGACCTCAGGAGCTCTGTAGGCTGCACAAACCCATCTCATTATCTGAGTTTGTCGTGATATTTATTAGAAGAGGTCAGCGAAGGCCAGGCCAAGAGATCAGCCTGCCTGCCTTCTACCAGCTCTTCTCAAATACCTGCAGTGCTCCATAAAGACCCTCCTCTCCTTTCAAAAGAGCCCCCAGATCAGAACTCTTCCCTGCTGGTTAAATCCTGGGTACCAAAGCTTGTGATACAGGCTTTGAGCTGCCTGATCTCTTAATCCAGCTGTGTGTATTCATTTGAAACTGAAAGCAGCTCCTTTTTGTCGTCTGCTTCTCAGCATTAACTTCTCTTTGATGTAATTCTTGCTTCCGATGCTCTCTCCCTTCATGGGGAAGATTAGTGTGAAATTGGCCTGTTCCTCCAGAGACTGCACTGTTAAGCCTCCAACACTTGGTCCTTATTGGAAATCCTTAACCCACATCGAAGGAGGGGGAGGAAAGGAAAGTGTAAGAGTCCCATACTTGACTCTGCCAGGGCTCTTTTTTGCTTCCATTCCTTTCACTGCTTCGGGAGTGGGCTGCATGGATGTTGAAGGAAGTGAGGCTGTGCTCTGAGTAATGCAGGTATTTTAAAGCAGGGACAAAGATGGCATCCTAGCCACTAGGCATATGTCCTCTCCAGTTAAGGAGAGGGGATGGCAGTGCAAGGGTAGTCACAGGGAACTGTGAGCATGCAAAAAGTGTGCCCAGGCTGGTCAGAGTGACATCCATGTTTCGGGAGCTTAGTCATAAAAGTGGTCATTGCTGATCTGCTTTGAAGAAGCAGGCTTGGAGATGGACTCCCTATGCCCATGCGGTTAGGGATGGAGCACAGGAAACAGACATTCCTTCCACTTCTGGGAGGGAGCAGATCATCGTGAGTGCCAGTATGCAGCATGGGCAGGGCAACCAGGTGATCAGGGCCAGGCAGCATGGGTTCATGAAGGGCAGGTCCCACCTGCTGAACCGGATCTCCTGTGACAAGGTGACCTACTTAGTGCATGAGAGAGAGGCTGTGGATGTTACCTGCCTGGACTTTAGTAAAGCATCTGGCACTGTCTCCCCCAGCATTCTCCTAGAGAAGTTGGTGGTTGAGGCTTAGATAAGTGCACTCTGTGCTGGGCAAAAACTGGCTGAATTGCTGGGCCCACAGAGCAGTGGTAAATGAAGTTAAATCCAGGTGGTGGCTGGTCACAAGTGATGTCCCCAGGGCTCAGTTTTGGGGTCAGTCTTAATATCTTCATCAATGATCTAGATGAGGGAATTGAGTGCTCCCTCAGTAAGTTTGCAGATGACATTAAATTGGGTTGATCTTCTTGAAGGTAGAAAGGCTCAGCAGAGAGGTGTGGACAGGATGGGTTGATGGACCGAGGCCCGTGGTATGAGGTTTAACAAGGCCAAGTGCTGGGTCCTTCACTTAGATCACAACAACCCCATGCAACACTGCAGGCTGGGAGGAGAGTGGTTGGGGCAGGGGAGGCTTAGATTGGATACTAGGAAAAGTTTCTTTCCTGAAAGAGTGGTCAGGCATTGGAATGGGCTGCCCAGGAGGTGGTAGAGCCACCATCCCTTGGAGGTGTTCAAAAAATGTGTAGACATGGCACTTCAGGATATGGTTTAATGGCCATGGTGGTGTTAGGTCAACAGTTGGACTCAGTGATCTTAGTGGTCTTTTCCAACTCAATTCTATGTGGCTGCAGGGTTGCCTTGTTCTTCATGTTGGAGTTTTTTTCCTCTTGACAGGAGTGATGGGCTCAGTGAGGATGAACTTCAATGAGCTCTGTAACTCTAGTTCCTGAATGTCTATGTATTAGAAAGGTTACTTGTGAAGGTCTCCCTTCCCTGCAGTGCCAGGATAGAAACCATTGCTCTCCATTTCACCCTGCTTCTTGTGAACCCTCACGTGACTACTTTCTGCTTATCTTCCATTACATTTTATTCTACTTCAGTCCCTTTCACCAGTCCTTGTACCTGCTCCTGCTGCTTCCTTCTCCACCAGCCTTTCCTGCCCACACCGTCCTTCCTGGTGGCTCTTCCCTGCTCCCCCCAGCCTCAGGTCCTGACATGTGTTGCACTCCAGCCCCACCATCCCCTCCTGCTTGGTCCTGCTCCGTTGCCCTCCCCACAAACACACAGTGCCATTATCTCAGGGAAGGGCCTTGAGCACCCCCCTTGGTTTAGCCTTGTGCTTTTGCTTGCTTGGTCGCCCCCCTCCCTTCCCCAGGTCTGCAAATCACTCCTTCCCATGTCAGCCAGCAAATTGGTTTATCCTCCCCCCATCCCAGCTTTCATTACCTTGCCGAAATGAAGCGATATCTCCTTGGTGGAGGCTTCCCGTCGCCGCAGCCAGTACCCAAATCATGAGAGCTGGCATAATAAATGAAGACAAAGTGTCGGCGGCCTGGGCCATCTCTCCCACTGCGCCACTAGCCGCTGCCAGCTTCATTATTCGCTTAAGTTGCCGGAGAAAATTACTTAACCCTGACCCGTGTATTAGGGCCCTGTATTAATGCTGCGACAGGCGTCTCTTACAGCAAAGAACAATTTATTAGAGCCGAAACAGGCTGCTTTTCTCTGTCATTTTTCCAATCTGAGCTTTGAACACACATCATTAAACTTGTCTGACTCTCTCCCCTTCTCCATCATTCCTTTTTTATTTTTTTTAAACAGAAAGCACTGTAGAGAATGGAGATTGTTCTGAACTCACAGAGTGCCTCTGACTTTGCCCCCTCCCTTCTCCCCTCAGCGCTCTTTCCTTCAAACACAGCCCGTGTCTCCATCTCTCTCTGTCTCATTCACCCTCACTCCCTTTGCTTTGTAGTCACATTAGTGTCACATTTCTACAAGAGTCACAAACTCTTCCTCTTGAAAGTCTCTTGTATTCTCTGCTTGCAGCTCTGTTTTTTTGCCTGTCCCTCTTTGTGCACCATGAGTTTGGCTAATCTTACTTCTCTGTGCTGACCTGGAGGAAGTAGGGTGGGAAGTGCATGCTCCGTATGCCAGCATAGGGTTTGTCCCATCTTGTCCTGCTCTGGGACTCCCTGGGACACCAGAGATCATAAGAGTATCTCAGAGTTGCCCTGTGAACTGGTTTAAAGCATTTTTACCCCCATCCCGTTCCCTCCAAGGGCTCCACCTAACCATTGTGTGGTCCACTGCATCACCCAACAGTACCCAAGCAGTCTGAGCACCAGGAAGGTTTTCAGCACTCCTGGCTGTGTGTGTGAGAAGGAGCTTTCTTCTTGCTGAGGTAATGCTCTGGTGGGGCTCAGTTACGCTTTTGTTTTTGTAGCTGAGTATTTATAAGATCTAGATTAATGTGTGATAAAATGGCAGCAACGTGGGGTCAAAGTAGTGCTGCTGTCCCTGTGGGATGCCATACAGACAGACCAGGCACACACAGGCAAAGAGAAACTGGATACACAGTAGTGGCCAAGAAAGCAGTAACAAATAGCAAGGTTGGTCGTTTCAGCTCAGTAACATTGAGACGACATGCACTGTCTTGCTTGGTTCCCCACCTTCCCTCTGCTAATTCACTTGATTCCCCCCTTCCCCTTTGTATACCATCTATCAACTTCCATGTTGTTTTCTCACTGACCCATTTAATGAAATGACTGTGTGGCTCTTATATCACTGTAATATTTAAGTTCTTTTTCCCTTTTTCAGCGCTTTCTTCTGTTTGAGAAGCTGCAAGCCTCTCTTCTTTCCCATCCATCTTCTTGTGTTATCTCAGTCACTGTCCTTGGTTTACTGTCATTACTTGGCTCTTTTTCCCCCAAACACCTCCCCTTTCTGTTCCTTTTACATATTCCAGTTGTCCTCTTTCCCAGTCTCATTCCACTCTAGTCACTGTAATTGACACTTCAGAGCCATCAATTGGGATGGATTTAGCAGGAGGCTGACCATGCAGGCTCTCTCCTCTTCTACTTACTGATAGGTTGCAGAGAGAGGCAATGACAAGCAGTCACACAGCCTCTTCTTCAGACCTTATTGCTGCAGCCTTGCAAAGTTGGTGGCAGAATATTGTCTGAGGAAGAAAACAGCCAATAGTGGAGGGTTTGGCAAATGCCTGATGAGTTTTGGTTTGAGATGCGAGGCCTGGACATCCCCCCTGGAAGGCAAACTAGGATATGTGAGTGCAGAACAAAAGCTCAGACTGGGTATTCGAAGCTGGAGGCTCCTGGTTTACAGCAGCCACTGTGGAGTCCTAGCTGTTTAAGGCTTGGTGAGATGGCATTAGCTGCCCACAGCTGAGTGCTTAGTCCCTAAGTCAGGCTGCCTGTTGTGCTATTGTATTTTTTCTCTAGAACCCCTCTGGCTAGAGGTCAGATTATCTGAGGGGTTGGCACAAACCCTGTGTTGGCCTTATTACCAATTATGTTAGACTGGAGCTACCTATCAACTTGGGACCTTCTTCCTTATTTATGAGATGACTGATGACAGTAGAAATTCACAGCTAAGCCCTCATCATCTTTGGAAGAAGACAACATAAGTAACCCAGAATTTCAGGACACAAACTTCTTATGACAAGCAATCTTCTGTTTCCATTTTACAGGTGATTTGCACGAGACAGCAGCAAGAAATGGGCACTTCATTTAAGACAAAAGGCTAAATACACAGACTCACAAATCATTCTGGCTTCAAAGATTTCTAAGCCTGGCTCTGGGCCTACTCTTAACTGTCTGTTAACAATCTCCTCTTTGCCAGTAATTGTCCCATGGGGATAAGTGAATGAAGAGAAATTGCTAAGGATTGAGTGGATCTTGGTGATCACTGTGCCCTCTAGTTAGCTTTACAAGAAACCATATATTTCCGGCCATCCACTTGTTGGCAATGAAACTTGGTGTTAAATGGGAGGGCTTGCCTTGTGTGGAGGGTCTGTTTCTGTCTGGATCTCCCAGAGGAGCTGGGAATTACTAGATCTCGACACATGGTCATGGTTAGATGGGATTAGGCTAAAAAGAGGTATGAGATCTGGCTGTGGTGGGAGTTAGGAGAGGCTGGTTTTGCTGCTTTATGTAGAACTCCACACACTAGGACAATGAGCACTTCTGTCTGTCTTTGCATTCTTCATGGTCCAGATGAGAAGTATTTCTATTTTCACATCAATTTATTGCAGTATTGAGTACCCTGTGGGCTACAGACTGAGGCAATCTGTCCCTCATCCTGAACCTAGAGGAGTGGCCTTTGTCAGAGGAAGTGGAGAGTTCAGTCCCTATATATTTTTTTTAATCTGCAGCTGTTCATCTGACACTGACCTCTCTGTTTTAGCTTTTCTCTACAGTTTTGGCCTTGCCAAAAACCACTTTGTCATCTCAGAGCAGGATTGTTGACAGTCTTAAGAACAACATTGACAATAGACTAACAACAGCAAAAAATCCTAATAACTAAGGCATTAGCTAAAGTAAAAGTGATGGGGTTTGTCATTGCATTGTTCACATGCAAGGTGGGAGAAGTTCAAGTTTTCATCCTAGTCCCATCCCTCAGTGTTTGTAGGCTGGGTGAATTTTCCAAGGCTCCTTACCTTCCCAAAGAGGGAGAAAGTTATTTCTAACAATGTCAGAAATCATGGGCATTCTGTAGCCATTTGTCAGGGGAGTGATTGTGAACTGAAGGACAGCAAATTCATGAAGATGTAAACATTGTGCATGGCTTGGGGGCTGGTAGGCTGTATCCCAGCAGTGGTACCTCTATAAAAGGGGGAATATTTTAGCAGACAAGCATGGAAAGAGTGGTACAAAAGCTGGATCACAGTACAGTCTGGGGTAGTTTACTTCCATTTGTACATCATTTCTGAGTGAAACAGTCAGGAGTCCTAGCTTTTAGCAACCTGTTGAGGAATCAGCTAGTGCCCCAGACATTCTGAATAGCCATGCATGACCTCTGCATGCAGCTGGGAGGGAGGCCAACATTCTTGTGCATCGTATTCTTTGACCATTGGGGAAAGGCATTTAAGATGAGCTGTCAGCTGGGCCTTCAGAAGCTGAACTCCTCCAGTGGGCTTGTGAGTGTGTGGGCTCTGCCGTCACGTAAAGCATGTCTCCAGATACTAAAACTGCTCCTCTTTGGAACTTCTTCACTGCTTTTTCCTCAGATGGTAGTGGGTTGCTGGGGCTGACAGACAGAGGAGGGGTGAAGGAGATGGCCATGAGGGTGAGAGGGGATGGCTGGTTGGTGTGGCTGCCCTTCTGCTGGGAGTCCCTCCCGAATTCCCTGCTATTCTCCTGCTTAGCCTGATAGCTCCTCCAAGTTCTCTAATCACCTTCTTGCTGTAATGAGCCTCTCATCTCACTGATGGAAATCAGGGTATTTGGTTATGAAAGGGACACTGTTAATAACACGATCTCTCTCTTCCCCACTCCATCCCCCACTCCCCGCGCCAGCCCCCCTCCCAGCTCTCCACACAATTCTCTCAATTAACGATAGGCAGAAATTAATTTTTCCCCTGGACTGAAACAATTGCTTGGCGGAGGATTGCCAGCTCGGCTCCAGATAGGGACCTTTCCCAGCAGGGCCCAGAGAAAGGAGGAGAGACCGAGGCGATAAGCAGGGCCCTATCAGCAGCCACAGGACGCAGTAATACAAATGTTATCCTTAGAAATGTATTTAAAGAGGATATGTTTATAATTCGAAGGGGATTGTCAGGCTGCTCCCTTCCCCCTCCCCGCAGATCCTTGCTGCTGCTTTCTTCCTTACTGTGAAGTGCTCTCAGGCCTCTGGAAGGTTTGCAGTGCCAGCACCAAAGGCTCTCCTGGCCACAGCACGAGGTAGGAGCAGGGAGTGCCTGTGCTGGGAATGGCCATGGAAGGCTACAGCACCTGGCACACAAAAGCCAGGTAAGGCAGTGAGCAGGATCTGCTGAAGGGACAGGGATTTGCAGTACATCTGCTAGGGATGGGAGCGACAAGAGGCGAGGACCAGGCAAATAAACTCTGCAGAAAAAAAGCAGTGCTGGGAGGAGTGAGCGAGTGCCTGGAGGTAAGACAGGAGAGTCCTGTCTGGAGGGCAGGAAGATGATGAGTGCAGCCTAGGGCAGGGATCTGGCTGCTGTTGCATGCATCTGTGTTCCAGTGACACTTGTGACTCAGAACATCTGTCATCCTGGTTGCTTTCTAAAGCTATTAATTTACAGATTCCATGTGCATAATAGTTCTACGTTTTAAAATAAGCCCTTTGGCCCTGGCTAACCAGCCAGGCATCCTGCAGGGCTACTCCAATGAGTGTGCCCCTGGCTGAAACACCCAGCAAGCAAGTAGAGCATCTTCATCTTCCCCTGGAATAAATAATTGACAATACATCCAACAAGGCCTTCTGGCAACCCCTGCTTGCCTACTTGATGCAGAATTGTGACGTGCCTTGAAGCTCTACCTAAGCCCTGTTCTTCTTGTGTACTGATTGATCTTACTGCAACAAGTACACAATTGCAAGATGCAGGGACAGGAGGGAGGAGTAAGCGACACCTCATACTAGACCACATTGGATGGAGCTCAGGCCTCCATCCAACCTGACCTTGAAAACTTTCAGGCTTGGAGACTTTGCAACTTCTCTAGGCAACTTCTCTTCCAGGAAGCAAAGCCTGCAATCATTGTAACTACAAAAGGCATCATTCCAGTCTCCTCCAGGCTTCATGAGTCCTTGTGGGTGATGCCCACACTTGGCTGTGCTGGCTTTGTTTGAGGTCTATAGCTTTTGAAGTGTCTCATGTTCTTCCTGAGGGCCAGCTAGCACTCAGTTCCTGCCACCCAACATTAATATCCACTATGTTCCATCCCTTACCAGCAGCACTGGCTCCACTGCCAGCTCTCTGCTGCCATGGCAAATGCATTTCTTTTCTGAATATCAAAGCATTCTCAGGAAATTTAGTTGGGTCTCTGAGGCCAACTGGGAGGCTGCTTAATGCCCCTCTGGATGACTCAGAGGCTACTATTGTCACACCAGCAATGGCAGGTGGACAGGGACTGTATTAAGAACCCAGACTATTCCAGTCCTACAGAAGCCCTTGATCTGTTGCCAAATCAAGCAAAATTATCAAATAAAACGTGCTGGATAAGAAATGAGTAGCTTCATGATCAGGCTGTCAGTTGCTAGACTAAGGAAGAAGATTCCTGTAATTTGTTTAGTGGTTCTTTTCCTGCCTTGCTTGTGCTCAATTTATCTTCTGATTTGGTTCTTGCTTCTAAGTTAGTGTATTATTAACATTCAGCTTGCTATATTTAAATGGCAGTTCCATGGAAGAATCCAAGTAAAACTGATGTCTCTTAGTTTAATTTTTTTTCCCCCAAGGAACTTTGCATCTGTGACACCTTGTCTCTCACCTGTCACAGTAATAATCATGTTTGTTTTATCTTGTCTCACATCTGTATTTACTGAGTACTCTCCACAGCAATTGGGAATTTGACTTGTCCACATCAGCAGGAGTGGCACCTTGTACTCTGCCCATAGATGGTCATTGCTCATCTGACTGCTAGCAGCCACAGAGTCTCTGTGAATTCTGGCTGAGGCAGGATCTGCATCTCTATTCAGTGCTCAGCACACAATACTGGAAGGAGGGCAGCCCTCATACACACAAGGCTCCACAAACATCCCAGTTCCCCTCACTTCAGCTCATTCTGTCTCCAGCATGCACACTTTTCCATCCTCTGACAGATGTGAAAAGGCAGGCAGCCTCTCTGTGACTAGTGAGGCAGAAAGGTTGGAGAAAGTGAGTTGATAGACCCTGCTGGCCTGCCAGTGCAGAGGAGCAGTATTAGACCAGAGAAAATCTAATTCAGTGAGTCTAAAGAAAAAAATGTATGGTTTAAAATACAAAATGAATTTATTACTGTTAAGTGTGAAAACCTCTTCTGCTTGCTGTGTGCAAGTGAAGTCTGTTGGACTCATGGAGAGATGCTGGGGGCAAACAGTAAGCTTTAAAAGCCAGCCCACACTTAATGGGACTAGATTGACCCACTGGGAGATTAGAATGCAATACTTACAGACAGGCCATCCCCACTTTCTATCAAGTTCATAGCTAGCAACTTCATAGCTAACTTTCTTCAAGTTCATAGCTAGCAAGTTCTTTTAGACATCTCTCCACAGTGTACTAGAGTCGCTGGAAATTAAGCATGGGTCTATCACAGGACACTGAAATACTGTGTGAAGGAAGGCCACAGAGCTGTCTGCAGTTGACTGATGTGCTTGAGATCCTTGTGTTGAAGTCCTGGGTTCTCCTCATGCTGTTTGTTCCCTTCCCTCAGCATCTCCCACTGTTGCCAACCTGACAATCCTCAGTGAGATTGTGGAGCCACCTATCTTGGTAGCATTTCCTCATATTTGATAGTAGTAAAATATTCTTAATTATTAGTAGTGGCATACTTGGCTACCCAGAAAGGGCTGAGGCTAACAAAAGAAGGCAAGATCTTTATTAGCAGAATAATCTTTATTCTTTATTAGTAGTCTTTATTAGCAGAAGTTCCCATGAAGGCAGTGGTATAAAATGCTAGGAAGAGAAGGTACCCTCTGTAAGCATGATGGGTATTATAGCACTGTCCTCTGATAGCTGTGTTCTTGGGGCAGCTATTCACTGCCTGTAGTCCCAGGCACATGGCCCTAGCTTGCATGGTAGCCTCACAGTATCACTAAGGTTGGAAGAGACCTCAAAGATCATCAAGTCCAACCTGTCACCACAGACCTCATGACTAGAGCATGGCACCAAGTGCCACATCCAATCCCCTCTTGAACACTTCCAGGGACGGTGACTCCACCACCTCCCTGGGCAGCACATCCCAATGACGAATGGCTCTCTCAGTGAAGAACTTTTTCCTCACCTCGAGCCTAAACTGCCACTGGTGCAATTTGAGACTGTGTCCCCTTGTTCTGGTGCTGGTTGCTAGAGAAAAAAGACCAACCCCTTCCTGGCTACAACTACCTTTCAGGTAGTTGTAGAGAGCAATGAGGTCACCTCTGAGCCTCCTTTTCTCCAGGCTAAACAATGCCAGCTCCCTCAGCCTCTCCTCATAGGGTTTGTGCTCAAAACCTCTTCCATTCTCTGCCATCTTCTTTCAGATTTTGTCACTGGGCTGCCCATGCTGAGCCAGCCTGGTGGCAGTCATCTCACGCAGATGTCTGGGCTGGCCTCTTCAGTGCACCGAGTGCTTTGAAGCAATCCAAAGAAGACTGTAGCAGTTGCCAGAAGGAGACATGAGAGAGGGTCTTGTCACATGCAGAGCGTCCCAGATCCCATTTATTTCCACATTCAGATGCTGTTTTGGCCTGGACAGTGTTTGAAGTTGGGAAACAGCTTTGAATGTGTCTGAGGAGGCATTCTTAGCAGACAAATTGACAGAGCCTGTTAATCACAGGAAGGTGCTGGGTTTTGTAGCAAAGACATGCAGAGGAGGTCTTTCCCTCTGTTTCTGGTAAGGGCTGGGTCTCTGAGCCAGGATACATCCCACCAAACCCACACAGCTTGACTAAACTGACAGCCTGAAACTTTCCGATGGGGATCTTGCAGCTTGACAGCCAAAGTCCTCAGGAACTCCTTCCGGGTGGTGAGGCAGGAGGAAAACGTGGCAGCACAGCCTTGTCCACCATGCACTTCTTCGCTCCCTCCCTTTGAGCCCTGTCCTTTCTCAATACTCAGGAAAGATTAACTCCTCTCCGTGCGCCAGAGAAAGTTATTATCATTAATGAAGAATTAAAAGGGAGCAATTAATAAAGGGCCCTTATCTGGCAGTGAGGAAGAGGCTGGACAATGGGAGGAAGATGGAGAAAATGAAAAACAATAAATATGAAGCGTAAAAGGAGGCGAGCACTGCTCCCACTTGTTAGATCTCAGCTGCATCTCCTGAGGGGGGAAGGCTCCAAATTGCTAATTACTGCCTCTGAAAAGACCTCGCTCTGATATGTTTTCTGCTGAAAGGTTCCCATTAATGAAGCAGCGATGATGCCGTTTCCCTTTGACTTGCCTTCAATTCCCTCCCTGAGCTTCCTCCCAAGCCGGGAACAATGAGGCCCTGGGAGCTGGCGGCTCCCACAGGCCTCTCAGAGACTAGGCCGGGGGCAGCCGAGTGAGGGGAGCCGAGCTGGCTGTGAAATATGGAGGGGGGAGATAAGGCAAAGACAGAGGAAAGAGGCTCACTCCCAGGAGCCCAGGGAAAATTTGCAGTTATTATGAAGGAGATGAGACAGATTAAAAGCCCTTGTGTTCTGTGCTGCCCTTTTATTTAGTGGCTTCATCTCTGAGATGAAAGAAGTTGGAAATGACTTTCTCTGCGTTTTGCTGCAAGAAGCTTCACGGCACATTTTTTGACTTTATTCCTCCCTTTGTCTCTTGTCCCCTTTCTGTCTTTCTCTTTTTCCTTTTAACCCCTAGAAGGTTTTGCTGAGAAACACCATGGGACCAGGCAGATAATTTGCTGGGGTAGAGCAACAATCCCTCTACTCTCCCTGTCCTACTGGCCTGTACCTCCCTGCTGCCCGCCAGAGAAGAGAGAGCTGGGCAAAGGTTTTGCAGCAAGAGCCAAGCTTCCTCTCCTGCTCACCTTGGAAGTGTCTCTCAGTGAACGTCTCCTCTCCCACCTCCAGGCCCAGCAACAGTTCAGCACTGGTGACCACAGTCTCTGAGCAGGAAAAAGAAACCCCTACGTACAAAACCCAGTGGTGTATAACAATATAACTGGGGTAAGAGTGCTGAATGCTTTGTATCCCTAGCGCATTAAATGGGCAAAAGCAGTGCTGAGAAGACAGGCCAGTTCCCATTTTCTATGCAGGTTCCCTGCAAGCTACACAGAGAGTAAATAATTTCCAGGATGAAGTTCAATGCCGGCAAAGGTTCAAAATTCACAGTCACTAGCCCTATTAGAGTGAACCTTCTAAGACAGGAAATAGCAGACTGCTCAAAGTCACACTAACCAAGCTGTTCTGTTACCTTTCTCTAACTCCTATTCCCAGTTTTCTTAATTTCCCTGTGCACATCAGTGCTCTTTTTAGGGAACTGCTGCTTAGTTCTTGGGACTCTTGTGGTTCCAGCAGCTTCACCTTGTCTTCTGCTTTTGTCCTATCCCTTTCCCAAAGAATTAACCATGTGGACGGGTCTGTGGTCTTGACTCAGGCCAAATGCTAATGTCTGTTGAAATGTGGTTTGAAATGGAAAATGGCACATGAAATTGGACAGGGGAGGTACAGTTTATACCAGTTACTTGTTGACCAACAGAAAAACTGAGAACAGTTGGGAAAATGAAGAGAGAAGAAAAGAAATTAGAGTGGGCTTTTGCTGCCATCTCTACAGGACATCCAAACATAGTATTTTGTGTACATAATTGCTTGACTGGTTTGTTATCCTGCCTGGAATGACAGTTAGTACTGAGTGCTTGAAATGAAGGGGTAAGAAGCTCTGAAGTGGATGTTTACAGAATAACCTTCCCATCAGGGGAGTTTCTCTCTAACCCAGACAATTTGTAGCTGGTTTATATCCTGAAGCATGAAAAAGGATTGCAGCGGTGAAACAGGATTAGATTTTAGGAAGGATTGGCTCTCAGATCTGAGAGTAAAAAGAAAACCCCCTGTATTAGAAGTAGGAGGCTGGGAGAAAAACAAAATACTGCAGACAAGTAGGGTGACTTACTGCCACTGAAAGTGTTATCAAAAAACCAAAACAACCACCAAAAAACAAAGACACAACTCTACAGACAGATTGGTACACAGAAAGTAACTTAAATTAAATCAGCTATTGGAAACAGGATAAAAATGATTTACCTAGTGCCTGTTTTTCTTCTTTTAATATTCCTTTTCCAAGGAAATTTCTCAAAGAATATAAAGGTAATGAAAATGTTGAGGTGACAGCTCAGACTGACATAGACGGCTAGTTAGAGAAAGGGCATGTAGAAAGCTCCATAAAGCAAAACGATGACTGTCCTTTTGAGGTGCAGGAATTAATAGCAAAGTCGAATATTTGCTTAATTTTAAGTATCTTGACAAACTAGGGAGGGTGCCAGAGGACTAAGGAAAAGCAAGTGCTGTACCAGACTTTGAGCAGGGAGCAGGGAAAAGGCAGTGATCTTGGCAATTATCACCCTTTCAGAGTAACTTCTGTTCCTGGTGACATGATGGAATAAAAAGAGGCAGAAAAAAAGTAAAAATAAAAAGGATAAGAGAACTATGAGCAACAAGCAGCA
Source organism: Melanerpes formicivorus (assembly GCF_026170545.1). Classification (NCBI taxonomy): domain Eukaryota; kingdom Metazoa; phylum Chordata; class Aves; order Piciformes; family Picidae; genus Melanerpes; species Melanerpes formicivorus. The sequence goes on from NW_027142442.1 coordinate 2,270,892, forward strand.
GCATGGGTTTGTGGAGCACACATCACATCAGACAAACCTGATTACTTTCTCTAATTGAATTTACAACATTAGCGAAGAGATTGCCAGGAACATCGTCTACCTGAACTTCAGCAAAGCCTGATGCTCTGCCTTGAAAAACAGCTGGTATTGGCTTGAACATTAATGCAGCTGCCCGAGTTTAAAAACAACCCAACAAAACAAAGAAAGGTGGACGAGGGGAAATAAACAGGAATGCTAAGCAAAACTGGATGGTGGCTTTACTCTGATGGCTGTGTGAAGTGAGAGGAAAAAAGGTGCAAGGCTGAAGGAGAGTACCGCTGTGAGGTGGTAATTTAGGAGATAACTAATTTCCATCCTGACACGCACAATTAGAGTGACAGCAGCGAAACAGAGGAGTTTGAGTACTGAAAAAAAATAAAAATGCGGCGTTTGAGTACTGAAAAATAAAATAAAAAATGAAGGCAACTAACTGGTAAGCATAGGGGGAGGGCTGCCCCGTTAGCAGGCAAATGATCCGTAATGGCTCCAGCAGCGGCACCAACGGCAGCGTAAACCGACGGAAAAGTCATCCCCACGCTCGCAGCCTGCTCTGAGGAGCGGGGCGGGGCTCTCCAGGCTGGGAGGCCGCCGTGCCGATCGCAGCGGCCGCCCGGCCGGGCCACCCCGCCCCCGCCCCGCCGCCGCCTCGCCGCCGCCGCCAGACCCGCCCCCCAGGCGGGGCGGCCGAGGAGGAAGTGGCCCGGGGAGGCCGGAAGCGCTGGTGACGAGGGGGTGGCGGAGCGGGACGCTGGGCGGTGAGTGGGGTAGGGGTGAGGCCCGGCGGAGGGGCGGCGGGTGCGGGCAGGGGAGCGGTGAGGGTAGGGCTTTCCCGCGGGGTTGCCTGGCAGAAGCGCCGGCTTCTCCTCAGAGGAAGGAGGCGTGTGGGGCCGGGTACCCTGAGGGCGCTCGGGCTGAGGAGGACGGCCTGCGGCAGCAGGTGCTCCACCAGGCTGGAGGTGCCGGTGTTTGAGCCCGATGAGAGGTGGGGAGAGAAATCCCACTGCTGTGACAGACGGGTAGGGAGTGGGAGGTGGTGAGGTGAGGGATTTGGCCAGGACTTTGGGCATGGCACACTGACGGCCCTGAGTGGAAGGGGTCGGATTTTTTTGTCAGTAAGAGTTGGGGCTCAGTCTCATACACCCTGATCTAAGGAGCACAGGGTCCTGCATGCCTCATTTTCCCCTTGAACTGATGCCGGCTTGCAAACTACCTGTTTTACCGTCTGCTTTACCCTTAGCATTGTTGCTTGTCTACTTTTGGAAGACTTTTTGTTTACTGAGCAGGCTAACCCTGCTCTGTGGCTTACTGGAACCAGTTAGTAAACTAGTTGCAGGCTGTCGTAACCTTAAGATGTATAATACAGCATGTTGCTTCAATGTAAAAGCTGCAACCTTAGGGCCTTTTCAGACAGAAAGCACTTGACCCAGCTGCTGCAATATCAAGATCTCTGCTACTGTGGTTAGGGAAATTATTTAATCCTTGCGAAAGGAGGGAGTAAGTGTTAGCCCAGGAAGTGGCAGTTGTCCTGTGTTGGGATCTCCCAAAGTGTGTGACTTGGTTAATGTTACCGAAGCTGTAGCATGCTGTAGGCCGGTGGCATTTGTGTCTGGTGCTAATAGCTCGTTGTCATTTTTTGTAGGCATTGCCAATGGACGAACTGGTGCATGACTTGGCCTCAGCCTTAGAGCAAACTTCAGAACAAAACAAGCTGGATGAGCTATGGGAAGAGATGGCCTTAAGTCCACGGCAGCAGCGGCGTCAGCTTCGCAAGAGACGGGGTCGTAAACGACGCTCAGACTTCACACATCAGGCAGAGCACGCCTGCTGCTACAGCGAGGCTTCGGAGTCGAGCTTGGACGAAGCTGTCAAGGATTGCCGTGAGGTGCTGACAGCCAATTTTAGTGACTCTGATGACATGGCAGTGGTCAAACGACACCCAGCTCTCAGTGCCACTCTGAGGAGCAAGCAACACTCGTGGCATGAGTCAGACTCCTTTACAGAGAATGCACCCTGTCGACCGCTCAGGCGCCGACGGAAAGTGAAACGTGTGACATCTGAGGTGGCTGCCAGTCTCCAACAAAAGCTCAGGGTGTCAGAGTGGAACTATGAGAGGGGCTGCAGGTTCAAGTCAGCCAAGAAACAGTGTCTTTCACGCTGGAAAGAAAATACCCCTTGGACGTCATCTGGTCACGGCCTCTGTGAATCAGGAGAGAACAGGCCCTTCCTGAGCAAAGGTGGAAGGAAGGAGCGGATGGAGTGTGAAGCTGATGAGCAGAAACAGGGCTCAGATGAAAACATGTCAGAATGGTGAGATCTTGGTTTCTTCCTTGTGCTAGTCAGGTGGTCACTTTGCGTGCAGCTGCTTGTGAATCCTGTACCTTGCTTTTAGAAGTCCTTTTCAAAGTTATTCAGGGCTGTTCTCTTTTTGAAGAGAAGAAGTATCTCAGCTGCTTCTAAACTAGATTGCTTTCCTTTTAATGCCGTACTGACAACCAACGGCACTTCCTTGAAAAGTTGGCAAGCTCCTATGTTTTGGCTTTTGTTATACAAGGAGCCTTCTGAAGTGTCTGTGGCCCTGCAGCTGCTACAAAGTGGCATGCTTGTGGCCTAAGGTTTGGAGAGCAAATTCTCGTGTTGGCACTTGTGTTGCGTGATTGATATGAACTGATCACATTTCTTGTTTTCAGAATTTGCCATAAGTAGTAATAGAGAACAGATCAGATCTCCCATAGCGACTGCTAGCCCTCTGAGCAGTTACTGTGTGAACCTCAGTCAAAACACAGTTCACAGTTCTGCATCTCTGCTCTGGATCTGGAGTAAGGTTCTGAAAGGCTCACTATGGGGCTAATGTAGTGAGATGTTAAAAAAGTTGAGGGAAACTTTCATTACTTACAAAATAAGCCTGTGCAAACAGCAGAGTCTGGCATGCCTTCGTGTCCAGTTTTGGAGAGCTTTGGTGAATTTCTTGCAGAATCTCATGCAAGAGATAAAACTGAGGTGTGTAAATGTTTTGGTTTGAATTTATGTGTCACTCTTGGAAAGTTTTTCCCTTGAGTGTAGCTTTTTAAATTGTCCTTGTGGAAGGTTTGGGGTTGTAAAACTGCTTCTTTATTTTAGAATAGAATAAACCTTCTGTATGAAGAGAGATTTTTTTTTCAGCTTAGAAAATAAACAACTACTGAGAATCAAATGGAGATTTCTTAATGAATGGTATACAGAAACTGAAGAGAGTAATTTGTTTGCTCATTATATTGTGTAAGAAGAAGGAGACAGAGGAAGCATTAAAAACAACAAACAAAGTAATCTTTTCCATGAAACACGAGTTTTGGGACTCTACTGTGCAACATTGCAGAGGTAAAATAATGAAGTATGTCCAAAAGGAGGATGTGGAGCATACGTTTATCAGGGGTTGTTAAGCATAGCATTCCAGATGGAAGATGTGGCTCAGAAGTCCTGGATCTGCTGAGTATTAGGAGCTTGAGAAATACACAGAGGTAGCAGTCAATCTGTATTTGTCATGTTCTTGTATTCTCTCCTCAAGCATCCACCATAGTAGACCCTATCAGACAGAGAACGGTGGATTTGGAATGTAATTGTTTGATCCAGGATAATTGTTCATCTGTTAAGGTTCATTGAAGTGTTCTGGCTGCCTAGCTTCTGCAGTTTGTCATAGTGGACAGGTGGCACTTGTGTGTCGAGGAATTTGTGGATAATAGCTGGAAGTACAGACTTCTCCATGGTATTATCTGGGAGACTGTGAAAAGCATAGTTTGTAGTTCATCCTCATTGTCTTGATCCAGGGGACCACTGTTGTGTTTTTACTGAATTGGTGTGCTATATGTGTAAACATAACAGGGTGGGAATAGGAAAAAAGTGGCCTTTTTTTTTTCTCCTTAAGCAATAGTCATTTTTTCATTTTAAAAATTGGGTACAAAGTGGGCCTTTGCAAGAGACTCCTGGATGCCTTTTTTGCAACTCATTGTTAAAAGCACTTTTATCTTTTCAGACTTATTTGCCTGTAGCCCAGGAAAGGGAATGTGCTGAGAAACCCCTGAAATGTTGTGTGTCAGTGGTGATGGGCTGAGAGATACCCTGACTTGATGTGGCAGTGATGGACAGTGCTCCTTGAGGTTTTCTTTCCAACAGTCAGTCTGTTCCATCATGTCAAACCTGAACTTAAACCAGATGGATTTCATCCAGCCTTTATTTGTGCCAGCCTTTGAAAGAGTAAACAAACAGCTTTGTCTGGACTGTTACTTGAGGACCATGCTGGGAGATCACTTTGGTCTGTCTCACTTGTCCCTTGCTCTCAAACTAATTATTGTGCAAGCATCTGCATCAAATGACATTTACCATCTGCTGCCAAATCCTTGTGATTCTCTTTGGAAAGCCAGAGGTTAGAATATTTGACCTCTCCAACACCCCATGTGTGATCTGTGCTATGACTCACTAGAGAGGGTCAAAGTTGGAAAGAGATACACATACAACCCTCTTCACTGTAGAGTATCCCTCACGGCAGTGAAGGATCGTGTTTTGGTCTCTGCTGGTCTAAATATAGCACTTTGCTGTTAGCAGCAGAGTGAAACTAGCTGTGCTTACCTCATTCTCTCTCTGTTCTAGCTGAGCTGTTTTTTCTGGTACCATAAGATGCTGTACTTTTGCACAGATGTATAACAAGGGCATACCCTGAGAAAAGGAAAAGAAAATCAGATGCCTAAGAGAATGAGTAGTATGGCTGCCATCACAAGCTGATGGGAGGGGAAGTGACTGATATGGCTTGTGGGACTTGGAAGAACTCTGTGGTGATCTGGTGATTTAGGAAACACTTTGGTAGTGAATTGGTTCTACTGTTACTCACTGCTCTAGCAGTGAGGAGTGTCACAAAATTAGGCAGACTATTTTGTTTGGTTGGTTTTAGGCAAACTAATTTGTTTAATTTTTTTCCCTCCCCTCCACTGTCACTTGCTGTTCTTTGCTCTGTAGGAATGTATCTCTGGAAATGTGGTAATACCCATGCTTTTCTCTGCTTTCTAGAAGCCTCCTTATCCTAAGCCTGATCAAAACTGTACTGTATTCAGTAGATAAACTTCCATCCACAGAGAAAGCTTTGGATATGGATCCTATAATGAGGAAGTAGTTTGTATAGTTTGCTTGTGGGACTGCACCCTGGACTCCTCCCAAAGGAAGATGTGCTGCCTACTGTGGTTCAAGGCAAGCATAAAATCAAATCTTTGAACTTGTTTGCCAAACATGGCAATACGTGAACCCAAGCTGAGGGGCAGAAGAATGCAGGAGCATGATGAGGAAAGGGTGATGGTTCTAAATTGGGTAATGATGTGACTCAGAGCCTCATCTTCTGTGGAAACAACAGACGCAGCACGTGGTCTTAGTTTAAGTAACCATTTGCATATTTGTGCAAAGGTAGCAATTAACTGCTAAGACGGTGAGCAGTGACGTGCCCTTCTGTCCCTTAATGCTTTGGGATTCCCTCCCTCCTTAATAAAGCAAAGGCAAGTTACTTACTTGATTACTGAAGTTCTTTCTCCTGGTGGTCTAAGCTGAGTACTCCCAGAATGGTCTGGGTTTGGCTTGAGGGCAGAACAAACCATAGTGCAAGAGCTGTCTGAAAAATCTTTTAGAAAGATGTGCTTACTAGTAAGAGATGTGTAATTTGTCTCATCTGCTCTCAAGTGTCATAGCTCTTAATGTGACTTTGTCAAAGTGAGGATTATACTGACCCACCAATGCTGTGTGGACTTTGCTGCCTTGAGGCTGATGTATTTGTTGTGATTTAATACTGATCATGCAGCTAAGCCCCACTCCCCGCTCACTCGCCTGCAGAATTGGGAAAATGAGAAAAATTGTGGGTTGAGATAAATTTGGTTTGATAGGTAAAGCAAAAGCCATGTATGTGCACAAGCAAAGCAAGACAGGGAATTCATTCACTACTTCCTGTTGGCAGGTGGACGTTCAGCCGTCTCCAGGAAAGCAAGGCTCCATCATGTGTATCAGTTACCTGGGGAGGTCAAAACACCGTAACTGCCAACTCTTCCCCTCTTCCTCCTCTTTTCCCCCAGCTTTTATTACTGAACATAAGGTCATATGGTGTGGGATATCTCTCTAGTCAGTCAGGGTCAGCTGTCCCAGCTGTGTTCCCTCCCTGCTTCTTGTGCACCCACAGTCTGCTTGCTGGCAGTGCAACCCAAGAAACAGAGGTGGCCTCTTCAGCACCGTTCAGCAATAAGTAAAACATCCATATGTTACCAGCGCTGTTTTGGTTGCAAATCCAAAACACCATGCCATAGATCTACTATGAGGAAACTATAACTGTATTGCAGCCAAACCCAGTACAGTATTCTGGCCTGGTTCTGTAACCAGTGCTCATCCTGAGTGTGCTGTATGGTTCCTTTACCCTTGGGAACGGAGCCATTCCGATGACAGCCTCCAGTGGCAGTCAAGAGCTTGGCTGTGCTGATGAATTGGAGGCTGGTCTGTCCATAGAGAAAAAAATTCCTCTCTCTTGGAAGGCAAGTGACAAAGACAGAGTGTTCAGCTTCCCCTCCTTCTCCAGCCCGGCCTGACCTTCTGCAGCCCCTCGGTGCCTCTTGTTTTCTTATTTTTATAGAAAATCAATATCCCTCCTGACACAAACAGTAGCTCAGGCAAAAGAATAAATGGGGGAAACCTGAGATCTCTGTCCATCACCTCTCACTTTAACTCCCTCAAACTATTTAATTATAAGCATGCTTTGCTCCAGGTGTTTGCCACAGTGAAATTGCTAAATGAGGACCATTTTAACCAAAGATTGGGTGATCAATAACACTCTATAGCAGTAGCTTGTTGGATCAATAGCATTCATTATGTCATGGTTAAGGTAAGTAGCCTCCTTTGCAAGTGGAGGTCATTAATCAGTGCTTACTGGACCTGCAGAAAGGCTTATGTAGGAGTATAGTTTGTGTTCATCCCTGAAGTGTGAAAAGAGTGGTGAAGAGCATAAGGTCTGTGAAATTTTGCTCAGTAAAGCACTGGCAGTGGTGTGTATCTATAAGGAACTAAAGAGCTCCCAGTACAGCAGGATGCTTAAAGTACTACTGCTCTGATCAGGAATCTTGATGATGCTTTTTCCTTTCTCAGACACCTTTCCTCTGAGGATGCTAAAACCCTTATGAAGTAGTCACTCAATGCTTGTATCTGCTGATTCTAAGGATTGTTAATCCAGGCTTTCAAAAGGGAAAGCAGACACACTAAGGTTTGCACAGGGTCGTACAGTGAGCTGGTAGGAGGGCTAGGAGTGAAATGACTGACTCATGGTTCTTGGCCTTAGTTGATATGGTATATATGTGGGAGGGTGAACAGGTAGTCAAACTCTAATGAATTGTACTTGGAATTTGATATTAATTTATATATCGAAATGTAGGGATGATATACAGACTGTTTATCCTTTAAATGACCTTTATACAATGATGAAGATGCAGAGTTTGTAGGTAACCCGTTATGAGGAGTTGATTTGGCTATGCTTTAGAGTTCATCTTCTAAGAGAAATAATATGCTCACAGCATGGAGTTTTATTATGTGCCTGCACTTCTTTGAGATGACACATCTTGTGAGGTGACACATCTTGTGGTCCCTCATCCTTCAGCCTTTTGAATTGAGGGGGTCTCCATTTGATAGCAGTGTGTGATAGGATCCAGTTTCCTTGGAAAAGAGAGACCTGGGTTTGCTTTCTTGCAGTGTGCCCTGACTGGAGGTTGGTTCTGGTGCTGAGTTGCACCCGACACTTGCATCTAAGGCCTTAGTGCTGAGGGGGTGAGCAGTAAGCAGTGTCTGCTTGTTCTGATATCTCTCAGCTAAATCAGAGGAAGTATTGCTCGAAGTGTCCAAGGAGTGAATTAATATCAGTGTTAAAGCCATCAGATGCTTAGGTCTGACCTGAGCATGTACTTACGCTACAAATATTCCTCCAGCTTTACGGTCAATTAATGGCTTTCTACACGTTAATTTCTAGTTTAATTCTTTGGTTCACGAATTAAGTCTTCTGTAACTGCTTCTGCAAATGCAAAGTGTGCTGTAATGAGGTTGCATTTAGCAGCAGCAAGTCATGCTGTGCTAAGGTATTTAGCTGAAGTGTTGTGCGTGCACCAGCTGCTCTTCCCTCCAAATAAAATAGATTTGCCATAGATTTGCAGGGCATGGTTCTGTACCCATGTCACCTTTTGGAGAAGAAGTAACCTGAAAGTAGAAAAACTCAGAGGATTTTCAGTAGCTGTAAGTTGATCCAAGGAAAGAATTGTTAACTGCACATAATTTCCTAGTGAGCGTTACGGACAATGTCATAGTTAGGTTATTAATTCTAGTACCCAAGGCAAATGCCATTGTATTAATTACTTTTTGATAACTTAGAACTAGACTGATCCAGGATTCTATTTCTAGTGGTGCAGCATTGCTCAGTTTTAACAGAAAGCAATTACGTCTCACACTAGAGTCAGCAATGCAATTTTTTGTGAGATATGTAAAGCATTTTGATCTCAGAGGAGCCAGTAAAATGTGATCAAGTGGGGTTTGGTTTGTGCCTGCTGCAGTTTTAACAGTGGGTCTTTGTTGTTTGTTTCTGTTGCAGTGAAACCAGCAGTGTGTGCAGCAGCAGTGATACTGGCCTGTTCACCAATGATGAGGGCCGCCAAGGTAATGACTGATTTTTTCCTTCTGTATTGCTGGTGATTTTGGTTTGTTTTTTTTTTTTTGGGTAAACTTTCTTTACAAGTACAAAGGAAAATCTGTGACTGAAGAGGGACAGAGAAGGAAGTATGGGAGAAAGGCCAATGGCTTTGAGGGGCTAGAAATTAAGAAATGAAGCAAGGACTACAAAAGTGTGATTTTGATAACAGTACACTCTTCCTGCTGAGATACTTTGTGTATGAGATCCATGCTGTTATGGAAAGGCACAGTTCTGGGCCCCTCAGTTTAAGAAGGACATCGAAACACTTGAACCTGTCCAGAGAAGGGCAACAAAGCTGGGGAGAGGCCTTGAGCACAAGCCCTATGAGGAGAGGCTGAGGGAGCTGGGATTGTTTAGCCTGGAGAAGAGGAGGCTCAGGGGTGACCTCATTGCCCTCTACAACTACCTGAAAGGTGGTTGTAGCCGGGAAGGGGTTGGTCCCTTCTCCCAGGCAACCAGCCCCAGAACAAGGGGACACAGTCTCAAGCTGCACCAGGGGAGGTTTAGACTTGAGGTGAGGAGGAAGTTCTTCACCGAGCGAGTCATTTGTCATTGGAATGTGCTGCCCAGGGAGGTGGTGGAGTCCCCATCCCTGGAGGTGTTCAAGAGGGGATTGGACGTGGCACTTGGTGCCATGGTCTAGTCATGGGGTCTGTGTTGAAAGGTTGGACTCGATGATCCTCGAGGTCATTTCCAACCTTAGTTATACTGTGATACTGTGATAGAAATACAAGAGAAGTTCCAGAAGTCTCCATAATGAAACAGCAGTGCTTATGATTTGTTTATATGAGTCTTTTAATTGTTGTCTACATACCATTAGTGCCTGAATCTGTTAGTTGTTTTCTCTGTGGGCAGGAAGAGAAAATGGGGGGAAAAAATAGTCTATTAGTACTGCCAGTTCATGTAAGAACTATGCTAAGACAATAGTAATATGTGATAGGATTTATTTCTTTTTATACACATTCCTCCCTTGTACTTTTATTCCTTAGCTGACTCTAGTATTTTCAGTATATGTTGAAGGAATGGTTTCTTAGGAAGTTTGAGTGTGGAGTGTACTCTGGTTTTACTCATCAGTGACAGCAGTGTCCAGTTTAGGGGGCATGTGGCGTAAGTGTGAAAGAGGCTGTGCTAGGCACAGAGGCACTCAGAACTATTGTATTTGGCGCAGGTGGAATGTGACCCTAGAGACTTGTAATTCTGCACCACTTCTGCTGATGTGCATTCTCATTTTGTCACATTTCACGAGCTAAGATTTCGATGAGGTCTCTCCTGGGAATATATGAGCGCTAAAGGAAGTAGTATCAGAAACTCAGGAGGAAGTGCTGCTTCCACTAGCTTGTTACTAACCCAAGTATCTGTGTGTGAGGCAGCACACCAGCAAATAGGCTTACAGGTTTTCGACGATGTACTAGGCTGTGGAGATGATATGTTGTGGTCTTAGGTAGCTCTAATACTTTCCTTTTGAGGATTTCACATACCAGCTTTGACCTTTGGTAGAAAAATAACTGTTTCCAGCCTCCCATCCCTCAAAAGCAAGAGACAAGTCAAATCTTTTGACCTCTCTTTCTACTGATGACTGTTCTGGGGGAGCTGAAATTAGTGAGCGCTTGCATGTCAGGTAGTGAAGCAGGGTGGCGACTGAAGTGGTGAGTTTTCACTTCATCACCTGAGGCAAGATTGGTATAGACTGGATAGTGTGTGTATATATATAAAAAGAAAAAAAGTAGAAAAAACCCCATATATATATATATATATGTGTGTGTGTGTGTGTGTGTGTGTGTGTGTGTATATATATATATACACACACACTTGTCTATATAGTTGCCCTATATACTTGCCCTGGATTTATATGCTATTTTAGACATTAACTTTTGGCTTCTACTGTTAGTAGAATACTTAATGTACAAGAGCATATAGAATATACTACTGAAATGAACTAATAAAATCCAATGACAACCTTTCCTGCCTGTCCAGGTACTAGAAGAGGTTTGATATTCTAGTCGTCATGCCTTTCCCTGTTCAAACAGTTTTATACTGTAATAGCTTTCTGGCCAAAGTGGTTTAGCTTACAGTTAATGTTAAAAAGGGTAAAAAAATCTTGTTGCACTTTGAAGTTAAATAAGAAGCGTCTCACTTGGCTTTTTTGTGTTCAGCAACAGCTCTCCACTTCAATGAGATGGAGAGAACACAAAACTTTTGGTGTGTGTCACAGATCATCATCTTAGAAACAGTTTTCTAGTACAATTCCAAACCGAATAATGGGAAATTTAAAATAGCAGTGAACTTAAATTGAATGTAGTTTCCCCCCTCCCCTTCCTTTTGAGGTTATGTCATGTAACATTTGTGCAGTTGCTAATTAAATAGGTTATCTTTGCAGTTCCAGCTACTAGTCCACTTGTGTGAGCAGAGAATGGTCCTAGTTTATAATGAGACTGTAAGTTTTCTGTTTTTGTTTGTTGGGGGCTGTTTTTTGTTGTTTGGTTTGGTTTAAATGCATTGGGATCTCTCACTGCAAAAGTTACTGTGGTATCAGCATATGCTCCTGGCTGTCTTGTGCAAGTAGTGATTTGAAATGTGCAAGTAGTGATTTTAAATATGACAGTGCTATGCTCATACATCTGAAAACTGGAGGGATATTTTGTATGCAAATTCTGATCACTTAGAACTATCCAATATTGCTTAGTTTTAGTTTGCTATAATGTGGGTAGTGGTGTTGACATTTGTCATGAGCATGATAGGTCATCTGAGAGATTGCAGAAGTGAAAAACAATGTCAGAGCTTTGGGGTGAAGTGTTCTGTCTGTCCTGCCTGTGGCTCATTGGAGTTGGTTTTGGGTATTGCTTCGGTTATCATAGTATCAGTCAGGGTTGGAAGGGACCACAAGGATCATCTAGTTCCAACCCACCTGCCATGGGCAGGGACACCCCACACTAGATCAGGCTGGCCAGAGCCTCATCCAGCCTGCTCTTAAACACCCCTAGGGACGGCACCCCAACCACCTCCCTGGACAACCCATTCCAGAGCTACACCACTCTCATGGTGAAGAACTTCCTCCTCACATCGAGCCTGAATCTCCCCACCTCCAGCTTTATTCCATTCCCCCTAGTCCTATCACTACCTGAGATCCTGACAAGTCCCTCCCCAGCCTTCCTGTAGACCCCCTTCAGATACTGGAAGGCCACAAATAGGTCACCCCAGAGCCTTCTCTTCTCCAGACTGAACAGCCCCAACTCCTTCAGTCTGTCCTCATAGGAGAGGTGCTCCAGCCCTCTGATCATCCTCGTGGCCCTTCTCTGGACACCTTCCAGCACCTCCATATCCCTCTTGTAATAGGGGCTCCAGAACTGGACACAGTACTCCAGGTGGGGTCTCACCTGGGCTGAGTAGAGGGGGAGGATCACCTCCCTTGACCTGCTGGCCACACTTCTCCTGATGCAGCCCAGGATCTGATTGGCTTTGCAGGGTGCAAGTGCACACTGAGAGCTCATGTTGAGCTTCTTGTCCACTAGCACCCCCAAGTCTCTCTCCTCAGGGCTGCTTTCCAGCCAGTCACTGCCCAGCCTGTATTTGTGCCTGGGATTGCCTCGACCCAGATGCAGGACCCTGCACTTGTCTTGTTGAACCTCATGAGGTTGGCCTGTGCCCACCTCTCCAGCCTGTCAAGGTCCCTCTGGATGGCCTCCCTTCCCTCCAGCGTGTCTGCTGCACCACACAGCTTGTTGTCAGCAAACTTGCTGAGGGTGCACTCAATGCCACTGTCCATGTCACCCACAAAGATGTTGAACAAGACAGGTCCCAGGACTGATCCCTGGGGGACTCCGCTTGTCCCTGGCCTCCACTGGGACATGGAGCCATTGACAGCCACTCTTTGGGTGCGGCCATCAAGCCAGTTCTGTATCCATCTAGTGGTCCACCCATCAAACCCATGTGTCACCAGTTTGGAGACCAGGATGTGGTGCGGGACAGTGTCGAAGGCTTTGCTCAGGTCCAGGTTACAGCATTCTTACTAAGATGAAGCTTTTTTTTCTTGTGTTCTTTTTGTTGTTGTTGTCATCTGTTTGGCATTGGGTTTTTGTTTGTGTTTCTTTCCTTCTGGCAAGGTTTGTGGGTAGGCACAATGGGCTTCAGTCGGGAATAATGTAACTTGGTGAGGAAAAGATGAAGGTTTTTTTCTTGTGTTCTTTTTTGTTGTTTTGTTGTCATCTGTTTATTTGGTTTTGTTGTGTTTTTGTTTTTTTATCTGGCAAGGTTTGTGGTTAGGCATGATGGGCTTCAGTCTGGGGTAATGTAACTTGGTGAGGAAAAGGGAGTAAGTGGAGATAGACACTTGAAGTGAGACTTAATGGGAGGCAAAGAGCTTTCCCTGAGTCAAGCGTGTTTGTTTTTTAAGGCCAGGTGAAATACCTTGCAATTACTTGGGACTGTTAGTTAGCTGTACTGCTGAAAATCAGTGTGTCAGGGTCTTTGCCCTCTCCCTACTTTTTTCTTACACTGTTCATATGCTACTATTCTCAGGGAGTTTCTAGCAAGGCAGGTTTGCCATGAATGATGTCTGATGGCAGTTCAGTTGCAGTCTAAAATTACTGACAGTGACCCTGCTTTATGGAGGCTTTGGTCATGAGTTCTGTTGTTGCTGCTGGAGTTTTCCTGAGGATTTGTAGTTCTGACAGATTTTAAGGAATTTTGACTGAGAGACTCACAGCATGGTCAGTACTTACATTCAGAGTGACCATTTCTAATGGGTGTGTTCTCCTCTTAGCTGCTCTCTTAAGGGACTAGGGATCTTTCTCATCAGTGAGCTTGCTCTTCTTGCTTACTCTGTAAGCCTGAGCTTCTGTTTTGAAGTCTCTCCAGTGACAGCCTATAATGTGTAACAAATGATTGGCCTCTACTTCTGTCACAGTAATTACTTCAGAGAAAGGGTTCTGCATGAGACATTACACAACACTGAACTAAGGTTGATGAGATTCAATTGCAACAGAGTGCTAAAGCTGCCCTAGGCAGGTCTATAAAGAAGGCTTTGTTCTATAGGGAAATTCTGGATACTGATGAATTGGATAGTTTAAAGCATTTACTGAGGCCCTGTAGTTACTGCAGATCATTGAAACAGAATACAAATATGAGGTTCTTCAGGAAGAAATTCCTAATGAGCCTTCAGCTGTTTCACATCCAGAAATGCCTACCTGTAATATTTTATGGGGCTGTCACAGGCCACATCGGTGTTAATTGAGGATAATTCTGCCCTATTTCTTTAGGAGATGATGAGCAAAGTGATTGGTTTTATGAAGGAGAATGTGTTCCAGGATTCACTGTCCCCAACCTTCTTCCCAAGTGGGGAGCTGACCACCGATCTGAAGTGGAGCATATTGATTCAGGCCTCGACAAGCTCTCAGATTCCGCATTCCTGTTGCCCTCACGGCCAGCTCAGAGAGGTAAGGTCCATAAAGCATGTTCAGTGTTTGGAACTGTTGATGTGACCAAAAGAGTAGATTCTGTTCATAGGTGCTGCAATTTAAACACAGGGATTTGTTCATGTTCCAATTGGAAATAGCTGTGCTACTGGAGAGGATACTGAAGTACTTGCACCAGCTGCCCACATTCCTGAGTCTTTCGGGGATTTTGAAAATAGGGATTTTATGTGACTGCTGAGTAAACAAATATCTAACTCTTGCAGGGTGAGAAACGAGACAGAAGGTCTGATTTGACACCTGAACTGCTTTTCCTGGTGGTTCTTTCAGGAAGAATCTTTTGTATTCATTGCTCAGTTTCTCTGGGTTTGGTTTTCAGGATTTCATGCTCGCCTGAATCGCCTTCCAGGAGCTGCTGCCCGGTGTCTCCGAAGAGGTCGGAGGAGGCTTGTTGGCAAGGTATTGCTTTTTGCAGGTTAATAGTTTTGTATTTCCAAGACTGGTCAGTCCTGAAGTACTATTCTAAGATAAGCAAGGGGGGTTTAGCAGTTGAATTTTTAGTGGGAAGACAGAAGAACAAAAAAGGTACATGGAATAATGCAGACCTGAAGCTATTGACTAGGCATATTAGATATGGAGTGAACAACAGATGAAATATTGGTCCTGTTTTAAAGGAGTAAGTGATACCATGCAGGTGCCTGTCTAAAAGAGGGAGGGATGCACCTGGCTGGGTCTAGATCTTGGAGAGTGGAGTGCTGGTGTCTATTGTAAAATATGTTTCTGAGAGGGAAGGTGTTGGCTGTGTTTGGTTTTGGGTATTTTAGTGGGACATGCTTTTGGAAATACTGGCATGTGTTCTGAGCTGACTGGCTTTAGAGAGTCTGGTAGCTAGGTGTGTTAGAGGGGCCTAGAGGAGTATGACTTCTTCCTTCTATTCAGTCACACTGGAAAGATCCCTGTTTGTCCCCTTTTCCTTCCACTTATCTTGCTTAGTTGTAACCAGCATTTAAAATATGACACAGCTGGCAAGATACCAACTTAGGGCAGGGTTCCTCAGGCCACCTGCAAGCGGCTGGGCCTGCCAGTAGCACCTCTAATGATCCAAATGAGAAGGATAATATTTACTTGTTTAATTCATCTTCATCACCTTAAAGGGATCTTTGTCATTTGCAGTGGAGGTCACTGCTCCCCCTTCCCCATCTCTCTAAATTGTAATCATAAATAATGAGTTTCATTCAGAGCTCCCCGCCAGCGAGCTGCTAATTACCAAAAGCACGGCTTGTAATTTACACAGTAATAAACCGTAAATTTAAACATTACAGCACTTTAACTTAATAATTTTTCTGCTGTAACAAATAGCCCATCTTTTACCCCTGCTGCTACAGCTCCCTCCAAACTTTGAGTGCATTTTGTCTATGTACCTGGCACAAACGAGTCTTACCTGTGAAAGCCTTTTGCCCTCCTCTTCAGACCCTCACTGCAAAGTGTGTTTCTCTCCTGGAGGTAGTTGCTGTGCAGATACAAACAGCTGGTGTTCAGGCTGTGTGTATGTGTAGGCCAGCATCAAGCACATACACATGGCAGGGAGAAATGTTCTCCCAGAGCATGTCCCTTTTCCTAGGCTCTACCTTTTTCTTCAGCTGCTAGACATCCTGCTGATGAGTTGACGTTTTCAGACAGGGCTAAACCTTCCTGCACACTCCTTGTTTCATTTACCTGGGTTTGATGAATACTCATTGCTAGTGAGTCTTGTCTGTTTCTGGCCCAGCTGACCCTGGCAATCGTGGAAGTAGGAAGTTTTCAGCCATTTCTCCTATTCTTAGCTGCATCTTTGTGCTGCATACTTTGTGCTGGTTTGGTCCTTGGTTCACCTCTGTGTAAGGCTATGTCATCATATATAAAATAATAAACCCCAAGACCTACAAATAAAACCAAATTATTTTCATGCCATTTTAATTAGTTAAATCATCTCAGTTGCTCTAAAAGTACAGTGTGAGAGTGGGCTGGGAAGGAAAGGGTGTGGCTCAGGGAAGTAGGATCTGTTCCTACTGGTAGAGAAATTCTATTATGTCTGCTCACTGTGTAAGAGTCTGCAACCTTTTACCTGTCCTTGTGTTTCAGGAGACCTCCATGAGCACCCTGGGCACCGAGAGGCTAGGTCGTATTGTTAGTGATCCACGCCAGAAAGAGTAAGACCCTTAACAGCTGTTGTGTAGGATTTGGGGAGGGGAGGAAGAACTATAGGGTCCTCTTCTTTCCTGGAACTGAAGGGAATGAAGAGCTGGGTAGTAATTTAAGTATGCAGTGGTGTGTGGAATGGGAGACAGTCCTCTACTGATGGCTTCTCCATTTTCTTACATGCAATTGCTGACTTCCCCTTTGCCTATTAGGCTGCCCTATGTGTGGACACTGCTCAGATGCCCTTTTGGCTGCAGTCAGCTTTTTGCCTTAACTGCAGTGCAGTGTTTCCAGCCTTCACCAGCTGTTGCTGTCCAGTTTTCTTCCTTGGATCTGAAATACGTTGTTTTTAATATGAGTCCTCCTGAGGTTTAATCTTTCTCTTTCTCCCTCCATCTTTGTTCCTCCCTTACCTATCTCTCCTTACCCCCAACCTTCTGATTCCTCCCTGCCCTGTGTTCATTCCTTCCATGGTTTTACTCCCACCTGTCCTTCCAACTTTGCCTCTTTCCAGTTTTTGGTTACCATCCATGGGGAAGAGAGAGCGCAACCAGGTAAGCTGACTCTGGTTTTCCTTTTTTATTTTCTTGGTTTCCCTCTCTCTAGAAAGAGCAAAGTGCTGGCTTCTGATTTCCCAAACACAGTGGCCTGTGCCCATGAGGTAAGGCAGCCCTGTCCCTTCTTGTTTTGTTAACTGATGTCTTCTGGGCGTGGAGCACAACCCCTATCTCAAGCGTTATACTGTCAGTTTAAACTGAACAGCTCAGGAACTCCTTTGGTTTATCTTCCTGCTTCAGGTTAGTGTAGGCCTTCCACTTCAACAGTGGGTGGAAGGGAAGATGCCTTAGGGAGCTTTGACCTCTCAAAACTCCCTAAGAACTGGAACATTCAATATTCTTCAGTAAGTCTTTCATAACTTCAGTAATAGGAGGCTTTTAAGAGCTTGGGTTCTTAGTATTAGAAAGCAAGAAGGATCTTCCATTTGGGCAGTCCTGTTGCACCAGGGTTCCTAGTCATGCACACTCTCTTCTGTTCCCTTGTGAGTTGGTTAGTGGTTGGTGAGCAGCAGGACTGAAATTGCTTTACCCTCCAGGTGACTGAAAGTACATACATGGCAAGAAATCATTTTCAGGTTTTCATGCAATTGTGCATTTTCTGTTCATGCAAATTATGTCACATACAGCTTTTATATTGCTAAAGATAAGAGTGATAGCTACATAAACTTTAAAATGGCCAAAATAAATTACTTTTGTTTTTCTTAAATGAGCTTGGATCACCTACAGGGGGTTACTGGTGAGTCTGCTCTACTGTGCAGCTGCAGTGCTGACAGTAAGCTAACAGTCCAACTTAAGAAGGAGCTCCCTGACAGCAGCAGATTTTAGTGCATAGTGCCCCTTTTTTCCCAGCAAGGTTGAAGCCAAAGGTCTAGTAGTGAGTTCTAATGTTGCAGATAGGTTTTATGATGGGTCCTGCCACAGCTATGGATTATTCATTTGTCCTTACATCAGTAATCCTGGTAATACAAGTGGAGTGTTTGGAGGTTTGTGTAGCACTTTTGCAAAGCAGATTGAAATTAATTTCTTGCTTGTGGTGTGAATGATAAATAAAGAGCTGCTGAATGGAAGTGTGGTGCAGGTACCCTAGAGAAACCACTAGTTTGCTTCATACATTGATTGACTGGATTATTCCATTTCTGTACTGACCTTTGTAAAAATAATCTTAAGGGTTGCATCATCTGCACCAAACTCTCTTGCATTGTTTTTTCTGCCTTCCAGTCTGCTGTTTGCCTAACAAAGGATTTAAGATTAGCCTGACCATGCATTGTTTCGAAAACTAGTTTTAAACAGTGTGAAAAGAAAGCTTGTGAGGTGGCTTGGGTGCGTGAGAGCAGCTCACTCACCGTGGAATGAACTGGTAGCACATTGTGAACTGAACCTGGTGGATCTGAATCTTCTAGAAGTCTTTCTCAGTGATACATATGACCATACAGAATACTGGAGCTGCCCTGGATGAAGTTCTGGGCTTGCACCATTCATAACAGTGACTTTTCTCTCTACAATGTGAAGGTAGACAAGAGGCTTCCTAAAAGGGAAGCAAACTTTTTGCTCAGGGCATGAAGCAATAGAACATTTTGAGTGTGCTGTTAGTCAACCAGCACACCGCTAGCCTTTTGTCTGAAGTGAGAGTCAGTTCTCACCTAGTCTTACCTCTTGATGTGTTGGAAAAGTCTCCTTGAATTGTATGAACAACTATAGGGAACAGACATGAGCAGCTGTATCTGGAAACCATTTCTTTTAACAGTTTGCTTAAAATCTTTTGACTTTCCAGTTCAATCCATTATCTCCTCTGTACTCTCTGGATGTGCTTGCTGATGCTTCCCACCGAAGATGCTCACCAGCACGCTGCACTGCCAGGTAACTCGCTTGCTCTGCTCTGTTGGGGTTCTCTCACTTCCCTCCCATGGTTATGCTCAGTAGTGCTATGAGGGCTGAACAATATTCATGGACCTGAAAGTTACCACTCTTTTCCCCAGGAGGTCTGCATTCAGACTCGGTGTAAAATACACTAACACAGATTATTTGTGAGTCTCAACATGCCAGATGCTTAGAGTATGTGCAGCAGTGAGTGACAGACAGGCAGAACATGCTGTGCTCTTACAAATAAATGTGGTCTCTTCTGGGTTGTGCAGTGAGTTGCTCCAATTCTGTTGTACATGTACAAATGGACAGAGTGTTGTTGCCCGCTATTAAAGTCAGAACAAGAGGAGAGGGAAAGTGCTGACAGGCTTGTGTAGGTGACATGCTGAGGCATTTTGGTATCCTAGATGCCTAAAATAGACCCTCTGAGCAGATTCAGAACTCACCTGAGGTGACTTCTAATGGCTTGATACCTCTTTTGCTGTAGCTCAAATGTAGATCTGATCTGGCCAGTTTTTGAGGTATATTTGAGTCTGCATGGCTGGGGTTAATATACCTTCTGGCACCTTATGCTGACTAATCCTAAATTAAATTCAAGTGTTGGCCTTGGAGCTGACTCCTGTTCTTGTGCTGCAGGTGACTATCTAAAGGTAAGGTGCCCTTGAGCTCCTTCTCCACGCAAGGAGACAGAGCCTTGTTTGGGACAAAATTCTGCTTATGTGCTTGTAGGAAGGACCAAATCTGAAAGAAATGTCTGGACATTTAGCTTCATGGCTTGCTTTCCCATGTTAATTAGTAAATAGAGCATGAAAAATGTACTGAGGTTGGATGTGTCTGAACGAAAGCTTGGCACCCACCCAGCAAAGCCTCTCCTCCCACTGGCTTCTGCAGGGAATTTTGTGATGTTGCACCATGATCTCATGCTGCTGTAGCCAGCATGTTAAAGTTGGGAAGGGGGAGAAAGGGAAAAAAGTCAACTTTTAAACATTCAACTGGATGAGAATAAAAAGAACTCAGAAGACTGTGCATCAGCAGATTGGTTCCTTTCTGTGCTTTAGGCCCACTTTAGGGATGTTTTGTGTTCATGAAGCAAGATTTATTGGTGTCTTCATTTACAGCTAGGATAACGTTTCTTGTTCCTTGAGTATTTTACTCAGTGCTCTGCAGAAGTTTGCCTTCCAGAAAGGAGAGCCAGGCAAGTCCTGCTCATGAACAGGTCAAAGTCTCTACTTTCTTGATGATCAGTGAAGGCCCTTTCCAAAACTACTGGTTATGGGAAGGGATTCCAAAACTGGAAAAACTCTTTGCTTGATTTTGCTGAATATGCAGTCTGGTTAACCAATTATTATATGTGCTTAAGTTCTTCCTCTAATGAAGAGGTCATTGGTGTCCTGACAAGCATAATCCCTGATGAATTGTTACTGAATATTGGCAGAGAAGATGTCCCAGCCCAGAGGTGGCTATGGTTTTAAGTGCCTGTAGTTTAAGAAAGTAGTTCCTGTTTTAGTGTGAAATATGCTCAAGAGCCTTTATAGGAGAAAACAATATGGAATGAATGAATGAATGTTATGTGGTCCCACATGCGGTAGATACTGAACTCTTTGGTACAAAGTGCTTGCTATATGTAAAGGTGCTACCAAGGGAACAGTAGAAAATTGTTTCTTCACATTAAGGTTTTCTAGACAACAGTTGTTTTTTTCAGGTTCTTTAAGAGCTAAGCCTAGTATTAGTCCATTTTCTTACAGGAGATTCAGGTGATCTCTAAGCACTGTTCAGCCAGTGGCCCAGTTAACATATTTTTCCTTTGCCATGGAAGGAATCAATTCCAGCAGTCTGTGCTTTAGTAAACTTCTAACAGTTTGCACCTCTTCCTGGAGAAACTCTACTCAGAAATCTGGCAGAATGGTGTGTGTTGGGGGAAGTTAATCCCCTAAGAACAACAAGAAATGTAGTAGAGAAGAAACTGTCTTCATGTTGTGGACATTCAGTTTCCTTCAACCTGATGCCCACCATGCCAGGCAAAATGACCTCTCTCTGCTTAGTTTCTGTTATCACAAATGTCCAATGGATTATAGTTACCAGGTAGAGTTTTTTTTCTCTCATGGGAATGGTTTCTTTGTCTCAATAATTGATTTTGGTGCAGTTCATCTGGAAGTGTGGTTCATTTTGGAAGACTGGTAGCACAGTGCTTCGTTTAGGTAGAGCTGAAGGCCAGAATATTGAGCACAGTTGAAGATGTTCAAGAAAGGCTTTTCAGTGTCAAGGAGGAGGCTCTCTGTGGAGAATTCCTTGGGAAGCCTTATTTGAAAGGCTGTATAAATTGTAGACTATCAAGATTACCTTTCTTGCTTTATGTCTGTGATGAGAAGAGATTTCATTCAAAGTGTATACACAGCACTGGGAATTTCACACCCATCATTAGAAGCAGTTTGGTGTGTGTGGTGACTGTTATCATTAGTGGTATAATTTTATTTTGTGAAGCAGGGAGAGTTTCCTGCTTTCTTACAGCCCTCCCGAGGGACAGCTGGTGTATTAATTTGCTGTATTGCCTCCTGGCTGTTCCCAGGCTGTTTTTCCTCTTCATCATGGAATTTTTAATGGCCCTGCTGCCTCTCGGGAGGCATGCAAGGAAGAGTACCTCGGGGATCTCTTCCTTTTTTCACATGCCTATAATTACTCTCCTTTAAGAGCACAAAGCATTTGCTAATCATGTCTTGTCTGTAAAGGTTTCAGCTTCACGATGCAGGCTGTTGAAAGCAAGCAAGTAGAGACTTGCACGGACAGCCTTAGTGATCCTTCCCCTTTTTCCCCTCTGCCCGTTTGCCTCTCTGGGAGAAGGGAGTGGTCTGAGCAGAATTTTATTCTTTCACTCCCTCTACTTAAGGGGATTTTGTACAGGCTGAAGCCTAATATCTTATTAGATTTTGGTTATTTAATGGCTCTATCAGTAGGAAGACATTATAGGTTGTTAGTTGGTGGAATGTTATTCCCTTGAGGCAGGGTAAGAGTTTCAGATGAGCCTAGAGCCAATGTTCCTTCAATTTGAGTTTGAATAGCAGGTAGAATAAGAGAGGAAGGTAGAAGATAAATTCTCTGTAATGCCATTTATTGTTTGCCTAGCGTTGGAAATAGGATTATGGGTGAAAAACTCAATTAAATGTTCCCTCTGGAGGTCATAGGAAAAGTGGACCTTGGATGACAAGTAGATGTTAAAGGTGGAGATTTGAAGAATTATGTTAGAGAGACCTTTGAACAGTACAGATAAATCTGAGGAAATCACTTTGCATGTTCTCTCAGTTAATATTAGCTGTAAACCTAGAGTTTAATTGGGTTTAGAAGCAAGTCTCTCATCTTGCCTGGAACATGGTATAAAGATCTGAAAGGGTGAGTGATCATCTCCTGTTCAAGTGCTGGTTGCTCCAAATCCTGAACTTGGTGGTGCTGTGGGAGTGAAAAGGCTTGAATGTCTCTAACTCTAGTTCCAGCTCTGCAAAGGTGTTTGTTGAAGTAAATCTGCAGCGATCTTAAAGTTTCTGCCTCTTCCCCAAGTGTGTGTAAGTACAGGGATGGCCTGGAATGTCAAGCCTTTTCTGAGGCAGCTGGAGGAGTGAATGGATGTTCGCAATTGCATGCTCTCCCACTTGACCAGGACAATCTCCAATTCATTCCACAACCTGTCCGCACCTTTGTCTTCCAGGAATTGTCTTTGTGTAACAATGCCTGCTGTCATCTGCTTGAGGCATTTCACACATGCACACACGCCCTTTTGTTTTGCTTTGGGTTTGTTTAGGGTTTATTTATTTAGCCTGGCTAATAGTCCAGTTGGAGATATAACAGAATTCTTCTGGCAGACACGCAGTGAGCAGCAGCAATCAACCTAGTGTCTGAGGCTTAATGCTCCCATTTTGGTGAATTCAGATTCTCTGGAGTGAATTGAGAAATCCCCCTTGGCTTCAGAATTTTGTTTAATTGCTGTTGCTTCCTTCATCTGTAAAGCACGTTGCCACTATCAAATCTGTGTACTCAGCAGGTCTAGCAAATACTAGGACTTTCTGGCACAGATTTCATGTGATTCAGTATGAAAATAGAGTGCAAATTATGGCATCACACTACCTCTGTTTAGAACACTTAATGAAAAAGCAGAAGAAAAGGTGTTCACTTGCATTTGCCACACACAGACTTTTAGAAATGGAAATGCTTACTTGGGGAACAGACTGCTACTGCGTGAAGACCTGTGAGATTTGGCTGATTAAAGAAGTGAGCTGACCTGTTAGTGAATTTTGAATCTGAAAATGTGCTCTAGAAGCTCTCCCATGAGACTCTGCAGGACAGAGGAAATGGCTATGCATAGGAAGTAAGTACAGCGTGATGTGATAGCAACAACCACTTGCATGCATGGGAGCTTTACATGCAGATTGGATGAGCAACTTGTATTGATTTGCACATGTTATGTGCAGATCAGACTTTGGTGCCCAGCTGGCTCTGTAGTCACAAACGAGGAAGAACTCTGCTTTTACTATTAATTGTGTGAAGCCACCATCAACAGCCTCAGGTAACACCTCAGGGCTAAGAGAAAGCCTTTTATTTGAGCTATGATTGCTGGGAATGCAGCATCACAACAGCAACAGCTGGACTGTGTAGGGTTTTAGCAGCAGTATCCTTGTTAGAAAGCTGTCCCTGTTGAACGTTAACATGAGGATAATAGCATCCCTTGTTTGTATGACAGTAGATTAATGGCTGCCCCTCACTTTCCCTACATAAACCAAGTCCTATGCTTTCTCCTAAGGATAAGAGCAACAAAGTTGGTGAGGGGTTTGGAACACAAGCCCTGTGAGGAGAGGCTGAGGGAGCTGGGGTTGCTCAGCCTGGAGAAGAGGAGACTCAGGGGTGACCTTATCACTCTCTACAACTACCTGAAGGGAGGTTGTAGACAGGCTGATGATGGTCTCTTCTCCCAGGCACCCAGTACCAGAACAAGAGGACACAGTCTCAGGCTGCGCCAGGGGAGGTTCAGGTTGGATGTTAGGAAGAAGTTCTATACAGAAAGAGTGATTGTGCTATGGAATGGGTTGCCCAGGGAGGTGGTGGAGTCGCCGTCATTGAAGGTGTTCAGAAGGAGACTTGATGGGGTGCTTGGTGCCATGGGTTAGCTGTTTGGGTGGGTTGGATTGGTTGATGGGTTGGACACAATGATCTTGAAGGTCTCTTCCAACCTGGTTTGGTTTATTCTAATAAGGTTAAATGAAGATTGTCATCAGAGAAGTTGGATGATTGCAGCAAGATGCATACACACCCAAGCATGTGGTGTGCCTTCTGCCTTCCTCCAAGAAGGCCATGGACTGGCACAGTCAGTGCTGTAGGTTCTTCTCAGAAACCTCAGTTGTGAGATTGTGGTGCTCTTTTACCCTGAATTTTGAGAGTCATTTTACAATCTAGGCTTTTGTTTGCAGATTGTGAAGACTTCAGGGGCCTAATGTTGTTCACTAATCTAATCTAATGTGGGTGCTGTCTGCTTGTGCTGTCCATTATATTTCTTTACTGAAAAAGTGGTCAAGCATTGGAACAGACTCCCCAGGAAAGAGTTGGAGTCGTCATCCGTGAGGGATATTCAAAAAGCATGGAGACATCACACTTCAGGGCATGGATAGTGGGAATGGTGGTGTTGGGTTGATGATTGGACTTGATGATCTTGGTGTTTCTCAGTTTAGGCCCAGGTCTTTCATCCCATAAAGCTCTGTGCCTCAGGCTTCTTCACAGAGGGACTCATGCATTATCTGACATCCTTTCCTCTCAGCTCTCTTCTGTTCCACTTCAGAGTAGTGTTTAAACTATTCAGAAGACTTGTTAAAATACAGCTTTGGCAGAAAGTTGGTTGTAGCCTGTCATTAGGATTGTCATCATTTATAGTTTAGTCTGTTCACTGCAATGGACAGTGTGCTGTGCATACCCATGACCTGACATTCCTGGTGGTGGTGGTGGTTTTTCTAGGAGTCTGCTCTTAAACTGGAATTCACCACTTTGCCTTTTACTATAGCACCCCTATGCAAGCTAGTGATGAGGAATTTACATTTAGAGAGTGTGGTATCTGCCCAAAAAATATGTATGCCAGAAGTTACACTTCAGACACCCTTTCTGTCCATGACTTAATGAAGACTATCATCCCTGTGTGCATTCCTCTGCTCCTCTCTCTCCCAAGTTACCTACCACCTGTATGCAGATTTATGGTGCCTGTAAAGCACGCCAGCCGCTTGAAAATGACACTTTTGCCACCAGGTCAGTCAAAGCCAGTGAGTAATCAATAGGTTCCTGATTTACTAACTGAAGTGTGGGTGATCAATAAGGAATAAACCTGAATGAAATACATGTTACAGGGGCAATTTATGACCTCTGAGCCTTTGTGTGTTTGAGGCGGGACTGCTCGACACAGCGTCCTTACTATTAGTGTCCAGCTGGGCTGTGATTTACCTTCAGTTTTACTGCAAGGAGGGATTTTGAGATTCTCATTCTGCTGTGGCGGTTGGTTTGTGGGGGTTTTGTATATTTGTTGTGGTGGTGGTTTTGGTTGTTTGGTTTTGTGGGGGGTGGCTTTTTCATTGCCCCTGTATGATCATGAGGTAAGTGTAGGTGTGGTTCGAGCATGGAGATGAGAGCCATTTGTGAACTGGGAAAAAGGGAATCCAGTCTCTTGGAAATGATAGTGCATACCGTCCTAGTTTGTAGTGATTCTTCACCAAGGATCAGCTGGTTTAAGTTGCAAGCTCAGAAAATTAAAGAGGGAACCTTATTACAGCATAAAATTAGTTGGGTTATTATATATGGTTATGCGGTCATCTAGTTAGTAATCTAATACTGTGTCAGTGATGCAAAATAAGGATCTGAAATTCCACTTGACTGATATTATCTCTTTTCCTTTGCTGTGTGTGCCTAGCTGTTTCAGAACACCTGGCAGAACTGAGCTAAAATACTAGATAGCCACTATCATCATTGTGTGCAAAAGCAGTGTTTGTCACATGCAAAGTCACTCAGAGGTTAGTCACTTAAGTGTGCAAACACAACATTTGATGATGCAGTCTGTAGGTGTGCTGGTACTTTTGAGAGCCTTTAGCTGATATTCACAGGAGAATTCTGTGTCTGGTTGTTTTACTGTACATTCCCAGATTTGAAACATTTGCTTTCAGTGAAGCTTAGCACAGTTTAAAACTCTGTGAAGCTATTCCTTAATGTCAGGCTCAGTTGGCAGATTGCATAGACCTCTTGTAGAACTTCTGAATTTTAGCTGAGAAGACAGAAAACAAGAAGGCTGGAAAGGGACTGTTTGCAAAGGCCTATCATAGTATCAATCAGGGTTGGAAGAGACCACAAGGATCATCTAGTTCCAACCCCCCTGCCATGGGCAGGGACACCCCACACTAGATCAGGCTGGCCACAGCCTCATCCAGCCTGGTCTTGAACACCTCCAGGGATGGGGCCTCAACCACCTCCCTGGATAACCCATTCCAGGGCTTCACCACTCTCATGGTGAAGAACCTCCTCCTCACATCGAGCCTGAATCTCCCCACCTCCAGCTTTATTCCATTCCCCCTAGTCCTATCACTACCTGAGATCCTGAGAAGTCCTTCCCCAGCCTTCCTGTAGGCCCCCTTCAGATACTGGAAGGTCACAATTAGGTCACCTGGGAGCCTTCTCTTCTCCAGACTGAACAGCCCCAACTCCTTCAGTCTGTGCTCATAGGAGAGGTGCTCCAGCCCTCTGCTCATCCTTGTGGCCCTTCTCTAGACACCTTCCAGCACGTCCATATCGTGACAGGACAAGGGGCAAAGGTTTTAAATTAGAAAAGAGTAGGTTTAGGTTGGACTTTAGGAGGAAGTTCTTTACCATGAGGGTAGTGGAACACTGGCACAGGTTGCCCAGGGAGGTAGTTGAGGCCTCATCCTTGGAAATATCCAAGGTCAGGCTCAACAGGGCTCTGGGCAACCTGATCTAATGGAGGATGTCCCTGCTCACTGCAGTGGGGTTGGACTTCTTGAGGTCCCTTGCAGCCCAAACCATTCTATGGTTCTATATTTCTTCCTTATTTTGTAGTTGCACATTTGTTATGGGTAAGTAGGTGGACCCATGAACATTCAAACAATTTAGAGTCTTGAGAGGTACAGGAAATTTTTGTGTGTGTGCTCCCTACACTGTTCTGTGTGACTGCAACAGCACACTTTGGGTTTTGCATAAATTCATCATTGAAAATGGTATGTATGTACTGATGTGCTGCTTTTTTTTTAAATGGATTTTGCCACAGAAGTAGGAAGCCAGGAACATTTCTTTTTTTTACCTGCAAAAGATTTCAGTGCTTAGTAAATGTGTTTGTTTAGACTTAGATAATTTTTAGATTCAAAAGAACAAGCTTTAGAGACACAGGAGACTTTAATCATAAAAACTTACATGGTTCCAATTTTTACACCATGTAAGAACCGCACAATCCTTAATGGATGTTATTTGCACTGTAGTGTTCTGCATTTTGCACATCAGACCTGATGCAGAGCATGACCAAGGAATTTGCCAAAGGAACTCGGTTATCCCAAAGCCAGAATTTGAACCCAAAGTCATTCCTAAGTAACACATTTGTATTGATAATGGATTGTATTTGAGAAAGGGCTCTGCTCTGCTGCCAAGGCTGTCTTTTCTGAACTAAATTCCTCTTTTTTTTCCTACATCCAGAACTTGGAGGAGTGCACAGCCAGTCTCAGTAATGTAGGTTTCTTCTTAATCAGCAAATCATTAGAATAGAATAGAATAGACCAGGTTGGAAGAGACCTTCAAGGTCAGGGCATCCAGCCTGTTATCCAACCAACGTAATCAATTAAACCATGCAACCAAGCACCCTAACAAGTCTCCTTCTAAACACCTCCAGTGATGGTGACTCCACCACCTCCCCGGGCAGCCCATTCCAAGGGCCAATCACTCTTTCTATGAAGAACTTCTTCCTAACATCCAGCCTAAACTTCCCCTGGTGCAGCTTGAGACTGTGTCCTCTTGTTCTGGTGCTGGTTGCCTGGGAGGAGAGACCAACCTCTGCCTGTCCACAACCTCCCTTCAGGTAGTTGTAGAGAGCAATAAGGTCTCCCCGTGGTCATCTGTAGGCTTCAGACTTAGCAGTTGGTATGACTGGGACAGGTGATGCCTTTCAGCCAGTTCTCAGGTGCCGGAAGGCTGGATTGCCATCAACCAGATTCAGCTGTTTCCACAGCACTTGGTTAAGGAAAAATTCATTTTTAAAATTCATGAGACAGTTCTGCTTTCCTAACTTCAGGAACTTAGTACTGTAGTGGAAATATGCATGGGCCTTTGGAATATAGGTGCATTCTAAGACGACTCTACACTACTTAATCAATAGGTTGCAGAATAATTTGTGAATAAAGGAGTAAGTACGATGTGGTTTCTTTAAAGAGCAATCTTGCAGACATTTGTTATGCTTGCACAGAAGTAATGGTAGGGCATGTGTTGTAGTGCTGCTTGATTTGCATCTTTACTTTTGCAAAGGGTTTTTAAGGTTAATGCAAAACCAGGTCCTCTAAGGCTGAGAGGTAATTATGTTTCTGAGCAGTTTATGTGTGTGAGCTCTTAAAAGAAATGGAGCAGAATGGTATTTTGACTGAGAATGTTAGCAAACCTTTCCTGAGAAGCTTGTGATTTGTTTTCCTGCTAGTTAGGAAGCTGATGGGGAGATGGGAGTTAAAGGGTGATTGGCCAGAGTTTTACAGGAAGGAGGTAGTGGAACAGAGTTGAATTTCTTTTCATTTCTCTGTAGGCAAGCAAATGTACACCTGGGACCACCATGTTCAAGGGACATCAAGAGGAAACGAAAGCCAGCTGCAGCCTCCATATCCAGCCCAACATCAGGTAACTTGGATTTATCAGTGTGCCAGCATCTTTGAAGTTGTGTCCCTCTTGAGCCAAGTGCCAGACTCACAACGGTCAAACCAGCCTTACCTGCACTTGAAAGTAATGAAATGTGTGTGAAAGGCAATGTGTGTGAGAGAGTATCACGTGTACTTTGCACAGCATCAAAAGCTGCCTACTAAACAAACCTTTGATGATGCAACTATGGAAAGTTAATATAATTGACTATGCTTCACTGGACAGTGCCTAATAATCTGTTTCTTCATGAAGTGTTATTCCCACTGTTCCTGAACTATGCAATCCATGGTAACCAGGAGGTGGTCAGTAGACAGAGTGTGTTTCTCCAGCCTTACACTGACATTAGCTGGTGACTCTCATGCTCTTTTCCAGGACACCTTTTTCAGCATTTCTAGACACTTTCACAGGAGCAGAAACACAAATATGGCAATTTTTGTCGCATCACTGAGACCAGACATTCCCCTGGAGTTTCCTTACTCTTGTCCTGCGGATGAAAATACTCCCTTTGTTCTTTTTCTTCTTCTGGGGATGTGGTGATTTAAATGCTGGTTTATTTCCTGGTGGCATATTTCTGGAAAGTGATTGATTGATTTACTCATTAAAATCTGAAAATGTGCAGAACATAGAAGGGTTTAGGAAACTTATTTCTGGCCTTTCACCCTACTCTCTCTTGAAATACTTTGCTTACTATCAAGGGACCCATGTCTTCCAAGTAGCTAAACTATTCTTGGAATCCAGTAACAAGGTGGTGGGTAAGCTGATGGGAAAAGTGGTGATGTGAAAATTGTGAAGGAAGGCCAAGGGAACTGATGATAAATAGGAGGAATAAAATTCAGATTTCTTCCTTGGGCTGGGGGGAAGAAAGTTCTGCTAACTCTCCAGACCACAGATCTGGATTACAGACTGTCAGGTTCTGTATTTAAAAAGAGAAAAGAACACTGAATTAATAATAATTTACTCAGGGTAACCATCATGTTATGGACTGTTTATTTAAGATATTGTGTCTTGGCTTTTGAGTATTCTGTGCTAGGGTGTTCAGGTTTCTGTCGTGAAAGGTTTAGTGAAATCACATATGTAGCCACAGGATTTTAGTTCTCAGACACTAGGTTTCCTTGGTATGAATGCTAGTGTCTCAGTGTCCCCTCTTACCTGTCCATTTGTTTATTCTGTACCCTGTTGTTGGTGCCCAGGTGGCCAGGAGGGCCAATAGCATCCTGGCCTGCATTAGGAATAGTGTGGCCAGCAGGAGCAGGGAGGTCATAGTGCCCCTGTACTCTGCTCTGGTTAGGCCGCACCTTGAGTACTGTGTCCAGTTCTGGGCCCCTCAGTTTAAGAAGGACATTGAAACACTTGAACGTGTCCAGAGAAGGGCAACAAGGCTGGGGAGAGGCCTTGAGCACAAGCCCTATGAGGAGAGGCTGAGGGAGCTGGGATTGTTTAGCCTGGAGAAGAGGAGGCTCAGGGGTGACCTCATTGCCCTCTACAACTACCTGAAGGGTGGTTGTAGCCAGGAGGGGGTTGGCCTCTTCTCCCAGGCAACCAGCACCAGAACGAGGGGACACAGTCTCAAGCTGCACCAGGGGAGGTTTAGACTCGAGGTGAGGAGGAAGTTCTTCACCGAGCGAGTCATTCGGCATTGGAATGTGCTGCCCAGGGAGGTGGTGGAGTCCCCATCCCTGGAGGCGTTCAAGGGGAGATTGGACGTGGCACTTGGTGCCATGGTCTAGTCATGGGGTCTGTGTTGATAGGTTGGACTCGATAATCCCCGAGGTCCTTTCCAACCTAAGTGATACTGTGATACTGTGATACTTTCTATAGGAAGAGCTTCTGTTTCTATGCCTATGTGTTTCAGAATATTCTATGAATCCTACCTACCTACCTGAACAGGCAAATTGAATAGTAAATGCTTTTTGAAGAGTTGAATCTGTATCTGGAGGGGAGCTCAGCCCTGGAAAATCGCACAGAGGTTTGAAAGGCAGGGATTGAAGGGTGGAAAATCAGAGTATGTATTACAAAATAAGGAAGCAAAGCGTAGCTGTTGGAATCTGGACAGGAAGCTCGTGCTGGTCATGAGAAAAGTGCTGCAAGATCTATAATGATCAGAAGTGGTGAAGATCTCTTCCCTCGACCCTGTTCAGAAATACCCCCAGCAAAGTTATCAGCTATGGGCAGAGTTTGCCACAATACTGACTTGTGGAAAGAAACTTTTATGACTGAGTCACTGAAGCTGTGTCCTAGCTGACTTTTTACAACAGTCTCCCAGTTACAACTGGAGCACAGCCTGGGCATGTAACTTGGAAACTTCTGAGCTGGAATTACTAATGCCTACAGAAATGCACAGAATTACTCTGCAATGGTGTAGCATTAGTTAAAGACTCTCATGCTTGTTAGATGTTGATGAGATAGTGTAATGGGTTGGGGCAAACCCCCTCCCCACCACGCGCAGAAATAACTACTCAGACAAACAGATTGCAAAAGTGATGGAAAGTTTAAATAGAGAACAGTGAGCGCATGCAGAGAACTAGAAACACAGTGACAAGAAGAACCCCAAAACAGACCCAGAAAGATCCCATCCCCACCTGAGGGTGCACCCAAAACCCCCAGGGCTCCTCCTTCCCCCCCCACTGCTAGGCTAGTCTCAGCTGGCCAGATCTGAGACTGCCCATCCCCCTGTGGCCTTGGGCCTAACCAGGCCCATGGCCGGGAGATCTCTCCCCCAGTTACCAGGTGTCAAAGAGGAAGGAAAGAGGAAGTGCCAGACCCCGCCGTGAAACTTATAGTGGTGCAAGGGATCATGGTAGGAAATAACCTAATTTCCTGTGTCCACCCACTGGGCTGGACCTCTGGACAGAGGAAACACCACTGTAGCAGAGGGCACCCAGCCCAAACTACGACAGATAGATACAGATTTTTCTCCCTTGTCATTTTTCTACTTGCCCCTGCACAGGTATTTTACAGTGGCATTCCCCTGTGCCTGAGGAATCACAGAAGTCTCATTTTCGTACTGTAGAGGCTTTTTGTATGAGTAGTTCTGCAAAGATGAAAGAGAGGTGAATCCGAACACAGGCCCAGAGTGTGCTGGATTTCTTCACCTTTAAATAGCTCCTTAGCCAAGTCCTGCTCAGTGCTCCCGTCTCACTTGTTGACCAGGTCCTGCTTGAGTGATCTCCTTCTTTGCAACCTGAGTGCCCCGTGGAGGTGAAGGACACGGCCCGAGCTGGCTCCATCAGTCAGCAGAACAAATGGGCTGGCTGTGCGGAACATCGGGCCATCTCCGATTCCACCTCTTTTATAGAGATGAGTGATGAAGAGGGGCTCGTTCCGCTTTGCCGCTGTATTAATACACATCAGGGGCCAGCTCCTGGCACTAAATCACGCTACGGCATACATCTGTTATCGGACTCCTCACCGGTGTGATGAACAAGACTGCAGATAGAGGCTTCCTCGTGTCATTCTTTATAGGATTTTCCTAAAAGAATAAATAGCTCAAATCTCTGCCAACGCTCTCCCCTGTCATTGTGATGAATTTAGCTTCTTTCTTAAACATGCAGCTACAAATCTTCTCCTGTCACCTCATCCCCCCCCCGGCTCCCCTCCTCGTCCCCCTGTCCACAGAAAGTTTTGAGTTGGATTTGGCTGAAATCAGAAGATGCTAATAAAAAGCATATGAGATGTTAATTGTAGCTGCAGGAATGAGAGAACACAGCTAGAGATATGTTTATTTGGAGCCAAGCAAACTGAGTTTGTCATGTCGTTTTGTGTGCTTTCATGAACCACAGGTTCTCATGAAGCATCTCGTGTCAGAGACACATGAACATTAAAAGAAAAAGAAAAAGGCATTGCTGTAGCAGAAGTGCCTGGGTCTCTATTGTCTTGTTACAGCATTAAACTTCTGGTATTAGTCCTGCCCTTTGAGACTAACTGGCCTAAATATCATAACTGAGATAGCTGTGAAAGGATAATGTTTTGGAACAAAGCCCGGCTGTTGAGAGCAGCAAAAAGTGGGTATAAAATGCAGAATTCATTTGTACTTCAGGAAGCGATTGTGAACAAAATGAAGTTGGTCCAGCTTATGCAAATGTTGAGAGAGATTAAAAATGGAAGTTAGTGCTTTCCACGCTACACAGTTGAGCAGTATGTCAGCTCTAAAGCCTGAGGTTTTCACCATCTAACGGTGAAAGTCTGGTGTAGATTGGCAGTAGAATATGGAAATCTGGAGGAAGTAAGACTGGTTATACTGGTTTAGAACAGAAGTTCATCCAACTCAGTGACCAGCAGCCAGTGCCTAGGGAGGGAGAAAGTCTGTAGTGATAAAGGTTCTTTGAACTTTCAGTGATCTAAGACTTTGGGACTCCAAAGGCATGGATAGTGTCCTTGTGTTCAGTTACTTTCTGTTGCAGTGCAATAAATTTGGAATAATGTCCCCAGCAGCACAGTAGGGCTTGACTGAAATATACTGTATATAATGTTACTCTCATGGTAGTAATTCTCTGGTTTGAAAGGGGTCTGATGAAGACTGTCCTGTCTGACTTCTGATGGTCAGTCCACAAATATAGATGGCTGTGGAATAAATGGTGAACAGTTCTCCATCTTACATTGATGTTTTGAATGTTTACATGGGCCAGTCCCCTATATATGTAGCAGTGCATATGGTAACTGGCATCCTATTAAATTATTACAGTGAGTCTGGTGTAAAATCTGCATAGATTTTTGCCTACCTTGGGATGTGTTCACACTTAGCTTGTGAAAAATAGTAATTTCTAATAAGTGCCAGTTAGCCTTTGAAACTGTTTATCAGAGAACAGTCTGATGAGTAGTTACAATTTGGTGAATTTTCTCACTCTGATGTCTTGCTGATGCATTCTCTCTGTCATGCTGTGATAGTAGACAGCAGAATAGAATAGAATAGACCAGACCAGGTTGGAAGAGACCTTCAAGATCATCGCGTCCAACCTATCATCCAGCACCACCCAACCAACTAACCCATGCAACCAAGCACCCTGTCAAGTCTCCTCCTGAACACCTCCAGTGATGGCGATTCCACCACCTCCCTGGGCAGCCCATTCCAATGGACAATCACTCTCTCCGTGTAAAACTTCGTCCTGACCTCCAGCCTGAACCTCCCCTGGCGCAGCCTGAGACTGTGTCCTCTTGTTCTGGTGCTGGCTGCCTGGGAGAAGTTTTACACAGAGAGAGTGATGCCCATTGGAATAGGCTGCCCAGGGAGGTGGTGAATCGCCATCACTGGAGATGTTCAGGAGGAGACTTGACAGGGTGCTTGGTTGCATGGGTTAGTTGGTTGGGTGGTGTTGGATGATAGGTTGGACGTGACGATCTTGAAGGTCTCTTCCAACGTATTAATTCTATTCTATTCTATGTCGTTGTGGTTGTATGGGAATGCTTCACTGATTGGGATGTACAGAACAGGATTGTTGGGGTTCCAGATCTAGTGAGCATGGAACCTAAGGCACTGAACCAGCTTTTTATTCAGACTTCAAAATAATCAGTCCCCTAGTAAAGATTCGTTATGGTCTCTTTATCCTTCATCCAGTACAGCGTAGCAGATGCAACTTGAAATAGACCCACAGAAACAACTATTACTTCTTGTGAGGATACAAGGAAAAAGAGGTGTGTTCTGTGCTGAAGCAGTTACTTGTTCAAAAAGATTCTGGTTGCCCCCAAAACTCCTGGGGCAGTATTTTTTTCCTCATCCTGTCCTGTCCTGCTTGTGAGGACTGAGTGATTCAGGATACTGAGAATGGGAGTAAACTGCCATTTGAGAGTAATTTGACAATCCTCTGGAAATTTAGGTGACTGTTGGGTTGAGCTATGGATCTGCAAATCTCTCTTGCTAATTAAAGCCTGTCTCATTTTCAAGCAGTGGTTGAATTGAGAAAAAGATAATGGATTCCAGTGTAACTTAGCAAGTAGCTTCTGAATGTATGTGGAGGTTCATGGTACTGTCTTTACTGTGTGAGGAGACGTATTTTCCTCTTTAACTGAACTTTGCAACCTGAAGTTTGCCAAGCCTTCAGAGACTTTTAAATTCTCAGATACAGGGTTAATTGAGTCTTTGTGGAGAGATCAAGTTAACTTCAGCTGAGTGATTACGAATGGATTCAGTTAAAGCATGGAGCAGTTAAAGCTCTTCATTTTCCAACAGGCTCTTTGGCTAGAGGAACTACTCAGTGGACTGGGAACTTGGAGTTCCGAATGTGAGAATCCTTAGGGCAAAGGCATTAGTGCTACCAAGAACCTGGACTGCAAAGGGATTTGACAGGGGAACATGTAGGAGCTCAGTAAATAACACCTTCATATGAGAAATGATATGGGATGTTTGCCTGAAGTCACTTGTTTTAACCTTTTTTTCCTTATTGCCTTTTCCTGCTCTCTTCCTCTCTTCCCCCTATCCCAGCAGCTTTACCTGTCCACACGGATGCAGCAGAGTCAGAGCTACCAGCAACACCATCCCTGAGATCCCAGAACTCTGAATGGGCAAGGAAAGCACCAGCAGCAGAGAGAGCCACTATTGCTGCCTCCTGTAACTTTTTTAAAATGCCACCAGAGAAGAGCCCTGGATACAGCTAAAAGGAAGCACTGCAGCTGCCAAAGCTCGCTGGATTTTGGAAGTGTTTGTCTCTGGTGCGTGTCTTCACCAAACACCTTCTTGGGCAGTGATCTCTTCAGTATTGGTGTGTGATGCGTGCCATCATCCAGACTGAGCTGCGTGGCCCACATACCTGATCTAGTTGAGGATGCCCCTGCTTACTGCAGGGGGGGTTGGACTAGATGACCTTTGGAGGTCCCTTCCAACCCAGACCATTCTATGATTCTATGATCATGTGTGTGTTTAAAACAAAAGATAATCAACGTTGGGACTGCGGTGGCTTTGAAAAGTGTTCTTGCTATTGCTGTATTTATTAAGCATTCATCTCCTTTCTTGATGCCAGCTCTTATGTGCTGGGTCATGTACAGATTCTTTTGGGTTTTTAGATTTTTATTCACTCCTGGACATGTTGCTTGTTTGTGCATTTGCTGTTTGTTGGGTTAAAGTCCCACTGCTGCTCAGAGAGGCGAAAGTCTCCCCATGCTTTCTTCCCAGGCTCTGAGAGTTTCTTGGCTGGAAAAGGAGGAGAGAACGTAAACAAGTTGAAACGTGGAACCTGAGTTCTGTGTTAGCAGAATATTTTCAGGCCATGTGCTAATGGACTTTGGATCATGTTGTTTCTAGTGAAGCAAATACTGTGCTTGTCCATTCAGAAATTGCTGTTTGCTCACTGGTGGCATGGTCCATTAGACTTTCTCCTTCTCTCTTGTTCTGAATGTCTTTACTCTTGCTTGTGTATTGCACGTTCTTTCCTAAACATCCTACTTCATAAGGACATGGGAGAACTCCTTGGACATAAATGTGCAAGTTACTAACCTGGAAATGAACCTGAGCCCTTGGATATCCTTGGAGTGTTGTAGAGGATACACAAACCTTCGACTTCTTGGTGTATAAATTAAACAATTACCATTAGTGTTTTTGAAGGATGCTTGCCATTGAAGTGAACGTGTCACTGAACCAAAAAAGCCATTTGAAGTCTCACCTGAGTTCAGAGCATTCTGGGTATTGATCAGCCATTTCTGTCTCATGTTTTTCCTCCCTTCAAAAAGTATTGTCTCCTACATCTACTGGAGGTATCTCCACCTACTGATGATTGTACTTTGCAGTACACACAAAAGATATATGCTCTTCTCTTCATGGCACTTCCATTTGGTCTCCTGTTACCCTCTGTGTTGCAGAATATATGGATAGTGATTTCTTTCCTCTCTTTTCTTGAGTTCTTGATCTCACTTCACTCACCTTTCTTGAATTACTCTGTCTGGAGCTTATTTTGGGCTATGTTATCAGAATATATACCTGCATAGCTTGTGTCAAGGAACAGGTGGCCTCATAACTCCTCAAGTCCTTGATATATTTGTATATAGAACTCTTTTTGCTTTACTTACTGGCTGGAGCTTTCAGAGAGGACTTTTCAAGCTTGTAAAACTCATTTTGGATGTGGAGATGCAGTTAGCACTCAAGTAGATAACAAAATTTGCATGTTTTTAGTGGGTTTGCAGTGTTCTGCTCTGCCTTATAAATCAAGGGACAGATTTGATTGTGAGGATATAAAGCAGTGATTTATATTTAACTCTATTAAAATGTTAAATGGTCATAACATGCACAAAAATTGAATGAGTCACTGAATCATGATTTACAAATGCAGTTACATTGCAGACACACTGTTTGTGTCTGATCCCCTAATACCTACTTATTCCTGGGGAGAGATCCAAATTGGATTTGTGTTTCACAGCCCAGGCAAACTGTCAGATCTGTCCATGTAAATCCCTCTCAAACCTTTTTTTTGCCTCCTCAGAACTAATTAGAATATGGAAAGTCTTTTTACCTTGCTGAAGGAGTACAGAGGCCAGTCTAAATCATGGGACAAGCTGTAAGGGGTTTTGGAGAGAGGAAGTCTTCCTTTCCTTTAAAGGTTGAGTATACCTGTGGCAGTACTGAAGCATAACTAGCAGGCCTTGGTAAGCCATACTTTCTGTAATAACAACTTTCTGGCAGGGTCAAAAGACTCAGGTTCTTGCAGCTGCCCTGCCTTTCCTATTACTAGTTTAGAATCCCATTTGCAGGTCACTCAGTCTCTCAACCAAATTGATTCTCCTGAGTGGTAGACAAATACATCTTACTGCAGAGTATTTATCAAAATTCATCTTCAGACTTCAGTAGCTTGATACAGATTTGAGTACTTGCAGCATTCTTAGATGAATGAACTGGGTGGGTTTTTGTGTGTGTGTCTCTTCTCAGTCAGATTTGTTAGAACTCACACTGTACTCACACATTACGGGCGGCGAAGGACACAGAGCTTCAGATCTATTTTGCTTGAGTAGAAAGGAATAGTAACGTGCCTTGATTTGGTAGCTGTGCCTCTGCTAGGGTGCTCCAGTGTGTGATTATTGCTTCAAAGATGCACAGCTTGTTCTTATTCCACTCGCTCAGTAAGCTAGTTAGCAGTGTCCCCTGGTAATCTGCTTTTGAGGGTTTAGGGGTCTGTGAGTGCTGGTCCAGTTTTAAGAACTGCCTTTTAAAAGCACAAATGGAGGCAATCCCTTTGTGCCAGAAGTCAAGCAAGCGGCGCAGAAGACCAGCTTAGCTGACCAGGGAACTCCTTTTGCAACTCAGGAGGAAAAGGAAAGTGTATGATCTCTGGCAGCAAGGTCAGGCTGTGCAGGAAGATTACAGAGCTGTGGTTCACATATGCAGGGACAAAACATCAAAGGCCTGAGCTTTATTAAACTGTACAGTGTTGTGTCAGACAGCAAGAAAGGTTTTCATGAAGTACATTAGTAGCAAGAGGAGGTCTAAGGAAAGCATTGGACCAATACTTGTTGAAGATGGCCACCTGACAAATCAGGATGAAGTAAAAGCAGAGGCTGTCAATTATTCCCCCCCCCCCCCCCCTTCTTTTTTCCTCAATCTGTTACACCACTGACAGATCTTGGGCTGCCCAGTGCTCTGAGTTGGAGGGCCATGACTGCAGGAACATGACCACCTATTTATGAACACTGAAACTGTAATGGTAACAGCTGCACCAGTTAAATGTTCATGAGGCTGGAGTACTGAAGGAGCCAGTGAATGTTACAAAAGAACCTCTCTGTAGTGTACCAAAGGTCAGGAGTCTAGGGAAGTTCCTACTGACTGGAAACTGACCAGTGTTGTTCCAATATACAAGAAGGTTGTGTGGAAAGACCCAAGGAACTACAGATCTGTTAATCTAACCTCAATACCTGGGAAAATGATGGAGAAGATCCTACTGTGTGCTATGGAAAGGCATTGGAAGAACAATGTGATGATTTGGCATAGTCATGGATTAACAAAAGGAAAGTCCTGTTTGATACCCTTCTATCATAAGGTCACCCACCTTGTACATGAAGGGAAGGTGGAGTATATGGTTTCTCTGGATTTTAGTAAAGCATTTGATGCTGTTCCTGACAGCATGCATTTGGACAAGTTGTCCAGCTGTGAAATAACCAGATGCATGGTGTGCTGGGTGAAGGACTGGCTGAATGGCAGGGCTCAAAGGGTTGTGTACATGAATGGGGTGGATGTGATGGCTGTTGACCAGTCAGGATTCAATTCCAGGAACAGTTCTCTTCTGTGTATTTACCAATTATTTGGAAACAGGAGTTGAATGCACCATTAGCAAGTTTGCTGATGATAGTAAGCTGGAGGGTGGTGTTGGCACTCTCAAGGGACAAGAGGCCAGCACATTTAGTAGTTCTTTTCACATTTCCAGTAGTTCCAGTCAGCTCTACTGAGGTTTAGTACCCAGTTTGGTAGATACTGGAGAAGTATAAATGAAAAGAATGTAGTTTTAGGGCTGATGGATTTATGATTTTAAGGTAAGGTACAGTAAAGAGTGAAGAAGGCACCAAAACAGCAGCTGGAGAGAAACTCCTAAGAGGCTGTGATGAGTGCTACAGGGTGATAGATGAGCTTCATGATTGTGACATGCAGAGGTGTGTCTTGCCAGCATTCCTGACTAATGACACTGAGACACTTAGTGCTGTCCTCTGAACTGTAGAATTTCATGTTGTTACTTTGTGGATGTTGTGGAGACCTGCCCAGTGGACAGAAGATGAGAAGGGAAACTGGAGGCAGGGCAACAAGAATGGTGATTGCCTCTTTTATTGTAACTCTTTCTGCACTGAAGAAGGAAGATGCCATAAAAAACAATGTGTGTGCCAGGATACCAAAAAGGAATTCTGTGGACTTTGTTGTCTTGAGGAACAATTTTGTAACCAGAGAACATGTCAGTGAAGCAAAAGTGAAGGATGATACCTGTGATTTGTTCAGAGAATGTATTGTAGTAGTTTTTAGGAGACTATGAAAGGACAAACTTCTGTTGTCATTGTGGTACTGCATTATTGTGTCTTTGTCCTCTGCATTCTGGGCCTCTCAGTTCAAGGACAGGGAACTGCTTGAAAGAGTCCAGCACAGAGCCACAAAAATGATTAAGGGAGTGAAACATCTTCCTTTTGAGGAGAGACTGAGGGAGCTGGGGCTCTTCAGCTTGGAGGAGACTGAGGGGTGACCTCATTAATGTTTATAAAGATGTGAAGTGCCAAGAGGATGGAGCCAGGCTCTGCTCGGTAATGCCCAGTGAGAGGACAAGGGGCAATGGGTGGAAGTTGAGGCATAGGAAGTTCCATTGAAATAACAGGAAAACATTTTTTCTCTGTGAGGGTGGTGGAACACTGGAACAGGCTGCAGGGGGAGTGTGGATTTTCCCTCTCTGGAGATATTCAAGACCTGCCTGGATGCATTCCTGTGTGACCTTGTATAGGTAATCCTGCTCTGGCAGGGGGGTTGGACTAGATGATGTTTCGAGGTCCCTTCCAACCCCTAACATTGTGTGGTTCAGTTCCATGTGTTTTGAGCTTGAGACATCTTGCTTTTGTACCATCAAATATGGGGAAAATACTTCACAGCAATGCTCAAGGTATAAAGCATAAAGGGGCACTTTCTGTACAGAAAGTAAGACAAGGCAATCTTAGTAACTTTTACCCAGAACAGAAATTAACTTCAGCATAAAGAAAATAAAGCCTTAATTAGAACAAACCAGCTCATTCTGAGGAAAGTAAACTGTTGTAGGCAAATACAGGGAGTCCAATCTGTCACCACTAGTTCCTGGAGACTGGTGCATGGCTGGCCCTCAGGTGACAGACTGACTATGGAAACAGAGGGAACCTTCAGTATGCTTCTCAACTTCAACATGGTAAAATGCCTTCTCAACTGCAAACCTGGCT
The DNA here is from genome assembly GCF_026170545.1 of Melanerpes formicivorus. Taxonomy (NCBI): domain Eukaryota; kingdom Metazoa; phylum Chordata; class Aves; order Piciformes; family Picidae; genus Melanerpes; species Melanerpes formicivorus. The sequence continues at coordinate 2,311,406 of NW_027142442.1, forward strand.
GTTGGTGTGACTCCAGTAAGCTGACAAAGATGTGTTAACTGGCATTCTAAGAAAAGAGAATTCTTGTGCTAACTCAAAAGAATTGGGAGATGGACTGACACAGCCTGCTACACCAGAAGAAGATGCAAAATACATAACCCTGCAGTCAGTAATTGGAGAAAGCATTGCTGAGCCCTGCATGTAGGACTTGGAGTATTCTTTGTCTTAAAGCAGAGTCACCAGTATTATGAAGATGATTAGGGTTTTGCAAAGCTGCCCTCTTTTCCTTGTAACCTCTGAAGGAAATGGGATGAACAACATGAGAAAGGTTGCACTGGATCAGACCAAAGATCTGTCTGTCTTGGTAGTCTGACTCACAGTGGCTGGGTTTGGGTGCCTAGGAGGGTACTGTGAAGACAGTTTAGTTGTATAGTGATACTTCCCTTTAATGCTCTCTTAGCCTAGTGTCCTGTCTCAAAAAAAGATTTACAAACTACTTCTTGATGGCTGGAGAAAATTTTTGTGAAGCTTTTGGCTATAGTATTTACCCTGCAACTACAATTAATTATATTCTTAAAAGGAGATGTAATCTGGCTTTAAAAATACCAAGTAAGAAATAGCTCATCTTCCTTGCTCATCAGTTGGCTTATTAACTACCCTCTTCACAAGAAAATTGCATCTTCACATGGAATAATTTTTTTCTTATATCATCATCCTGACCTTGTTTCATGCTATGCTTTTTGTTTCCTGCAAGGCAGAAAAAAACAAATCCTGTTCTTCCTTTACAATTAATTAGGCTTCTCTGTCATGTATAAGTACCTATACCGACTCAACAAGTCCTCTGTAATCCACTAATCCATATCAGTTGTTCTTCATAAGCCTCACACTGTCAGACTCTTCATTTAACCTTGAATTATGCTCCTGCATGAAAATCCCCAGTATTCCACATTCAGCTCTAGTGTCTACCCTTAGAGTGTTCAGGCTTCATGTACTTGTATATCCTAACATCATCTAACATCATGCTAGCCCTTGCTGCCTTAACACTGCCATAACGCTACCATCAAAGTGATACTCGACTCTGAAGTTCTTGTCACTGCTTTTCAATGCACATGAATTCGAGTTGGAAAGAGGATGTGAGCTTTTAACAGCAAGGACAGTGTAACCATTGGAACAAAGTGCTGTGGGGAGCAGTAGCTTCTGTCTATCTTCAGGCTTCAGCAGCTTTATGGAAGGAATGTTGTAACCAATTTTAAGCCATTGAAATAAATACAGAGGCACCTGAAAGATACCAAATGGTCAGTTTTATGGCAAAGATCAGTCTGCACAAAGCAAGTTGCTTCTGGGCTGGAGCCTCAGAGAAGGCAGAAGACTTTTCTGCAGTATAGAGATTTGTTGACAAATGGGAAGTGTTTTGACAAACATAGGGCAAAGTCATGGTGTTGGAATTTTTATGGTCTTTCTGAAAGACTGTCAGAAAAATTGGCATGGGAAGGTGAGGTGAGAAAAAGTCTGTGCCAACTGAAAGGAAGCATCATTTCTGCATGCCAGTTTGTTTGTGTGTAGTATAACGACACATGAGTGTGCAGTCTCCAGAACCTACAGGATCACTCAGATGAAGAGCCTTCTTGGTGAGGATTCCCACCTCCTTGCTGTATTGGCAGCTAAAGTTCTGCTGTCTTGGGGTAGTGCTTCCTGTACATGCTCAGCTTCAGCAGCTCGCTCCAAGTTCATCCACTCAGCTGTGTGAACTGTCTGCACATTACACTGGAATGAGAAACAAATTAGATCATCAGTGGGCTTATTACCTGGATAGGATACTTCCCCAAAAAGCATGCAGTACCTTAATCACTGTAGCAGTTGTTTCTGGCTTTTTCTCTGATGACATGTAGGAAAGATGCCTCCTTGCAGGGAGTGCCCTTTTGGTAGCCTTTACTGTCACACTGAAGGAGCAGATGGTAGGTTTCTCCAAGTGGCAGAGCTCTTCTGTTCTAATCTGAGGAGATGGTGTGACTGGAAGAAGCAGTTTTGTGGTAGTGTGTTCCCTAACATTAGGGAGCAATTGCTTGTTCAGCTCTCTGTTGAATTCCAGCTTCTTTCTACTGTCCCAGAGGGCTTACCTAGAGATAGTTCATGAGCAGGTCTATTCAAAATCTTCAGAGAGCTGCATTGTGCATGTTCCAGATGTTTTATGTGATCATAAGATTTAACTGTTTGATAGAGATAGGACTCCAGGTTGGTGGGACACTATTTGGGAGTATGTGGGGGGGTAATATGTAAATAAGGAAGATTCTTGCTTGTATTCCTCTGTCTTAAACATGTTGTGTATTTTTGGAACAAGGTCCTTGCAGAATCTTTGGTCTGATTACAGAAACTGGAAATAAATTGATATATGGAAGATGTGTTTAATGTGACATGAAGTGAACTGAGTGAAGAGTGGGAGAAAAGAGGTTTCACTACCATCTAACTAGATTTACAATATTGGAGTGTCCATTAATCTGCACGTTCCCTTGACCATTTCCTTAGGCATAAACTGTAGCCTGAAGATCTATAGGGAGTTGCTGTTTCTTTCCTTCCTTTGAACTATGGATGTGAGTGAAGAAGATGCAGTAACTTGGCCATGTCCATTCTTTGTTTTTTGCAGTGATTTTGTTCCCCAGTTTATCGTGATGCTCTTTCTAGACAAGTGAGATGCTGCCTGTTTGGGATCTGAAACAGTTCCAGAATTTCTTAACTAGACTTTGACTTCCAAGTTGCTGCTTCAGATCTACTCAGTCCCAAAAGGGATTTCATTTAAATTAGCAGGTCAGTCTCAGTTGAGAGTGTTCGTTTTGCCGACACTAACATCCTTTTAGGCCAGATTGGTATCATCCTTCATTTTTAGTGTGGTAGCAGTGATTTCAAAGATCCAATGAGCAGTGGACTTTGAATTTCCTTTTGCATCTATTTGTTTCTCAGTATTGATAGCTCTGCACACTTGTGGAAGGAACAAAACAGGACTCCCTCTACATTAACCGTTCCAAGGTATAAATTACAAAATACTAGGTTCCAAGTTGATTGAATACTTCTAAACCAAAAGATCAATATCCTTTGGAAATTGCTTCAAGCTTTCGACACTGTATTGGTAGGAGGAGAGGTGTTCAACTTTTAGAAGTGATGATTTTCCTCTCATCTGCAAGTTTCAATTGTGAGAACTGGGAAGTCTTCCTGGTGAAATGTTCTGATTTTTGTTGGGAGCAGGAGGAAAAGAGCTTTAAGCGATAGATTCTCTTACAGGCAGCCACAAAGATGATCAGCTATGGGTAGCAGTCAAAAATGCCAGGTGGATCTGGTTCAATCTTCCATCCACTTTTTTTCCTGAAGAACACAGCTTGCAATTTAACAGTTGGAGGCATTTCTGTTGAAAACAAAACCCAAAAAGCCCCAAACAATCAAAAAAGACTGAATGGTTCTTGATCACATATCCTTAGCTTTACTCACAAAGGCTGAGAACTTTCTCAGTTCAGTTTGCACATACAGCAGCAGGGCTGACTGGTGGCATTTACTAGTTTGCTTTTTTTCCAGACCATGAATGCTTCATACATTTCCAGCTCAGAGAATCAACTGAAACTTCAAATGAATACAGATAGACTTGCTGCATACTGCTGGAGGATTTCTCACATCTGAATTAAGGGCGTTTGAAATCTGGGGATGTAGGACTTGGTTTCTACTGAAGAAAAGCAATTATCCAGTAAAAGATACCTGATCTTAGTTTCTCAATGATATGTAGTATAGAGTTAAAAAAACCTAAATGATGTTAATTTTGCTCATTTCCAGTGTGAGAGCAACAAGGAGGTATCTAAAGATGAGAACAACAGCACGTCCTGCTAGGCAGGTGAAACACGGGTTTTGCAGAGCACACTTCCCTCCAGCTAGGTGGCAATTTTAAATCTTATTTTGAGAAGAGTCTTGGCTTCTTCCTCAGAGATGTCTGCAGGGGTAGTGGTGGCAAACCAGTGCTTCTGCTAAACTAATGCCAGCACTGACAGTGTTTTTCTAGTGATTTTGACATCAGCTTCCTGAGCAGTTCGCCAGCATTGCCTGAGCATATTCCTTCACTGATGCATTTGCTGGAGCTTGGACTCACACAGCAGCCCACCATGTATTTTCTTTCTTGGCTTTCTATTGTCACCATAAAAGGAGTCTATACAAAGAAGAACAGCAAGGGGAGCTTTCCTGAGCCTCTCACCTCTTGCTGATCCTTTTGGGTAGAGTGGAAACAGCAAGGAGCAGGAATGATGAGCACAGAGTCTGGTTTCCAGGAGAGAGAGTATGAAGTGTGGTCACTGATCTGTATGCAGTGCAGGAGCTACTACAGGGCCACTCTGGGGCGGGTGGCATTTCTCACTCACCACACCAGTACTCTGCAGAACCTAAGCCATAGGCTTCGTGCTGATCTGTACTTAGACATTGAAACAAGTACCTTCTTTAACCACACCCCCCAATAACAAAGAAAACACTGGAAAAATTGTGCTCCCACAACAAAAAAGACTGCAGTTCAAGTGGCCACTGTTGCTGTCGTCAGTGTCCTGCATGCCCAGCTCAATGCAGTCAAACAGTTGCGTGATTTGTTGTTGGCTTTGAGGGTTGTCTGTTGCCTGCCTCCATCCCCCTCCCCACCCCTTTCATACTAGGTTCCTGCCTCAGTCAATGTAAGAGAGCTGAGACTCTCTTGAATGTACAGCTGCTTGGCTTTGAGGTCTTTTTTTCTCTCCTCATTTAAACTGGCTTCAAGCTTTATTTACTGCACAGCATCCAGTCTCCAATCTGAAGAGGGAAGAAGCAATTTCCTTCTTAGTGTCTTCAGGTTACCTCCTGCTATGGCATCTTAGAATCTTAATGCATTTATTTATGTGCTGAGAATTTGGATGTTACTGTCACCCATGCTTTTAAGATGAGGAGTTTAAGTGAGAATGACTGAAGCAAAAACCAGGAGTTATCTTTGAATGTGGGGGGCCCAAGATGTGATACATAGGCACTAGCAATTTGGAATGACTTAGTCTTTTTTAGGTTCAAATCACATTTCCTATAAAGTTCCATAACAGCTGTGGGTGCTCAGAGCTTCTGCAAATCCAGCCACAATTGCTGATAAGGTAAGGAGCACTGTCCTCATTACTGAAATCTCCGTCTTGCTTTTCATGTCAGAGTGATTACAACAGGCAGCAGGCATCTCTCCAGGGCTGGAGGGCCATTGCTTTCATCACAAGAACCTTGTCTTGACAGTTTCCAGCTTTGTCTTGAGCAGCAAATGAGTCAGACCCAATCTCCTTTAGTTCTTGGCTCTCACTTCTCCAGAGGTGTGTGTTCTGTGCTCTGTCTGAAGCTAGAGTCTCATAGAAAATAAACTGTGTGATCATTTGATTTGGCATTATTGTAGTATGTATGCACAGAGGGATGAATTAGGATGACAGTTCATTTCCTTTTGAGTATTTTTATCTGTGAACATACATGTCTGTAGGTAGATAGATGGATTTAATTTACTTCTGAGCTGGGAATTTTTGGTGTGTATTCACTTTGTGTTGGGGGTTTCCTTACAGGGTATTTTAGCTTAGCAAAGTAATGCTTTGCCTTTTGGAAAAATCTGTGATTCCTGGACTTCAAAGGAACTGGAAGTGGAAGAGCAACCCAAATGCACATTATCAGAGAGGATCTCCTGTAAAATAGCTTGTCTGCAACTCTAGAAAGAGCCATAGGTAGGTGAAAACTTGCTCTTGAGGGATTGCACCTTGTATACCTGAAGATTCATGTCTTGCACTGGCATTTCAAGTGTTGACCTCTGACTCTCTTCCCTATACTCTGAAGTAATCACCTTCCAGTGCAGAAAACCTGGCTGTTATTTAGGGAGTGTTAGGCTGCCTGTCAATGCCCAATTCATCAGAGTTTCAAAGTATCAGAATTCTTAGTTGTATTTTGGGTAGTATGCCCTCAGGTCAGAGACCCTCTTTGCAACCAGAACTGATCATCTTACTGAGCTGGATCAGAAAGGAAAGGAAAGGTATGAAGAAAGGCAGTACTTTCATCTTTGTTATGCTATGTCTCGTTCTGCCCTCTCCATTGCCTCCAAGACTAGAGCTTCTAGGGAAATCTGTGCATCTGCTTAAACCCCCACAATCAATCTCCCTCTCCAAGTTTTTGTAGGACTGGTGTCTGTCTTCATTTAAAGAGTAGACAGACTTTTTTACTCCCCCATAAGAGTAACATAAAGACATTTTTGTTGAGTTGGGGAGACACACAGAATTCTATTCAAAAATGCCCAGAGAAGTACAGAGCACATGAATCCTTAACTCCTAATATGTATACAGGATACATGAAAACCCCCCAAACCTCCCCCCAGCCATACTAAAGCCCCAGTGCTCCTTTTCTCCCCCTGTTGCCTTCCTTCCATTAGGCCTAAACAGGCCAAAAATAGTGCAGGACAAATGAGTCAGGCCTCTGCAGGTCATAAACAGGTCTACTGCCCCCTGTTACCAGGGAAGAGCTCCTGCCAGAGAGCGAGCAGCAGGGAGAAAAGAGCAACTAAATCTGCAGCCAGATGAGGGATTCTGGGAATGAAATAACATAATTTCCTGTGCCCATCCACTGGACTGGTCTCTCTGGACCTCCTGGAGGTCTGTAACTTTGTGGTTCACAGGGTCACAGGATGTTAAGGCTTGTAAGGGGCCTATGAAGATCGAGTCCAACCCCACTGCCAGAGCAGGACCATAGAATCTAGCACAGGTCACACAGGAACACATCCAGATGGGTCTTCAAAGTGTCCAGAGAAGGAGACTCCACAACCTCTCTGGGCAGCCTGTTCCAGTGCTCTGTGACCCTCACAGTGAAGAAGTTCCTCCTCACAATGAGGCGGAACCTCCTGTGCCGTAGTTTATATCCATTACCCCTTGTTTTTTAAAGGCAACCGTGCCAAACCAGGACAGTGTCAGACATGGGTTACGAAGCTTTGTTCACAGCTAAAGACCCAATTTCTGATACAAATAGTTGTTGTTCACCTGGAAGATGAAAATCAGAATGTTTTCATCTCTGTGAATACCATCTTGAGACTGGGCAGCTAGCTGCAGCTGCGATGTCCTGATCCTCACAACAAAGTATTGTGGACCACATCATTCCTTGCTCACATGTTGCACCTTTCCACCTGTGCTAAATGTGCATTTTCTGAGCAAAGTGCCTTGTTTGCTCAACAGAAGCATGAAAGATGAGACATGGTATGCTGCTGTGCACCTTACCTTCTCTCTGCTAATTGCTGTGGGTAAAGTGATGATTGTGCACCACCACGTGACTCTGGAACAGCTTTGCTGAAACCCACAAATTGCTTTAGGTAAGCTACATCACACCTGTGTGTGTACTTAGCTGCAATGTGTATGTATTCCTGGGAAGGACACAAATACCTGTCAAAACTAGCTGGCAAGTGAGAGTACCGGCACTGGTGTGTTTAGAATGTGACAGCTCTATCATTCTGCAAGCACCTGGAGTTTTAGGATATGGATGAGTACAACTTCCACTGCTTGTTGCTGAGCTACTGCTGGTAATTGAAAATTGGAATGCAGTGTTCCCCAGAGAGTTTGTCTGTCATGGAGCTCAAGAGGTTAATCTGTAGTTATGTGATGATACTATAATTTTATATGCATCTGCAGATACTGCTAATGGACATTAAAGTGGGCATTTACATCCTTATTAGGGGTCAGCACTTGATGATAATAAAAAAGTCACATCAGAAAAGTACAGGATAAAAATCTGATTATGCACCTTTTGGAGTGTAAATGGCTTTAAAATTCAAATTGTCACCTGATGGGAGGATCAGGAAAGAGTCAGAACAAGGGCAAAGGGGCAAAGCTGTGAGACACAAGGGGCAAGAGAAAGGAGAAAAAGAAGAGACAGCCTGGCCTAGGTATTTGCTTAGGTGGTTTATATCCATAGCAATACTTAGGCACTTCATACCATCTCATTAAATGTAAGCTGGAGTGAAAGGTGGTCTTTGTGATGGAGTGTGAAGGTCAACAGACTCCAGATCATCTGTCTTTCCACAGAGTTCAAAGCTGCCTGGTGCTGGGAGGGCAGCTAAAACTTCATGTGGATAAATGCAGGCTGTTAATTTGCCAAACAACATCAAAGCTGATAAAGTTGCCAAGGAAAGGCAACACCTGAAACTCTGTCAGAAAGCTGTTCTATGTAACTGTACAAGGAACTGTGCAAGTGGTCCAGGGGCCTGAGGAGAGGAGTGGATACTGGGGAGACTGAGACTGACTTGGGCTGTGTAGGTTAAAATCAACCAAGTACATTGAAGAGTAGAGCAGTGTGTAGGATGGACTATATATGCAGCTGGATGGACTGGGACAGTGACTACAGCTGCAGTGCACTCAAAGGTTTTCTAACTCCATCTTGTCTGTGGGAACTGAAACCCTGTAGCATGTGGAAATTTGGAAGAGTGTGGATCTTCAATGTAATCTGTGTTTTTTTTTTATCCAAATACTGAAGCACTCTATAAAGTCTTTGCAGTTGACTGAAATTCTAGGGACAATATTTCCTTGCTGGAAAGATGGGATGCAGGACCATGCAGTGAGGTAGACTGCTCACTTCTGCTGAAGGGGGAAGCCTTGTCCTTCCCTGGACCCCCTTGAGTCAAGACAGGTTCCTTAACTGCAAAGATTAATTGATTTCTGCTGTTCCGTTCCATCCATTTGACTCAATGTGTGTGAGGGTGTGCCAGAGGCAGTCATAGTATCATAGTATCAGTCAGGGTTGGAAGGGACCACAAGGATCATCTAGTTCCAACCCCCCTGCCATGGGCAGGGACACCCCACACTAGATCAGGCTGGCCAGAGCCTCATCCAGCCTGCTCTTAAACACCTCCAGGGACGGGGCCTCGACCACCTCCCTGGACAACCCATTCCAGGGCTTCACCACTCTCATGGTGAAGAACCTCCTCCTCACATCCAGCCTGAATCTCCCCACCTCCAGCTTCATTCCATTCCCCCTAGTCCTATCACTACCTGATATCCTGAGAAGTCCCTCCCCAGCCTTCCTGTAGGCCCTCTTCAGATACTGGAAGGCCACAATGAGGTCACCTGGGAGCCTTCTCTTCTGCAGACTGAACAGCCCCAACTCCCTCAGTCTGTGCTCATAGGAGAGGTGCTCCAGCCCTCTGATCATCCTTGTGGCCCTTCTCTGGACACCTTCCAGCACCTCCATATCCCTCTTGTAATAGGGGCTCCAGAACTGGACACAGTACTCCAGGTGGGGTCTCACCAGAGCTGTGACCTGCTGGCCACACTTCTCCTGATGCAGCCCAGGATCTGATTGGCTTTGCGGGCTGCAAGTGCACACTGAGAGCTCCTGTTGAGCTTTTTGTCCACCAGCACCCCCAAGTCTCTCTCCTCAGGGCTGCTTTCCAGCCAGTCCCTGCCCAGCCTGGATTTGTGCCTGGGATTGCCTCGACCCAGATGCAGGACCCTGCACTTGCTCTTGTTGAACCTCATGAGGTTGGCTTGTGTCCATCTCTCCAGCCTGTCAAGGTCCCTCTGGATGGCCTCCCTTCCCTCCAGTGTGTCTGCTGCCCCACAGAGCTTGGTGTCATCAGCAAACTTGCTGAGGGTGCACTCAATGCCACTGTTCATCGCACTGACAAAGATGTCAAACAAGACAGGTCCCAGGACTGATCCCTGAGGGACTCTGCTTGTCCCTGGCCTCCACTGGGACATGGAGCCATTGACAGCCACTCTTTGGGTGCGACCATCAAGCCAGTTCCTTATCCATCTAGTGGTCCACCCATCAAACCCATGTGTCACCAGTTTGGAGACCAGGATCTAAGGCACAAAGGCTGGGGAGATGGGATGGCTGGGAGAAATACCTGGGGAGTAGTCGTTTGAAGGAGGGAGCCTCACCCAACCAGCAGCATCGAGGTTTTCATTTTGGCTCAAGTGCTTACAGACCTGTGCCCCCCACCCTGTGTTCTCTGGGGACTCAGCGGCTTGTAGGAACTCCAGAGTCCATGGCTGCAGAAGGTGCTTTGAGAGGTCTTCTCCCAGGTGTTCCTTAAGGGGTTTGGCACCATCTTTAGCTGAGAGGAGAAGGGACGTTTCCTGTGATAAAACCACATATATTTCCTAAAAATGTGTTATGGCTGGAGGGGGCTTTCCTGCTGTAGAGAACACAAAGTGTCTGTCACGTGGATCTCATCTCTTTAGGGAGCTGAGTTGTTTTTCTATGTGGAGTTATGACTGATGGGGCAAAATGGTGGCAAATACTTAGTGTCTCTGCACCATGTGGCATGTGATGAGAATCAGCCTTTTTGGTGAATGAGAATATTATTTAAACAGCCATCTGTCCTTTGCAACAGCTTTCAGTAGAAGTACTGAAACACTTGGGCCCACAAACAGCATGTTCCACAGTCTCCTGAGATGGGATGTAAGGCAATTTTCTCAGGAAAACAAGAGGCACATCAAGAAGTTAAAACTTTGCAAGGATTATAGGGCAAATCTGTGGCAGGCCCAAAAGGCTTTTGAAATAGCCTCCCTAAAGGCCTTGTGTTTCTGTGTCCCTGCACTAGACAGGTACAAATGAAAGTGCAGGAGGCTGTCTGTCCATTCAGTGGATCAGTCAGACGCTAAGCAGGCTGGTGGCAGTCAGCTGCTGAGCAGGGGGCCATTCAGAGATTAACGGATCTTGGTTTGTGAATGGCCACGTCTCCTGGCTCAGATGGCTTTTGGCTGCTGAGAGAACGGGGATGGAGGATTCCATCCCCCTGTTTGCAATTAGTGTTTGTTATTAAATACTGACAGTGTGTTCTGTCCTCTCATGTATCTGGGCTTTGTTTATGCACTGGATGTTGGCACAGGCTTCTGTGCTGTAATGTCTTGCATTAGCTGTTGTTGAAAGGAGTCCAAGGAGCATTGTGCTTTGAGGAGGACAAGAGGGTGGCTTGGCAGCAAAAGAGCAGGAGCAATTCTGAGGGAAGGATGAAAATGGGTTTAGTTAAGTGAGAGGCTGGCAAGGAGTAAGCAGTGGTAAGTCCATGCACATCTCTGCTCTCATATGTGATGCCAGACACTTTGATGGGAATGAGGAGCTAGCTAAGATGTAACTGATGGCAGGAAGGTAAGCCAGCCTTGGAAATGGTTTGCTGGAGGGTGACTTTAGCAGCTGGTGCTTGAAGTAGGAAGTGCAAGACCTAGAGGAGGAGGATACAATCATTGGAAATCACCATAAGAGCAGAGGTACATGAAGAAATAACAGAACTCAAGCTGTCTGTAGAAGAGGTTAAAAGCAGAGAGCAGGATGTGAGAAAATGGAAAGTAATCTCTCTGTGTGTGTCCCCATGCTGATTTAAAGGGCATCAGCAGGCATGAGGAACAATAAAGTGGCATCAGTTCGCCCATGGGGGAGAAGATACATTTCAATGTGCAGGGTTTACACAGCACCTAGACAGTGTAACATGCAACATGTGGGCTAAATACTAAAGCTCAGATGCTGCATCTATCCATCCATCCAATGGAATGAGCTCCTGGCCCCTCTCTGCAGTGTTGCGGCAGTGTGTGGCATGCCAAAGCAGTCTGAGCCATTTTGGAGCTCAGGTCTTTCACCTGTTGTGTGGTGAGAACTTGAAGTTTGGTTCAGGAGAACATGTGCCAGGCTCTACAAGGGACAGGTATAGTTTGGTTATGAGAGGCCAGCACTCTAAGATCTGTCCCACACCTGCAGCCCATCTTCTCCAAATGTCTGCAAGGGGTTATTTTAATATCAGAACTAAACCTGAAGTGAGTCAATTTTGCTAAGACCTGGATGCCACCTCTACCACTCCTCTCCTGCTCCTGTCTTTTCTTCAAGGAGGAGACAAAACACAAAGTAGGAGTAAACAATGCAGTTTCTTGGGGTGCTGCCTGAATACAAATCTTGTGTTTCATCACACAGTGGGAATGGACAAGGAAGGGTGCCACGATGCTAGATTTGCCTCTGCTAGATCCGCTCACTCAAGCGTCAGCCTCTGCCCTGACTGCTCACAGATGGTCTTTGTCTGCCTGAGGCATCTGCCCAAACTACAAGTGGCTTTGGTTGCACAAACTGGAACCTTGATGCTCACTGGTCACCAGGACTGGAGTGGGATGGGCAGCATTATCAGGTACTATTTATTTGTCACTGGGGCCCCCTGTGTGCAACTGCCCCCCTGTGTGCAACTGCCCCTCTGTGTGTTGCCATGGAGCGAGTGCAGAGGGCAAGGAAGCTGGTGAAGGGGCTGCAGAATAAATCTTACGAGGAGCGACTGAGGGAGTTGGGAGTGCTTAGTTTGGAAAAGAAGAGGCTGAGGGGAGACCTTATTGCTCTCTACAACTACCTGAAAGGATGTCATAGATTGGCTGGTGCTCACAGGTAATTAGTGATAGAACAAGAGGGAATGGCCTCAAGCTAGGTTTACACGGGACATGAGGAAAAAAAATTCCCAGCAAGAGTGGTCAGGCATTGGAATGTGCTGCCCGGGGAGGTGGCTGAGTCACCAGCCCTGGGTGTGTTTAAAGGTGGTTTGGATGTAGTGCTTGGGGGTATGGTTTAGGGATGAACTTTGTAGAGTGGGGTTAATGGTTGGACTTGGTGATCCTGAGGGTCTTTTCCAACCTGAATGTTTCTGTGATGCTGTGGTTTCATCCTGTGAATATTTTGCTGGAGCCAGTGCAAACTTCAGAGTATCATGGACAGCACAGCTGACTACTGCTAGTTGTTCCAAATACTTTGAGTACACAGCTCTGTAAATCTGCAGTTCATTGGGGAAAACTAAGGTCCTCATCACCAGAAAGACACCTTGCTCCAGTCACTGCTCATCTATCCCAGCTGGAGTGAGCATCTTTATCTTTTCCCATGTCTTACTTAGTCTTTCCTGGTTTTCCCATCCCTCTGATGCTTCTGTGCCACTGCTCCTCCCCCATAGCCCACATTCAGGTGTGGCTGTTTAAAAGCAATCTCTGTCAACATTTGTCATTAATCTGTTTCGATTTTTATTTATAAAAGAAAGAGAGAGAGTGAGAAGGGAACAGCAGCAGTAGCAGGGCAATTGCAGATGAATAATGAAAGGATTCATCACAGCTACACCAGGATATATATATTTTTTGCAGCCAAGCGAGACGGATTCCCATCACAGCTCGGGGACTCGTTCCACACAACCACTCATCTTTCATGTTGGGGGGAAGGGAAAGGTGGAGACAGTATCATTATGGATGTAACAGGGCTCTGAAGTGACTAGTCAAGGTTGCTGCTTCAGTTGCAAGGAATCTGCTTACAGGAATTTTCTCTCCACCAGGTGTTATTGCCTGGTAAAGTGGCTGCCTTCCACAGCAAGCTGCTGCTTGCAGAAGGGAGGTTTATGGCTTGCTCATGGAGATGCTTGCTAAGCAGTTGTATCACCGAAGAAGGATGGGATGGCCAAGTGAGGATTTCACAGGTGTGACAAACCTGTCTCAGAAGGAATGAGAAACACATTGGGCAAGGTAGAGGTCACTCCACCTTTTTGTTTCTTGAGTCCACTCTTAAATTTGCTGTCACATCAACAAACAACTCTGTTTACTGCGCCACGGGTTGACTGGGGGTGTTTTTCAAATGAAGAAAGGTCTCTGTCTTCTCCTGCTGCCAGGTGCTGGACAGCCAGGCCATGTGCATTCAGTGAGGGCAGTACTGTTTGAGCTCTGCATGCCTGGATGCACACAGATGCAGTGGTTGTGTTCCTTCACAGCTGAGGAGAGAGTCAAAGTCACCAGCATTCCTGTGCTTGTGAGGAGACGATCCAGGCGATGATGTTACCTTCCGTGGCAGAGATGGGCTGTGCTGAGTAATTTTCAGATGTGGAAGTGCAGTTACTCTGTCTGCTCCTGGGGTTTGGAGGGTCTGGTTTTGAGGAAAGAGCATGACATTTGGCTATATTTTTCCATCTAGGAAAACACTGAAGGAGGGTGATTGAAAGGGCAGGGTGGTCTCATTTTCAGGTGCTGCAATGACCTGTATTGCTGGTTATCAGTTCCAGCTGCGAGAGTGCACCAGCCCATCAAAAGCACAAAAGACCTTGTCCCAAAGGACTGTATATTTGTTAGCCCTTTTGGCAAGCTGGAGTGCTTCGTGTCCCCCTAGCAAGGCATTAGCATTAGGGCATTTCTGTATTAAATCCTTTCTCCTCTCAACTGAAGCACAAGTGCCACTGGAGGCAATCCCAGTTGGATGGCAGGGTGCAGTACAATGCTACAGCTGAAATAATCCTTAAAAGAGTAAGACAAGCAGATATGTTGCTTTGTTAGGCCCTTAAGGGCTGTCACCTTGGCAAAGAGAAAAAGAGCAGTGGTATTTTCTATTCCAGATCCTTCTAGTTCTCTGTTTTTCCTGTGTAAATGCACAGCCTTGCCAGCAGTAGAAGGATCAGAGAAAAGAGTCCTCTTTCTCAAGCTATGCCTTCATTTCCTTCTTGTACCCAGGGAATGCAATGCAGTGCTCAGAAGCTTAGACTCAGACTGTTTTTTATCACTCCCTCTCCAACATCCATCTTCCTTTGGGAAAGCATTTGGTCCATTTCCCCATATCCTGGCACAGGATTATGACAGGTCATTATGAACTGGTTGTTATTCAGTTTGGCTGCGTGATCCAGCTCCATTTACACATCCTACTAGGTTTCCATTATCATCCCTAGATAGGGACCCTTGTTTGCTCAGCACAGAGACAGGTTTTCTGTTGATTATGGAAACCATCAAGTGTTCAAGAAGTGCAGTAGGAGGAATTTTCTGTATAAGGTGCTTGCTTGTTTCATGAAAGAAAAACTGCTTCAACCATGGTAGGCCTACTTGTTGAACAACTGCAGAAGCTGGCTGATATACAACCTGTGGTTAATGGCTTCTTACCTTTCTCCTGGAGGATCTCTCTTTTATATCCAATAAAATGAGGTCTCTGGAGGTGGTGGCCTCCTGGAGAAGCATACTTCTATTTGGGAGAGGAACAAGGTGATGCCCTGAGCAACTGCTATAGCCTATGGGATCATGGCAAACTCATTCTTTTCCCACTTTCTATGCTACTATAGAAGAGTCTGGTCAATACTGAAGTCTGGGTGACCTTGAAGCTTCACAGACTTTGAATAGGAGCATTTATTGTCTAGGAAACGTACTGTCCAAACAGAGAAAGATGTGGGTGTAGGCCACAAAGAGTAAAGAGAGGAAGGGTAGGGTAATACATGGCCTGTGATGACATCAGTGTGAAATAAAATGGCAAAAAAGAGATTGCTGAACTGTTAATTGCTGAAGTGAATTTACCTTAATTTTCAGGACCTGAGCCAGGGCATCTCAGAATATCAGCTAAAGCACACTGAAACTCATCAGGGAAGATACACATATGGAGGCATGTATAGGTAAGGAGATGAGGAGCCAAGATAAGAGGCAAATGTGTTTGGAATAGAGATCTAACTAACAAGTAGAGCCCACACTTCAGAGATGGTATCAGAGAAATCTGTTTTGAATTGAAAGCTGAGAGAATTGTTTCCCCCCTTATATCTTACCCTAGTGTCCCCTTTCTTTGGATTTTTCCATTTCAAAAGCCAGACTGCCCTCCTGACTGGGTGCATGCATTTAATTGTGTGTCCTACCAAAGCAGTAGGAGCTAACTACAGAATGGTGTCTGGCTGTCCCCAAATTTCCTCCCTTGTGCTCTTTTTTCTGGTGAAAGAGGCACAAAAGGAGACACAGACCCAGTATAGAGCATTTCTGATAAGAGGTCTGAGCTGGGGAGATGTTTTGCTGGTGACACTGGTGTGGTGGTAAGCATTGCCCTGCTTTCTACAGTCTCTGTGCCTTGTGCTCCAAACCCATGCTTTCAATGGGAGAACCCATTTCTCTAAGAGCAATCTAAGAGCCCACACTATGACCTGTGGGAATTTCCTGGGCCAGTGCTATCAAGTGGCAGCAGCTGATCTGTGTCTTCCCTGGACAGGTCAGACCCACCCAGTTGTTGCTTCCCCAGGGTTTCTGTCTGGGTGACTCCTTCCTTTGTGTCTGATAGCATGAATGCAAAGTGGATTCTCCCATGCTGATTGTTGGAGCAGTGAGAAGAATGGAGGAGTTGTAATGATTTCAGTCTGTTCCTGCTCTACAGAAGTTAAGGACTCAAAGGCAGTGGTGGCATTGTGGGCGCAGAGCAGTGGAATCTTATTTTGCATTTGTCAAAAATGTCATAAAACAATGAAAGGATTGGTTCAGCTCTTGTCTGTAACAGCCATTGTGGTCTGTACACTCAGCTCAGCTAGTGAGAGACTTTGGGCTCCATCTGAGGAAGCATTTGAACTCAAGAAGCCTTTGAAAAACTGGTCTGGCATGTGGGCCAGGCCCTCCATATAGTGATTATCATTTATTCTGTTCAAGACCTGATGTCCCAGCTGTAGAATAAACCAGAACCAGAATAAACCAGGTTGGAAGAGACCTTCAAGATCATCGCATCCAACCCATCAACCAATCCAACCCACCTAAACAACTAACCCATGGCACCAAGCACCCCATCAAGTCTCCTCCTGACCACCTCCAATGATGGCAGCTCCACCACCTCCCTGGTCAGCCCATTCCAATGGGCAATCACTCTCTCTGTGTAGAAGAACTTCTTCCTAACATCCAACCTAAACCTCCCCAGCGCAGCCTGGGACTGTGTCCTCTTGTTCTGGTACTGGCTGCCTGGGAGAAGAGACCAACATCTGCCTGTCTACAACCTCCCTTCAGGTAGTTGTAGAGAGCAATAAGGTCACCCCTGAGCCTCCTCTTCTCCAGGCTAAGCAACCCCAGCTCCCTCAGCCTCTCCTCATGGGGCTTGTGTTCCAAAACCAGCTATTTCAGACAAGTTACCAAAAAGCTACAGAAAACTTTTCTGGTGCTTTCAACCTGAATACAAAACACCAAAACAATGTTAGCCCCTCAGTTTTGAGGGTGGGAGAAGAGCTCCCCAGCTGCTATTAATGGAATGGAACCTCTTTCCTTTCGTAGAGTGCTGGAGTATAGAGGAAGATGCAGTGGCAGAGCTCTGGATGGTCAGACTGTGCAACATCCCTGTATCTAGATTTTTTCAGGGGTGCTACATTTGCATTGATATTGCAGGGAACAAAGGTGTCTTCAACAGGCTCAGCTAAGACCTAGCAAATAGTCCAGGTCTCCTAAGGAAAACTGATCTCTTGCTGATCTGTGCCTGATCTGCAAAGGCTGCAATAGCATGTGTAAACGAGGTGTCCCGATGTGTTACCTGTCCGTCCCTGTCTTTCCACATTTGCCTCAGGAGGGTGGTGAGGAAAAGGGAGAGGGCTGGGCTGCTTAGGATGACCTTGCTTTTTAGGTTTTCCCCCCGTTGTTTGGTTTGGTTTGGTTTGTTTTACTCTCTTGCACGTGCCTCTAATTGATCTTGAAAAGAAGGGACAGTTAAAGAAGACGTTAAGGTGAAATGAAGCCATAACTGTGACTGGAGACTTTTATTAAGTGTGGCAAAGTTCCCTGGGCTGCGTAGAAATTGTTTATTGATTTTGGTATGGCTGGGTGCTTCGGAGTAATCGCCCTCAGAACGGCTGCAGAGAGCACAGAGGAGAGTACTTTGCCAGGGCTCTGCTGCTTCCTGCCCCTGCTGCTCTTCCTGCCGCCAGTGCTGGTGGTCTCCTCGCTAAGCTGTAAATGAGCAGCCACAGCTGGTTAACTCTTGTGGCAGCCAGCTCCTGCAGCCCGGTGCTGGGATTCCCCCTCCTTCTCCAGAAATAGCCGTAACGGGTGAAGGAATATGGTAAAGAAGGAGATGCCTTGGAGCAGCAAGCAAACATGATATTGTTGAGACTTTGAACTGCACTTTGCCTTTTCCACTTGTTGGTTGTTACAGACAGAAATCTGTAATGGTCAGCAAAGCCAGTCAGCTCTGAGCCTGTCAATTTGCCCACTGCAGGACAATGCAGAGGTGAATGTGTTTACATTCCTCAGTTGTGTATAGGAGGTTTTGCCTCAGTATCTCTCATCAGCTCTCACATGCCTTTCCCCTCTCTTGCCAAAATTGCAGGAGGAAGGGTTAAATGGCTGTGTGCAGTGAGCCAGCCTGCTTCTCATGCGCCCAGGAAAACTTCAGCCCCTCCTGTTTTTTCCTTTGCATTTTGTATTAGGGTGGTTTTACTGATGTTAATTCAGTAAATCTCCCTATACAGTAATCTTTCCCATCCCATTTGCAGAGTTTATACCATTGTCCTGTCAGAGGTGGAGTTTCTGCTTTGCTCACTTCCCATGGAGGTTCTGCACACCATCCTTGTCACACTGCCCAGCCAACATGGATTTAGGAAGGGCAAGTCCTGCTTCACCAACCTGATCTCCTTCTGTGATCAGGTGACCCACCTGGTGGATGTGGGGAAGGCTGTGGATGTGGTCTACCTGGACTTCACCAAGGCCTTTGACACCATCCCCCACAGCAATCTCCTGGCCAAGCTGTCAGCCTGTGGCTTGAACAGCAGCACTCTGAGCTGGGTTAGGAACTGGCTGGAGGGCTGAGCCCAGAGAGTGGTGGTGAATGGTGTCACATCCAGCTGGCAGCCACTCACTAGTGGTGTCCCCCACGGATCATTGCTGGGCCCAATCCTATTCAATATCTTTATTGATGATCTGGAGGAGGGGATTGAGTCCACCATTAGTAAGTTTGCAGATGATCTGTTAGAGAGTAGAAGGGCTCTGCAGAGGGACCTTGACAGGCTGGACAGATGGGCAGAGTCCCACAAGATGGCATTTATTAAGTCCAAGCACCACTTAATAAGGCCAAGTGCTGCGCTTTGGCCACAACAACCCCTTGCAGAGCTACAGGCTGGGGTTGGAGTGGCTGGAGAGCAGCCAGGCAGAAAGGGACCTGGGGATAGTGGTTGAAAACCAGCTGAATGTGAGCCAGCAGTGTGCCCAGGTGGCCAAGAAGGCCAATGGCATCCTGGCCTGCATCAGAAATAGTGTGGCCAGCAGGAGCAGGGAAGTCATTGTGCCCCTGTACTCAGCATGGTTAGGCCACACCTTGAGTCCTGTGTCCAGTTCTAGGTCCCTCAATTTAAGGAGGACATTGAGACTCTTGAATGTGTCCAGAGAAGGGCAACAAGGCTGGGGAGAGGCCTTGAGCACAAGCCCTACAAGGAGAGGCTGAGGGATCTGGGATTGTTTAGCCTGGAGAAGAGGAGGCTCAGGGCAGACCTTATTGCTGTCTACAACTACCTGAAGGGAGGTTGTAGCCAGGAGGGAGTTGGTCTCTTCTCTGAGGCAACCAGCACCAGAACAAGAGGACACAGTCTCAAGCTGTGCCAGGGGAGGTTTAGGCTCAAGGTGAGGAGAAAGTTCTTCACAGAAAGAGTTGTTGGCCATTGGAATGTGGTGCCCAGAGAGGTGGTGGAGTCACTGTCCCTGGAGGCATTCAAAAAAGGATTGGACATGGCACTTGAAGCCATGGTTTAGTTAGTCGTGAGGTGTTGGACTTGATGATAGGCTGGACTTGATGATCTCTGAGGACTTTTTCAACCTTGGTGATTCCATGATTCTATGATTCTACTTTTGCACAAGGGAAGTTCTTTTGTTGTTTCTCATCCAGATTGCTATGACCAAAGTGTGCTCCTAAAATACACTGACCCCTCAGTTCCAGTGGAAGGAAAGTGGAGGAAATGATAAGGGGAGCAATTTTATTGGCATTTGAATTTCCTAAGATATGATGCATAGTTCATGATAGCCCTTCATCTGCAGGCAAGGTGCTGGTGATCAGTGAAAGGTTTTATTCTCTCTGTGTCATTCAGAGCGCTCATTTCTACCTCCTGATAGCATAGGTTGGTTTAATCTCCTTCCTTCTACAGAAGACTTCAGAGGCCTGCAGCAGTGGGATTATTAAGTGAGTGATATTCAGATGTAAATCTCTGTGAGGAAAAGAGGATTTGTCCACCTGTTGGGGTCACCTTAACATCTGCTGAGAGTTAGTGTAAGTGTCAGAAACTCTGTTGTTAGAAGAAGATTAAATAACAAACATCTAATCTGTATATGAGAGTGGGAATGTGAAGACAGAGTAAAAGTAAGACTTTTTTTTTTTCATGGAATCACAGAATATATCTATTTGGGAGAGACCTCAAGGATCATCCAGTCCAACCCTCAACCCAGCACTGAAGGGTTAGCCTTAAACCATGTCCCTAAGCACCAGATCCACACACTACTTAAACACCTCCAGGGACGGTGACTCCATCACTGCCCTGGGAAGACCATTCCAGTGTTTGAGAACCCTTTCAGTGAAGAAATATTTCCTGATATCCAGCTTGAACCTACCCTGGCACAGGTTATAACCATTTCCTCTAGCCCTGTAGCTTGCCACCAAGGAGAACAGGCTGCCCCCCCTCCTTGCTCCAACCTCCCTTCAGGTAGTTGCAGAGAGCAACGAGGTCTCCCCTCAGCCTCCTCTCCTCCAGACTGAACAACCCCAGCTCCCTCAGACACTCTTCGTAGGTGATGGGCTCCAGGTCCTCCTTGAGCCTCATTGCCCTTCTCTGGACATGCTCCAGCATCTCAATGTCCTTCCTGTTGTGAGGGACTCAGAACTGAGCACAATACTTGAAGTGTGGCCTCACTAGTACTGAGTACAGGGGGATGATCACCTCCCTGCCCCTGCTGGCCACCGTGTTTCTAATACAAGCCAGGATGACATTGGCTTTCTTGGCCACCTGGGCACACTGCTGACTCATATTCAGTCAACAGTCAGCTTATACCCCCAGGTTTTTTTATCATTAGAATTTTCAGGGCATCATTCAGATGTTATAAAGAATTATTTTCTACTTGTACATTGTGATTGTTTAATGAAAAAGCTGGGTGAATGTTTATTAGTTTAAAATTCAATTTTCTCAAGGACATAACATTAATGGAAGGCAAAATACCTCTGAAGTGTTGGCAATTCCTCTCCTGTAGGAAAAGTTTGGAAATGGGATAAAATAATATAGATAACATTCTGTGCCTGCCTCTAGAGTTCTCTGCCAAATATGACATGTGAACATTAATGCTAGGAACAGCAGTGACCACTTCAATCCTGGTATTTTCTTTTCCTTTTCTTTTCTTACTTTTTAGTGACTTTAATAAAGTTCAGCATTGTCACTTCCTGTGGAATAAGGACAATGGATTATGCTGACGTTGGTCTGTGTACCTTGGCTGAAAGGTGTGAATGCTTCAGCAGAATCTGCATCAGCGTGCAGTGCTACTTCAGGCATTTACTGAGTATGTACATCACGTAAACTTGTGTAATGCTTAGTTGCTTGAATGAACGAAGATGACTGATTTATTCTCTCTCTCAAAAAAAAAAGAAGGAAGAAAGACTTTTAGTTAAAGCTGCAAAACCTTCTGCTGCAGCTCAAGTTCCTTGACTGCAAGTTCTTGCTCATAATTGCTGTAGCTTACTGCTCCTGTTGCTTGTGTTGGAGATTTTTGAACCCCCATCTTTGGGAAGAATAGGCTGGCTTTAAATTCCTCAGTCCTGCACCTCAGACTGAAGGAGTTATTTTTAACCTGCCTTGACCTCTGCCTGAGAAAGAATAAAATAGGGATTGGGCAGAATATGACACAAATCAATAGGTTATCCCAGCAGATGTGATCTTTGGCACCGTTTTGCTTTGGACACTTGCTGCAGTAACAAAGATAAATGGTGATTTGTTAACATTGTGATCTAGGGACTGGGTGGCTCAGTGGATCGTGTGGTGGCCTCTGACCTCTGGGTCTTTAGGCTCTGAACATCAAGATGAAATCTCATTCTGATAGCAGGAAAGGAAAAAAAAGTCCACAAGGGTTGGGCAATTTTGGTTCAATAATCACAGGGCTCCACAAAACAATCCAACAAGGACTGAATAGACACTGCCTCCTGCCAAAAAAGGAGTATGAGAAATAAAGCAGGAACTGTGGCAGTGGAGAGTTAGTGATCAGTTACTGCAGGCTAAGACTTGCAATGCTTTTATGGAGTGACACTGGAGCACTCAGAGCTACCTTGTCTCTCAGCCTACCTATCAAAGATGACTTGTCCAGGGGGCAGCTGGGGGTGACTCTCAGAAAAAGAGAAACTGGTTTTATGAAAGAAGCTTCCCTTTGATTTTCTGGAACACTTCCTGCATGTCTTTTGACCCTTGACTGATGACTGAAGGGTAGTGATGCAAGTGGTATTGGGAGCTACTGGAAAGAACAGATACAACTGGGATAGCTGTGAGCTAGTCATGTCTCTACTGACTTTGTGTGATCGATTCCATATCTCCACAAAGTCTTGCTGCAGGTCCTACGTAGATAGCTGGCTTTTAACATGTTCTCGGATGTGCACAGTTTGCCTGGCTTCAGCAGCCCATCATGGTATATTCTCCTCAGGGTGAAAATAAATTCCTGCAACAGAATTTCTTCTGGGACATCTGCAAGGATTGGTAAACAGTGTTTGAAGTCAATTCCACGTTGTAACTGATGCTGTGTAAACAGGCATGAGGCACCGTCTCCTTTGGTTGGCGTGTAATTCCCCTTTCCATGAGGAGGCAGTATAGCAGTATCTCATTCTGAAGCTGAACCCATCAACTTCAACTTTGTGGCTCTGGATCTCCTTACAGGTCTGCCTACAAGCCTGGACCCTGCTCTGAGGTACTTTACCATGGTAAGTACATCCTCTCAGTCTTGCATAATCAAGAGAACAAAAAGCTCACACCTGCTGGGGGACAAGGAAGCTAGTAACTGCCTTTGATGTGTGCAAGTTACTTACATATTGCTCATGATCTTTCCCTTGTTGTGGATTCAGGGGTTGCATGAGAATTCATGTTGTGCCTAGGACCCCCAAGCCTATCTCTGTGACAATCCCCTGCAGCATCAGTCTGACTTTGTACATTTTATGGTCCTGTGCTTTGCTGGGTGATAGAGAATGATGTGAGTAATGTCCTTGAGAGTAGCCTCTTTCTTCATTTTTCCACATCTCACCCAGCTGTATGTTGTACCTATACCAATGAGTTGTAATTAATTGCAGTGGGCCAGTACAAGCTTCTGCTTAGTGCTGTCTTACTGCTGACAATTGCTCTTGAATTTCAGAGAGACAGTTTTTAATCCATAGATTAACCTATGTCCAGTGGGTTCTTTGCAGCACATATTTGTTACCTGAGATGTCACAGAAGGAAGTTGGAGGCAAAGAAAGTTGTCCTTTGTGTTCCACTCCTCAAGAGCAGATGATGGTGGGAAAGGCTGGTTCCTGAAACCCTGAAACCTTTGCACTGAGTCTTCCTTACCCCAGGCCAAGGCACCTCTCCGTATCTGTTCAGGCTTATGCTCCCTCAAGCTCCTTATGGCAGTTTCTTCAGACACAAGGGGCTGCAGCCTGCCTGTAGCTGGGAACAGAGCTTGTAGTCCCCAGCTCTATTCCTCTTCTTCTATGGGGACACAGATTTCCCTGACATTCTTGCCTGTCAAACCTTGGGCAGGAGTCCATGTTCCTCTCCTCTGCAGCCCAGCCCAGCGCTTGCCATGACTCCAGGATGTGCAGAGCAGAGTGCACTGGGGAGTCTGAGTGAAAGCAGCATGCCCATGCTCCTGCAGCCAGCAGGCTACTGCCTCCTTCACACCCCATGGCCCTTTGCAGATCTGGGGGATGAGCTTTTGATGTGTCCTGAATAGAGGCAGCAGGGTGGCCAGTGGCCAGGAATAGGTTAGGATCTGCACATTGGATGTGAAGTGACACCTAAACTCACTATGCCTGTAGCCTTGCTATGGATGCCCAGGTAAGCTGTGCTAGCACTGCTGTCTTTACCTACCAGGCCTCTCATCTTGTGGGTTGGATGGGGTTTTTTTGTTTTGTGTTTTTAAAGCAGCTGGAGAGAGAAGGTAGCAGCCTAACAAGACCTACTTTCCTCTGTATTTTTAGCCTCTGATTTTATTTTTCCCAGTATAACTCAGGATTAACTGTTTCATTGTTTTGTCCAGGCTGAGATCAAGTTTAACTGCTCTAGAATTCCCTGCCAACATCCCTTTTGTTCTTTTCAAATTGCAGGAATCTCATTCTCCTTGCTTAGTTGTTGCCTAAATCCCATGCTTTGTTTTTGTGGGGTTTTTTTGTTTGGTGGTTTTGGTTTTGGTTTTGTTCTTTAAAGACACTAAGTGACATTGCTGTTGATTCCTTTGGAGGCCCTTTGAGTTGTTCCAATGGGAAGTTTTTAATTTCAACATCTATTTTCTCATTTTCCCTTTGATTATAAAGAGCAGAAGATCTCCTCCATCATAAGATATACAGGATGAGCCATAATGTTTCCTTCCTGATTTTGAGAGAATAACTAGCTACAGACTTCTGCCTTCTCTCCAACTCTCTAAGACTAGACAACAACATTCTTCCTACCCTGATCCTTAGTTTTATAAGGAGAGACTTCTAGGTGTGCTTTACTGGGAAATAACATTTTGTTAAACACGTGGAGACTGAGGGGTAATAAACTGCCCCAGCTGCTTTGTGATGCAGCTCTGCTGAGAGCCCACTTTGGTTTGCTGCCATGGAAATGGTTTTGCATATTTATTGGTACAAATCATCTTTTAGGGGGGTTCTTTGGAAGGAATTATGGAGAGACATACTGGAGAACTTGGTACTCCTACAGCACACTGGGTTCAGAGTGCTCTGCTGTTGCTGACAGACTGGTCAGGGGTACCTCTGAGAAGCTGTGAGCTCTGGTACTAGAAAAAATGGCTGTACTTTGATGGATCTGGAAGAGGCCAGGCTCAGGCCTTCACCTTGGAGTGCATGTGAATAGCTGCTCTTCTCTTACAGGGGTCCTAGCCCACCTATTCCATGGGTGCTATGAGGAGAGTTGTGCAGAGGCAGTAATTGCAGAGCTGGTTAGGAAGTGGTAGACAGGTCCTGTCACTTCTGTACCCACTCCTTCTACTGTAGAAATACCTCTGCAAGCAAAAAGCATCTTCTGCACTTTGTAGAATAATTGAATTACAGAATTATTCAGGTTGGAAGAGATTTCAGGAGGTTCCTTGCTTAAAGCAGGGACTGCACTGAATTCACACTTGGTTGCTCCAGCCTTTATTCAGTTACACCTTGAAAGCCTCCAAAAATGAGGGCTGCACAGCTTGTTGAGCACAAGCCCTATGAGGAGAGGCTGAGGGAGCTGGGGTTGCTTAGCCTG
Source organism: Melanerpes formicivorus (assembly GCF_026170545.1). Lineage (NCBI taxonomy): Eukaryota > Metazoa > Chordata > Aves > Piciformes > Picidae > Melanerpes > Melanerpes formicivorus. Next base: position 2,336,550 of record NW_027142442.1, read on the forward strand.
GAGAAGAGGAGGCTCAGGGGAGACCTTATTGCTCTCCACAACTACCTGAAAGGAGATTGTAGACAGGTGGGGGTTGGTCTCTTCTCTGAGGCAACCAGCACCAGAACAAGAGGACACAGTCTCAAGCTGTGCCAGGGGAGGTTTAGGCTCAAGGTGAGGAGAAAGTTCTTCACTGAGAGAGCTGTTAGCTATTGGAATGTGCTGCCCAGGGAGGTGGTGGAGTCACCGTCCCTGGATGTGTTCAAGAGGGGATTTGATGTGGCACTTGGTGCCATGGTTTAGTTAGTCATGAGGTGTTGGGTGATAGGTTGGACTTGATGATGTCTGAGGTCTTTTCCAACCTTATTGATTCTCTGATTCATTCCAATGCCTGACTGTCCCCCTGCTGGAAAGGTTTTTACTTCTATCCGGTCTGAAGCTTTCTTGTTTCCACTTTTATCTGTTGTGTATTGCCAGCCCATGATCCTCTGTAAAGAGCCTATGTCTTGATAAGGTCCTTAGAAAAAGTCTACCTTTGGGTCACTCTAAACCCTTCTATTATCCAGGCTAAACAAGCCCAGTTCCCTCACGCTGCCCTCACAGGACAGATGGTGCAGTATGCTGACCACTTGCTCACCTTCCATTCAGCTTGTACCAGTTTATCAATCTGTTTATGTACTCGAGTGCCAAAGCTGGGCAATGTATTCTAGATTGAGTTTGGCATGTGCCAAGTGAGGTGGAATAGCTGCATCCCTTGACCTACTGGCTATGGTCCTGTGAACACAGCTCAGGGTGCTTTTGACCTTTTTTTGCTGCCAGGGTATGCTGCTGGCTCACAGTCAGTTTTTTACTACCTGTTCGGCCTCCAGGTCCTCTTCAGCAGAGCTGCTACCCAGGCAGGCAGTCCCTAGTAATTACTGTCACAGTGGATTCCTTCTTCCAAGGTGTAGGACTTTGCATTTGTCCTTGTTGAATTTCATAAGGTTCATTTTAGCCCAGTTCCTGCAGTCTGTCTAGGCTGTTCTGGAGAGCAGCCCTATCTTAAGCATATCAACTGATCCTCATAGTTCAAAGTCAAATGCAAATTCGATAAGAATGAATTATTTTATTCTTTATTGCAGCCTTTGTGTGACTGATGCCAGTGGTACACAGGATGGGTCCCAAGGTACTACCCCTGCACACATCTCGTTACTGACCTTCAGGTGCTCTGCACCTGAGCATCCAGTCTGGTTTGAACCCACCCAATAGGCTGCCCACTCATGATAGTTTCATATCAAGCTTGAGACTTTCTGGGAAACAGTGCCAAATGCTTTGCTGGTCAAGGTAAATGGCTTCCAAGCCTCTCCCCTTGTCTACAAGTCCCATCATTCCATCAGCTTGGTCAGGCATGATTGATCCTGGGAATACCCACACTAATGGTTACAATTCACCTTCTTCTCCTTCATATTTCCACAGTGTGTTCTGAGAGGACTCACTACTACATCATTCTCTCAAGACACAGGTGGGTCTGACTGGCCCTAATTTACTGAATCTTGGAACTCTTTTGAAAATGGATCAGAAGGAAGTCATATGTCAGAGAGAAACCCATAGTCTGTAATCAGCTACTTTAGGGTGGTTTCTTTTTGGTTCACATCCAGCACAGAGTAGCTGGTAGTGTGCATGCATGGGGTGAGAAAGCTTTCTGCCTGCCTCAGATGTGCTACCAAGGGTCATGAGAAGCCAGGAACAAAGGGCTAAGATGCTGGTTGGAGTGGATGTAGGATCTCAGAAGTGGAGTTTTGATTGATATGGGGTGCTTGTGGAGAGGTGTAATGGAACAGGAGCAGTGTAACTCAGCTGCAGTGCTGAAGTGGAGAGATCCTCTTACAGACAGTCAAGTCCTAGGAGAGCGTGGTGGCCAGAGCATCTGGTGGGTTTTCTCATGAGCTGGCCTTTAAGCAATGATTGATGATGCTGAGGGTTTCCTACTTGTTTCCTAATCATGAGCTCTGGGTGAGTACATTTATTTCACAGAAATTAAGGTCAAGCCAGAGGCCTCAAAGCCCTTTCCCATGCAGTGTCAATCTGCCTCTCATTGAGGGAGATCTGCTTTCATGCTTGGGCATGTGCCCTCATGCTGTCACTCTTTATCTCCCCCCTTCCTTCAGGATGAAAATGGACCTCTACTACAACCCTGACAAATGTCATGCACATTGGAAGGTCAGATTTGCCTTTTGCCTTGAGAGAAGTCCAGATTAAAAATTAAAAAGCATCTTGTGTTTTGCAAGTCTCAAAGTGAGGGAGCTAGAGCATTGGTCTTATTCCTCTCAAGGTGCTGTTGGCATTGTGATTAGTAATCCATAGGCAGCTTATATGCAGCAGTTGTAATCAAAGCTACAAGATTCCTCTGTATTTAGAGAGCTTTCAGTGGCCACTTTCTTCTTGCAAGAAATCTAGAAAAAGAATTCCCTTCTTGGCAGCCCAGGAAGATAAGGCTGAAAGAGAGGAAGAGGTGGCCATTTGGGGCACCTCTCGATCTGCTGGCCTCAAGGCAAGAGAGTAAGTTTCAGCCTGGTATCAGATGTGGGATTGTTTTTGTCAGCTCACCTGCAGTGTATTCAGGTGAGAGAGACAGCTCAGCTGAGAAGATGTCTTGTTCCTAGGAAGGAGAGATTTCCATGTGCTCTGTTTTCTAATGGGAATACTTGGAGTGAGAGGATTTCCGGAGCGGCATGTGGCACCCACGGCTGCTGGCACGCCTGTCTGCTAGGGCAGGTACTCGTATACAAATTCTTGAGTTTTTCAGCATGCACCTTTTTTTTCCCTTCCCCTAGCTTTTGTGCAAGAGAACATCCACAGAAGAAATGTGCTCAGTGAAGGCTAGAAGTAAGGGATAGGGATGGCTGATAGAGATGGCAAAAGCATTTGGGTTCTTGCATTGAGGGTATCTCCTTGGAAAGAGAGGTGGAAAAGAGAAAAGAATGACATGGAACTCTAGTGAGCAGGTAAGGACATCTGTAAAGACAGTATGAATAACAAACCAAGTTGGGTGAGTGCTCTTGGCTTTCAGATGCTGCTGCTTACTCACTTATGTTTTCTCTGTCTGATACCTTACATACATCTGAGTGCTGATGAAGCATTTGATACTTCAGGTGGGGGGCTGGGAACTTAAAACTGGTCAAAGTATGATGATAATGATGATTGTAAAATAATCATATACACTTAAGCTGTAAATATCTGGTCTTCATCACTGAAAACCTGTTTTTTATAGCCTGAAATGGCCAGTGAGATGGGACAGGGATCAGCATTCAGGCTGCTATGATTAATCCATTTCATTAGGTATGTGGAAGAGGAGGTAAACAGACCATTAATTAAATCTGCAAAGGATGCTAAAGTGGGAGCACTGTAACCCATGACTGCAGTGTAGAGATGCCAAGGTATTTGAAATTAGAAGCAAAGGTAAGAAATAAAGGATCCTGCTTCCAGGCTGTGTGCAAGCAAAGGAAAAACAAAAAAGGAAAAACCTGCATTGGACATATGTGGAGTGGAGAAACCTAAAAGAGCACAGTGGCAGGGCATGCAGCCACATGAGGGTATTCATATGGTGTCTGGAGACTGCTAAGATGCTATCTGTGGGAGGAACCCTTAAGACTGTGATCCTTGGAGAGAGAAATGAGGCTAACTCATTGTTTGTAGAAGTTAATGGGAAGTCTCCCAGAGGCTTCAGTGAGGTTTGGTTATAACCTGTAGACTGCATCAGACTCTTGATGGATGAGCCAGTGAGGAGCGGTCAGAAGCATGACGTGCACCCAGCGGAGTCAGTGGGCATGCTTTGGATTAGGGGACCCAATCCTCTCTAAGGAGTTCCACTTTTAGGATTTCCACAGGGCATTGTAGCTAATCACAGTGTTGGAAGTGATCAGAATAGAGGACAGGGCTGGGAGCAAGAGGATTTTGCTACAGTGCAGAAGCAGGAGAATGACAAGGAAGAAAATGAGTTAAATCAATAACCAAATGGACTATAACCAACTTCCTCTGGCCTCCTGCAGTGCTCGCCTCCTAGCATCTCCAGAGAGCTGCTTAAGCATGGCTTCCTGGTCAACATCATCCCCAAGGAATCTTCTGGGAGAGAAACAGAGAAGCAGGGAAGTAATGAGAAGGTGGTATTACTGTGAGTGAGTCAGAGTCAGGTCTGGGAGTCCCAGGCTTTTGTTTTGTCACTGAAGTCTTATTTTCTGTGTTTTGTCCATTTAGCATTTGAGAGACCAAATGAAGCAGTAGGGCTCTTGAGGGTTAACATTCACCCTTTTTAGTGTTCTACCTCATTGGCATAGAATCATGGAATCATAGAATGTACCTGGTTGGAAGGGGCCCTTGATGGTCATCTTGTCCAACTCCACTGCAGTGAGCAGGGACAGTTTTAGCTAGATCAGATTGCTTGAATGTCTTCAGGCCAAACTTTATGGGACCCTGATCAACCTGATCTAATTAAAGATCTCCTTTTTAGGGTACATCTAAGATTCTCAGTCCAGGCCATGTTGGGCCGTTGCTGCATATTGTTCTTTCTTATGCCCCTGACACTCCTGTTCAACTGGGACATATGGTAAACATGCCCCTACATGCCCCACCAGCTGCAGGCAGCAGCTCTGGACAGTCAGGTGATGTGGGAGGATTCTGAAAATCTGACCTTGAAGAGCAGTGCTCATGTCTCTCTCATGGCTGGGTGCCTTGAGGGCCATGCCACTGTGTGGGCTTTCTAGCAAGCAGGATCATGGATGCTCCCAGGAGCACTCACAGTTTTAAATCACCCTTGAAGTGTTCAGGTGAGACTAGCAGAGGCTGAGGGGAAGTGAATGAACTTTCTTCAGGGTGAGTTGTGCCATGCATCTCACCAATCTGGAGCAGTTTTGTTCTGAATGAGCTTTGCTGCTGGTCTGTGTTTAGACCAACCATCAAATACTGGAGCTGGCTAGTCCTGGGCTGTTACATCACGTGGGAAACACTGTGTGCGAGAGGAGGGATATCAGCAGTAGTGGGTTGTTGCTGTGTAAAGGTCATATAAAGGTGAGGCAGATCTGGGAAATACAGCAAGGGAAGGAAGCTTATAATTTTTCCCTTTGATGGCTTTTTGTACCCTGCAGTGCTTTCCAGCCTTGACCTCTGCAAGCTGTGTTCACATGGCTGGGACAGTTGTTCTGCCCCTGGGTAACAGGACACACTTATCTTGCTGCAGCTTCTGGTGTCCACACCTATCTCCTCATCTAGAGTGGCAGAGAAGGGAGGCCTGGATAGAAGGAAGAGCAGGGGGTTGCACTGAAAGAAGCATCCAGCACTTGAAATAGAGCTAGGTGAAGTGACATGTTGTAAGTGTAGAAGTTAGCATTGCAGTTGGCACCAGTTATTTCCCTGCTCCCAAGTCCTGTTTCCCTGGGTGGTTGATGTTCCAGAAGAGTTGAGTCTGCGGGTAAGGGACTTTTTTTTCCTCTTTCTGGTGGTTTGAGGTTGGCTTCAGCCTCTGATTTCTTTGCCTTTTCTCCAAGAAGATGGGTCCAGCTGGTGGAGCATTAATGGCCTCAGGGGACAGCTCTCTATAGTTCTACTCTCTTTCTGCAGGAAGTTTAGCTATAGAAGCAGCTATTGTGCCAGTATACAAAACCTAAAGGCAAATCAGGCACTTGAGTAGCAAAGGAGTTGCCACCCCATTTATCCATAAAGCTGAGGGAGGCTCCAGCCAGCCAGTGATGTCTGATGGGGTGCACTATCTTTCTCTGTTGTTCAGAGTCTTACCTATTTAAAAGTTTAAACTGAATCTCTGACTGTCAGGATGTTAATTTTATGGGAGGAGGTAGATTGCCCCAGATTTCTATGAGGCTCTTAAAGCAAATTTTGGCTGGTGTCAGTGAGAGCCTATATAGATCACATCATAATTCATATACCTATCTGATCCTTTCTTTACTTCTGCTGAATCTGTATCTTCAGTGTTACCTGGTGGGGGTAAGTCCTATGAGTTAAAGCAGCTTCTTATACTCTGTATTTCCTGGACACATTTTCCTCCCAGCTTTGCACTCCTGTTTCTGTTCTCTTCCAGAAGACACTGAGTGCTGACTATGGTAGCTCTCTCTGAAGGCAGGGTTCCCTTGTGCTCTTTATGGAAGTAGCTGAAGAAGGAAAAAGGAGGGCAGAGACATTTCTCCTAAGAGATTTCTCTGGCATACTGTGATAGTACTGCTCTAGAGCACAAAACATAAGGACAAAAATTCCTATCCATTATCACTTAGTATTTCCTTCCTGGTATATCTGAATGAGTGAGCTTTTATTTGCCTGCTTTTTTCTCTTTCCTTGCCACTACTGTAGAGTGAAGAGTCATTTCCATTGAACTGTCAGTGTTTCCTGTATTAATCTGGAAATTCCAGGCTGTCATGGATTGAATTGAACCTGCTGCTGTTACTCATACCATGCTGCACTCATGCCAGCCTCAAAAATGAAAGTACTGGATGGAGCAAAGTATTATGGGGCTTGAAGTTCAGATTGTAACGTGGGAGGCTTCCTGTTCCAGTTGCTGCTTCAGGTTCAGGGGTTTGGGGTGTTGTCTTTTCTGCTGGGATGGCAGGGGGGAAAGCAGGGATGGGGGACTAGATTTCTAGCTTGGGCTTTTGCCTCTCTTGCTTCTGCTTTGCACCATGGCCATTGGAATGTGCTGCCCAGGGAGGTAGTGGAGTCACTGTCCCTGGAGGTGTTCAAGAGGGGATTGGACGTGGCCATGGTTTAGTTAGTCATGAGGTGTTGGGTGATAGGGTGGACTTGATGATCTCTGGGGTCTTTTCCAACCTTATTGAGTCTGCTTCAGGCTAATTTCACAGAGAGGGCACAGCATTTGTAGGAGGTTGGTTTGGTGGGACACTTCACCCCTGAGAAGTCGTGGTGGAACTGAGGTTTCTTCAGAACTTGTAGATGGATGCACTTGGTGCATCCTATTGTCCAGTGCTTGACTCTCCCCTTGTTGTGGCGTTCCTGATTGCCCACAGCACCCAGCCTTACAATACTGCTGCTATTCTCTGCTCACTGGCATGTGCTTCCCAGGTGCTCATACCCTCCTGCTTCTGAGGCTGACCCTGTGATGACAACTGCCTGGCTACCTATCAAAGGCTCCATTTAGAGCTAGCCCAACAGCAGACAGAAAGCTGCAGTGTTCGACCCCGAAATCTGACACAGTGTGGTTTGCCTGCTTTTCAGTGGGTCCCTGACAGCCTTTCAGCTCATGTCTGTCAGCTCTCCTGCCAGCCACACAAGTTCACTTCCATCTTGGAAGAAGGGGAGAGAGAAGTGACATTTCACCGAGTGGTGGGCACACCAGGGGATGTAGGGAGATAAGGCAGGATCACAGAAGCAGCTGAAATCCCCAGCGGATATTGCGTTGCTGGCTGGATTGACAGGTTAAAAGTATTGCTGGGACGAGTCTCCCTGCTGCCTTTGTCCCAGAGGACTGTGCAGTGAGAACAGCACTCAGTCCTAATGAATCTTGGCCTTCGCTGGGACCAGTTCTGCCATAGCCTGGCATCAGGACATCCACAGGGGAATTTGTTTCCAACTTTAAACAGGAGCAAGCCCCAGAATGGCTTTTTAAATAAATAAGTTCAGTTAACAAGCAGCAGCAGGAAATGAACAGAAACACTGACGTGGCCAAGGATGAAACAGTAGCATTTTTCAAATCTGTTTAGTGAAGACAGCCCCTGGGCACTGGTTCAGGTCCTTGTGTTAGCAGGCTGTTTGCAAAGCACTAAGCTAACTTACAGCCAAAACCTGTCAGCTTCTTCCTGGAGCTCAGGAGGGCAAAATTTGTCTTAGTTCACAAACTTAGTCTGTTCTGAAATCATAATACCTCTGCATCTCTTCCATCCCAAAGTACTTATGACACATCAGTCAGAGCACAAGCTTCAGACAGTGTTCTATCCACTCCAGACAGCAGTCAGGGAAAGAACAGTTTTCTCCAGGCTTCACAAAAATGCTACATAGGCAACAGCAAGCCAAAGTGACTTGATCAAAAAGCAACTACAGATGATCATGATGCACTGTAAGGGCTCCCTGTTGCATCACAACAGCAAGCAGCAGGCTCAAACCGTTCTATATTGGAGAACCTTCTTCTGCTATTCTATTCTATTCTATTCTATTCTATTCTATTCTATTCTATTCTATTCTATTCTATTCCATTCCATTCCATTCCATTCCATTCCATTCCATTCCATTCCATTCCATTCCATTCCATTCCATTCCATTCTCCCTGTGCAGTTATGAACTGCTTCCTGTCCATGTCCAAATTTACTGGGAAAATGGTTTGCTTATCTAGCCTTGAGTGATACAACATCTCTTGTGGGTTGCAGCACAAGATAGCCTGGCTGAAAGCTACTGTCTAGTAAAAGTTTTCCACTCTTGGAAAGATGTGACTATGTCCTTGGGAAGGTAAAAGTTGCATGGAGAGACTTTTCTCAGAGATTGCTTGATCCAACCTGATGTCCACCAGTAAACCTGTGCCAGCTTAGAGTGAGTGATAGTTTCAGCCCAGCATCCACTAGGAAAAAAGCTTATGTGCAGAAGCTAAGCCTAGGGCTTCTAACCTGGGGAAAGAGGTATCAGCTCTCAGGAAATGGTAGGTCCCAGACTAGGGCATTCTCCCAGGACAATGAGGGGTCCCAGCAGAGAGGGAGAGTGCTGGGGTGTCTGGGTGAATTGGTCCTGCTGTGCCAGCAGAAATGAACTAAGCCTAGTTAGTGACTGGCCACGGGACTAAAGGGCTTTGAGGAGGGTGCCTGAGGCTGGACAGGTTGCAAGGGCAAGGAGAGGGGAGTGCATAATGCCTAGGGGTGCAATGTTAGGGAGACAAGGGATATAGCAGTGGGACAGAGACATGCTATCAATCTGCAGCCAGTGGGGAAACTACACCAAAGACCGCTGCATGCGACTGCTGACCTCCCTACATTGTGCTCTGTTCCTTAGCTGCTCCAGTACGTGGCAGATGGAGGCACTGCCTTTGTTTTATGCCGTGATCTGTGTCCTTCCTCCCAGGTACTGTGATTCTGCAGGTGCTCCTGCCCATTGTTCATGCCAGCTATTCAGTCCCAATATCTAACGCACACTGTCCACTTCCTTCCCCAGTATGCAGCCGCAGTCACATTCTGTAACCCCACTGCTCTGTCCTGCATGCAGCTGTGCCACTGGCAGTCCCTGCCGAGAGGCCGATAAAGACCTACTGCCTGAGTTACCTCTCGCTTTCAGGCACTGCGAAAATACAAACAGCATGTAAGCAGCATTCATTACCTTGCACGCCTTCAGCTGCTTATTGGATACACATCCCCCTCCCTCTGGCACCTCTCTCTCTCTTTTTTTTAATATGGTTTTTTTAATTTGCTGTGATGAATGAGTGACAAGCCTGACACCCGATTCGCTGAGATTAATAGAAACGACACAATATTTACGTCGCGCCGACCAGCAATTATCCTGCCATCTATCTTTGAGATTATCTTTCTGATTGAAAACTACTCATCCGTGTAATCGGAATTATTTGGAATTAGAAGGGAATTTATGGCCCCTCTCACTCTCTCTCTCTCTCTCTCTCTCTCCTATTTGCCTCTGTTTCCATCCTTCTTCTCCCCCCTTTAAGAGTGAGTCTTTCTTCCTTCATTCCTTCCATCCCTCCCTCTTTTCTGTGGATAGAGACATGTGGCTTCGTGGTGCAAGGCTTTGCTGTACTGGGATAGTTGTGGAGATGGGGGAGACTGGGTAAGTCTGTGGCCTGGTAGGCAGTGGGGATGCAGGGAGGCTTGGGCAGCATCTAGGAGTAAAAGGCTCTTCAGAAGAAGGCTGGCATGGGAAATAGACATGTGGAGTATGCAGTGCAGTGGAGGCTGCGCAGGCAATGCTGCAGGAACAAAGTTTATCACTTCACAGTATATCACAGTATAACTAAGGTTGGAAATGACCTCGAGGATCATCGAGTCCAACCTATCAACACAGACCCCATGACTAGATCATGGCACCAAGTGCCACGTCCAATCCCCTCTTGAACGCCTCCAGGGACGGCGACTCCACCACCTCCCTGGGCAGCCCGTTCCAATGATGAATGACTCTTCCTTTATCCTGTTTTACGATTCCTTCCTTATTACTCTGTCTTGAAGATGCCTTTCATTTGCCCACTGCTTAGTAAACATGCTTCTTTTGTATTTTTTTTTATTTAAATGCATATCTGAAAGGATCTGTCCAGCTCACTGTGTAGAAGAAAGACCCATGCTCGTGGGCCAGATCTTACTTGCTGTGAACCTTTCTGTAGCTGCTGATGGTATTTCTGCTACTTTAACAGTCCCTGGAGGCAGCCTGCTGTCCTCCACTTTGTGGGAGGCTCCGGCAGTCTTGCTTCGATACTGGTGTCTGCTAACACAATGCTGTCTGCATAGGGCTTCTAGGAAACACTCATGCTCAGTTGTTGTAGCTGTAAGGAGCTGACAGGTCAGATAGGACCTCTTCTATTCTGTCTCACTGGGAAGAGCTCTGCCTTTTGTGTGTTTGGTTGGTTTTGGTTGGTTGATTGGTTTTTCTTGTGTTTTATTTTGTTTGTTTGTTTTTGGGAGCACTAGTGTTTCCCACTTTTTGCTTTTTATTCGTTTGCTGGCCTGTGATGCAGAAGAAGCAACCAGTCATGTTGTCTAAGGTTATCTCTAGAGGCCAGAGATACAACTCTCCCTTTTTGGTGATTCCAAACTGGCATAGCAAAATTCACATATGCTACTCTCCTCTCTGGAAGTCCATCTCTGGATATAGTCTTAACAAGGCATTTTCTACCTTTTCCTTCTCCTGTATGAAGACAGGAGTGGGACTATTCTACTACATATAGAAAAACTTTGTAGTGTAGATCTGTCGGTACTGAGAACTCCTTCTCTGCAGACACGTTTCAAAAACAGCACTTGATTTTTTTTACAAGTGGTTGTGGTAGAAACAGAGACAATGAAGTAGGTGTCAGGGGATGTCAAGCAGCAGAAACATTTTAAATGGATCTAGTAATATCTGTGTCCTTTGAGAACCCCAGCATGGAAAGGTCCTCAGCTCATGTGAATCCTGCTGGAGAGTAGAGAAGGGAAGCAGTACAGGTTTATAAGCAAGTGCCATGTGCTGAAGGAATTCAGCCTTAATTCAATTGCAAAGCTAACATAAAAGACAGGCTGACAAAGATGTATGATGCAGAGAGCAGTGTAAACAGTTAATGACACAAGGATTTGGAAAAGGAAATGTGCTCTGAGGTACAGTTGCTCTTTCAGCTCAAGAGATGTAGGCCCAGATGGGAATCCCAGATCCTTCCGCCCAGAAATACCCAATGTTGTTATTAATTAGTATGGAAATATTTTTCTTTCTTGAGAGAAGGATGTTGAATTGCCAGTGGGATACTGGGGGGATGGGTGTGTGCTTGTGTGGGGTAGGCTATCAAGGAGCTGTTAATTAGGTTACTTCCCACTGCTGTTGACATGCTGGGGAAGGGGGTTGTTTGTGGGCCAAAATAAAGAGGAAAGGGAAGCGGCCAGACTAGGAATGAGAATGGAAAGCATGATTAAAATAAGGCAGTTGGTTAGGACAAAGCACACAGGCTGAAAGATGAAGTACATGTGAAAAAAAGCAAAGGGAAAACTCCTGTCAGATAGTAGCAACGTGGGTTGGACATAGCCACACAGGAACTAACTGATCCTCTCCTGCCATGTCCTGGTTTTGTTGTTCATACTTCCACAAACTTGAGACCAAAGCCTCCTCACATTAGAGTAGTGATATTTTATGCCAACTGTCACTGTGAAATGGGAGAGACTTTGGATGAGAAACTTCTTCAGCTGTAGTTTAACTTCCTTTGCTGGCTGAGTTTCTTAGCCCTTTCCTTTGGAATAGGATCTTGATCAGCTTTGATCAATAATCATAAAAATACTAATTGGAATTTTTGCTTGGCTCCCTACATAATACTTCAATTCTTACCACTTTTATCAAGGTCTCCTTGCAGTGTCTAGCTCTGTACTTCTGGTCATAGTGTATACAGAACTGGGAGAGCTCAGACACAAAATCCAGCATAGTGTAGCCCTGTACCTAAGCAGTAGGTGCTGCATTTACAGTGAATAGAATAGAATAGAATAGAATAGGCCAGACCAGACCAGGTTGGAAAAGACCTTTGAGATCATCAAGTCCAACCTATCACCCAACACCATCTAATCAACTAAACCATGGCACCAAGCACCCCATCTGGTCTCTTCCTAAACACCTCCTGTGATGGTGACTTCACCACCTCCCTGGGCAGCCCATTCCAATGGCCAGTCACTCTTTCTATGAAGAACTTCTTCCTAACATCCAGCCTAAACTTCCCCTGGTGCAGCTTGAGACTGTGTCCTCTTGTTCTGGTGCTGGTTGCCTGGGAGAAGAATGGCTAGACTCAATATTCCTAAAAGTCTTTTCCAACCAAAATGATTCTGTGATTCTTTTACAATTCTACACGATCCATTAAAGTTCTTAACAAATACATTATTATTTAAGGAACAATTTGAGGAGGGTCTCTAATGTGGACAGAGAGATTTAGCAGTTGGGAGGATGACAACACAAGAAAGAGAGAAGGAATATATGCGGCAGTATGAGTTAGAATAAGTGAAGGATCTATTCACAGAGGGGAGGGAAAAGTGAGCAAGTGGGTTACCTAAAAATATCAGTGCAGGCTCCAGGCTCCCTTGCAGAGGGAAGAAATCAGTGGAGTTGTGATTATTCAGAGAAAGTGTTTTGGGTTTGTGAAGGAGGAGGAGTGGAGTGATAAGAGAAAGACATAGCATTGATACCTCATATGGGACCAACATAATCCAGACCTATTTATCCTGAGCTCTGACTCTAGAGAACATAGCTGTCTGATGCATTTTCTTCCAAGAAATATGCCTAGTAGAAAATCGGGTTTTGAGCATGCAGAGAGCCTACCCAGTCTCCTTGGAGTAATACAGCACAGAAGGAAAAGAGCTATACAGGTTGCGCCCTACCATCATCATCACTCCAAATCCTCAAGTTCCTTAAGAGATCCAGAGTGAACAGAGGCAGTTTGAAAGAGGGAAACTGGTTAAAAGAGGGACTAAACCTAGAAAGATAACTTTGCTTTCAATTTGTGGGGTTTATGCATGACAGTGTCAATTTATCAGCTTGAGAGAGGTTGCTGCTAGCCCATGCATATTTGCTGGGCATCAAGAAAACTGTTGTCCCTAGATCTGCCACCAACTGTAGAGTCCAGGAGCACTCAGGCAGCCTTGCTTGCACTCTTCCTATGCTACATGTAAGGTAGAGCAGGGTCAAGGTGAGATATGCTCATCAGCAAAGAGCGGGATGGCAGCACAAGAAGAGTGAAGCAAGATGAAGCTGAGCACTGCACAGGTGAGGGCTCCTGATTCCATATTCCATATCCATCTCTTTTTGGTTTAAAAGTGGGATTATTATATTTTTTTGTTTGATTGTCTTTTTCTTTTATTTTCTTTTTTGTGTTTTGTTTTGTTTCACTTTGTATTGTTTTTAAAGATCAGGCAATACAAATTCTGTTATGGCTTTGTGTGCCTTAGAGAAATGCCTTGTCAATTTAACTCAGATTTATGCTCAGGCCTGCTTCTCTAAGGGAGTATTGCGTGTGTGATTGCACCGGCTGAGTTTGTGTAACTTTGGAAGGTGTTATCGAATTTCAACCACATTTTGCACCCAGTCAGAAGTCTGAAAGGTATTAAGTTCACGTAAGTTTCATGAAATAGGTGACAGGTAGAGGAGGAAGACCTTATTATTATCCCTCAGGGAAAGACTGCAGAATGAGCTCACTCTTATTAGAGTCCAGGAAATCCACACGGGACAGCGACTGTCCAAATGCCCCAATTACAGAAGAGTTCAGCTGAGGCTCACATCTTACTGTGTGTGCATCAGAGGATCCACTGGTTGGTCAGTGGCTCTCTTAGACTCTCTAGTGACTAATAAGACACAAGCTTCTTTCTTTCTGGACATTCAAAATGCTGCTAATGCATATGGATTCCCTGGAATTTAGTAAGAGGTGAGTAACATTGCAGCCTCAGTATAATGCAGTGAAAAAGCCACTCAAACAGAGCAAAGAAAGCAATGGGGTACAAGCCATCTCTGTTTCAGGTACTGAGAAGGCAATGCACACCCAGCATTTTCAGCAGAAGATTCTTTCAGGAGGTAAGTTGAGGTACAGATGTGGAATTGCTGATGTCTGTACTGACTGTCTCTTCAGGCCTCTAGCTTATGCATGCCCCAGTTTTCATCTTATTAGACTGTTTTGAGTACTGGTTTCACTGTGATTTTTGGATCCCAGTATAGTTAAACTGGTACTGTTCTGGCATGAATATTACTTTGGTATGACATACTTAGTTCAGCATAGCTTCTCTGGAGATGTAACTGGACTAACATAAATGTGGTTATAGTTATATAATTTTACTCAGTGACATATTCTTATAAAATCATTCCTGTGAGGTGGGAGAGTTACATTTAGAGAAAAAAAATATATACATTATACAAAATATATGTAATATTATACATAACAAAGTATTTGCAGTATTTACATATGGGTGGTGCTTAGTGACAAAAGGCCCAGGTTCTGGAAAATGCTTGTAATAATAATAACATAAAAGGGTTGCAGGTCTGGCTGGAGAGTCACCACAGTGTGTCTGTAATTAGTTGTAATAAAAAATGTCATTTATAAGGCACCTGGAAACACAAACTATCTCTGAGACGAACAGTAACTATGTAGTCACCATTGTCGTGGCATAGCCTTATTGACATTTTTGTTGGGGAGCTTCCTAACTTTTTGCTTCCCCTGTAGCAAGCCATAAAAGTAATGGCTGAATGGATTTTGTTTGCAGTCTTGCCATTATGTGAACCACTGAGGCTGTCCATCTTCATGATTCACTGAACAGGGGAACAGCATAATGTAGCAATGGAGGAGCAGTTTCTTTGCAGAGGCTCACATTATGAAGAAGGAGGTGAAGCAAGAGTTTGCATTTATGGAGAACCTGGCTGGAGAAATCACTTTTGAAGGAGGGAATCAATGAGCAGTTCAGGGCAGGGGACTTCTTCCTGATATTGTGGCTGTCAGCATTAGGTCTTGTTTGCGCTTTGATTAAAGTTTTCCAGGGTCAGTTAAAACTTATGCAAATTACCACCACCACTCAGAACAAAATAGTTGTCATAAAAGACTTCCAAATAATTCCTCAGATTCATCTTTATGGTAAACTTTATGAGAGAATGACCAAGGTTGAGGAAAGTCTTGTCTTAGGAAATCTGCTGATACAGCTGAGAAATGTGAAGGGTTCTATGGCTACCAGCAGTCCACATGCCTCCTAACTAGATCCTTACTTTCTGCCTGGATGTGAGCTAGTGACCACCGAGAAACTTTTGGGGTAGTTTATGCTTTTTCTTTTCAAACTTAAGAAGATTTTTCCACAGCCTATATATTTTCTCACATCTAATTTCTGCTTGTATAAAAGGTGAATTGTGTCATCTAATAAAGTGTCAAGAAGAAAGTTCTCTGGAAGAATGATGCAGATGTAGCACAACTCTGGAGAACAAGCTCCCAAAGAGCACTCTCTCCCACAATTTTCCATGGCATTTCACCAGGCAAATGAATCCCAGGACCTCATGGCAAGGCACACAATATATTCGAGAGAGAGAGAGAGATCCTTCTTGTCTATGCTACTTAAGATGTGTTTTCAGGCCATAGGAGAGCACCATGCAGTGATAGCTTAGAATCTCACATGGTGCTCTCAATTTGAATGTGAAGTCCACATGAGCAAAGCTATCTTACTCCAAAATCCAAACCAAGCTGTTCAGAGCATGCTGAAATAGCCCTGTGTATAGCTCTGTTTTGCTAAGGCACTCTTATTTGCTATGTGGCATAAAGATGGGGCTGTTTCTCCTGGAGTATTATCTGGCTGCAAAATGCTTTGATGCTGCTGCCCTGCCTTGCAGAGACACAGAGGGCTGAATGCATCACTTTTTTGCACAGAGGTGCTAAAGAAAGGTTGTGATTTCATGGTGGTTTTTTGTTGTTTTGTGGTTTTTCTTCCAAGCTTGTAAGAACAGGAGAGCTGCCTGGTACCTGGCGTGTCAGGGAAGAAGCTGCTGGGATTGTTTTAGATCTTCCTCTCTGTGCCCAGTGGCGAGTCACAGCCAGGCCTTGTGTGAATGAGGCCACGCCTATGACACATTCCTCAAGGGAGGGGACTGGTGAGGAGCCTGGGCCTCACCTCCCAGCAGCAGCAGAGCCCCAGGCAGAGGGCATGGAAGGGACTGGTTATTCAAGGTGAGGACAGTTCCAGGTGTGGCAAGAGCACAGACTAAAGCAGCAGCAATGGACTGAGCAACCTCATGTCTGCATCTGAAACACGAACTCGACAGAAACCTTCCTTGAGCAGCTGTTTCCAGGGGGCTTTGGGTAAATCCACAGATTTATCTGGGGTTTTTTGCCCTCCTCACTATTAAGCCTCAGTGAATGTGACATATTTTTACAGGGGGCATGTGAGGGATGGGGAGGAGAGGGGGAGGATGGAGACAATATAGCTGGCCATAGGCTCTGCTATACCTGAGCTTTAGCAGCAGCTCTGAATATCTGTGGTGAACTCCAGGGCACCTTTTGTGCCCAGAAGCAGCCATAGCTATTCCAGCTGGGGAGGGGGAGGGGTAAGGGTTGGAGAAGCAGTGTGTGCTCCCCAGAGCACAAAACCTCAGAGCCATTGCAAGGGGGGGATACTGTCTGTGGCACATGTGCAGACTGCTGACTTTTTGACTCTCTGCCTGGCAGGATGTTGGCTGGCAACATGTAGCTCTGGATGGCTGAGGGGGCAGTTGCAGTGTGTTTGCCTCAGCACCAGCCACATTATCCTGGCACTCCCTGGCACTGCTATGTCTCTGCTGGGACTATGTGTGTGGCTCTTCCTTCACATCCTCTCAGTGCAAAGCATCCTCAGACCAAATCCCAAGTGACTGAAACAAGCAGTAAAGCTCTGCAGCAGCACAGATGGCCCTTCAGCTTGTTCCCTCTCTGTGCGTGCTGTATGTAGCCTTGCTCCTTCATCTGACATGAGCTCAGTCCAGGGACTGAGTTTCTGACTGCCAGGGAGGGCAGGAAGGGAATGCTAAATCCTTTTGCAACTCCCTTATTTCTTGCAAATAATGGTAACTACATTTGAAGAAAAGGCTCCTGCCCTTTTTACCTTCTGTCTCTCTACTCTCTTGGAGAGCAAGTACTCTTGAGTTTTGAGGTGCTCCAGACTGCAGTGTGGGAAGGTTTTGGGCTGGGAGAGCTTTCGGAGGTGACTGGCAGCACTGAGATGAAGAAAAACTTGAGGTGATGGAGTGGGGCGGCAAGCACTGCAACAGAATCACTGTGGAGAGGAAGAAACCACCTCACTTATTGCTGAGATGAAGCTGAGCCAAAGTTCAGCAGAACTTGCTATGGTTTGCCCAAAGAGAGACAAGGGAGGAAGGAATTTCACCTGGGTTTGTGCCTGTTCAACGCATTGTAAGGGCTCACAGCTCTCTGCCGAGGGCCTGGCAGCCACAAAGTGGGCTCAGAATTGATTTTAGATGGCACAGATCTGAGAGGCATTAGCTGGAAATGTGGATCTCAGTCCCCCTCGGGGCGCAAGTGAACCTTGCTGTAGCTTTATGCGCTGGAGAGGATTCTGTGAAGGCAATGTTTAGCTTGCCACTTCGTGTCTGATTTACCCACAGTGAGGGAGCAGTAGTATGGTGGCAGACTTCACTGCCAGTGAGGGAACTGAGGTGGGCATCTGCATACACATTGTTGCATCTGTGAAAGTCGTGTGTGCCTTCAAGTGTGCCTCCCAAATACAATGGTTTAATTCAGTCGGAGTCATAGGTAGAGTTTTGGTGTGATCCATGTGGGAGAACAGTCTCTCCCCCAGTAACGAGACAGTTTCCAGTACTGTTCAGGGTTATTTTTGGTAGCTTGTCTCCTCCTATCCGTCCCTGTGGCGTATCCTGCCTGGCACAGGAGCCCTGGCAGCGTCAGCTGGAGATCACCTGGCTGGGAGCTTGCTTGCTTGGATCTCCGGTGCAGAGGGAGAGCTACTGAATGAAGCAGATGTCTTTTTATCTGTTGTGGGATACCGTGGTGGGCTGGCCTTGGCCAGCCGTGAGCTGCAGTTCCTTCAGGCAATATTCACCTGTTCCCCTGCGGTCTCTGCAGGGGCTGTGGGAGGACTGTCTGCTGTGGCACCTGCAGCACCTCCTCCCTTCCTTTTGCTGTGACCTGGGTGTGTGCAGGGCCGGTTCTCACTCCTCGCTGCCTGTGTGGCATTTTCTGTCCTTTTTCAAACACGGTTTTCCCCAGGCGCCACTGTCTTGGCCGCGGGGCTCAGCCGTGGCTCGCGGGGCTCAGCCGTGGCTCGCGGGGCTCAGCCGTGGCTCGCGGGGCTCAGCCGTGGCCCGCGAGGGGTCCCTCGGAGCTGGCTGGAGCCGGCTGGAGCCGGCTGCGTCGAGCGCGCGGTAGCCCTGGCCGCCCCTCACAGAGGCGCCTGCAGCCACCCCGCAGCCGGCACCTCCCCGCCGACACCCAGAGGAGATACACTAAGGGCCACTTGGCTGGTGCCGTTTGGATGGGCTTGAGAGCTGCGGCTTCTCCTCCAGACCAGGGAGAAACGCAGCCTCGGGGCCGAGTAAGGACTCTTCAGGCGCCGTTAACCTGGCTGGGAGATGGCGCAGGACAGGTGATTTGGTTTTGTTTTTGAGGGGGCTCACAAGGGACCCACTGCAGAATTTATCTTATTTCCTCACGTTAGAAGTTGGGGAAATTGCGTGGCACCTCACATGCCTCTTGAGAGCTCCACTGGGGTGTGCAGAGCTGCAGGCATGTGCTTGGTGGGAATGGAGGTGGGAGAGCGGCCCTGAGACCCCTCAGCGGCCCTGAGACCCCTCAGCGGCCCTGAGACCCCTCAGCAACCCTGAGACCTCTCAGCGGCCCTGAGACCCCTCAGCGGCCCTGAGACCCCTCAGCAACCCTGAGACCTCTCAGCGGCCCTGAGACCTCTCAGCAACCCTGAGACCCCTCAGCAACCCTGAGACCCCTCAGCAACCCTGAGACCCCTCAGCGGCCCTGAGACCCCTCAGCTGCCCTGAGACCCCTCAGCGGCCCTGAGACCCCTCAGCTTGCACATGTAGGACTTCTGGGAAAGTTTACTCCTTGTCTGGGTGTCTGCAGCCAGGAACATCCCTTGCACATGAGGAACTTCATCACTTATTTGCCTCCTTTTTAATTTTTAAATATATCTATCCATGTATTTTAACGCAGCAAGCTCCACGAGCAGGGCGAATGGAGCCTCTCCCTGGAGAGGAGAAGGGGGAGCGGCAGCAGCCCCCCTGACACGAGCGTTTGGAAAATGGCGATGACTCTTCTGGGGAGCTGAGCTAATAGTCTGGCTGTAAGGGGTTTAGGTCTGGAGCCAGACATCATGGTTAGACCTGTCTGTGGTTATAATGTAGTTGTTTGAGTTTTGTAGAAGTTGTCTGAAGGAATCTGAATCAAAAACAAAAACAAAAACCTGAGGGGAAACCTCTTTCTGGCAGTCATGGTCCCTATTTGATCTGGCACCAGAACTGGTAAAAATTGTGCTCTGTCCTCCCGCTGCTGCTCTCAAAATTGCTACCAGCTTTATTGTGACAGCTACCATGCTTCCTTTCCCTGTGCACCATGGCCAAGGTCACCGAGAACATGAAACAGTATCTCTTGCCTGAAGCCAACCTTAGTAGGCTGCAGGGCTGCTTTGAGATTTGTCTGTGTGCGCAGCTAATGCCCTGCCAGCGCAGGTGTGGACTTGCTGGTGCTAAACAAGGTCCTAAACAAGTGGTACAACAACAGCAATGAGTTTCTGCAAAGTATCCACAACACAGGGAAGACACAGATGATGGCATTCACAGCCCAGTGTTGGTGAAACACATTGCCGCGTGCAGGTGGAAGAACATGATGGTAGTTTCCAGCAAGAGAATATTGTGGTTACACAATTTAGGCAGGAGTGCTCCAAAGAAGTCTCACTCCGACTCCTTACATTTTCTTGGGTGTAAACACAGGAGCCCCTTTAGGCAAAGGCTCTGCAGTAGAAGAGGAAGTTTAGAAGGGCTCTAAATCAGGTAAGGGGTGAAGGGATTGTATTATCATACTGTATGTGATAGACCAGCAAAGATTGCATGTTTAAATGTAATGTAGCATATGATTGTCCTGGTGCTTGCAGACTTTAGTTAAATCCTCACAGATTTTACTTCTGTGTGTACATGTAGAGCTGAATGCTTGCTCTGGATAGTCTCTGAATGCACTCTGGTATGTGTTTTCTTGCCCATGCCAAGCTATTTTTCATTAGTGTGTTGTTATTACTGATGGACTCAGGAAAACTTGTGCTTGTTCTAGTTCTTCTTAAAGCCAATGGTGTAACCTCTGCTGAGCAGCCACAGATGGTGCCTCTCCACAGGCTAACCGCAAATAGCTATGGCAGGTGAAGACTTTTCTCTGCTTGCAGCTCTGAAAAATGGAAGAATAGATTTGGGTACTGCCTAATCCAGGAAAGTTCCTGAGTCCTAACCTTACGTGCTTTGCTTGAAGCTGTTTAAGAAGCATTTGCAGGTTCCCTTCTGCCACAGAGCTTCTCATAGAATCACAGACTTGTAGAATACCAGGTTGTAAGGGAACTCAAAGATCATTTGGTCCATCTTTTCTTGGTAGAAGCACAGTTCTAATCTCCAGCTAACAGACAGCTATAGGGTGGTAACATCTTTGGCTGGAATGTTTAAACCTTGTAGGGGACTTCCTTTAAAATCTTAGCCATTTTCATTCCTGAAAAATAGTGAAATATGTAGGCACTAAAGAAGGAACAACATTTACAAGTATATTAAGCAAGCAGTGTGACTTTCCCTGGTGATGACAGAAACTTGACATGTCAGCATGGCATACATCATCTTGGAGGGTACGTGAAAAGTGGATACAGATGTATGGACTTGGGGTTCAATATGTGCCAAAAATACTCTGCTATAGATACTGATTGCACAGAAAAAGAATGTGGAAGTACTATGAAGTTAGCAGCCTTAAAATCAAATAAGGAAAAAGCCCAGCTAAACTCCTAGCAATACTGTGAACATTTTCCTCCTGAGCATTTGTTGTTCTTCAGAGTACATGCTTTGTATCATAATGCCCTTAAATCAGATCTGAGAGTCATACTATGTTGCCAAACATCAGAAGAGTCTTGCTGCTCAAACTTCCTTTTGTTTATCTTTTATTCCTCGTCTTGTTATTTTCACAGTCTTGGAAGAGGTAAGGTGTGGGGTTGGTTTTTTTAATGTTAATTTCCTTCATGTGAAAAGAGTTATCATGTTAAAGTATCTTGTCTGTTGTTTAAGCAGCCTTTGTTTGAAATCTGTGCAATTCACACCACACTAAACCCAGCAAGGCACTAATGCAGCTGTCATGGAATTTTGACTTTGTGAGGCTTTTTTTTTTTCAAAGTAGCATGACTGTCAAAGAAAATGTTTGTTGCATGCTACAATCACTCTTAGTTTGTGACTAGCCCTGGAAACTGCAGGTCTAACTTTTATCTTTTAAAACTTATATCCACACCTGAATTTCCTGACATAAATGCAGCAGTGGTTCTGAGCTCTAAACTCATGGCACATAAATCAGATGTGCACGGAAGCATCTTGAGGCTCATGGGAGAAAGGGACAAAGATGATCTGTGTGGTTTAATGTATGGAGGGGGGAACTGGGAGGTTCCACTGGTTGGAGCAGTATTTTCAGTCTTCAACTCTTTTTTGCTATGTCCTTATCTAAAAAGGGTAACTGTGAGTTTTTGTTTATCATTAGAAGGAAAGCATATTTTGCATTCTTCCTTAATAAGCCTGAGCGAATTCTGCCCAGATTTAGAGGTGCAAAGCTCAAACTCTGAATAAAATTAAGCATTGAAATTTTACCTTGACTGCAGACCTGAAAATGTGAGACTGAATGTGAGGCTTATGATGAAAGTGCCCTAGTAAGAAGCATTTTTAGAAGTACCTTTCCAAACAAGTAGAAAAGACTGTAAAGTTGCACTTGCACTTTCCACTGTCTTGTGCTTGGGTGCCTCAAGGAAAGAGTTGAGCCTTTATACAGTCTGCAAGTCACTGCTGTTGATCTTTTCTGTTTGGTTGGGGTTTTTTTAATATATGTGAGGGTGCTTTTGAAATCTTCTGGCTCTTTTTTCGCATTCTTTAGACATGGGCATTCAGTCTCATGGCCTCTACTGTTGGATTCTTTCCCTGCCTCACCCTGGAATTAAGTGGTGTCTGTGCGTAGGGATGCTGGTGGTAGGATTGGGGGGCTTGTGTTTGATGTTTTACCTAAAGCATCTCTTTTCTGGATTGCTGAGTAGCCCAGCAGGTAGAAATTAAGATCATAAATCCTGCTATATAAAGTCAGAGAGGAAGGATGAAGGAATGCTGGTTCCAGGGTTCATCCATACTAGCTAACAGTGGCATGCTGGCAAGTCCTTATCCCTTTAACCCCCAGGCAGAAAGTAGAAGGCCGGAGAAATCAACATGCCCAGGTCTTGCTCTGCTGCAGATATGGGATGCCAATGATGAGCACTGGACCTACACCTGGGAACTGTATAGAACTTTCCAGGTACCTGACTGAGGTGTGCCCAAAGTTTCCTCACGATTTAGATTACATCATGGGGTTTCCCTGGGCTTCAGTCTGGCCCATGGCAATGTAATGAGGCAGGGATGATGCTGTTCTATACAACACAAGGCTTCACTGAGCAGTATTTGAAGAGCTTCAGATGTCAGCAATATAGAACAGCAAAGAATAGTCTGACGGGTGGCACTTTTAGGATCTATGATTCCATACCTTTGTTTTTTTGGAAGTGACTGCTGGAATAAGGTGCTCCTGTTTTGGGATCTTGATCTGCTGTGCCTCAGCCTGATTATTCTTGTGTATTTGCTTCTAAATTCTTTCCAATGGCAATGGGTTGAGGTAATTTTTAATCTGAGATCTAATTCAACACAGTGAAAGTGAAGGAGCATAACCTGGCAGGGAACTGAGGGTGTTTCTCCACACTGGAGCTCAGCAGGTCAAATACTCTTTGTGATTTGTAGGTCTTCATCTGTATCAAAGTGCTTTAAAGTGCAGTGTTAAGTATTGTTATCCCTGGTGGGTTGTCTTTTTTTTAAAGCTGGGGGATATGGAGCAGTGGTAAAGTGGTAGCTCATCTGAGGAAAATGTCTAAACATCATGAGTCTTTGCCCAGTACTACATGAGGTTCCTGTCTTGCAAGATGGGCACTCCTTTGAAAATTCCTTGACTAAATCCCACCACTTAAACACAAAGCACATTGACAGGAGGTGAGTTACCCATGCAGCAGCATTTAGCCCAAAAAGAGGAAATGGTTTTATCTTCACATATAATAATAATAATAATTATATTAATTGTAGTTGAACTGAGACCTTGGCTGTGAGGTGGTGGGTTCTTGTCTTGCTTTAGGATAGCTACTGCTGCTGAATTAATTTTCTATACTCCAGCAAGAGCAGCAGCTGCAATGCAGTGTAGACATGCCTAAACTAGCTTAAATAGTTCAGGTACTGTTAGCCACTGAGCCAAAGAACCATGGAGTTCAGCATGGGCTTGGTGCCTGAGGACTTTATCTTACTCTTACGAGTTCAGCATTTCTTTACCATCTCAGCTCAAGCAAGCCTAGTGATATGTTGAAAAGAAGGCTAGTAGGTCTGGTACTCTGTCTGCACTAGTACTTTTGCCTGCAGAGCTGAGCGTGGTACTAAAGCTGTTTTGCCTCAATTGCCTGTTGTTCTTTTCTTCCCAGCCCTTCCTCTAATAGTTACAAGGAGCTGCCTTACCTTTTAGTCCGTTAGCTATAAAACTGCATAGCCATCAAGGTTCCATTGGAGATCGTGATTATCTAGGAGCTGGTGAAGGCTCAAAAAGCTTTTGATCTGTCCTAACTGTGGCTCTAACAGTAGAACCTGTAGAGGTTAGATTGGGGAAAACCCAGCACCATTTCTCCTATGGTTATTCATGGGGACTAGGACAGAAGCATTCCTGCTGCATTCTCTCAAGTCATTGACCAGATGTTGGGCTCCCAGCACAGTGTTTGCAAAAGAGCTGGGATGATATCTATAACTCATCAGTTTTCTCCTGACAGTCAAGGGCATAAGCAGGAATGATGGTTCAGGTCCTTGAGAGCTAAGTAACTTCTGCTGAGTCAATAGGGGAGATACCATCAATGCCTTAATTTTTGTTTTCAGGGGCAGCCTCATCAAATAGTGCTTGTGGGCAGAGACCCTAAGCGGACTGCCAAGATGTTCAGTTCCTACCCAGTAGCCCTAGTTTATTCTGCAGCAGAATTACAAGCACGCCTGGACCAACCCCCCGAGCTCAACTCTGAACTCCTCTCTCACTCTGTCAGAATCCCTGACTTGTCTTTAAAATGGCATTTATTTCTGTTAGATTGCAAAAGAGTTGGGTGCAGTCTGCCAGTTGTGCTTTCCCTCTCCTTCTTTGTGCATTGAATTTTGTTCATTCGCTTTACATGCCTCAAGTTGCTGTAATGCTGCTGGGAAAGTAATTGCCTTGCACTTTCTCTTTCTGATGCCCACGGGTGACTGTGGGGGACTCCTCCCTGGGCACAGTGCAGAGTTAAAAGCCCAGCTTTTGCTGCTTTGCTTACGACCTGGTTATTTCTTGCCTTTTTTTTTTTTTTTTTTTTTTTTTTTGTCAGCTGCCTGTTATATCAATCACAGAGCTGGGATCTATTTATAGGTTGGGACTCGGAGTACTGTGTCCTAGTCACAAAGAGAGACAGAGACGCAGAGGGGACTGTCGGCTGGTGCAGGCGGAACCAAAAGATATTTAATCAGCAATTAGAAACACCTGAGGGCAAGGGAAATTCTACTCCAGCCTCGAGCTTCATCTCTCAGCCTGCAGCATGTAAGTAGCAAACTTCTACCTTTTATTGCATTTGTGGGGTTGTTTTTTGGTTTTTGGGGGGGGGGGGGGATTTGAGCCAAATGTTACTCTGCACCAGTCCTTTTATCTGGGCTGAAAATTATAGCAGCATCTCAGCATGGTTAAAGGTAAGGGTTTTATTTTCCTTCTGTTTTCATGCTGTCAAAGGAAGGTCAGTGTGACCCACAAGGAGAGGAGTTGGTTCACAACTTTGTAGAAATTGGGTGATTTCACTATTCGAGTGTGGCTTTTTCTGTTGGAAATAAGTAGATGAAAGTTTGAGTGGAACAGTTTTGTTTTGGGAATAGAAACGGTCAGGTTTGCTGGCATTCCAAAAAGGTCAATGTATAACGTAACTCTGCTTAAGGGCTTACCAAGGACAGGTGCTATTTATCCCATGCTGGTAAATGCAAACCTGGAAACTTCAGCAGTCCTGTCTTAAAAGAACCAAGCAACACCCTTTCCTCTATTAAAACCAACAAACCACCACCGCTGCCCCTCTCCTCCCCCTCCTCTCCTCCCCCCCAGCTTCATATCAAACCTTCTCTTAGCAGGGAGATTAAATTAAATTTTCCTTTTAGTGAATGCATTTATTATGGAGCAGTTGATTGTTGCTTTCATTTTAAAAGTCAGAAAGCAGCTGAAGTCTCTTCAGTGACAAAAGAGGGGTGCTAGTCTTTGCAAAGTCGGTGCAGTGGCAGTCAGAGAAGGAACTTACTTTATCATTACCAACAAGCACTTTGCTTTAAAGCAGTCTAGATGAAAAAATGTTTGAGCAATCACGTTTTTTTGGAGTATTTTTGTGAATGATGTGTTTTTGTAAATGGAAATGTGAAGAGAGGGGAGAGAATAATTAGTCAGAAAGTGCTGTTTAAAATGTTTATTATTAATAGGCTTTAGCATAATGTTTTTGTGAAAACACAGAGGGGTTTTTATTGTTTCATAATTTTGTCTCAGAGGTTTGAATTATATCTTTTTGCAAAATTTAGGCTTCTATATTTAATTAAGCACAGGAAAGTTTCCTTCATTTCTTGTGTTTATGATGCCTGCTGCCCAAAAAGGCCAACGTGACAATTTTTACCTTTGGTGTGTTACATTTTCCAGTACAAATTTTTCATTATATATAAGATATAAAAAATTTTCTTTTTTTTTTTTTTAATTGTTAAGTGACATAAGTAAAATTAAGCTGAATTGAAAATAATTTGGAGGAAGAAGTGTCTAATAAAAATAAAATAATAAAACCACAGCTCCCTATTTTAAAACATCAAATCCTAAGGATAGCTGAATTGCTTGGACTGACTGTAGAAAGGTGACACAAAAGCTTGCTCTTTATTTTGCATTTCTTTGGAGTGCATTTTATAATAGGCAAAAGTTTTCCCCTTAAGTTCTGGGAACAAAACCATACTGACTGCACATGTCTTCTTTCTAAGTTTTTAACCATTGCTATAAATAATCCATCTTGCAGCTCGAATGCTAGATGTAAGGAAGGCTTTTAGAATGAGATGGATGAACGTGGTGAATTTACATACACAAATAAGGCCCAAAATGATCATTACAATACATTCCTTGCTATAAAGCTCCCCTCCCCCAAATAAAACAAAACTGTCAGCCTATTTTTATCATAGGAAGCTTCATTTTGCTTATTAAGGCTTCTTGCTTTACTTCAAAATGAATGTATTTAAATGATCTAAGTCCCTTTTCTGTTTGTTTTGGCATGATATTACATTTATTGCCTCTCTGTGACAATGCAATGTTATTGTCTAATAAAGGGAGAACAGATTTTTCTGAAAGGCATTGAAGACATAAAATTGGTCTCTCTGTAACTAACAAAGAATCTACCATATAGCTGGTTTGAGGTCCCCTTAAAAATTTAAAACCAAGAGACATTTTATTGCTTGAAAAAAAGAAAACCTGGATTTTCCCTCTTCCTTACACAAACAGAAATATCAGCATGACCATGCTCAGAAGTCACTGCAAAAACTTATTTATTATACCTTTTTTTGCAGAAATCCAAGCATTCCCAAGGAAATCTTCCAAGTATAAAGTGAGGAAAGATTTAGTCTTAAGAATTTGTTTGGCCTATTCAATAGTTGTGTCCACATAATTGCTGGACTTTATCCTTCTCTTTAAGCCTTTTTCCCCTGTCAGACTTGCCATATCTTTTCATTACTGCATTTGGAGAAAGCAACTAAGCTCTGCTGTCCTGTAGCATACCAGTCAATGGTTATGGAACAGTTTTATCTGGAGGGAGAGAGTTATCTTTGATTAGAAGGGAGACTTTGATGCATTATGTGGAAGGAAGCCTTTGTTATTTAGTTTCTGCTTCATTAATGTTTCAGGTTTTGTGGACTAAGCACCTATCAGCCACCAAAGTTACTTTACACAGCATAGTTTGTAGCTTGCATGAATTTTGTTGTTCCTTAAATCCCCAAACAGCAAGCATTTGTTGTTGTTTCATCCTGATTTATTTGTTTCTTTGACTGAAAAGTAATGATTGACATGCAGATTCTCTTCTTCACGCCCCTACTTTCATTGCTGAGCATGACATCTTTGGGGAATTATAAATAAAACCTGTGCCAAATCTGCTGCACAGGTGTCTGGAGTGTGGCATGCTCAGGTGTCTGGCTGTAAATCCCTGAGAATATGGAATAAACATCAGCAGGAAAAAAGTGTTCTTCTTGAAACAATTCTTTGGGTTTAGGGGCCTTCTGAATAACACCACCCCCCCCCCCCCCCCCCCAAAGCCAGCAGCCAGTTATTAAAGATTGTGAAGCTTTGTCTCTCTTACTTCTTTCATCACTTCACCTGTACGTCTGTCCATCTATTTCTCATCTCTCTATTTTTACATTTCATTATGCTGTGCTTGCTCTCCTGCTCTCTTCTTTTCCTTTCCTGAAGACACATTTCTATCTGGCACAGAAAATAAACTCAGATTGTGGGTAGTTATGTTAATCTAATTCAATCCTCTGTGGGTTAGGAGTGAAATTCTAATAGTGGAGCTGTTGAGGGCTTTTTTGTTAATGGCTTGGGGATTACATTGAGTTAAAGGCTCATTTCCTAATCAAACAGAGAGGGAGAGAGTGACTCCGAATATTTATGAGTCTCCCAGCGCGAGTTAAACATTGAACTCCAAAAGCAGGATTTCAGTGCTGCAGAAAGAGTTAAAACCCCTCAGGGCTGCTGTGGAGAGGGGGGAAAAAGAAAAAGAAGGGGAAAAAAAAAAAAAAAGGAAAGAAAAAGAAGAAACCAGTTAAGCCATCAGCATTTTCAACTGCTGTATAACTTCAGTTTGGTGAGAGAGAATAATAATCTCACAGAGCTAAAATGGAAACTGTAGCAAGATATTTAAAACAAAGTCAAGTGATGCTTCAAAAAGGCTGCTCTTTAGTGAAGCAGGATACATGCAGTGCATGCAGCAGATTAATAGAAACTCCAAATAAATAACTCTTCTAAATGAGGAGGACTGGATGGTGGGCTGCCTTTTTATTATTAGAGCCTGGAAGACCCAATTTAATTTTGCAGTACTTTTTGGCTTTGGTTCTACTTAACTCTAGGATTACATTTTCTTAAGAAAAAGAAGTGTGTATGGGTCAATATGTGCTGCTTCTGTTCTGCAGACTGCTATCTTTTGGGGCTTTTTTCCTGTCCTTCAGTTTAGCTGGAGTCTTACGTCAAATAGTTGTGTTGGAGAACTGGATTTGCTGTCACAAAAGCCTGATGGCTTTTGTGATGAGTTCATCATACATGAATGACCTATGTACTGCTAAGGCCTGGTGTGTTGTGAACAAGCCAGCAGTGGGTTTTCTTGCCCCAAGCTCGGACTTGGAAAATCTGTCTGCAGCAAGTGAGCTGCACAAGATCAAGACCGTACCATGATCCTGCCTCTCTTCTGTAAAAAGGTCCTGAAAAAGAGCAGGAATAGAACCTGCTGTCTTCTGACACATGGCCAAGTCATATCTCTGTATTCCTCAGTTTCTCTGCCTGTACAATGCTATACGGCTGCCATCAAAAGTACTCCAACATCTACAGAGAACAATCTCACCTAAATCCCAAATGGCTGGTTTGCCCATGGCAAAACCTGCAAATACAAGTGCAGAGCTTGAAGAAAAGATTCTTGTACCGGCTACAAGGTTATCCCACTTTGCTTTTTTTCTTTTGGGTGGGTTTCTTGGGTTTTTTTTTTTGGTGTTTGGTTGTTTTTTTGAGGAAGGTTTCGTATGTTTGGTATCAGCCACCTGAAGGCTTTTCTGATTTTTGTAAGACAAAAGGTAGCAGGGTAACTTCCTTCCACTTTAACATTCAGTGACATTGGCCTGTGCACTAGGTCTCAATTTGTTCTTGGTGATGCTTGTGGAAATGAAGTTCCAGGTTTATACACTTTGGCTAAAAAAACTAAGTTAGTTTCATTTTGGAGCCACATGTACTGATGGTCATCCTGTATACACTGCACTCGGTGGTTTTGCTGACAGTGTCTATCTGGGTGCAGCAGCTTGAGGTAAGAATTGGCACCTTGCCCTAGTTTAAAAATTATTTAAAACTGTGACCTGATGTGAATGCCTGAGGCCCCTTTCTCTTTGTGGTCCGTGCCTGGACCTGCTGAGGAGAGCACCATCAGCTAGAGTGTACTTTATTAAATGCATTTGAAATACATAATGATTGTGTTCTCTCCCTCTAATAACTGGCACCCACAGCAGAACACTTTGAGACAGGAGCTTTCTCTGGCTGAGCTGAACACTGTATAACATTTTTTTTCCCTGCTTTCCTGTCTTCCTCCCAGTTTCCTTTCTGTTAGCCTCAGCCTTTTTGTCTCTTGTGATATTCTGCTGTGGCCATGGCCTAGCAGTTTATACTTAGATTTCACCTGCTGACCTTTCAGGCAAAATACTCTTCCTTCTCCTCTTTTTGTCCTTTCCAGTGCTATGCTGAATCCTATGAATGACCTGCTGCTGTCTACAGTGCAGGTGCTGTACTTCAGTGCAGCTTTACCTGGCACACATGTTTATGAAGAACTGGGGAACTAACAACTGATTTTTTACTTTTCCACCAGCTACACAGAAAGATACTGTGTTCTTGTCCTCCATGCATGCCACAGATATCTAAAAAAATATTTTCTGGTAGTGTAGGAATTTCAGGGAAGGAACTGCTGCAGCCCTTTAAACTTTTAAAGCAGACAGTTTAGTTGACATCATGACTTGAAAGTAATGATGGTTTTTAAGTCTCAGAAGTCTGGAAAGTCTCTATAAAAAGGGCTATATCTTTAGGGGAAATTACCTTTTCTAATGGGATAAAGCTTGCAACTGAATCTTTTTACTTGGATACTGGAAAACATATGCCCAGCATGTATGAGAGGGAAGTATAAGTGGTTATTTTTATTCATTAAGAAGTTCCTGCCCTTTTGCTCAGCCATGTGAGATACGAATGATCCTGCTTACAAGAGTTTCACACTGCTCTCAGAACGGATTCTCTCTCCCTTCATAATTGTGTTTCTTGGATCAGCAGGAAATATACTCCAGAAGTTCTTGTTTCCCCAGCCTCCTGTGATTACCTCTTTGTAGTAGGTCTGAGCAAATGGCCAGTAGCTGTATACTAAAGCACCAACATTCCTCTAAAGCTCATAGGACCTAGAGGATGACTTTCAGGGTGAAAAGAGGGGGGACGTCTGTCACCAAGCTTGTCAGCTTTCTTTTTGTTTGCTTTGTTCTCCATTCTTAGGCCTTTCTTTCCTCACAGGTTTTCTGGGCTTTTTAAAATCACAGTTACTCTCCCTAGCAGCTCTTCCTAATGCTTCCCTTTAAATAAGAAATTCCTCCCTGTTGCATTGTGTCCCCATGGCCATGGGAATTTCAACCTTTCTCTGCTGGCAATGTGAACTCATGTAGATTGGTGGAGACATCATATGAATGTGATTTTTGCAGTCATACTTTTTGGACCCAGAGAGTGTAGCACTGGGAGTATGGCAGAACTGAAGTTATAACCATTGGCTAGTACCATCTATGTGTGTGGGAGGACAGCAGGGATTTATTGAGTGAAACAGGCTAGGAAGGGAATCCTTGCCTCAGCATCCTCTAGCTGCTTCACACAAAAATCATTCTAGAAGCCTATTGCAAGTCCCATGGCTTTTTAGATGAAAACATTTGTGTGCAGCTTGAATGTATTCATGGCCAATCTTTCTACCAAGCTGTTTGTTTCAGTGTTATTCTTTAATTCTAGCTCTGATACAGACTCCCTGGTCAGTCTAAGGTGAGTCCCTTCATTGGTCTGCTGTGGTTTGCCCATCATAAATGGGTTCCTTCTTGCCTGTTCTCCATATTCCATGGAGAGTTGCATCATCACAGCAAAATGCTTTGTGCTGTTGCAGCCTCTAAATACAGTCCTGTGTTTTGCTTTGCATATCCCTTATTCCCCTTTTCACATTGTAGGTAATCACAATTCTTCCATTCTTTTTCAGCTTTCTCCTTATCCCTCCTACTCTTTTTGCTGTACAGGGTTAAACTGCAGGTTTGTGTGTATCTGAGTAAGCTTTACTCTTCTGACTTCCTGTAAGGACTGTCCATGCCACCTACTGCCTATTCAGCACTCTTATGTGAGTGTCAGGAGGTGCTCTGGGAGCCCCTTATACTCTCTGCACAGAGAAGCAGTGACGCATAGAGAGCTATGGTTTCTTTGGGAACCTCTATACTGTACAAATAAATGAGATGCAAGGATGTCTCCATGGGCTCAAAGGGCAGTATATAGACATCTTATTGCTGTTTTGGAGTAATTGTCTATACCTCTCTGCAATACCATATTCACCTGGCTATATTACTTCCAGCTCTGTAGTCTCTTCTGGCACATGGGCTCATGGAATGTGTGTTTAAAGAGGACAGAATTAATGGGGCTGCTGTTAGGTTTGTGAAGGGTTAAATGATGGAGAATGAGAGCCACAGTTTCTCCTGGGGAATAATGACTAGCCAGAAGAATTGATTGTCTTGGCCTATTGATCCTTTAGGAAACAGCACTGAAGTGGTAATGCTGTACCTGCCACTTTGAGGCACTTTGTACTAGCAATACCCTCTGTTTACCTAGGGTGGTGCAAAGGAAGAGTTCTGTTGCTAACCCATTCCAGAAAACCCCTGTGCTAGACATGTGTTGAGTTTATCACTCAGATGTCTGTCTGCTCCCAGGGAGAGGTGCATGTGCAGGGAGGTGGCTCAGCAAGTGGTGGTGGTGGTTGCTGGTGCTTAATGGAGACTGGCTGCAAATGGGAGTTTGAGTTACTGTACTGAGTCTTTCCTGGCAATGCCTTGGTCTGTAGCATTCTGTGAAGTCTCAGGCTATCACATCACAGGGTAACCATCTCTCCCATCTCCTTTCCCTCCCTTGCCCTTTCTGGCCAGTTGGCAGTCACCTCTCAGTTGGTCTTGCTTGCAAATTGAAACAGGGCAGGTGAGTGCTTTTTGATCCTGTGACCCCAATGTTAACTTCTAGCCACCTGTGTGGGCTGATGGGGGCATGCATGATGAAACATCCCACCTGCTTTGCACTGAAGATCCAAGCTCTACCTGAGAAATCAAGCATTTCTTTCTGCCCTCAGGGTGGCAGAGGTAGAAACACCCACCTGCTATGGGAGCAACTTCTCAGCTGCACTGCTTGGATAGATGGATGAAACACATGTCCAAAGAGCACAGCATACAGAATGCCAGCCCTGGATCTGTTGGGTTGCTTCTGCAACCATGAGCCTGCAAAGGTTGGGAGGGTCCATGCCTGTTTTTGGACTCTCAGGTGTCCTTGTAGCACAGTGGGCAAGGGAAGCCCTCCCACTGTTTCCCCTGAGGCACCAGTTCAAATCAGCTGATGAACTAACTGGGCTTGGTTCATACTGTTAGCTGGACCATTGCTGATAACTCCTGTTTCTACAGGTGTGAGTCCAGAACTTAGAGTGGCTTGTTCATCATGCTCACTGTCTCATTTTCTTTTCTCTGATTTGTGCTCATGTATGCTTTGCACCCTTTCTCTTTCTGGATATGTTGTGGTTTGAGGAATCTCAGGCAGGCCTCTGCAGCTTCCTGTAGCCCAGTCAGAAGACCAGGAAAGCTTGGGACTGTTTGGGAGGGTATTGCAAAATCTTGCACAAAGCCAGGAGGGCCAAAAAGCTGTTGTGAAATGCTTCTTTATTAGGGCAGTTTGTATGTAAAGGTACAGAAATAACTTACAGAGCCATTTAATTACCCTGTATATCATTTCTATAGTTCACCCTCTGATGTTGCCAACAACTTTATTGCTGCACTTGACATCTGACTTTCCCTCTCCACCACGCAAAAGCAAATGATGAGAAAAACTGCAATTTTGCTTTAAAAGTGTCTAGACCACAAAGTTTCAGGAAACAACTAAAAAGCAATTCCAGAGATTTTTGCCCTTTTTTTAAATAGAAGAGGCTGATAAGAATAACCATCAGTGTATCATATAGAATATAATTATGTTTATTTTGGGACTTGATCAGGAGTTGAACATTTGAGGCTCATAATACTGGGTTTAATATAGTATGCAACATTGTGTATTATGTAATGTAAAATGATTATCTACTACTTAATAAATCTCATGCTGTGACTGTTCTACTTCTTTTTAACTAGCTCTCAGACTATGGGTATGAGTTGTACAGGCAGCTTTGGCTGTTGCTTCCATTTTGCCCTTGTTGTTTGTATCATGGCGCATTCCCTACTGCTGGGGCTGCTGTGTTTAGCCATGAGACAGCTTCTGTCTGAAAGAACTTCCAATCTGATGTAAGACAAGAGACTACCAGGGGGTAGAGTCAGTCATGTATTCTGTGACTGGAAGAAAGATGAGGGTAACCAAGGTAGGAATTTGTGGTCATGTATTGCTGAAAGCGTGGCTTGTTTGGAGTGCAGGTGTCTTTACTTGCTAGGCACTTAACTAAACGATAACAAGGAAAAAGCATAGACTTCTATTATCCTGTGTAAAACCTGCCTAATTCTTTGCTTTGCAAAATTAGCAGTTTCCTAGCTAAGAATACAGCTCTGCTACATGTTCTCATTATCTTTATACTGCATGTGTGTTTCCCCCCCCCTTTTTTTCAACACTATAGTCGTCATTTTCTCCTTAAATCAAGTGCTTTAAATAAACCAAAGGAAGTATTTTTTCACATGACACAAAATTAAGCTGTGGGATTTGTTGGCCTTTGCATCATTCAGTTGTGAAGTTACTGGTGGATTCAAAAGGATACAAAGGAATTTATGGAACATGTGGACTCATCAGTGGCAAGTACATGTTATGGTCTAGAGGAAACAGCCTAAGCCATGTGCTGCCAAAATGCTAATTGTGAGGTCTGCAAAGGTGCAGCAAGGTGAAGAGCAGGGAAAACATTCTCCTTTTATAGTATTTTCATGAGCACATGTTAATGGTTGATACCAGAGATAAAATATGGGACTGGGTGACTTCTTAACTTGATCTGGCAGAGCTGTTCCCAGATTTTCTTGCAATTGGAAGCAGTGTCACTCTTGGCAGAGAGCTGAATTACTTCTTGACACAATACTGTGTTACAGACATGCAGTACCTGTGTTTTGGGATACCTGAACTTGCTTACCCTGAATGTTTTTCTAATGTTACAGCCAGTGAAAGCTGTGAGAGTCACTAGGATAGATACGCTATGCCACTGTGAAAGTAGCAGTGAAGATAAGAATGAATCCAGGAAGTGTGGCTGATATAAGCAGAAAGAGTGCTTCCTGAATTTATCCTTTTTGATTGGCACTATGTTTCTTCCCACTGACTGGGTGGCCCTTGTGCTTGAATGTGATGGGCAGAAGTAGGCCCAAAAGGTAGGAGGCAATGGGTTAGAGGATGCTTTCAGGTATTCATGTTTAAAACCACATTATGCTGCAGCTGTGAGCTTGCTTCGATGTACAACATCCTGTACTCTGCAATGCATGGCTCTGCAAAAGGTTTAGTCACTTGATGGGTTTTGGGTTGGTGGTGTGTGTAGTCAGAAAAGCATTGCATTGCTGTGACCAGATGGTGAAGGTTTCTTGAACTAGGTGGGCACCACACTATAACACCCAGTAGGTGCTTTCCCATGCTGATACTTGTTCCTTGACATTTCGTCAATGGATTCTGTCTTCATCTTTCCCATCTGTGAGCAAAGGGGAGTGATGTGCCTGCAGTATCTTCCTTCTGCAGAGATGCACCTGGGAGCACCTTGCCAGGTTTTACCAGAGAGAAGAGGGCATTTGAATAAGACTAAGATGTTTTGCTTTTAGGATAAGAATATGATGTGAAAAAGAGGGAAGACCACAAACTTTGGTGCACTCAGGGGTTATATGTAGTAGTTTACTTCTTGTATGACACCTACCTTGTGAGCCCACAGTACTGAAGATGTGCCCTGTTATTTGTTGAAGACTGTAGCTTGATGTTTTGGCTTTTTTTCCCCCAGGATTTCATGGGCCTTCCTCAATGCAGCCACCTGTAAACTTGTAGTTGTAAACCTGTGTAAATTTGGAGACTGTTTCATGTAGTTTTGCTGCTTAATGCATGTCTTCAGTAAAACATGACTGCTTGGGGCTTTTGGGCAAATTCACTTTCATAGCCTAGAATTCACCCCTGTAGTGAACAGGACAGCTCTGCATTTCTTTCTGGGAGCTAGAAGAGGCCAGGTAAGGGCTAACAGTCCCTCCTGTCTTGCTTCAAATGTAGATTGTAATCTTTTGCATGTTTCTTCAGTACTTTGCATTGGTAGGTGCTAATGAACATGGGAATCAACACTAAAATCTCTTACAATTAAAGTCCTGATAAGCACTCAGACCTGAAAAACACACAACAGGCCTAGAGCATTGGGAAACCATTGTATCTTTAGCTAGTAATGTTCCCAATTCTCCTCTCTGTTTTGAGCCCATCAATAACATGTGGCAATTACGTGGCTATGAAGACTGACTTGATATTGTACAAACATCTCTTTTAGACTAAAAAGTGGAGCTGAGCAGGAATTTACACTACTGGTTTCCCATTCATCTGGGAACTGCTGCAACTTTGGTAAAAGCACGTTTCTGCTGAGAGAGGACTTGAGCTGCTAATTTGACTGTAGGAGTTTATTTCTGGTATGCAGCAGCGTTTCACAAATGGAGCAGCTGTCCTGGAAACACTTACCACATGGGGTCATTTTCCTCTCTGTATGTAATCGACAAAGCCACCCCTGTTAATCTGAATCCTTTTAAGCCTCCTAAACTAGACCACAGGGAGTGCCAGGAGGTCTACAGGACTCTGACCTCCTTCACTTCCATCACCTATCATTAGAGAAGGAAAAATACTCTCATGCTTAAATGTTCCTTAAAGGGGAAGCCTGTAATATTTTCTGATCATGGAAAACTGTATCAATGACATGCTGCTCATCTGGGGCAGGTGTTGATCCTTCGTTTTCTATGCCTATTTTGTGATGATAGCTCCACCTCTCCTAAGTTTACCAGCTATCCCAGGTTGTGGAATCACAGCAGTCAGATGGGGAAAATGCTTCTTGGGTTATTCAGTTCTTTTTCTTCTGCTTGATTTGCTTTGCTTGCATAGTTTTCTTCCATTCTTGTTTAGTTCTGCAGCTCAATTTCTTCTGCTATGAGACAAATTTTCCTGGCTATTCAGTTTAATCTTTTTGTTCTTTTTACTTTCTTTCTCCCTAGCTCTCTTTCTTGTTGCACAGTTCCTTCCTCGCTGTTTGCACTCTTCAACACTTCCTGGACACGAGTCTTGTGTCTAAATCCTCCTTGCCTCCAGTAGGCTCTGTTTTTTTTTTCCACCTGCTTCAACCTTGCATCAGTCTCTTACACTGTTGTGTAGTTATTGTGGTTCTATTGACAAGGTTTCACACTCTGAGTTTAGTGTCTTAAACTTGTCTTCTAGTCACAGTGCAAGGACAATCACAGATAGCAGTTCTTTGTAGGTAGGAGGATATTCTCTCTCAAGCATGGAGAAGTGCTTTTTGGAGAAGTTGCCACCTGGTAAGTCCTGCACCTGGGTTGTGTTATGGGTAAGATCCCCAGCCTCTGCCTGTCTTAGAGCCTCAGGATTCTTCCAGGTCCAGAGGAAGGACTTTCACTGAAACAGGCACAGAAAGTTAAAATAAAGATAGGATTAATTTATTAAAGCAACAGGTGCAACAGATTTGGGATTCCTGGTGAAAAATGCACTAACTGGAAGTAATTGAACTCTAGTTAGTAACATCTGACATAGTCAGAGGTGCAAGTCTTCACAGTAGTGCTGATACATAATAGTAATGCTAGCAAAAAGTAAAGCTTTATACTGAATGGCAATTCTTGCCAAGAAGGTGAAGGAAGAGGAGCACAGCCTCTTGACCATCCCTGTCTCTGCTTCAGTCATTCCCCCTGATGAGAGGTATTCCCCTTGCATTTTTTGTATCCTAACCCTCCGCTGTCCCTGCCTCCTGGGTGACATTTAGCATGATTTGAGTGGAGAGTTATGTAACGTAGTCATACGTGTTCAGCATGTATTTCATTTGACTCATTACCATACTTAGGAACTATAGCTTTCCAAATCTGTTTTGAAGCTGCTTGGTTTTGTTGTTTTAGCCTTGCCTCTTTAGTTTTAGCTAGAACAAGGCTGTCTTATCTTCACAAGACTTGCACCTTCAGCTGCTTGGCAGGCCAGCTTGGTGGATCTCCATTCCCAGAGATAACATAAACATCTCTTGGTTGTAAGCATTCCAAGCTTTCACCCAAAGCACACTAAATGAATCTGCATTCCTGTCACGTGGCAAGCTGGGCAGTTATACTGCAAGCTATAATCTGGCTGAGCCTTGCTGCAGCCCTCATGGGTGCATGGAGCTCTGCAATGGAAGTCTGCATCTGCCAGGATTCAGTGACTGCTTCTTCAGTCAAGTACCTAAAACTGAGAATACAGTTGAGGGCTGCAGTCTCCTCTATCCAGGTAGTGTGGCTAGTGTAGCTTTTTAGATGAGTAAATGTGACTGGGACTTTCTGAAAATTAACAATGCTGTCAAGGATTTTTGCCCTTCCTCACTGAATTCATCTAGAATATTGAAGAGTTTAATTTCAGAAAAACTCGGGAAAATATTGGGTGGATATGTGGTTTCTTTTTCTTTTTGCAAGTTCCTTGTCTTTCCAGATAAATGATGAGGTGAATATAGTCAGCTCTGGGTCACCATTGCAGAAAGGTGGAATCTGGAAGAATGAAGAGTTTGCTGTGATCCCTTTAGAGAAAAGACAATGTAGATTTTCCTCACTGAGAGGCAAGGGGCAGTAAGATGTAGCAGGAAAGTGTGTCTTCCAAATGCTGTTTTAGAATCCAAGGCTAATGTCTGAGAGGGGTTGCAGAAAGGACAAGGGATCAGTTTTTAACAGCCTTTTGCATCAGCCTGCTATGATGAAAATCAGAGGGGCAGTTGGAGAACATCTGTGTGCACCTTCAAGGACCCTTCAGTAGGCAACAAAGTAGTAAATTGACATATAATGAAGAAGAGAAAAATACTTTCCTGAATACTATGACATAGTGTCTTCTGATGGAACATAGCTATGTTCACTTGAAATTAAATGATGGATTTATCTGTTCAGTGTAGAAGAGTGTGTTAAGCTAGAGTATTTGTGAATCTGGCAGAATGAGGATTTTCCTCTTCCGTTTATGAGCAGGTGTTACAACAGAGTTCACAGCTTGACTTCAGGCTTCCAGTGCACCCATATTGGAAACACATAAGTGTAGTAGTGAAGGCAAACCTGCACAGTGAGACAAACGTACTGGGACTGACTGATTGACAAATAGGTAGCACTGCAGAATCATAGAATGGTTTGGGTTGGAAGCGACCTCCAAAAGTCATCTAGTCCAAACCCCCTGTACTGAGCTGGGACAGCTTCCATCAGATCAGGTGGCCCAGAGCCCTGTTGATTCTGACTTTGAATATTTCCAAGGATGGGGCCTCAACTACCTCCCTGAGCAACCTGTTCCAGGGTTCCACTAGCCTCATGGTAAAGAACTTTCTTCTAACAGCCAATCTAGGTTTACTCTTCTCTAATTTAAAACCACTGCCCCTCTTGCTATCACTGCAGTCCCTCTGCAGCCTTCATGTAGGCCCCCTTCAGGTACTGGAGAGTTGCTATTACATCTTCTCCAGACTGAACCACCCCAGCTTCCTCAAGATGTTCCTGTGGGAGAGGTGTTCCAGCCCTTTGAACATTTTTGTGGCCCTCCTCTGGGCCTGCTCCATCAGGTCCATGTCCTTCTTGTGTTGTGAGGGCATCAAAGCTGGACACAGTACTCCAGGCAAGGTCTTACTAGAGCAGCGTAAAGTGGCAGAATCACCTCTTTCAATCTGCTGGCCATGCATCTTTTGATGAAGCCTAGGATGCAATTGGCCTTCTGGGCTCATTTTGTAATCATGGTGTACTGGATTTATAGTATTTATTCCCATTGGCAATTTACTCTATGAAGCTTGAATGAAATTACAAAGCAATAGGGGAGGCCTTTAAGATTTAAAAAAAGAAAATTAAAAAATCTCATTTCCCTCATCTTGACCCACCTCAAAAATCACTGAGTTCAAGCCAGGGACATATTTAACAGATCGCTTTTCCTCTTTGTTATAATTCATGCATAGGATCACAGTACATTAGAAGTTGGAAGGGACCTCCAGAGATCATTGAGTCCAACCTGCTGCCCAAGCAGGATCACCTAGGGTAGTCTGCACAGATGGGTTTTGAATGTGTCCAGAGAAGGAGGCTCCACAGCCTCTCTGGGCAGTCTGTTTCAGTGCTGTCACCCTCACTGTAAAGAAGTTTCTCGTCATGTTGAGATGAAATCTTCTATGTTCAAACTTGAATCTGTTGTTTCTTGTCTAATTAATGTGCACCACCAAAAACAGATTGCCCAACTCCACTTGACACCCACCCCACAGATATTTAATACACATTGATGAGATCCCCTCTCAGTGTTCTCAAGTCTAAACAGCTCCAGGTCTCAGTCTCTCTTCATAGGGGAGGTGCTGAAGTCCCTTAATCATCCTGGTATCTCTTCATTGGACTCTCTCCAGCAGATCCCTGTCCCTCTTGAACTGGGGAACCCAAAACTGGGTGCAGTATTCCAGGTGTGGTCTCACTAGGGCAGAGTAGAGGAGGAGTAGAACCTCCCTTGATCTGCTGGACACACTCCTTTTAATGTATCCCAGGATACCATTGGCCTTCTTGGCCACAGGGGCACATTGCTGTCCCATGGATAACTTGTTATCCACCAGGACTCCCAGGTCCTTCTCCACAGGGCTGCTCTACAGCAGATGACCTCCTAACCTGTACTGATGCAGTTTATTATCCCTTCCCAGATGAAGGACCCTGCACTTGTCCTTATTGAACTTCATGAGGTTTGCCTACACCCAGCTCTCTAGCCTGTCCAGACCTCTTTGGATGTCTGCACAGCCTGATGGGGTGTCAGCCACCCCCCCAGTTCAAGTATCATCAGCAAACTTGTTGAGGGTACTCTCAATTCCTTCATCCAGGTCATACTCTGTACAGGTTGTGCACTGCACAGTCCTTGTCATTAGTCTTTATACATTCTTTATATAGGCTTTATACATTCTGGTAGATGTAGCATATGTCCTCTGGGTAGTTTTTCATAGCGGGGTTACTATAATGTATCAGAAATTGCCTTGTAAAAAACACGTATGACTCCTCTTAATTGAAGCCTATTGGGAACAAACAAGCACTGGATAGTAGAGAACAACACGAGCACTTCAAAGTGCATGACTTCAGCAGACCAAAGCAGATGCTGATTTGCAAAAACTTCACTTGTTTTCCACAGCTCTTAAAGAACCACAAGGCATCTAAACAGATTTTAAGGCATGTCCATACCACTCTGATGCTCTAGGCCTAACTTAACAGCATAGGCCATTGTTGTCCACCTAGTCACTCCTGCACTTACCTGGGTGACACCTCAGCATGACCATCTTCTAGAGAGAAATGCAACTTTCATATAAAGACACTGTGATGCATTATCCAGCATGTCCCATGGTAAGTTGACCCAATGGCCAGTTCCTGCTGTTTAAAAAATGTCTTTTTCACTAAGTGGAGTTTGTCTAGGTTTGGATATATGGA
The DNA here is from genome assembly GCF_026170545.1 of Melanerpes formicivorus. Lineage (NCBI taxonomy): Eukaryota > Metazoa > Chordata > Aves > Piciformes > Picidae > Melanerpes > Melanerpes formicivorus. Next base: position 2,377,629 of record NW_027142442.1, read on the forward strand.
TTAGTCTCATCTTGCATTCTTTTAAAGATAGATTAAAGAACTTTCCACTATTAAATTTTCCCTCACTTACAATTAGATCAGGTCACTCCTTAGCCTATTCTTGGAATTAAATTTATCATGCTTCTCAGATCTCTCACTGGAAGACTTTGTTTCAAGCAGGTATTAGTTTGAAAGCATCTTCCTTTTCAGCTCAGTGACTTATGTCTTTCAATCTCAATTCTGTCTCAACCATGTTGTCATTTACCTACACATAAGGGGAAGTTTTCAAAGAAAAATAGACAGATATTATGCTCTTAAGAAACCATTTGACATTTGGAACACTGACCCAGGTTGCCCATGGAGGTAGCTGAGGTTCCATCTTTGGAGATATTCAAGGTCAGGCTTGACAGGGCTCTGGACAACCTGATCTAGTGGAAGATGTCCCTGCTCAGTGCATGGAAGTTGGATGAGATTATTTTCGGAGGTCCCTTCCAACCCAAACCATCTATGATTCTGTGGTTGCTGATGGTTCCACAACTTTCACAGCATCTGTAATGTGAGGATCACGTGTCAGATACAGGTATTTGTGTACACTTGAACTTCTAGTAATCCTGCTTGTGTTCAGTTTGAATTGAACTAATCTTTTAACATTTTTCACCCAGATCAGCTGCCCAGTCTGAACTGTGCAAACACATGTGCTAACACAAGGAAGGAGGCAGGACAAATGTGGCTCAGGTGACAATGGTGGTGGGATCTCCCCTTTCAGCAGCAGAGGAGGATTAAAAAGGTTCTGCATTTTGTGTGGGGACATTTCAATTTTCTGCAATCTGATTTGTAAAAGGTAAACTCTCTAAAAGCAACAAATAGGCAAGAACACCATAGTTTTAAGCTCCCTGAATGTAACAGATTATTTGTGTCAAATTTAAAGAAAACCAACACCTCTGCAGAGGGGAGGAAGAGATGTGGTTATTTCATTGACAATTTAAAAATAAAATTGTTTTACTGAAATCTCCCAGAGAAAGAAACCCAATACATTCTAAAAGCCTTTGGGCTTTGCCCATGCTGTATGTGGCAGAATGTAGTGAGAATCTGTGGAAGAAGTCCTGGCTTGGGTGCTTATATGTTTTCACTGGAAGTTGTGCTCTGAAAGAAAGTGAGGTTCACATGGGGCCAGAACTAGTAGCCTGTTGTTAGGGTCAAAAGGTGTCTGTAGTGCAGAGTTAGATAATGGTTGAACTTGATGGTATTAAAGGTGTTTTCCAGCCAAAACAATTCCATGAGAGGGTCAGTCTGAGAGGGAATGGATTTTCTTCTCTTGCAGGATTTTAGAACATTTGATTATTTCTTTCAGTATCTCTCCCTGACCTGCCTTCCATAGTGCCATGAGAAGGCTCTCTGCTTGTATCCCTCTTTGATAAAATACTAAGGCTAGTCAAAATCTGACCCTGTGAATAGATGTAGTAATGAAGCCCATTCAGGAGTCTCAAGTGCACGTGGCCTGTACAGCCATAATTTCACCATACATTTCATGTGTCTTCTGTTAAATTAGAACTTGATTTTCAGAAGAGAACCTGTAAGTGCTTTGCCAAAGAATTTCGGAACCAATTAGTAGATATATTGAATTGTTTGTGTTACATTTACTACAGCTCTATACCTAAACATACTTAGATTATGCAATCAAGGTGACCAGGCTTTGTGCATCAGAAATGCAGATGCTGGAGTGACTTATACCTTCTTTGTAATTTTTTCTGAATGATGTGATTGTGTGGACAGTCTAAGGTTTATGGAACTAAATTTTCAGCTGATGTAAGCTGTGGTGAAACTAAACAAGCTCTGCCACTGTACACCACATTACACTTTGGTCCTTGGCATTACTAGGTAGATGTTTCCTTGCTTTAAGTGGTCAGGGCTGTCAGCAACCTAAACAACCCTAAGCATGGTTCAAGCAGAGGGTGTTAGTTTCAGACTCTACTTACAGGAGGGGAGCCCATGAGGTAAGTGGAACACAGTGGAGAACTGAATGAGAGAGTGTGGGGCAATGAGTGACAGGCAAGTCCAATCTGAGCTGTCATGGAGCATGACAGACCAAGTGGGCAGGCTGCATATGTTGGGTCTTTGTATGAGACCCAATTGCCTTGTAAGTGGGCAGGTATGTTTCACTACCATGAACCAATGCAGTAATGTTCTTGCTTGGTACAGTTCTGGTGAGACATTCAGCTCTGGGCACTAGCAGCTAAAAATGCAGAGGAAACTTGGAAGGTAGTCAGAGAAGAACAACAAAAATGATAACAGAGCTGGAGGGATTGTTTTTATGAGGGAAGATCAAAAGAACTAAATGTGTGGAGCTTGGGTAAGTGATGACTAAGAAGGGAACATGAAAACTACCTACAACTGTTTGAAGGATATAAACACTGGAGGTGAGCAAACAGCAGGGAGAAAATGTCTGTGAATTTGAAAGTCATTTTCAGTTCAGGTGTGTTTCCACCCTTTAGTCCTCACTTTCTCTTAAGAGTTGTGCTTTACTGGAAACATTTTCGGGGAACAGCACACTTCTGTATTCAAATACTCAGTACCTGCAAGGGAATTCTGAAATGTAAATTCAAACTTAACATTTGAAGTTTGCTTTAGCTTGCATAGGTCACCTATTGTGTAGTGCACTGTGTTAATCAACAGTGTGCAAATTTTCTGTGTGGCAAGTCAAATATCTGGTTAAAAACTGTAGTTTCAGTTTTAAAATTGTAGTGGTGTGCTTTCCTGATAGAATTACTTAACTAAGATATGCTGGACATTAGTGCTGGACATTAGGAGGAAGCTCTTTACTATGAGGGTGGTGAACCACTGGAACAGGTTGCCTAGGGAGATGGTAGAAACCCCATTCCTGGATACATTCAAGGTCAGGCTTGATGGGGCTCTGAGCAACTTGATCTAGTTGGGGATATCTCTGCTTTACTGCAGGAGTTGTTGGGCTAGATGACCTTTAAAGGTCCCTTCCAACTCAGTGCATTCTGGTTGTTTGTAGTGTAGGTTCCAACTGCTTTCTATTAGCTTTGTGCAGGAAAGGTGCTTTTGTTGACAGGCTGTATTTTGTAAGTAGTATGATTTGCCTGCTCATCTACTGGGGGAAGTATTTTTCTCTTTGACCAGAGTTAAAAGTGTCTAGAGGCCAAAATAAGTGTGCTATGTGTATAGGGGCTGTTGGTGCAGTGTTATGAAGTTGTCCAGATGTGCTTGTGCACTGTGAAGGAGATAGCGTCTAATTTTTTGGCACACAATTCATCAGCTGAGAGGTGAATTTAGCTCCTGTGACCCCCATCCCCCACCTCATGGACAGTTAAAGCAATTGGATTAAGAAGACATTTCAGGACAAATTTAAGAAAATATTGTGTTAGTGGTGACATTTTCTCCTGGAGGTCCACTTGTCATTTGAAGCACATGGGCAAAGCAGTGGAAGCGATTGCTGGGCCAGCCTCAGGTGAACTGACTAATATGGTTAAGTTGGTTTCAACTTTGGTGATTTGTGAATTCAGGCATTAAAATTCCCTGTTAATACTCATCAACAGGCTCTTCTCAGCATCTTTCTCTGTTAATGCGGGACTGTCAGCTGGGTAGGCACGCTCTTGAAGAAAATGCCTCTGGAAATGAGTATGTGCCTGCGTGCAGGCATGCATCAATCCATACTGTACACAGAAACTACAGGCATTGACCTATGCAAACACACACCAAATTATCGCTTCCTACAAACAAAATATCATGCTTTAAAAGGTGAAAAGCTTCATAAAATTGTCTGCCCTGTTGTTTATGGTGTGAGTGGAGGATGCACTACATTACAGAACAGCTCACATTTCTCTCTTCTCCCCCCCTCTCTAAATGGACGTGTGCTCCGTCCGTTTCACCATTGTTCCTGCCAGCCCGATCCCAGCAGGGGTTCCCTAATTAGCAATCTCTTCATTTCCAATCAAAGCACAAAGCGGCCCCAAAAGCCTCTCTTTATGAGGGAGCTGAGCGGTGGCTGGGGACGTGGAGTGGGATAATTGCCTTCGCCACTGGCAGCAGTAAGCAGCCTGGCTAATTCATTATTGTAATAACTTTGCTTGTCCTTGGGGAGGGGGGGCTAGGGTGAGGAGGACTGAGCCTGGTGGTGCTAGCTGAGGACAGGGGGAAGGGGGAATCCAGCCTGAACTGAGGATAGGAACAATTGGCAGGAAAGGAGAAACTATTCAAGATTTTTCTGTCTGCCCCCCCAAAATAATTTGAGGATGATGTTAATTTGTGATGTGGCAGCCAGCACTCCTTCAGCAAGACTAAGAGCTCTGCCCTTTTAATATTCACAAAGAAGGCCCTTTAGAAAGGCGTGTAACTTGATCACAGGTCTGCTCTGGAGGCTGGGACTTGGTGGGTCAGGAAGGCTTAGGGGTTGTCTCTCAGTCCAGGTAGGAAAAGTTTACACTCAAGAATTGAGATAAGGTTGAATGACTGAGCTTTCCATGCCTGTCAGTTTGTGGCTTTCCCTGATGCAGGAGGAGTCACCAGTCCTTATGTAGAGATGGCATGTTGTAATTCAGAGCTGTGGCAGAGCTTTGTTCTTACCTATTTAAAATACTTTTAATCACTTACCTGTCTTTGTGTGGGTGCAGCTTCAGCTTTGCTGGAGCTCTGTTCACTTTCAGAAGCAATCAAAGTTCTGTCCTTGTGAGCAGACCACTAGGTTGAGATGTGAGCAACTGCTGGAGCTGCTAAAGGTAACAGGCAGTAATGGTGCTTACTTCCTCTTACTGGAAGGGAAATGTCCCTGGTGTGGCACAGTAAGCTTATAAGGTTTTGGGGTTTGAAATAGGTGCATACTTTAGATAGCTAAGACCAGTTATGTATTTTTAGATCCCCTGAGTCTTCTTTTATTATTTCTTTGTGCTTATTTCAGATTGGTGTGGCAGGGTCTATCTGACTGGTAGGACAGCTCCTTTTTCCAAATTCCTTTGACTTGTTACTGCTGTGCACCATTCATTGAGCCCATCACTCTGAGACTCACTGTTCTTGTTTCTACACTGAGATGGATGGTAATGTAGCTGTGCCTTTTACTGCCAATGTTTTTTCCACTGAAAATTACTATTTCTGATATAAAACAAAACTAAAGAAACAATGACACCAAAGTCCAAGTCCCAAACACAAAAATTCATGTGTGGTGGTGGAATTTAACATCAAATCATGGCACTGTATTAGTGAACACTTCATTGTGGAGCTATTTGTGTTATGGATAGGTGCTTGGAGCAAGTCCTCAGCCTAATGGATGTTTCAATAACAAGTAACAAATTCCTTAATTCCCAAGGATTTTAGCTACCTAATATGCAAAATGTTTACTGGAAGCATGTGTTTTTAGGGGACTTGAATGAAGCAATGGAGAATTGATTGGAGCCAAATTTGTTGGCTCTTGTGACCAATGTTGTTTTCCCAGCTTCCTTGTGCTAGCTGCTAACAAGTTTCTCCACCTGAGTCTTCTCCACCGCTTGACTAGACATTGGGCCTCAGTGTGCTGGCTGCAGCCAAAGGAATGTCAGCTCAGTTTGTTGACAGACAAGAACAAACTTCCTCTGCCTGGTACCAATGTGCATGAGCAATCCACAGTGGTGGTGCTAGAATCTTCTCTAGCACATTGAGCAAATACATCTTCTGTGTTTTATTCTTTCCATGGTCAGTGATGTAGTCCTGACTGTGTTGTGCTTCTTGCTGTCTAACATAAACACCATACAGGGAGGAAGGTTCAAGCAGGCCAATGAATGAGCACAATGACTGGTGGGAGGATTTCAATCACTTATTGTGTGCCATTTCTATTCTTCTGGATCCTCTTTGTTGATGAATCAGTGTAGAAGTGATGGGGGAATTGCACACCTCTCACAGCCTGCCTAGTTAACGAGTTGCAGTAGTAAAAGCACACAGGGTTAAGGTGAGCTCACCATAGGTACTCCTGTTTGATAGAAACAAAAATATCCCCATTTGTGGGATTCTCCAAGATGTGGTATATCCTACTCTTCATTTGCATTCATGCCTCCAGCCCTTTCACGATACTTGAACTGTGTGGGAAGTGTGTTGACCAAGAGTTAGAGCCACACAGTGGCTATACTTGTCAAACAAATTGTTTTCTTTCCTTGTGTTTCCAGCTGTTCAGTAGTGAGGATAATCTTGCATCCCTTTCCTGATTTTTTTAAGAGGCTATGGATCTTGAAGACCTTTTGGTAGATAATGTGGGACAGGCAGGTCAAAGGTCTGAAAGACATCAGTTATAGAGCACACTGGCATAAGGTTGATGGGATGCCAGGGCTTGGGCGGATGAATTGGAGTAACAATGGACACAGTTTTGACTTCTGTTCATTTCTAGTCTGAGACCCTAAATTGTTGCACTGTTAGCAATTGCTTGTGGAGAGGTAAGAAATTGTGGCAATAGGCATGAGAAGGAATATTAATGATCCAATTTCCAGATGGGTTCCACTCCAAGGCCTCGCTGGGTGATGTGCATTTTTAATCATAACAAACCAGAATGAGAAGAAGTTGTTTGCAGCAAGGCAAGTCCTGTGTGTGGAGCCACAGAGTGACACCATCTTAGGCCTCTGCCTGCTGCTTAGAGGAGGTGGCTGGCACAAGGCTGTTGTGCATGAGTGCTGCCACAAATTAGGTTTGACTGTGACCACAGTAGAATCGGTATAGCTGCTAGAAATGAACCCGGGGTGGGAGTCTAGCAACTATCTTGAATGGCCTAAAGGTCTTGACCAGAAGAAATCACAGAATTCAGCTGTAGCTTTGGACCAAAACTGACCCAGATCTGGAAAAGGCAGAAATAGGTTTTATAGATGCTAGACAGCATTGTGCTATGGCAATGATGAATTTCCTGCTAGTTAGTTTTTGCAGTCTTGATGGTCCTGTGTCACTTGTTTGTTTCTGAAAGTTAGTTCTATGACTTTCAAGGGTATACAGTCTGGCTGAATGATGTGCCCAACAGCAAGACTGCACTGATCCTTTCAGTTTTAGAGACATAAAGTTTAAGCAAATTTGGGAGAACCCTGGGAGTTCTCTTTACCCTCTAAGATGCTTTTCCTTCTGAGCTTTCAGGCACAGAGAGCTTTGCTGTACTTTTGGGAGCCTGTCATCACATGGTTCAAGCAGCCAGTAGGAGTTGCTGTTGAGGGACATGCCCTCCCTTGTCTGGGGCTGAGTATTCTGCAATGTCTAGTGCTGGAACATGGAGTTCTGTGTTTGATACACATTTGAGAATGTGCCAGCTCTGCACCCTTCCTTACCTGTTAACGTTTCAAGCTCAGTATCTCAGGACAGATCCCTCTCTACTTGCCCTTCATCTTTTTTCTCAGTCTTGGTGACTGTGTAACTGCTTTGTGGCTTTAAATGGCTAATAGCCATGCACACTGGTGTTTTAGTCTCACAGCTGCCCAGTGTATGTAGAAGCACAGCCTTTTTGTGGCAAAGATGCCTGATGTATCTGTAGCAGAAGCAGCAGCTTAGCTTTCACAGTGTATGCTGAGCAGAACAGTCATTCCATCTAGCAGAGGGCAGGAGTGCCACAGATGCTCTCTCACTATAGTGCAGGAGAGCTGGAAGGAAGAAATGCTTATCTCACATGCCCTTAAGTGTATATTAAGGCCAAAAGTAAGTACTGAGTTTCCTCTGGCAGTTCTCAGCACCCATTCTGTTGCTCCACTACATGTTAGTGGTAACCCAGTCTAGGGAAAAAGGCTGAAGTACTGCACGCCTGGCCTTTGTAGCATCATGTTTTGTGTATCTGGCAGAGAAAAGGTGGCTGGTGTTTGGTGTCTTGGTACTGTAGCTAATTATTTTCACATAAACAAGGTGGAGAATCTGGAAGAGACATGAGAAAACTCCCATCCTGATTTTTATCCCATTAAACCAGGAACTAGCCTTCCCTGGGATGGACCATGCTGATGCAGGCATCCCCATCGTGGTGGCTGCAGAAACATGGGACACTTTCTGTCCGAGAAGAAGCTTGTGAAAGAACACAGACACCTGAAAAATTTGAGCCAGCCAGGCCACTTGTGTCTGTGACAGCTCCTTCCTGCCGCAGTGCCAGGGGAAATGCCAGCAGCTTAAAGACTTTTGTTTCACTTAGGAATAAAAGTTACACAATTCATGCAAGAGCTGTTTCACCTCAGGAAGGGAATTCACTGAAGTGGCTGAGGGAGGGAGTGGGGAGAGGATAGGAGGAGGTGCCTTTCAACATCCACTGCAGATGCCTGCCTCTGGCATGAGTGCCATGGTTGGAGGACAGTGAGGGGTTTGTACATGCTGTGTTCACGCAGCAAGTCCAGCCCTGAGAGAGGCACCTTTCAACTTGGCAAAGCTGCCTCGCTGCTGACGCTTGACACCCGAGCAGCTAGTATGCCTCCTCCACAAAAGGCTTTGGTTTGAACGTGCGTGTTAAGGGGTGGAGATTGAACAGGCAATGGTCCCCTCCTGGCAGGGGGAGAGGGCTGCCACATGGGATATAGCTGCTTGTGATTTCACAAATGCTTTTTGGGGAAGATGCACACCATTTGCTGAGATAGGTCTTTGCTGCCCAGTCAAAACTCCCAGTGCATTTGCAGCAGCTGTGCGTGGTCTCTGTGTGTGGTAGGTATGCGTGTGTGCATGTACATGCTTGTGTATGCCTTTATTTCCATGCTCTGGCTGCCTGCCTCTGATTTAAGGGCAGGTTTTATTCCCCTGCTGCCTCAGGGCTCCTCTTTTCTGATTGCATTAAAGTCTCTGTAATTCTCCCCTCATTAATGATTGGCATATTTTTACCTCTCGCTAAAGAAGCTTGGAGGCAACTCCCGTGGGGCCCTGCTCGCCAAATGAAACAATTTCATCCTGCTCCAGAAACGCATTAAAAAGGGTTTGTCAGGATCTTATCGCTAGTTAGGGAAGGCTAATCAAATTACTTCTATTTATTAGCTGCCGTGGCAATGTGTCATTCCATCAAGCACAGGTACCAGGACAGGCAGGGACTGCATGGAGAGCTCTGTGTATCCAGCACTGCTGCCTTGTTCTGTGCAACAGCACCTCTTGACACGGGAGCTCACAGGGTCAAGAAAGGCTGTGAACTTCCCAGCAGCAGGGCTTCTGTCACTGCCCTTTGGTGCTGTTCTTCATTCATATTCTGCAGGTGACTCTTGAGAGTCCCTTCTCAGTAGCACTCCTGAGCTTTTACCACTGTGTCTGTTGCTTCTGCATTTGGTTGATCACTTTTTCTTGTTACTGATGGTATTTTGCTACGGACTGTTTGTTTTGAGATGGTTTGAGGTTTTTTTGCAAGCGTAGCTCAGTCCAGGAATTTGTTACTTGGTTTCACTTTGGGCCTGGGCTGTGGGGGAGGGGAGAGTGGAGCAGGATGGCAGCAAATTGGAAAATAATAAGTAAATGTAATTTATGAGATGTTTAGGAAACTTTTTTTTTCCCCCAAATTCTTCCCTTCCCTTCCCTTCCCTTCCCTTCCCTTCCCTTCCCTTCCCTTCCCTTCCCTTCCCTTCCCTTCCCTTCCCTTCCCTTCCCTTCCCTTCCCTTCCCTTCCCTTCCCTTCCCTTCCCTTCCCTTCCCTTCCCTTCCCTTCCCTTCCCTTCCCTTCCCTTCCCTTCCCTTCCCTTCCCTTCCCTTCCCTTCCCTTCCCTTCCCTTCCCTTCCCTTCCCTTCCCTTCCCTTCCCTTCCCTTCCCTTCCCTTCCCTTCCCTTCCCTTCCCTTCCCTTCCCTTCCCTTCCCTTCCCTTCCCTTTCTGGAAGAGTAATTAAAAATGGGAGAGTGGGAAAGAAAACAACTGAGAGTTTATTGCTAAACTAGCTCCCAAGGACATAGCCAGGACTCTAAAAAGAGCACCAGCTCTTACTGGGATGATGCTGGTCGTATGAGTAGTAGTAGGCAGGAGGCATGAATTCAGATAAAAGCTCACTCATGTATTTCCATCATGCATGTACATAAAGCACTTGTATTTGCAACCATATATACACCTCTACTCTCACACATTCCTAATTCCCAGGCTGACTCTACCTCCCCTGGGCTTGCTCAAAAGGGTCATGGAGGCAGACACCTGAATGCTCTTTGAGATTTTAAAAACTATAGGTCTACTTCCATCTCTTCACTGTTGCTTTCATCTTGAAACTAACAATAATGAAATCTCTGGTCTTATGGATAAATACGAGTTTGCCAGTGAAAATGGGCTCATTTCCATGTAAAGCTGATCTCACATTAGAAAACAACAACAACAAAACAACAACCAAACAATTAGAAAACAACAACCAAACAACAAAAAACAACCAACCCAGAAAACTAAAACCATTCAGTGGATGCATTTGCATGAAGTGTGTCTATATATGGTGATTCACAATGATGATATTGCTGTGCACTTCATATAAACCTTTTACTGTTTCATTTTGTTCATACCAAGAATGTCACCACAGCACAAAATCTCTGGGGGTGAGGGGGGCAGCAGTGAAAACAGCATTTCCATGAAGAAATCTCCATGTAAACACAGCAATGTACACATGGTGTTGGTTTCATTTAGGGAAGGTTTGTGCCGGTTTTCAGCACTTTGCAGTGTACCTGCACACATGCGCACTCTGTGTTTGCACGGAAATGATGGCGTGGTTAGAGGTTTGACAGCATTAAGGCACTAGGAGCACTGATTTCTGGAGCTTGGGTTGGTGGGGGCCGAGTGAATGCCCCAGCCACTCTAACTGTGTGAATTCACTATATGGTGTGAGTGGCTGCCGAGCTGCAGGGGTCCTGGGTGCCGTTCGTGGGAGCAGCAGTGTAGCAGAACTACTGGGGGAGTCTATCCCCATCAGCCCCATGCAGGGAGCCACGCTCCAGCATCCTCATTATCCACACAGTTCAAAAGGCAGCGCTGAGCGGACCATCACGTCCCACAAAAGGCTGTATCGATTGGTCTGTCGGAGCGTTTCCTGGGGTCCTTTATATCTCTCTGCTTCGTCGTCAGTAATGAAGAGGCCGAGCGCAGGGAGAGTCAGCAGACTCCCAGCTGCTGGGATTTCTTCATCTTCTCATCAGGATTTTAATTAGACACGTCCGAGAGGGCAGCACTGTGTGAGGGCAGGCGGGAGCTTTATCAAGCAGGCCACTTCTTTAATTACTGTTTACTGACAGATAACAAGGGAGGGGAGGTGGCAGCAGAGATGGTTGTGGTGGGAAGCAGGGAAAGGATGGCAGTCCCCAGAGTGTGCACTCAGCAAAGAAAGCCTTTGCTAGGAATTGAGTTGAAATTGTTTCTCTCTCCCCATCCTGCCATGCTGTTTACCTGTTGCGAGAGTGAGAAAGGTTCCCCCTGCCCCTTTCCTAGTGGGCAGAAGGTAGATCTGAAGGGTGTTAAGTGGTAAAATCCAGAGACACGAGGAATGAAAAGTCTACATTTGGTTAGAGAAAAATGAGAGTACTGTCTCCTCTAAGATGCCAGCCTCCCCAGCTCAGCTGTCCTGTGCCTTCCCAGCCTTGGGCAGCCCTGTGGGTTTTCTGACACTGCACAGTAGGAAGCAAAATTACTTCCTTCTCCTTCTGTCTGGAATTGGCAGCCCTCCCCCCCTTCTGCTACCAACACCGCAATTGTATCTGAAAGAATCCTTCTTCTGTCTGTCCACATGCCCTCAGCATTGGCAGTAGGAAAGCAGTCTGCTTTGTGGCTGCTGTTGTCACAGGCTTGCTGTGCTCTCATGGGCTAGCTTTCCACCTGCTGTGGATCATATCTCCAGTGATTCTTCTCCTCTCTGGCCCCAGAATCCACATCTTCCTCCAGCTTTTGTCTCTTTCCTCTCACGGTGCTTTTTGGCTGCCATTTGTAACCTAGCTGTGGTGTCCTGCTGGATCATAGCCCTGTTTTTAGTTTCATAGAGCTGCATCGTGATTGGTTTGCGTTCTTGCAAGAGAATAGAATTCCAAGACCCCACCAAACCAAGTGGTTGGGCTGGACTGCCATGGTTGTTCCCTGCTCCCTGGTTCACCAGCCCTTTTGGGAGATGGAAGGTCTGCAAAGGAGTGCAGCATTTGATCTCCACTTGAGTGGTCTTTTGGTGAACTGAGTTCAGCAGCCTGTTGCTCTCCAGAAATTTGCTCTGAAGTTCATTTCCCAGTCTTGTCTGTTTTTATCCACTGTATCTGGTGCTTCTCAAATGCTGTTGCCATCATGGCATGGGAGATGGCCTGTGCTGGAGCTTGCCTTCCCTTGGTGACAATAGACTGCTCTGAGCAAAACAAGATCTGGAGAATGTGCTTGGGATCAGCAAGGATTCAGTAATTGGACTGTTGTTCTTTCATTTTGCCACGCAGTAGCAAGCAGATTATAGAGCCCCCATGTTATAGATTTCCTGTCATCCCTCATGAATCAAGCTCCACTGTCTTGTTTACTGTTGGCCAAGGCCTGTGAGTAAGATCACCAAGGGACATGCTCTTGTGCAGTTGTGCAAACACTCCATTCAGAGCAGTTACATGCGCTCTGAGCTGTCAGTTTGCCTGTACCCATTGCTCCTATTGAGAAGGACCTTTGGTTTCCTGTCTGCACAGAATGGCTCCTGGCTTCCCTAGGAGCTCACAGTTTGTAACACTGGAAGCAAATCTGTGTTACCTGAATAATATCAAGTCCCACATTTTAAACTTTGTGACATTTCTAGTTACAAGCCTGACCATTCCATACACTCTTGCACCCATGTGCACCACGTGAGGACAGACTGAAAGAGTTGGGGCTGTTCAGTCTGGAGAAGAGAAGGCTCTGGGGTGACCTAATTGTGGCCTTCCAGTATCTGAAGGGGGCCTACAAGAAGGCTGGGGAGGGACTTGTCAGGATCTCAGGTAGTGATAGGACTAGGGGGAATGGAATGAAGCTGGAGGTGGGGAGATTCAGGCTCGATGTGAGGAGGAAGTTCTTCACCATGAGAGTGGTGAAGCCCTGGAATGGGTTGTCCAGAGAGGTGGTTGAGGCCCCATCCCTGGAGGTGTTTAAGCCCAGGCTGGATGAGGCTGTGGCCAGCCTGACCTAGTGTGGAGTGTCCCTGCCCATGGCAGGGGGGTTGGAACTAGATGATCCTTATGGTCCCTTCCAACCCTGACTGATACTATGATACCAAGGATGTGGACTCCCATTTTCATGGGAGCTGCTGCATATGAAATCTGTTAGATATTCATTGCTCATCAATGAGAAAAGATTGGTTTGTGCACAAGGCACAGCACTAGGAGTGAGGACCACAGGCACAGTTCTCAGCTTCCTCAAGGAAAGCTAAGAAATTTTGCTGCTCTAGCTAGTAGAGTAATGAATGTAATAGGTAATAGACTGGATACCAGAAGATATTTTCTCAAGTTTCCCAGAATTTCGGCTCAAGATTTTGACAAAACATAAGAACCTGAATGCAGCTGGGAGATTTGCCTCATTGAAGGCCTAATACTTTTTTTTATTCTTTTGGGTTTTTTTGTTTTTCTTCCTAACTGGAGTAAAGTGTTACTCCTGAACCAGCTGGAGTCTCCTAGTGGAGTGAAGTTTGACTTGTCTACTGTGAGCCAGCCCGCTCATTGCAACCATGTTCTGTGTCACAGGTGTTTGCAAGAGATGTCCATGGAGACTAAGGAATGAAGATAGAGGAACTGAGGTGCAATTTATTTATTTCTGTTAGGTAGGTTAATAATTCTGTTGTGGAAATCCAGATATTGGACAAGGTCTGCAGAATGTGTCTTCAAATAGTAAGAGGCTTTGTCCAAGAGGAAGTGATTAAGCCATTTGCTACGTCCGCTGGAAGTAAATGGGCTTTGATTGCCATGTGGGAGACTTGATGTTAAAAACTTGTACTAGCAGTGATGCAGGCACATTAGAACAGACTGTTTGAGAAGGGCTGGAAGGTTTTCAGAACAGGCTGGAAAAGAATTGTAGAATGCCTTGGGTTGGGAGAGACCCTTGAAGGTCATCTTGTCCAACAACCCCTGCAGCGAGCAGGGACATCTTTCACTAGATCAGGTTGCTCAGGACCACATCAAATTTGACCTTAAACATCTCCAGGCATGGGCCCTTCACCACCTCTCTGGGCAACCTGTTCCAGTATTTCACTATCCTGTTTGCAAAGAACTACCTACATCTACCCTTCTTGTGTTTAAAACCATTCATGTCCTTGTAAACAGTCTCTCCCTGGCTTTCTTATAGATCCCCTTCAGATATTGAAATGCCACAAGGTCTCCCCAGAGCCTTCTCTTCTCCAGACTGAACACCCCCAACTCTCTCAGCCTGTCTTCCTAGGAGTGGTGCTCCAGCCCTCTGATCATCTTTGCGGCCCTCTTCTGGGCCAGCTCCAGCAAGTCTGTGTCCTTCCTGTGTTGATGACAAAAAAAGCATCTGTCAAAAATAATGCTGTTATGGCTGATCCTCTGTTGAGATGGAGGCATGCACCAACTACTTGACCTGATCCTAGCCCTATTTTCTTTGACTCTGAAATGTTTAGGTGTTATGATCTTGTGTCCAGCTGATGCACACGTGCGACGGTGTAAGTGTACATATCAAACAAGAACTAGCGTCTACAAGCTACCAGGATAATGTATAAAGGAGTAGGCATACTCTGCTTTCCTTAAGAGGCCTGCCATCCAAAAGCGAATGTTCTCTACCATGATAAGTCTGGGAGTGAGGTGGCATCAGCACTCTTTCGTGCTTAACCAACTTCCTTAATTTTTATCTTCATTTCCACTACCATGTACAACAAACAGGCTAGTGGCACCATCTTTTTTTTTTACTAGTGCTTCCTGTAGAATTTAGTTTCAGTTCTTTTACCACTGCCAAGTTTTAATTGTTGCTGTAAACACTTTCTATGCCTCTGACAGATATGGAAATGTTTATCAAAGCTATCTTTTATTTTTACAATTTTTAAAATGTATTATTAAAAGAAAATATGTAGGGAGTATGCCATGTTCATGAATTATGCCTTCCTTTCACTAAAGGACTAATCAAGAAGATTCTTCTTTGCAAAGTTCTGTATCAGCTTGGTGTTTTTGAGCCAGACTGCAGGGACAACTGTGGCTGTGTTGGGGCAGAGGTGGTGTCAGGAAGTGGGGCCACCAAACAGTAATGCAAAGATGGCAAAGGAAGCTAAGCAGAAAAGTGAGGAGAGGAAGCAAATACTTGTAAGCAGCTGTGGAACAAGGTAGCTGGGGGAATCATGTTTGGAGAGCAAAGGAAAGGCCTAGGTTGAGAAGGCAAAGGTAGTACAGAGAAGAAAGTGGGATGATCTGGAGAAGAGAGGGCAAGAATGACTTGGATTGAACTTCTGAATCATTCTTCCTTATTTGCCATCAGTACCTGAAATTCAGTGTTTCATGCTCTGCATGTTAGTCTTCACAAAAGTCGATGAGCTACCCTTGCAGCCCATTTACTTCATTACCTTGGTTGTAGTGGTCCAAGTGATGGATTTGTCTCTTCTGATAATCCACAAAAGTGTCATTGTGATGCTTCATGAGGGAATTTGTTTGCTGTGAAAGAAACAACACACTCTGTGAAAATAGTGTTTTGAAAGGTGCTAACACAGGAAGTGGAAGCTGGTGAAAGTCCAGTTTCCCTCTACGTACTCTTCTGTCTACCCAGCTGTGCATCTTAGTCAACTCGTTTTAGCTATGTCACTCTGTGCTGTTTCTTCCAAGGACCCCTGCCTCATTCACTGTATGCAATAGACTTGCTCTGAGATAAATCAGAGTTGCACAGTGAAAGAGACCGTCTGTAGGACCCCTGCCTCATTTGTCAGGTGTGTACTGAGTGAGACAAGGGACTGCAGGAGAGAAAGGGTAGCTTTTATAGCTGAGGCAGTGAGATTCTGACCTGCCAGTTGACTTTTTTTTTTTCCTGTGACCATTTCTGTATGATAGTTTTCAGGTTATTTGGAACAGCTTTTGTGCCAGCAGTTGTTTAATTGTGTGTTCCTTATTTTATAGGGGACCTTTTTGATCCCAAAGGACCTACTTTACAGAAACACTGAGTGCTTACAACTGCAAATGGAGTGAATGGGAATCCACTGAATTTAAAGTGCTATACAAGCACAGATCAGTCAGGCTGTTGATGTCTCAGACTGAGTACCCATAATTAGCAAATACCTTTTAATATGGTCTTCAGTCATTCACCCGTAAGATGGGAATAAAAATGCCCCCTCCTCCCATAGAGGTGTGTGAAAATAAATTATTTTGGGCTAGTGAAGTTCTTGGACAGTGTAATGATAAGCCCATAGAAAAACACATACGGAAATGAATAAATCTCTAGAGCCAGGTTTGAATAATGTGTGGTAAATAAGGCCTGGGGCCACACAGTGAACAATGAGTAGAAACCAGCATCTCAAATAGCTGCTCATTACATGGGAACAATCCCTTCTGAGTGCAGTCTGAGATGGGGTACTGTGGAAAAAATATGATCATGTAATTAAGGGCTATAAAATAATGCATATGTACATGAGGGCTGAGAGTATTTATCACAACTAAACAGAATTCTGGCACTTCCAAATTCTTGACTTCATTTGTAGTCTGCCCTATTTAACATAAAGTTTTTTTTTTGTCTGTGTTTTATGGGTCCTGTCATGCTTTGCAGAATTTATGTGCCCTGAGATGGTGTTGTCCTGGCCTCTCCATTTGAATTAAGCGTTGCCATTTCATGTAGCTGCAGATCAGCTAATTGCAGGTAGTCAAAACCTGCTTATGTATTCCACAAGTTGTAGTCTCCACTGAGGTACAGATTTGTGTGAGTAAAAAAGGCAGATCTGACCCTGTAATTTGCTGTCATGAGCAAGACTGACACCCAGATGCTGCTGTTCTTAACAGTGAAGGAATTTGGGATATTTTGAGACCTTACAATATGCTAGCACTAATTAAAACAATAAAACCCCCAGTAATTTTCCCCTGCAGAAATCTAGAAGACAGGAGAATGTCAGAAAGGTTATGGAATTACTTTAAGAGTCTTTGCTGTAACGGGCGCAGGAAGAATGACAAAGCACAAGCTCCCAGCGAAAGTGTGCAGAAATGGAATGCTCAAAACACCTGATTTTGAGTGGCCACACTTTTGATATGTGTTTAGGAACAAATATATAAAGACTGTAATGGTGATAGAGTAGTGTTAAAATCTATAAAGTTGAGAAATTGAGTGCTGATAGTGCTGGGATAGTCAATGTCCAAACTTAATGCAGGTTAACCTTTCCATGGCATGTCTGGTGTTTGCTAATTCCAAAGGAGAGTGTTATAAAGAGTTTGAGAAGTGGAGCTGTGACATGCACCCTTGACTTTTTGTTTGTAGGAAGAAGAATTGTCTATTGGAAATATCTAAGAAACCTACCATAAACTTTTTTTCCCCCTCACAGATTTTCCCCTTCTCTTCTCCATTCACAGTCTCAAGTTCCAGATGAATTCATTGGCCTATTTAGATTGTAGAATGTGATGACTCTTTCAAGGATGACTGCTATCATTTTTAGCCAATGATGACTTAAAAAGTACTGGTTCCCATGTGCTGCAGATAATGCTGCTTTCTGGAAATTAAGTAAGCCAAACCTATCAAACACATTGTAGCTATTCAAGAGACTGAATAAATGTCCCTTGCACAGTGGTTTAACTGCTCACTTTTAGCAGTTTCATCAGAAAAAAAGATATGTATGGTTTAAAGAGGACAGTGATGCCATGGTAAGCAAGAACAGGAACTCTGGCAAAAATCCCCCTTAGGCAGGGCCTGGCACTACTGGCCAAAGGAGATAGAAAAGGGCAATTAAAAACAACCCCAACGATCTGTTCTTGTAGTGGTCAGACAGCAAGATGCAGCGCATGTGCTGGGTGGGAGCCATCAGTGGAGGCTGGTTTCCCCCATGGGACATGCAGACCCGGGCCATCAAAGTAAGCTGAGGCTGGGACAAACAGATGTTATGCCAGACACGTCAGCAGAGCTGGTCTGTTTTGCATAGCACCTGATCTTACCTGGCATGCTTTGTTCTTTGCTGAATCTCAGGGTGCAATATAACCATTATGAATTAATCCTAACTGCTCTGTTCTCCACATACGGTACAACTCTGGCGTATTGCTTCTAAGCTATGTAAACGGGAGGCTGAGGCACAAGGTAGCATTTGGTGAGGTGCACAGCTACTGAATGTGCCATCCTAGCCATAGCCCTCTGCTTCCCTTCAATAAGAGGCTATGGGTCGCTGCATTACCAAGGTGAATGGCCTTACCCCACAGGTGCCTTATTGATAGAGTTAGGTAGTGTTACTGCCCCAAAACTGTTCTGAAAATACTCTCCCGAGGCATATTGGCATAACAGGCACTCTGCCCTCTGGAAAGCCAGCTTTGGACAGAGTGCAGAAAAAGATCCTGTTCACATGGACTAGTGGCCCCCACACCACTGTGGGAGTGCAGGGTCAGGCCTTGGCATTGCAACAACTGTGTGTGACTGAAGGGTGTGATCCTAACTGTGTTCAGAGGCATGGAAGCCAGAGTCTCACTCTCTACAGACCTACCAAGCGGAAAATGTTTGTTTGATGCTTTGGATCCGCCATCTAGGAGGGAAGAATAAAAGTGATTTAACCTCCAACATGAGGTAAATCACCTGACTGAGTAGGATGCAGAGGACAAATAGGACAGAGGGCCTTATTTTGCCTGCCCAGGAGGGGTGGGGAGACGGAGGTGAGGCACAGGATCAGACTCGTTAATTATTATTTATTATTAATTTTCAAATTTTTCCCTTGCCTGAATCCCACGATTGCTGCAAATAAAGCCTCCTCCAGCTGCCTGGGTGTAGCTGTGACATTGACTCTGTCTTTGAGATGGGGAGCACCCTCTGGTGGTTAAGGAGAATCTGACATTTCCTTGGATTGGCACCCATCATGCCCACAAGCCGCCACTGACGCTGAGTGGGAGGCACGCTGACTTTCCGTCCCTGCTGGTATGTCTGTTTGGGGCACAAACACTGACTTTCTAACCCAAGAATCTGAGTCGACCCCTTGGGAAGCTTTTTTGCCCTGTGAAAGGATGCAAGGTGTGTTCTTTCTGCCCTGCTGTTCGATACTAGCTGACATTCAGCCCTTCCTTGCTTTCTCCTAGTGAGAATACAAGTAAAGCTCAGTTTGCTTCACTAATTCCCAGTGGACACAAAATCTGTCCCTGGCTTTCTCTCTAGGGACTCCAGTTTCCTGCTTCTTCTCTTGCTCCTGTAAGCACTAGTCTCGCACCCAGACATTTCCTGGGTCCAGCTCTGGCAGGATTTGCTCTACCTAGGTGCTAAAGCCAGTGCAGCATAGCCCTTGCAGGGAGCACAGGAATTCAGCTCAGGTTTCCCTCTTTCTTCCCTAAGTGGATTAACAGGCTGAGGGAATCGTCTCTGCCTGCCTGACTCAATCTTCATTAGCTAACATGTTTTGCCAGCCACAGTTACGTCCTGGTCTGGAGAGCTGTTTGACAGGAGTGGATTCTGACCTCAGCCTCCCAGAAAGACTGTTGTCTTCTGAGAAGGTTTATTGATAGCAAGGCTCTGTGGGCTGGGATGGAGGGCGGGAGTGCTGCATCCTTGCTCTGTGCAGTGTTCATTTTACAATAACTAATCTGCATCCTCTTCTGGCTGAGAGATCTGCACTCCTGTGCAACGCACATGCTGTACGAGTCGGGAAACATTCTGCATCTCTGGAAGTGCCCTCATGTCCCATGTTTTTCCCCTTTGTGTTTTCCAGCCAAGGGGGGATCCTGAGTATATTGATATGTCACTGACACTTCCATTTGTTGGCTTCCACTTCCAGATGCCCTTTCTTGGGTACTTGTAGGCAGTCAATTTGAATGCAGTATTCCCTAAAAAGCTGTGTGCAAGCAGCTGACCTTCCCTCCTCATCTCCTTCTCCCTGCTTGTTAATGGGTGCTGCACCCTTGCAGGGTCATTTATTTTACATGTGTTGCTGTTTCCTCAGCTCTCAGTAGAGCTTTTCTACACAAGGAAGCTATACACTTCAAACTGCATTGATTTTATAACAATCCATTTAAGCTAGTGAAAATCCAAACTGTGGATGTTCTCCTGCCAGTTTGAGAATGCCTCATTTCTGCTCATAAGATGTCTTAACAGGTTTAATTTCAACAGTAATGAGTGCCTTTTTCACCATCTTAAGTTAATCTGTTTAAAATTGTACCTTGAATTGCACTGCAGTGACATTCTCACACAAAGCAAGCCTGTGAGGAGAGGAGGTGGACATGGCATCGCTAATACCAAATGCCACTGGGGGCTGGCTCTGCCCAGCTGTGAGGAGGCATTTGCTATCTGTGTAGAGGTCTTGAATGAACCTTAGCAGAAAGCAGAGGCCTCCTCCTGGCTGTCAGAAGCATGTAAATGAGTACAGATGGAACTTTGTATTTCTACAAAACTACGACTCTGTGAAGGCACAAAGATTGCTACAGAAATTATTGTGACTGGAAAATCTCACTGGGAAGTGTTTCAGAAGTATCTCTGGGTTTGTAACCTGACCATTGTGGTGGGGTGGAATGGTGCGTGCTGGCTCTGAAGGAAAAGTTGGCTGGCTAGGAACAGAATCAAAATGGACTTACTTTTTTTTTTGTCTTCTGGCAACTTGGAAGAGGAATAAAGAAGGCAAATGAGCATGAAGTGGCAAAGGATGCTGCACACTCTGGAGGATTTCAGAACCTAAAGCTGTATTTAGCGAATTAAGAGATGAATTGAATTTCCCAAACAATGTATGTTAAAGCACACAAATGAATAACCCCAATGCTTACAAACTCGTGGTGTATTTGGTTTGGCCCTGCAAAGAATTTTTCAAGCCACAAGTCAATGGTCAAAGCAGAACAGCTCCCCAGAGAGTCCTGTGTTGCCTGTGCTCTAGCTCCTTGGGCTGTGCAGTTTGCTTTGGAGCAGTTCCCTGCAGGGTGAAGTTGCTATCAGTACTTGGTGATGTTCTTCCCAGAGTGGGAAACAAAGGTTAGACAAACTGCAAAAATGCAACCTGTCTCTAAATAGGCAGCAAAGGAAATTTCCTTTGAGAGATCAAATAAGACCAGTTTCACTGAATGGAAAATCGATAATTTTTATACTGCTCTTTGTTGGGAGTGACACAGACTGAGAGATCAAACCTGGTTTTATATATTTACAAGTAGCAGAAATCCCTGTTATGTATGGGGAAGAGTAGACTGGGGAGGAGGCAGTCTGAGTTAGGACTCACTGAAACGCTCTTGCTGTTAGACTTTGTGCCTTTTAGATGTTGAGGCTACCTGGGATCGCTGATCTCAATGAAGATGATACTCTCTTGTTCTTCAGTCCTTTCCTTTTCAAAGATTTCCCAAAGCACCTTATGCATTAATGAGTTGTTTTGCTACTGCAACTGGTTTTGCAGGAGCTTTAATGGCATGAAAAAACCTACTGATTTGAGACCAGAATTCAAGAAGAGTGTCATTGCTGGGCAATAACACAAGGTACACTAGCAGAGGCAGAGCAGGAATGAAGTAGTAATGTTGACTGAGATGTGTCTAAAGCAGTGGTTCACTGTCTGCTCCTGCCCTTTTCATCTCAATCTCTGGCATCTCATCAGTAATAAATTGCAGGGAGACAGGAATTGACACAGTGCAGGCTGTATTGCTCTCATAATCTGTTTGGTCCTCATCAGTGACCCTTTTGTAACACTTCTGCAGCTTCCTCCAGTGAAAAATTCTGGTGGTGCTTGATAGTCTGTGAGCTCTGATTCCCCTTTGTGGTCCTCTAACCAGAGCCAGAACAAGAGGATAGTTGCCAGATCTGTCTGCCTGGGCAGATCCTTCTGTCTCTACAACGCTTTCCTAGTTAGTGGTAAAGAGTCAACTCAAAATACTGAAGGGAACTCTGTGATTTTAGGGGATAACTCCTCTTCACCCTCTAATTTGGGGTAAATATAAAAAATGGCATGAGGAAAGGCAGTAGTGTATCTTGCAAAGGAACTCTTGGTATGATATCAATGCCTCCATATTTCTATGCTGACTTTTTCAATTCAAATATTTTGTTTTGTTTAATTTGGAAGTCCTGCCCTCCTCTTTTAGATGGGCTTTGGATACAGGCTAGACTCATGTGCTTTCTGTGCAGTTAGAAGCTAGTTGCATGTAACTTCAGGGCTGCTTTATCAGCTGTGGATTGAATTGAGGATGTCTACTGGGAGTTTCAGGTCTTGGTTTTCTCATTGGAGGTCCTTCCATCAGGCAGGTCTGTTAAATGCTTGCTGAGTCCCTAGAGACATTTGATCTGTGTTTAAAGGGAAGCAGCTGAACCATGAGAAGAGAGAAACGGCGTGTACTCAAGCACTGTTGCTCTGAAGGGATCTTGCTGTAAGCTGCGCAAAGCTTGCATGGCAATTTGGGTGCTTGGGGCACTCTGTTTCATCCTAGTAGAAACCTGTGTGATGCTCTTTCTGGCCTTTCCTGCTCTGAGAAGGACAAGTTGATGGTCCTTGGATGCTTTGGGCATGAACTGTTTAACTCTCCTGAGGCCTAGGCCAGGAAATCCTCTGGAGGATGCCAAGCAGCACCTGCCTCCTGCTTCCCACTCCTTGTAAAGCTTCCCCAGTGGAGATACCCGCTCAGGGAGAGCAGGAAGTCCATAAATAAATAATTCCCTCTGTCTCTCCTGATCAGCCCAAGCAGCTGTGATTGCTCCTGAATGCTTGGGTTATTTCTTCTTAATGGCTTTTAAACCAATTTCACCCTCATCTGATGACCCTGCTTCTCTTCCTATTTTTGGAGGAAAAATTTCTTCTTTTAGAGAGAGGGTTTGGGGCAGTATTTATATTGTATTGAGAATTCTGGCTGAGGCAAAAGATTATAGCAGTGAAGGTGAAGCTTCAATTTACTGGTTCTACCAGGTTCCCTATGGCAAACCTCTAAAGGGTGTTGTTTCCCAAAGTGCTTCAGCAAGCACTGACCCCTGCTTGAGAGCACTGGATGCATGTGGTGCCCATGGACATCACACAATCATTTAGTAACTTTTACACCTCTCTAAGACACTGCACTTTTTAAGATATGTTTTACTCTTGGGAGAGCTAATCAGTGAGATAGCTGAGTGTTTATCCTTTGTCCCATAGTGTGTAGTTAAAAGTTTGGAAACATAAGTTAGGAGTGCAAGCTCTCACTTGTCTATTCAAGTTGACCTACAGCATCTCGTTAGTGGGTATTTGAGAGCTTGCCAAATATTTAGGACTTATATTAATTCTCTTGTACTTCACATATATGAACTGTTGTAGTTTAAACAAACAAGAAGTTTAAAAAAAGTCCTTGCATAGCAAGTATGTAGTCAAAATGGTTTGTATTGTAGTGCAGCCCCTGGAGAGACACTTATTGCTCACCTGATGGGTGTCATCTAGGTTTGTCTATGCACAGTATCCTGTACTTCTGGAAGTAGGCAGAATTACCTACTGGACAGAAGAGCATGCAAAGCATCTTCTGAACAACCTTACAATGCTGGTCAGGTATCCTATATGATGTGTACTAGCACAGTCTGTGTTGTGTTGCAGTCCAGTTATGGTCTCCCATAGTGCTCAGGAAGAGGCAGTAACCAAGCTGTATGGAATGCAGCTGCCATACCTACAATTCCAAATGGGTTGATTCTACCCTAACGATTGCTGGCTAATCAAGGCTAATAATTTTTTGTTTGTTTTAACCATACTGTTTTACCAATCAGTCTAATTACCCTCTTCATGAGATCAGCCCCTGGAAACAAAGTGGTCTCTCATGGTACTCTTGCCTGGTATCTTCTCCCTAGGAAGCAAAGCAGGGCTCTCCTGGGTGCCATGCTGTTGGCTGTTTGGCAGACCTCTGTACCCGATAGAGTGACAGTCATTCTCTCCTAGCGTCTTCCTTCTGTCTCCTCCTGTCTAATTTCTTGGTACTTTGAAAAAGCAGTGGGGTTAGTAAGAAGTGCTCTTTCCAGGCTGCATGATTCCCAGGACAAACCTGGTAGCACAACTTCTGGAAGTCAGTCTACCCTTTGCTGACTTGCTGACCACATGTGTTATGAAATACTGCCAAACATTGAGAGGCAAGGTCTAAAAGATGAATTGAGTACTACTGACTTCAGCTGACTGTAAATACTTAATGGAAGATTAGCACATTCAACAGAGGAGCAGAGAGGGGAGGCATTGGTAGTCTTTGATCATCCCTAAAACAGAGGTGTTCAAGAGATGAGCAAAAGACCCAAACTGGATTTTTCCTTTGTAAGCACTGTGGAGACTGAGGGGACCTGTTGCTAGAAGGTTGTAGCACCGAAGTCACTCTCAGATCTCATGGGACTGAGATTTGAGTTTGCCTTAATGATGATTCTGAAAAGTAAACTTTTATAACACTGCCACGGGAACAGTGATGCTGGTGACATGTGACTTGGAAGCATGAAGGCATTTTGGCTGAAATCCAATGATGCATGTTGAGGTCTATCAGGAGAAGGCTTTATCACTGCCTACAACTGCCTCTGTGCCTGGATCTCCTAGATACTGCATAACAGTAGTAGGACTGAGCTGGTGACACTTCTTTCCTTTGCATAGAAAAACTTCTTTTCCTGGTAGCCAGCATCTGTCTCCTTGTGACTGGCTACCCTCTTGATACTATATGTACATATACTGTGTAGCTAAAGCAGGTATGTTTACATGGTCCTGAGTTGCCCTGCCTCTTCTAAATGATGTTTTGTGGTATAGGCAAGAACTGGTTTTCTTGTTCTTTCTCCAGTTTTGTTTGAAAAAGTACTGCAAAAACATGATCATTTATGGTCTGTAAGCATAATGTTTGAATGTTAATGATCTTTAGACAGAACAGTGGTTTCCTAACATGTTTTACTGCAGCTGTCTAAATGAGATACAGTTGTTGGAACTTGGAAGTTAAAAAGTATGTTGAGATGCTTGGGATAGGGTCTTGGCAAAAGTGTCTAACCAAACAATCTATCACATGAATTTGCCCTTGTCCAGAAAGTGAAATAAATGTAGTTCAGGTAATAAATGAACTCAAGAGGGAGTTGTGAATAAAATCTGTGTTGTGGTTCAAACACTAAAGTTATTACAGAACAAACCTTCAAAGTGGTTGTGTACTTAACCAAGCTGTTTGGAGATTCAGAGCAGATAAGATTTGCAGTTGTGCTGCTGATACAGTGTGCCAGAAGGAAGCCTACCTCTGTCATGTCTTGCTATAGCCAAAACTCATAGCTCCTTAATGGAATATTCTAAGGCTGGAGAAGGTGACCAGAAGAGCAGTCCTGATCATCTGGTGATGTCTGCTTTTTTTCCCAGACTGTTGTGCATCAGGTTTCCTAAGGTCACTTGGGACTTGCAGGTTCATCTCACTGTTAAGTACTTTTGCATAGATCCACTGTCAGTGATCTCCTCTGTTTTTGGCTTGGCTGACCTGATGATGTCAATAGTCTTCTACTGACTGTGCCCAAATGAGGCCAGATGGAGGTTGCTGCAGGGATGGAAGGTCTTTCAGCCTTGTTTTCTTCATCCCTTATAGCCTGGATGGAAAAGTCCTTTCACTGCTTTGCCGCTTTAAAACCACCTACATCACTTTCCATTAAGTGCTCTATTACCTAAGCAGAGAGCACAGCAAAGAAGAAATTGCAACCTTACCCACTGGTTTGTGCCATGTCATAGTACTCAAACTGCAAAGCCAGGGCCACTGCAGCCACCCCATTGCTGTTGCCAGGAAACAAGTTACCTTGTTTGCGTTTAGGTTCTTGTTTCAATCACAGACTTGAAAAATTTACTTCCATCTTCACTACCTAGCCCTCGGTGGGCATGCTCTTGAACAGTAGTAACTCTGAAGCATTTTTGTTCTTTAGGCCCTACTCCTTTCCTGAATTGAGACACTTGGCATTATCAGTGCACATGCCAAAACTATTTCAATTCTTTGCTCACAGCGTAACAGTTAATACCTGTTACTTCTCCTGACAAGACATATTTCTTTTGAGAGGTTCAGTAAGTAAGTAAGCTGGTACTGTGAATATTAGAGTCCTGAGGTGATTATAATGCATGGACTTGGAATGTATGAATTTGGAGAGAGAAGCAGCAAATCATTTCCCCAAATCAGAGGAATGTTCTCCTTAGCTCTCTTCTTGGCCTTGTGCAATACAAGACATGAAGCTAGTGTACTGAGCTAGGAAAGCTAAAGATGAAAAGATACTGTTTGACTTTATGTCCTGTCTGACAGGAAGAACCACTATACTGGTAAAGCAATGCTTGTGATGCCTCTCTTCTAGAGGATTGTCAACAGCTGATGCCTTGTATTCCCTCCTTCTTCCTGATAGCTAAGTAAATATCCCAGCTACTGCTCTGTGGATACCTGGGATCATGGATCGGGAAAGATTTCTTTCTGCTTTGCTGCAATTTGGCAAGAGCAGTGAATGTGCTAGGTCAGCAACAGGTTGAAGTTTGGAGCTGGATCACAGCTCTTGATTGAAGTCTTCTAAGCCTATGAGATTCATCTACCCCTGTAACTACCTGTCTCTTTCGAGGAAGATTTTTGTCTGCTTCCTGGGCAAGGAGAAGTTCCTATCAAATACCTTATCTAACTGATGATGCAAGAGAGAGCAGAAGGTATAATCCCAATTATATAGTTGCCTCTCCTCCCTCTCTCTGTTTCTTACCACAATCTCTTCCAAAATCTGGAAAATGGTATCTCTCTTTATCATCTTTATTCTTTTCCACTTACAAAATGTTTGGTACCTGCCTCTGATGCTCTGTTTTGAACGCTACAAATGTTAGTGTGCCTTCACCTGGTTTTGTCTTTGTGCACGTGTATGTCTGTGTACATTTTCATCTAAGATATCAGCAGGAACATGATCTGCTCTGCAAACAGAGCCCTGCTATTAATGCTGCAAAGACAAGAGCAGGTGTAGAAGGACCCAAAACAGCACTGGCCCTAAAAAAATGGGGGTTATTGAAAGACAGTCTTGACTCTTTGTTGGCAGCGTAGGGACTATGTTTGTCTTAACTCAGGGCTCCTAACACTGTTGTATCCAAGCATGGAATTTAATGGAAGGTCACACTTTGGGGACAGAGAACTCTCATTCAAGGCAGAACAGTACAGGTTAACTTGTGTTCAGACTCTTGCTCTGCTACAGATGGGCTCAGATTGGTCCAGGGCAAGCTACATAACCCCTTTACCATGTGATTTGGTAGTCTATAGGTTGGGAATTGTAGCACAGACATTTTAAAGATGAAGCAATGCTTGAAGTATGTCTCAGGATGTTCAGATGGGCAGCTGCTTTAAAATTACAATTGCAGTGTGAAAACTATTCCCTGCTTAAATAGACAAAAGTATACAGTTCATAAGGCAAACTAGATTTTGAAGAGAGAAAAAAAAAATCTGTGAGGCTTGGCAGAAAATGAGACACTGCCTTTGGTGGGAAGAGCAAGCTGGTTTGTTTGGGTATAGTGAAAGAAAATAGAAGAGAACCCACAATAAAGAAGGCTGCTTTGTCTTCATGGATAGAGTCTGGGTTAGCTGTTTGTTGTGGAAGAGGACGTGTGTGGGAGTTGTGAAATCCTACCAGTGATCAGAGACCTGTGCTTAGAACACCTAAGTTTCCCTGCAGGGTTACTAGCCTTGCAAAAGTGGAGGAATCAGGGCATGCAACATGGTGACTTGAGTCACCTCCAAATGAAAGAGTTGTATTCTAAATTCATCACAGTAACCCCTCTGTAACTCATTTCCTTAAATGAGATGGAGGCAGGGAAAGGTCTCTTGTCATTGAACTCTTTTTCCTAGCAAACATGATAAGAATGCATGTCCACAAGTCTCTTCTGTCCAGTTTAGGACTTCTAATTATTATGTATGTTTTTTGCCCCATGCAGATACCACTTCACTGACTTCCTTGTGAAAATACAATAATAGTGCCTTCATAAAAAGGGGGGGGGGAATAAATCCCAAACCCCCAAAAGTAACTAGATCTCTCCCTCTGCTGTATTTTACTTATTCACACAAAAAAATTAACCTTATCAACAAGTGAAATCAAGTTTGTCTGGCATGATTTGTAGGTTACTGCTATATTAGATCAAATGAAATTTCTGTCAATCAGTCAGCTTGCTAGAAAGTTGATCACTGTTTTATGATAAAAGTTAAAAGAAAGTAAAAAAAAAAAATTAATCTATCAAAAACCAGATTAGTCATTAAAGGATGGGGGGAAATCTCCAAAGAAAGTCTCTATCCATCATCTCTTGGAAGAGCCAGCAAAAGCAGATAGACATGTCTTTGCAATTCTTGCTTTCTTTCTGGGGAAGGAAATTGCATGTCTCAAAGAACTGATGCTGCCTATAGTTCCATCAGCCTATAGCACTCTGACTGTGCTCTGTCTGAGGCTAACATTGATGAAAAGTTGTTGTTCTGCATTTGGGCCAGGTGTGAGGAGAGCTGGTGATCTCAAAAGCCGGAGGCTGCTTTATGAAAGTCATCCCAATGGGTAGAGAATCTGTGGGTATGCTCTGCTCAAAGGTCACAGGCTGTGTGGCCAGGACTGTTCCTGCCCCTCCCAAAGGAGAAAGTCACAGTTCCAGGGCAGGATTCAGTGAGGATGGCAAACAAAGGCCATGCTCCAAGGGCAAGCTAGTGCTGTAGTTGGATGTGCAGTTCTGCCTTGTATTTGCTCAAATGGAGGATTTTGGATTCCACATCTGCCAGCTTAATCCTACAGTCTTTTCTAACCTCGTCTTAGTACTTTTTTGATAAACACACATATTGGAAGGAGGGCCATGCTGAGATCAGTGTTTCCTTCTTTACTCTTTGGGCTGAAAAGCAATTGGCTAATGCTGCAAGAAGAGTTCAGCAAGTATTGTGTGCAGAGGGGCTTGCAAAAGATGAAGCCTTCCAAAATTCCAAAATCAGCCTGCAGGATCAGTCTGCTTTCTTGGAAATTGAGGTTTGCAGATCAGGACTAGCCAGCAAGAGAGTATTTATTTCTATCCTTGTCAGAAAGGAAGAGCCAAGCCTCTGCACAGGTACTCTGAAGGCAGGGGAAGGTCTATTTGTCCATTTGCACTAGGTCAGAGAGATTAATGTCACATTTCTGCGCCACTCTCTAAATACCCCCCTTACCCAGGCAGTCCTCTGTCAGCAGCAGCCCATTTCCAGAGTACAAACCCACCATTGTACCGCTTATGTCAGTTAATTCAGCCCTGTGGACCTTGTGCCAGGCAATCACATGGCTCCCTGCTTGCCTCACCTTAGCTAGGATAAAAGATAAAACACAAAATAAAAGCACCAGCTACTGGGAGAGCAGGACCTGCCTTGCCAGCCTATTCCCACTGTCGTGTCCGTTCACAGAGAGCCCACACCAGCGCTAATCTCTGCCCAATCAGGATCCTGCCAGGGAGCATCTTTCTGGAGAAAATACTTTTCTGTCAAAATCAGCTCACTACAAGTGTCCTGACTGCTCTCAAACTATATCCTGCCCAGGCCCTGACCCTGTGTGCCTCCTGTAACCTCTTTTTGCTACTGTGCATCAGGAACCTTCTTTGTGGGGCAAACAGGTCACCATTGAGTCCCTGTCTGATCTCAAATTTCTGTTTGAAACATACTGGTACTGGTTTTGTCCTTCTTGCCTCTGCTTGAGGCAGGTGTTCTCCGATGTGGCTGGTGAGATTCGTTGCTTATAATCTTAGGTCCTACTAATGCTAATGCCCCACTAAAGCTCTTATCTTCCATCTCTTCAACATTTAAAGATGTAGAGTTTTTCCTGGGCTAATATATCACTTAGGTATGCAAAGGTGTATGTGTTCCATTTGTATTAATTCTGCTTCCTGGAAAGATATAGAATCTGAATTGTGTCACCTGCAGCATTCAGGCAATCAGATTCTGCTGTACTCAATACCATGGATGAGTCTTCTCTCTCTTTCCCATTTTCTAAACTAATCTGGTCTCTGTGACATCTTCATGTGTACCTTTCACCACAAAAGACCTCTGTTTTGACATACTTAAGCTGTCCTTATGCCTTAAGAATAGTTGATCAGAATCACACATCTTGTCCCTGCAGAGCCTGGGGACATGCTGGAGCATACCATTATTTTGTGTGGCGTTTGTAAGATCTCTGGTAGGGGAGGTGGTGAGGAAGTTACATTGATAGACTTCAATAAAGCAGGGACAGTTTACATTGTGAATTTGACCAGTCCCCTTCTTTGAATATTCTCCAGTTTCTACAAATACCAATTGTACAGAAAATTTTAGCCTAGTTTAGTCAGTGTTTATTGCCATGCTTATAGCTGAACCACACTGTATTTTCTTCTGTGCTCTGTCATCCCTCTCATCTGAAAAGTTCTACTCTGCCCTTATGGTGTTGTACACTCTTCTCTCAAATTAGATTCTGAGTTTTGTATTAATACCCTCTTAGATCCTACTTTGGTTCTTTTCATTTGCCTAGCATAAGAGTGAGTCTTTTATCCAGGTGTGTTTGTGTATATTTTCCTTTTCAAAAGGCCTCTAGTTCTTATTTATCTGTTAAGGATGTCTTTATATATTTGAGCAGTGGACACTAAACATGAAGTAGAAGTGCAGCAGAAAGACAAGTGAGGTTTGCATGAGTGCGCTTTGGACGGTGGAGAGTAGGTGGTAAAGAACAAATTGACCTTGTGGGGCACCTCTGTGTGAGTCAGGCTTTCAGTGCAAAACGGTGTGTGCTCAGCACGTGCCCGAGAGTCTTGCCTGCTTACATGGGGATGGACCTTCAGGCAGGTATTGATGCATCGCTGTAAATTTCAGCAAAATTCTGAGTCTGTGTGGGCACCATGAAGGCACGCCAACTCTAACAGCAGCCACTACATACACAGGCAGAGCTTCACAAATGTGTCTATCAATGAGGCTAGTTGTGTGTGCCAGTTTTGATGCTCGGAAAGGTTTCTGAGGGTCTGTGCCTTTTGTGCCTGGGAAAATGTGCCGTTATCCCAAATGTCTTGAGTTCAGGTGCCAGGATCTATTCTGGTGCGATTTAATGAGCTGCGCTGAAGTGACACCTGACTTAACACTGCTTTGAAATAGGACTGGGGCACTCCTGTGCAAGCGTGTTTTAAACCGTTCGTGTGTGTGTGGGCAAGCTGGAGTCTGAGTGCAGTGATTGGGCTGTGTAGGGCTGAGAAGTGATCTGTGCCGCTGCACGCAGTACGTGTGTGTGGAGTTACGCGTTTGTGACATGCATGTGCAAAGTGGCCCGCCGGCGTGTGTTGTGCCATGCATCTGCGCGGCTGGCCGGGGAACCGGAACCCGCGGCGTGCCCATGCGGGGTGCGAGCGGCTGCAAATATCCCCTAGGGCACCTTTCACCTCAGGGTTTTCTTTAACTCTGACCTCCATAGCCGGTGCCCGGGGCAGGCAGATTAGTGGGTAAGAGGGAAGAGGAGCGTGTGCTGCCGCTGCGATCGTTCCCGCGGTGGGATTGAACAGGAGCTGTGATTTCGTGCCACCCGCGCTGCCGGCAGCCCCGTCGCCCCAGTTGCAGTGCCAGGGTCAGCTCAGCTTGCGGCCCGCACTGCACCCCGCAAGCACTACTCCCGCGGCCCCGGCCCGGGACGCTCCGCCGCTTATCCTGGGGGAGCGCGGCGCCTGCCGGGACCGCGCGGTGCCGCCGGGTGCGCTGCGGTGCCGGTGCCGGGTCCGGCAGCCCCCCCGGCCGTGCCTCCCCCAGCCGCGCTCCAAGCCCAGCCCCTGCGCGGGAGCCAATAGCCGCCTTGCCGTCTCCATCCGTCTCCCGGCGTTAAAGCTACAGCGGGGCTCGGGGCGGCGAAATCCCCCGTGGCCGTGTCCTGCGCGCCGCCCGCCTCCTGCCACCGTCAGTGTGTCCGCACGCGAGTGTGGGAGCGGAGCGGCGCGGCGCTGGCTGCCCCGCCGCCGGCTCGGGCCGGCTCCTCTTCCCGCCGCTCCCCGCCCTCCCTGCCCGCTGCAGTTTAGTTGTTCTCTCGTGTTTCTTTCTTTCTTTCTTTCCTGTTTTTCTTTATTTCTTTTTATTTTAATTTTTTTTTTCTCCTCCAACCGGGAATGCTCAAACGGGACTGATGGACATTTCCGAGCTGTGCATCTCCGACCCGCTCGGCTACCACAACCAGTGAGTGCGCCGGGTCGGGGCCGGGCGGGCCGGGGCCGGGCTGGGACCGACGCTGCGTCCCGCTGCGGGTGGGACGGGACAGCGACCCCGCAGTGCCGCTGCCTGTCTGCCGCAGAGCTGCTGCCTGCCTCTCGCCCCTCGGGGCACCGCCGGTGTCTGGCGAGCAGGCAGGTGCAGCAGCGCCGGCGGAGCGGCGCTCAGCGGGTCGGTGTGTTGGTGCGTTTCTCTCTTGCCCTGTAACTTCTCCCTCTAATGTTTCATCTCCTAGGCAGAGGCAGCTAACAGTGAACACTGGCAGTCCCTCCTGCGCAGTTTTACTTCCCGTCTGTGCTAGGATTTTTATTGGATGAATTGCTAGACGTTTATAAAGATGCACATATAAAATTAAACAAAGTAGATCCATTAAAGTACTGTCTTTTATTTTAGAAGTCCGTTTTTTCACCTGAAATATCCTATAGAATTTTAGTTTCTCACAGTTTCCTGTTTGGATAGCCTGCCCAGGGAAAGAGTGGCAAGCAGGCATCCCGAGCTGGGACCAGTGGCTGATACCTTAGCACCTGCTAGTGCTCTTTGTATTCCGAAGTGGGCTGTGTTTAAAATCACTTTAGTATGTTAAGTTTGGTTTGATCCTTCTGGTGAAGTTAGGGAACAGGGCAGAATCGCGGCGTTTGCATCCAGCTGACTGGAGCAATTAGTTTTACATGCATTTCTCTTCTCCAATAAATCTCACCCTGAGTGGAGTCCCCTTTTGTGTCTTTGCATGTTAATCCATATGTCGTGCAGGTTCAGTGGTGTCATCGGAGGTGGGAGTGAAGTAATTTTGCCTATTTCATTGCTTTTGTTTTAAGAACACATTGCACTTAGTAAAATTAAAACAATTGAAACCAAACAAAACCCCCATAGTGATACTTACCCCTCTTTCCTCATTACAGCTGTCTTTTATTTGTCTTTCTGTCTCTTGCTCCCTGATATTCCATCTGTCCTTACATTCATTTCTTTTTCCATTAATCCCCTGCTTCCAGCAGTTTCATTAAAATGAGACTTAGTATTGTTAATAGAAATTAATAATCCAACCCATGTGATGTTCTTTTCCCCACTGGTGCTTCACTTGTGGCTGCCTCATTTTGAATTAAAAATAAACAAACAGTTTCTTAAGGGAAATATATTCTGTATGCTGCTGGGAATTTTTTAATATTAAGGCAAAAATAGAAAGTGCACTTAGCTTCATTAAAAAAATAAAAAGAACAAAATGCCACAATCTAAAGCTAGACCTTCATCATTTAGTATACCATCTCTTAGCTTCTTTTTTTCCTTCTGTGTTTTCTACTTTTGGAATTGAGAAAAGGAACTCAAACAACATAAAAATATCAAGAAATGATCTGCATGTTGTATTACTGTTAACCCTTTTTTACTTATCCATCCGCTCTCAGACAGCTGTCAATAATGTCAAGTGCACCTTACCCTATTCACAACTCTTTGGCCGCTGGGTAGGCAGATGAAGATGGCCCTAGGGGAAGTACCACTGAGCCCCTACGGCTTTACACTAGACAGAGAGTGCTGCTTTTTGAGATGAGAAACTGTTGTAGAGCTCTTTGTTTAGAGAAGTGCTTGGTTTGACACTGTGTGCCAACTAACCTCTTTAACATTGTTGAGGTTGGTGATGAAAGAGAAACATAATTAAAAATGTTTCAGCCTCTATTTTTTTGATCTCCTTATATTTTTATTTTTAAATATTTTTAATTAAAGGAGTACAACAATGCAAGGAAGTAGGGCTAAGTCTGAAAAAAGTTGGAAGTGAAAGATGTGAGAAGCCTTAAAAATAGAGTATATTTAAAGGTGTATGTCCAGTGTGTCAGGTACTGGTTTGATTTACGTTCTGCTTTTCCTAAAGTTACATTTCTGATTACACTCTTGCAACTGAGGATAAAAGTTGGCCCAATACATATACCTTTAATCACTATTTTTTCTCCCACTGTCACAATTATATTAAGATATCAAGTAAATACATGTATTAAATCTGTGCCCATGTCACTACATAGCTGTGTGAGCATATTACCCTTGTGCTGATTGACTCTTCTCATTGTTAGCCATTGAAAAGGTATTAGTAGTTATTTTGCTTTATTTAAAGAAAAACAACTGGTTGTAGTTATGTGGACAGGAATTTTTGTCAAATTCAATCTTAAATTAGAAGCAAATTTAAAAGTATTGCAAACTGCCTTTATTTTTGTTAATTTGCTCGTTAAGCTGTAGGAGAAAATAGGAAGAAGAGTAGAATGTAGAAAGAGAAGTAGATGTAGTCACTCAAGATATGTTACCTGGAAAATGTATTTCAACTCTCAGTTATTGAGAAAGGGAGAATACAAACCAGCAAAGGAGAGAAGAGGTGACTCCCTTCACCTTGGAGTTTAAGGAGAACTTCATTTTTTTAACAGTCAGACCCAAGAAGAGCCTGAAGAAAAACTAAGCAAAGAAATTCACTGTTCCTAATCCCACTCTTCAGGCTTTGGATTTGTCTTCCTCAAGCAGTGAAAGTTTCCTTTCTTTTGCCTGCTTAATTGGATCTGAGCAATTACACCTGGAACCTATGAAAGTTCTGGTCAGGAGGTTGTGTGGCTTCCCTCACCGCAGGATCTTGCAAGGAGAGCGAGAAAATGCTTCTTCCTAATTGTGACCCTCTGCGTGTCCTAGGGCAGTCTAAGTATTTAATTTCTTGCCTAAGAATTCATTCTTTAGAAACCGCCTACTGTCTTTTGGTACTGACCTTTGGAAGAACTATTGCCGAGGTCCTGGGTTAGGTGATGCTGCTCCAAGGAAGAAGCTTTTGTATGAGTTTGAATTATGAAACTAACAAAGACAATGATTTGTACCTGCAGTTTGTCTCTCAGGTGAGGGCATATGGCGAGAATACATTAGTTACACTGTACTGACGACGTCTGTCTGCAGTACAGCGGGAAGAGAATGTGTGTGCAGACGCCGCAAAGGTACACTCTGACATGTAAAAGATATGATTATATTTACACACAGACACATGTGCATCTATAAATATTTTTATGTAGGTGCACACACATATGTGTGTGTGGTCATACTGAATATTGGTGTTGCATGTCTCTGTTTCAAAGGAGAGCGAAGTACGGCATTTTTACTTCTCTGTATTAACTTCCACATCCAAGAGAATTTGTTTCTGCCTAGTTCTAGTTGCCACTAGAAATGTTGATAGGACTACAGAATTGCCATCTCTTTTTCTAATTAATATTCTACATGACAGGCAGAAACTGACCAAGGAACCATCATGAAGGGAAAATAAAAATCATTGGCAAATGAGGGCACCCTGCCAGATGCTGTCTCTTACACCGTTTCCTCTGATGTACAAAAAAGACACATGAGTCACTGATCTGATAAAAATGAAAATTATTTTATGAACAGAAGGAAAAAGTTGAAAGGAATAAGTGATATATTTGACAGAGAGCTGGAAAGGTATGACACTGGAATTTTAAATCAGTGAAGGAGTGAATTCTGGACATTACAGCACAGAATTAGCAAAGTTGTTGTCACTGATTCTAGTGCACAGACTGAGAAAATGTGACTTGATTTCAGAGGTTACTGGAAATCTCCATATTCCCTGAATGGGAGGAAATCTGAGACAAAGAAGCTGAATACAGTTGTCTGCTCAGTATCTCTGAAAGTCTGGGATAGGGAGGAGTTGTTAATTGGGGAGAATGGGGAGGGAGTTGTTTGTCTTATTGACAGAATAAATTGAAAAACCTCTGTAAGGGAAATGGCCTAGTTACTGGGTTCCTGATGAGGTTCCCATCATAGAATGCAGTCTCAGTACGCTAAGCCTATTGTGCACAAACCTGATGAGGACATTGGTACCTTTAAAGTATTTATATCAACTTTTTTCCTCCTCTTCCAATTCCACTTGTAAAAGTAAAGATGATCTAATCATTATCAATTATTGAGAAATATGGAAAGATCAATGTGTTTAAAAAATAGAATTTTTTTCATTGCATTGATTTGATGTAATCAATAAATATTGCATTTAGCCTGAGAGGGGAAAGACTTTGGAGAGATTGCATCAGAGAAAGTTGCTGTGACAGAGATTTCACATCCCGTTTTCCTCCTCTCCAAGAGAAAGCTGCTCTACTCCCTGTGCCCTTTCTGCTGTTAGTCCTTAGCCCCATTTCTGCACTGTTACTACTGCTCTGGAGATCATGTTATTTGAAAACACCTGCGTTCTCCAAGTAAATTCAGTTCAAAAGGAACTTTTGGGCATTGTGTCAGTGGGTCTCTCTACCAATTCTTCCAGGGCTCGAAGGCTATAAACTCCCTTTAGGGGATGGAGGAAGGGAGAAGGTAAAAGGTTTCAAGCTGAGATTAGGTAAACTTTACAGGTTCTGTTGGAAGTATGGTTGAATTTCTCCAGAGAGTGTAAAATGGCTAAGTCAGATTTAATTAAGGGAAGAAATAATAAAAGTAGAAAAATATGATGACAAAGATTGCATATAAAAGCCAAAATCATTTCCGCAACTTCTCCTTCAAACTTGCACTCCTTGGTTTAGGAGTTGGGGTCATAGCAGTAGCTAGTGTTGCATGTCAAGAATTCCACCATGGATTGCAGAGACTGGGAAATTCTTCTCAGCTGGGGATGTTCTTTATTTCATGGAGCTACTGACAGTAACTTTACAGCCAGAAAGCACAACAGAATTTTTAGTTTGTACAGTGCGAGCAAGTAAATTTTGCTGCTGTGAGGTTCCCAGGGATTGCTGCTGTAGAAACTGGTGGGAGAAGGAGAAACATCAGAGCTTCCACAGCAAACTATGAATTGGGTGGTTGGTAGTTTAGCAGAGGCACTGAACAAAAGAAGATACTAGCAGTAGTTGGCTATGGCGACCTTGCCCATGAAAGGAAAATCTTGATTTCTTTACGTCTTCCTGGTATCGGCTGCATTTGAGTTCTGAATAGCCAGCAGCTCTGTGTAGCTTGCACGTGTAAAGTGCTTTGTACCTTTCATTGAAGACAGAACACAATTCAGTATTATTCATTAGTGAGAGCTGTTGACCTGGTGATTTTTGCTGCTTTGAAATGAAATTGCAGTAACTTGTTTTTTTTTGCATTTGTTTCCATCTTTGCTGTGCTGCCTCTCTCTAAAGCTTTGCCCTGTCTCTTCAGAGCAATAGAGATGCCCACAAAATGATCCTTGCAGCTGGAGCACAGTGCACTTTGATTCTTCCAGTGCTTGAGAGTCTGCTGCTGGCAGTGACTGTCCATGAGGAGAAACATGCCTGCTCAAGGTGGAACACTGTATAATAATATATTTGTCATGTTTGTAATTGCAAATGTAATTAGCAAACAAGCTCTAGGGGATTCAGGACTTGAAACTTTCAGTGCACATCGTTTGACCCTATCTTGACTGGACCAGAGCTTGTATGCTGCTGTTAACCCTTGCTGTTCTTGCAAAGAAATGCTCCTTTTAGTCTGCTGCTAAGTTTCTGTCTTTTTCCCTCCCCCAGCTTGTTGGGGTTTTTTGTTTGTTTTGGTTGGTGGTTTTTGGTTTGGATTTGGGGTTTCTTTTGCTTGAGCAGTATTATATCTGTATTTGCTTATACTTTCTTTTATCGTGATGGCAAGTGCTTATGTTCCTCCTGCGACACGCACACTAATATTTCCTCTCCTAGCACTTCTGACAGAGTCTGGAAAGCATTCTGCAATGCCCTTTGTGAAGAGCACTGTGTACCAGTAAGTGCTTTTGCATACTGAGCTGTTCAGTGCATTCCTTTCACCACAGGCAACGTTACTATTCAGTGCCCCTTGCACTTCGCAAAGACAACTTGCGAAAAGCAGGTGGCAAGCTGTTATCACACAACCTGCGATGGCTCTGTGTCCCTGCTGAGCTGGAATTTTCCTGCACTCCCTTTCCGAATGGGGGAGGAATAAATATTTAAGAAATTATGTTTATTTAGTGGGATCCTGACAAATCTCAGTCTGGTTGCCTTTAGGATTAGGATTTGTTGTCTCTATATAAAGAATATTCCTGATCCATAAAGGATTTAGTGAACAACAGAGAATCTGTTCATAAAATCACAAACTTATGTGTGTGTAGGAAGCAGAGGGCTACTTTGCCTTTTCATGCAAATATTGACTCTTGCTTACTTTTTTATTTCCAGGATAGGACTTAAATGGTGATAAAATTTGGGATGGGTCTGTTCTTGTTTTGGACAGAGTTTTATTTAGTCTTGTATTTTTTGTGTGCATAAAAGGAAATAGCTTAAAGGTAGAGATGGGCAGCCATTTTCATATAATTTTTGTTGTGACTGTAAGGACATCTCACAAACATTGCAGCCTGTTGAAGGCTTGGAAAGAAAAAGAAAGCCTATCCTACTTTAGTCTTGGTAGGGTAAGAGCTTCTGTCGACAACCCCTTCCTTCACTCCAGATTTTTCTTTTCCATTCCCAGAAATTGTTTGATTTATCAAATTTTTTAAGGGTCATATATTTTTTCTTGGATTAGAATGGCCTGTGAGGTGGGTGATGGAAGTGGGACCTCCAGCTCCTGAATAACAGGAGACAATTTCTCATAGCACCTTTTGTTTTGAATTGATGTCGTGTGTTTTACTGCAGCTGGTTTTAGACGAAGATTTCTTGTTGCTCTGTGTCTGCTGCTCTAAGAGGCTGTTTGTAAACACAGCGTATTTAGGAGTGTTATTTTCTAATTTTGCCTCCTTTTACTCCTGGCACTATAAAGTTCCCTTTAGTAGTAATGGCCCTCAATCTCCGCTGATGGAGCCGTCACTGTGAACAATGCTGGTGAGTGTATTGTCTCGCTGTCCTTTTACTCAAGAGAAAGGTCGAAAGAACAGCTTAAACAGAAAAAAACAAAAAAGGTCAATTCTCCTGTTATGATTTTGTGTATGGAGATGATGATTTAAAGGAGGTGTGAGCACTTGGCTGAAAATAAGAGAAAAATATGATTTTTTCCTGTGGGTTGACGCAGGTATGTTTGAGGGTTTTTTTTTTTCCAATGTGCTGCCATGAATGATTGCAAGCCAAATGTCTCACTAAGATTTACATCATTTTATATATTAAACAACCAGCTGAGAATAAGGGCACTAAAGAATTATTATTTAACAGATTTATTATTTTTTTTTTTTCCCCCCTAAAGTCTTCTGTGTCATTTTTGGTTTTATTCAGTCAATCTGACAAGTTTCTCATCCTCAGTCATATTATTTGTTTCGTGATTTAAGAAATTTTACTCATCTGGCTGAATTTTTCACAGATGTGGCAACATAGTGGTGGAGAACATAAGGTGTTAACTGATTTTAGGGATTTGGATTAGAATTGTTTTTTGAAGTACACCTAAGTCAGAATTAGCTGATAGGCATTTTCAATGTGTTAATTTTTCATCATACTTTGCCTTTTATTTTATTTTTTTTTTTAAACTATCTCTATACAGCAATTTGAGGGAGTTGCTGTTGTTTTCTTTTTCTTTGCTTCTGGACCATGTATGGCGTGTGATTTCTATCTACTCTTAGTAGTTCAGAAAGTGCTGAAGAGGAAGAAGCGTCATTCAATTCTTTAGGACATACAAATTCGGTCCTTTGTCAGCTCCTCTTCATGATGTTGCTTCTATATTTGTCTCTAAGAGTTTCATTCAGTGTGTTTGTAGTTTTTGAGTTTCTGTTGATGGGGTAGTTTTTTGTCATTTTTGTAGATTAAGTGGGTAATGGTACAGTGAGACATTGAAAACCTTCTCTTATGAAACTAAAGCCTGTTGCCTGATAGTCTTTAGTTGGCAATTTTTGTTGTCAGACTCATTGGTAGTGCAAAGATATCTGTCTGGACCAGAGCTCTCCATACAGTGAACTATATTAAACAGTGACTTCCAAGCAATGATGTGCAGCCTACAATGCAGCCTAGCCAGGGACTAGGGCAGGGAAGGGGCCACAGCTGTCCAGTACAGTCAAGACTCAGATTCAAAGCCAAGGAACTCCCAACACAGGACTTTGCATGTCAGTACTTGGGCTTGGTGAGGGATGTTGGCTTTAGTTCTCATGCGTTCTTTTTGTCTTACTAGATTGTAGCAAATATATTCCTTCAGAATAGTTGACTGAAGTTGCCCAGTAGTACCAAGCACACTGTAGAGGACAGAAATGAGTCAAAGTACAAAAGAAATGATTTTCTTGCGTACAAACATCTCTAAGTATATGGATGGATATACATCGGTGTGCATGTACACCTTGAATTCCACATATAGATGCATGTACTATAACAGAACAGATGTGTACCACATAATTTTATATACAACCACACATTTATTTGGTATTGCATAGTGTACTGTTTCACTTGAACAGTTGTCCTTACTACATGTCTTTGTATGCATATGCAAATCTATCTGCAAATGGTAACGTATTTCTGCATGTGTGTTCTTGTATAAACCTATAAGGACAGGGTATGCCTGCCATCCACACAACGTTGTTCCAAGTCTTTACTCATTAAAGCCTGTATGTCTGTTCATAGCCTTACACAGAAGGTGTTCTATAAATGTAGAATGCTGTGCAAACATACCCTATACAAAAATTTGTGCTTAAAAATAAATGAAGTGGCATTTCTCTTACACAATTACAGGTGATATAGGGTTAGGTGCTACTAAAACACTGCAGTTAGCTCTTCTTTCTTCTTAATCAATGTGTGTTGGAATTTGTGATTTTTTTAAAAAGAGGATCAGAGCTTTTCTTTGCATGCAGTGTCAGAGAGGAATCTGAAAAATCGTGCACAGACCATAGGTCCAGCTACAGCATTGTCCAGGTGAAGTTAGG
The DNA here is from genome assembly GCF_026170545.1 of Melanerpes formicivorus. Taxonomy (NCBI): domain Eukaryota; kingdom Metazoa; phylum Chordata; class Aves; order Piciformes; family Picidae; genus Melanerpes; species Melanerpes formicivorus. The sequence goes on from NW_027142442.1 coordinate 2,418,473, forward strand.
CTCGTGTACCAGTAAACTCAGTGGGTTGGAATTTCTCCTGCTTTATTCGTGGTTATTTTGGGAATGTCTGGGTTTGTTTTTGTTTGGTTTTGTTTTCTTGTCTTTTGTTTTCTTTTGTGTGTGTGTTGTTTTGTTGTTGGGGGGGTTTGTGGGTTTTTTCTTGTTTTTAATGTGATTTTGGTTTTTGAAGGCACAAAATACGTGTGCTACTTCTTATGGAATCGCTTACTTGGAAGGTTATTAGGTGATGAGATACTTTGGGTTTTATTTCAACACCTGCAGTGTTTCTGATGATTCTTTTTAAAATTTTATTTAGAAGTGTTTTTTATTTGAAAACAAAACAGTTCCTTTTCTCCTAGCACTTACGGCTAGAGGACTGTCATTGCAAAAGGAACTATAAGCCCTAATCACTGCCCAAGATCATTGCTTCTGTAATAATATGGATTATCTCAGTTGAAATTTTCCCTTGACTTCCTGTTCTAACATGAAATTGCTTTTTAGAAACATGAACAAAATTAATTCCACAGCCATTTTTAAATGATGTAGTTATGAAACAAACCCGAGAAGCTCTCACATTACGATGATGTGGTATTTATTCATGTTTTACTACACTGATTTTCCTTAGCGTTTCCCCCACAGGTTTTTAGGGAAAAACAGATGTGCTGCCTCCCCACTTTTAATTGTTGGCTGAAAGAAGGAAAAAATGCCTGCTTTTGGCTGGTCTGCTTTTTCAACATGCTATTACTTTGCTTCAGTCTCTGCAAAACCTTATAGATTCAATTCCCCTGTTGGACCAAGAGTTAAAAATTAATTCATGAATAATAAAAAACAATCAGTCTTGTTGAGTTTAAGAAGGATTAGAAGAAAGGTTTTTGTACAGAAGCAGTTATATATCTTGGTGGTGATGTTGTTGGGCTAATAGGTATTGTACTAGGTCCCGTTGGTTATTTGATAAAGGTAGCTGATTTGCAAATAGGATTGTTATCCCGATGACTAACAAGCCTAATATTGGATGGATTAAAAGAGGTTGGGCGGCTGGTGTCTATTGTAAGTTCTCAACTCTCTCTTAGGAGGTAATTTATTTGATTCAGACATGTAGGCTGAAAAGGGACTAGGTAAATACATACCATAAAGAAATGGTTCATGCTACTTTACTGCATCTAGGATTTTCAAGGAAGACAATGTGACTTGAGCACCAAATCCCACCAAGTGTCAGCATGCCTGTGATGGGGAGCTGTCCATAGCACGGTGAGAGGCTTGCACAGACGTCAGGCGATCCTATGCTCGGGGTGTGTAGCTGATGGAGGGTGGACACAGAAAATTCTGTGGTCCCCTTGAGACAGAGGAAAGATTTGCACCCAAAATTTTGTGATGCAAAACCTTGCCCTGTCCCCAGATAAATCTGCTGTGTAATACTGGAGAAGGGAAAGAAGGCAGTAGGAAGCATGGCTCCTGGGGAGTAAGGGTGGAGGGGTGGAGGTTTCCATTTTTTATTATTATTTTTTCAAAGGGTTCAGGGCTAAAGATAGAGTTTAAAGGAAGCCTTAAGGAAGGTGGGCAGAGGCATCTTGTTTTGGGGACAGTGTTAGGAAGGCTTCTCTTCTGCACCAGACAGCCATTCAGCAGTTAGATGGAGGTCTGGGGGAGGAAGAGGACATGGCTGCCATTGGCAAGAAGAGAAATGGATAAATCTTTTAAAATATCTGCTCTGCAAGAGATTTTTAGGTCTACAGAGCCTTGGTGAGAAAACCATCTTGAGCGACAAATTCTCCTCCTGTAAGAGGATTTTGCTGTCACACTTAAGAGCCACAGCATCTCTCTTTCAGCTGTCGCTGTGGGAAAACTTGCAAACACAGGATCTTTGGGAGGTTAAAGACAGTGATATTCAGCCTGCAGGCAACTGGCTGTTAGAGTAGAAATAAAGGCAGCACAGGGAGAAGTGTCCTTTCAAAAGGAGAATAGTTTTCCTTCCTTCAGTGAGGGACTGGCCGGTGGCTTTGCCTCCACCTGTCCATTGCTCTAGTGCAGGTAGGAGCTGAAAGAGCTCTGCAGCCATCTGCAGGGCTCCGCCGACAGTGCGCCGGGCACCTCAGTGCTGTGAGAGGGGCTGCAGGGCCTGCCTGGAGACGAGCCATCACTCCTTTCTATTCACCTGCCAGCTCTTTGGAAATGTCCACATTACTTTGTCCTCTAAAAAGTGTGTGTGGGTTTCATAGAATTCATTGGGTTGGAAGGGACCTTTAAAGGTCACCTAGTCCAACCCCCTGGCATCTCATAGTGCTGTCATTATTGCATAAAGAGAGTGGTTCCATGTTTGTACACCTCATGGATCCTGCAGGGAGTCTGCCATCCCTGACGTGTCCTACACTACATACACTCTTCCACAGCTCACATGTTTGGACATGTCACCAAAGCCCCTGAAGGAGATCTCCCTCTGTGGAGATCTCAAGGTAAAAAAGCTTCATGAGAAAAGAGAAACCTTAGTTTCTCATGTGAGTTTCATGCAGTCTTTGTGAGTGCATCTTTTGTGTGTCTGCACACTGTTTCCTAAATTAAACAATTTCTTACTTTCTCACAGAATGGTTAGAAGGAACCTCTGGAGGTCATCTGGTCCAGCCCCTCTGCTCAAGCAGGGCTACCTAGAGCTGGTTTCCCAGGGCCATGTCAAGATGGCTTTTGAATATCTCTAGGTTGGGAGGGGAGACTCCACAACCTCATTAGGCAACCTATGCTGGGTCACCCTCATGGTGAAGAAGTGTCTGTGTATATTCAGACAGATCATGCCGAGTTTCAGTCCATGCCCTCATGTTATACTCCTTTATTTACTGTTTCCCTCATACTGGAGTTTACCCAATTGTTTTGTGGTGCCTTAAAACTCCATCTAGTTTTTCAATCTCTTTCCAATAAATTGACACATAGAAACTTTAGGTAAATTTAGGTTAAGCCTAAGTGGATGAGAAGTATCCCCTTCCTGGTTCCGTGGCAGTGTATATTGATGTCCTTGCATAGGTGACTGACAGCTGGGAGTGTAACTGTGTCACTGGGGTCTGAATTGCTGGACTCTTGCAGTGTGAGTTAAGACTGACAGATGTGTTGTCTTAGATTCACAATTGGTTTATCAAGACCATCTATTGTGTGTCATTAGGAGATACTGGAATTTCTTGTGCACATATGATGAACACACAGAGGTATTTGTTTCAGGTATCCTCTTAGTAGCTGGTTTATCAGGGTTCTTAACAGGGTAAATGAATAGTAGTGAGTAACGATTCAATGCAAATTCAACAGGGGACAATCCATTCATTTGGGGGTTGCCATTATTTTGTCTCCTGTTCCCAATACTCGTTGTGTCTTTTTTCTTTTGGGAGAATGACGTCTGAGTAGTCTGACTGTATCTTTGGTACACCACAAATATGCGAGTTAGGATAAGGATTTGACACTGTTCATGATGTGGACTACTGAACCAGGGAAAAAGCCCTTAATAGCCATAGAGAAAGTCTTTGAGTAGGATGCCATATTAAAATTACTTCTACCGTGATAGAAAACCTTCTGCCGGCAGTAATGTAGTCAGGACTTGCTGCCTTCTAGGAGTGACTGCTGTGCTAACAGGTTCTGATTCACTTGCACCAATAGGTAATGTCTATCAGGTTACTTTATCTTCTGAGAGCAGCTAACAACCATGAAATGCTGTCACTGTTGTTGAAGAAAGAGGCTGGTGTTCAGAATTTATATGGGAAACCCGACAAGCAGAAGCCCCATGATAGAGAAGCCATCTACAAGCTTTGAGCACGTTTGGGAACTTGCTTCTTAAAACCATCTTTGAAGGTGCTTTGGACCTGAGTCTGCTGTCATTTTCACTTGAGTAAATGACAGGTAACAGTGAAAGTCAGAGGGGATACACCAACATAAAAGTGGCATAAGATTGATATTAGGCCATTCAGTTCAATATCACAGTGGAGGAAGATATGCCTGGAAACAGTGTAAGAGATCATGGTAGAGGTAAAGGGTGTGGGCAGGAGGAGGGAAGGGCTAAAGCTTTGTTTAGGAAGGGCAGAAATTAGTGATTTTTTTCTTTCTGTAAAACTGCCAGGTGTTGTTAGTGCCTCAGATCATTGGCTGCTTCTTTCAGAGTTCAGGTTTCACGCTTCCAATGCATGAAATGATTCTTTCAGCCCTTTGGGAATAATTTGGAGTATGTTGGAGAAGGCTACTTTGTGGTAATTGGGGAGCAGTTTGATGCATTGCTAAAATGCACAGAGGACAAAATGCCAAATGAAGTGTGAGAGGAGGTGAAGTGTGAACTCGCTGAAGTCGCAAAGAATATTATTGGGATAAAAACACAGCAGAGGTGAGTAAAGCAGGACTCCAAAGTAGCATTACAGCATGTGGGGAATTCCAGAAAGGTCCAGGTGAGAATGCACTTTGCCAGGTTTATGAGAATGAAACCTGTGGAAGAAGGTGGCCTGTACAAAGGAGAAAGGAGATTAGAACACAATAGCAGGAAAGAAGAGACCTAGCTCTGATTTCAAGCTCCTTTTAAGGTCTCTCTGTAGTGCCTGAGCAGCAGTTGCATCTGATCTATAGCAGTAGATAAAATCAAGAAAAAGTGGAAGGCAAATGTAACAAGCTGTGACTTAAATAAAAACTCTGGGATGTTCCCCTGGGGGTAGGAAATGTGTGTTTAGCACCCTCTGATTCTGCAGTATCCTGAGAACCCCACTGCTGACAGGAAATGCTAAAAACAACAGTAGGCAATACTCTACTGTTCTAGATGCTGTTGAAGCTGTGTTTGACTGGAGCTGGTGATCTGGAGGAAGGATATGCAAGGGCAGAACCTGTGTCACAAAGCTGGAGATCAGACTGTGATGGAGCGGTGGTGACTGAAAAGCTGAGGACAGCAGTCCAGTCGCTGTGGCTGCGTCTTGCCACATGACTGAGGTTTCTGTCTGCAACACTGAAGGAAACATCCATTTCTCACCACTTTCCTTATTTAATTTATTGAGCATACATTGAAAACACAAAGTCATTTCTTCCTGTAGAAAGCTGGAATTTTAACAATACAACAGTTTTAGTAGAGGGAGAGATCACAGGGGAGGAAGAAAGATTTTGCTAGCATGTGCAGAGGTTTCTTGTGATAAAACTGAATGAGAATTTGCTGAAAAAAATCTGGCCAAACCTTACAAAACTCCTGCTTTTTTCTCTCCCAGCTTTTTAATTCAGTCTGCTCTGTCTGGTCTATGGACTGGAAATGGCCTTTCCTTCAGATTTGCAGACTGTCTTGTTTTGCCTCTCTGCTACAAGGTGAAAGTTGTCAGCAACATCCTTGTGAGGTGAGAAGGATGCACATATGCAAAGCCTGCCCACACAAACGCAGAGGTCCCTTTCACCTGACAGCCCTGTCACTGGCTGAAAGCAGAGCCTGCCTCCTGCACCCGTTGTGGGGAACCTGAAGGCCAGGTGGTGCTGGGAGTAAATTGCCCTGGAGAGCAGTGATGAGAAGTAGGGCAGCAGGATATTTCAGAGGGCAGAGGAGCTTTGAAATGGAGCTTTTGACATTGTAAAGATCTGCTGTGTGTAATGTCATGGGGCCTGAAGGAAGAGAACTGTTCCCTTGGGATGAGGAGATCTATTACACTGTGTTTAGCATCACTGTAACTAGAAAAGTAAGATGCACATTAGCAGCTGTTAAGAAGACTGTGGTGCACTTCTGCTCCGAGGGAGTGAAGGGAGGCAGAAAGGACACATTGCTGTGAGGTGGGATGGGAGTGGAGTCCTGTGCATCGGCTGGGACAAGTTAGAGCAACACCAGCCTGGTGTGGAAGAAGGAAAAACTTGAGTAACCCTTTTAATTGTGATAGAGATATTATAGAATATCCCTAGGAGAAAAGCTCAGTCAGTGAACTGGAAAAGGAGGGCAATGGAGACCATCAAGCAATTTCAAAAGTGTTTCTGGCCTGTTCTGGTGGCTGCTGCTGGCTATTAATACTGTTTCAAGACTTTTTACTGTGTTTCAGGAGTACAGGGCACTTCCCTGTTGCCTACTTGTTGACTCTTAGCAGTGTGGCGTGGGAGACCAGTTTCACTTTTTCCCAGCTTTTCTTTTTATCTGAAGTACTTTCTGCTGCTTGGAAGGGAACAGAGAATGTGGCATGTGGCATTACCTGCTGGAGAAGTTCGTGGGACGGTGACTTTGCTTTGTAGTTCCTATTCTGGTGGCTCTACATTTTGTAGTGCTTGGTCTAGCAAGTGTCCATAGAGATGGGTAAGGAAAGGAAGGTTCTGTGGAATACTTTGCATTAATATTTTACAGAAAACTTTTTATGCCAGTGAACATATGGAGAGTTACATGGTGTCTGTCTTCTGCTTCTTAATGTAAACCAATTTGCTACCTCAGCTGTGCCTTATGCGTGTGCCCTTTACGGGCTTCTTGTGTGTGTCCATCTGTACTAAAGCAAGCAAGGATATCTTGCATGAAGCTCCATTTTGGAGCATCTCAGAGCATCTCCTTGGCATGAGGGAGGTTGTGTTAGGACTCCTGCTGTAAAGGCAGTATATAAACCAGCATAACAGGAGCATGAGCTTGCTGAATGAGCATATTAAATCTCTGACAGAATTCCTGATTCCAGCAGGAGATGTATATTTAGGATTAAGGTTATTGAACCAATACCTGGTTAAGGTCTCATCAAGACTGAAAGATACTTTGTGGAGGTGAGTTGGAGAGTATTTGCTTTGGGGAGCTACAATTTTAAGGGGCAGGGACCAGTGCAGTGCTGGATAGGAGCATTTAGTACCTCAGAAGTTAATTTTGGAAGAGGTAGTCCATGATGTTGCTTAAACAAGCCTGATACCTGTCCTCTCCTTTCTGCAGGGATGTAAAGGTTCAAAGTGAAAGATCTTCAGAGGAAAAGGAGGTAGAAGGTGAACTGTGTTTCCATGTGATGATGTTGACCCTCTGCCAGACATGTCCTGATCTGCATTCTGACATTTGCTTATCACATGGGGAACAGGGGTGCATCTTTTACTTCCAGCAGCCCAGCTGCCAGGATGGACTAAATATTCATTTGTAGCCAAAGGGGCCTGTCAGCCTCCAGGAGACACCAAACAGCAGCACTCAGAAAAATTAGCAACAGCAGAAGTACATTATACAATTCATCAATCTTTTGTTTTCAACACTGAAGCAATGCAACTTGGGGCATGTGGGTTACATCAGGGTCAGCACTTTCATCAGGAGATGCCTGGTCCCCCAGCCTCAGCCCACCACCCATCCCCAGGGGTGCAGCAGAATTGCTTCCAGCAGTGGGTGCAGTCAGCTGCTTGGTGCGGGTAAGTGAGGCTGGAAGCAGCCACTCAGTTCTAGGCAGTGTGAAAAATCAGAGGCAGTTAGGTACGCGTAAAAATCTTATAAGTTTCCCTGGTGTCAGCACAGGCCAGTCCTGATTTAAAAAATGAAATATGGCAGCTAATTAATCTAGATCATAGCTTAATCGCCTGTGGTGGCTTTTAAAAAAAACATTTTTGTGTGAATTTAGCACTCATGAAATGAGAGGCTGAGATTACTGCACAGACCAAAGCACAGCACAGATAAGCTCCCTCCTGCCAGCCCTGGTCATGCGTCTCTGCAGTGACCTGTAGTAGCCACTGCTGTTACCTCTGGAGCTTGTCTTTCATCCCTCCACTGCAGCGGCATCCACACATCCAGTGAGACACACACCTCCCCAGTGACTCCACATCTTCTTTTGGGAACAGTTGCAGAGGTTTGGAGGCAAAGAGCAGCAGCTTTATGGGTTCACCCCAGGACAATATGGAGAATGCATCTTCCTAAGGCCCAGGTTGCAGTGTGCTACCTGCTGTTAGAGGTGTGGTGAAACATGGTACTGCCCTGAAAAGTGTGGCATGAACTGGGAAAGGAAATGGATTGGCGATGGATTGGAAAGGAAATGGATAAGGGTGACCTTATCACTCTCTACAACTACCTGAAGGGAGGTTGTAGACAGGCGGATGATGGTCTCTTCTCCCAGGCAGCCAGTACCAGAACAAGAGGACACAGTCTCAGGCTGCACCAGGGGAGGTTCAGGTTGGATGTTAGGAAGAAGTTCTATACAGAAAGAGTGATTGCCCATTGGAATGGGCTGCCCAGGGAGGTGGTGGAGTCGCCGTCATTGGAGGTGTTCAGGAGGAGACTTGATGGGGTGCTTGGTGCCATGGGTTAGCTGTTTAGATGGGTTGGATTGGTTGATGGGTTGGACGCGATGATCTTGAAGGTCTCTTGCAGCCTGGTTTGGTTTATTCTAATAAAGGTTTATTCTAATAAAGAAGGCACCAAGGCAGCAATCAGAAAGCTGAGAAGATAAAGGATTTGTTAGTTCTGTTCTTTCCCTCAGACCAGCAGCAGGCCAGCACTGGGGCAAAGAAAAGTAATCTGTGCACTTTTCTGTGCTGTGAGTGCATTCATGTTTTGTAAAGATTTTGAAAAGCCAGAGCAAAGATCCTTTCTTGCACATCCCTGGATGTGTTTAAAGGTGGTTTGGATATGGTGCTTGGGGATATGGTTTAGAGGTGAACCTTGTAGAGTAGGGTTTTCAGTTGGACTTGGTGATCATGAGGGTCTTGTCCAGCCTGAATGTTTCTGTGATCTCGCCCATCATTTGCAAGTCGCTTTCTGCCCCTGTTTTCAGTAGATATGAGTCTTGCAGAGGGAAGTGTCACAGGTGCTGGCTGTGAGACAATGGCAACCAGTTGGTTGACTAAAATGAGGGATGGCATGGGGAAAGGCAGGTGCATGTTTGAAAGACAGTCAAAACTGAGGGACCAAGCTGAGTGCATGTGAGGGATCACAGAAAGAGCCAGGACAACATGAGAAGAGATTGTGTACTAAAGTTTGTGGAATGGCTTTACAATACTCCATCAGCAAAGTGACAGCTTTCTGCTCTGTTCAATCAACTTTTTTTTTTGTCTTTTTTTTTCTTTCCCCATTAAGAGTCTCTACAGTTAGGGGCAAATAACATACTTTCTTCTCCTTCTTTCATTCACTTTTACCCTAAATAGTGGTCCTGACTTCTCGTGCAGGTTAGCAAAGCTGTGCAGGAGGCAAGCAAGCAAATACAGAAGGCAGGGCAAGAGCTGGTGTTACTGATGAAAAATTCTTTGCTCTGAGAGCTGGCCCCTCAGCCTGGCACCAGGGTTGCCTCTGTGCCCCTGGCAGCCATTGTGGTTTTGCAGTGTTGGTTATTTGGTGGATGCCATTGTTCTGATTAAATTTCAGCTCGGACATTTATGTTGTTCCTTCTTTTCCATTATATTTTCAGTATTTCCATTGTAATTCTGATAGGATGGCCAACTCTTTCTTGAACTCTGGCTGTATGCTGCAGAAGAACTACAGAGGTGGGGTGTGGGTGGAAGCTGTTGCATGTTGCTTCATATTCACTGTAAATTATAGTTTTTTAATATATTTATTGCAGTGACCTCAGTGGACAAAAAAAGAGCCCTTCCATTTTGTAAGATAATAAAACACAAAGCTGAAAGCTTTAAAGAATGGGCTGTTAATAAAACACAACGGTACTGTTTTACATAGATTCATAGGATGGTTTCAGTTGGAAGGGACCTTGAAGATCATCTAGTTCTAACTTCTCTGCCATGGGCAGGGACACCTTCTACTGGACCAGGCTGCTCCAAGAACTTATCCAACCTGGCCTAATAACTATGGAATTTTTCCCAAGGGCATACAGGATTACAACTTCTCTTCACACTGCCTAATTAATAATAGGCTTTTCTTTCCCTCCAAAGTCTTAAGGGTGGCCCAGCTCTTGTTATCTAATGGGACAGGACACATCCACCATAGCTGGATGCTGCTACAGCCAGCTGCCCACTGAGGCTTCACAGGAGATGACAGAGGTCAGATGTTACCCAGAACACCAAGAGATCACCTTCAGAGACGCAGGTGATAAGTTCAGCTTTGGTACAAATTCAGGTTTCATCACAGGTAAAACAAACTCTGCCTCCGCCTATCTAATCAGAAGATACTTTTGCTCTTGTACCCACTCACCATCTGAAACCTTCAGCGATTATGCTGACCTGTGTGGGAACAAACACTTGGTACTTAATGTGACTGAATCGTTATTTCTGATGTTGTCGTTTAGATACATTGAGGAGATGAAGCAGTTACGTTCACTGAGGCTGTGGGGATTGCGAGGCCAGAGGGCAATAGAGATGGGAAGAACAGAGTTCCTGTTCAGTCAGTGTTATGACCAGTAAAGAAAGTCCTGTCTCAGCATAGCAGCTGGTGAACAGACATGATTTTCAACTTGAAAACACAGTATTAATGGGTTATGTTTTGTTGTGCAATATTTTATCCATGAGGGCCCTGTGGCCAGGAGCCCGTAAAGCAATTTGAAAAATGTAAGGTATGTGTAACAAGGTAAGAGCTTGGAGAAGAGGCAAAGAATACACAGCAGTGTAAAATAGATTGGGGGGGGGGGGGAAGGGAGAGTTGCACACATTAAAAGGCACTTTAAAACTGAGATATGCTCGTCTGCTAGGTCAGAAACAAGGAGAATCTGGTTTGTCCTCTTCAATTTACCTTCATTACTGCGTGGCATATATCCCTGCAGCATCTCAAATCTTGCTGTTTTGTCTGAGTAAGACTAACATATACATGAGGGTTTTTTTTTAATTCTTGTGATTTGTTCTTGCAAAACAGGGCTTTAAGAACCCTGTGGGCACACAATTAACTGTTTCATTTTAATTCAGCCCTGTGGGAAGGGGTCAGGGTCTCTTACTCTGCCTCTTTGAAATTGCTTTGTAAAGAAGATGGTTAGTTAGCATCGACTGAGCATCTGCTGTCAAGACTCAGTGAATAATCACGTGATCCTGCTCTAGATTAGAAGAGAGAAATCAGGACTAAACACCAATGATTAGTTAGCTTTACTGCAGCTTGGGCATTCATATGGACTGGGCAGGATTTATTTAGCTTTCCCAAGATTTGTTTCTATGATTCTCTGTGAGCTAGTCAATACAAGGCAACCAGCAATCTTGGAGGGGAGAGAGTGGAACTGTTGTTTCCTTTTTATCTTTCTTACTTTTTTTTGGTGTGTGTGTGTGTGTTAGAAATGATCATCTTTCTCTTTTCCCTCATTTGTGATTTTGGGTCATAGAAAGATGAGAGCATCCCTGAAGATGGCAGCACAGACTCCTCAAACCCTAGCTGTGGTGCTCACAGAATGCGGAGTTAATGCTGTCTGGCAGAGGGAACCCTTCCTTGTTTCCTTCTTTCTCCTGCAGTCATTCAAGTGGATGTTTCTCCTCTCCAGGATTTCCTTCTGCTGTCTGGTTCATGTTCCCAGTGAATGCTATGATCTTCAGGATTTTTTTTTCTTTTTTTCTTTCTTTCTTGTTTTTTTTCCTCAAGGCAGTGGTAAGATTTTAACTTGAGAAATTTGTTTTGTTTTGTTTTTTCCTAGCTGTGCTGAAACAAAACAGTTGTCCTTGTACAGCTGTCATTTATCAGAGAAAATAGTCTTTCTCTCAAAAGAGATGAAACAAAACCAAAGCAAATTTACATTATGAGAGGAAAAAAAAAAACCCTCCTGAAAACTCTTCAAATGTGTTTATAGTGTAAGTTATGGAGTAAATCAAAAAGATTTGCAGATGTTAATAGTGGGGTTTGTTGTTGTTGGGTTCTATTGAAAAGATGTTGTTGATTTTTTTTCTATGGTATTCTGTCCCTACCAATAAATGGAGTACATGGAAGCACACAAAGTCACTCATGTGATTAAGCCACTCTCCCACTTTCTGTTTCTTAAGAAAGCTGGATGGTCTAAAGCTGGGATCAGGATTGAAGCCCAGTTCCCAGCTCTTCTCTCACCTCTCTAGGTGAACTGAGCAAACACTCTAAGTCTGATTCTCTCATCTCCTGTAAATTCTGCATTGAACCCTTTTCTTTATTTTAATCTATCTCTGGAATGTGAGTTCTTATGGACAAAGACATATCTTTAATATATAGTACACTGCCTCACATTTTGGGTCTTTTGTAATTGGAATAATGCCTTTAATAATACACCCTGCACTGTTCCAATTACCACACCATAAATTAGTTTTGTTTGCCATTTGTGCTGTGGTGGAAAGAAGGTTCCTGAAGATGGGCGGCCTGTGCTGAGCCCTTTAGCTTCAATTTCTGTAGTCAAGATGAAATGCATCAGTGCTACCTTGACACAAAAGTTTTGACTGAATGTCAAAGTCTTCTTTGCTTCTTTTCCAAGTATGTTCTTATATGTGTGTATATAAACCAACACTGCACATGGCAGTCCTGATTTGCACTCTCAGATGTTGGAGGTAAGCACATTTGGTAGTTGTGGAAAATACTCTCCTTTCAGAGGGGATCTCAGTGTATTGCCCTGCATGTGTAAGCATTAATTTCAGAGACGTTTTTCCCCTGGCAGCATCTGTATCCCACTGTCTGTGTCTTGCCTTTCTTCATATTGTGTGCCAGAGTCATAAAGGACAAAATGTGTTTCTTGCTTCTCCTGTCTACCTGTTGACTGTCTCCTTTGAAGACATGCCCTCTGCAGTCTGATCCAGGCGGTCTTTAGTTTACAGTTATCAGAATATTTTTCTGTTTCTCAGTTCTACCACCTTTTGAATTTCTCCATTGTTCCCATCTTGTAGATTGCCTCTGGTTCATAAGTGAATTCTGGGGCTTCCCAGGACTGTATCACATGCTTTTTTTGAGCCACTGATGGTTTGTTTCTCCTCTCAACTCGGCTAGGCCTCCCCATAATCTGCAGCGTTGCTTTGGCCTAGATTGGCCAAGTTTAAGCTTTTGGATTCTACCCATCTGAATACTATGTGCCTCTGCTCTTCTGGGGAGTTTGGTAGTTTGAAGAAGGGCAATATTGATGGGTTGATTACTTCCAGGTGTGTAGGTAGGGCAAAACTTCTCTTCAGGTTTATCTCCTAGGCAGTTCCAGACTGTTATCCTTTATTTCTCATGTTTAGGACTTGAATGGCCAAAGGTTCTGAAGAAATGAAAATTCCAATAAGGACACTTTACTTTGCACCAGGTGGATACCTGACACTGGAAATGTCTGTATTAGGAGTGTTCAAACAGTCTCTCTTCACCATCTATTTTTTCTCTGTTCAGACCCAAGTTTAGCAGTATCCACAACAGAAATTTTACTTCTTTGTTCCCTCCTTCACCATCTAATTGCTGAGGTTTCAACACTGGCATTTTATCTTCACCTGTCTGGAAATTGCCACTAGGAGCAGCACCTGCCTTTATTGTGGCAGGGGTGCCATTCAACAGCTTTCCCTCAATTTCCCAGGAAAATGGGACCACACATCACAGACGCTGAAGTGCAAAACTAAGAATATGAAGTGTTTTGGCTGGGGTTGTAGGAGACCCTTTTCCTTATGCTCTCTAGATTCAGTTCTAACCATCCTGAAACACACACTGGAGTTAAAATGTGCCTTTCTGTAATGATGGGGGGAAATTGCTCTTTGAGAGTTGAGACATCACTGCTAGATATAAGACTTTTTGTCCTTTCACATGCAGAGGTCAAGGTTTTTTCAACTTCTCTTCCCTATAGCCAAAAGTTACAAAGCCTCAGTGATTTCCATCTGAAAATTCTTGTCTTGTATATAGTCTTGCCTGATAGTGAACTTCAGACTGACCTCCAAGTGAAGTAGATACTACTGGATGTCCTGCAGGATGTGCATAGCTCAGCATTTTTAAAGGCATTAACAAGAACTGCATTTTTTTCACAATGTGTTTCCTGTGTGCATATTCTTTCTCCTGCCCCTCTGCCTTTGAATATGTGGGTTCTGGGGGAAGAATATGCTGCTCCATGAGGGCTACGCACAAAGCAAGAAAGTCTGCCAGTGCACATGGGCAAACGCATCTTAAAGCTCTGAATGACAGGATGGTAGAGATTGGAAGGGACCTCTGGAGATTGTCTAGTCCAATTGCCCTGCTAAAGCAGGTGCACCTAGGTCAGGTTGCACAGGAACATAGCTGGGCAGATTTTGAAAGTTTCCAGAGAAGGAGACTCCATAACCTCTTTTGGTAGCCTGGTCCAGTGCTCTGTCACCCTCAAAGTCAAGAAGTTTCTCCTTAAGTTCAAGTGAAACCTCCTGTGTTCTAGTTTGTGCCTGTTACTCCTTGTCCTATGACTGGGTATCACTGAAAAGAGTCTGGCCCCATCCTCATGACCCCCACCCTTTAGATATTTACATGCATTTGTAAGATCCCCTCTCAGTCTTCTCTTCTCCAAGCTAAAGAGCCCCAGGTCTCTCAGCCTCTCCTCATAAGAGAGATGTTCCAGTCTTCTCATTGTCTTTGTGGCCCTCCAGTGGACTCTCTAGTAGTTCCCTGTTCATGTTGACCTAGGGAGCCCAGAACTGGACACAGTATTCCAGGTGCAGAGAAGAGGGGCAGGAGAGCCTCCCTAGACCTGATGGCTATACTCTTCTCAATGCACCCTAGAATGCTGTTGTTGTACTTGGCCATGTAGGCACATTGTTGCCTCATGGTGAAACTTCTCCACCAGGATTGCAAGGTCCTTCTCCACAGAGCTGCTTTCCAGCAGGTCAACCCCTCATCTGTAGTCATGCATGAGGCTGTTCCTCCCCATGTGCTGGACTCTACACATCATCTTCAGCAAACTTGCTGAGACTACACTCTGTCTCTTCATCCAGGTTGTTGATGAAGATTTTGAGCAAAGTTGGATCCAGTACTGACCCCTGGGGAGCACCACTAGCCACAGGTGTCCAACTAGACCCTGCACCATTGATCATAACTCTGTGTTCTGCCATTCAGCCAGTTCGCAGTCCACCTCACTGTCCACCCATCTAATTCACTCTTCATAAGCTTATCTATAAGGATGTTATGGGAGACAGCATCAAAAGATTTGCCAAAGCTGAGACAGACAGCATCCACTGCTTTCCCTTCACCTACCTAGCTAGTCACAGAAGGCTATGACATTGATCAAGCTTGATTTCCCCTTTTTGAATCCATGCTGACCATTCCTGGTAATCTTTTTCTCTATGTGCTTAGAGGTGAGTGCTTGAGGTTGGTGAGAACTCTCTGGCAGGTTTGAAATTAAGGAAGTGAGCTCAACTAAGCACTGCAAAGCAAATCTCAACAGAGGCTGTTAAAGTCATAGGCAAATGTGGGTCAGGTTTATACTTCTTCAGAACTCCAAGTCTGAAATCTCTGTGGGCTGCATTGTCAGGATGGCTTGATGTAGTAGACAACAGTACCTGTTGGTTTCTCCCTCCCTCCACATTCAGTGCATGTCTGGGGCCTTATATCTTTTATACTTGGTACCTTAATACCAGATTTGCACCCTGCCCCTTCCCCTTTATAGCTCAACAACAATAAAGGTCCCCATATATAAGTGGCTCCAAAGTGTCAGCCCTCAGGGTACATCAATTTTTGCCCCCCCTCAGTGAGGTCTCTTGTGATGGTCTTTTTCCAGCTATGGAGAATAAAACGACACAAAAGCCTGATCCTCCATCCTGTTCTTCTTTAGCCACAGGACAGTTTGCTGCCTTTGTATTGCCTCTGGGTCAGCCCTTAGGCTTTGCCAAAGGAATTTCTCCCTTTCTTCTGGCTGTGTGCTTCTGCTGTCCGGGGTGCATTCCTGGAAGAATGCTGCCTGTGACACAGCAGATCAATGGGCGCAGACCCAAGTGCCCTCTCCCAGAGATCAATATGATGTTGGAGCGCGATGCCGGGGCTGGCATTGCCTGCTCCTTTCATTGATTAGCTGCAGCCTGCAAATAGAAGTGGAGCATTAATGCTCTGCAACCTTGATAACCCATCCTCAGGATCTGGAGTCAAGGGGCTCTTTGCTGCCACCACAGCCAATAGTGCCATTTCATTAGGCTGCAAAGGTTAATTGCATTGAAAACTGGCATCATCCTCAGCATATGACCATTGTAAAACCCCACAGTGGCACAAGGCCTGAAGCTGTCTTGGAGAAAGTGGAGCTCACCTGAGCTCTGAGAAATTATGCTCATCAAGGCTTCTGTGAGACCCCATTTCTGCCACAGGTCTCTTGCTGAGGTCCCCTTACTTTGTTTAGAGAAAGGTGGTGAGGGAGTGGAGGTGGTTGTTGTGGTCACAAGCTGCACCTGTTGGTTTCATACAGCCTTTGGATTACGTCCTGCATGCATGCAGTTAATGTGGAGGAAGAGGTCATGCAAACTGCAGGTAGCAGCCTGGGAGTTGTGGTCTCTGTGCACTGCAGCTCTGCACTGAAAAGGCACCTACAGTCCTCTTTGTTCTGTGCTAACAGTGAGCAGAGCTCAAGTACCTGCAAAATTGTTGCTGCATCGCATTAAAAGGTGTAGTTGGGGTTTTCTCTGCTGCAGGAGGCTACCTGTGTCCTTCCAAGCTCTACGAACTGTTACCAAGGAATGGGAGGCTGGCCCTGTGAAAGTTCAGGTGGTCTCTTCTAGTGCATGGTTAGGCTTGTGTGGTTTTTAGCTATTTGTTGGTCAGGGAAATTTGTGGTTGATGTGTTTTTGCCAGGATTTGCAAGGGATTCTGCTTCATATGCAGACCATCACAATTCTATTTGCCAAGCAGAGTTTCAGAAATGAAGATACCATTTGAGAACTTTAGAGGATCTAAGCAGTGTCTTTCCTGACAGCTAAAGAGGAATTTTAATTATTGAAGTGATTTTTGTTAAGACACAGATATTCTTTTACCTTGGCAGGTGTCCCCTTGTCCTTTTGCTAGACTCGGTGTGTTAGAAAGTCGAGAGTTACAAAGGCTGATGCTGGGTTCTAAGATATTTCTAACAGGTGAAACGCTTTGATTACTTTCGCTGGAAAATACTAAACCAGAGCAGATTTCTTCCCAATCTGATACAGAGACCCTTGCAAAAGCAGAGTCTTCACAGATTGCTTTATCCCCTGGTTGTTGATGACTGAGCAACAGCCAGGCTAATACATCATCAATTGCAGCTTCTTTACTAAACTCTTTTCTGCCTTTCCTTCATAGTTAGCTTTTGCAGGCAATCTTACTTAACATTTTTTTCTTTTATCTTCTTGCTCTTCTTTTTCTGGATGCTACATTTCAAACCAGATCATTGGTTTCAGAGAGGGAAATGTGCTGTTGTAGATGAGAACTTTCACTGCTAATCAGAGAGAGATGAGGACAGAAGGATGTGAAGATGCTGGGTGTGTACAGCTGCTGCTTTCTAAAGGCAACCCTTTACCATAAACTCAGTCAGGATGTGGCTGTTGTGGCACCCCAACTATATGTGCCAAGCATGAGGGCTGTGCCTAGCATCTTGTGTGTGACTGCCTGCCGCCTGTATTGAAATACAAACTCCCCTTGAACCTGGTCAGCTGATTGGCCACCTTACCTGCTTCTTGCAACAGGCCTAAAAAGGTTCACATGTTCTTGTTATGTCTAATTCCTGACACATACCATGACTCTGTAGCTCCGCTACCTATCTCCTCTACCCTATGTGTCAGGAACCTTCTGCTGCAGCTAGACAGGAAGCAAGAGAAAGAAAGGACATAAAGGTCTGAAGCAGGAAGACAAAGGGGAGAGGAAGCAATGTCTCAGGTTTGGGAGATCCATTTTGTGTTTTGAGGTGCTCTTCCAATGTGCTCAGGGTTCTTGGTGGGAAGGGCACAGTGAAGAGCTTTCTCTTTAATACAGTGTGTGTTTTATCTCCGCAGACTTCTTGCAGACTTAGTTTAAAGATCTTAGCTCAATACCATTAGTGTATCTCTGCTGAAGGCCCTTTATAAAATTGATTACAAAGTGGGCTTTTGCATGTGTGTGTGTGGGCTCTAATCTGATTTGAGTCCAAGATGGTATCTTTAATTCAGTGCATCGTGGCAACTAACTCACGAACTTCACCGAGAGTCAGAGCCCCTAATTTGGTTTGAGAATACATTAGCAAAACGAGCTCAGAAGGCCCCTTTTCGGCAAGAGGGGGAGGGAGAGTCTTGGGAGGGGGTCTTGGGGGAGTATAGAAAGAATTGACTTGACAGAGAAGAGTCATGGATTTAAACAAGATCCTGAGCATGATATTCCTGCAGTGGTTCCCAGGAAAAAAAAAAAAGAGGAAAAAAAAAATAAAGGAAAAAAAAAGGGAGGAAAGAGAGAAGATTGATTGATTGCTGGCTGTGCACAAACCATGGAGAACAAAGTGAACCTTAAAACAGGCTTAACCCTTTCTTCCCATGCAAACACAGAGAGCCTGAGGTGCTGTTTATCCAGAACTGCTTCTCATCTTCCTGCTCCTTCATCCCATTCCATGGGCTGGTACACAATGCAGACACTAACACTGCAGAAGGACTAGTGTGCTTTTGCCCTGGAAGATGATTCATGCTATCAAAACTTCTCAGGACTGATTCAACTTGAAGTAAAATATTAAACCATATGTCACTCCCTTCCTTCTTATTTCCTCAAATGGGAAACAAAAACCCCCAAACAACAGCCAACACAGCTGGTGTTTGCAGCAGGAGGGTGAAAGGGGTGTTCTGTTGCTGGTGGTATGTAAGAGCCTGCCCTGGGGATCGTTAGACTTAGCGGAGCAGATAAGTACATCCACTGCCTGCTGTATAATTAACCTTTACTCTTCAGATCCCTTATTCCTGTAGTATATGTAGTATATATGTAGTATATGTATTGGAGGTTGGGTGGCATCCTGTGTGATCCAACAGTTACAGGGGGGAAGGAAACTCTTCAGATTCCCCCTGGCCCTTTTTAAATAAAGGATTATTTTTAATTTAGGTGATTGTTTAAGAAAATGGGGGAGTAACTCATCTTAGGTTCTGTTGGGTACTATAGAAATACTCAAGATAGAAGTAAATATTTAATTTGAAAATGTAATTAGTAAGCTGTTAGGCACAAAATGTTTGCTGTGTTAATTCAGTTTTGTGGCTGAGGTCTTGCGCTCACAGATGTTAGAAAGCTCCCAAGTTCTGCCTGCTTCAGTAGCAGTATGGTCTTCCCCTTGCAGCTGGGTAGTATTTCCTCTTGCATGGAGTACAATCTTCTAGGACTTGCTGCCTAAATTTTGTAAATTGGTGCAATTCCATTTATTGCAAAGGAACCTTACTGGTTTATACCCAGCCTGGCCATTAATACCATATGGGCCTGGCTTACATTTTCAAATGGAGGCTCCTAAATCAACTTTGCAAAGTATTTAGAAAACACACAGGTGATTGGGTAGACAAGGCACTCATGGACACAAATGGCTGATACAGTTGCCCCTATATGATCGTGAATGAAGTTGACTGAGGCATTGTTTTTGAAGTAAAAGTGCATGTTCTGTAGCTGCAATCCAGTGTTTGTATGAGAGTATAACTGTTGCTGTGTGATGCCACGTTATGGTTGGTTTAGGCAGAGTAATACCAGATTTCCAAATGAGTATACTGCAAACCACTTGGTGTGGTAGTCCTTTATGATGTGTTCTCATTCACAGAATCACAGAATTGTCAGGGTTGGAAGGGACCTCAAAGATCATCCAGTTCCAACCCCCCTACCAATGGCAGGGACCCCTCACACTAGATCAGGTTGCTCAGAGCCACATCCAGCCTGGCCTTAAAAGCTTCCAGGGATGGGGCTTCTACCACCTCCCTGGGCAACCTGTTCCAGTGTCTCACCACCTTCACAGTGAAGAACTTCTTCCTAACATCCAATCTGAATCGACCCACTTCTGGTTTTGCTCCATTCCCCCTAGTCCTATCATTATCTCATACCCCTAAAAGTCCCTTCCCAGCTTTCTTGTAGGCCCCCTTAAGATACTGGAAGGCCACAATAAGGTCTCCTTGGAGCCTTCTTTTCTCCAGACTGAATAGCCCCAACTCTCTCAGCCTGTCCTCATAGGAGAGGAGCTCCAGCCCTCTAATCACCCTCGTGGCTCTTCTGTGAACATGTTCCAGCATGTCCATATCTTTCCAGTAATAGGAGCTCCATTGCTTGAGTATAAAATCAGCCAAGATCATGACTGCACAGAGGACACAACACATTCAGACACTATTTGAGCCCCTTTTTTTCAAGCACCACATTTTGGAAGAGGGAGCTGGCTATGCTTTCAGGAATAAGGAATCACAAAACCCCAGATACCTCAGAAAGGGAAGGCTCTGAGTGGGTCTTACTGCTGTAATTTGGCTATACAACTGGATATATGGCATATGGATATATTTTTGTTAGCCTTCATGCTCTGCAGGTAGTGTGCCATATGCTTAGTTGAGGTTCTTTTTTTCACCTTGTCTGATGAACTGCTGAGGTCAGCAATTTTATTTCAGTAGCTTGCTCTGATGAACTTTATTTCTACAGCAACCTCCCCACCCAGACAGTACTGCAGTGCAGAGAAATAATCCAATTTTACTTGATTATTAATAATTACTCTCAGCTGCTATTTTTTCAGTTGATTGATTAGAATAAACACTGCTCTGATGGGATACACCAGAATCTATAAGTCTTCATCCTTCTCTTCTACTACTTCAGCTCCTGGTTCTCTAGGAGCAATGTGAAGTGTGTATGTTTGGGAGCGGGGGGGGGAGGGTATGTTATGCAGTGTGGCTTTTTTTAACGTGGGTTCTTTGTTTTTCAACCAGCTGTAACTAAAATTAACTTATCTGCATTTGTGGAAATCTATAAGCTCTGAATAATGTTTCTGTTTTGCAAGCCACTGCTTTTTCTGAACAAAAATGTTTTCCACTGTTCTGAGTTGAAACCTTCATGTTTTAGTCCTTCAAACTGATCCAAGACTATAGGTTTGCAGGAAAAGCACTTGTCCCATGTCTGAGTGGTTGTGTACCCCTCAAACAGGGTTTCAAGCTGTGAGGCACTTTGGAGGGATCTCATGGTGTAGTTGTATGAGTTTTTTGCTGTACTGAATTCAAGTTTCCTTACACCAAAAGGCACACTCTCAGCAGCTCTTGGCCTGAAACTCTATCCAGCAGTTCTGCAGTGACAGAGAACTATAAAGTGTTTGCAGGTTTGTCAGGAACTTAAACACCTCAGCTAAATTATGCACCAAAAAAATAGGAAAACAATCATTGATGTTCATGTTTGCACCACCTTTGTGCACAGTCAGGATCAACATCTCCCAGCACTGCAATCCAGTCTCTGTGGCTTCCTTGCTGATCCAGCCTATTTTGTACCAGATTTGCTGTGAATGCCAAGTGGTAAGCAGCACTGCAGTCAGTACCTCAGGAAATCAGAACAGAAACTTCAGATGTAGCTGGGATGGACAGTGATTTTCCTATGGAGTAGTTGCTTTTAACCCTGTGGACTGGTGGTTGGTGCAGCTTGGGAGAGGGTTTTGCTGCTTGTAGCTGTTCTCATTTGCATCTTGAGTTGTTTAAATTCATCCTGTTTTGAAACTAATGCTATTTCAAGGATGGGAAGGTGAGAAGTGAGAAAATTGCTTGACTATGGACAGAATTTACCTCTTCTTTGCAAGCAGGACACTTGTCAGAGGCACCTAGAGCTTGGACTATTTATCTACTTAAGATGAATCCAAGGAAATAAATTAATCCTTATTAGGGAGATCTTTTTAGGAAGCGTATTGTTGCTGAATTTCATCTCTGGAGTGAAGTGCATAGGGTAGACAGGACTGTCACAGATGGCAGCCAAGTGTCTTCCAAAGGATGCTTGGGCCAGTGAATGTCACCTGGATTCACTGTACCCCAAGATTTGCAGTGAGTGGGTAGGGACATCAATCTGTGCAGTGTGACTGTCAGGAGAAGAGTGTTAATGTAAGTAGGGATTTCTGAGAAAGCCCTTTGTTGGGAAAGATTTGTTCCATTTTCTTTCCTTCTCAAGGACACTTGAAAGTGTGCTTGAAGAAGGAGTAGTTTAACACTAGGAGACAAGTCTCCAGAAATCCAGTGAAGGGCATGAGATAGCTGCCCTGCTCAACAGTCAGATGACTCTTCAGATCCTGAGGTCCAGTTTCTATTCAGATCAACTATAAATCAGGATTTGATTTCAACAATAGTTGGGTCAAGGCTTAAATGAAGAGACAAGACACCATCACAACCACTTGTGATTTATTTCTGGTGTAGCTACAAAATGCTGGGTAGGGATTAGGTGGCAAGTAAGGTATTTATACTCAATTCCAACAATTTCTCCTCAGCAGGATGCAGAGTGAAGCATTGTTCTGTGGCTCACAGAGGTGCTAAGAAGTAGCACTCATTGCAATGAGTGAATGAGAAAGAAGTTTCATTCAGGCTCTTGTCAAAGTGGATAAAATGTCCAGGTCAATTTTTATAAGTTGATAGGGAGCCAGGGTTTCAGAGCTTCTGATCACATGCCAGCAGTGATTTCATTGTGATGCAGAGGGAATGAGGTAAAGCTTAAACGGCACCAGATGGAGGAGCAGTGCTGGATTTCTCAAGCAGCACTCAACTTTCAAAATAGAGGGGTTGGTTTTTGTTTGTGAGATAATCCCTGAGTAATACAGGAAAACCCTTTTATGAGTTGATGGCACCGTTTCCATGGTACTCTTGAATCTCCAGAATTCCACCTTTTCAGATTACGCTGATGTGTGTTTGCCAGTATCTGTTTATGCTGCCTGGCATGAAGTGTTGAAACATTTCTGTGTGCATTAGAACATACCTACTTCTGAATGCATATAAACAGAGAAAAGAGACCTGCTGAGAGAAGCAGAGGGTTATGTGGAAGATACAAGGAGTGGACATGCACGAAAATGAGAATCTGGTTTCACAGAATATTTGTCATTTAAAAATGTTATTTCACCCCAAATCTGGCTGCACCCTGAAATTTTGAGCAGAGTGGAAATTCCAATAAGGTTTATTTTGAGGACACTTCCAGTATTTTGTTTTATTATGTTCTTGAGACAGTGTGGGATTGGTCTGTCAAAGAATACAGGAGGTAGCACATGACAGGCCAAAGAGCAAAATTAAATATGTAATTTTCTTCAGTGGTTTTGGAACTCTTACAGTACAAAACATTGTCGAGATTGACTTGGTTCTGTGGTGGAACAACAGCATCTTTTAACAGAATGAATGTTTGGTTAAAAACTTGAAGTGTAACTGCAAAGGAGGATGGAAAAATAGATGGCATGGTGATCTGGTCAGGAGGCAGTTGGTGTGTGAAATAGCACCTAGGGAGATGGAGATAGGATTAGGCAGTATTAGAGATAAGGTTATTGTGTAGACTGGGTCAGAGGGGACTGGGCTTAAAGTACAGTCAGATATAGGAGGAGGTCAGAATTGGTCTGTACAATACAGACCTCTGGCTAGCTTGCATGCAGGAAAACACTAACTACTCATACTACTTACAGAGGCAAATCTGTGGGCTGCAGTGCTGAAGAAAGGGGTTTAAATCCTACTGATAATCGGGAGCAGAGGCCATCATGTGAGCACAGGGCTTATCTGGCCATCGTTCCATTTAGCACATTCATCTCCACGCTCCATTCTTTCAGTCCTAGTTGCTGATTAACTCTTACAAGGTTCCGGAGAGGAAGGTAATTGAGGACTGTATCCCTGCTTTTCAGTTGGGGAAGCAGTGTCCTGGAGAGTTGCGATGACTTGCTGAAGTCTATGAGAAGATTAATGCTGAGGCTGAAATCAGACTTTGAGATATTTTGGCTACATTTTAAGGGCTTGGTACACTATATTTCACTGTGCTGTCATAAATACAGAGCCAGCAACTAGGAGTCAAAATATGTATATGGGTCTTTAGGCTGTGTCTGGGGCATGAGTGCCTCCTGGTTGTGGGGAGATGTGTTCTAGGTGTAGAATGGTTCACAGAAACTCTGCTCTCAAGAGTGGGCTCAGAGAAAGGATGGGCACAGAGACAGACCTGGAAAATAAAGATCTACACATAGACTTGGCCAGGAGTAGATGGGTGTGGGACACAGGCTTAGTTTGCCAGGGGCAGAGAGAACTGAGAGGCTGGGCACACAGGGCAGATGAAGTGTGAGTGTGTGGAGTTATAGATTCTGTCTTTGTGCATCACATTGATCACATTCAGTGTGTTATACTTAGCATTTAGTTTATGTAATGTCAGGGTGTTACATGCGTTTGTTTATTTTTAACTCATGGATGACTGGCAATTTCAGTCTGGGTGCTGGCTGATAATGACATGGGAGAAACTTTTCCATGTCTGGCAAAAGATCTTTGTCAAAGGATCTCTGAAAATTGAAAGAAATGTATTTTCTCAGCTATTTATGTTACCTTGTCAGCTAGGAGTTAAGTCCAGTGCAGCCCCGTTGTGCAGGGAGTGGTGAAAGCAGTGACCACCCTTTGCATGCATTGGCAAATGGTTGTCATTTTGTGATACATGTTGCATTTAATTCAGGAATTTAGGTAGGAAAAACAAAAGGGGTCAGGGTGCATTCTGCATCCTGCAGCAGGACTCTGGCACAAAACCAGCCACCTGGTGAATTACGTCATATGAGCAGAAGAGCTTGGAACTAGAAGCTGTCTCATAACCATATGGTCATGCCTGACCTCACTGCTGGTGGCCCCTCACTGACTTGCTATTGGTGCTGTGATTCCCACTGTAGGCAGGCTTTGAGTTAAAGCAGTCTGGGCCTTTGGCAAAGGATTCCTTGGTGTAAACAGAGTGCTGAATTAATAGAGCCCAACACCTGCCAAGGATTCGTCTTTTACCAACACCTCTGGATGCCCCTTTCTTACTGTATCACCTCCAGATCCTCCAAAGGCAGTCATATTTCTCACTATACTAAAGAATCCAACAAGGACTAAGAGAGTTTCTTCCCTGAAGGTTTACACACAGCATCCTGCATGCAGCTCCAGGGCCCTACTGAACCCTCGGTAGAGCCAGGCTCTAGACCTTTGCTTTAGAAATAACCCTGTTTGCCCCGATGGTTTCGCAGTGCTCACTGCTGGCTTGTCACCAGGCATTGATTTCCATTTCCCATTGCTCTAAACTCTTGCACGGCTCACACACAGAGAGCACAGCCTATCTGCTATGAACTGTCAGTTGTCCACTGGAGGGAATGTCTTTAGCTTCCAAGACCTCCTACTGCCAAAATACTTAGCAAAGCTGTGTTGTAAATGGATTTGTGTTTCTGCCTGTCCCTACCCTTTGCCTGGGCTGCTTACACCTTCTGTTCTGCACACATCTGTTCCCCTTCAGCCCAGTGATGTCTGTCCATCTCCTTCTCTTTCTATGCATCTAATGGAGGCTGGTAATCCCGTTAGGTGCTTGCAGCAGGCGCTGCCGAATTTGCTTGCAAACGCCTGTGCCAGGTCGAGTGTCATTGCCAGCAGCACTCTTGGCGGGATGAAGGTTGCATTAGCGAACAGTAATTGAAATGCAAAATAACATTTTGATCGAGCGAGCAGGCTGTTTATTTATCAGATCAATAGCCAAAATGCCCCATCTGGAGAAGTCAGCGTGATAATAAGTGATAGCATTCCAAGGGCAAAGGGAACAAGCGCAGTGGGGAGGACATGCCGGCAGGGTGAGCGGGTTTGGGTTGGGTCACGCTGGACCGTTGGTGGCTGAGGCTTGCTTCTTTTTGTGTCCCTTCTTTGAAGAGGGCAGCCCTCCCTCCTCGTAGCATCTGCAAAAGGTTCCAGACCTCTGGACAGAGAACAGAGAGTTCTTAAATAGAGGATCAGACAGATCATGTGAGGTCTTCTCTCTCTCATGCTGTGATGAACACAAGGCTGTGACTCAAGGTGCAGACTGTGGATGACGTAGCTCAGTTAGGCAGTGGGGGTTTGATAGTTTGTATCTTTAGTGCATTATATTTGCTGCAAAGGTCTGAACACTCATAGTAATGATCTGGAAATATGAAGTCATAGTTTGGCTGCTGTAGGGAAGTTGCTAGCGTGGTATCTGGGCACATCCACATAATGAGGAAAGGAGAGATGAAGAAGGTGTGTGTGAGGAGGGAGTTTGTGTGTGTTTGCACAATAAGTGCATTAGATGAATACATACCTGCAATACAGACACCCTACAGAATAAAGCTATATAATATTTAAGCTATCTCAGAAAGGTTCTATATGGAAGCGTAGAAGCAGCTGCATAGTGTCTTTATGCGTGTCTGACTGCCTGTCTGTTTTGCTCTGTCTGTTATCTTCTGCTTTGCCTATTAGTAGGGTTGCTAAAGACAGGGAACAGGGAGTGAAACTGCGGTTGAAGATACTGCAAGTTTGTGTTATTTCCTCTCATGTGCCAAAATAATCACAGGGAAAGTGAAAACCTCTTGGGAGGAGAAGATAATCTGTTCACCATAACAGAAAGGGATAATTTTGTAGGATCATTGTAATCATATTTAATTGTGTTTTCAAAAGGTGATACCAAATTGAGGTAATTTAACACTATTTTGCTTTAGAATTTGTCTGGACTGGATTGTTTGGGGATTTATTTCTAGAGCAATAAACGTGCAGGTTACACAAAGTGTTGCAGGAAACTGTGTGTTCTGTTACACAGTTTTCTGTCTAATGTGCTTTGTTGGCCATGGTTTCCTCCTCATCTTTTGCTTCAGGCAACTAAGAAAGCAGGATACTATGGGGCTTCAGGTAGGGCTTGGGTGGACTGCCAACTCCTTTGACAGTCAAAAGAAATGGGGACAAACAGTCTGGAAGATGGATGAATGAAGTAGATTTAGAACAAGTCATTAGGGTTTGAAGATGGAATTTGGGTCAGCGGCAACTGGCTACTTGATACATGCAGTGTGTGGTAAGAGATCTGCTAAATACCTGCCACAGGTGGGATTTTAAAGACTCAGCAAAACTGAACCTTGAGGTTATCTTAAATAGGTAGCTAAAGATAATCCTGTATGTTACATCAGTCTAAGGTGTGCAGGAGGAAACTGGGTGTTTGCATATATCACCTATTGTCCACAAACCTGTGGTGTTGATTAGCTTGAGAGGAGCCTGGTGTACAGTTACCTGTGTGACATACTCCCTCTCTCTGCTTGCTCAAGTGCTGTATCTTGGCCTCATTGTGTAGCAGAGGTTTCTTTTCTGTCCTTGACCCCATGCAGTTCTTCTCTTGTGCCTCCATCCTCACTGACAGCTCAACTCACTTCCACAATTTTGTTTTGGCTTGTTTTTTTTTGCAAAGATATGTGCATTAGGACAATGGTTTTAAACTAGAGAAGTGTAGATTTAGATTGGACATTAGGAAGAAGTTCTTTACAATGAGGGTAGTAGAACACTGGAACAGGTTGCCCAGGGAGATGGTAGAGGCCCTGTCCCTGGGTCAAGGTCAAGCTCTGTGGGGCTCTGAGCAGCCTCATCTAGTTGGGAATGCTCCTGCCTACTGCAGGGTTTTGGACTAGACCTCTAGAGGTCCATTCCACTTCAGTGCATTCTACGATACTGTGATTGTCTAGAGATTCTGGGACATCTGCCTCATACCAGATCCAGTGTTTGCTCTCACAGTGTTATCTTGCTTTGCTGTTATACCATCTTAAAATGCTTTCTGAAGAGGCAGGGATAAGAAAAGATTTCAAACAGAAAAGCAATAATAGCCCATTGTTATCTTCCATGCTGTAATTTATGTGGAACAAATGTCAGTCCGTTTTTCAGGATCTGTCTGGGTTTGAGTAATGTTTCTCATGATAAGGCACTTAATTATAAATTTCTTGAAGAGCTACAGGTGGTATCTAGGCAAACTCCATCTATTTTGCCTGGATCGTCTTGGCAAGGCTGGGAGCAGGAGGCAGAGCCCCACTACAACTGAGAGTTTTGTATTATTAGAAACAGAAACCCTCCAAAAAAGAAAACTAACAGGTCAGACTCAGAGAGTTCCTAAATACATCCAGGTTGTGGAACACAAAAGTTTAGATTTTGTCTGAATAAAGCTAAGATCTCCTTTCAGCAAACTTGGATTCCTAGAGAGATGTTAATTCTTAAGCCTCTTTTCACTTTTGCTTCTAGGGTAGTGTCCTTGATTTTTAAGTATCCCCCATTCTAACTCCTTCCTCAAATGATTAGAGGAATTAAGTAATACCTCTGGGTCTCACTTCTGTCCCTGCCATTGTTCATCATGAATTGTAGGCAAGATTGAAGGGAGAGGTGCCTTCATTGGATATCTTAAAATGCAAAGAAGTGCAGGCTAAAGAATTTGCACTGGTGGATATTTTCTCTCAGAAATGCTAAGAGGTTAAAAATAATGCCTGTGTGAGATAAAGCACGGTATCAGGCTGGGAGACAAAAAAAATTACAAGTGATATGAATGGTGCTGCTGGAGATTTTCTTTTCCTTGCACAGCTGAAAAGGTGGGAGCAAACGTCTGATGTACAAGTGTTTCAGGTGTGCTTTACTGAACACGTTGTTGTGTGAATCTCATTCAAGTGTCTGAAGGACGCTGAAGGTACTAAGGGAGGTATAGATTATAAATGCCCTAGATAGGCAGAGTATAAAGACAGACATTCAAGAAGAAAGGAAGGTCTAGTTTAGCATTTCAACAGGGACTGAGTTGCAGCTTTGCTGTGTGTAGGCAAAACTGTTGACCTGGTATGCGCAGTCTTCCAGATGTAGAAATAGTGAGGGAAGAAGTGGAAATATAAACCACTGATAAATGGTGGGGATAGGGTGGTGGGGGAGGGGGGTAGTAGCATGTCAGTCCTGGTCCTCATTTTGCTGTGATATCAACAGTAATTAAAAGCAAGAAGCATTAGTTCAAGTGCTAAAGCAATTCACGCTGGGGGAGTGCCATTAGTACACTTAGAGGCCAAGGTACCTTTGAAAGGCAATGAGTTAGTAAGAGAGTGAACAGGTAATACATGTCACACCTCAAAATTAATTGTCTCTTCATCTGTGTAATAATTCTTACGTTTACTTAACAAGAGTGTTGTCCTAAGAGTGAAGAGAAATTGCAAGGATTGAGAGAGGGATGAAGGCTATCAGGAAACCCACAATGTCTTCTGCTCACAAGCAGCCTTCAGCCTGCAGGAAGCTGCTGCAGCTTCCATCAGCATGAGCTAACTTAGACTAGAGAAGATCTACTGATATGTAACTGGGCTCTGGTTATGCAATCGGTCAAAGGGATAAAATGTCTCCTGGGAATTATACAAGTAAGTACTATTTGTGTAAGAGCCAAAATGTGAGCACTTGCTGTTTCCATCTCCTTAATTTGCAAAAGAACCCAGCTTGGGCCTCTCATCTCCCCTGCTGTGCAAGGACTATGTTCCCCTAGTCTACATGGCAGAATGTGTCTCTTCTAGCAACACACTTCGGTAGATCTCAGTGTGCTCTTCAGGAACATGAGTGCAAAATGCTGTGATTTTAAACCAAAACCAAACCCCAAAACCTCTAAAGCCTGTGCACTGGTAACTTGGAGATTCATGTTTATGGTCATGGCCATCACACCTGTTTTACCTGAGCTCTTGCCTATCCCCAAAGATAAATGAAATTTGCCTTGGCAACAGAATATGTTCCTGTATGATAGAATAAGCCCAGAAAAGCTTCCTAGATAGTGGCTGCAATGGCAGAGTCTAGTCCTCTGCTGTACAGGAGTAAAATGTCACATTGGTGGATCCTATTATTCTTGGACTGTTGTGTGGAGGGGGAGCTGTCAGTAAAGATGAGGAGCCTCTCTCAGTTGAAGTCCATATTGACAAGAAGAGCAGGAGAAACCAACGGGTGTGCAGAACCCTTGGCTCCCTAGTGCCACGGTGGCTGTCTTCAAACTGGAAAGGTAGGGATGGAAGCACATCTGAGCTGTCCACGGTGAGAGCAAGTTGCCCAGCAGGTGTGGGCATCTCAGCTACATGACATTAACTCTGCACATGTAACCTAAAAATACACTGGCTGTTACTGCAGCTGTCATGTCTAGCCTGCCACTTGGAAAACCTTATTTATTTGTCTCCTATATCTGAAAAAAAAACACCTGACAAAATTTAGCTTGTTCCTGGAGCTGCAGCCAGTGCCTGAGAAGGTGATCTGTATTGTTCATCAGTCAGCTGTGAGCTGCAAAGCTCTCAGGTGTGGCCTATAAAGGACACAGAGTCTGTATCACCCAAATGGCAGGATATGCACATCTCATTTACACATGCAGGGCAGGTTTATGTCATCTAGGCTAACAAATACTGATAGCAAAATAGACCAGTACCAGAGAAGAGGTTGGATGTTTTATCACTGTTTACATCACTCGTCTTTCATAGTTGGTTTAAAAATGTCTGTGCAATCCAAAGTGTGCTTTTGTCACAAGCTGGGGCCTGAAGAAAACAGGTTTATGCTGGCAGTTTTCTCAGGTTTTGTCAATAACGCTTGCATCTGTTGTAAGGACTCCTTATCCATGGACTTCAGGGCTACAGTGCAGTTCCACAAGCACAGCCATAGGGCACATGGAAGTTACAAGCTGTACAGGCATCTTGCCTGCAGGGGTTTTCCATTTTATGGTAGGTCTTAAAGGACTTCAACAAAAAATAATCAAGATTCCATTCTGTCTGGAATCTACATGCAGCTGTGAGAACCACCCAGAAAAACCCATTTCTGACCTTTTACATTTCTGTGTGCCCAGAATAGAGAATGTTTTGCCTGAGGAAGATTTGAGTGTTCTCTGTCTCTCCTCTTCCCTCAGCTGATACTATTCACAGAATCACAGAATAAATTTGGTTGGAAGAGACCTTCAAGATCATCTAGTCCAACCTTCAACCCAGCACTGCAAGGTCAACACTAAACCATGTCCCTAAGTACCAGGTCCACAAGATGTTTAAATACCACCCTGGGCAGACTATTCTATTGTTTGATAACCCTCAGTGAAGAAATATTTCCTAGTGTCCAGCCTGAACCTGCCCTGGTGCAGCTTGTAACCATTTCCTGTAGTCCTGTTCCTTGTCATCAAGGAGCAGAGGCTGACCCCCTCCTGGCTCCAACCTCCCTTCAGGCAGTTGTAGCGAGTGATGAGGTCTCTGCTCAGCCTCCTCTTCTCCAGACTGCATAACTCCAACTGCTTCAGCTGCTCCTCATAGGATGTGCTCCAGGCCCTTCACAAGCCTCTTTGCCTTACCACTATATTTCGGTGTTCATTTTAATGACAACTTCAGTTTTACTGTTGGAAGTATCAAAAGTGTTGGGTTGATGAGTTTGTGATCTTATCAGAAGATACTGGTGAAGGGACTGAGCTACACATTGGCCACAACAATCCCATGCAGTGCTACAGGCTGGGGTCAGAGTGGCTGGAGAGCAGCCAGGCAGAAAGGGACGTGGGGGTAGGGGTTGATAGTAGGCTGAACATGAGCCAGCTGTGTGCCCAGGTGGCCAAGAAGACCAATGGCATCCAGGCCTGTGTCAGGAACAGTGTGGCCAGCAGGAGCAGGGAGGACATTCTGCCCCTGTACACTGCACTGCTTAGGCCACATCTTGAGTCCTGTGTCCAGTTCTGGGCCCCTCAGTTTAGGAAAGATGTTGAGTTGCTGGAATGTGTCCAGAGAAGGGCAACAAAGTTGGTGATGGGATTGGAGCACAAGCCCTGTGAGGAGAGGCTGAGGGAGCTGGGGTTGCTTAGCCTGGAGAAGAGGAGGCTCAGGGGAGACCTTACTTCTCTCTACAACTACCTGAAAGGAGGTTGTGGCCAGGTGGAGGTTGGTCTCTTCTCCCAGGCAACCAGCACCAGAACAAGAGGACACAGTCTCAAGCTGTGCCAGGGGCGGTTTAGGTTAGATGTTAGGAAGAAGTTCTTCATAGAAGGAGATATTGGCCATTGGAATGGGCTGCCCAGGGAGGTGGTGGAGTCACCATCACTGGAGGTGTTTAGGAAGAGACTGGATAGGGTGCTTGGTGCCATGGTTTAGTTGATTAGATAGTGTTGGATGATAGGTTGGATGCGATGATCTCAAAGGTCTCTTCTAACCTGGTCTGGTCTGGCCTATTCTATTCGATTTGATTCGATTCTTTTTTTAACATGGCAGAAGTTCTGATGCCCAGTCCTTATCTTCCTCCAGGAAACTGGAGTATAGCACTAAGCTATCTCTGCCTTTCCTATGGAAAACTATGTACTAAGGGTCAGACACTAGAGAAGCTCAGCGGTGTTGCCTCTAAAATTCCCATGGTTCAGTTTGGAATAGGCAGTGTTGTATAGAGAAGGTAAAGGGTCAGATACTTTGGCTTGCATCAGCACTTAGATGCTCAGATTGTATTGAGTTGCTGAATTGTAACCTTCAGCCAATGGAGGAGAATTCTGGTGCAGAAAAGTTACCTTCTCTTATGGAGATGGATATTGTTCTGCCTGTCTTGCTAAACAGGTGTGAGTGGTGGGCCTCATTTTCTCTTGAGTCAGGTGAAGGCATGTAGAGTACTGAATTCCTCTCATTTTCATTATCAGAAACCATGAACATAGGTGCAGATAACTATTTCTGCAAAAATGACCTCAAATAATGTGCAATAAAGCAGCCTTATCTGCATTGATCCTAAACTGCTAATTCCTGAAATGTAAAAAGAAAAAAAAGAGAGAAAAATTAGATAAACTGTTAACAGAACCCACCATCACTGCCCAGGGGAGGTAACACTAATGGAGAAAACCCTAAAATGCCATCCTGACTTGGTCTAAATCTGTGTATTTACATCCAGAATCACTGCTTGTCTGAGGGCAGTCACGGGCTCCTAAAGGCTAACAGCTCTTTCAGTGATAGAGGGCAGTGGGTTTATGGAACAGAGTCCAGGAGACAATAACCTGCCCTGATACAATGTGATAATTAGGGGGCAAAAGAAATGCAGTGGGTGGACTGTCTCTGGACCATGCATGAGCTTTTGACACAAGTCTCTGCAGCATCTTATTAGAGCAATAAGATCAAACTGGTTTTGAATGCAAATCCGGTGAAAAGGATCAGGGCTGAGCCCACAGAGTGCAAACAGAAGGCTTAGAGGCATTTTTTATCCTTCTGCAAAGTTGGTGTCCAAAAGGGCAGTGTTTGGGTTTTAAACTGGTTTCATCACTGACCTGGAGGAAAATGTAAAATGCATAGTTCTCAGATTTACAGCTGACAAACCTGAAAATACTGGGGAAAAAATAGGGGGGGAAGAGGAGCTAAGCTGAAAAAATGAGCTTTAGTAACAGGCTTTGGTAAAACAAGTGGCAATTAGCAGGATGTAGTTTAAAGATGACACTGGATCTACTTTGGAACAAGGAGAATCTCCAAATTTCATGTTGTATTATGTTCAGAGAGGTCCCAGTGAGACAGTAGCTATCAAATGATGTGAGCTGGTGTGCAACCTGATGTCAGGCAGTTGGTCCATATGTGTGCCCAGCTGTGTGCTTTCCAGAGTGACCCTCCCCCGTAGTGCTGTGGCATCACGCTGTGCGATTTGGGGCATCTTGCTGCAAAAGAAACCCAGGCAAGTTGGAACAAATCCAGAGAAGGGCCACAAAGATACTAAAGGGATTAGAGGGAATGACCTATGATGAGGAAAGGTGAAAAGAACGAAATGTTTAGAACTTCTAAGCCTGTTACATGGGCACAGAAATAGTAACGGAGTTTCCTGTGCCAGCACAGAGGAGAGTTGGATCAAGTCTCTCTCCTTTTACATTTCTATTAAGGTAACTAGAGCCGAGCAAAATGGCTGTTCATCACTTTGAACTCTTTGCAAAAAACATTTAGCTGTTCTTCTTGAAGTTCAAGATGTCGTATTTCATTGCCAGGGGACACTGAGTCTGTTTAAAAATCACCACAAGATCTCCATGAGACCTGGGGAAAGTCAGAGCTGGTGAGCTGTAATTCAGTGTGTGCTGTACAGCAATAACCAACTATGTGAGTTATTCCAGAGGCCAGAAAAGCAAAACACAAACTCTGGAATGGCTGGAGTCACCTTAGCTAGGGTCTTTGACCTCTCTTGGTGTTAAGGACTTTAGCCTCACATCTAACCAGAACCCACAATGCATTACTGTTTCCTGGAAGGGAATGGGAACATTCTTAGCTGTAAGAATGTAGGAGGTTTGTTGCTATCCTGGATCCACCATCAGATAGTTACTCTTCACCTGTCTTGTGGAGGAAGGGTCCTTAATTGAGGTTGTGAGTTGAGAATTGACTTGGTCCTAGCAGGAGACTGAGCTCCCCTGTATTTTCCTTTCTTTTTTTTTTTTTTCTTCAGTGGACAAAAATACCTCAGTGGGACCTCTTGAGGTGCTCTGTGAATTTTGGGCTTCCTAAGAGAAGAAGCTGAGATTTGAACTCTGCTGACTGAATCTAACAGTACAGCTCACCTCTTTGTCATGCCTTTTACATAGTGTTGTCTTCTATTTGCCCTTAACATTACCACTCCAACTCCTTTTCCTGTGGAGTTCTTTAGTGCAGAGCAGTGTTTTATGGTGGTTTTGTCTTCTATTTTGACCCAGTGTTACTGTGCCCAGTGTTCTTTGGATTTTTACTACAAAGTCACATCTAATTTGGGGAAAGCTTCCAAAAACTGTCTAGCACAGCAGCTTTCAGCTTTGCTGTGAGATGCTAAGATGTCTCAGCTAGCAGAGCTTCATCTTCCTCCACACAGTCAGCTGCCTGTGCACCAGGAGAGCTGCAATCTGTCTAGGTGTCCTGTGGGATTAAAGATGAATGCACCTTCTGTAATTATTCCTGTAATGACTTCACGGCCTCTAGTGCAGTGTGACCCTCTGGGCAAAGCATGGACATTCTTCAACTCATCACGCTGTCTCTGAGTGGGACCAAACTCTGGATTCCTCTCAAGTAACACCAGGCAAAGCAGCTGAGGAATGTGAGATGCCTGCCCATACTCTCAAGGTCAACAGTATTGCCAAAGAACAAACTTGGCTGATCGATTCCAGAGATAGAAGATGAGGTCAAACATCGAGGATGAAACAGAGGAGGGAAAATTAGGAGATCATAAGGATGCAGAACTCTGAAGTTGCTGAATATCAAACATATACATTCATCTCGACACACGGATATAATATATATACATGTACACTCCAGCCTTGCTATATCACAGAATGTTTTATCTATTCCATGGATGGGCTTGACCTCTTGGCAGGAGGAGTCACCCCGACTACCAGGTAAATAGGTTGGAACTGAAACAGAAATAGAAATTACTCCCATGACCATGGCATGGTAACTTTAAACCAAGAAGAGTGTCCAAAAAGAAAAGTCAGGCATCCCCAGTCAGTCAGAATTCTCTGGACATGTCATCAGGAAAATGCATGTGTTTAGGTTTTCTTAAAAGCCTTTGACAAATTATCTTGCTGAAGGGAAAATTTAACCTCTCGGGTTAATAATATTATCAATTAAAAAGTGTCTGCGACAGAAAAGAAAGGGTAGGCATACCCAGCCCAGAAAGGAAGCAGAAGTCAATTTTCAGCACGATAAAGGTTAACATGAATCACCCACAAAGATCAGTATTATGGTGTTTGATCCATGTGTTAATGATCTGGGAAGTGAGTGAACAATGAGACTCTGGAGGTGACACCAAATTATCAAGGAAGACCGAAGAACTCCAGAGGATCCTAATAAAGCTGGGTGCATGGACAGCACAGTGGTAGATGAAATACACTGTTGACTATTGCAAAGCATGGCACACCAGAAGGCATTAATTTGATTCTTCATACATCTTAATGGATTCTAAATTAACTGTAGCAACTCAGGAAAAGATCTGAGGATTGCATTAAGTAACTTGCTGATATTCTCTGGTGAGGAAATGGTGACTTTTAAGATTTTTATTTAAGGGGGAGGGGAAGCAAACAATGTAAGGAGTTATATAATAGACAGGGTGAAAATTAGTCTGAAAATAGGGTGGTACCGTCAGTAGGTGACTGATGGTGTGCCTTTGTCTTGACTACTGTCCAGACCTTCAGCTGGAGAAGGGATGGAACAGTGCCAGTTCCATGCTGCTGAGGAGCTGGTTCGTTGAACTCTGTTCTGGACTGAACAGAAATAGCCAGACTAGAGGAAGTTCAGAGATGGATGATGAAGCAGATAATCATAGAATAGTCCAGGCCAGAAGGCACCTCCAAAGGTCATCTAGTCTGACCTCCCAGCAGTCAGCAGGGACATACCCAATTAGACCAGGCTGCCCCTTGTTGAGTTTTACCTTGAATATCTCTAGGGAAGGGGTCTCAATCACCTCCCTGGGCAACCTGTTCCCAGTGTTCCACCACCCTCATAGTGAAGCACTTCTTCCTGATATCCAATCTAAATCTGCCCTTCTTTAGTTTGAAGCCATTGCCCCTTACCCTTCTCATGTCCAGCTTCTCATCCATCAGCACCCCCAAATCCTTCTCCACAGGGCTGCTTTCTAGCACCTCATCCCCCAGTCTGTATTGATAGTGAGGATTGTTCTGGCCCAGGTACAGAACCCTGCACTTGCTCTTGTTGAACTTCATGAAGTTCACCTGGGCCCACCTCTCCAGCCTGTCCAGGTCCCTCTGGATGACATCCCAGCCCTCTGGTGTACTGACGGCACCACACAGCTTGGTGTTGTCTGCAAACTCGCGAATAGAATAGAATAGAATAGACCAGACCAGACCAGACCAGGTTGGAAAGGTTGTTCAATCTCACTGTCTGTGTCATTGATAAAAATATTAAACAGCACATGTCCCAGTACAGACCCCTGAGTGACACCATTTGTCCCTGCTCTCCATCTGGACTTCAAGCCATTAAGCACCACCCTCTGGATGTGACCATCCAGCCAATTCCTTATCCACTGAACAGTCCACCCACGAAATCCATCTCTCCAACTTGGCCAGCAGGATGTTGTGGGGGACTGTGTCAAAGGCCTTGCAGAAATCCAGATACATCACATCCATAAGTTGTCCCTTATCCACTGACATAGTCTCTTTGTCACAGAAAGCCACTAGGTTAGTCAGGCAGGACCTGCTCCTAGTAAAACCATGCTGGCTGTCTTGAATCGCCTTCCTGTCTGTCCTCCATCTGCAAAAACTTCTCTGTGAGGAGCAATTACATAGATAATGAAAAGCTGAATGAAGAGATCATGGCAAAAGTACATTTCCTGAGAAGGGTAGTCAGGAGGTGCTCAGGAAGCCTGAAAGGCTGCAAGTACAGTATAGGCAAATAAAAGTGGGATCTGTTTGTTGGTTCTTACACCACACAAGTAATCCCTGGAAATCACTGCTGCAAGAGGGCATAAAAATTATCAGTGCTCTTTAAAAAAAGAGAAAAAAGACTGAATATTTATATAAGGAGTAAGACTATCTGTGACTACAATAAATAAGAAGAACTTGTGAATTCAGTGAAGATGCTGTCCTTTCCATATACCCTTTCTCTAAGCAGTAGGAATTTGAGAGAAGCATCTCCATGCAAAAGCCCCATACCAGTAAATAGATGAAAGATTAAGATTGAGCTAGAGGAAACTTCTGATCAGATGATTTTCCTTCTGTTTCTAAGCTCCCTTTTTAGTAATGATAGTGAAGTGTGGGGGTGGAAGGGATCCAAGATGAAAATTAATCAAATTACAAATAAAAATCCAGTCTGAGCAGGTCCTTTCTTCAGAGTCCACTAGTGAACTTTTTGCTTGGAGCCAGGGCAGCTCATCATGAACCAATCATCCTTTTCACCTGGCCTGCCACAGACAGGCTCATTTCTGCCTGGTGTCCCAGGGATAGATTGCACTTGGAGCCCTCATCATCACTGTTGCCCCTTCCCAACAGTGTAGCCTGTGAACAGCCTGAAATAATGATCTTCTAAAATAGTCTGATCTTTATTCTAGTGTGAGTTTGTGTGGTGTAGGTGGGCTGTTCTTAGTGAGCTGTACTGATATTCCTGAAGAAGGACCTGGGTGGGGTTGAAGTGCCAATGGAATTGGACTGAGGCAGGACCAGAAGGGCTCTCTTTTTGACCAGCCTGGAGCTGGGTTTGGCCAGGAGGCTGCTGAGTGCCTTTGCTCTTTCCCCACAGGCTGCTCGGCAGGATGGCCACGGAGGAGCGGCACCTCTCCTCCAGCTGTGGGTCCTTCATCAAGACTGAGCCCTCCAGCCCATCCTCCGGCATCGACGCCATCAGCCACCACAGCCCCAGCGGCTCCTCCGACGCCAGCGGTGGCTACGGCATCGCCATGGGCGGCCACCCCAACGGCCTGGACTCGCCACCCATGTTCAACGGCACAGGCATCGGCAGTGGCTCCTGCCGCAAGCGTTACGATGACTGCGCAAGCGCCATCATGGAGGACTCCCCCACCAAGTGCGAGTACATGCTCAACGCCATCCCCAAGCGGCTCTGCCTGGTCTGCGGGGACATTGCTTCTGGCTACCACTACGGCGTGGCTTCCTGTGAGGCCTGCAAAGCCTTCTTCAAGAGGACTATTCAAGGTATGATGGGAAGGGAGGGAAACCCAGTTGTTCACTCCATAGCAAAACTGGGAGGTAGCTCCAGACATTGCTGAGACTCCGGTGTTTGTGTGAAATAGGAAAGGAGGAAAGGGAGGGTGAGTGTAATGCCCCTAACCTTCCACCCTTCTGTGTGCTTCCTCTCTCCTCTGTTTAACACTGTTCCTCCCAAGTCAACCTGGACACGGAGTTACTCTTTGTGATTTTAGGAACATTTGTCAAGTTCCTAGCCTGACTGGCCAATAGATCTGGTGGTGGATCTTCCAGCCTCTGATAATATGTCTGCTAGTGGAGCAATGTCTGGAAAGGACATGTTTTGTGCTCTATAGGTGTTTTTAAGGCCCATTAGAAGAGTGGATGCCCCTGTCTAGAGATGGCCTCTCTCGAGAGAGGTTTGCAACTTGAGGAGGATGCTCCAGCACTACGAGAGTGGAGAGGGTCACGCTGTGTCCTACCAGTCTTAATTGGTGGCCATGGACCCCAGACAGACCTCACCAAAAAGCTGGGCAGCAGGGCATTTGGATGAGAATCAATCCTAAGTTCCTCCTTTTCCAGTTCCACCAACCCCTTTCATTAAGATACAACTTCTGTGAAGAAGGCATTGAAAGAGCTAGAGATACCCAGGTTTTGTCAGTCTTGTCAAGGATGAGAGATCTCTCAGGTGATTTTGAAAACCTCAGTGCATGTGTAGGTGAATTGCAGTGCTTTGCTCCTGCATGTACAATTCACACATGGTGTGTCTGTGTCCCCAGACTGCTGAAGGTATGCTGCAGATGTGCACAGATGCAGGTACAACAGCATAGCCAAAGGTGGGAGTGCATCCAGGCGAGCTCCAGTAGCCATGGATGGCCCCATGTGACCAAACATGCCTGGACCTACAGATACTCCCTTTATTTCCTACACTGTTGAACTGGAAAAGAGGACAGGATCATTCACCTTTCAGTGTAAAAAGTATATTAAGTTTACCCAGCCATGGTGGATTGACTAGAGGCAGATGTCCAGTGAGCAAGCAGCTGTGTGTGTATTTGGCTATTGGCTGGGGTCAGTACAGCACGCCAGCACTTCCTTGTCTCCTGTGGAATGAAAGAAATGCACGTGGGGAGAGCACTCATGTTACCTTTGTTCACTGAACAGGCCTGGTTACACTCTGTCACTGGGGATCTTCAGCTCTGGAGGGGACAGAGCACTACAGGGTGCAGTTCAGCCCAGGTTTCTACAAAATTCAGTACTCCTAGCTTAATTTCATACATTCTAGATGTCTCTCCTTGCTATTATCCAGCTGTGTAAATGACCGCTCTGGATCGCCCCTCTGCCTCTTCCTCTTTTATTATGCTGTGTGGAAAGCATGGCCATCACTAGTGCACTGGCCTCTTCCCTGGCAGGGTTTTTGTGATTTGTCATTGCTGAATCTCCTGTGATTGAATGTGAACTTTTACTTGCACTTCTGACTGTCAGCACTGCCTCTGTCCCTCCTCCAGCACTTGGACTCCTTCCCAGTGTTTCTTTTTGGCGCATTCAGGTGCTAAAGGAGGGACAGGGTAATACACTGAAGCAAGGCCCTAGGGGCTCCTTACATAAGAAGAGACTGAAAAATTAACCCCTCGTGGGAGCACCTCCATGGCAGAGCAGAGCAGAGGCCTAACCTGGAGAGAGAAAAAGACCTAGAAACTTCTGCAGAGTTTTCAGAGAAAATGGAAAGAAAATTATGCAGGGCAGCAGTACCTAGAGCCCGTGTCAGCCCTCTCCCCTGCACAGCCATATTCTCCCTATGGTTCCCTAATTGATGGCCTATTAACATGTAACAGATGGGGGAAGAGGAATAAGTGGAGATTTCTCTCACCCTGTCATCAGCTTGGGCTGGTGACTGAGGTACCAAAATGCTTTTATTCCTGAGAATAGTGGGAGAGTTGAGTGTGCTGTGCCAGAGGGTGAGCAATTTGAGCTGTGGAGATGAAGGCTGAGCCCAAAGGGACAGAGGGACTAGCAGGAAACAGGGCTGCAAGGTTTGGTTCAGCCAAGAAAATGCACTATTCCCAGAGCTCTGCTGTGGTGCATGCAATACCCAATCTCAGCCATGGGTATGCAGGGGGAAAGGGTTTAAGGATCATGTAAAAGAGACAGGAGGTGGCAAAAGAATATCCAAAGGTGTCCATTCTGGATCTGTATTATATTCAGTAGGTGTATTAAGCATCTGACCAAAGAAATGGGAAAATCTTCATCCAGGCTGAGTAGCATGGATGTAGGGTGATCAGAAAGCATGCAGACGTGTATGCTACATAATTGCATTCCCTGCTAGAGTCACAAGACTTGTCATGAATTTGGTATCTAGGAATGGTGTTGACTCAAGGGTTTGAGCACAGAAGTGTAGCTCTGTCCCCAGGATTTCCCAGGTGCTTGGGAGATGCAATAGGTAAATGAATCATCAGCCATTTGTGGTCCCAGACCACACACTTCACTTTTCTGTAGCTGAGCACTGAAAGATGAAAAACTGATTACTGTTGTGAGAGAACTTAATCTGCTTGCCCTACATTTGGTAACAGTATTACATAGTAGATGTGCATAGAATCATAGAATGGTCCAGGCCAGAAGGGACCTCCAAAGGTCATCAGTTCCGAACTCCCCACAGTCAGCAGGGACACCCCCAACTAGATCAGGTTGCCCAGGGCTTTGTCAGGCCTCACCTTGAATATCTCTAGGGAAGAGGCCTCAACCACCTCCCTGGGCAACCTGTTCTAGTCTTCCACTACCTTAATAGCAAAGAACTTGTCCTAACATCCTAACATACCTATTCTTCTCCAGCTTGAAGCCATTGCCCCTTGTCCTGTAACTGCATGCTTCTATAAAATAGGTCTAAAACTGTCCTGTATGGTTAGAGTACCTCAGTTCTATTTAGATACCCCTGGTCTTGAAGCAGAACTTCAGACTATGTCCCCCCCTCCAACTATACCCCTCCTCCACTGCCACAAATGACTCCAGTCTGCCTATTGCTCTTTTTTCCATCTGCATTAACTCATGTAACTCCTGCATATCTTAAGGCAAGAGGATGTGTGATAAGTGCTCTGCTTCTCCCACTGCTACTACAGCAGTGAGAAGAATGGACATTCAAGC
This sequence comes from Melanerpes formicivorus, assembly GCF_026170545.1. NCBI lineage: Eukaryota > Metazoa > Chordata > Aves > Piciformes > Picidae > Melanerpes > Melanerpes formicivorus. The sequence continues at coordinate 2,459,793 of NW_027142442.1, forward strand.
TGCAGACCTTTATGGAGCCTGACAACTCTGCAATTCACTTTCCTGCTTGGCCAGGGGAAGCTGGGCTGTCCTGGACAGCATGGGGGATGTTGCTTTTCAGGTGATGGGGAGAAGATAGGGTGAAAGCCAGCATGGATATGGCTCATTACCTCTGATTTCACCAACACTGCTATGTTGGTGTTTTCCATCAGTGGATTTTTTCCAAAGAGAAGCAGATTTTTACCAAGTCAGGTTTTCTTCATGAGGATTATGATGATAGGAGTGAAAAAGGATTCAGGAAAATGTAACCACTGATTCACTTTAAGCTGAATTAGAGTGCTTGGTTTTGTTGAGCTTAACTGGGATCATGCAAGACATCCCAACCTGGCCCACAGGTTATGGGGAGGTTACACTTGTGACCTCTCTCATGTTGTGTTACATGGCCCAGGAGAAGGATCAAGGCCTGGAAACCTGTGTGTCATTTCCACATTGCAGCACTGGCACTGTTTGAGATGGAAAGGTGAAAACTTGACAGCACACACCACTGGACTGCAGGCCCTTCTCTCTGCACGTGCTAATTTGAACCCCAGGGCTGGACTTCCCATGCTTTGAGCAGAGTCAGAAATTCTGAACTGACTTGATGCATTTTTTACCAGCCAGGTTGTCTGGAAAAAAATTTATCCTATTTCTCTGTCATTGTACTGGTTTGTGCTTTGGGACTCTGTTATATTCTAGTGGCAGTTTGCATTTACCTCCATGATGTAAATGCCCTCCACAAAACCACGTGCCGTTGGCACCACCTGACTTTGTGAGTATTGTGGAAGGTGTAATCTAGCAAAGATAGGAGAGAATCTGAGTTTCAAGCATGTTGAATTGTCCTACTACTGGTACCTAAAAGAGATCTGATTTGAAACTAAGAAATTCCTGTTGGTTGAGTGTGATGGGATGGGTCTGTTCCATGAAAGATGTGTTTTGGATGTTTCTGCAGTGGGTAGATTCAGATTGAATGTTAGGAAGAAGTTCTTCACTGTAAGGGTGGTGAGACACTGGAACAAGTTACCTGGGGCAGTGGTAGAATCCTCATCCCTGGAGGCTTTTAAGGCCAGGCTGGATGTGGCTCTCTGCAACCTGATCTAGTGTGAGGGGTCCCTGCCATTGGCAGGGGGGTTGGAACTGGATGATCTTTGAGGTCCCTTCCAACCCTGACAATTCTGTGATTCTGTGAATGAAAACACATCATAAAGGACTATCACACCAAGTGGTTTGCAATATACTCATTTGGAAATCTGGTATTACTCTGCCTAAGGTGGTGGAGTCGCCGTCATTGAGGGTGTTCAGAAGGAGACTTGATGGGGTGCTTGGTGCCATGGGTTAGCTGTTTGGGTGGGTTGGATTGGTTGATGGGTTGGACACGATGATCTTGAAGGTCTCTTCCAACCTGGTTTGGTTTATTCTAATAATAAAGGTTATTCTAAACCAACCATAATGTGGCATCACACAGCAACAATTACACTCTCAGACAAATACTGGATTGCAACTACAGAACATGTAACCTGATCTAGTGAGGTGTCCCTACCTATGGCAGGGGAGTTGGAACTAGATGATCCTTGAGGTTCCTTCCAACCCTAACAATTCCATGATTCTAGAACATATTCATGGCTATTACTCCCCTTCATCTATTTTTTGTCTTCAAATGGTGACAATTAAGGCTCTTTCTAAACTGACCCATTGAAGTAAAAGTTTAAAGCCCAGCAAAATAAATCTGAATTAGCCCTTCTCTCTCTGATCTTTGTGAATCACCTCATGTATATCACCCCTAGGGTGACACAACAGGACTTCCAAGGAGCAATACTGGGAAGACCTGGTTACTGGAAAGTCAGGGAGAAGAGACACATTTGCCAACAACTTCTACACAGACAGGTTGTATATCAGGCAAAGTGCCTGCACCTGCAAATTCCCTGTGTGAGTCTTGCAGGCTTCAAACTCAGTGAGTGTAGCAACACAATTGCTGTGCTAGGATGCTCTTACACCAATAAGGGGCTTAAAATGCTGGTAATGCAGCTCAGAGGACTTGTAAGGGTTTATAACATGCTTGTAGCAAAATCCAGAGGCTTCTGGGACTTCCTGCTTGTCATTTCAGTGGTTAGAGTGGCTCCTGCAAAGGATGGAAGGAGTGGTTGAGAAAGCTTGCCCGTCTTTGTGAGCAGAAGAATATTACCATCCACAGGATCACCCAAGGGTCTGTGAGATGCAGATGGGAGTTTTTGTGTCCCTGCAGCAGCAGCCACAGCAGCCAGGCCTGTCCTGTCTCTCTGCCCTCAGAAATGAGCCTGCAACTTTTCAGGTGGGAGTTCACAGCCAAAACATAGGAGATGTTCTGAGCTTTCCAAAAACTATTGAAGCTTCCCCAAGCACTGGATCTTGGGGAACAGCCTGAAAGCTGTTCACTATTCACAGCTCTAGCACTTGGATTCAGAAAACCATCTCCAGTGCAGCTCAGCTCAGCTCAGTGCATTTGCACGGAGAGCTCTGTGCAGAAGGATCTTTACTGTGGAACTTCAGTGAGGTATTTCTGTGTCAGAAACCCTACAATCGTGCTGCCAGCAGGGAGCTTCAGGACATCTCGGGTCTTAGTGCAAGCAGGAGGCTGTTTTCATTGAATCATAGAATCATTTTTGTTGGAAAATACCTTTACTATCATTGAGTCCAACCAACTCTGGTGCTAAACTATGTCACTCAGCACCACGTCTCTGCGAGGAAGGTTGTATGAAATGTCCAGATCCTCTCTTGAGGAGCAGGAGCCAAGTGTGCCGCCCTGAGGAGGCAGATAGTTCTGGTGTTACACCTATAGTTACCCCCTTTCCCTCTGATAGTACCAAGAGTCCTGAAACCTTGGCCCTCACATTTCTGTTACTCTTACACCAACACACAGGGTATGATACCTCAGTTTGAAGGGCTGGTTTAAATGAAATTAACAGAGAACCCACTCCATGCATATTACCAGCATTTGCCATCCTGGTTCAGAAGGTCAGCCTGGTGCTGGTCTGGTACTGCATTCACTGAGGGCTGTTTTACAGTTTTCAGGTTCCAAATGATCTGAGATAAAAAGTATTCAGGACAAGAGCTTGTGGGTACTGAAATGAAAGAGTCATCTGAGCTAATGGCTTACTGAAAAACCAGTTTGCTTTATCCTTCACACTGTCCCAGCCATGCAGAACAGCTGTACTATGGAGGCCTTACACCTAAGACTACAGAATTCTGCAAGCAGTTCTTGTAAAACAAACAAACAAACAAAGGCAACCACAAAACAAAACAACAACAATATAAAAATCCCCCAAACCAAAACCCAGCTGAAAAATTCCCAACAAAGCAACAAGCCCCGGGAGGGCAGTGTAACAGTTGTTACAAAAATGTTGATAAAAGGAAACAAATGCATGAGCTGGGACACCTATGAGATGGATCTCCCTGGGAATTCCTGCTGCTCTCTGCTTTCTGGCCCCAGGGATCTGTCAGAGAGTGGCACCATACCGTTTTCACAGCTGCAGCACGCTCTGTCAAATCAGAGAGGCGAAAGGGAAGGCTTGAATGAATGGAACTTGGAACTTAACAGCAGATGTGTCTGGATATGGGTTTTCCTCTGAAACTGTGGAAAAGCTGCAGTCATCTGGCCCTCAGAAGTCATCCAAAAGAGATGAGAGGTTTGCATGCAACAGTGCAGAGCAAGGCTGAGTATGCAAGGAAGAGAGGAGAGGTAAAGAACGGTGAAAACCAAGAAAAATAAACCAGAAAAATAGGAGAGAGAAGGGTTTTCTTCAGGAAACAAAAGCTGGGAATGTTCAGCTTTAAAGCCTTTCTTGGCTACTGCTGCCTGATAATTCCTGAATTTTGTTGTAGAAAGACTTTAGAGAAAGGCAAGATCAATGAGCAGGGAGCAGCTTGTGCTCTCAGGGCTGTAGTAATTCTGACCTCAACTCCTTTGAGCAGCCCTTTCCATAACTTAAGCAGGAGCTGGGTAGGACCTTACTGTGCTCCCCAAGCTCAATGAGGCATTCTTCTCTCCCAGTCCCTCCTCTGCCACAGAGGTATGGTGTTTGTGGGGTCTCTTGAGAGACCAAGCTCTTGTGTGCAGTTTCCAGATGTAAAATACACAACATTTACAACACAAGAAGCCCCCTGGATAAAACCAGGGGGTTACCAACAGCACCCCCTCCCTGCTCCCTTCCCCCCAACCCAAAGAGAGAGAAAAGAGCAGAGAGTAGCTTATTAGTGCTTAGCCACAGCAGGAACGCAGCCAAGGTCAGCAGCAGCCAAGCAAAAGCACCAGCTGGTATCAGCTAGAGCAAAGAAGCTGAAAAGAACAAGAGTGAGTTCATACAACTAACTTTATGTTGGTAGTCAGACCGATGGGGTTATTTAGGCCTTTTGCATCCAGTGGCAATTTATTTACATTCAACTACTTTTCTACTAAATCTGTGGAAAATTTTCCTAGGCATCAGCCTAGAACTGCCAGACAGACTTGTCCCTGTGCACCCTTGTGTGCTGCCTCTCTTCTGCCAGGCCTTGCAGCACCCCCAGCTGCTGCAGTGAAGGGGAAGCTGTCTCTGAGCCCCGGTGCCGGCAGCCACGGGTGGTGTGGCCGGCAGCCGCTGCGAGGCTGCTGGAATTTCGATGAGTTAATCTCATCACTTTATCACAGGGCACTTACAGAAATTACAGGGAGCTATGAGCAGCTCACTGTGCTGGCAGCCAGCCCCAGCACCCATAAAAGAAATTGAGTCAAAAAAAACCAAGAGTCAGAGAACTTCATTAAAGTTTTGGAGAGGGTGGTTTTTCTTGGATGAGTTCTGCTTGGGTAATGCTGATTGTGCCTTCCCTGATGATGTCCCTGTTTCCTGCAATAATGGCAGGTATTGCCTCCAGCCATGGCTCCCAATCCATGCAGTGCAGAGCATGTTTTGGGGCTTGATATAAAACTCCATTTATTTTGAGAGCGTTGTCTGGTGTGAAGAGAGTACAGCTGGCCTCACCTTTAGCTTTTGTGCCTGTAGGGAGGGCTGGAAGACCCAGCTCCTGGTGCTTTTGCTTTTAGACTGGGCACAATGTGCATAAGGAGCAAGAAGCATGCTGAACAGAACATCCCACCATTGCTGGGTGTGTTATAAATCTGTGCTTACCAGGAAACCATAGGGCTGCTGCACTACATGGTGGCCACTGCTTTGCCATCCAGGAAGGAGATCTTGCCCAGGGCCTACCCTCCTCTGGCTCTGCTCCTTTGACAGTCATGATCCCTGCTTATTGAAGCTGTATACCAGCACATATATCACAGAGTCACAGAACATTAGAGTTTGGAAAGGACCTCCAAAGATGGTCAACCCTGCTACCAAAGCAGGATCACCTAGGGTAGTGAGCACAGGAATGCATCCAGGCAGGTTTTGAATGTCTCCAGAGAAGGAGACATGATGGTAATCTGTACATGTGCTCTGACATTTAGTTGTGATGTATGTTTTGTAGACCACTTCCAGTACTTTGCTTGTCAAGGGATCCATAGGCTGAGGGCATAGGGAAGCAGGGAATCTGCTTGACACAGTGTGGAGCTGCCAGGTGAGGGCTGTCACTGCTTCCTGCTGCTGTAAGGGCTCAGTGCCCTTGGTGTAGTGAGTGTCTCTGTGTGTTAGAGGGCAAATTTTTGGCCTTGGAACCACAAAATCTGAAATCACACATCTCTCTAGACCTCTGGCTTTAGTGAGGAAGTTGGGCACTGAAACTAAGGCAAAACCTCCCAAAGCAGGACTATTTGAGTTCTGTCACAGATTTGTTCCTGCGCTGTTCCTTCCTGTGTGGGGCACAGCAAGTATTTGATCATGAGGTGAGGGCCTCCATACTCATGGATCTGCAAAGTGTTATAGGTCTGTATCTAAAGAGCAGGAGTTAGTTTATTACCTTGAGACGAAGCCTGAATCTCAATCTCCAGCTCTTTGAGAATGTTGATATGTTGCTGGCTATTGAAATTCAGGTTCTGCACAATGACAGAATACAGTCTGAATGGAAGCAGCTTTGCAGCACACTCTGCTCCTGCAAACAGTTTTGGTGGCAGGTGTGCAGTGGTGAGGAATGCGGTGGCTGGGCTGGAGCATAAGGGCAAGTTGCAAAGTCTTGTGACAAAACCAGAGGCAAGAGGTAGCAGGTTTATAACTAGCAGGCAGATCACCTTCAGGGCTTGTGTGCTTTTGGGGTTTCACCCAGCGTGTGCCAAGCATAGTGAGATAAATCAGATGGCACTTTCTTCTTTTTGAATCTGTGCTCTGTCTTCTCCCATGAATTTCCAGTGGGTTTTATGCCTTTTTAGTTAGTCCCAAGGCCTAATCACCACCTTTAGAGACTGGAATTTGTCAGATTGTTGGTCTTTATTTAGAGGATGGAAGGGTGTTGCACAAGAGCACAGAAATCCATTACAGAAATAGGAACAAAACTCACGTCCTGTCCCAGCACTACGAAAGTGTGAGCTCTACTTCTGATCCACTGGTATAGAAAGTCCATACTGTGTGTTTTCTCAGGTCTTGCCTGCACTCCTCCCTGCAGCTCCGACTGAAATCTTGAATCTCAGCTTCCTGCTCTAAACCACCCAACCAACTCTTCCATCCTTCTACACTGACTGTAAAGCTTAGAAATCCTTTTTGGAACTGCCTAATTTCCCCAGTAGCTAAACTGCCTCAACCATACTGTCATTGTCAATGCATCGGTGTCAAGCTTAGGTTTCCGGTCTCGCTCCATGGCAAACATTTAATAGCCCTCACCTCCAAAGTGAATGACAGGATGGAGACAGCTATTTTTGCTTGTTGTCTTCTAGGACTAAAAACCTGTTTCATTACACTGTGATCCAGTATAATTCTACCTACATCCTCATGTCAGACCTTCACCTCCATGCTTCAGTTACATTCCTGTTTTGTGATAAAATACAGTGTGTCCAGGAATAACTTTGGGATGCTTCTTGCCCTGGTTTTTTTGGTTTGGGTTTTGGTTGTTTTTTTTTCCTTGGAGGCAGTGCTATGAAGTGATCATGAATGAAATGGAATGAGGAAAGAAATGCTGATGCTCTGAGCAGGGAGATGAGGGGCAGGTACACAGGACCAATAAAGTAAAACTGGAGAGGTTTGCATAGAGAGCTTTTGCTCATTTTACAGCACATCTTATCCGTCTTTCTCATTCCAGGCCTACTGCTTTCTTGCTTTTCTGTGCCAGCTGGCAGGAAGAAGCAGAGGAGGAAATGCCATTTCTGAGCTCCCTGCTTCCCCAAGCAAGGCAAGAAAGGACAGGTGACATCCATCCCACAGACATGGAGTAAGACTGGCGGCAAAGGGAATGCTGCTAATGTCTGAACTGCTCCCACTCTAAGCCCTGGACTTAAGGGAATGGGCCAGGTTATAAGGGATGCAGCACAAGGCATGATGACATGCCTGGAGGACACATTGTGCCTGTAAGCCCAGCTCTGCAGTCAGCCCCCTGGATGTGCACGTTTCCCCCAAAGCTTGGAGCAGTTTGGGGTTTTCTTCTGCAATGCGCTGAGCTTTCTAAGAGATGTCATCAGCCGCCTGTGGTCTCAGCACGTGTGTGTACAAAACGAGTGAGCAGGCACACAGCATGCACAGGCTGATGGTGGTGGGAACATATGGGCACTACAGCCTGCTCATGGGTGACCATCTCTGTGTTTGGTTGCAGGGAATATTGAATACAGCTGCCCGGCCACCAACGAATGTGAGATCACGAAACGGAGGCGCAAGTCCTGTCAGGCCTGTCGCTTCATGAAATGCCTCAAAGTGGGGATGCTAAAAGAAGGTAAGACAGAGTCAGACTGAGAATTGTTCTCTGTCCCAGCAGTACCTGGCACTCCAGGCCTTGCAGATCTCCTGAGCTAACTACATGCTTGCCCTCTGGCTCTCCAAAGCTATCTTTTTACATGCTTTGTAAAGGAGTCAGGATGGGCAGTGATCAAGAGGGCATTCCAGTGAGCAGAGTGGTTCTATTCAGCACCCTCATGCTAGGATGTTACTTCAAGCACTGGCAAATTTGACAAATAACTGGAAACTGGGTGTGTGAGAGTGTTTCCTTTCCCAAAGGAGCCCAAGGCTGGAGGATGTTGCTCTTCTTGCCCCCCAGGTCATTTTGCAGTGTTGAGGACAAGAGGCTTTTGCATGATCGTGACTAGGTTGGCTTGGCTTCATAAAGGAAGGGTGGAGTTAATGCAGAGCTATGGCACAGTGTGCAGTGAAGGTCTGCCCACATTCCAACTCAGAAGACTTTCTGAAGATGGTGGGTAACACAGGTTTGTCTGAAGTCCCCTGCCCTGTGTCCTCAACCTGCATTTTCTCAGCCTGTTGATCTGTGCTGTGCTCTCTGAGCAGTGTTCAGCTTCTATCTTATGCTGCTTTTCCTCCCCTAAGCCCCCTCCCCAATCCCTGTCCATTCAAAGTGAACTACAGAGAATTCAGTGGAAACTGAATACATTCTTATGGATTGACTTTAGAGTTTTGTTTTCTTTGGGTCCTTCTGGAATAGGCAGAGGGTGAGGAGGGGTAAGGAAGGAGAAGCATTGCATGCAACCCTCTGTATTTCTATGCCTGGCAGAGCATGGCAGCCTGTTTAACTATAAGGAACCACAGCTGGCTTTGCTCTGCACAAGTCCTATGGCTGAAGCCAAGATGCCAGCATGCACCTTACTAACATTGTAGCATCACTAGGGCTCTGTCATTTCTTGAGGGGCATGCAGATGGTGACTAGTTGTTGTTAAGAATGTAGGTCAAATGTTAAACCCCGTTCTGTTCTTTGATGGATGTGTAGTTCCTGCTAGAGCACACCAGTTACAAGGGGGAGGAGACACAGACTTTTGTAGCTTGACCCTCCCTGACCTAAGTGTAGAGGTGGTAGACTCTTCGTCCACTGCTAGGAGGGAGGCACCTACTTTTGGAGTTAAAGAGGGACCACTGGAAATTTGCTTCTCTGCATGCAGTAGTTCAAGCAGGGGATGTATCCCCTGCCCACACACCAATACACACTAGTGGCACTGGGAGCACAGAGAAGTAACATACTCTAGCCTGCTCATATGAATTCCATAAAACAGCCCTAAAAGCCTGATGTGGCTCCAATCACTCTGCTGAGCAGCAGCATGGGCCCAGGTTTGCTGGCTGCCTGTGTCTGTGCTGCCCTGCATCCAAACGGTTGAGCCTCTTGGAGCTGGCAGCTGGGGGAGCAGAGTCACAGGAGCTGGCCACTGGTATGTCTGACTGCATGGCCAGAGCATCCTCTGCTGGGATGTTTGACACAACTCAGAGCAGGGTCCTGTGAAGAGTTTTGTGACTTAGCTTCCAAGTTGTGTGAAAACAGTTAGCTCCTTCCAAACCAGAGTTAGCCTGGAAAGCAAGGTAGGTTCACTCATACTATCCTGTACCTGGACTCCTGAACCCTACGGGACACTACTCATGGCAAACTGGAAGTTTACTCTGTTTGGTTTTTGGTGGTTGGTTTTTTTTTTTCTCCTGAAGTGTATTTAGTTGTTCATCCAGGGATTGATTTGACATCATTAAAGCCACTGGGGAAGAGTGGTTTGCTATTGATGTTAGTGTATCTGTGATCCTGCCCATAATATTTAGAGCTGTGGAATATACAGTACAAAGATTTATCGATGGTAAGGGCGTGCAGGAACATGTGACAATATCAAGAGGAGCAGTGGCAATCTGCAAATAGGACTCCTGTATCCTGACACAGAGTGGGCAAGTGATGTCTGGTAGGCATCTTTTTTTCCTCTTTCTTTTGCTTAGTTTCCCAAGCTGAGAACTAAGGGTCATACTGCTCTGCTTTGCAAAATGATTGGGAGGACCAATTAGTTAACTTTATGTGAAGCCTGGTGGAAGCACAAAATGTTTCTGTACAGGATTCAATCAATACACATCTTTAAAAGCAAAATCCCCAAACAGAACAAAATAGTTTTCTAGTCTTTGGTCTCCACAGAGCCAGGAGTTTCTGGAAAGAACAAATCTGTAACTGCTTGCTTGTTCAGAAATACAGAATTGACAAAGGTTTGTTGGCCTTTTCTACCTCTGGTGTTTCACCCTATGAGCTCATCTATCCTTTTTCTCTGCCAGGGCAGGAATGTTCCCAGCTGTACATTTCTAGTAGTTTAACTGGTTTTAAAAGTCCCTGATGTCTTGGTTTCCCCAGAGAGCCCATTTTGCAGTGTTCAGGCATTTATGAGGACAAGATGTGTCTTGATACTTGAGTTATGATTTTTTTTTTCCTGTCAGTAGTTCCCCTTCCTACTTTGCCTCTTTTTCCTTAGTTTTATCCATAGCAGAAGGTTGCTAAGCCAAGTTCTTTCTCCTGCTTGATTACCAGGAATTTGGAGCAAAATGGTCTTGTGGTTAAAGGCAAGGTCTATAAATCAGTTCTTGACAGGCTTCTCCTTGATGTCCTTTGGGCTAGTAACTTAATGGAGATATTTCTGAGTGAAGAAACTGTCCTGAAGAACATTAGTATGCTATGGCATTAGTAACTAATTAAGGGCTTTATGATTTCTTCCACTGAGGAAAGAGTTTCTTGGTTATTGTCATCATACATACCACCTCCTGCCCACTGAGCATGGGGCAGGAGCCTGTTCTTCAGGCAGAAGGTGCCAGGATTCAAACATGGCAAAAACAGGTAACAATGACTTCAGGCTTCTGCCTTACACTTGAAATGCTCAGCTTGATGCTGCAGGAGAGACTTAGGCTCTCTTCTTGGGTAGTACATATGAGGGTCACCAGGCAACTTCTTTTCTCCCTACATGGCTGGCAGGAAGTTGAATAGCTGTGAATCCCCTTTAAGATGTGGGGAGACTGGTCTCAAGACAGAGGTGCAGTGCTGAGTGAATGGGGATCAGGGCAGGAAGAGAGCCAATGGAGCAATCAATAGGTGTCTCAGATATCCAGGCCACTTTCTTTAAGAGAGCTCCGATCAATGCATTGCACCAAGGGAGCTGCACTGACACCAGAGCTTTGCTGTCTCAGGTTCTCCTGGCGTGACGCTGCAGGGCAAGCCAGACTCACTGGGGAAAGCGGCAGCGGAAAGCTCTGCCCACAGAGCCCAACTGGCTCAGATGTCTCAAGTGTTGGCCTGTCTGGCTGCCTGTCTCTCACTTTTCCCTTCCATCTGGAGCGTGTCCCTAGAGAGCGTTAATTAGCCCCTCTCTAGCAGGCTCAGATAGGAAGCTGCTCAACCTGGAGTCCAGAATTCCATCAGAGTCTGGTCCCAGTGCCTCTGTGGCAAAGCACTATCCCCAGCACACTTGTGCTGTGTTGCTCTTGCTGAAGCACCAGCCTGCAGGCAGTGGGAGATGATACACCTTTGCGGTTTCATGCAGTAGACCTGTGTGCCCCTCTGCTCTGCAAACACCAGGGCAACCTGAACAACCTACTGCTGACCCCAAATGTAGGAGATGATCCCTACATACAGGCCTGGCTAGTTGGGGTGGCCAGTGGAGGAAAGCATGCCCTGTCTTGGGCCACTCATGTTCATGCTTGAGCCACACATGGCCTTTCTGTTCCACAGCAGTTTGTTTGGCTGCAGGAGGCAGGTGTCATTTCAGATGACACATGGCTTGTGTGAGTGGGCTCAGAGGTTTGATTTTGGACATTGGCTGGTTAAACATTGTCACAGCATTGCCGTCCACACCTCTGCTGCCTCTCTGAAGTCCCAGTTCTATGTGTCACCTTGCAGAATGGTACTGTGATGAGGACAGTGATGTCAGTTCATCTCTGAGTGTCAGTGTGGTGGGTTGACTTTGTCTGCCCCACCAGGTGCCCAGCAAGTTGCTAACTTCCCCTGCTCAGCAGAACAGTAGAAGAAGATATGATGAAAAGCCTCATGGGTCAAGGTAATGACAGGGAGATCACTCAACAATTACTGTCACAAAAGGCAAAACCTGACTTGGGGAAAATTACTTTTGTTTATAGCCATTTATTAAGAGAAATAAAAACAAAACTACAACACCTTCCTTCCACTTCTGCTTCTTCTTAGGCTCAGCTCACTCATTGTGTCTATCTCCTCCCCCCCTAAGCAGTGCAGGTGGACAGGGACTGGGGGTTTGTGGTCACTTCATAATACTTCATCTCTGCTGCGCTTTCCTCCTTGCACTGTTCCCCTGCGCCACTGTGAGTCCCTCCCACAGGATACAGTCATTTGTGAGCTTCTCCAGTATGAGTCCTTCCCATAGATTGCAGTTCTTCAGGACCTGCCCCAGCATGGGTCTTTTCTTCCTTTAGGAAGAAACTGCTCCAGTGTGAGCCCCCACAGGCCACAGTTCTTCCAGAAAACTCACCCTTGCCTGGATTCCACCAGGAATCTCTTTTGGCACGGGCTGTCCACAAAGGTGTGGCTTGCCATAGAATTGTAGAGTCATTTAGGTTGCAAAAGATCATCGAGTCCAACCATTAACCCTACTCTACCAAGTCCACCACTAAGCCATATCCCCAAGCACCACATCTACCAGGCTTTTGAACACATCCAGGGATGGTGATGTCCACCTGCTCTTGCATGTCCTCTACAGGCTGCGGGTGGATGTGCACTACTGTAGTCCGTCATGGGCTGCAGGGGCACAACTTCACTGTTGTCTTCTGCATAAGCTGCAGGAGAATCTATGCTACTGTGTCTAGAGCACCTCCTCCCCTCCTTTGAGTCTTGCTTTCCTTCTTAATAGGAATAATGGGTATTATGCTGCTGAAAGTCATTTGTCTTGTGCTCCCTGGCAGCACTCAGACTTGTCTCCTCACAGTCTTGCTTGTGACTGAGGCCCAAGAGTAACTTTCTGAGATGTGTGAGTGGCTTCTGCCCAGTTTCTGGCAGGTGTCACTGGTTGTCTTCCAAGAAAGAGGGCAAAGACTGACAGGGCCCTGGGGATGTGTCCTGTGGTAGACCAGATATACCTTATTTCAGAAAAGCATAAGGTATTTCTGGAGTCCCCACATCTACATGCAGTTCTTGTGATAAAGCAGGAGTGAGAACTCCCAGGATAGGAAGCCTGCCGTGTGTGAGATGTTTTGCTCCACTGTAAATGTCTTTGAAGAGAAGTTGTCCTCTTGCCCAGCCTCCTGGCTGTCAGGAGTCACCCAGCAGGGTCAAGTTGACTAATTGAAGGAAAGAAGGTGGTCTTGAGCTGAATGCAGAAAAGGGAAGCTATGTAACAGTGAGGGAGGTTGTTCAATGATCCAGGAAAGGCATGTGGTTTATTTTATCTACATGACTGTTTCTTCCCAGAAGCGTGTCTGCTCTGGTGCAGCACTCCCAGGTACAACATTCCTTTCCTAGGCTTTGCTCCTTTGCCCCTAATGATTTTCCATAAGAAATGCTAGAGAAGATGCTAAAATTTAATGGGGCACCCAAAGTCTTTGTTACCATTCCCCCCAAGCTTGAACTGCTATCAGTCTAATCTCATTTCTGAGGTAGTAATTTCTGGGATGTGTGAATACTGACACTGTAAGGGCCAGGTACTGAAATATGAATGAGAAGTAAGAAGAGAGCCACTAAGTTCATTCAGCTCTTAGTTGTGCCCCTTCTGTCCCTGCTGTCTTTTGGAATACCCTGCTTCCCAGGAGTCTACAGTAACCTGAAAACCCTAAGTGTCTGCATCTCTGTGAATGTTGGAGGTGATCCCACTTCAGACATGGTGGGCCTGTAATGTCCAGATTTCCAAAGTGACTGTCTCTCTCCTGTTCAAAACCCTGGCTAGTTAGAAAACCTTAGCCAGTGGAACTTTCCTAGTATTTACTCTTAACTTCATTAATTCCCTTGCCAGTTGCAGCTGGAGGCTGGTGTTCAAACTGTCTCCCAGCTACACAAACCTGTCACCCTGGGCAGGTCTGGCTCTGTGATGTCGTAAACTGCATGCAGTCATCCAGGATCTAAACAATGGGTTCCATGTGCTGGCCATCTCAAACTCCTTCTGCTTAGTAACTTTGCCTTCATCCTTCTCTGAAATCCAGGTAATCAAATTAACAGCAAAGCTCCTTGCCAGCAACATAACCAAAAGCAAGGGGTTTCATTTCTCTTTTCAAGTGGAAGAAACTCTCAATGGAGCAAAGTGTTTCCAGCAGCGTCTCCCCTCTCCCTCCTGCCCCCATCCTTGCTTCCAGACTGTGGATTCTCAAAAAGATATCTGATTTCAGTGAAAGCTCAGCTGACATCCCTGCAATATGCTCAGGTTCTTGCTTTGCGCTTCCTGGGAAGGCTGAGGGCTCCTCGGGGATTCTGGGTAATTGGGTTAGTGGCCAGCTCATGTCAGGAAATTAAAAGGCAGCCCTGATCAGGTTGCTGCTTCATGTGATTTAATGGCTTTGTATTTATAGAGTCTTCTGCCTCCAGCCGCTGCCAGAAATATCACTGTTGGAGGCATCCAAAGGAGTACCAGAGAATGACAAATTATCATTTATTTTTTTCTCTGTAATACTCCTGTGTTTCAAAGCAGACAGGCAGTCCCTGTCCTTTGAGAGAGGACCTCCAGGTGTAGTGAATGGCATCTTGATATCTGTCATTCACACCCAGCTCTTTTCCGAAGCATGGACCCAGCGTTTGTGATGTGTCTGGAGCTGCGCTGGCTGCTGGTGTGACACAGAGGGTGTTCTGCCTTGGACAGGGTGATGATAATTCTCCAAAGAGGAGGCTTCCCGGGGGTGGGTGGCCACAAAGTCCACACAGGGCTAATGGCACTTGGTATCTGTTCTTTGGCCACAGGACCAAGAACCTCTCCACACTTTCTGCCATATACAATGGATTATGAATCTCATTGGTTTGGTTCCTCCCATTAATTTTGAATTATTAATCTGCCTAGGTTTTTGCCATAACTGCCTTAAATCTCCATTCATGAATATGGACTCCCAAACGTGAAGCCTAGGCTCTGTTGATGCACATCTCGCAGAATCACAGAATGTTAGGGGCTGGAAGGGACCTCAAAAGATCACCCAGTCCAACCCCCGTGCTGGAGTGCTTGCAGGCAGGTGCAAAGATGTTTGGATGCAAAGCTCCTCAGCCCCACAGCAAGCCACGGGTCCCACCAGGCAACCCAACACAGTAGCCCTGTTAATGCCTTTGCCCAGTTGGGAAGGATGGTCCAGGGGAACCCATGTTCCAAAAGGCCCACCATGTTGTGGTGAGCCTTTTGCAAGACAAGATGTCCATCTGTGTGGGTTCAGAGAGACATCAATGATCTTGAAGGTCTCTTCCAACCTGGTTTATTCTATGTATGTATCACCTCTACAGAAGCTTATGATAAACACTTTGTGCTTCCTGTCACCAAAAATGGTGCTTAATGCTCTTACAACTTACACAAAAAGGAGAAGCTGACAAAAGATGCAACCATCCAGGGATGTTTAGACCCCAATCATTATGCTACAAGTGGTTAGGCATTTCTCACAATGCAATAGGTAAAATCCTCTGAGGTGAGCAAGAGCTGGGTGGGACTGAATGCATGTCCCACTGTTCTACAACTTGAGGCATGTGCATCTATGCTTTCAGTCTCTGGTGACTTATATTTGCTATTCACTCATCTTTGCTGAGATTCTCAATCACTTCCCCTGACTCACCTTTTAAGATTGTGCCAACCCTTAGGCTTCAGAGTATTCTGAGAGGTACGTTACTCAGAGTTGTCTGGCACAGCTGTTCTAATTTAAGAATGAAATAGTAAGTGGACACTAGTTCTTAGTGTTAGGAAAGCCACTGCTGAGGACCTCAGGAGAGACTTCAAAGCTGCAAAGCCCAAGTAGAAGTGCTCTAAGAGGCTGGCCAAAGCAGCAGCACTGTGTTGATGGGTCTAACTCCCTCACCTCTGTGGACCTTCATCACAAGCAGGCCTCTCTCTTTGCAGGGATGGAGGCCACTCTGTTATGTCATGTATCTAAATATTTGGTTCTTGACCCAAGCTTATGCTCCTCTGCCTGTTCCAAAAGGCTCATACACTCTACCTAAGCAGACTGAGACAGAAAACTGGGCTAGAGAAAGCATTGGTCTGACCCTGCAGGAGTTCCTTTGTTGTTCAGTGAAGAGAACTATCTGTCATCATTGCTCCTCAGGTAAGTGTCTGGCCAGAGATTAATGTGGAGGTGCCAGGCTCTCTCTGTTGTCTGTCAAGGGAGCCCAGATGCTCAGAAGGAAGCTATCAAAGTAAGTTGAGTTTAATCACATGCAGGGCTGCTGGTTCCTCTAGGCAGCAAGCACTGGTTTGAGGATGTAGCTCTGAGCACTATCTCTTGGAAAGTCTGTGGAGCCAGAGCTTTGTCATCTTTCTAGGTCCTCTTGTGAAAGACATCCTTGGTCTTTTTCTGCCAAGCATGTGCCTGCAGATCTTCTTTTCACACAGAACTTCTCAGCCTGCTGCTGTGCAGGTATTGCTGCCATGAGTGACACAGCCAACAAAGGTGCTGTCCTGCTTCAGACTGCTTAGAGGGTTGGGATGAGAAGAAAAGCAGAACATTTGCATGGACCATGGACCTGTGAGTGTGTGTTTACCTGTGGAGATTATTACAGAGAGCTAAACAAGGTACTGAGGTGTTCTTTATTCCCATCTGCCCTTGGAGTTCTTGTTAATTCCTGACTTTCCAGGGTGATTGAGAAGTGAGATGAGGGAGGCTCAGCACAGGAGGGAAGCTGTACATTTGAGAGACAGCAATAGCTAATGCTGTAGAGACATCTCTGCAGAGCTGGCAGCCATGCAGCTGGCGTTGGAGAAGAGTTGGTTTGCAAGCTGTGTGGGTTACACTAGATCCTGTATGCTTTGGACCAAGCACCTGGGACATGCTGCTTGTGTTTTTCCATGTGAGGAGCAAGGATGCTTTGTGCCATTGCTCCAAGCCATAGACAGCCTCTGGCAGCAGATATGGCCAGGTAACACAGGGCCAACCCATCCCTTCAAGTCCAGGGACTCTATAGCCAGACAGCAAAGGAGCATTCTTACCTGACCAACATATCCCTGAAAACATCAACGTTGGAGCAGGCTGCAACATCCTGCTTGAACTGATTTTACGTCTGTATAGACCTCTGCAACACAGGAGATGGATTTTTCAACTCCACTGTCCACCTCCCCAGGTGAGTTCCCCACCCTCCCATTGCAAGTGTCATTCCCAGGCTTGCTGACCTGTACCATGCTTGTTCTGGATTTTCCTGGCCATGCTGACTTCAGTTTGATTTCCTGTATTTGATATGAGTTGGGCAATTGCATTAGTCACCTACAAGGAGATTTTCCAGGGACTGGCCTCTTTTTGCAGTAGAAGAGTGTAGTAGGTCTTATCCCTTTCCCATACTGGAATCTCAGAGTAACAAGAGTCTGGTCATGCTGCACTGTTGTTTGACAGAGATGCCTTTCCCTGTGGTCTGTTTCTTTCCCCATCTTGGCAAGCCTAACTTCTATGGTCATTGTTCTCTGTTTCTTTGATAGGCCTCCTGGCTCATTCACCCCATTGCCACATCCTGTTGTCTCTCTTCAAGTTCAGAGCAAAAAGGGAGAGGGAGATTCTGTACAAGACACCTTAGGCACAACTGTTATCCCTGCCTTTCTTCTCTGACCTTAGCTATGCTTTCCATCTTCCTTAGGCAATGCCAATTCATGTACATTAGACTGCTGCTGCTGGGGACTGGGGCATCTCTGTTAGCTAGAGCACCACCCCAGCTCAGACCCTGGGAGAACAAGCAGTGGGCACCGGGCCTGGCTGGCGTGTTGAGGAAGCTCAGCAGAAGCGCCCATGTGGGCATTGCTGCCTGGCCAGCACTTGCCCTGTGTTCTCTTTAGTTGTTTCCTTCTTGGTCTAGACACATATTGTACCTCTAGACACATATTGTACCATGTAAACCCTGTAGCTTGGCTCCTCTGTTAGCTCTTTTGGCAAGATAGATCTTTCTGTTCCTATCAGTTCATGGGCATGTGATAGGACTCAATGGAAAGTGAGGTGAGGCTCGTAATCTGACACAACAGCTGACACTGGGCCTAGACTGCATTTCCCACTGCCCAGAGCCTAGCTTCACAGAGCTTTTAAGAGTATTTTTAGTACCCAGAAAATAAAAGAGAAACTAAGCCTGGCTCTGTGTGCTGTCACCTCTGCACACTTGGCTATTTTTACTTCCGACAGACTGGGCCTGGGTCCAGCTTTTAAAAAAAGCTGGAATTATTTTACTTCCATTAAGAAAAAAACCCAAAGCCTGATGTTATCAAGTCAGCAAGGGGACATCTGATCCCAAAGTTGTCAGGCAGATGTCTCTCCGAGGGGCATGTCAGAGAAATGCAGGGAGCTTGAACAGATCAGCTCAGCTCTGCCACTGCAGAAGCTTGGTGCTGGCACAGACCTCTCTGCAAGAGCTCTTGGAACACGAGTGGCACCCACAGGACGCTTAGAAAACTGACATTGCTACCCCAGGCAGGCTGCTCAGCTGAAAAGTCCTGCACAAGTCCTGCCCTCCTCCACACTAGGTCAGAGGGGGCTCAGACAGGCAGGGGAGCTGAGAGCTGCTGAAGGTGAGCTGGGATTCAATCCCTACGGCAGACACTGGGTTTAGCTCCACACCTGGTTAGATGGGGTGCCTGGACTTTTATGCAGGGCCCCTAAAAAGGTAACAAGATTCAATGAACAGCAGCACTTCCTTGCAGCACAGGGGAGTGGGAGGAGCAGGAGGATGTTTCCAGCGCAGACAGCCTTCATTTGTGAGGAAGCAGCTGCCAGAAAAGAAAGTTATCAAGGGTTAGTATTTCCCAAACATCGCTCTGTGCTGTTGCATCTCACATTGTGTATGTAAGTCTTCCACTGCTGTCCTAGCAGCCCCTCCATGCTGACACAGTCAAGAAGGAAGGGATTCAGGAGTGCCTATGGGTGCTGACAGTTTTGCAGGATGAGTTCCTTCTCACCTGGGAACTGGCCAGTTCTGATCCACACAAGAAATGGATTTGTACAGGAACCGGAAGGCAAGGCAACTGCTTTCTCTTGCTGCTGTCTTCTTGCCAGACCATGACAGCAAATCCTGTGTAAGTCTTCTGTAGGGACCAGCTGCATCTTGTAAGTGGCCACTGCACTTTGCAGTTAAAGCTTAGGTGGCTGCATGTTTGGTGTGAAATTGTCCATGGGGGTACTGTATTTACTACTTGGCCTTCTCTCCCACCTGCTTTCCACACACGCTCTCACTTCCATTCATATCTCTGGTTGCATCCCCCTCCATTTCTACTCTACTCAGTGCTTTCCTTCATGCTGCTTCTCTGAGCTCACCCACTGCATCTCCTCACTCTATTTTACTGCCCCTCTTGGAGCTGCATTGTAACCAGTTGCCTATCTTAAAATCAGCCACTAAGGCAATCGGAGTAGAAAAGCAGGCATTAACAAGCCACCTGAATACCACAGCTCAGGACCAGGCCATGATTTTTGGCCATGCCCTTTCTTCCCATCTAAATATAACCCATTTGCTCATCAGATCTTTGGGGAAGGGATTTTGCCATGATGCTTGTGTCTGGAGTGTCACAGTCAGGGACTCAGGTTGAAACATTTTTGTGTGCTGTAGCACCTGCAGGCGAGCTGCACCCAGCAGCTGGCACTACATAGGGGTCGGCCTGTCCACCAGCTCTGTGGCTGGAGTGATGAGGACAGGGTAGAATAATGGTACTGCAAATGCTGATTGAAAACATTTGCCTCAAGGAGTGTCACACAGGATGGGGAACAAGAGGACAAACTCTTGTTCAAAATTAACAAGGCAAAGTCCTTGGGCAAACAGACCTCTATCTGCTTGGTGAGGGAAGGAGGGATGGAGGGCAAATCTCTCTGCGTCTCTCTTATCTTTTTTTAATGCACTTAAGTCCTTTGTGTCCTTATAATCTGATTGAGGGTCCCTAATACTGCTGCAACCTGTGCAGCCTTCCTTCTGCCAAGGACTGGAGGATGGCATGCTTCTCCTTGGGAAAAGGAAATGAGCTCCTTCCCCCATTTCCTCCCCATCCCTCCCAGTCTTGCCTCACTGCTGCTTATCAAACTGCACAGTGAAAGCATCCTGGAGGGCTGTGTGTTGCTCTTTCCTGGGCTCAGAATGGTGTCTTCCTGCACCACCAACACCCTGCCCACAGGTGTGAGAGAATGGATCCCCCTATGATTCTTCTTCTGTGAAGGTCCTAGAGAGCTGTGATTTAGGCCCGAAGTCCTGCAGCCTGTTCTAAATTATTCTGTAATATTTGTATAATCTTTGTTTATTCTGACCCTTTCCATTTTCTCACCTGATTACTTGATTTACTGGCAGTTCCTGTAATTTGTCTCTCCTTTCTCTCCTGGCTTACAGGTGGATGTCATTCATTCAGCAGAGCATGTATCTTCTCTCTTAGGAAACCAGGGCACACTTACAGAGGGGAAAAAAAAACATGGGTGGAAATGAAAGTTCCCTGCTTCACCCAGGACTTCATTAGTGCTGTTCCTCAGGGATATCCCTAGATAATCTCAAGTTTGGGATTCCCTGGCTGCCCTATCTGAAATCATTCTCTGGATGTGTTTGAACTTCCAGACTACTTGCTGCTGGAAGTAGAAGAAACAGTAGGCAACTTTTTCAGAGGCACCTACTATGTAAGTGATGAGTAGTAGGCTTAGGCATGTCAATGAGTTCTCCACACAGAGTCAGAAATATAAAATGGGGTAAGGAAAGCAAGTTATTCAGTGTGGTCTGAATTCACCTGTTTGGCTTCATATCTTTCTCTGCATCTTCAATGTCTGCTGTCCTCCCACAGCAGCCACTTGCAGCAGCAGTTCCTTTGCTCTGGAGTGCCCCAGGCCTGTTCATTCCTGATTGTCCTGCTCAGTGAAAGCAGCAGGACTCTTAAAAGGAAGCAGCAATATAGCATAAATAACATCATGCCTGTGAGCTTGTCCCCACACACCATGAAGCCATGCAGGTAATGCCACCTATAACTCCTAGGGGTGCTGCTAGAGTCAGAGATTTTGCTGTCAGACTGTAGAACTGAGTGCTGTTGTCCTGTCTGTCGGTCAAGCTGGGTTGGATGCTTAAGCTGTGCAGAGTATCATGATCTAGATGCTGTGACAAGTAAGAGTTTTGTGTGGGGCTGGTGTGAGCATTCCAGTAAAAGCTTCCTCTTTTCCATGATGTGGTAGGTGAACATGGCAAGAGTAAGTGACAGACCTGAGCCTCTTCTTAGGGTAAAATATTTGCCTGCAGACTGCAGGTTTGTCAGATCTACACACTGTTAAAAAGCATCACTTCAAAAGTGACTTGGAGTGTTTGCTTTTAGTTGTTCATGTTTATGTAGTGGATTGATTGTGAAATATCAGTGGCTTAATGTGATTAGCAGTAAGTGTATCACATAACTGGTTCCTACCATCAGACTAGAGGGACTCTTGTGTTTCTCTGGAGGTGCTTGTGTAGTGTCCACTGAAATTTTTGTTCTCTTTGAATTCTCTTACATTTACCTGCAAAGATTTTTTTTTTTCTTTAATTTCTTTTTGCAATAGCTTTTTCTTTTTCTCCTGGCAAGCCTGAGTTACCCCAGTTGCACAGGAACCGATTACCAGAGACCTGAGAACTGGACAACCACCTATGGCTTTGTTCACAATTCATTCTTAACGTCATACGTTGTACTAATGCAGCATCTGGGCTAGTGCTACTGCTAGAGGGATTTGCATGTGGTCAGTCAGTCACTTCCCAGTCATGGGGACCTGTTTTCAATGTGTGATTTGCAGTTTGAGTTACTGTATTTTGAAATAGCGGCAACAAATTCTTCAGTATCTCCTGCTACAGCTCTATTGTTGCTTTATTGTAGTAGAGGCTGTTTCTGTTTATTTGGGTTCTACTTCTACTAAATTTGCTGTACTTGATGAAGGCTGCAACATCCATTTGTAGTTCATAATCTGTTTGCTCTAGGTCACTTTTTCAAATACAAACAGCGAGACGTCACAGAACATTTCACTTCTCATTTTTAAGAACAATCTATTTTTATAACTGCAGGTTTGATTGACATTTAAAGTCTTTCTTTTTAAAGGCAAGAGCACCTAGAGGGCATTGAGGTCTGAAGGTTTTCATTTGCCCATCAGACTGATGGTGATTCAAAAGCTTGAATGGGTTAATTTTTGTCTTCATTAATGTTTTGAATAAAAGTAAAGCTCACAGCAGTGTGGTTAGAGCTGGAGGCAGTGTAGCTGTGTTATTGGGATTGCTGGGTTCAGATGAGATCTCAAGTGTGTGGGAGACAGAAGCTCCCTGGAGTGTGGGGAATGTCTTAGCAAATTTTAGCATCTGCATGTCAATGTTCCCTGTGGCACCAAGGAATCATGAGGATTTATCTTGTTTTACCTGCAGGTGTTCGTCTGGATCGAGTCCGTGGAGGGCGTCAGAAATACAAGAGGAGACTGGATTCTGAAAGCAGCACTTACCTGAGCTTGCAGATCCCTCCTCCAGCTAAAAAGCCACGTATGTACTGGTCTGGACTTGTGGTCCTCTCAGCAACCACTGCATTGCTTTTTACTGCTCTGCCAAAATGGACAAGGGAGCAGTTGTCATTTCTGATTCCCATAGCGGTGCCCAGCACTAGGATTTTTCCCTTCTGATCACAGTGTGGAGGCAGATCAGGTAACACCTAAGGTACAGTCCAGGTGCTGTATTCATTGTACCCAAGGTGAAATACCAGACCTTCCCCAGGAGATCATGTGACTCCATTTAGTGATATTCTGACCTCTCCCTGTATCCAAGCTACCATGCTGATTTCCATACTACCAGAGTTCTCTAAACTTTTCCACATCCCACCATCTGATTATTCATGCCTCCTGCTACCCTAGTTGGACCTAAGGCAATGACTGACAACCTTACAGTAGCTTCCTGCTTTTGTCATCCCTGTACAGAGTTGCTTTGGCATAGGCAGATCACGACAGCTAGTGTAGCTGCGGTGTAGTCTTCTGTTGTAACTGAAACCTTTCCTGAGGCCCTATGGACTCTGTAGTCATGTCTTATCCCAGGAAGGTCCTTCTAGAAAGGGCTGTTAAGACAGCTTACGTCATGAGAGATATAACAACTACTTCTCCTTTGAAATGCGCAGTGACTAAGATCGTCTCCCACTTGCTGGTGGCTGAGCCAGAGAAGATCTATGCCATGCCTGATCCAACCATGCCAGAGAGCGACATCAAAGCCCTGACAACCCTCTGTGACCTGGCAGACAGGGAATTGGTGGTGATCATTGGCTGGGCAAAGCACATCCCAGGTAAATAGGAGGAATTGCAAGGGTATAAGCATGAGCAGCAAAGGGACTATTATTTATCACTGTCCTTATCAGTTTTGTCTTCAACCAGGAATTTTACATGCAGTGGTGGGTGGAAATTACTGTCACAAAAACTGCTTGTGGTGGGCTCTCATTGGTAACAAACTCCAATGGTGTAGGTGCATAAACTGATGACTCTGTGTGTGTGTCCTGGGCTTATGCAAAAGGCTTTGAGATGATATGCTAAAGTTCTTGGTTGTGCCTGGCACTGAGTGGCATAGTCAAATCACATGGGAAACTACCCTTGGGACGGTCAGTGGACTTGGGAATGTTGCAGTGCATAAACACGACCTGGGTCTGTTGTGTTTATAGATGAGTAAATGTTATGGCAGTGACTGAACTTTGCAGCTAATGACCAGGCAGGTACCCACTTTGACTGTAGTGGGCATTTTACTCTGAGTCAGGAAAGCTTTTGTCATGCTGGATTCATCATAGAACACGTCCCAAAGCAGGACCTACTCACTGTTGTCAGGGAATCTCCAGGCTTCTTTGCTGACCAATAATGAGAACAACTTGCTGGCAATGTGGCTGGCCTCAGAAGGCTTACTGGCTATATCCAATGAGTGCCTTACACCTGTAGGTAGGATGTTCCCAAGATGAAGGAGCAGACATGGCCCTCAAGGAGGTTCTGGGGGACAAAAATTTGGAGTGGGAAGGGAAAATGCCCCCTCTCTCTAGTTCACCCCCACTTCTGACAAAAATTGCTAGGTTGGATTTGGGTGTGCAGCAGATTAGCCAGGGAACTTAGAGGATGTCCTTGGGATTTACGTGGCTGTTTTCTGAAGACTGCTTCAGACACTCACTATGAACAGCTCACTGCAGCTATCTCCTCCCTTCTGTCCTCCTTCCTTGTGTCAGGAGAGTGTCTGAGGCTCAGCCACAGAATCACAGGATTTAACCCATACTGCAAATTGTCTGTCTTCCATTGCTCAGGTCTATGTTCTCTTGCTTTGCTTCTCGGGTTTAAGTTCTTCCTTAGTAAGGCATCTTAGCACAAGTGATCAGACAGTTTAGTTCTCCCACGTATTTTGTTGCTCTTTGTAGCTCCTCTTTTGGCTTTTTCCTGGATGCTTCTCTTTTTTCCAGAGGCAATATTCCTCCTGTGATTCAAGGGTTAGTGCTTTCCTGGGCTGTGTATACAGATGGTTAAGTGGTGAGACTGAAGTGTGGAGAAACTCTTTCAGGACAGTGTTTCTGAGTAGAGGTTAATCTCAGTGGTACCCTTCTTTACAAGATCTGCAGTATCTGCAGGGATTACACCCATCACTAGTGCTGGAATCCCTCTGGGGCTGATTCATCACAAGTAGGGTTACAGTGGTGATTAGGGAACTCAGCCTGGATTGCTCCATTAACCCAGTACTTGAGGTGTTAACAGGAGTGGCTTTTATGCAACGCAATTAGCTGCTGTGCCTGTCCAGTGAGGTGCTGCTGGGTGTTCTTTTAACCTTGGCTGTTTCTGTTGGCAAAGGGTGCACTGCTGTAGTTCCCCAGCTTGTGGCTCTGGGATGCTCAGCTCTGAGATTCCTGCAGAATCTCCCAACCTCCCAGAGTGAAATTATCCCAGAACTGGAATACAGTAGAGGTTACTCCTGCACTGTGAAGGAGGCTGTTTCTATCCTTAAGGCAGGGCACATGTGCCATCATGTCAGTTTTATCTGAGTGTTTTCCTTTCTTATCAAAGTCCTTGCAGCACATTAACAGCCATCAGCCTGGCACAGTTCAGACCAGCTGCAGCATTCTAACCAGACTGTGTGCACCAGAGAGAGCTCAGGGATTGTTACACAAAGGAGCAGCACTGAGAAACAAACATAATAAACAACAGTTCATAAAGATGAAACAAAATACCCTCTAGTTCTAAAAGCAGTATGAAGCATACTGAGTTAGGCAGCAAGGGGGCAGAGCAAGGCAGGGCCAGGAGACTGCCAAGTGTCTAGATTATCCATGCCCTGTGTATCTGCCTTCCAAGGATTTTGAGCAAAATAGGACATTGCTTCCTGTGTGCATGAACTCCTGGACAGAAAGAGGTAGGGAAAGGAACAAAAGTCACATATTCCTGCCTTGCAGTCACCCTAGAATTAGTAAAGTACAGTGTGATGTTAAAAGTCATACCAACCCTTCAGGATCCCAGGTGTCAGCACAAATTTCTGCCCCACAGTGTTAGCAAATAAAACCAGTTAAGCTTCAAGACACTCTGCTGTGATAACAAGAACGTATGATTTAATGGTGTTTAGCAACTGTTATTAGCTCAATAGCTTTATTAGCCATTAGCTCTAAGGCCATGCTTAGCCAGCATCCAGTTGTTGTCCCCTTCTGTATGAAGCCCCCTGCCCACTACTCACCCTCCCCCTCTGTGCTAATTGTCTCTGAACAACATCTACCTTTTCTGCATGCCTTGATGTAGGGAGACAAGACTTCTCTGGAGAGCTGATGGTGAAGGCTCTCCCAGGGTAGCTGTTGTGCTGTTCTCACTAGGAAGACGATAGTATTAGCACAGAATGAAATATGGCAAGTGGAGTGACAGCAGCTGTGTCTGGAGTGGCCTCAGATCCTATAATTACATCTCCCTTTATTACCTCTGCTAATGGCCCTCCAGGATGACAGAAATGATAATAAATTAACAGATTATGAACTTCACTTGCCACAAATTATGTGACTTTTCTTTTTTTTTTTTAAATTCTGGGAGCTTCCACTGCCAAACCACTGAAATAATAATCATAAAAACCCTACAAATCACCCAAAAAAAGCCCCAGCAAACCTGAATGTCACATCACCTTTTCTCAACCTGCACCTGAGAAGGAGGAAAATATGCATGCAGTTCTGTTGCTAGAAACAGAGGCACCTCTTTTGGGAACCTAGGGATGGCAGTGGAGCATTCATCACCTGTCAGGATCAGACTTGAGAAAAGCAGCAAGAAACAGATCACTAAGGGCATTTTCTGGGTGCTGTGCCATCAAACAATTCAGGAATGCAGCTGCAGGGCACTGTAAGATGGTGAGACAGTTGAATTTCACTAGAGTTTCTCCAGTGTTATAAACCTCTAATAGAAAGCCTGTGATTTTGGCTGGATGCAGTTAACATTTACCTTTCCTGACCTCGAATTTTACAGCATGGGACACCTCGGGTTATATGATCTTCCCTTGTCTGTGCAGATTGCAGTGATACAGGCACAGTCCTCCAGTCCTTGCATTCCACACATGTAAACACAGGAGGAAAAGGGTCTTGATTCTGTCAGATGAGTTTCAAGTTCAGGCTTGGCACTGCAGCGCTCCTTCCTTCATGGCTGCTTGCTGGAGCTGGAGTAGTTGGCTACCTGGGAGCACTTCTGACCAGGGGTTTTCCCAGGTGGGTATTCCCAGGTGGGTAGGGCAATTGTAGCTGGCTCTTCTGTTCTCCTTCCTGTAGGGTAAACTGTGGTCTCTGTTGTGCAGTTCCTACCTGCCCTAACTGCCTCTGGGGAAGAGTGATTAACAGAGATGCTGGATGTATGGGCTAGGGTTAAGTCAATTTTTCTACTTTATTCTCTATCAGAACAGCGTAAGCTGTGTCTGTCCTGGATCCTTTCACTCTGCTACATGACTGTTTACAGATTTTGTTGGCAGACTGCAGTGAGGCACTGTCATAACCTCTTTTGTAGTCCAGATGGGGAATGAAGATGCAGAAAGGCCACGTGACTGACCCCAAAGGTGGACATAAGACAGCAGTCTAGATGCAGGGCTGTTCTCCGTGGTCAGAGTGGGAGAGAGGTGACCAAAGGAGAAGAGTCCAGGTGCTAGGGACTGACAGTGGCTGTGCACAGCACCATTACCCTTGTCTCAGGGCTAATCTCTCTCAGCATGCAGACCAGAGGAAGCAAGATCCCGAGCCCGCGTTTTGACTCAGAAAGGCTGTAGTCAGGAGCAGCACAGTACTGACTGCAGGAGGTAAGGGGCAGAATAGTGAGGCAAGGGACAAGGCGCCCCTGAAGTACTCAAAGCCTGAGCAAGGGGTGGGTTTCACCCAGTGCAGGGCTTTGTGGAGCATAGGATGTGCTGTGCAAGAATCACTCTCACAATCGTAGAGTTGGATTTGCAGCTCTTCTCCCCAGTCCCCTGGACTCCTCTTTAGTTGTTCCCTCTGGCACTCCTCCCCAATGGTTTATTGATTCTTCCCTCCCACCCACTGCTGCCCTCAGACCTTGCACACACAACACGTGACAGCTGATTGGTATCTGTTAATTAATGTGGCCTGGGGTCTCTTTTCTATTCAGTGGCCTGATAAGGGAAATTGGATGTCCAAGGGCTGCCAGGCCATTATCACCCTTTGCTTCCCCTGGCAACACAAGCACAAAACATGGCGCAGTGATAAATAAATACCACTCACCCACCCTTTGCCTTCCCTTCCCCATCTGAGATAGTGCAGATAGAAAAAGAGAACCCACAGTCAGTCAATATAGCAATCATCAGCTCTTTTGTTAATTGCCAACTTGATAACAAGAGAAATCAAATTATCATCATGATGGTGGCTACCTAGACTTCAAAGTGGGGCAACATGGGGCCAAGAACTGAGAGCAGGGAGGACTGTGGGACAAAGCACACAGCCGGGGGGCTGAGAGGCTCCTGCACAGAGGCTAATGTGCTCTCAGGCCTCTTGGTGAACCCCAAGGCTTAATAAGCATCTGGGGAGAAAACTGGTAGGGGAGGCTGGTGGAGCATCACCACCACCTACCTCACCCACCACCAGCTAAGGTGTGTTTGAGTGCTCCCTTGGGAACCTTTAGATGCAAGAAGCTGCCAAAAAGCACAGTCCCTGCCTGTCAATGGTGGCTGGGAGCTGCCTATAAGGGACCAACACAATGTGTTTGTCATCCTTGTCTGTAATGACTTGCACAGTGCCTGTCTCCTAAGATCTTTCATGGTCTGGCCTTCAAGGGTACCTGGAACAGAGGACATATCAGACAATTTTCTTTCTCATGCACCCTTCCTCCTACCCCACACTCAAGGGAGACAGTGCCTCTGTGTTTGCCTCCCTGCTTTATTAAGTGTCCGCTGGGGCTTTCAGGGTCTGTCTCCAGGTGGTCATTGCACTTTCTGAATTTGAGGAGAATAACTTGGTTAATTGCTGGGTGCTGGTTTGGCTGTGATTTAGGTACTTGCATGGCACCATAAGGGTATTTTTGGCACTGGGTAGGTTTGTTGGCTGTGTGGGATAGAAAGCTGATGGTGCGGAGATCAGGGTGTGATGATAAGAGGTTATCACTAACCTTGGGTTGCAACAAATGCAGTCAGAGCATCAGAATTCCTGTTTGAGGCTGCAGGTGGACACAGGAGCAAAGAGAAGGATAAGGTCCACATGTAGTGATTGCCACACAGGCAGGGTCACATTAATAAGCTCTTAGAGATTTTGCTCCCCACTCATTCGACCCTGCTTCTGTTTTGCCCTGTCAGGGTTCTCCAACCTGTCCCTTGGGGACCAGATGAGTCTCCTGCAGAGTGCCTGGATGGAAATCCTCATCCTGGGCATTGTGTACCGCTCCTTGCCATATGAGGACAAGCTCGTCTATGCTGAGGACTACATCATGGATGAAGAACACTCTCGCCTGACGGGGCTGCTGGAGCTCTACCTGGCCATCCTACAACTGGTGCGCCGCTACAAGAAGCTCAAGGTGGAAAAGGAGGAGTTTGTCACGCTCAAAGCTCTGGCCCTCGCCAACTCAGGTACAGCCTTGGCCCCACCAGCCTTGCAATCAGGAAGTCAAGTCCCACACTGTTACCTAGCCTGGGAGGAAATTAGAACCTAAAGTCCGAGACTGTGCTCTGTGTCATGCAACATCCTCAAAGCTTCTGCCTGTCCACAGAGCCAGACCTAAGCTGGAGAGCAGGGACAAATGAGGCTTGCTGCTGCTAATGCCCTAGCTGTGCACTGAGCCTGTGTTAGGGAGTGGAACCACACACAGATGGGTTGGCTGCTGGTTTCTGGCAGTAAAAGAAAGGCTGTGAGGCCCTTGCTCACTAGCAAGCTCACTCCCACTGATGTTAGTTCAGAAAACAGTATGTGACCCATGCTGGCATCCACCTCAGTAGTGTTGGTCAGTTACAGCAAACAGGAAACCCTGGTCACACTTCCAAGTCCCATTAAAAGCTGTGGGGTTGGGGCTACCTAGTTCTGTCTGGGGGGTGCTCAATGACCACAGACACTGAATCCCCTTTTAACTGGGAGACAGTATGGATCTGGATGGTAGAGAGTAAAACATGGTGGCAGAAGCCTGATGTTGCCTGTTCTGTTTCTTGTGAGGAAAACGAGGAAGGCCACAGTCCTCAGCTCAGTGCCTTCCCTTGTAGTCTGAGGAGTGCTGCAGCCCTCAACTGAGCAGGCTGTGGGAGATATGAGGTGCTGTGTGCTGCACTGATGTTGCATAAAGCCAGACATGTATGGGCTCAAGAGTCCCTTCTGAAAGGGAAACTGCTAAAGCTGCTGTGTGATGAGGGCTCCCTCTACACCACTTGAATCCTGTCGTCTCACATCAGCTCTTGCCAAACTGTGTGACCCAAGTCACAGAATTCACCCTTGCAGCCCAGCAGCGAGTTCAATGTCTGTGTCTTCCTAAAGCCACCTTCCAGAAGGAATTAAAACAGGAGGAATCTCTGTCTCTCATGGTACTTCACTCTAATAATTAATCATTCTCTCAGTTTACCAAAAGGAAAAAAAAAGGCCCCATCTCTTTGGCATCACTTTGCTTGAGTTCAGCCTCCAGATACTGGGCTTTGCTGATCTGTGTCCTATGACCTCAGGTCTTTTTACACTTGACAGGCTTGACATGATAAAGTTCCACAGTTGCATTCCTTGGCTATAGATACAATACCTCAGATATAAGCAAGTGGTCCTGAATACTGTGAGGTGCCTTGTCTTGACCATTTTACACCATCCTGTTCCCCTTTGTCATCCTACTTCTTATAGCAGCGGCAAATTAAAAGACAATCAAGAATTTGCTTTCAGCTCAGTGATACAAATGTTGAGTAGCATCTAGTTTTTACTGATCCCTCTGGATTTCCACTAAAATCTTCTCCTTCAGGGATAGTTCACTACTGGTAGCTACTTTGAGATCTGTCATCTAGCCAGTTACTAATCAATTGAAAGTGTGCTTTATTGATATTGCATAGTGCTAATTTTTTAATGAGAATGTCCTGTGGTGCTAAGCCAAATGCCTTATAAAAGCCTAAGTCTATTATATCTATGCAGTTAACTTTATCAACCAAACTTGTAATCTCATCAGAGAATGAAATCAGGTTTGTTTGACAAGACCTCTGTTCCAAAGTATTGTGTCGACTGGCAGTAGAATTATGGAATCCTCAAATCATTTTGGTTGGAAAAGACCTTTAAGATCCTCGAGTCTGATTGTTAAACCCATACTGCCAAGTTCACCACCAAATCAGGTGGCACTGAAGTGCTACATCTACATGTCTTTTAAATATCATAGAATCACAGAACAGTCTGGGTTGGAAGGGACCTCCAAAGGTCATCTAGTCCAACCCCCTCTGCAATAAGCAGGGGCATCCTCAACTAGATCAGGTTGCCCAGAGCCCTGTCGAGCCTCACCTTGAATATCCCCAGGGATGGAGCCTCAACTACTTCCCTGAGCAACCTGCTGCAGTGTTCTGCTACCCTCATGGTGAAGAACTTACCATCTTATACATCTTAACGGAATGTATTTCCCCACCCTCCCTTTATTTTGCCCTGGTTCATACTGGGCTCATATGGCAGCTATCAGATATGACCTCAGCAAATATGATCATCATTTGAACTTCTGCAGTCATCTTGAATTTCTCAAAAATACCAAGCCTTGTTCATCATTCATCTGCCCTGGATGGGCCTCACCAGCAATTTCAGAACTCTTAAAGCCAAGTTATCCAGCTCTGCTGATTTCTGTGAGGTTTGCCCCTAACAGTTGTCCAACATCTTGCATAAACAACAGACATCTGCATATAACACAGGTACATAATGCTGCTTTTTTTCTAAACAGGACAGAAGTACAGAGGACTTACCTCCTCTGCACTGCTATTAATACTTTAATCATCTGCAGGTGAAAAGAGCTTTCCTACAAATGGTCATTTTTCTTCTATTTCTTAAATATTTATAAAACTTCTTTATTGTCCTTAGCCCTTCCAGCCATGGATTTTCCTCCAGTGTCCTTCACTTCTCTTATCGATTTTCCACACTTCATAACTTCTGATTCATATAAATTGCTAGCTCCCTTTTTCAGTTCCTCATATATTGCTTTTTTAGTTCTAATTGCTGCCTTTACTTTGCCACTGAACCAGGATGGGCAGATGGCCAAGGCTGCCCTCTCTCAGTTGTGGGACAGTGGCTTTTGGCAACACAATTAACTCTCGTTAAAGTCACTGCCTCCTGTCTACCAGGAAGGTCAAAAAATTAAGAGGGAGAAGGGCTCCTGAGAGAGGCAGAAGCGCTAAGGTAGTGGTTGTGACAGGGTAACAGGACAAGTGCCACACTGTGACATTTATCTGGCTCATGCTGCGCACAGAGACACTGCAGAACCTGAGCCTTTGTGCTGTCAAGTTTTTCCCTGTGCAACAGAAGCAGTCTCTATTGATGTTGCTCTCAATGCTTTTAGTACTAAACCCAGGGAACAGCTCTTATGGAACAGTCTGTGTAAGGAGTGCTGAAACACTGAGCAAAGATAAGAGCAAAACAGCCATCACTCCTCAGGTGCCTTTGGGTTCTGCTTGCAGTGCTGTGGAGTAAACAAACCAAGGTAAGGATCAGGAATCCCTAGCTAACACATGTTCTCAGCTGGATGGGAAAAGCCATTCTGAGTTCAGTGGTTTCTTCTAGTGCACAACTATGTAGAAGCATAAGCCACAAAAGCCTTGCTTTGTTATTTGCATTGAGATATAAGAAAGTCATCTGTGAGATGTCATTCTGAATGTTCTTTGAGTCTCTCACAACACACCTAAGGAAGCTAGAATAGGCCAGGTGGAGTTTTCTAATGTAACTTTCACATTCAACCTTCAGCTTCTTTTACTGTATTATTTTTCTTCATGTATTTTTTACATGGAGCAGACTTGCAGAGCCTGCATGTGTGTGCTTGCATGCAAACAGCTGATTCCCCAAATGGTAGGAATGCAGCCTACCTATGGATCCGGCCTCAGTTTCCTTGAGTCAGGGACAGGGCTCAAAGCCGAGCAACATTAGCACCTGTGCTGCCTACACCTGTTTTCTGCCTGCTGTAGAGGTAAATTCCTACATTTCCCTTATCCCTAATTGTTTATCCAACCCAGTTGCTAGGGACTTTCTTTCATATTAACCCTTTGTTTTGAGGAATTAACATAAATGAGAACAGAAGCAAGACTTCACTCACACTTCACTAGAGAAGAAGCTGAGAGTAGGCTGACCTTGCCAGAGCTGTGGCTGGTGTCCGAGTCCTCAGTGTAATGCACCAAGGACACACCTGCTGGGACTGGCAAAGAAATCCAAGTAAGTTCTGTCTTTTAGTAAGTGCATTTTAGAGAGATGAGAAATTCATTCTTAATGCCCAGAGCAGCAGGCATGTCCCAACAATATGGTCATCCTTTCTTTTGACAGAATAGGGGTGCTGCAGACTTCAGCTTGTTACCTTTCAGAGCCAGCAGTCCCTTCCTAGGCACTATTAGGTCTTCTTTTTTCAGGAAGAGAAATTGATCAACATGTGTAGTGAAGAGCCTTCCAGGTTAGCATACAACACATCTTCATTTAAGGACATCCCAGACAAGCCAAACCTTATTTTTCCCCAACACATTTTAGTGCTGAGCTGAAGTGAACAAGGTCTGGATACAGAAAGGGGATGTGTAGCAAATTCTGTACTAATGAGTCCTATGAGATCCCTGCTCCCCCTGCTCCTGCCAGAAGCTGCAAGAAAAGAGTTAGATGAGGAGGCCTTGTCCATTCTCATACCCACCCTGTACCCTAGGCCAGCAATGTTGGAGAAGGGCTTCTGACATGAAGCCTGACTTCTGGGCTAGCTGACCCTCAGGGATGGGGTCAGGCAGCCTCCCTCCACCTCAGTGCTCTGACAGCTGTAAAAATTCATAGCTATTGATTTTGTAATTAACAGTTTATCAATGTTATTGATACCAGCTCACTGATGGATTGCAAGGAAATTAATCCTGCAATGTTATTTTTTTTTCAGTCAGCTGCCAATTTTGAGCTTATTTCAGCAAAGAACAGGGTAGTGGGGCAGGCTTTGATCTTTATTGCCCCAATTTCTCTCCCTGCATACCTCCTGTTCAGTCTTGTCACCTTACAGAAGTCAGGTGGCAGAAGGACACAATTTTGGGATTCTGTGTGCTGTACAGGAGCATCAGTACCCCAAAACAGAGCACCCTCTTTGACCTGAATTATGACTTACTATGAAGTGCTTCTAGCACCCACTGTGAACTGCAGACTGATGGACTGTGATTACTTCTCCCCACTTGTGCCTCCAGCCAGAAGGACACTAAACAGGAAGGCTGGAGGACGTTTCTCTCCGCGTTCCTCCTCTTGATACTTCTAGTCAACAAAACTGACACCCTGCAACTTGGCAGGAAATAGATCCCACTCACTTCTCCTGGATGGAAATTTTCCAGAGATGCTACCTGGCTGGGAGAAGTTGCCAGACTTACTTGGCAACATGCTTCTCCCTCCCTACTCTTCAGAATTAACCTCTGTGGCTGTCTCAGGTCACTGTGATGACCTACTGGCTTTTCTCTTGAGCTTCTTTGCTTGGTTTCTTTGATACAAAAAGCAAATGCAGCAAGAACAGTCCTTTCTCAGTAGGCTTCTTGGAAACATAACCCTTTAGTATCCTCTAATGAGAGAATCATGGAATCATAGAACAGTCTGGGTTGCATTCCTTCTAAGCAGCTTCTTAAACAGCTTTTATGCTAGACATAATGTTGTGGTACTTCTGAACAGAAACAGCCTTTACTGTACATGTATCTTACAGCTTTCAGAGTCATTAATTTGTGTGGTGCTCTCCACAGAGATGACACATGTTTCTAGAGAGATCTTGGTCCATCAGCCAGCCTTGCTCCCCTTCACTGCTGTCACACTGAGAAACCCACATCCTCACATTTGTGGTGCTTGTGTCGGGTCTGAGCCAGAGCACTGCCACACTGTAAAGCCTGGCTGCAGTAGCAGATGGTGCAACTATGTGTGTGTGTGCATGCTTGCCAGAGTGTCCCTTTGCTGCTGCTTCTGGATTGATTACCTTGTGGCAGAAATCTTTATCAATGGGTTCAGTATTGATTGCAAGTCTCTGAACAATGAAGGCAAGGCAGCAGTGTTTCCAGCTCTGTATTTGTAAGAAAGAAACAAGCATCAGTAAGATAAAAAGGGGGGAAACCTGTGATGCTGTGCCTGGTTAGCTTCTCTGACTCTTTGGTGCTGCCCTCTATCACCATGACTTACCCACAAGTTTAGCAGATTTCCCCAGTTTGACCCTGAACTGGGTCACTACCTTTGCCTCAGAGACACACCAAAGAGCTGTGTTAGCCTTGCAAACCCTGCTAGCCGCTCTGGCAGCTTGTAGGATCTAACTGGCAGCCTAAGGGAAGAGACTTTGCAGGAGATGCAAGTTTCCTTTACTGAAGCAGGGAACTCCCTGAGCAGCTGCTGGCAGCCTCCAAAACCAGGGGCATATGCACAAAGGTGGGGCTGGCTACACCCCTGGGCACACTACTTGTGACCTACTGGGTCTTTTCTGTCTTACTGACACCCTGAGCAGCTGCACAACAATTAGGCAGTTTAGACAGATGAAGCGCTATAGCAGTGTTAATTATTCTTAATGAGATTGCTCCCGAGTGGCAGCACAGCAGCTGCTGCCCCTTGCAGGGTGACTCTCCTCATAAGGAGCATGGAGGGCAAGTGAATGTGTAAGTCACAAAAGCTCCCAACCTGACCCCTGCACAGCCTTGAGGTGACCGGCAAAAGGAGCAGGACACGGGACGCAAAGTGTCACTTAACCCTGGTTACCTAACTGTCCCTGCACTGCTAAGGCCAGCTAATTGGGCTGATGCTGAGCATCACAGCAGTGCACCAATATCTGTCAGCAAGGTGTTTTTTTCTTCTTAAGAAACAAAACAACCACCCCTGAAAAAAAAAAAACAAAAAAAAAGAAAGAGAAGCATCTTTAGCTTCAGGCCAAGAAAGGATTTCCTTACTCATGTCTGACCTACCTGTTTGCTGTGTTTTCTGCCTCCCCCCAGACTCCATGCACATAGAGGACATGGATGCAGTGCAGAAACTCCAGGACCTTCTCCACGAAGCCCTGCAGGACTACGAGCTGAGTCAGCGCAACGAGGAGCCACGGCGAGCAGGCAAGCTGCTTCTGACCTTGCCCCTCCTGCGGCAGACGGCGGCCAAAGCTGTGCAGCACTTCTACAGCATCAAACTGCAGGGCAAGGTTCCCATGCATAAACTCTTCCTAGAAATGCTAGAGGCAAAGGTCTGACAGCCCCAACGCCAGCCGACAGTGGCCAGGGAACAAACTAGAAACAAAGATGCAGACAACGGAGAGATCCAAACAGCAGCAGCAGGCACCGCCAGCTTTTATCTCCAATCACTTATTACGGAAGAATTATTTAATGTCTATCTGTCGGCCTGACTGCAGAATCTCATGTACAGGAGGGGGAAAACTCTTTTAAAATCAGTCACCTCTTTATCTTCTGTTTTGTTTTGGGTTTTGTTTGTTTTCTCTGTGGGAAATACCAGAATATGCTCTTGCACTTGTTGAGGTGGTCATTAGGGCTCAGTCCTTATAAGCAGTGATACTCTCAGCGCTGTCCAGGCCACCTGCTCCCCAGCTCCCTCTGCCAGTGCTGGAAGGGGGAGTGGGGACAGAATCAGGAAGAGAGGAAGAATACAGTCAATATAAAACTATCTGCTGGTGTTGTGAGGGGTCAGATAGGAAGAAGAGCAGCCAGGGTCCTTCTTTCGGTCACCATTCTAGCGACAGAGCAGATACTCTTTTGGCAGAGTGCTCTTGGACCTTGTCTGATAAAAATGGCTGCCTCCCAGGCTCCTCTAGCAGCAGCTAACACTTGTACATACAGGCCCCACTTCTTACTGGGAAAGATGCTCCTAACTGTGTAAGATATTCTGCGACCTTGTACAGTGTGTCATTACGCCTGGCTAGTCCCTCCCATGTACAATCCCCGCAGGCCCCTTGAGAGGCAGGATGTATGTCCCTGAGAGAATGCAAGTCTCCTTTCCCAGATGGCAAGAAAAAATGTTATGCTTCCGTGCTGGGTTGACTTGATAATCTCTGCATCCTCTCCTATGTGGTGCTAACTACAGTTCTTCCACACTTTTCACCCCATAGTGTATCACCCCTGCCTCTTCAGCTCAGCTGAGTGCCATTCCCCACTTGTTCCTTGTGGCAGAGAATACAAGGCTTTTTCTGCATGGTTACTGCCCAAATATAAATACACCCCAAACCAGGGCTTTCCTAGACTTCATTAAAGTAATAGCTCTTTGCCTCCACAGACTTAGGCTTGTTGCCAAATGCTAGTTAGGAATCAAGGGCACTGCTTTTTGGAGGAGGCAGCTCTTGAGCCTGAGAGATTGCTTTTTTGTGGCAGCCTAGGGAAATAAATTAGAGGGTGGCATGAAACCCCCAATGTCCCCACTACTGTCTGTCCCTGCCTCATCCTATTATTCTCAACAGCAGCAAAAGACCTAGCTTAGATTATACCTGCTCTGGTAAGAGGTGCTTTTGCTGATAGGAAAGCAAATATCTGACCTTGAGGTGGTGGGAGAAGTAAGGGAGTATTTGTTTACTCTTCTCATGTAATCAGGTTCCTGCTGTCTCCAAGCCCTGGGTTGGATTTGCTGCTTAAGCCATAACTGCTGCATTCCCAGTAGCCGGAGGTGGATGTGGGTGACTTACAAAACTGTTTTGTTGGCATTTTCTGAGATTTTACTTTCTAGATCTCTTAGTTTTGAGCCAGGCTGAGCTGATGGAACCTAGTTTCACTGTTTTGTGGTCAGCATGGTCACCATGCCAGCAGTAGAGGTAAGAAAAAGCTTCTGACCTACATTTGAGACACCACTGGCTCTACTGCTATTCCTCTCAAGCTTCAAACCCTTCCTGGCTAGCACAGGAGAAAGGTGGTGTGGCAGAAGAGTAACTTCTTGTCAGCAGGAAGCCTTCCAAACCAGGGATGAGGCACTGGGTGCTTGTCTTCTACTGGAGCAGTGTGTCACAGCAGTCAGTGCTGCAGAACAATGCCCAGGCTAGCTCAGAATCTGGGGACACTTAAGTGATACTGACCTCTCAGCTCTTGTAGCCAACCCCCTCCTTGAGATAGTTCAGTTCTGTCTCCTTTGAGTTTTCCCTGCACTACACAGTGGTAGCTACTCTCACTCATTTTGTCCTCACTTGAGAAAGGTATTCAATCTTGCTTCAGGCACATTAGTAAACCAACAGAGACCTAAGGGGCAGAAGGCACAGAGCCGGTACTGCTTCTGTGTTCACAGCAGTAGCAATAACACAGTGGCCTGGTGCACTGAACAGATCTTTGTGCTTCTCTCCCCAGCTCCCACCCAGAGGCAGCTGGGGAGAAAACAAGAGGCTTTTGGTTGCGCTCTTATTCACTGTACCCATCTGTGACTGAGAGGGACCAAAGTGAAATGCACACTATCACTGTCAAGCCAGCTTGTCATGTGCTGCTCTTTCTGCCTATGGCATAAGTCTCTCACAAATGTGCTGTAAGTTTGACTCACCTGACCACAGTTGCTTTCTGCCAAGTCCCACTCAGCTCAGCCACAGCACATTGTGTCCTGACTGCTGTGCAAAGGTAGGTGTCCCAAAATGGGCTAAAAAGATCTTGAGAGATGATTCTTACTCTTTTGGGCCCTGGCTAAAAAGGTCACTTAGATTAAAAACAAGCAAACAAACAAACAAAAACCCAACCAATTTCCTCCCCCCCAAAAAAAACCCAACCAACCAAAAAACCCAGAAGGGCTCTTTTGGCTTGGTTATAGTTGGACTTAGGCCTGCTGTCCAGACCAGGGAGGATGAACTGTCTACAAAACATGATTATGGAGAGCTGCCAAGTTAGCTTCTAGCCCCTAGAGACTGCTGGCTGTTTAGCGTAGGGCTATGGTATGGAGGCAGCTCCTGCCTCAGCAGAGCAATACATAAAGATACCAAATGCATTTTTTTTTCCAGGACCACCTTTCTCCATTACAGCTGCATAACCTTGGAGCCCATCTGGATGTCCCCTGTTGCTTGAAGATAATATCCCTGGAAATGTTTGCATTGCTTCTGAAATAGGATGGGAACTGAAGCAGACAGTAATTAGCATATATTAATTTCTTTAAGCAAGGAATGCAAACTCTTCCCCAGGAACTGAGACAGAAATACTTGTCTAGATTTAACCCTTAAAAGGCTTGTATCACCTTAAATTGGGAATCAGGTCAAGTTACTCAGAACTGTGAGACCAGTGTAGGAATCACACACAATTCCCAGTTGTTCAGATCCACTGTGCATCACTAGTTCTACCACACTGCTGCAAAGGAGGAGCATGTCCAGCTACACAGTGAGCCAAGCTTGCAGAGAAGGGTAATGCTCACAGTCTCTTACACAGAGGTCTGGGTATGTGGAAGCTGAGGCAGAAACTAGGAAATGGGTTCTGGGTCAGTGCTCCTTATGCATCACAGAGTCAGCACCATACAGCTGTCCTTCTACCTGGGACAAAAGATGATGGAGCTTGAGCCTTGGGACACAAAAGGTTTCTGTGACTTACAGCAAAGTGGTAGAGGTAAGTGTGTCAGTGACGGTGAATAAGCATTGAAGTCCATGTGCAGCAAATACGTTCAAAGCAACTCCAGCCCCTGCTTTGCGGGTGTGGATAGCAGAAACCACATAGCCATCAGCTGCTACAAAAGGCAGTTCTTCCCAAGTGACCAGCTCTTCTGTTCTGGGCACATTCTTCTCTGCCAACAGCTGTGTCTGGCCTCTAATGCAAAACAAATTTCATGGGGATCAATTAAAAGAAAAGGTAAAATACCACACAGAAGCAGGTTTCTGGGGAAACTTGGGCATTACACCTTGCAGCAAAACTGTGAAGCGACAAGAAATGCCCCAGCAACAATCAGAACTTTGCAGTGCCGCTCGTGCTACGGGGGCAGCATTTTCCTCTGTAAGCTGTCACCTTTTTTCTTTTCTTTTTTTTTTTTTTAACTATTACAGATATATAAAATAAAACATGCTGCACCAGAAACATATAAGCAGCTATTAGAGGAGAAAGTCACTGAGAAAGACCCTAGAATGTAACTTGTTGAGCTTTTATTACCAATTGGAGCTGAGGAAAAGAGCTTCCACTTTGTATCCACAAGCTATAATCAATCACATGGCCAAAGGCCACTCTGTGGCTGAGTTATGTGGAGAAGCCAGAGAGACAGAGGGTGTGAGAATGAT
Organism: Melanerpes formicivorus; assembly: GCF_026170545.1. Classification (NCBI taxonomy): domain Eukaryota; kingdom Metazoa; phylum Chordata; class Aves; order Piciformes; family Picidae; genus Melanerpes; species Melanerpes formicivorus. The sequence goes on from NW_027142442.1 coordinate 2,499,497, forward strand.
GCAGGGAGTTATAGACAGTGAAATAAACAGTATCTACTTAACTATTATCTGCTCCTAAAAAAAAAACCTATTAAAAATAACTAAATAAAAAGAAAGAAAGTAACAACCTGTTAAATAAATTGTATTCTTGTGGTACAGGTCATTTCAAACAAGACAAGAAATAAAACACAGAAATGGAAAAACTAACTCAGAGTAATGGCTGTTGTGTTTAGGAGCTGCTTCATTCTGTTTCCCCCCCCCCCCAGGAGAGGCTGAGGTGGGAGGCGTGGTTTGTGCATGCTGTGGAAGGGGAGGAGAGCCCCAGCCCTCGCATTCAGAAACATTACTTTGGTGGTTTCCCTCATCCAGGAAAAAAATTTTCTCACCAAGCACTTTTTTTGTGACATTTGCTTTGCTGAGGACTTCCTAGACAGGCACTGCTGTCAGTCTCTGCCATGGACTGGTCTGTTTCTTCCCCTCACCCTTTTTTCCTCATGTTCTGCCCTTCACTGGTGCAAGGAATAAACATGAGCTGGCAATGAAAAAGCCTTAACGTTATTCCAGTGAAAAACATCATATCTAATCATAAAATAGACCACTGGCTTAAACCCAACAGTGACATCATGAGTGTGGCAAGCACTACAGCAGCTGTCCAGTGCTTATAAAGTGGGTGCAAGTGCTGAGCTCATGGCATTTGCATTGAACTGGTGGTCAGGCAATACAGGAGGCCAAGCTCATGTCTGTTTGAGAAAACAGAAGGAAATCTACTGTGGTACTTGTGAGAGAGACATGAGAAACAACCCTCAGGATTTTATTCCACCTCTGACTCTACTGTAGAATATGGACACTGTCACACCCTGTGTAAGCATTGTCATCTCCATATGCCTTACTTAGCACTGCCAAGGTTCTCCTTTCAGGCAATGGCACTCACTGGCATGATGTGTCTAAACCAGGCAACAAAGAGGCTTTGCAGCCTGCCCTGAGGAGGAGGCTCAGGGGAGACCCTATTGCTGTCTACAACTACCTGAAGGGAGGTTGTAACCAGGAGGGGGTTGGTCACTTCTTCCAGGCAACCAGCACCAGAACAAGAGGACACAGTCTCAAGCTGCACCAGGGGAAGTTTAGGCTTGAGATGAGAAGAAAGTTCTTCACAGAGAGAGTTGTTAGCCATTGGAATGGGCTGCCCAGGGAGGTGGTGGAGTCAGCATCCCTGGAGGTATTCAAGTGGGGATTGGACATGGCCAAGTGCCATGGTTCAGTAGTCATGAGGTCTTGGGTGACAGGTTGGACTTGATGATCTTTGAGGTCTCTTCCAACCTTATTGATGCTATGATTCAGTAGGTTTGGAGGTCTGAAAAGGTTATGTGGTACTGGAGCTGCCAGTGGCAAGAGATTGGTATGGGTAGCCAGAGGACTATGGAGAGTCCATGCCACAGTGGTCTCTTTAAACACCATCCTCAGTCCCTTACCTCTGAAGTGGCAGCTGCCTTCTTTACATTGCCTGGGCGCCCTTTTGCTTTGGGGTTTTCAAGGCTTTCCTTACTGTTGTTCACTCACACTGAAATGCTAAAGAAAAAATGAGCGAGGGGGGTGTCTTTCAGTAAGTGTGTTGAGCACTGGCAGGAACTGAGGACAGCCTGACATTTACAGAAAAGCTTCACAGGAAAGGCTAGGAAGATCTTCTGTTTGCTCTGATCAGCGGGAGCGGGGAGGTTTCTTTACTAATCAATGCTGAGTTCTCTAAACGTTTTTCTCCCCTCCAAGTCAAAGGTATGTTTAACTGCTGGTATATGCTCTTATGCTCCAAACATTAAAACATGATTGCAGTAGCTGTTTGGGGTGACCTGCACACAACATAAAAGGAAAACCAACATGACTTTCCTCCCCCCCCCCCCACTTCACACTAAGGTATTACACTGGGAATCAAAGGAAACATTAGCTGATATACAGAAAACTTCAGTGTACAACTTTCCAGTAGCCAAAAGCTGGAGCAGTTGTGCTGTGTGCCTGGCTTGCTTTAGAGGCATCCTCTCCCACTGCACCCAATTTTAAATGATAACATGGCAAAACTTGATGCCCACACTTGGGGAGCAGGAAGACTAGCCTAGAAGTCTGCTGGAGTGGCTGGAAGAGACATGCTGATAAATGACTAATGGGTTTAGAAAGCACAAGGGTGGTTCAGCAAAACACAACAGCCCAGATGCAAAACACTGCTGCCAACCAGCCCAAACCAACAGCCTTGCTCCGAAAGAACTGCAGCCAGTGAGTCTCTTTACCTTAGTGATAATTAGCTTTGAGCCCCATCACACTTCTGACCTTTGTGTGCTTGTCTCTACCGGGCTTGGGTGAGATTAGACAAGCCTTCAGCTCTGGGACTAGCAACATCCAAATAATTATAAGTAGGAATGAAGTCACAAAAAGATCAGACCTGGCCACAGGTTCAAAACATGCTGTGTAAGAGAAACTGCAAAGACAGACAACAGCGACCACTGACACATCATAGGTTTGCTAAAGACTTCAATGCTTCACCAAGCCCCTCATCTAACCAGTCACATGCTGACTCCAACCAGCTCTTGGCAGCATGTACAGCACGTAGAATCACAGAACTGCCTAGACTGAAAAAGACCTTTAAGATCATTGAGTCCAATCATCAACCTAACGCTAAGTCCTTGACTAAACTGTATCCCTAAGCGCTACATCTATACAACTCAAACACCTCTTGGTGTGGGGACTCCTAGGGAAGCTGCTACAGTGCTTGATAATCCTTTCACAGGGAAGAAATTCTTCCTAATATCCAATCTAAACTTCCCTTGGTGCAACTTGAGGCCGTTTCCTCTTGTCCTATTGCTTGTTACTCTTGGTTGAACACACTGAACCCTACATCTCTACAACCTCCTTTCAGGTTGTTGTAGGGAGTCCTAAGGTCTCCCCTCAGCCTCCTTTTCTCCAGACTAAACACCAACATTTCTCTCAGCCATTCCTCACAAGACATTTGCTCTAGACCCTTCATCAGCTTTGTTGCCCTTCTCTGGACATGCTCCAGATCCTCAACATCCTACTTGTAGTGAGGGGTCCAAAAGTGAACACAGTACTTGAGATGCAGCCTCACCAGTGCTGAGAACAAGGAGAAAAATCACTTCCCTGGTCCTACTGACCACACTATTCCTGATACAGGCCATGACGCCATTGTCCTTCTTGGCCATCTGGACATGCTCATAGCTCATGTTCAGCCAGCTATCAGTCAACATCCACAGTTCCTTCTCTGCAAAACCAGCTGTACTGGCTCAGACTGCAGACCAATATAGCCCAATCTCCCATCCCTGCTAAAGTGGCCAGCAGCAGATGACCAGAGACGAACATAAAAACAGGATCAAAGGCCACATGAGCTAGACCTGAGGTCTTTGCATTTAACAGTCCTCAATAACTTTTCCTTCATTAATTTCTTCAGTCCTGTTGTCAACCACAAGGGTTCAGGCCCTTGTGCCCTGTAACAATGAGTTCCATGGATCACTGTTCAATAAAGTATCTCCTTTGCCTGTTCTGAGCATGTAATCAACTCACTCTATTTCATGCTCCTGCAGCTTGTGTTAGAAGACAAAACAGTTCCCTGCTTATTTGTCCCTACTATTCACAATCTTCTAGGTCACTCACACAGTCATTTCCTCTCAGGGTGGAAGCAGAGCTACCAGGCTTACCCCATTCAGTGGGTGCATACTGTACCAATTAAATTAGGAAAATGTGACCACTTAATGATGCTTTAAAGGCAAGTACAAAACCCTAGTCCTTAGCCAAGACACAAAGACAAAAGTAGACCTCTCTGTAGCTGTCTACACACAAACACACAAGCCCATTGCATCTCCTAGTTATGTTTTCATTCACAGAACTTCTGGACTTCATATTTACCTCCACAATAACTTATGATTAGCCTATTTAAACTGTGTATTTTTACCAGTGGTAACAGTAACAGATTTTAATCCTTCCTCCTTTACATGGATGCAGCCTTTTCCCCAAGAGATCTTTGTTTTCCTCTTTTTTCATCCATCTGAAACAGAGGAAACCAAAACTGCACCTTGGATTTTCTCTGATATAATGCTTTTATTATGACAAAAAATAATGGTTTAAAACCAGCAGACTTTAATGTATTCCTTGATGCATCGACTAAGTGATTTTATTTTTATCTATTCCTTTCTAATGCACAATTAGAAGCTGGTTTCTGTCTAGGAACCTCAGCTTGCTTAATTCCAAAATACCAAATTCTTGCTTTTCTAAATGTTTAAGACCAGCACATTCAGAAAAAGTCTCAGAATCAAGTGCGTTATTTTGATGTATGAAATCATTCCATATTTTGTTCTCTGATTTGAAGAAATTGGCATTAGGGTTTCAATCAGCGTTGTCACACATCCCTGATATACTTGCAGTTGTTGAATAATAAAAGGCAGGGCAGTGATCAGATGGGGTGAGGCTAGAGCAGTGCAAATTGAAATCACTTCACCTAAACTGGCAAGAATCACCACAAAACAAGGCTGCATTTAACAGATCAGTTAGAACAAAGCACATAAATCATGTTTTGGAGAGGGATTAATTTACACCACGTGCCAATCAAGTCAAGTGTAGTACCTAAGTCATGAATAATCTAATTGGAGTGAGGAGTGTTGTATTTGGAAGGAAAATTATTTAACTGAAGCCAAAACTATAATCACCTTCAATGATTACATTTCCAGCACTGTAAATTCTTTTCCCCTGCAACACTGGAAGCAGTCAATGCTGCAAGTAATTTTCTACTACCATTTGCATTATTAAATTTGAACACATTAAGCAAACTCTTGGTTTTGGTCTTGGTTTTGTTGGGGTTTCTTTGTCATGGTTAATGCTACTGCAAGTCAATGAGCCTTGGGGTCAGTCTTAGGAAGCACAATTTCATGAGATATTTTTCAGTCTAACGAACCCTTGCAACCAATCCTGGGGTAGCCACTTATTTCCCCCACTGTTTTTGTTGTCATATCATAGAAATTCAGCAACACTTATGGGAAGAGCAATAGCACAGGCATCAGTCTTCCAGGGTGCTATCCCCTCCTTCTACTGTCTTGAGCATTTCCAGTTCAAACTCACTTTTTCTAGTTGCAGGAAATGCTTCTTCACATTTCCTCTTTCCACCACAACTCCGTTATTTCTCATGATGAAGCACCAGCTATAATCCTCTTTCCCTGGGCAGCCTTTGCTACATTGATACATTTCCTTTTCTTCACTATTGTGACAGCCTTTCTTCCTGCAGCCTCTCTCCTCCTGTCCTGTTTCTCTCACACAGCCCATGTGGGTGAAGAGGCCACGAGTGAATATTCAGCCTCTTGTGAAAGCTGACTACCCTGAGCTGCTCCAAATCCCTTGTGGGACAGACTATTCCAATTCTCCTATAAACAAGGCCCCTGTGGCTAGCAGCGAGTAGAATGTTCTGGATACCTTCTGCTTGGAAGTAGGGTCACCCCAAAGTTAAGAATGTTTATTGTTTTTCATTGCTCAGATGTCTTGGCTTTCCAGCCCTGCAAGGAATGCAGCGTCACCAAAGTGACACCAAACTAAGGGAAAAGCTGCAGGAGGGTCTCTGCACAATGACAATTTTATTGCCATTTGCCTTTCAGTCTCAAGGTTGTATTGTAGACAGGACTGAAGAACTAGCCTCAGTCACAGTCCACAGTCAGACTAGATCAGAGCAGCTTCTCTGGCAGCTCTGGTTAATTAGACAAACTATGTGAACCAACCTGCTCACCTCAGGCTTCACAACACACCTCAAAAGAGCTTCAGTATCCAGCCTGCACAGGGCAGCCAGGCCACGCTGCAGGGTAGCACGCAGGGACATATGGTGTTGCCAGTGCTGAACTAGAAAAGCTCTTCCCACAATGCTGTGTTCACTTGGCAAAATAGTTGTTAACCCAAACTGAGTTATAGCAGTTACAGAAACACCATCATGATCACACTCAATGATTACAGAAAATAAAACCATTTTACAAATAAATAATAAACACCTTGAGAATGTGCCTAGAAACGCAATCATGTAAGGAACAGGCAAAAAGAGAGTGCAAAGCCTGGGCATGCACTGAGCAGACACTGAGCTCTGTTTCTCAGCTTTCTTGACTCAAAAGACTACCTTACTTTTTTGAAAGAAAAAGAAAATGCTTGGACTACCTCATGACCCATGTAATCTGTCAGCTGTAAATGAGTAAAAGATAAGAATTCAGTAGAGAAGCAAATAAAATACCTGGGGTTTACTAAAATGAGAAGGTTATTAGTAGTATGAACATTTTATGTAAAATCTTAATTGCCAGAAAAGTAACTGTAATCCCATTCTGCAGATCTCCCCTTAGTAAAACACAGAGTAGAACTGTGAGACAAGTACAAGCTTCATACCCTGAGTGTATTCTAACTCTGTAAGAGGGACTGCAGCTGCACAACCCTGCTGCCCAGCATGTTGAGCCATCCACTGCCTGCTGCAAGCATTTGGGCGGGAGTCTCCATTTTGTGCCATGGCTGCTCAGTGTTCCTAAAACAGGCCTATAGCTCACCTCTTCTTCCCCAGGGCATGCTGTTTGCATGCTGAAAGCTCAGATAAACGATGCCTGGGACCTGCCAAATCCTGGGAGATTTAATCACTGCATTGGCTGAATCATCTTGGACTGTGACTCAAGAACTGTCTTTGTGTTTTCTTTGTATACAGAACATGTCCACAAAAGGGGGCATCGATGACTCACCCTGGAGTCTGTGATTGTCAGGTGCTCCACAGCATGTTGTGAAGCTGCTCCTCTCAATCCTCTGGACATTCTCACAAAGATACCACTAGGCTACCTACAGCTACCTGACTACTCTGCACATTATTTATCCCAATATAAGGATGTGCATTACCCCCAAGATGTCAGTGAGACACCATGCTAAGTGCAAACACTGTCATCTCCTTGGTACTAGGTTCCATACTCGGCTGGTAACATTTGCTCTCACACAGTGATCACAGAAAATGCCCTTTTCACTGAGTTTGGCCCTACACAATCCACAGCACAAATCGTTCTTTTCAAAGATCAAAAGAGTCAAAGAACAGAAACTGCAACAAGAACTGACCAGGCCAGTGAGTAGCTGCCATTCAGTTGTGGTATGTCACGGGAAAGGGGGTAACCTGCACGGGGAAAGTTTTTTGCAAGGTGAGCAGAACTTGGCTAGATGTTCTTCACAAAAGTGACCTGTTGACTTCCCAGACACGATTGAGAAGTGAGAGCATCATGCCTTCCATGAGCACTCATCAGGTAACTAGCTATCCAGTGAGCTGGGAACAGGCAGTGCTTCCAAAACGAAAAGGAGAGGTTAAAAAGAAAAACTATACATAATAACAACACAGAAAGAACATTAAGCAGCATCTCAGCATGTCTGTGCTGAGGAGTGAAACGCCCTTTGCAGTTAGCTTTATGCTTCACAGTTACTGCTGATAAGCAATTAAGAAAATAATCCCTCCTCTGTTACTTCTCTCTCTTCACAGTCCTCAACCGCCAGTTCTTAATGGAAGGGAGGAGATGTGACCATAATATTATTTCCCTGCCAGTCCACACCATAGATATCACTTATTTCTGCTGGATCATTTCACATGACCAGGAAGGTTCTCACCTTTGTGTTCAGATATATTTTGAGCTTCCAAGGAGAAAGAAATGAGTAAAGCAGGACAAAGGTGAGAAAACACAATGTTTGTTTCTTAGCTAGTCGTCTTGACTAGCTTTACTGTCTGTTTCAACAGCATAGTAGGAAACCATGATATAGGCGTGAAGATTTTCACCCTACCTTCATCAGCAGCCCTTGCATCAGTGAGAATGTAGTGCACAAATGAGAGGCCAGCATGCTCCTGGCAAAGAAGGAGAGAAGTAATGATTAAAAAATATATATATTAATGCCTCCTTGTTCCTCACCCTAGCACTCACTATGACAGTATCACAGTACCACCAAGGTACTCAAAGATCATCGAGTCCAACCTGTCACCACAGACCTCATGACTAGACCATGGCACCAAGTGCCACGTCCAATCCCCTCTTGAACACCTCCAGGGATGGTGACTCCACCACCTCCCTGGGCAACACATTCCAATGACCAATGACCCTCTCAGTGAAGAACTTTCTCCTCATCTTGAGCTTAAGCTTCCCCTGGCGCAGCTTGAGACTGTGTCCTCTCGTTCTGGTGCTGGTTGCCTGAGAGAAGAGACCAACTCCCTCCTGGCTACAACTCCCCTTCAGGTAGTTGTAGACAGCAATGAGGTCTCCCCTGAGCCTCCTCTTCTCCAGGCTAAACAATCCCAGCTCCCTCAGCCTCTTCTCGTAGGGCTTGTGCTTGAGGCCTCTCTCCAGCCTCATTGCCCTTCTCTGGACACGTTCAAGTGCCTCAATGTCCTTTATAAACTGAGGCACCCAGAACTGGACACAGTTCTCAAGGTGACTGCTCTGCTCCTTCTCTTCCTCAAGTGAATCTTGGATGATTTCTCCTGGTTTGCAAGTAGATGCAAGAAGGGAAAGGGAAAGAAAAAATATAGCAAAAGGGGAACGTGGCAATTCAGAGCTTCACTGTCAACAAAGCTGAAGACTTCCTGAAAACATCCATGAAGCCTATTCAGACTCCCACATACAAGATATGTGACAGGGAGCTATTACATGTTTCTAGTTCATATTTTGTACTTGCAGATGGGACATTAATATTGAGCAGGCTGAGAAAGGTCCATCAGAACAAGGCAGGCAGAGTCCAGCACTCTTCAAAGCCAACAGGTATTTTTCCCACCAGCAAGAGATTTCCCCATACCCTCACCACATGCTCTGTTCTCTGGGAATTGTCATCCCTGAATGAGAAGCAGAATTGACACTATTACCCCGAATGTGAGGTTAGATAGCCAGGAACAAAGAATCCAAAGCAGAGGGAATGAGGGGTATTAGATTCAGAGTAAGGAAGTTCTGAGGCTGCTTCCCAGCAGGAGGTACAACAGCAAAATGTATGGTTATCTCTGAAATGCAGCTCAACCTGCAAACATTTATGTGAGTCACAGGGTCCTTCCTGTCCCCACATTCATGTGCTCCTAATATTCTTCACAGAGGAAAGAAGGCTGTGTCACTGCAGCACACAAGAAAGTCTCTTTGATAGGCAGGCCTTCAAGGCAAATACTTACCCAGATGTCAAAAGATAGGGCTTCTGTGGACAAGACTGCAAAAGGGAGAGTTCCACTGGAGAGATCTCTCTCCCAGAACTACCCTTTTCCAGGTAAGGAAGATGAGACATCTTCTGAGACTGAAGTGTCAGGAGTGCAGATATGCTGGAATGAACTGCTGAAGAACAGCAAATCACCAGCACAGTGTACCATGTACACCCAAGAGATCTGTAGGAGTTTGGAATGGAAGTAGCTGGGCTGCTGAAAACATGAATCTTCTCATTAAAATTGTCTGTTCTACTGGAGTAATGAAGTGTAGCAAACGTTGTAAGTTGTTCTAAAAAAAAGTATATAGGGTGATCTAGGAAGTCACAGACCACTGAACTTTACTTTGAATCAGGTAAATTGGTTGAATTATCAAGTAAAATTAGAAACACAGGAAAGGATGGTGACAAATAATTCATTTCTAGTGTCCTTGCCTTCTTGCCACTTCTCCTCAGTATCTTAAAAGTTGTGTTTATTCTTGTGAAGTATCCTGCTTTAGACCATTCCTCATTACTTTATCTGGCTATGTCCTACAGAAAAGATGGCTTTTCATCCTCCCCTATTCCACCTAATATTATCTTGAGGAAAAATACATAAGGAAAATATTTCTGCTTATTTATGGAATAACTGTATTGCCATGGTGGGTGGTACAGAGGAAAGCAGTGGTAGCAGAAATCATACCTGATGTCCTAGGGATTCATGCTGGGGCTCTCAGCTGTCCTAGTCTGAACAGATGAGAACTGTACACTCTAGGAGGCTAACTGCTTAAACTGTTGCATACTGGGCTTTACCATGTGCAGACCATGCAAGAGCCTGTGAGAACATTTTAGCAACATGAATACAATGCCTGATCCATATAGAGCCTTAAGATGGAACAAAAGCCAGATGATTTCTTCAGTTTCCTTGGCAAGATACACCAACAAGAATGATCCATCAGGTGTCCTGGTTCTGTGCCTGGAAGCACTTTTCCTGGAAATAAGCATTCCCATCCACATTCCTTCCCCACTGATTCAGGATTTTCTTTTCTACTGCAGCACAGCTCCTTTCTCTGAACAAGTAGTGGGGAGGAAGCAGTGACCTATGAAAGATGCTGGCCAAGTTGTGGTAATGCTACTGAGGGCACAGTCAGGATGTGAGAAGCCAGAAGCAGAACAGGTGATAAATTCAGAGTAAGCTCCACTCAAGGAAATGGGAACAGGGGAGCTTGAAGCACGTCATGGTTCAAACCCAGCCAGCAGCTGAGCCCCAGGCAGCTGCTCACACATGCCTTACCCACTCCACTAGCCCCATCCCCTGGTGGGATGGGAAGGAGAATTTGGAACAAAATGCAGAACCCAGAGGGTTCAGATAAAGAGAATTCAGTAGTACACTACAAAGAACAAAGAAACAACAGGAATAGCAACAGTACTAGTGAAGTAATGCATAAAGCCAGTGCTATGAAATGCAACCTGCTCACCCTATGAAGATGTGCCCCAAACCACCTCACCTGCCCAGGCCATCCCCCACCTCCAACTGATACAGGAGGCATGAGGTCAGTATGGTATCCAGTACCCCATTGGGTGGCTCAGGTGGCTGTCCTGGGTGGCCCTTCACAGATTCCCGAAAGCAAATTTAACCCTATCCCAGCCAAACCCAGGACAAAGCAGAAGAAGGAAACCAACACGGGTTTCACCTGGGACAGCAGGCAATGTATTTAAGTTCCTATCTGTGGGGAAACATCAGAGACTAAAGGCAGAGAGATCCCAACCAAAAAACCCAGATGCTCTGGTATTTGCCCTGCAGAAACCTGTGCTGGAGGTGTAAAGGCACCCAGCCTGCAGCTGGTATATGCACAGCTAGCCATGATTACTGTTTCATTTTGTTTAGATCATTGGCCATGAATATTTGCAAACCCTCTCTTGCCTAGTAATTATTGACTTAGATTAGTTTAAGATTACATAGAGCCTAATTAACACTCATTACTTTGGCAGGTTTGCTTCTGGTGCTGTAATTACTACAGAAGATCACATTTACTTTAGCAGAAATGTCACAAGTTACCAGTTGTAACAGTTTTTTATTGTTCACGCAGAGCAGATAGGGTTTTACCTAATACCTCCATATGCAGTCTTGGAAACACCATCCTGAAGAAGGCCTCAAAGAACCATGCTGATCCTGTACTACTTTATCTATGTTGTATATTCATTTTCTAAGTATTTAATGTTTCTAACACCTAATTCTGTAAGCAGAAAATGTCACTAAGTAGTGACATTAACAAGCACATTAGACTATAATTCATACTAATGACCCACATTGCTTTGATCAAACTAACTTCAGAGCTTACTTGGACACTACCATAGTTAAATTGCTATTAGAAGCTGACTCTGTATTTTGTTAAGCATTCCAACTTTACAATTTTCATCATTCTAACTGAGAAACTAGGGGTTTTCTGAATAGACATCAGCTTCCATGCATCCCATCCACAGGATGGCAATGCAATTTACTTTCAAACTCCTAAGGTCTGAATTTCCCTATTTGGATTCCTGAAAATTAGAACACCTTCAGCAAGGTCACCACAATTCTTTCTTTTCACTTTAGTCCCAAGTCCAAGTGGATATTAGGATTGATAAAGCTTATGGACTTTATGGCTTGGGAACTGGAGCATCTCTGTTCTCGCCTCTGAGTGGTTGTGCACCTGACGCCTCGCTAGTCCCCAAGAGGGTTGGTGTACCACGGCACGGAACAGCTATAATTACTCCTGGAAGCCAGCTGCCAGTCAAGTGACAGAAAAGTCTGCAGCTCTGTTTCCCCCGGCCCACGTCACCAAGCACTTGGACCATTTGAATACAATGTTAAATAGAACAAGACGTGGGCAATATGTTATTTTTGCAAAGCTGAGCTTGTCACATTTGCAAAATTAATATGGGATGGCAGGAGATGAAAGGGCCACCTTCTTCATGGAGCTCCCACATCTATGGAGCCAGACAGCACCAGGCTGACAATGAAGCGCCTAGCTTTGCAAAACCATGAAGTTTTCAGACACAAAATCAGCAACCAGCAGTGTGTTGCAAGTCCTCCAAGAGAAGCACAAAGATCAGAAGGTAAAGTGCTGTACATCCATGCAATACATGTTGTGCATACAGATAATACACATACATATCCAGTGCTGCATGGGTGCCAGCCAGCTCGAGTATTCCAAATACAGAGAGATGCTGATGAATGTCACAGGAGCCTACCCTGAGCCTGAAATCTGACCAGGAAAGACTGTTTCAAAGAAACATGGAGCATGTCAGACTGTGCATCCTATTCAAGCTTGACCTTCTTGGTGGAAAGCCTATTGACTGTGTGACACTGCCTACACAGCCCAAAACCGTCCACAAGCAACTTCACAAGCCAAGACATACAGCAGGCTTTTGTCTCTTCCTCTCCAAATATATAAGGTAAGGTTAGTGACCTTCTCTTCATCCCACTTGAAAGTCCTCTTTGGGAAGAGAGAGGCCACTTTAAGAAAGGGAAGGTTTGCCCCATACTGGCACTGGGAGCAGTTCTACAGCAGTTGCTTTGTTTAAAATGCAAAATGTGGATGTGTTTAGAGGACATATCAGCATCAATCACTGTATGCAAATACTGCCTGTAGAGAAGAGCTTCCCCTGTAAGTCACTCCTCACTGCCCTAATCGAGTTAGCACTACTAACTGAGGGCATGTTGAACACTTGATGGGCCACTGATAGTGCTGCCCTAGAAGATTAATAAAAGACAGGGCACAGAGTCACAGGGGGAGGCGAGGAGTGAGGACAAGGGAGTCTTTCTGTCTAGCAGTCATTGCCCATTACCACAGACACATAAAAAAGGCAAAACCTTGCAGCCTTCTTCTACAATCTCCAGCACACTTATGGATGAAGGTCAGCAGAGGTGACATACACTGACTTGGACAGGTGACACTTTCCGGCTGTAAGCCGTTTCACAGAGGAACAAAGATCCATAAAGGAGAGATTAAAACTCCACTGCTGTTAAGCTTACAGATACCTCAAACAGGGGTTCACATCCAGCCTAGGGGCTCACAAGCTGACAATGGAAACTAGAGAGAAATAATGCAAGGATTTGTTTAGCATGTCATAAAGGATGAGACACATTACACACCGGCCCTGAGTGTCACCAGGGAAACACCATCACAATTCTTGTGCCAGCTCTGCAAGGCTGATGGTGGCAGCCCTGTAATGCCCACAGCCATTGCCTGGTGAGGTCACAGCACAAGTCCCTGCACTGGGCTACCTGTGACTGTACAGGAATGGTTGTCAGGCACCGATGGGCTCTACCTAAGCCACGAAGGCAGGGCCCTGTCTGGAGTGAGTAGGACCACCTACAACTGAATTCTCTGGCAAATGCAACCCTTGTCCCTTCCTGGCAGATGAACTTAAAGTACTGCAATGATAGTCATTAACATCATTCCCTGCCCTTCTCAGAAGCCAGAGCAGTGGGAGAAAGACAGTGGAAAGGGTGTGTATGTCCTCAATTTTCTCAGTGCTGGGAGCAGAAAACTAGTGGAGCACTGCTAGTTAGGTTGCTTTCAGCCATCCATTGACAGCAGTATTACTTCTCTTCGACTCAGCTCATAAGCCTTCTACCTTGCAACCTTCTCTTAACTTCTCCCATCATCACCTCAGCTGCATCATTCACACCTGCTTCCTGTACCAAATTGTTGCAAATAGTTTCCCTCTTCCCACAGCCTCCTTTTACAAAGACTTGTGCCCAGAGCTCATCCTCATTGTCTGCCTTCCTCAGAACTTGGGTTATTTTTCTGTGACTCCTGTACATAGGAGTTACTGACAGCTCCTTGCAGAGTGAGAATCTTCTCTTTTATGTATTTGTAAAGTGTGCACAACATTTCTATTGCCTGTAAATAAGGATAGTAAGAGACTAATGCTGGCAGCTCCAGCAGATGCATAGGAAAAGGATGATGGCCTGCCCATGGAGTGAGATCATTCTGCTTACTGGAAGATTTCATACCAAAACAGGCTTCTGCCTGGAGTCCAATACCTATCAAAATCCTTTTGAGCCTAACAAAAGCAAAGCTTGTGCTGTGTGAGGGAGATGATAAAAAGCAGCAGTTCTCAGCATTGCCCTCCAAACTGGCAAGCCACATAGAGTTACATAGAGTTTATATGAGAAATACTGTCCAGATATGCCACTCAGTGAAGTGTAATTTTTGCTTTTCTAGAAAACACCTAATAGCATAGGGCCAACCTGCTCCACGAGCTTGAAATCAGAGATGGTGCCATCAACCCAGCTGCAGAATTTTAATGCATACATTTCTAAACCACTAAGAGGATACCAGACCCCCAGTGCTGCCCCCTCCCCAAAAAGGAGCTCACATTATTAAAAGCTTCATGAAGCTGGTCCATGTGCAAACATTCTTACCATTACAGCCTGACTTTCCAAGGTAGGCTGAGAAGACTGTCATACGTGGCACTTGGTGCCATGGTTTAGTAGTCATGAGGTCTTAGGTGACAGGTTGGACTTGATGATCCTTGAGGTCTTTTCCAACCTTATTGATTCTATGACAGCCTTGGCCTAAAGAGTATGCCTTAAACATGCTGTTTTTGCAAAGTCAACTGCCCTGCTCTGGCTCGGGACGGAGGCCACATGCATGTACAGAAAGGTTGTGCCACAGTCATCATAGCAGGGAATAAGCTGAGCCCTGAGACTCCCTGTAACCCCCAGACCCATTTCAAGAACCTTCTAAGCACACATGCTTCACAAACTTTGCCCAAGGGGAGAACCCCAAGGCACCAGATACTATAAAAGGGGCAAAGTCAGCCAGGCCAGGCTGGTGCCCCACCATCTAGGAACCTCAGATTGGAGACAACAGTGCACAGTGCTGGAGCCTGAGGTGGTGATAGTTCTCTCTACTTTTTGTTATCTCTGTCCTCTCTTCCTTCACTCTTCTAACCTTCTCTAATTCCTTTTGACTACATGTGATAAGGGAAAAAATTGAAGAACACCTCTTTTTCTGCATTGCCATTGCTGATTGTTTTCAATAAAGTGTTCAGCTGGGTTCAACAGTTGCTTGGTGCTGGGTTCACCTTTGTCCTAGGAGGATTTTGGAACATTTAGAGGCCTTGTCTCCGAGCCTGAGGTTTGAGGCTCAGATCTCATCAAAACCACATTATTTCCACAAACAGAGTACAATGCTTGTAGGTTTCTAGAGATGAGACTCATCAGTACTGCTGGACCAAGAGTGAGACAGGGAAGGGAGGAGAAACAAATCCTTTGTCACAGTTCATGGTTACACCACAAATGACAACACTGTGCTGCATACCTCCAGCTCCAAACTACATTTTTGCAAGCTTCAGGTTGCTATCTGAAATTGTTGCATTGGGAAGGAAGGGGTGAATGCTGAGTCTGTTTACTTCATCCTGTCATGTCCAAGTCCCAACCTTTCTGCTTGCCTCTGAGCTATTTTAGCTTGTCCACAGAAACTGATGGACCACTGCTTTGTAGTTAGCATCCTGCTTGTGGATTATTCTAGGACATGGATGCACGACAGAAGATCACAGAATCACCTACACACAGAATCACCAAGGTTGGAAGAGACCTCAAAGATCATCAAGTCCAACCTGTTACCACAGACAAACACTTTTTCACTTATGTTCTAGTTCCATATATTCCGCTGAGAGATATGTTGTAGCCTTAAGCTTTGAAAGCTTGCGCTGAGCTGAAGTGTTTGCATTTTGCACACTGCATCCCTTTCTCTGTCTCTAGCATTATGTCCTCTCCAGCTTATGTTCTTTGTAAGCATCAGCTGTAGAAGAGTTCCTCAGATTCAGAAACAGGTACCATCTCTGTGGGACAAAGACCAAGCTGTCAAGGAAACTTTCTATCAGCTCTCCACTCTAATAGCCGGAGTTGTTTCTTCAAAGTCCAAGACCTGAAACCACTATTGGTCACAACAGTTGCATCAGGGAGCAGAAAAGATGCTGTCCTTTCTAGTACCTAAAGACAGTTTGTTTCTGGCATACAAGCTGTTTCCCTACCAGGGCAGGAATAGAGGGGGAGCAGGAAACCCAGCATAGAGGGAGGGCAAGTGAGCAGTGGGTTCTGGCTTTACAAGAGGATGATAAATGATAACAACATTAGAAGCAAAACCAAACATCTTTCATGCTGTCAGAGCAATGAAGCCAGCACATAACAAGACATGGGCACAGGGCAGTGCAGTTGCTTTCCAGAGAAGTGCACAACTATCAAGTTACTTCTGTTCTGAATCAACAGACCTATTCATCTTCCCTGGGTTCCTGCAGAAGAAGGCAGGGGACAAAGGTGTAGTAATTTCTCTCCAGTTAGCTAAGAGTTTCAGCTGCTCCACAGTGCATTGAATTCAACAGATGGGATCAGGTCAGTTCTGGATGCCAGTGCAGAAGAGCTCTAAGAGGATGTGGGCTGAGAGCTCTAGATTATTATGGACTTCCTCCCACACTGTCCTAGTAGTTACCAAAGGGTGCTGTGGGACACTGCCTTAACACAGAAAGGAAAAAACAGCCCAGAAGGTAAGGATCACAGCATCTAATACCCTTCACAGTTTGCCCCCCAGATTCAAACTCCACAGAAAGCTTTGCTATCCTGCAGGTAAGAATAAAAATCCCTTCCTGGGGCTTACCTCATCTTCACAGAAGGAGGTGACCAGCAATAGCCAGTAAAGGCAGTGCTGCAAGAGCCATCACCTCTGTCAGGCTTTGTGAGGTCAAATCAATTAATGTTCTGCTAAGTGCAGCTGCTCTCCTGCCTTCATTGCAGTCCAAAGCTTGGAAGTGAGGAAAAGATTAACGGCCAGCATAGAGTTAAGAATGAGATGAGGTGCCATGCCTTATTTAGCTTTTACCAGCTCCCTATTGTCTCCTTCCATGCCCAGAGCTGGCCCTCTCCCCACCCTGAATCAAACAGAAAGCAGGACACTTTGAGAACCTAGGTGCCAGTAGCCAGGAAGGACTTTCAAGCACTACTGGCCTGACAGGACCATTCCTCTCAATATTAGGTGGTGCTGGAAAGTCATTCCTGCTAAACTCCATTGAAAGTCATTCCTGTTAAACTCCAGGTCTCTTTAAAAGAGCAGTAACAATAGTTGATGATTCTTCCCTTAACAACCACATCTCATCTTCCTCCACTAATGGCAAGAGACACAGAGAGCTGTTACTGTCCTTAGCTTGCATCTGGAGAAATAGACTCTAAAGGAAGTGAGCTTCCAAGGTCAAACACAGGGAGGATTTAAACATAGGCTTTCACAACTTCCTACTTCTCCTACTGCTTACAAACCCTTTGTTTTGCAAATACCCTCATTGAAGACGATCTAAAACTTCTACAACATATTTAACCACCTGACTGTCCATAAACTAGGTAGGCATCTTTCTCATCTCACTGCAGACAACTCTGTAAGGCTCTTCAATACCAGTTTGGGCTTTTCTGCTTTCGTTTCTGAATACTGCTGGCTACTTTCCCTCCTGCTGTGAGGTGTGGCCATGGACTAGAAATTTGAAGAATTGCTTTGCTAAAGATACCCTATGCTCAAGAACACAAACAAAACAGGAAAAGTGTGAGTATTCGGTGGAAATGGTACAAAATGCAATGGCAAATATGAATACAACCTCGAAGAAGGCAATATAAAATAACATAATAATTCACGTACCAGGTAGCATGTCTGGGGAATTCTGAAAGCACCTACTAAATCCATTAAACATAGCTTTGTGAACAGTGGGATAAATGAATCCCAGCTTCCTGTGTCTTCTGCTGAAATTACTATGCTGCATATAACAACAGGTGAACTCCAGAGTTTTCCACAGGACTATCTTTTGTCTGTCTAAGAAGGGGTTCAGACACTGAAAATTTGCCTTCTCTGTTCAGGGAAATGTTTGAAACCTAGTATATGAGCTCTGCATCTCTTTCAGGTAAAGTAATTTGGGGATGAGAGGTTCAATTCAAAACTTATTGTGAATGAATGAAAAAACAAATACAAAGACAGTAACACACAGACAGTGTGGTCACTTAAGCCTTGTTTCCTTTGGAAAAGAGGCTGGAAGGAATTAAAATCTTCCCTGTATCTACTGAAAATAGAAAGTTTACCAGAAAATTGGTGGGTCTTTGAATTATGGGCAAATTTGCCTTTTAACAAGGAGATTAAGAAAGGCAATGGCACCATAAGGAAAGAGCAGTATTTCTTTGGCACCAGAAATTTTGAGCAGAGATCAAACTTGGAATTATTCTTTTCAGATGACAAAGATGAAGCTTGGAAACATCAAGACTTGCAGTAAGAAGTGGGTAAAAATAATGACTTGAAAGGGAACAGTCTCCCAGGATTTTATGTTCTTTGTTTGGGACCCTCAAAAATAGGAAGAATAGAGCATCCTTGCTGCTGAGAAAAAGCATGTTACAGGAATAGAAGTTGCTGCTCTACAGAGTGAATTCTGGCCACCTACCCAGACTCTACAGCATAATATAATGTCTGAGGTCACTGGAATTAGTAAGGTGAAAATCAGCCCTCCTGAAGAAAGAACTTCCTCTGGCAATCTAACTGGTGCTACTCAGCATGCCTGTACATTTCCCCACTGCTCATTTGTCTAACCACCCCTGGCCTTGTTATTTCAAAGAACAAGGAATATATCTAGTCATGGGGTCTGTGGTGACAGGTTGGACTCGATGATCCTCGAGGTCTCTTCCAACCTTAGTTATACTGTGATACTGTGATCTTCTTTGCCACAGATCTGAAGCTCTGGATTGTTTTTTTCATGCTGGAGTTTGCCCTCTTCCCCCCTCATGCATCAGCTGTCTTTTCTGTATCCTGTGTGGTTTAATCGAGCTCCTGTTCTGGGACATACTTTCTGCCCAAGTCAAAGTAGATGAGTCAAGCCCTGTGCTTGAAAGCTGTGTAAGTGTTGCTGCACTAAGAACGAAACATTAGTTCCAAATTAGGTCACACACTGAAGAGCTTAGCAAGTTCCTGAACTGGAAAAGGGGGAACAAGAAAGGAGTTGAAGAGTGAGGAATACTGGTCCTGTCAGAACACAAGGTGACCCTCCGAGACCTTCACTGTGACTGTAAATAAAACAATGTCAAATTCTTGAGTGAAAGAGCTGTTTGGGGAAGTAAGAAAAATCATCCAGCTCTGTGTAAGCAAAATCTAAGATGTATAAAAGCTTAAGCCATAAGCCAAAAACCTATACCATAAGCCATAAAGATATCTCTCAATAATGACCTTATAGGAGTATTTCCACAGGGAATGCACTCAGTCTTTGTCTATCATCTCCACTGCTTTTCTCACACCATTCCAGCCTAGATGGCTGTGCAATGCCCCATCCTGTCTATGGTCAAGCATGCAGATCCTCTAATACCTGCCTACCTCTCAGTCCAATTCTGGACCTTTCTTGTCACATAAAAAGGATTTTTTTAAACTCATATTTAACTTCATAGAATTTATATGCCACTGAGGAGAAATTCACATCCTCCCCCCAAATGAAAGAACAAAGAAATAAAATCCTGTCCTTGACTTAACCTTTTACATGCACTGTCTCGGCAAAGATGGAATTCATTGAGCAGCAGTTCATTGTAGCTTTATTTCTAAATCACAAGTGACCAGTGCCTGACCCACAGGCCAATTATAGCCTCCAGAACTCTAGAGCAGTATGGGATAACCTGGTGACTTTTTTTATCACTCAAGTAGTTTCCACTGGTTGTTTCTAAAGGTCCCAATTTACAGTTCTCAACTCAGACCATTTGTTTGAGTTCTGTAGAGCACCACACGGCTTTCTATGTAGTTCTCCTAGGTGGTACTTCTTTGTCCAGCCATGGAGGACCCTTAGTTTACTGCACCAGACACTCTCACCAGTGTGTTTACAAGGAAAGGAGTGGGTTACAGTTTCAGGTGCCTCCACGGTCCACAACGCAAGGCAGCTTGCTCCACTGAACAAGTTTCCATTAAGTACTGTTCCCACAGGAGGTGCTGTATACCCCACAGGAGTGCACACAGGGTTAACATTCGTGAATTTATTCCCAGAGACAAATGGTTTGTGTTGAGGAACTGCTGCTGGGAAGGAAGGGGGAAAAAAAAAAAAGGCCCTTTTTTATTATTCTGAGGTGCATTTTAATTTGCACAAGCGACATTGTGTCTGTGATGGATTACACGAAGGGAAACATTACAGCCCAGCAAGCTTGGCAAGGAAAAAAATAAGGGAGATATGGGAAGGATTAAAAACAACCTATTGTAATGCAGAATTCTGATAAGGGGTCCATAGTGCCTTCAGAGCAGGAGCAAGTGGAGCTCAGCGTACCAAGAAAGACAAGGGGCATGGTATAGGGTGAGGGAAGGAGAGTGGGGTGGGAGCACACTCTGGAAAAGACTCCTTGGTCATGTAGCCCACTCTCTTCCTGCTACCAGAACCATCACAGAAGCCCTTTCATGCAAGATCATTCTCATCCTGTTTCTTTTCCCTTGGAAGAATGCTAGAGAATCTCACTTTTCTTTCTGATGGTTAGAAACCTTCATTTAATTTCCAGACTAATTTATTCTCAGCCAGTTTATACCCATTTGTTCTTGTGCCAACATTGTCCTTAAGCTTAAATAGATGTTCTGTCTCTTGAGGGCTTTGTAGTTTGATGTATTTATAGACAGAAATCATATCCCCTCTTTCGTCATTTGGCCTGACTGAAGAAGTAAAGCTCTTAATGTTCTGTAAAACAGATTCTCCATATCATTGGCCATCCTACTATCTTTCAGTGCTCTCTTCCACTTCATACTCATCTTCTGGGATACGGGGGATGGGAATTTTATGTGCTGTTTCAGTCTTGGACAATTGTACAGTGGTTCTATTTCTCTAGTGGAAGCTTCTCTATGCTGAAAATGCCTTCTAGCTTTGTACCTTTCATCAGCACCATGCTGATCATTTGGCCGAGGCCGTTAATGGTCAAGACAAGATCAGTCCTGAGAAAAGAGTCCTTTCAGCATAACACTTCCAACTTTCAGCACTACCTGTTGCTGTCACCCTTATGGCTCCTTTGCTAATCATCATGTGACACCTTATCTAATGATTTTCTAACAGTTATCTTATCACAGCCAGTTATCTCATTGCATTTTATCCCACCTTCTATTTTACTCTTGTGCAGGTCATTTTCTTTGAAGAGTACAAAACTACTATAAAAGCTAAAGATAAATCTCTCTTGCCTGCTAGTAGTATGCTGTTTATGGTACAAAAGTAGGTAATTCTGTCCCCTTGTTGGGGGGAGCAATGGTGATATAGTCTCTTTACTACAGCCATATTGTCTTGCACATGCCTTGGCATCTCAGCAGTATAACCAGAGTCTTTGTACTCCTCTATTTTTAATCCAGTCTCTTCTTGTTTTGAACTAATATTAAAAAAACATTTCCCAAGAGTGCCCCAGTTAGTGTCTGGAATTAAAGAAGAGAGATTTCTGTCACTTAGAGAGGGGGGCATTTAATAGCAATAAAAATATTGCTTGGTCTGAGAAACACCCAAACACAGCAAGAGAGACTGAAAGAAAGCAAGCTGAGTTAGTAGACTGTTGGTAAACTGAAACAGTACATTTTTGTACAGTGAATCACAGGGTGTATTAAATGTAACTGCAATAAATGTGTACCCATTCATTTATAGCATGTGTCCTATTATAAAATTCAGACATGTCCATAAAAAGGAAAGGGGGGGGAATAAAGCAAAACAGTGCACCAAAACCACAGAGAAGACCCTTATCAATAAGCACATAAACAAAAAAAGCCAGGCTACTCCAACATATAGTTATGCTTCAATGCAGAATATAGTTATGCTTCAATGCAGTACTGGGCTCCTGGAAACACCAGCTACTCAAAAACTTTCTCAGTTGGAAGTTGAAAACCTGTTGCCGTAAACCCTGGAGGCTTTTTCTGCCAAAGGAATAGATGAGCCCCGTAGGGCTCCTGAGGTCGGTATTGCTGGGCTCCAATGCACCACATGAATGGCTTCTGTTGAAACTTTTTGGCCATCAGTGCATGTATACATGTTCATACTGCAACGTAAACACACACCTATTTCTCTCTCCTGCACATCCATAAATGAAACAAGGAACAAGTTATTTACCATGAGAATAGTGAACACTGCCACTGGTTGCCCAGGGAGGTAGTTGAGGCCCCATCCCTTGAGATATTCAAAGTGAAGCTGAACAGGGCTCTGGGCAACCTGATCTAACTGAGGATGCCCCTGCTTACTGCAGAAGGGGTTGGTCTAGATGACCTTTGGAGGTCCCTTCCAACCCAAAGCATTCTGTGATTCCATAATTCTATGAAACAGTGGCTAAAACCCTAGGGGAAAATGTGAATACTCAAAGCCTAATGACTCCAAACACAATGTGCTTGTCTTTATAAGGCTATCATAACTTGTCATGAGTCAACTCCTTCAGATCTCACAAAACCACACTATATTCTGATTCCTTCTGCCTTGTCAGTAAGAAATACTCTGGTGCTTAAATGCTGTCTGGCCCTGATTAATGCGACAGGCACAATGCTAGAGTTCCCCTGCCTCTATCCACATATCTTCTGGAAAGCCACATATCGGACCCATTCACTTGATAAGGGAGGAGCAGAATCCTGCAGCCTGCCCTATTGCCTTGCTGCCTCACTCAAACTACAAACTAAAAGATCACAAATGTTTTTTTTTATTCCAGAGGCAATATTAACTAAACTACTAACAAGAAAGTAACACATTTGAATACAGTTATCAGGAATGTATTTTCCATTTTCCCCACTATCTGGGGCATCCCAGCACTCTGTTAATGAAAAGTTGACTGTGATCACTTTGCAGAGCAGAGCTAAACTGTGCTTCTCTAAGACTCTAGAAAGGTCAGAGGTAACACTTGCCATGTCACAAGAGTAAGAAATTCCAGAGTCAACTTCCAGAAAATGTTAAGGGAACAATGTTAATAAACTAGAGTGTTACTTCTGAAATCCACTTGTCTCTTTTTGCCACTGTCCTGTTTCAACCTTTTGCAAGCAGACATCTTGAAGAAACTGTCTCTCTTTAGAACACACATAAACTCCATTTCCTCCTCTGACAGAGTAAAATAAAATTCATCACAGAAAATTCAGAAGTATACACTATTTGGAAAACTCTATGTCAGCTAATTAAGTAATAGCCAAACAAGCACTAGAATAGGAACAGACTGAATGTATTAAATGAGTCATTCAGACAGAGTGCTTTAGGCAGCTCAAGTGTTAAGTCCTGTTCCCTTACACTAATGTTGCTGTCACCGAAAAACCTCAAGACTAAAAAGGGTACTAGAGACTTTTGCTAAGCAGAGATTTTGAAATACAACCATATCCCTCCCTCCCAGGGCATCCCTAAACCTGCCATGTCCTTTCTCTTCTGAGTGAGGTTTAGGCAAGAAGGCGTGATGGACATATGAGGGGATTGGTTAAAGAGTTCCATGATAACCTTCCTCACTAAGATTTGTCTACAAGACACAGTGGATGTGGCAGGTAGCATTAGTATAGCCTGGAGATACTTTTATATGGGAAAGGTCCTTTCTCACAGTGGTGCTATCATAAACATCCAGTCACTTAATCAAGGCCCTCCATTCTTCTCTGGAACAAATAGGTAGTTCTCAGCCTTGCTCCTGGTGCATAAACACACTCAGCTGGGCTGGGAGGGACAAGCTTCTCTCCAGACTCCTGAGCTAAGTGCTCTCACAGGCAGTACTGAGAACAAGCAGGGAGAAGTGTTGATGGCCACTGCTCCTGCCATAGCTCTCTCCAGAGAAAGCCTCGGGCATATCCATGCCTCCACGGAAGCCTTCAGATATGCTCTTGCTGCCAGATAGCAGCCAGTACTGTTTTAAGGACGGTGCCACATAGAGGTGGGAGGTAGTAAGGAGAACACATGGCCCTTGCTCCCTGGGGCAGGGGAGGGAGGGGGGGCTCAGGGGAAGCTACCTAACAAGTTCAAAAGAAGGTGAGGTGGGCAGAAGAGAGTCCAGGCAAATTTAGAAGTCTCTGCTTGCAGTCTTACACAACTCTGCCAAGTTTCAAGTCATTCAACTTAATTGTCCGCTTCCAGCTAGGCACAGAACCTGCATGTTCATCTACTGCAGAGTAGAACAAAATATTTCTAAACATTCTTTCTCTGTCCAATTTTATATGGCCATAAAATAGTGGAGATGTCAGAGCATCCAAAGATGTAACTTGTAAAAAGCTTGATTCAATGCAGACTAAGGTAATTTCTCTTGAACGAGGCTGCTGTGAAATAGCAGGGATTCCTAGGGAAAACTTGCACATTAAATCAGTCACACAGAGTTTTTCCACAATGAGACAGCACAGTAAGGTAGTGGATCTGTCATGTCAATCTTCAGTATATGCCAGGTCCTTGGGAGGAGCCATCTGGAAGATTCATCTACTATTGAACTACACTTCTAAAATTATGTTCAAAAAATATAGGTCAAGCTTCAAGGATCTCTATGTAAAAGAGATAGTCAGTGCCACCAGCCTGCTGGTATGTCAGGTGATAGCCCTTATGTCTGGGTAGAGTGAACTGCAGTTGCCTTACAAGTTATGGGCTAGTTCCATATGACTTTACTAAGGTTCAGTCAAACCCTTTACATTGTTAAAAACAACAGTATCCACCTGAAAGTACTAAAGTTTAAGGCTGCACAAGGCTTTAGAGATTATATGCAAAACTTGATGATGTAGAGTTTGGTCATGGACTACTGTGCTCATGAGGAAATGAATTCAAAGACTTGCTCTTTGGGGGCTCCCACCCCCTCCCCAGCCTCCTAGAGAATTGCACAAGCTCTGCTTTTGCTGCATATTTCAGGAAATATGGCATGTTGGAAACACTTTGCACAAGCATCATTTGAGTAGCTTCCCCTTATGATTCTTTGCCATCAACTTTCCTCGATAGCTCTCTTTAAAAAACATCACCAATGTCATCTCCATATCTACACAGGCAGTGGGGACTGGGATACCCCAAGTCAGGAATAATTCCCTTTAGTTTAGTACAGTTTACCCTGTGATGACAGCTCACTGCAGGATAGTGAAAACAGGGTATCCTTCTTTATAGCCCTTTCTCCCTTATGCTTTTAGTGATAAGAAATTGTTGGTGTTGTGTTGTTGTTATGAACAGGTAAACAGAACACACTTCATCCTGACAAGTCTCAACTTGAACCAGCAGTTTCCCCTCACTGTCAGAATCATAGCTTGCTTTCTAGACTCTACTTTCAGGTGTGCAGCCAGTAGAAGTAAGATTTGCCCTGTATTGCTCTTCATGGAAAAAGATTTCAAATGTAGAGTGCACCACTCTGTAGATGCACTTAACAATGCCCACCATAATCATAGAATCATAGAATTGTTGAGGTTGGAAGGGACCTCAAGGATCATCTAGTTCCAACCCTCCTGCCATGGGCAGGGACCCCTCACACTAGATCAGGTTACTCAGAGCCACATCCAGCCTGGCCCACAGGAAGGTGCTGTAGGATGAAGCTAAATTTCCACCATCTTGAAGTAACTCCTTACTCATGGATTGCCCAGTCCAGAGTACACTGAGCTCAGAGTATCATTTGTCCTTAAGGTGATGTGGAGCAGTAAAATCAATTACTGAGTTACCTAGTGAGTACCAGCAACCATTCTGACAGGATGTGGGAAAGGAATGACTTGAGTCATGCTCAGTTAGGTCCTCTATTCCTTTCTTGAAAGATGCCTGTGATACTCCTTGATCAGAAAATGACACTGAAGGCTTTAAAGAATGAGAATAAAGACAAATGAGAATAAAAAAAGGAGAATGAGGACACAAAGGAATAATTCTACTTCTACTAGAAAAAGGTAAAATGCTGGATAAACATGAGCTGACATATTCCCTTTGCATCCTTGTTTTGCTGTAAAGTCCTTCTGTCAGAAAGCTGCACTATAATTAACTCCTGTTTTGTTTTACTGCTTATGCATAAGGACTACTGCTCCTCAGTTGAGATGACAATACCCACTGCAGAATGTGCCAGCTACCTCCTAGCTCATGGGTTCTGGCACCAGCCAGTTCCTTTGTGTGATTTATCACCCAGTAATCCATCTCTTCCATCCATTATCCTGCACAAAACCCAACTCTGGACAGCCACTTTCTCTGCAGCATAGCAGGCAGAGCTGTCACTTTGCCTACCCTGTTCCCAGCAGGGGAAGGGAATTTTGTCTTTTCAAATTCACTAAACCTTGTGGCGACTTGGCTGAATGTGGCACATTAGGCTAGACTGATAACCTATGTAAATATCTCTCTTCAACTTAGGACTTGCCAGCATCTATAAGATTGTGTAAATTAGCCTTCAACCACCTTTTTATTTCCCACAGGCTATTTAAGCATCAATTAACAAAGCATCCACAAAACTATTTTACTGAAATCAAACAGATCTGTTGTATCTCTGCTGAACTGATAAACTTGACACACAGTGACTTCAAATGCTCCAACTGTAGCTCATGCAAACATTCAGCAATCATTTATGCTGTGAGACAATACATATAAGCAAAACAATGCACAACTGCATGGCAGTCCTTTGATGTTTGAAATCTGTTTCTAGGATTTTTATATATGTAATCCATCCAGCATCTAAATAGTGCACCAGGTTTACAGTACACTGGAACACCACTCATAGCAGTATCAAAGGGGTTTATATTAGAAAGGCATACCTATATCAATGCATTCAACACATTCTTCTAAGGTAGATATTTGCCTATTAGTACAAGCTGGGTTTAAGTGTACAGAATCAATGAAGCCCATAAAAGTTTCTTGTGTGGACCTAGTCTAAATTAACAAGGTTTGGGTCCAGGACAGAACCTCCATATTTGTATGACAGCTAGCTAGAACCAGTTCAGTGCAAATATTAACAGTGGTGATGATCATGCAGGAAAATAACACACTGTAGTAGAAATTAAAATTCTCCTGCCTGCAGCTGTGAAGTTCACAAAATACCTCTATGCTGCAAAATGCTCTCTGTACAATAAAGAAAAGGGAGGGGGGGAGGAAAAAAACCCTATGTTTTCCTTCAAAGACTCAATAAAAAGCAACAAATCCTTTCAAGAACAGGACTTCCATCTTTGATACAGCTGTACTGGATTTAGAATTTGTCATGTGCTCCGGGAGAGAACTCACAAACCCAAAGAGAGTTCAGATTGGGGAAAATAATTAATTTCTATTCCTCTCCTTCAGCTCAGTCAACCTCCTGGGGGGAGGTGCCAGAAAACATTACTGCCCTCCCTTTCTTCAAATTAAAAAAAAAAAAAAAAGGCAGATGAGGAGGGAAAGGGGAAACAAAGATGCAGAAAGAAACTGGGGAGGGGAGGAGTAGGGGCAGGGAGCTGAGAGGCAAGAAGAAAAAAGCATTTGTAAAATTAAAAGGCAGGGCCCCATCAGATTGTGTCGGGCAGGGGAAAGCGTGTCGTAGGCAGGAGTAATTGGTAATCGGAGCAGAAGTGAAGAAGGAGATGATTTATGGGAGCATGCAGACAGGGGTGGAATAATTTTTGGAGCAGAACGGGGAACTTACTGAACGCCTGAAACTCAGCTACTTATCCACTCGTTCTCGTGATAAATTAGCTCTTGTTTAAAGTAACTGGAGCTCCATTTTTCATTCTGATTACTACACTTGATATCTCTCTCTCTCCTTCTGTTTCTCTCTGACCACTGCCCCTTAGCAGGTTCTCTGAGCTGAAGCAATGGGTTTATGGAAACTCTTCACCCCTCCATTACACTATTCCCCACCACCACCTTCCAATTACTGTGGGGTTAACTCTTTAAGTTGCTGTGTGTTTCTCTGAGCTGCTTAAACTATTTCTCAGGGTTGACCTGGGAGGATATGGAACATGATATACCATTTATGCTATGGTGAGGGGAATGTAGGGGTGGGGGTGGGGGGGTGTGATGCTTGCATGTACACAGAACAAGCACAGTGGTACGTCATGGCTTCCACCATTTGTGTGTGTGTGCTTGCCATCTTTGCAAAGCAGGAACACGCATGGCCTAGAGCACATGAGATTATTACTAGGAATGATTTAATTTATGGTACCACCTGAAGCCACCACACCTCTCTCAGGCTCAAGGTCTCACTGTTCAATTTATCTAAATCCATAGGAAGACTCAGGTAAGACACGACAGGCAAGACTGAAACAAGTGTCAGAAAGGAGGTGACGTGGAGTGACAGACTCAGCAAAAGCAAGAGTACGTGATTTTAAGATAAACTCATTTAAGATGTCCTTTTAATTAAAAAAAATAAATTGTAAGACAAATAAATACTACTAAATAGCACATTTCTTATGGACAGCAAAATACTGAAGTGGATCACAAGGAATGATTTGAAGGATAACGTTTTGCCCATCAGCACATAGAGTACCACAGGAGATAGAACGGCTAGATTTCTGCTACCTTCCCTTATCAGTGAGAAAGACTTGAAGAGCAAGTTCCTGAGAATAGTCAGGAATAAAGGACAAGAACAGACAAGCCAGGAGCTGATGTCATTAGTCTAGAACTAAGATATAAAAATAAAAGGGGTTATTCACCCAAATTAAAAGATATTTTCACACACAGGTAATCAGCTGGTTCAGTCTTCATCTCAGCTGCTTCTAATGCCAGGAGCTTGGCACAACTGAAAAGGTGTAGCTTTGTTGGTGTGGACACCAACAGCTGAGCCCCTGCCCAAGAAGCCTCTTTCTACATTCTCAGCAGATGTGACCCCTCTGTCCAGCTGTTCCTTAACTATGTGGAGTCCTTGCACCCTATCAACACATTTTGTGTCAGTCACAGCAAATGATCTTCAGGTTCAAGCGGAGCAATTCCATCTCCATTGCTTCCTTATTCATACTACTATAGAACTGTGTGTTATTTGAACAACCTGACAACACTGAACTCCTGCTGCTACCTATGATATTGTGAAAGGCATTCTTTGAATAAATAACCAGAGTTTGAATTATGAGGTGTTTAGAAGGAAGGACTAGGTATAGTAAAAAACTAGAAAACACCTCTAAGCATTGTCATGACCAAACCCAGCAGGTGGGCAGCCTTCTTGGAAACAATGATAGAGTCACTGCCTTGAAGGGGTCAGACAGTATAAAAGCCCAGACCTCCTGAACACATATTTACAAGTTCACAGGTTGATGTGGTTCTCACAAAACTCACCAGAAAACTATCTTTGGAAGATAAATGGGACCACCAGGTATTCCACCATTAGTATTTTGTCACTGATGTCAACACAGATACATTGTGTAGGCAGGGACTGCAGATCAAGGCCCAGAGTAAAAAGCAGCTGCAAGAGAGGCAACAGGCAAGGACAAGGTGTGCAGTAAAAGGCTAAAGATAATGAATGTGGATTTTCTTTGAGGTGAATATACTACACATCCTCTAACCTTGGATGGTCCCTGGGGTTTTGGAAAGGGGATGAGGGTGGTTCACAGTTGTTAATACATTTTTATTATATATTTTATTATATTAAGTAGAGGGCAAACTGATCACTATGACCAGACAAGGACAGGGAGATTAGCCTTACTGCAGTGATGGGCAGTTTCTTACTTGGAGTCCAGACAGCTAATCTACCCACCATGCTTCAGAAACTGCTCATTTTATCTGTACTTGGGAGCCAAATCCCATCTCTCATACTTTTAATAGCAAGCAGCTAGATTTTCAAGATATTTCAGGAAGCCAAAGTGTATGAAGCATATGAAGGCTGAAAGTTTTGCTTTCACATATACCAATTTCAGTGCAAGAGCATCTAGAGTAGTCTCAGAGAGACTTAGTCCTGAGAATCCAAATGCATCTTTTGTAAAAGTGCCTAAACCCTCTCAATTTGAGGCCAAGAAGTAGAAATCTGTATTTCCCAAGAGAATCCTCCAATCTATGGAATAAGAAATGTATCTGATTTAAATAAACACATACTAATATTACTTTAACAAAGGAATATTCCAGAATTAGCCCAGAACTAGAACTGCCAGATTTCATAAGAGAAGACAAAAATCCATGAAACAAAATGTCTGCTCCTGAAATTCCACCATAGGGCACCGATCCAAAGGAACACAGTTATTGGATTTCTAAGAATAGTGCTCTGTTTTCCCTTATGCTCCTGTGCAGCAGCACTGAGGAGGGTATGGTTTACATCAAATAACACAGTTACTAAAAAAACCCTTAGTCAATAAACTGCAGAATTAGTCAGGGGTTATTCATACTTCAGCTTTTCTGATGAGACTGCCAACAAGAAAACTTCCCAATGCAGCTCATAGCTATTTTCTCAGCAAAACAAGAAAGACGCTAGCTCAGCTAGGACACTAACTCATCGTGCATGGCCATGACGTAGTGCTGGATGGCTGTGTTATTCCAAGGTGAGTGATGCAGACTGAAGGATTACTCAATCCACAGCCAAACAACTGAGCAACTCTTATTTATTGTACCACAGTGTATTTGATACTATAGCCCAAAAGTTATAGAGCAGCTGTCTCCCTCAGTGACCAAGACTACCAGGATGCAAATATGACATAGTACCTCATGTATTGGCAAACTCATCCTCTGTGGCTTAGGAGCTCAGAGGAGCAAACAAGCAAGAATTGGTTTGGCATCCTCTGCCTTCCTGTCTCTGTCCTTCAAACCCAGCTAGCCTTCCAGGAAACACACAGCACTCAGTGGGAAGGAATAGATGAACTATCCAGAGGATGCCAGGCAGCTCTTCCTTACAGAAAAAGAAAGCATTAATTTATGGGACAGAGTCAGAATTTCTGTGCCTCTGCTTTCTGGTCCTCCCCAGAGATAAAGAAGTCACTGTTACTCAGTGGGCAGTGAAAATGTCTCCCCACTATTTCCAGTGACAAACCAACAGAGAAAACTTCTGTGGAAAGTTGGAGGTTTTGAACAAGATCTAAAGTTCTTAGAGGTTCTTCCAATTCTGTTGGCCTTCTAGACCACACCAGAATTCAATAACCCATCTGATTTATTTGGGGGGTTGTATAGTATCACAGGGAGAAGGGAGAAGAAGGTGGAGAGAAGAATCCTCAGATACAATGGATATATTTATTTTTTAAGAACTATCGTTGCTCTCTTCTATGCCCCCTCCCTTGGCAAAGGTGAACTGCATATCTTTAGTTAATAATTAACTTGTCATGAGCTCCATCAATATCCCATCATCTAAGTGACAGAGGGAAGGGAGGTGATGGGGGAGGTGATCAGCACGATGTGCCAGCTCTGCCCGCAGTCTACGATCTCGTCTCGGCCATAATAAATAGGATGAAATGCGCTGCTGATAAATGCCCATGTCATGAAGAGATTTTACCTTCACTCAGAAACAATGTAATATCTCAGCTATTACCCAAAATAATTTATCAATGTGTAATAGCTTTGTGCAGAGCCCAGATAGGAGGGGAGCAGCGCTGCCCGAGATGGATGGATCCTACCTTCTGCTTTTAATTTTTAATGCTCATAGGCAGCTTCACATTAAAGGCCAGGTGTCATATATAGACTTAATGTAAGAATGGAGTTCATGAATTCTAATCAGGAAAGAATCTCCCTGTCTCTTCTCTTGCTTTAGTCACTTCTCTCTCTCTCTCTCTCTTTTTTTTTTTTTTTTTATTTTATTTACCAATTTTCCTCTCTTTCTGTACTCCCATCTCCTTTGCCTCTCTGTTTTGGTCCATTTCTCCCACCATGTTCTTCCACCATGTTGTTCATACACCTTTTACTCTCTATCATTGTAACAAAACATCATTCAGGTAGCTATTTGATACTTCCAAAACCTGTACCATCACCTTAAGAACAAAACAGAAGGCAAGACCTGCTTCTGCCTTGGTCCTGTTGTCATCAATTGCACCTAGAAGGACAAACTCAATACGAGTACCAGGACAGAATATTAGCAGTTTCGGGGGGGGGGGGGAGGGAGGAAAGGGGAAAAAAAAAAAGGTACAGTAGTGATCCAGAGGAGAAGTGATCCAGAGGAGAACATCTGGATTGTGGCCATTCAAAATTCATAGTAGAATTGTATTACTGAAAACATCCTGGCTGTAAAGGGCCAGTGGAGCCCTATCAGCCATATCACATATATCAGCAAAGAAGTATGTTCCTTTAATTGGCAAGAACACAGCAATGGGATGTGTGGATCCCAAAAATGGTGTATCCCAAGGTCTCATTTTCGTAAGATTTCTAACCTCTTTAGGGCCATATCAGCCACATAAATGTTCTCCACTTTCAGCATTGTGAATGAAAATCAAGTTGGGTCTTTCATCAGAAAAACCTAGCCGAGGACCTCTGTAGCAGTATCTAAATCTCCAATATGGACAATGCCAGGAAGTTTGGTCATTAAAGACACACCTTTAGGGCTCACATTTGAAATACCACTACTGTAGCTACATCAGAGTATGTACCGTCTGGGTGAGACAGCAATGTATGACAGCGCCTCTTAGCTCTGTGCAAGGAATGGAGTGGTAGGAAGGAAGAGGGGAGCACCACTTACTGGTCAGAATGTGCAGCAGGGAACAAGACAGTTGATACAAGCAGCAGACACAAAGATCAAAGACTGTTTGCACTCCAATGTGAAGGAAAATAAAAACACACCAAAGTGATACTGCCTACAGAAGGAGCACTGCCAGAGCTGCAAATCCTTTTACAACCAATTTGCTGACTTGCAAATTGTGAAGACACAAGCTTTGAGAGGAGCTTGGCTTATTTCCTGCTTTCTGTTAACAAAGGTAATGTTAACTGCTCAGTCTGTTGGTTGACAATGCAAGGACCACAAACTCAAGGACTGTCAGAAATTCCTTCAAAAGATAGGACTCCCCTTGTGCCTCAAGACCAGGATGGCATGAAAAGGCTCTGTTGGTGCTGTTCCTTTCAACAGACAAACAGAGAACAATCACCCTCGGGGGCTGAATTGTCAGTAACCATTTCTCTTTTCCTCACCACTCTAAACATCTTTCTTTCAGAACATAAAAAACTTCAGACACAGGCCATTTATTCCTACCTGGTACTTAAGGTATTCCTCAGGCTACCAGAACACAACAGAGTTCTGTTCTCAAGCACCAAATTCATTACAGGAACAGTCCTTAGGAAACTTTCCTTTGTTGTTTCTTACCTTCTGCAAGGATTGCTCTGAGAACTTTCTTCTACTTTTACCTTACTCCATTCCATCTCTGTATGTCACACCATTCTAGAGACAGATCTATCCCAGCTA
The DNA here is from genome assembly GCF_026170545.1 of Melanerpes formicivorus. Lineage (NCBI taxonomy): Eukaryota > Metazoa > Chordata > Aves > Piciformes > Picidae > Melanerpes > Melanerpes formicivorus. The sequence continues at coordinate 2,532,843 of NW_027142442.1, forward strand.
AAAGAAGTAACCTGCCTAAAACTTCATTGGCATGGCATTACTTCTCACTAGGTGGTTGATCAAGGGAAAAGAAAGGCTGGTGACCCACTGTGAAAAAAACACTATGAAGACATCTCTACACAATATGTTAAAAACAAGTTTTAAGGAAAAGTCATTGCATCATTGATGCACTACAAGACTTAACTTTGTATTCAGCTTTGTGAATGTCAGAATAAGAGACTGTATAGTTTACCCATAGTGTGGTACTTCAGGATACAAGGAACCTGTGGCTGCTTGTGGCAGAAGCTCTGGAAACTTCACACTGTCTATGAAGATTTCCATTTTTACAAGGAACACTTTCCAAAGACTACCTGCATGCTCATGTCTTACAGAGCACATTTTGCTCCCCTGTGTATAAATGTAGCATTGCAAAGGTAAGACACTAGCATCCCCTGGTGCAGCAGCCTTAGGATATCCTCTGTGATATAGTTATCTGAACTAATAAGGAAGAGAGATATTGTTTGAAGAGGACAGAAAGATAGCCTTACCTCCCCTGAATAGCACTTAGTGGCTTTGGCCTGGCTTCACGCCAGGAGTGGAGCAGCATGCCCTTGTCTGCATTGAATGAAAGCCCACTGCTGGCTGCCAAACAGCCTCAGGCAGACAATGACTCCGAGGACCAAACTAAGAGCTCCAAACTCACTCACTCATGGGCCAGGATCTCTCCTAACCCTAGTGGGGGGTGATAGAGAAAGAAAGAGTTGTTCCCCAGGTAACAGTTTCTTGAATCACACAGCTTTTAAGCCTAATAAGGGTCTATTGCTGTCTCATTCCATTGCTAACACTGTGACTCTAACTGCCGTGTACTACAAATTAATTCATTCCTTCAGGCCTTGCTGTTCAGTAACTGGCTGTCACAGCAATCTCCTGAGGAGCTAATTGAGAGTTGTGATCCGTGCAGTATTTCCATTAGTGCTGTAATGACAGGCAGCCAGACACACACATGCATGCTCGCACACACACATAGCACAGGTTGCTCTATCCCCACAAAGATAACAAGCCAGAGCCATCTCAAGTGCTTAGCAGCAGCTGCGAGAAAGGGGAATCAGACGGTAGTCACCAAAAGTTTGCCTGAATGAGAGCAACTTGCTGGGAGTTCAAGACAAGTTTCTAATTCACCTTTTTTTTGAGTAAAACCCTTCAATCTTCTCTAGTATCATGGCACTGTTCCAGAGCTACAAATCCCATCTAACAAGTCACCTCTGTTTGAATGGCCTTCCCCAGTACATGTTGGGACCTGTAGCCTCCATAGAGATGATTCTTAAATAGGGATGATTACATTTCAGCTGTGTATAGCACTGTAGAAGCTACTGATACTAGTCTTACAAACTAGAATAGGTGTTATCTTAGAAAGAACAGAGTTAATCAGTTATGTGGCTCACTCAGGAACCTGGACAACTCAGACATGAAGTTTGTTTATGAATTTAGTCTCCTTTTTGTTTCCCTTTTCATGACTAGTATCCAGAGGATTTGCAGGAAAAATTAAATGCAACACCTCCTGTAGGTGTGCCACCTGCTGGTAAAGACTTAGCCATCTTGAAGGACACCTTTTATGCCCTAACTGGACTACACCCTCATGGCACTCACCCCGAAAGCAGGGGGCATGTAGTTCTCCACTGTTGCTGATGATCATTGAGCAGTCAGTTAGACAGTGAGAAACTTACATTCTCTTGAGCTTTTGTTCACTTTTTTGAATCATACACTCATTTGGGTTGGAAGGGGCCTTAAAGATCATTTAGTTCTAAGCCCCCTGTCACAGACAGGGACACCTCCTATTAGCCCAGGTTGCTCAAAGTCTCATCCAATTTGGCTTTGAGCACTTCCAGGGTTGGAGCCTCCACAGTTTCTCTGGGCAACATTTTTCAGTGCCTCACCACCCTCATGGGAAAGAATTTCTTCCTAATGTCTAATCTAAATCAAGCTTCATCCAGTTTGAAGCCATTACCCCTCGTCCTGTCACTCCATGCCTTTGTAAAAAGTTCCTCTCCAGCTCTCCTGTAGCCCTCTTCAGGTACTGGAAGGCTGCAATAACGTCTCTATGGAGCCCTCTCTTTTCCACATTGAACTAACACTAGAATTAACCCTACCATATCTGAGGCCATGTATCCATTTAACTTGTCTTAGATATCAGTCAAATTGATGCAGACTAGTTCAGTAGGAACTTCCCAGTGAGTGCTTTGTTAATTTCAAAGGTGTGCCCAGCTTCTTTATAAACTGAACCCATTTTCAAAGTCTGTTATCAATGGGAAACCAAATTTCTGGTGATTTGTGATGTGTGCAATTATCATAACAGCCAAACAGAACTAGTCAACAGCTCTAGTTACTGTTAAATTGAGACTGTTGCAGTAGTAGAGATACCTCAGCCATGTGTGAAGAGGTAGCTCATGCTGAGGAACTCTCAGAGGGTGAAGATATCATCACTTGGGCCTGGACTACTCTTACATATTCCCAGGTTTCCAGAAGCAGCTTTTTGGCAAGCAAACGAGCTGCAGGTTCTTCAGAGCATTCCAGAGAGCATAAAATGCAACTCTGGCTAACAGTGCAGTCTGACTTTATAAAAATATCTAGGGAAGACACCTATTCAATGTACACAAACAGCCTTTAGGGTTCAGATAGAGGATTAAGTTACTTAGCCTTAAGAAGTCGTGGCATGTAATCTTAGCTTGATAATTGAGCATGTGCATGCTCCTGGCATGTGATAAATGCAAGGTCATTTGACTTAACCTAGGAGAAGACAGCATTAAGTGGAATTACCCCATGTCTGCTGCAGGCTAGTTGTGCACACAGCTGTTACCACATCTCAGCTGATACACAGCAATTTGTTCAGTTGTGCTAAATGTTACCTCATGTACAAACCCTGATTCTGCCCTCTTGTGACAATACTACAGGCAAGTTTGGTTCTTTTAAAAGAAGTCAGATTGATTTGATAAAGGAAACAAAAACTAAACAAACCTTTTGCAGCAGTGAAGTGCCACTGGAAAGCAGCTTAATGGAGGATGTGCTCATATATCCATGTAGACCCACAGCAGAACGTGTCTGACTTTCCTGTATATAACTGTAATTACAACTTTTAGTTGGGCATAGCTGCAATAGATATAAAATAACCTCTGAGGGACACAGTGGAAGGCAACAGATATGGTGCATCTGCCTCTTCTTCAGACAACTCAAAGCTCACACCACACCAAGAACATACCCTACCATCAGCCATAGCAAGCCTCTGAAAAAAAAGGCAAGTTGATGTCAGTGAGGTTGATGTCAAAAGCTCAGGGACAGAGGAGATCCTGGAACAGGCCACACAACCCATTAGGGTATGGTGTGTCCTGGGACTTCCAGAGATCATTCAGGGCATGTCCAAGGAATATGCAGAGTATAAAGCTTACCTCTGTTATGGATGTTGGGAAAGCTGTGGTATAAATGGAAAAGGTCCCAAGTTCTGACCAATAACTTCATTGTTACAGAATTGCTATGTGGCACAGAAAAGCTCTGGCTTCTCTGCAAAGTACCAGTCATGCCTTTTTCCATAAAATGTGATACAAGATGGTTGCCAGCTGAAGAGTGGGAGCAGAGCGTGGACATACAAGTGGGGAACACAAGCCTATTTGCAGCCTTGAGGATGCACTGCTGCAGTGAAATTCATCCTACTAAATATTTTTTATATGCTAGGCATTGGCTAGTGAAACTTCATCTATATAAACCTAGCAGTAAAGTACTGAAAACAATACACAGTCACTTGCATACATGAGAAAGCTTTGCCAGTCCAAGCTAAACATAATTTCAAATGTGTTCTCTACCTTTACCAGCCAAAATACAAGGAGCTGCCCTCATACTGAAACAAGAATATTGTAGTGGAACCAGTAGCAGTTTGACTAAGGTTTAGAGGTCACCTATGAGCTTAATTCGTTCAGTTGTCTCCAACAGACAGGCCTTAGAAGTCTTTCCATTAGACACTTTATCTTCAGTGTAGCAGAGCTAGACCTGCAGTTCTGCAAGTGTTATTAATTCTGTTAGCTTGTGTGAACCACGGTTTCTTCATATTCTTCTTGCTTGCCAGCAGGGAACAACAATGTGCCCTTGTGGCCAAGAAGGCAAATGGTATCCTGGGGTGCTTTAAGAAGAGTGTGTCCAGCAGAACAAGGGAGTTTCTCCCGCCCCTTTACTCTGCCCTAGTGAGGTCCCACCGGGAATCCAGTTCTGGGCAACCCAGTCCAAGAGGGACAGGAATCTACTGGAGAGAGTCCAGCAGAGGGCTATAAGGATGATTAAGGGACTGGAGCACTGCCTTATGAGGACTACTACCACCACTGGAACATGTCAGCTGTGCCTTTGTCTAGCTGAGTACTGAAAACTTTCAAGGATGGAAGTTCCACCATTCTATAGGTAATGTCTTTCACTGCAGCACAAGCTCCCTAGGGAAGTTTTAGCTACGCCTAATTTGAATAGCCCAAGACACTGTATTTACTGCCAGCCATAGCTGGCAGAATACCAAGTCCTACCTACACTATTCTAAAACTTGCAAGCATAAAATGAGCAAAAATAGGCAAACACTTGCAAACAGGCTCACAAAACCAACACACAAATGCATTTCTCGTGCTACCCGAAACTCAGCACTAACTACAGGAACTCCTTCAGGATTTCTGTTTTCAAAAGCTCTCTCAGTCAGCAGAACTGAGGAAAGATTATGATACTCTGATACTCCCTCAGACAAAATAAAGCTGCAAGAAAACAATCACGAAGACATTAAACAATGTCTGACTGCAAACCTAGCTTCCACAATATTCTCTGTTCAGTAGGGCAGTTTACGGAGCAGGGACTTTAATCTCTGATTATGACCCCTCATTTGTGATGCTCATTTCTCCAAAGTAGTTATCAAGTACAAATAAACTCACAGGGGGACACTTCCCTCCTCTAGTTCTAATTAATGCCATTGAAAGTCATCATTAACTAGGTGTGTGAGGGCAAGAAACACCTACTGTGTAATAACAAACAAAGGGACTGTTGAGTGAAGGGAGCCCTTTCTTCAGGAGATGCTTCTGATTCAGTTCAAGAGAAGGCTAAAGAACCAAAACTCATGTATCTCATTTGGCTCTCTGCCCGTTTCTCTTGCTAAGGCAAGGAACTAGTTTTATTTTGGTCTCCCATACTGTAAGCTAAATGACAGTACAATTTAGTGTAGCTGTCTTACAAGGTGTTCTTAGAATCACAGAATTAGGGTTGGAAAGGACCTCTGGAGGTCATCTGGTCCAAACCCCTGCTCAAAGCAAGACGGGCTTTGAACACAGATCAGGCTGCTCAAGGCAAATTGTGACTCTCTCTGAAGATGACAACTGCTCTGTAACTGCTCCCATTATGAAGAACGTTTTCCTTATAGCTGTTGTAACTCCAGTGTTGCAGGTTGTATTCATTGCTTCTTATTCTTTTGTTGTGTTCCTCCAAATAGAAACTGTCTCCATCTTCTCTTTAACTACTCATTATGTACTTAAAGGTTATGATTACTTCTCCCTTAGTTTTTTTCTTCCCCAGCTGAATAAACTCAGGTCTTTCAGACTCTCCTTTTATCTCATGTGCTGCAGTTCTCTAATCATCTTTCTCACCATTGGCTGGACATGCCCCAGTTTGCCAACATCGTCCCTGTATTGCCCAGCCCAAAAATGGACACAAGACTCCAGGGACAGTCTTGCATTTGCTGAATAGAGGGAAATAATCACCCCTCCGCTTCCTGGATGTAGTCCTATTAATGCAACCTAGTATGTACTCCGCCTTCACTACTTCAAAGTCATACTGCTGATAGATCTTCAACTTGTCTACCAGGACCCCCAGGTCCTTTTCTGCAGAGGTGCTCTCTAGTCATGTGGATCCTAACCTACACTTCTCTCAAACACAGCATTAACTTTTCAACACATCTTAGCAACATCACAAATAAAGCATGTAATTTGTAATTCAAAGGCTGTAAATACAACACATAAGGACAACAGAAAAGAGACGGTTTGTAGAGGTGACTGAATGTGCTGGAAATTGATAATTTAGGGGTATTAAAGCATAATTTACAAGTTGTAATTCCTCACTTCCTACTGTACTTCTTTTCCCAGCACAGTATCTGTGCCTTACATATTTGTGTAAATGCCATTTTTGCCTTCGCCAAGACCTCATGCACCATCTGAGGTCCACTGAGGAGAGTGAACAAGGAGAAAATATCTCCTGGCAGAGTGAAAGGAAGCAGAAGCAAAACATTCTAGCAGTACAGTCTCCAACCTATGGGCAAAAGAAAATTCTCTGATTTGGAGCAGAGGATAGGGAGTGGAGGGTGGAGGAAAGGCCAGGAGTTGAGCACTCACACACACCTTCTCACTCTGAGTTTAAATGAACAGAGGGAGGAGGATATAAAAAATAAGACCTGTCTGGTCAAGATAGTAGCAGAAAATAGTGCAGCTCTCCAGAGAGGAGATCATAGCAGGGAGCAGTGAGGAAAAACCTGAGGAGCCCATTATGTATTGATCAAGCTGTGCTTTTCCACTAGAACACCCTGTGTTAGCTCTGCCCCAGGAACAGCTCTACCTTTTCCCCAAATCTAGTTCCACAACTGGTCATACCTACTGCCCCAATGTACACATCACCAGATTTTGTATTCTGATGAATTTTATTTCTGGAACTATTTACATTTTAACTTGTGGGATGATGGTCTCTTCTCCCAGGCAGCCAGTACCAGAACAAGAGGACACAATCTCAGGCTGCACCAGGGGAGGTTTAGGTTGGATGTTAGGAAGAAGTTCTATACAGAGAGAGTGATTGCCCATTGGAATGGGCTGCCCAAGGAGGTGGTGGAGTCACCATCATTGGAGGTTTTCAGGAGGAGACTTGATGGGGTGCTTGGTGCCATGGGTTATCTGTTTGGGTGGGTTGGACTGGTTGATGGGTTGGACGCGATGATCTTGAAGGTCTCTTCCAACCTGGTTTGGTTTATTCTAAATAAAGGTTTATCCTAAATGTTTCTCTTTGCCGTGAGTGCTTTGAGCAGATTTCACAGCTATTAAACTTTAAATAAAGTATCTACTCTATTTAGTTGCATTTTAAACAATTCACACTCTGTGAGCATGCTGCTTACTCCCCTCTGTCTGCTCTATTTTCCACTTTGCCCAAGTACTATAATCTCCTAAGACAAGATCCATTTAGTCCAACACTGTAGGTATGTCAGTCAAGGGTGCAATCAATGTTAGAACATTACCTCTGGCAATGGCCTAGAGCAGATATTTAAAGATGATTAGAGACAGAGCAGGAACAGAATGACTGTGTCCTTGGGCCACTGAGTGAATGCTTTGGACATCTAACTACAATGATCCAAAACCTCTTTCTAGGTGGTAATATAAAACTGCAGCATATCTTGGGTCATTTCCTCTCACCCCCTGCATTTGCCCAGGGCTTGATTTCACATTTTTCTATACTGTGAAATCCTCTGTTGTGGTGACTCTTCCATTTTTATTTATTCACATATTAACATACTTAATTGCCTGTTACTACCTCTAGTGATTTGCTTGGCCTAGAAAACTTCCTTGGTTTTGGAGTTACGTCATGTCTCTGCCACTTCCGTGTGATCTTAGGAAGATGTGATTTTGTGATGAAGGCAAACACATTTACAAAACCTGCTAATGCAAACTTAGCAATATCTTTGGAACTATGCTGAGAGGGAAAAGATGATACTGGTACAAGCCTTGTCAATAAAGCTCCACAGCAGCTGTAATATTAGCTGTATTAGTGCTAAGCACTGGCCTCAGGACATGGTAAAGCTTTCCATTTATACTATTAACCAAAGAAAGTAAGTAATCACCATCAAATACAGAAATTCACTTGGTTACTTGCTTATTTAAATATATCAATCTTATATACCAGAAAATATCTTGTAAGGCAACCAGCATTCTGGTAAGGATATCTTCTTGTGCATATAAATGCACACTCTGAACAACAGATGCATACAACAACTGAAGAAACATACACTGCCAACAGGTTCCTATAACATGACAGAGTTTTAACAGAGAGGATGCTCAGAGGGCTGGAGCACCTCTCCTATGGAGACAGACTGAGAGAGTTGGGACTATTCACTCTGGAGAAGAGAAGGCTCCCAGGAGACCTTATTGTGGCCTTCCAGTATCTTAAGGGGCCCTACAAGAAAGCTGGTGAGGGACTTTTTAGATGTCAGGTAGTGATAAGACTAGAGACATTGGAGCAAAACTAGAAGTGGGTAGATTCAGACTGAATGTTAGGAAGAAGTTCTTTACCATGAGGGTGGTGAGTTGTTTAGGTGGGTTGGATTGGTTGATGGGTTGGACACGATGATCTTGAAGGTCTCTTCCAACCTGTTGTTTGTTTTTTTTAAATAATAATAATAATAATAATAATAATAATAATAATAATAATAATAATAATAATAATAATAATAGTAATAATAATAATAATAATAATAATAATAATAATATATTATTATTATTATTATTATTATTATTATTATTATTATTATTATTATTATTATTATTATTATTATTATTATTATACTAGAACAGGTTGCCCAGGGAGGTGGTACAAGCCCCATTCTTGGAGGTTTTTAAGGTCAGGCTGGATGTGGCTCTGAGCAACCTGCTCTAGTGTGAGGTGTCCCTGCCCATGGTAGGGGGGTTGGAAGTAGATAATCCTTGAGGTCCCTTCCAACCTTATGATTCTATGTTAACAGTTTCTCTTTTTATGTTACTCTGCTTTGTACAGACTGACTCTGAAATAATAATGTCATGGTAGGGCCAAATGGCCCCAGCACAAATCCAGATAGGCCCTAAGGTGTCCAGACATGGTCCCTCTCTCCCCCTCCTTTCTGCTGAAACTCAGGGTGACTCGGGAAAAGGAACAAAGGGGACAGGACCATGCATGTCTGGTAAACAACTCTGTATCTGGGTAAGGGCATGTGTTCTGGCCACAGCCTAGCAGAATTCCTTCTCATTGGGTAACTATGTGCTGGTTTCACATGCCCTATTGGCCCAATTGAATCTCAGGCAAGATTTATATACAGGCTGATTTCTAGTCACCTTGCCTTGCTCAAGCCTTGCATGCTTGAACATTGTTTGGCATGACAAGGTTGCATTGCTTCAAGCTGCATTGCCTCAAGTGCCCAGTCCAGCACCTGGGATAAAGCCATGAGCTTACATACTGCAAGCTACAAGAGAAGCCATGAGCTTAGGTGTTGGAGTCAAGCCTGCTTCCCCTTGCAACCAGGATTTTGCTGTGCCTCAGTTTCCCCAAGGACAAGGCAAGCACCCGTCACAATAGCGTCATTAACAGCCCACTGTCTGTTGAAGCCAGACCAGCCATCAAAGACCATGTGGCATTCCTGCCACCTACCATGCCTGGAGCATGAGCACACCAAAGCCTCTACTACACAGCAGCACTCCCAATTTGGATACAACCAGCTGTAATTAATTCATTGCCTCTTTGGCTTAACGGTTCTTGTCAAGTCTCCACCCCCCCCTCCCCCCCACTATGGTCTAGTGCCATTTTGCTCCCAGGCTATTCTTTTTCTGCTATATTCCTCCCGGTTTGCATAACATTGTTCAATTGTTACAGTTGCCCAAATACACCCCATTGTAGATATATTCTAACCATACATCGAACCTTTTGACACATTTTGGCAATTTTCATGTTAATAAAAGGTTATTCATATCTATATTAGTATTTGCCATATTGTTTATAAATTAAGGACAATACATATCCTTTAACAAACAAAACCAACTTGAACGTGTCCAGAGAAGGGCAACAAGGCTGGGGAGAGGCCTTGAGCACAAGCCCTACATGGAGAGGCTGAGGGAGCTGGGATTGTTTAGCCTGGAGAAGAGGAGGCTCAGGGGAGACCTTATTGCTCTCTACAACTACCTGAAAGGTGGTTGTAGCCAGGAGGGAGTTGGTCCCTTCTCTCAAGCAACCAGCACCAGAACAAGAGGACACAGTCTCAAGCTGTGCCAGGGGAAGTTTAGGCTTGAGATGAGGAGAAAGTTCTTCACTGAGAGAGTCATTTGCCATTGGAATGTGTTGCCCAGGGAGGTGGTGGAGTCCCCATCCCTGGAGGTGGATTGGACATGGCACTTGGTGCCATGGTTTAGTCATGGGGTCTGTGGTGACAGGTTGGACTTGCTGACCTTTGAGGTCTCTTCCAACCTTGGTGATTCTGTGATTCTGTGATATATAAGAAACATCCACTCACACAAACTGAAAGAACTCCCTAGCAGATCTCATATTGAAACCAACCAAATAATTAACAATATCCTATTGCTTAGTACTTATACTACACTTTACATTTCAAAGTACTGCAAAAAACATTACTTGATTAATCAATTAATCAAGAAGCTATAAAATTAGCTACATTAACTAATTAATTAATCAAGAAGCCATTAAATCCTGACTGAAAGGATATTGATTTCTGCTTGGGGAAAAAAAACAAAACAAAACAAAAAACCTCCACAAACAATGCAATTGCAATGTTGTAATGCAATGATAAGAATTACAGAGTTGGGAACAACTGTTTGCAGATCTCTGGGGATTTGAGATGCACCCTAAAGGTGTATGGCATGGAAAACCAGAAAACAGTGAGAATAAGCCTTGTCAAACATACTTGTAAGGGGTTGTTTTATGTAGCACCACTTTCAAAAGCAAAACAACAAGGTATGGCTGAGATCTTACCTTGCAAGTAATTCCCATCCTGAAGAAAAGAGAAAACATACTTCTGCTTCTTTTATCAACCTATGTATCAGCTGCTACCTTCATTATAGCTTCTCAGAGACCTGCTGAGATAAGAAGTAAAATTACTAATTAATGTCTGATGAGGAGACGTTAATGGCTTACTCGATACATGCACTCACTCTATGATCACTACTCAATTAAATCTAGGAAGTCTTTGCAGGAGCTTTTCTGTTAGCCTCTAACAGAGACAGAGGAGACCAAGATCTGCACCCAAACATGGAGAACCTTCCCATTCCCAGAGAAGCATGATGGGGAAGAGCCAAGCCCTAGGGGAAGGAATACAGTTTCCCCTGATGGCAGGTAAGTGGCTGAAACAGTCACATTGATGGCTGACAGAAAGTCTTGAGCAGAAGGTTTACCAGAACAAGAAGATGATTGTTTAGCATCTTACATCTCCCAATCCAATCATCATACTCCTGATGGGATATTGAATTGCAATAGCAGCACCACTGGCACAGAAGTTGTGTCTAAGACATTGGATCTGCTCCACCTAACAATCCCAGAGTATGTCAGGCTACACCTCTGTACTGGAGATGAAGACAGCTGCAAGCAACAATATAGGATACTATAGACTGTGTATAATCTGCAGGCTGCTGCTTGGTGATCATTTCTGTAGAAGAGCTGAAGGGAGTTACCCATTCTTCCTAAGCTGACCTGTGGTAAAACCATTTTATGTAATGGTATTGCTGATACCCTCCACCAACTTTATTCCAATTCTCAACCTCTCCCTTATATTTTATTAAATTTCAATCTCTTTTTGGTAATAGCAAACAAACAGCAAATGAGAGTAGAATATTATATTCCATAGCATCACAGCAGTTTGAGAGACAGCTACATCAGCACAATTGAAAGGAGGAGGAGGGGAAGCTCATCCCAGGTATTGCCTTCCCTCATAAAGCAAATATGTAGACAGAAAAAGTTCTTGAAGAAGTGAAGAAAGCCCTCTTTGGCTGGCATTTGAAGCAGCGTACTGGAACAGTCTACACTTCAACTTAATTGGCATAAAATGGAGAACATTATGGCAGACAGCGTCTCCCAGGATAAGCAACAGAAACAGATAATACAACCTGGCATGTAAGGCACAGTCTAGATCAAATTCTTCTGTCCTACCAAGACTGTGTGTTTGTGCATATGCTACAGACGATGACCAAGGTAAAGTGACAGGGTTGGTGTGAAAAATGAAGAGTATATCTGTGATTCAATGTAGAACAAACACTAACATTTTCTATACTAAAACATTTTCTGTTCCATTTCCCAGATGGAACAAGAAAAGTTAATTCTGAAAAGCACAGAAAGAGTGAGGTTTCAGTTTAGCTGTAGTGAATGTCTACATGGCATACTGCTGGTGAGGAGTCTTCCCCTATTAACAATAGATTAGCAATTCTCTCTTTTGCTCTGTATGGCTCTGGTATCAACTCTACTACCCAGGAAAAGCCCAGTCTCCCTGACTGAAATCACCATTTATACTGGATACCCATTAATTGCATTGCTTGGGATGATTTGCTCTGGGTTTTTTTTCCTCTCTCTCCCCCCCCCCCCCTTTTTTTTTTTTTTAATTCTAGCTGCATTATGTCGTGATCTGATGATTGATTGGGTCCTGTGAGCAATCATGAGCCCAAGCCTATTGCTGCTGGTGTGATAGAGTGTATATCTCTATTTCATATTCAATAATGATGAATGGTCATGGCTTGCATTTATACAGCGCCTTTCAGCCAGAAAGATCCCAAAGCGCTTTACAAATTGATTTACTGTGCAAACTATGGGGTTTATTCTCCGCTTCATAAGCTCCTATAAATCCCATTGAGTTACTTGCACTTCATCACGGTACTTGGCATTGCCCAAACAAAGCACAAGCACTCCTTGTAACACACCTAGAAGAAAGACAAGGAAGACATTCAAATATGCAAGTGTCCAGAGCCTCAGTTTTGTGCCTTATCCAAAAGGCAGAATCTTTAGGAGCAAAGCATCCACCTAACCCTGGGGAAGTGCTACTTTCTGCTCTACTAACAGAGCTTCCTGCAGCAAAGCAATCCTTGGAGAGGACACCACCAAGAGCTGAGCCTGCCTGTGCACATGACTGCACCCTGAGGCAGTAACTGCTAAAACAAATCAGTTTCTTCTCTCTCTCTTTTTAAAGCATTATTTAACAGAAAGCTACTAGTGATTGAACATCAGGAGCCATCAATATAGGTTGTGTGGGTTTCTTCTAGGTTGCAGTAGAATGAAACAGGAAGAAGGCACAGGCAACCTTCCTGGCAATATTTTTTAGCAATTTATTAGCCACACCATGATCATCTGCATTAGTATTTTTTTGCTTTCTCCTCTGTTTAACTAGGGGTAGGGAAGGAAATGCCCCATGTGTGTGCCTGGTTTTACGCAGTTGCTTTTGTTCCTCACCTTGATGACTTGTGAAGGGGAATCCAAAATATGGACTCTAGCTTTCACATCTTCTAGGCCTGAGGGACACAGACTGAAGTGCAGAACTCACGACTGAGACAAACTTCAAGTATTTTTTCTACATTCACCACTCAGTCTAAAAGCTTTAAGGAGCAAAAACATCTCTGCCATCATGACTTCAGCAGAGAGATGCATAAAAACAAATGCAGAAATGAGATGCCAACAGTAGCTCTTACTAGTATGTCACAGGTGCAAGCTGAAGAAGCTCCCAAGTACCTTTATCCTCCCCTTTATATTAGTTCTGAAATGGTTGCAGCACCATTGCTCGTTCTAATCTGATCAAGGACAAAGTCATATCAAGTCATCCAACACTTGTGTGAAAGACTCACCTCCTAAGGGATTTTAATACAAATGTTTTATCTGGGAATCCAAAAAGAAATAGCTTGTAGATATTTGAAGGTAAAAGGTATCAATCTAATGCTAGCAGTCATGTAACTTTCAGGGTTTGACCACTGTCTTTTCTTTCTTGGCCTATCAAAATTACCATGCTGGAATACTACAATAATAGCTACAACCAAAAAATAAAAAATAGAGAGATCAAAACCTGAGAAAGATTAAGACAGGGGGAAAAAAAAACCTTCTTGAAGATATGAATATTTTGAAAAACAAATCTATCAGACAACAACAGCCTGAAAGGCCCCATGTAACATGCATTCCTGGGGCAAGGGAAGGGGGAATCACACAGAAAACACAAGAGCATTTATCCAGTGGTTTCATAACACATTCAAGCCAATATAGCTGCAGTCAGCCCCCCAGACATACACATCCCACCTCTGTTTTGGTCAGATCTCATAGCCTGCCCAATACCAGTAAAATCTTCTGGACAGCAAGTGAGTGAAGTTTTAAGACTCTAGGCAGGCATGTTCTTCTCTCTCCTTGTTGTGAATATCCTGCCCACTTATCTCAGTGGAAGCTGGTTACAGCAGTGACTGTCACAGCAAATAGAATGCTGAAGTATATATAAGGAAGCCTGTGGTACAGGCAGAGAGAATGGGACAAAACATTGCCCAACAGCAAGACTGCTCCCCCATTTCAGTGAACAGGAGAACATTACTGTATTTCCATTTATCATCTATATTTTAAGTGAGAACCTCAGCTATATTTAACAGACAGCTGCATTTAGCATGGAATTTAAAAGGAGTATCAGGTATTTCTCGGACATCTCCCCTCTAATATCTAGCTATGTCATAAATACTAAGAAATTTAGCTTCAGAATATCTGCATTAGAGCTCATGGTGTTAAACAGTGCAAGAAGAGAGATACAGCCTAAAATCTGCATCATATATTCTTTCATTTTAAGGGACCATCATAAAATGATGTGTGATGAAGGCCTATTATATCAGCCTAGCTTTCACAACTTTTGTACAGCCAAATTTCAGCTCATTTTTACTTCAAATTCTTAATTTTCACCTTCAGCTTTGCAGTAGGTATTTGTATTTGCACACACAAAGATAAAAAGAACATTTTGATACAAATAGCCTGCTTAGCAAGAGGGGAACCCTAAGCAACCTTCCAACACATAAAAGGTTATTAATATACAGTTGGATTTTCATGGAGGCACGTGACAGAAGAACAAGAGACTGTGGAATGAATTGTAAGGGAGATTGTGACTGAATGCAAGGAAAAATGTTTTCACCATAAATAATAATAAGAAACTGTTACCTACAGAGACTGCAATCTCCATCCTTGGAGGTTTTCAAGGTCCAGCCTTACTTCTCTGACACACTTCTCTGCCCATCTACCTCCTTTCCCAAGCCTCTCCATCATTTGTTTAACTCCTCTTGTATCTTACATTCTGCATATCAGTGTGGCTCCTTTTTCTCCTCCTGGCTTTGATATCAATAGGAGGGGAGTGAGAATAAGAGCAAGATTCCCAGTTCTGGTCTACAAGATGTGACAATGGCCATCAAATGTTTGGAGAAACAATGACATAGAAGACCAGATCAAGTCTCACAGACCTAAGATAAAGCATGTGACAGCATCAACATGAGAGCAAATGAGTACTTCCATAATGAGGGCAGCTACTTGCTTGTTGCAGATAGTGTTATCAGTATTTAGCTGCCAAACTCCAGCAAGCAGCTATTGAGCTCATATGAGCTACTGAAAAAAAACCAAGTTCAATAACTTACCTATTTTTCATAATACAGGGATACCAGAAAAAGTCTAATTATGACCATTTGCCTGTTTTTGAATCCTTGCCTCATTCTCTTCATCCTTTGGAGGTATCAGAGTTCCTTAGCCAGTCATGTAAATGCTATTATACAGACAAAATATACATTGCTGGCAGTCCAGTGTCAGGAGTTTATTTTAAGTGAACACTGGAAGATGTTGCAGGTTCCACTTTTGTTACCAAACAAATATTTAGGCACAAATATGTATAAGAAAGCACAAGCAGGTTGGTAGACTATCAATAAATTCTCACAATCTGCTCTTTGGTATCTTTAGAGAAGCCACAGAATCATCTTATAGTTACTGAGGTTGGGATGCAGTTTCTCCTTGTCATGTTTCACAGCCTGACCAAGTTTTTCTAGCAGGATGGCCCTAGGCTGGCATCAGCAGAGTACGCCACCAAATGGCAACCCAGGTGGCTCCCCACTACAGCTGTGCCAGGAGTGCTAGGAAACTGCTGGCCAAAAAAGATTATTTTAAAAGTGACAGTAACTTACCTCAGAACCAAGTCTAGAAGGGGAACAAACTCTATACATTCAGACAACCTGAAACACTACCAAGCACAGGAAAAGGAGCTGATCCCATGTAAGGAGACACTCCACAATTCAACTGTTCAGCAAGTAGTTGGAAAGATTATGATTTTTTTATCTTTGGAAAACTTGCTAACAATAACAGGACACCTCATCAACATTGAAGAGCAGGTTACAAGAAAGCCAGAAAGTAGCTGTAGATTAAGGAAATCACATAAGATTGATTAAAGTAAGAGGAACAGAGCCCATTTGCTGGCAAAATCACTTCCCACCTCACAAGAAATACCAGCATAAATGACAAAGAGTGGACTTCTACTGGAACTCAGCATCATTGGGGCTGTTCAGACCGGAGAAGAGAAGGCTCAGAGGTGACCTAATTGTGGCCTTCCAGTATCTGAAGGGGGCCTACAAGAAGGCTGGGGAGGGACATCTCAGGATATCAGGTAGTGATAGGACAAGGGGGAATGGAACGAAGCTGGAGGTGGGGAGATTCAGGCTGGATGTGAGGAGGAAGTTCTTTACCATGAGAATGGTGAAGCCCTGGAATGGGTTGTCCAGGGAGGTGGTTGAGGCCCCGTCCCTGGAGGTGTTTAAGACCAGGCTGGATGAGGCTCTGGCCAGCCTGATGTAGTGTGGGGTGTCCCTGCCCATGGCAGGGGGGTTGGAACTAGATGATCCTTGTGGACCCTTCCAACCCTGACTGATACTAAGAGATACTAAGAGATCAAAACCACAGATGAAATAAATGCTGGAAACCAAGATTCTCCTGATCTAGAAGGATATCATCTCTCTGTGGCAGGAGATACATTCACAGGACAGGGATGCTGAGTAAGCCTGTATCATTTTCCAAAGCTTTGTTTATCCCAAAGATAAAGAGACGGTTCTGACATTTCTCCACATGCTTCAGTCTACTCTTGTTCACCAGCACCAAATTCACTTCATAGCAACACTATAGAAATGGAAGAGGACACTGGTGACAGTTTTGAAAATTAACAAAAATACTTTAGAAAGCTATGCAAGAAGGTAATGCAACTGATAGTGCTCAAAGACCTTAATTTTTATGCACACAAATAAGAATAAAGCAATGTAGCACACAACTATTCAGTTTTCTTGGCGATTGAAGGTAGATCAGTCTGGACAGAATATAACAGCACCCAGTACAGGCTGTACCAAAGATCTCAATGTCCAGTTTCACGAACCTAAAACATTGTTTTATCTGCCTGTAGTCAGTGTCTCTCAGCCAACAAACTTTCCATCCTGCAGCTCCCCAGAGATTGTGCAACAGGAGCCCACAGCATCCAGACTTACAGATCTAGTAAAGCCCTCCTAACTGAACAGGATAGAACAGCACCCAGGGCCATCACTAAAACAGGAAGGGAGTCCCAAAATATATATATATATATAAAAATCAGTGCCTGGGACAACAGTATTTGGGACTTTTTCATTCACAAAGAAAGCAAGAGCCAGAAAGCACAAGTTCTGTTTGCACAGGAAAACACATGATCCTCCACGGACTCCCAGCATGGAGGAGCATATTGAACCACACCATCCCCCTGCAGCCCTCCCTCCTTCTCTTCCAACATAGATATACAAGGCTAAGTTGATGAGCTGTTCAGCTTAGTGTGAAATGTGTTACATTTTCCCCCCAGCTGCTTCCTGATTGCAGTATTTACTTTTAATCTCCTCTGCCTCAATGCCCGATAAAAACTTTGTCACATTAGATGGTGACAGATGGGAAAGAGAAGGGGGGGGATCACTGCAAGGGAACGTCCTGGCTTCCCAATAATTTTTCACAACGCCAATTATGTCCTTCAGTGCTTCCTGGCATGTGCACCCATGTCAGCAGAGAAGGAAATAGAAAGGCATAAATAAAGACAAAACCAGGCACTGCGTGGTTTTAATCTGCAGAATAACATTTCTCATTTGGGTGAAATATTGTTGGATTCTCTCCTGTGCTGAGACACACACACATACACACAGAGACATAGATGCACAGAGTTCACTGTATGTAATATATTTATATATATAAAGCACCTATCACCATATCTACAAACAGTCTTTGGAACCACTCTGATGGCAGAGGTAAGAAAGGACTCAGCCTGTCAGTACCTTGGCACTTCTGCTGCCAACCTATTTTAAACCACCAGACAACACCACAAGACTTTGCAGCTGGCCTGCCTGGCTGGTGTTTAATACTGCCACTCCATCAAGGTTGGAGGGACACCTGTTGTGAGTGGCAAAAGTTTTCATCATGACTTCTCCAACTGTACTGCCCAGTGGTTCAGGTGTCACAGGAGAGCAGTGGGACACGAAAGCTCAGACCCATTATCAGTTACAGCTGCTATTAGGAGAGAGCAAGCTAACTTTTCACTAAAAACCTGTTGCTCTTCATGTCACTAAGTCAGTAACCCTTCTGGATTCTTACCAGTTTTCAGAAGATCACCAGTCAGAAAACAGCGTCAGTTAGAAATACATCATGTCAGTTGCAGAATGTGGAGGTGAGAAGGGAGAATCACAGAATCACACAATGGTCTGGGTCAGAAGAGACCTCCCAAGGTCATCCAGACTGACCCCACACAGTCAGCAGGGACATCCCCAACTAGATCAGGCTGCCCAGGGCCCTGTTGAGCCACACCTTGAATACCTCCATGGATGTGGCCTCAATCACCTCTCTGGGCAATCTGTTCCAGTGTTCCACCACCCTCATAGTAAAGAACCTGTTCCTAACATCCAATCTAAATCTTCTCTTCTCTGGTCTGAAGCCATTGCCCCTCATCCTGTCACTGCAGGCCTTTGTAAATTTATGATGCACATTAGAAGTGTTTTATTTTAAAATTACATCCACCCAGTTGCCTAAGCAAGGACCAAAAGGAGCAGTGGATTCAGGATTGTAATTCCAGGATTGTGCCAACTACTTTCCAAATACATGGAAACAAACACATTAGTTTCCTGACTGCCCTCCGTCTGAACAGGCAAAGCAAATAGCAAATTTGAAACATGGATCTAAGAGAACTAGAGAGCAGTGTGGTGTGAGCAGCTGTGTTGATGAGAGACATTAAGCCAGTGCTTAGCATCCACAGGGAAGGCTCAGTAGCGGCTGTTTTTGTCCCCGTCTTGGAAAGCTAAGTCATTGAACAGACAAAGGTAAGGACACCACAGATGAACAGGTAAAGAGTGTAATGATGTTACTTGACAGAAATTCCAGTTCCTGATGATGTTGTTGAAGCATGCTCTATTTTCCAGTACTAGATTTTTTACACATCGCAAGGGACACAGAGAGGGGAGAATTTAGAATGGGTGAAGGGAGGGGAGAAAGGAAAAAGATATCTTACATTTTCCAGCACTGGAAAGCACAGTTTTTACCTCACTGAACCTTTTCAATTGTCTTATCTGGCTCATGCCCTATCATCATTAACACATCAAAGGGAATATTGGATGGCAAAGAGTTAAACAATCCCACTCACTGGAGAGGAAATCTGCAGTCTGCTGGGAAGGTTCCAACCACATCAGATGCTCTCCTTATGCATGGGAGGGTCCTATCATACTCACAAGCAGCTCTTTGGCATTATGAACAGAAAAGTGCAGATGTCTCCTACTTTCTGAAAGCTATCCACATTGAGCATGCTACATCTTGTGCTCTTAAATACAACCACCATTTACTTAATAGGGGAAATGCAAAGATTCTCACTTTGCTCTTAGAAAGTTTAAGATCACAATATACTCTGTTGTTCTTGAGACTGCTGGCAAATGTCAGTTTCCAAGTCCAATTCTAGATGACACTACATGTGCCACCTTCAGATGTTTCATCCAAGATGATGGGCTACAAAAGAAAATCATTTGAATCAGTTACTACTCATTTGACACAGTCTCAAGCTGTGCCAGGGGAGTTTTAGGCTGGATGTTAGGAAGAAGTTCTTCACAGAAAGAGTGATTGGCCATTGGAATGTGCTGCCCAGGGAGGTGGTGGAGTCACCATCACAGGAGGTGTTTAGGAAGAGGCTGGATGGGGTGCTTGGTGCCATGGTTTAGTTGATTAGACAGTGTTGGATGATAGGTTGGACTTGATGATCCGAAGGTCTTTTCCAACCTGGTTAATTCTACTCTATTCTATTTAGGTGTCTGTATTAGTGGAGATGTATAAAAGCAGCAGCAGAAGGTAATAATGGAAGTGAATATAAATGTCCTCAGAAGGAAGGTGAGAGAGAGGTTTGATCTGGGCTGGGATTTAGCCAGTCCTATCAGGAAAAATGAAAGAAAACAAACCAAAACCAAACAAGGATTTATGTACCTTCTTTGTAAACATGAAAAAAAAATTAAATCTAAAATCAGGATATAGCACTTCCACAGTCATTTTTTCTTTGAATGAAGAGAACCATGCATGCTTTGGAACACAGGTTCTTGACAATCCTGCTCTGTTCCAAATAGGGGCAAGAATTTGGTGACTTCCATTCCAAGCAGAATGGACAGGGAATGTCTCAGAGAGTGCATAAGTAAGTGAGAGCAGCTGTCCCAAGGCATGATAGAAGTGAGGCAACAGAGATGATGAAGAGAGAGGAGTCTCAACTGGAACAGAAGGAAAAGGTAACTTTCCTAGCAAGTATATTCTGATGATGTACGTATATGTTCACAGGCACAGTCAAGCATCTTCCATCAGGCCTGCAGGAATCTTGGTAAAAGCCAAGACAATGTCCCTGTCCACATGAGATATGAAATCAGATATGCAAATATGTAATAAAGCAGGTATTTTCAAACCAGGCAGCTTCTGGGTATCTACAAATTTGGCATTGGCCAGGAATTTACTCATTCAGTCTCTGGGGAGGGAAAAAAAAGGAATGAGAAGTCTCTGGGCTCAGGGCTAGAAGATTTATCAGGTATCAGGCAAAGGATTGCAAGTCATTGAAACAATGAAGAAACCATTATGCTTTATAAGAAGCCAGGGAACAAACAGCTAGAGCTAAAACAGAAAATATATGGCAAAGGACTGTCAGTGTCAAGTTCTTTAACTGTATATTTGTTCTACCGAAATAGCTGACCAGTAACAGAAACATTACAATCTTAGAACATCCTTATGGTTGTGTATGACCACTGCTGGCATTTCTACCTGTATTTACATGCCTGTCAGTATAGACATATTATGGGCAGGTTTACAGAACTGATTATGCCAATGAAATTCACAGAATCATATAACTGTTTCTCTTGGAAAAGACCTCTAAGATCACTGAGTCCCAACATTCAGCATAAGACCACCATGGCCATTGAACCACACCCCAAAATGCCATGTCCACATGTCCATTCCCTCAGACACAAAACAACAGTGGGCTCTGCATGATATTAAAGTGACAGAGGGAAATGCCCTTTTCCATACAGACAGAACCAGTGAGGAAACACCAGTGTCTGAAGAACTTTTTGACTGAAAAGGGTACTTCTGACAACAAACATAAAGAACCGTTTTTCCTGTCTTACACAATATTAAAGTCAAATGCTGCATGCCCACATCATCCACATTAATGGTTTTCAACTCATGGTTTGCAGACCACTGGAAATCCTCAAAATATTTGCAAAAACCCCATAAAAGACATCTATGAGAAACAATCAGACTGTCAGGAGGCTCAGTATCACCACAGAGGAGTTCACACATCCACAGAAAGGTGGTTTAGAGGTCCACAAACTTTTTTTTAAAGTCTGAAAGACATCGCAAGTGTAGCAAATGTAACACAAACAGAAGCATTTTAGCTGGACTAATGAACAAGCATTGGTGTGCAGACACCATAATTAGATCTGCCATGAAAGTCTTTAATGATATTAAGCTAACTCCTTCTCAGTAAATTCTATTGATTTAAAGGATAGTAATAGATGTTTATAAGACATCTGTATTATTTTGTTTCAGAGCATTTCTGGTTATTTTTTTCTTAAGGTGACTAAACTTATTTAGGAAGAAATCACAGTTATATTTAATGTGCTTCTCATTCAAAGTCTTTTTAACAATAGCATATTTTCCCCTTCTGTTCTGTAGAAACTTTGTATGAACATATTTATCAGTAGAGGAAAATAACAGAACATGGCAACAGAACCCAAGAGTTGTGGTTAGAGAGCAGCAATTCAGTGGAAAAGCCTTTGGTCAAAGCAGATACCAAATAATTCAGAAGAAATCAGGGTGATTTTGTTACAAATGTTATTTTAATATTTAGCTACAAACACAACTGATATGAGAGACAGTTACTCTTTATTCAACTCCAGTGAGACATTTTAGGGTTGTATTCAGTACTGCCCTCTTGCATATCAGAACATAGGAAAATCAGAGTCCAAACAAGTTCTCTGAATCTGCTGAAGGGATTAGCTAGCATATTCCAAGCCATTTGGCATGGACTAGAGGCATTGTGGAGCACTTGGAAACGGACCATAACCATGACCACATCAGCAGGGGAAGAAAAGAAGGGAAAGAAAAATAGCACAAAAAGTTCTTAATAATTCCAGTGGGATGGCCCAAACTGATTTGAAGCAGCATCACCCAACTGCGAGGTCACTGTATCCAGTGGTCCTCAGATCACATCAGCAGCTGAGAACATCAGGACTGGATCTATATACAACGCCTCACCCCCTGCTCAACAGGAAGAATCAGGACAGGAGATTACTGGGCATGGTCTGTGGACTTTAAGTCATCAGTGGACCACAGCTGAATAGGAGGTGGCCGCTACAACAAAGAGGCTTTGCTCCCACAGAACCAATGAGCAGCAGCCCCCCCATCTTCAGCAGGATACAGCAGTTGAGCTAACTCAGATGAGCAGGTCTGAAACATTAACATTAGGTTCTAGGACCTCCAGCCCTCACCTTCAGGTGAGAAAAAAACCCAACAAAACACCTCATTGGAAAAGTTTCAGAAGGGTTCTCAGAATGTTTTGACCACACATTTTTTGTCCACAGCTAGTTAAAACACAAGTCTGAGCCCTGTGGAAGCAAAATAGCAGACCTCATTGCTTCTCAGGGTTTGTGAAGGCAAGGGTAGTGGGCTTCAGAAAGATTATCTCACAGTTCAAACTCGTTAATGAAAGAAATAAATTAACCAAGCTCATTTTTCAGGGAATTCTTGTGTAAACTGGAAATTTTCCAGTCTGTGAGCCCCACACTGTGCTAACCCATAAATCACAGCAAGCAGGTTGTCTGTATAGTGAGAGCAGCCAGATCCAGAGATGGAGAGGAGGAGAGAAACCAGCATATGTTCATGTAGGGAAAAAAAAACCCAAAACATAAAAGCAAAACAGGAAAAAAAAGACTACCTCCCTTGCCCACCACTGGAACAAAATAAAAGCCTTGGCCTCAGGCACTAGAACATACGCTGTCTGCAAAGAGCCTCCCGAACCAGTGGAAGGCACCTGAAACAGGTCAGCTTTTAATTGAATACAATATTAATTACTGTGTGCACCATTAGCGGTTTGTGGGATTTGACTAATTAATGTAATAGTTTCTGAGTCACGCTCATTAAATATGAAAATTACGCCGGTGAAAGGTATCGGTTTCATTATCAATCTTGTATGGACAGGAGCGGGAGCGGGGAGAGGGTGCAGTGGAAAAATTCCCACCCTAAGTTATTGTGTTCTTAGCTCTCTCCTTTTGGAATTGGTTCAGGTAGAAAGTAGGAAGAGCCACAGTGAAAAGGAAAGAGGCAAGGAGAACAGGAAGCATTATCTAATATCATGATAGTGGCTACAGGCCGGGACCCAGAAGCTATCCAGCTCATAATGAATGTACACTGGCTTAGTGGGCAGAGCTGGTTGGTCTGTATGTAGCTCCAAGTAGCTGTTGTCAGTTGCCATCATGATGCTTAGCTTCCTTCATCCCCCCAGAACAAGCACAATGAGAGAGATCGATGTCACATGGGGTACTTAATTCATTAACCCATGTAAAGCATGTGGATGTTTCTCAGTAGAAAACTACAGGGAACGTAATTATCACTTTCAAAAGTCACAGACCACCATTACACACTAAGGATATGCTGAGATGCACTGCCCTAGATCACACCCCTCACATGGAAAAAAAGGGCAAAAAGGTACTGGTGGATGGAAAGCTGCACATGAGCCATCAATGCACAGCTGCAGCTCAAAAAGCCAATCACATCCTAGGCTGCATCAAAAGAAGTGTGGCCAGCAGATCAAGAGTGGTGATTCTGCCACCCTGCTCTGCTCTGGTGAGAGCTCACTTGGAGTATTGTGTCCAGCTCTTGGGACCTGGACACAAGAAGGATGTGGACCTGATGAATAAGGTCCAGATGAGGGCTGTGAAGATGATGAGAGGGCTGGAGCACCTCTCCTATGAAGACAGGCTGAGACAATTGGAGTTGTTCAGGCTGGAGAAGAGAAGGTGGCCTTCTAGTACCTGAAAGAAGCCTACAGGAAAGCTGGGGAGGGACTGTTTGCAAAGGCCAGTAGCACTACTACATGGCGCAAGGGTTTTAAAGGAGAGAAAGGTAGATTTAGATTGAACATTAGGAAGAAGTTCTTTACAATGAAGGTAGTAGAACACAGGAACAGGTAGCTCAGGAAGTGGTGGAGGCTCCATCCCTGGAGAGATTCAAGGTCAAGCTTCATGGGGCTCTGAGCAACCTGATCTGGTTGGAGATGTCCCTGCTTACAGCAGGGGTTTTGGACTAGGTGACCTTTAAAGGTCCCTTCCAATCCAGTGCATTCTATGATTCAATAACTGTTACTGAAGAAGGACTTGAGACACTATACGTCTCATAGCCATGCAGCAGTCCAGGGCAGGGGGGCAGCACTGATGTACTCTAGAGGGAATTGCTATCACTCCTATATAGGAAGAGGAGTCACCTGCATGCAGGATCTCTAGGGAAAGAGAAGAATGAGAGCATCAGTGCTCCAGTGTCCTCTCGTACCTTACCCACAACAAGAGAGCAAAAATGCAGAGGTCACCTTCTAGACAGAAATTTGAGACTAATTAGACAGCTGAAGCAGTGGGAGGGGAAACAAAACTCAAGAGTGAGATGAAAGTCTAACAGTAGTTAGAGGGACCATTTTTTCAAGCACCATAGAGGAAGGCAGGATCACCATCCTGTTAACAACAATGCCTATGTCCTGCACAGAGAGCCCTGGGGGAGTAGGAGGAGCAGAACTAATGGCAGTGCTGTTGTTTTTGTAGCTGTCCTCTTGACTAACTTTTAACATATTTGAAACATCCTGTGGGGGTAAAGAGGGAGATGGGGTGGCCTGGACACCTTCATATTTATGCTGCAGGTATATATCAGCCCAGAAGCCCAGATAAAGAGAAGAGGTGGGGGAAAAGAAAGACGACGACAATAGCTAGCACACATGCAAAGCCCTCAATTGACTCAAATCCCTGAGAAAGCAAGCAGCAAACCTGTAAGAAAGGGGAAGTCATGTACACTATGTTACAGCTTTTGTATGTATCAAACAACTAATGGCTTCCTGATTCATTATTTTTTTGCCAGGAATCTGTGGCTGAGCTCATTTGGAGTTGGTTGGATTGTGCACAACCTGTTGCTCTTTGGGCTTATAACATGCACAAGTAAGAACAGTCTGCAGGCTCCTATATTGCATCTGAGGAGTTGCCCCTTCTCCACTGTACATCTTCAGCCCAGTCACTCACACATAAATATTCCTTTGTATTCTAAGCCTCACCACCCTGTGCTGAGCATGGAAGGTAGTTACAAACAGTTTTGTTTCACATAGGTATTATGACTGCCATGAGTTCTGAGAAAGGTGACAATTTTGGCAGGTCCTTGGTATAATTAAATCAAGACTTTTGATTAAGGCGATGGCAGGGCTGCTGGCAGCCATATTAACAAGGCTACATTTGCTCTCCTTAACATGACAAGTAGTCATTCATTTATGGCGTAAGAGCAAGTTCCTCCAGTGTTTCAAATTCCATACCAAACAAATGTGAACTCCTGTGCTCTGAAACAATGCCCCTTACAGATGGTATTTTCTGTTCCTCTCTTCTTTCAGGTCACAGGGTTTCACTTAACTCTTTCCCACTTACTTTAAAGGTGAGCTCTGCATTTTTAATTTGAATCCATCAAAGCATCCAAGGCACTGCTGCCCTACAAGCTGGTTTGGAGCTGGATGAAGGTGTTTTGTTTACACTTTTGTGTGTCTTTCAGGCATGGAGAGAGATCAAATTCCTACTGCTCCCCCTCTCGCTTTGTTAAATGTAGTCCAGCCTAGGCTTACAAAGGTCTTTGTAAGGACCTTTCATCACATTAATACGAAATGTTTGGTTCAGGAAGCTCCTAGACTTCTGGATTACCAAACACTGCTGTTCTTCCCAGAATTAGGCAGTAGTGTCATTACCAAGTTATACAAATTCTTGTTCAAACTTTTACATCTGCTTCATATTGCCATAGTTCACACAGCTTTTGTCAGTGAGGATAGAGAGGACAAATATAGAAAGTTTCCCTACTAAAAGCAGAGGTAAGATACTCTCCTCTGGGAAGCATGCTGAGGAACCATGCACGAGCCTCTTGCTTCTCCCTGGTACTGCAATAGCTTTTATCAGCTCACGCTTTTAGCTTCACTGACTATATCCCCTGCACACTAATTTGATCCTTTTTGGTTTCTCTCATTCCACAGCTTTTTTTGTACATCTGTGCTGATGAAATAGGGAGGACTTTTCAGACTGGAGTAAAAGCCAGGATTCTATATACAGAAGTCCTGGTTGGAAAAAGAAAACCCATGGTTGCAGCTACATAATCGACATATATCATGGTCTCCTGTATCTCCCATAACTTTACTGATATGAGTTCACAGCCTTTTAGCACTAAACATATATGCTGTCACATCACTGACTGTTACCTCTAGTTCATTTTAAATATTTCTATAGCTCAACTGTATCTCTGAAAATTAGCATTCCCAAATGAAAATGGCATTAGACACTTTCAATTTCAGAAACGAGAAGAGCACAAAGTAAGAACATGCAAGATAATGACCAGTTAAACTTAAAAGAGAGTAAGCATGGCCACACCGAAGCTGCAGCAAATTAAGTTATTACTTAAATACCAGACAGATGGATTCAACAGCTCTGCCCTTCAGATCAATGGTGTTCCATCAGACATCAGAAAGTGAACCACCAAAGAGTAGGAGAAACTGGCTGCTTTGTTACATGTTTTTGTTGGTTTAAGGGGTTCATAAGACATCTCTTCCACCCCATCACACATTGCAATTATAGGTATGTGTCAGCACCTGCCAAGAAAGATATTTAGGAGATAATACCTAATTGCTGCCAGTACTTAATTTAATTTTTACAGCTGCACAGCCTCTATTTATAGTATCATGACAGTGGCATTTATCTAAGCAAAGTTATAGGTACTTTATTCAGCACCTCCTCATCTCAGTACCAGACTTGAATGTTCTGTGCTTCTCTGAATATGACAAGAACTGGTCAATGTAACATAGAAAGAAAGTGTGGTAAAGATAAGGCAATAAACAGATTTTTTTCTTCCAATAAGGACTTTCAGGTTTAAAACAAGTGTCAAACTTCTGCTGTTTTAAGCTTTACAAGAAGGATAGCTTACTTTTTTCAAAATAAAGATATTAAGAAATCAGCAAAGAGACTGCTGAGTTTCTCCTTTATCATTCAGCCCAGTGGTTTTATTCACGGATGCATTTTTTGAAGGATAAATGTAGTAAAAGATGAATCCCCCTGCATTCTAGCTGCTCCTCAGAGATTAGAGGGGCTAGGGTCAGATGGTCTTCTCTCGTAATAGTTATGCCAGTTATTGCCATGACTATAGGCTTGACACTGTATGTACAAACAGCCTGCCTGCTGTGGGTCCAGCTGCAATCAAAAGAAACAGTCAGGTGCACAAACATTGCAGTTTGTTTACATGCAACATACACAGATGCTTTGAGACTGACAGTGATATGTACACTTAACAGCACAATGACTCTATTTACAAGCATAAGATCTCCCAGGGAATAACTCAGGTGTAGCTGAGATTACAGCTCTAAAGACATGCCTTCTAGAGGTGGTGAGGAGGGCAAGCTCAATGACCTGTCCCTGCGTTTGGCATTGAAATTCTCATCCCTACTTTAGATACAAAACCAAGACAATATTTACATCTCATATCTGTTATTGTGTAGAATGTAGAGGGTTGAACTATGGTCAGGCCATGGTTCTGTTATCAATTCCACAAGCACTTAGGCTGTTTTGTAGGTTACCAGTGGAGGAATGAGCTTCCAGGCACACTCATTCCATGTTGCTTTCCAATGACATGCCAGCCCACATCTCTACCCAGCCCTTCTGCCTGCTTCAGTCACTATGTAGTTATGAATAATAATTTTTGTGCCTTTTCACTGTTTTGCGCTTGCAACACTCAAAAAGCATTGCTTCAGTGGTTCTTCTTGCCTGAAGTCTTTGGAGTGGTTTCAGAAGTTAGTACTGCTGTCTCAGAATCTCTATGGTGCTGTGCTGCACTACAGAGACCAATACTGAGTTCTCCTGGGCACAGGAGTCAGTGATGAACTAGGAATACAAACCCACAGCTGTGACAACAAAGCTCAAACAAGCACATCATTCCAAGCACAGGGATAAAAATAATGTCCTACTCTTGAATGATGCTTCTTCAGCAGAAACACAAAGAATTACAGCTCTAGAGATCTTACAGTGGCAACATCTGTGACAAAAATCCCTAAAAGCAACATGCTGATAGACATAGCACAAATTGAGCTGTATGTGTACTAGGTTTGGTCTCCTACTTGCTTGAGCAAGCCAGTTACTGGAATTTTAGTATGGAAGGGATGTATTGATCACATCATGCGTTATGTGATTTGTCAAGTTATGCAAGGAACTGTCTGTCCCAGCAAGATCAGGCAGCAGTCAGTAGAGTAGTACACTCTGTCTAAGCCAGATCTCTGGAGAGAAGCCATTGCACTGCACAAACATGAGGTGTGAAATGAAATTTAAGATAAGGAAGCAAGTCAAAGCCAGTGGTCTGCAGTCAGAACAGTTTGCTGTTCCATGCAAGCTAGACAAAGCAACATTTGCATTTTGGGTGCTAGCAGCATAAGAAAAACGAGCTCAATTGTACCCAGCAGCTTCCACTGCTGGTGGAGAAACCTAAAGTAACAGCCCTTAGCAGAGCTAACACATTGATGGCTTCTTCACACTGGAGCAAGTGATGCTTCTTTCAAATGTTTCACTTTTTTGTAATGCCCTTTTGAATGACTCCACTCATGTATAATCCTTTCCCCAGTAGCTTTCAATATTGGGGCAGAAAACAAAGAGAGAGAGTTTCTTCCCAGGTTGAAAGTCCTTGCAGAGGGCTGACTGGCAGCACTCCCTGAACTTATCATCCATCAGGAGTAATGATTTCTCAGAGATTTGGGACATATGTTTCCTACCAAAATGAAAGGACAGATTTAAGGCAAGACTCCAAGAGTTAGAAGGTAACCCCCCTAGCAGGCATAAGGCAGCACTTCAGTAAACAGAAGTAAGAGCACGAGGACAGCTCATAACCAAGTCTATTCCCACTCAGGCAGTAGCTATGTGATGAGCCCCTCTTATGTGGAGTTTTTACTGAAGTCAGCTCTGTATCCCATAGGTTCACAGACGCCTATCTGTGGCTTGGTGGCTGTGCCTAAATGGAACGTTTTCAGAGGGTAGCAAGCAGGTAAAAAGACATTAAACTCTGTGACAGAGCTTGCTGCATGTGCCATAATTTTTCTTCTACAAAATATGTAGAGATAATGATTCTATGTTTATTCCTTCATACCAGCATGGGAGGCAAGCACAATGAACAGAACTGACCTGCACTGCAGCACTCTTGCCTGCACTTACTTTCCTTAGCTACTCCCACTTAATTTCTTGCAACAACTCCAAATCTAAATAGCTTCAGACAGCAAATAACATGGTGGGTCACTGCAGATACCTGCAGGAATAGATCTTCACATGTAGAATCCAAAAAGCTCTCTTGACAAACGGTTCATAGAGGGCACATGGCTCACTGTTTCTAGTAGATCCATATTTTCTAGGTATTTGTCCTGTCTAGTTTTACATTTATGCCAAGCAGCAGACATGATATCACTTGTCTTGAGAAACTGTTTTTCTATCTTTGGTCTAAGATTTCTTTAGTTCCAGTATCCCTCCCTGAAGCTTGCCAAAAGGGATCAAAAGCTAGTGGGAGTTTAAAACATTCAGCTGGTTTGCAGACTGCATTTACTTGGCTCCCTCTCCAGCCCCTGATCAGTTTTTAGACTTCTTACTCAGCTTCCAGATCTAGAAGAGGAAATGCTGAGTCTGCACAGAGATAAAGGGAAAAAATAGTAGCAACCATTCAAGAAAGCAGTCATATAAGGCAGTCTCTTGAACTGAAAGAGATCCAAGGAATACATCAGTGGACAAGGGAAGGCCAATGGATGTCCTTTCACACAGGCCCCCACACCATCCTTCTCTCTAAGTTGGAGAGATGCAGATTCAGTGGGTGGACTGTTCAATGGATAAGGAACTGGCTAGATGGTTGTGTGCAGAGGGTCGCGGTCAATGGCTCAATGACCAGATGGAGATGGGTGACAATCGGTGTCCCTCAGGGGTCCATATGGGGACCAGTTCTGCTTAGTATCTTCATCAATGATATAGACAGTGGGTTCAAATGCACCCTCAGCAAGTTTGCAGAGGATACCGGGCTGAATGGTGAGGTCAACAAGCCAGAGGGTTGAGATGTCATCCAGAGGGACCTGGACAAGCTGGAGAAATGGGGCCAGCTGAACTCCATGAGGGTCAACAAGGCCAAGTGCAAGGTGCTGTACCTGGGCTGGGACAGTCCTCATAGTCAATACAGGCTGAGGGATGATATAACTGAGAGCAGACCCACAGAAAAGGACTTGGGAATACTGGTGTATGAAAAGCTGGACATGAGCAAACAATGTGCACTTGCAGCCCAGAAGACAAATCACATCCTGGGCTGTGTCAAAAGAAGTATGGCCATCAGGTCAAAAGAGGTGAGTCTGCCAATCTACCCTGCTCTGATGGGACTCACCTGGAGTTCTGTGTCCAGCTCTAGGGCCCTTGACACAAGAAGGACATGGACCTCACAGAGAAAGTCCAGAGGAAGGCCACAAAAATGATCACAGAAAAGACAGGCTGAGACAATTGTGGTTGTTCAGCCTGGAAAAGAGAAGGCTCCAAGGACATCTCATAGCTTCCAGTACCTGAAGGGAGCCTGCAAGAAAGCTGGGGAGGGACTGTTTACCAAGGGATGTAGTGATAGGATGAGGGGCAATGTTTTTAAACTGGAGAAAGGTATATTTAGATCAGACATTAGGACAAAGTTCTTTACAATGAAGCTGGTGGAACACAGGAATAGGTTGCATAGCAAGGTGCTGGAGATCCTATCCCTGGAGACCAGGTTTGGAGATCAGGTTTGATGGGGCTTTGAGCAGCCTGATCTGGTTTAGGATCTCCCTGATTACTGCAGGTGGTTTGAACTAGATGACCTTTAAAGGTCCCTTCCAACTCAATGCATTCTATGATTCCAAGCTAATACTGCTTTCTTCTGTTCACATAACAGTATTATCATTATAGTAACATAAAACAGCACTTCTGCATCCAACCAGGTGTACTTTGCTTAGTTTCATCAATCCTGGTCATGTACATCACTTAAATTGCAAAGGGCAACACTAGATGTCAGTACTGTTCTGCTGGAGAAATGACAGAGTCCACCCCTGATTTGGCCTCCATTTACTTAATTACTTCACACCCAAAACAGTGGCCCCTACCCTCTATCCTCTATCAGGATCCCTTCTGATGGGCTTTACTGACTGTGTGCTCTGCATACAAAGGTATGATTATCAAGCATTGGATATCAAGGCTGCTCAGGGAAGTGGCTGAGTCACTACTTCTTGAGGCATTTAAAATGTGTAGATGTGGTGCTCAGCGACATGGTTTAGTGGTGGACTTGGCAGAGTTAGGTTTATGATTAGACTCAATCTTAAAAGTCTTTTCCAACCTAAATGTTTCTGTGTTTCTATGATTCCATTGACACATGCAAGCCTCCAGCTTTACTATTAATCACTGGCTGGCTCAACACCTGCATTCTGCAAATAGCCTTCACTGAAGAAAGTTTACAGCTGGCCCACTTCTGGCTGAGCTTCCTCATACCAATCAACTATCTCCACTCTCCATTTGTCAATTTTAAGTGATAATTTCTATTCAATCTGATACATATTATAAAAATATAAACAAATGCCTCTGGCTGTATCATGGCTGCTATCACTTCCCTTTATAGCCATCATTTATTACAAGCAGACAGGTGGCTGTTCAGTGAATGCCGAAGAGGCTATCACCTGGACAACCACCAGGGAACACACTCATATTTACATTCCTCCCAAGCAGACACATGAGGCATGTGTTTTGTGAAAAAACCTCCACTATGCTCCAAAAGTTCTTCCTTTCCCAGCCGTATAAATCACAGGAGCAAGTCTGAATCCTGCCAGTGCAGCCCACCAGTTAACACAGATTTCAAATTTAAACTGATTTAAGAGTTTTGAAAATAAGGAGGGGGTCTGGGGAACCTTTGCCCTAGTTGCTTTATTTTGTGTCTTACAGTTTTGATGCAGGTTGCATGCTTTTTCTAAACACTGACAAACACTGACCATTGTGCTTTACAAATGTATAAATCCCACTGAGATGGCAGCAGCTTTGTAGCTCGAATGGAAGCCTGAAAGAAGGCTCATTGTCTACTACTGCAAGGTACACATAATGTTTCATTCTAAAAAGGGCTTGGAATTTGTAGTTAGGAATTAGGAATCCTCAATCCAGGAAGGACAAGGATCTGATGGAGCAGGTCCTGCGGAGGGCTGTGAAAATGATCGGGGGGCTGAAGCACCTCTGCTACAAGGACAGGCTGAGGGAGCTGGGGTTGTGAAACCTATTTGCCACCTTCCAGTACCTGCAGGGGGTCTGCAAGAAGGCTGGAATGGGACTGTTTGCAAAGGCCTCCAGTGATAGGAAGAGGGGCAATGCATTTACGTTAGAGAAGGGAAGATTTAAACTGGATGTTAGGAACAAGTTCTTTACAATGAGGGCAGTTGAGCACTGGAACAGGTGGTCCAGAAAGGTGGTTGAGGCCACATCTATGGAGATATTCAAGGTGAGGCGACAGGGCTCTGGGGACCTGATCTAGTTGAGGATGCCTCTGCTTAGTGCAGAGGGGTTGTACTAGATTACCTTTAGATGTCCCTTCCACCTCAGGTGATTCTATGAGACTATGATCTTATGAATTATTTCACCTCCATTTAAAATATTGTCACCTCTAAAACATTTATGTGTCAGGTTACTTCAAAACTCTGGCAGCAATAGTCAAGACAGAAAGTGAACAGTCCTGCAGTAACAGCACTTACAGAACACAGAATTTAATTAGCACATTTATCAAATTCTAGAGCAACGATGTTAACATCAGCTCCTGTACCAACATGAAAGGACCTAAGCCTTAAACTGCCTCTGAAACGTTGCCATCTCACAAGCACAGCATAGTGGGAGATCAGTGCAGGATTTCAGTTCAGAACAGATTTTCATAATCACAAATTGAGCAAGTCCCTAGCAGCAGTTCTGAGAGCAGGACCTGGGCTCATCATGTGGACCATGCTTTTGGCTCCAGCAGCCAGCTGACAGATGTGCAGATACTGCACAAGCAATTCCACTATTAAATTAAAAGTTAGAACTCTTCTTTTCCTGCAGAGGTCTTCCAAATAAGAAGGTTCCAGTTTTTAATGTGGCCAGTCACTAGTGACACTGTAGAGTTGCATGTGCAGCCTAGTGGTAAGTGAACAGCCAAGCTTACACTGTCTGTTCTGTAAAGTACGTGGGAGTGTTTCTGAGCAACGACACACCAAATCTTCACTGCTTTAAAAGTGCTGTGGAAGCCTTAGGCAATGAAGGCCTATGCAACATGGTTGCTGCTGCACTGTGCTTTTAATAAAGCATTGCTCCAGACAATCTTAGTTACCATTCAAACTTGGGTTTTGCGAGCAGGAAGTAGGGCCAGGATCAGACCTCTCTTTTGGGGGCAATGACAAGAGGGAATATGCAACTGTAATTAACCAAACTATTGAAAGGAACCTAACTGTAATTACCCTAAACACTGAATAGGAATTAGTCCAGGTAATTGATAAGCAGTGATCAGAGTTACAGGCAGTGACATATGGACTCCTCTGATGTCTCTGTGTCTCTTCAAGTATCTTCTCACCTCCTTCCTCACTGCCACAAGACAGTTTTCAAAGTAACTGGACTGTGTGCATGACTACATGCTCTCTGCCCGCATGGTTCTGGCCCACAGAAAGGGGAAGGGAGGGATCCAGACAAAACAGGACCATATGCCTGGAAAGAAAGCCCCTACATAAACCATCCAGCCCAAATGCTCACAGATAGTGATAACTGAAAGTTCCTCCAAGGCTTTCCCCAAATCAATTACCTTTGACGAAATGTTGGGGAATGTTTCTTCTTCCTCTGGAAACTTCATGTTTTTACAGTGCTCTGTAACAGTGGTCTAAATCCTCACCAAAGCTTCTCAGCAAGGGAGTCAAGGAAGTCAAAGGAGTTATAATCCACAAAAAAAAAGTCCAGCCTAGTGAGAAAAACAGAAAGAGAGCTACATAAGATGTAATTCCCAGGAATAAGCATTTAACAGTTCAGCATCCTTGAATGTATATATAACCAATTACTTTGGATTTCCTTCTGCATGGAAAATCAAACCTTCCCCTCACACTTCCATGATCATCTCCAATGATTTTCCCTCAGATGAGATAGTTTGGGTTTCCAAACAACTCAACCTGCTACCTGTCTCTGAAATTGTTCTATTTCTGTAGCAGCCTGTGACAGAGGTGCCCAGAGCTTAACACAATACTCTTAGGCTATCATTCTACAATTTTTGTGTTATCTATGGTCTATAATTTTTTTTTATTCTATTCTTGAACATTGGCTGGTGAAAAGTTAGGCTCTCTGCATTTCTAGTTGAGAACCTGATATTTGGAACATTTTAAAGCATGGACTCAAAAGAACAGCAGAATTACAAGACTGTTAATTTTCTTTTAGCTGAGGTGATGTTGCAGCACAGAATATTTGGAGATGCGACAGCCAGTTCTGTAAAATGTAGGGTCTGTAAAATTGCACAGCAAAATTGGGAAAAGATTCAGCTCTCCCCATAACAAATAAGCCTCACTTACAATAGCTCTACAACTGAAGTGCTGGGCCCCTCAGTTTAAGAAGGACATTGAGACACTTGAACGTGTCCAGAGAAGGGCAACAAGGCTGGGGAGAGGCCTTGAGGAGGAGCCTATGAGGACAGGCTGAGGGAGCTGGGATTATTTAGCCTGGAGAAGGGGAGGCTCAGGGGAGACTTTATTGCTGTCTACAACTACCTGAAGGGTGGTTGTAGCCAGGAAGGGGTTGGTCTCTTCTCTCTAGCCACCAGCACCAGAACAAGAGGACACAGTCTCAAGCTGTGCCAGGGGAAGTTTAGGCTGGAGGTGAGGAGAAAGTTCTTCACAGAGAGAGTCATTCGCCATTGGAATGTGCTGCCCAGGGAGGTGGTGGAGTCACCATCCCTGGAGGTATTCAAAGGGGGACTGGACGTGGCACTTGGTACCATGGTCTAGTCATGAGGTCTGTGGTGACAGGTTGGACTTGATGATCTTTGAGGTCTCTTCCAACCTTGATGATACTGTGATACTGTGAAGGTCAAAAAAGGCAAGGTCCAACCACAATTTGATACACAATTTGACATTGCATGTATGTTCATCCACAAACTCCCTTATTTCTAGGTATTTTCCCCAATAGGGAAAATATGTTGAATGAGAATAAACCTATACACTGGGACTTGAATCTAATTTTCACATATCTAAATGCAAAGTGTCTCGCTTTGAACAGGCCACCTGGATTAAATAGAAGTTAATTAAAACAATCCCTCACTTTTTGTTGTTTAAAACTTAAGGAGGGGTAAGACAAGACTTTTTATTACTTTTAGATGGTGCTAAGAGGGCCCATAAATACATCTCTTCTTCCTGTGATCCCATTCATCTTGCTGCCTTTCCTACTCCTCTTTGCCAACAATCAGATCCCAGTAAACAACCTCAAGTGAAATTTGCAACTGTCAGATAAACATTAAAAATGCTTCTCTTGTCCTTCCCCATTGAGAGTCCCATTAATATTGTAATAGAACAAAAAGTTATGAAAATGAATGCATGCTGGTTTTGGAAGTGAATGATGCAGACAGCAGCTGTGAAATATATACACTTGAATAGGCACAGACAAAGAGATACAATGCACCCACAAAGAAGTGTGTATACACTGAGGTGGAATACTTTAAGACAGAAGACTCAATTCTGACCTCATGCTACTCGATACTGTGAAGCAGGTCCATTGCCTTCTGCCTGGTGTAAATTCAACACATGTAAAATCAGAATTAGACTCCTATGGCTTTTTCGTAAGAAAAATATCGTATCTACACCATGCTGTTACTTTTTCCAATCTTTCCTTTTAAAATATATATAAGCATTAAAGTCAATCTCATTTAAGCACAATTGCTTCTTAAACACATATTAATTCAAACAGTACAAATACTAAAAATCTCTAAAAAGGAGTAGCTCAATCTTCCCAATCCCACAATGAAAAATACTGTATCTTGTGTCCTCTGTCCAGCTGAACCCTCAATGAGTCCATCTGAAACTTCACTGAAATCATTGACAGCTTTGCAAATGAAAGACTTAACATTTGAGTCAGGTTCAAAAATAATCCCCAAACTGTCTTAAAACACCATGGAGTACTGTTGCTTTTTATATATACATTTATGTGTGTGTGTGTATATATATATATATATATATGCATATAAATGTAT
Organism: Melanerpes formicivorus; assembly: GCF_026170545.1. Taxonomy (NCBI): domain Eukaryota; kingdom Metazoa; phylum Chordata; class Aves; order Piciformes; family Picidae; genus Melanerpes; species Melanerpes formicivorus. The sequence goes on from NW_027142442.1 coordinate 2,569,659, forward strand.
TGGTTTTTCCTCTCAGGCTTTTACATTTTCTGAGCTTTTAACATTCTACTGTTTCAAGCCTTTCTGTAGAGATAAAAGTTTTGAATGCTTTTAATAAAATGTGAATTCTTCAAGGGAAAGCAGGATTTCAGAGCCTACAGTTTTAGGAAAATTCCCAGGCAGAGAAGCAGCTGTAATAGGTCGGTAACCATGCAGGGAGACTCCACAGAGACAAAGTCTGCCTGAGAGGCTTTTCCCTGCTTGAACAAGGCCATAGCTCTCTGAATAAAAACATGCTTCCAGTCACATTGTTCTCATTCCCAATTTGGTGACATTTCATTGGGTCATTTCATAATGTCAGACTGCATTTAGATGCTTCCAGTCATCTATTTCTGAAGTCCCTTAATGTTACATGCCTAGAATTTTCTCTCTTTTGAGCTTTGTACTTTGCAAGTCCCACATGCTAAAGCGAACACCAGCTGGATCTTCTGAACTCATGGTTCTCTACTCTTCAGGTCAACTGTCCTTTTGCACAGGAATCATTCCCTAGTTCACCTATGCTTAATCAAGCAAAGATAAAACACAACAACAACAACAAAGGGTGCTAATTTTACAGTGTTTTCTAACATCATAGAAACAGACTGTCAACATCCTCAAATTGCCAACAATCTTGAAATGTGGTATATTTTTACCTCTTATGAAAATCACTGCAAAAGCAAAATTGTTTTTTCATAGTTTCATTCAGGGTTGGAAGGGACCACAAGGATCATCTAGTTCCAACCCCCCTGCCATGGGCAGGGACACCCCACACAGGGTTTCACCACTCTCATGGTGAAGAACCTCCTCCTCACATCTAGCCTGAATCTCCCCACCTCCAGCTTCATTCCATTCCCCCTAGTCCTATCACTACCTGATATCCTGAGAAGTTCTTATCAAAGTCACAGAAAGGTCAGTCAGTCTTATCAGATCTCAACTCCTCTAGAGCCTTTTTAACTGAAATTTGTTTCATTCACCCACTCTGAAATATTGATTATGAAAAAAATTCCACTTTAGATTTCTGCTATTTTTAATCACAGATCACTGAAAAGTAATCAACTTCTGGAATTTATATTAAAATCTCTTCTGGGTGGCAGTCAAGTTAGGTATAAGGATAGCAGCTGGATGAAATTAAAAACTCACATGAGACTGCCTGTGTTCCAAACTTAAGCTTAATATAGCTGAGGGCAAGCGACTGCATTGTAGTCCCCAAATCTGGATAGTCAAGAAGTGTCACTGTTTACAGTTTGATCTTTCTCTTGAGGGAAACAAGTGTGATAGAGACAGAGTGTAGGACAGAGCTGGAATCCTTCTTCCATTTAACAATGCATCAAGGAAAATAAGCACTGTGGTGACGCATGTATTAACTTCCTGCCCTCCAAGGTCAGCATTTCTTAAACCATCCAGGACATTATATTCTCTGCACAGGCTGCAGCCATTTAGCAATGGATAGCAAAAGAAGCTAAAGCTCTAATGGGATGAAGTGTCAAAGAGAGCTTTTTGTTTAAAGAACTAGAGAAAAGAAAAGAAAATGGATATTTTAACTTTTATCTTGGAGTTAGTTAATATTCACACTTAACTGCTGAACTGGCTAAATTCTTTTCTTTTCTTAAGGACCTTTATAAATTTCATCATTAATAAAATCAGACATTCAATTAGCAGGGAATTTCTGATTGCTAACTGAGATTTCCCCCCCAACAGTTTCTCTTTTTCACTCTTTTTACTCTCTCTTTTTATTTTCCCCTCCTATCCCTGTGTCCCCCCTTCCCTGAAAAACCAGGGGAAAGCGAAAACTGACTCCATTAACCTCTGTCATTACCTAAATCCATCTCTTAATTAATACGAGTTAATATGATTAATCAAAATAATGAGACAAACCTATTAAATTAGGGTGTTTAAATTACAAATGGAAGTGGGTAAAGGCAAAGGGGCTGATAACGAATAGCTGCAGTCAGAGACAGGGTTAGTTCTTGAAATGATATGTGACAATCAGCAGAGAGAATCAAGAATGAGAGAAAATCAGCAAGATGAAATGAGAAAAATATTCCACATGCACAAAGAGTTATGTTGTTCAAACATCTGGCATCGTTTTGGAGGATCAGGTGTGAAGTGACAACATAATATTTTCATCCCATTCAAATCTTTCAGCTTGCAGTAAGCTTCCACATGGTTGAATGGTACAGATTTTGCCTAATTAGAAGTCCCCACCACCAGTTTGTTGGGAACTCTGAAGCATTTGCTAGTCATATTAACACTGCCCCATGGAGATAAGATCGGACAAGTTATACATTTCTATACTGGAGCCACACAGCCTGACCAAATCTGCAGATGCAATACTCTATCTCTGATACTGGCTTTATTTGTAACCTCAGGCAAGCACCATGACCTCCTCTGTTTTGTTTAGCTGACTTAGATACACCATTTCTAAACGTAGTTACCAAATTTCTCGACACTAAAATCTTGAAATCTGGCAAACTATATCATTGCAGTCCTCTGAGTGCTGAAGGGAAATTCTGCCAACAGTGACCTTTCCCCAGGAACTCACAAACAGTCAGTTTCTCATTGGTTTTCCATCACTCAGATACGCATTTGATCTACACTTCTGAAATCTGTTTAACTCCCTTGTTACACATCACCAATTAAAGTAAAAATAATGTCTCTATCATAGGTCAATCAAATAACAAAAATTATAGTCATTTTGGGAGGTGATTGTGTGGAGTGTGAAGTCTTCCCTTTGGAGAAATCTCTTAGTAGTTTGTATTTGGGCCAAATTATCAGCAACAGAAATAAATGTAGCACAGGACTGATGCTGATAGAAAAATGCACTACAAACTGCTGCCAAAACAGGCAGGCATCAAACAAGAGTAGGTGACAGTGTCCTGGGGACACTGACCGGCAACAGCCTTCAAGTCCAGGACAAGAATGTTTTGAAACAGTAGTGCCCAGATGTGTAAGAAGGCACAGGAAGAAGGATAGTTTCTAAAGTCATAAATAAACAATTATTAAGGTAATGAACACACATACACACACAAAAAGGGGTGGGGGAAGGAAAAAACGGGGAGAGACAGTTCAGAGAGTAGTAATAAACTGCAGTTGAGCCATCATTGCAATTTCCTTGTAGAACTTCAACATCCTACATGGATGGCTTTGTAAGAAGACATGAGTGTTGAGAGTGATCACAGACATTCAAAGCAGCTTGGTAAAGAAGTTTGGAAAGAGCATTTCCAGCATATCATGTAGAAAGGCACAAGCATTTGGAGGCTGAGGGGCTGAAAAGCAGTTGGTTGAAAAAAACCCCACATTTCTCAAGCATACTCTGTGCCAGTGTGTATACTACAACTGGTGTCAGCTAAACACAACATATTTTTCAGTTGGTGAAGTGAACAAATAAGTAATGTTTTGAAACATCCACTTCCTCAGAACTGATCTGATGCTCAGGCATCACTAGGTAATTACCACCACCTTCTTAGCTGCCTTGAAAGGCAACACAACCATAGTGGCAAGGTGCTATTCCAGTTCTATAGCCAATGGCTAGCTTAACAGACACCCAGATAAGATTGCAGACACACTAATTCATAGTAGAGAAAGTTTTTCATTGCCATATCCTTTTCTGAACAACAGTGTCCCAGAGCTATAGTTGGGACAGTACTATTTCTCACATTTTAAAGATGATTTCTCTTACCTCAGACACAAGCAGGTTACAATATAGTCTTCTATCAAGGGCAATCTCCTAGACAGAAGGATCCAAACCATGTAGATTGCATCTGATATCTAAGCCTACTTGTTGACACCTACAGATACAGCATGACAAAAAGGATGAAGGTTCTCTTTAAAACAAAAGCATAAAATGAATTTTATTTTCTCTGTGCAGAAAAGGCACTGGTATGATATTGTTTCTCCTTGGTGGAGGCTTGAATCAAGTTCTTAAAGATCATTTTGGACGCAAGAGGGATTTAATTTGTGCATACGCACGGCAACAAGGATTTGTATCCCACAGCCAGTCCTCCCTCTTTACACAAAGGAAGCACTTGGGACAAGCCATATCCTTCGGCAGCCTGTGTACTATCAAGCTGAGGAATAGCCGTATTCTTCCAAGTACCCTTTCCTCTCCTATACTGTTAGCACCCACTGCTTGAATAAGAATCTCCTCAGAGGGCAGTCACAAAGCAATTTCACCTGAACCACCTCTAACAAGTGCCTGTTTCTCCTCCTGAAGCAGAAAGACTCCTGCTCTTAAACATTTATCATTCATTTATCAATTCATAATTCACACAGGTGTCCTGGCCTTTGATTAAATATAATACATACATACATAGAATACATACATAGAATAAACCAGGTTGGAAGAGACCTTCAAGATCATCATGTCCAACCCATTAACCAATCCAACCCACCTAAACAACTTACCCATGGCACCAAGCACCCCATCAAGTCTCCTCCTGAACACCTTCAATGACGGCGACTCCACCACTTCCCCAGGCAGCCCATTCCAATGGGCAATCACTCTCTCTGTATAGAACTTCTTCCTAACATCCAACCTAAACCTCCCCTGGTGCAGCCTGAGACTGTGTCCTCTTGTTCTGGTGCTGGCTGTCTGGGAGAAGAGACCAACCTCTGCCTGTCTACAACCTCCCATCAGGTAGTTGTAGAGGGCAATAAGGTCACCCCTGAGTCTCCTCTTCTCGAGGCTAAGCAATCCCAGCTCCCTCAGTCTTTCCTCATAGGGCTTGTGTTCCAAACCCCTCACCAACTTTGTTGCCCTTCTCTAGACTCGTTCCAGCAAGTCAACATCCTTCCTAAACTGAGGGGCCCAGAACTGGACACAATATTCGAGGTGCGGCCTAACCAGTGCAGTGTACAGGGGCAGAATGACCTCCCTGCTCCTGCTGGCCACACTGTTCTTGATGCAGGCCAGGATGCCGTTGGCCCTCTTGGCTGCCTGGGCACACATCTCCCTCCAGATTAAGATTGATATATGTTACCAAATAGTAATAAGCTGGTTAGTTTGTTCAGATAGATTCTGAACTGTAAAATGGTGCTAATAGCACAGGCAGAAGCACTCTGATTTTGAAGAGGAAGACTCAACACACTCCACCTCAAAGCCTCATTCAGGGCTATCCAGATAAAGGCTGTTACTGACTGCTGACTATTTTTCATCACAATTTATCAGATAAGCAGCAAGCAAAGGACACAAACACCTCTGGTTTAGTGAATTTCTTCCCTAAGTGGAAATATTTGAAGAAAATCCAGCTTCAGCTTAGAGTGTTAGTTTCAAATTGCTGTAAGTCTATAGGTACAGATGTGAATCTTTTTCACGTTCATAGGAGAGTAGTTTCTTTGCAGAAATTGCACCATGCAACTGCTGCTGATGGAAGCATTACCCAAAAGCTGTGAAGAACGATCTGGAGGAAGAGAAGCTTCATTTAGCTGCCTGTCCCACCATCCTGTCTAGACTCTGAGAGTCCAGCAACATTCCCTCTGTTTCCTCAACTGCATAGTGGAAACATTTAGCCACTATATGGATGATGAACAAGCCACAGAAAGATGAAGGCCTGTCTCCTATAGGCCTCCTGGCTTTGCAAGCCCCACCAGGAATACAAAGCATTTGGTCAGGAAACTTGGCAAAGTTTTGCAATACATCCAGGGGTGTCTCCCAGAGAAAAAGAAGCCTTTTCAGTGCCAGTTTTACTCCTTTGGAGTTATCATTTCTAGGAGTGTGAGAGGACCATCTGCATCCATTTCTTTGGAGTCTTTTGATTGCAAATCACTGAAATTCTAATTTTCTAATGGTCTGTTCAAGCCTTGGCTTATTTGCCAAGACTACTGTTAAGTGGGCCAGTTAGTGCCAGCTGTGATCCTAATCCAGATGTCCACTGGCAATAGACTAAGACAAACTCACTCTAAAGGCCAAACAGCTATTTGAGAATGCTTTCCAAGCAGCCGTGGAACTGAATGAAAACCAGTGCTGTGGAAGTGACCTTGCACTTGCATAAAGCAACACCAAGTGTTTGGAAGCAATGCATCTTTCCAGTTACAAGCAAGCACAACAATAATTCTAGGAAGTGGAAAGCAGTGAATCAAAGATTTACTCATATCTCTTTTGATAGCACTGATTAGCAGCCCTGGTCTGAGTGAGCAGAGAGAGGAAGTAGACACGTATCTGAAACAAACAGCCCTAGGAGCTGCTTGAAAACAATGGCACAGAAAACAGGAAAAGCAGAGCAAATGTAAAGGCAGCACTTGCTTTCACACAGACCAAAATCTCTAAAGTCCATGTCTGCACATGAAAGCAGCACACATCAATCAACAGCTCCATTCTTCCTCCACAAAGGAAACAGGCAAAGGAAAGGGCGTGTGGCATTTTTCAGGCATGCACAGCATTGAGGAGATTCCTTACAATTCCATATAAAATTTCTTCATTTACCACATGCCTCAGCCCAAGTATGGAAGACAGTTGCAGGAATTCAAGAGAGACATGGCTTAAGTGGCTGCCACAAGTCTGTCCATGCTTGGCCAACTATCTAATTATCTCCCTAGCACTTCCCTCTCTCCCTACTTTGTCCCTAGTCCACAGAACTGCTCACAAGCTGCTTTTTTCTTTCTTTCCATGTTTGTCATAACCAGCTTTGTTGGGAAACAATCCATGTTTTGAAATCTACTTATTTTGCAGGAACTCACTCTCCTGAGGAAATCTTTTCTAGAGAAGGTTCCCTAATTTGCAGTGGGCAATGCAGAAGCTTGTACATAGAAGCCCTACATGGGATATGAGAGATTTGGGCTCAAGTTCCTGGTCTGCTTTTCTGGACCTGAGACTTGACTTGGCTCTTCTCCAGCACAGCTAAATGCCTTGACTGGTGTAATTTCTTCTTCTGGGAACAGCTCTGCTGTTGGAATTTTTTCACACTGTGTGAATTAATAAGTGCTGCTTTGGCAAGAGCTCAGTCCTACAGCTGCCACAGCACTAGCCTGTGGAAAAGTCCATCTCAGATTTGCTTCAGTAAATATTTGCAGTATTCCACATAAGAATCTTGACCACCTGGATACCGTCTATCCTCAAGCCAAAGATTTTTCTTTTCCTCTGACAAAGCTTCACAAAATGATGATTAATCATATAGGCAACAGGAAAAAAAATAATACTCACAAAATAATTCATCGAATTTGAGAAAATAAAACATATACGAGAAACAGTCTTGGTCCACAGAGACTCTGGTAGGCTTTGCTTTCTGTCACAGACACATCACTTTCCTTGCCAACTGTAAAGTTGCTCTAGGCAGGTTCATTAGCAAACAGCAAGAAAGAGCTGCCATTTCTTTCAGCCAAATTAAGATGAAAGAGGAGGGCCAATGGAAGTAGAATGATCTGAGAAAGGCTTAAACATTAATGCTATTAAATCACTGGTAGTGCCATTACAGAGAAAGAAGGCGAGGTTAAAGGGCACAAAGTGGTTGCAAGGGTCACTCACCCAGGCCACAACCACTGTGGGAATGCAGGGGTACTGCCAGGAAAGCAGCACTAGTATTTACAATAGGATTGGCTATTGCCTCAGCTCAGTGAATCCAACTCCATTGGAAGCATAAAATAAAAGAGGATATATGCCCATAGCCACTAGTATTGAAAAAATAGGATGGTGCTGCAGTTCTTTCATGAAGGGGATACATAAGCCTCTGGGTTTTCAAAAAAGCAGCTTTGTTTGAAAACCATTTTGCTTAGTCTCTTGAAATCTTCTAATGGGAATTCTTAGTTTGAAGACTTCCCCTCAGTCTCCTCATACCATTTCTTCTGCTCTCTTGTATCTCCATAGCTTCTGGTGCCTGTTTGGCTCTTCCCCACCTTTGTCTATTAATTTCCATCAAAAGCCTCTAAGTATTTCCTCTCTATTCAATCTGAAAACCCATAGGTGCAAAGAAAGGGGAGACAGAAGATCTTTTTACAACTTGGACCTACTAGGACTTGGCACCTCTTCATATTCCACAGCTTCTCATATTGACTCCTACCAGTACAGATGGTGAGAAACAGCCTACCTGGATTCCAAGTTGATGAAGAGGGATGTAGAGTAGTATGGACAAAGCAAAGTCTTCAAAAAAGCCAAGAGCTCAAACTGTAAGTTGAGGGGCCAAAAAAGAGGTTGAGATACAGTCAGGCTGGCCTGACCTGGCGCAATCACTGAAGGTGGCAGATTGTAAATATAGCCTAAGCTGTTAACAGAAGGCTTGGGAGCACAAAACAGAAGAACGACAGGTTCTTGCAGGTTACATACAGTGAGTGTATACCTATAGACAGTGCATCATCTGGTCATCCTATTTGTTCTTTCTGCATACTGGCACGGAGAGATACAGGAGGATTGTGTACAGCCTCAATATGACGCAAGGACAATGCTTAGTTAACAGGAATCTCTTCAGCCTGTTGTTTACTTCACAGAGTCATACTTAAGGGCAGAAAGACCATGTGGATGCCTTCTTTTATATTTCAGGCCACAGAACTGCACTTTAAGCACAATGCTAATGAGTTAAAACTATTCTTTCGTCAAGGCACTGGATACATACTGAGTATTTGTGAAACAAAACCCATCCTTGCTAGTCTTTCCAATACTCAATCATTCTTCTACTGAAAGAAATGTACCTTGTTTTTAATACAAAATACACTAGCAGTTTTAATATGAACTGCTCTAGCTTCCAGATATTGCTTCCTTTTGAGAAATGGTGAGCAAAAAGGCACACCTGACTTTTTTTTTTCATTTCTCCTCCATGAAGGTACCTTTAATTAATTAACTTCTCAATGTTTTTGAAACAAAACAAACTGAACTCTATTTGCCTATTCAAACTCCTCTGCTGTGGTCTCTGGTTTTACTACCTTCCTTCCAAAAGTTTATACTAGAGCTATACACTATATTCTACTTGCAGTCTGTCAATGCCATATAGGTAGGTTAAAAATCACTCCTACTTCCTGCTCCTGTAGTCAGCTCCAGGGATTGCAGTAGCCTTTATGCAGTACAGAGCTACAGGAAGAGCTATAGTACTTGGTCCCAAGTGTATGACTGCTAATACATGTTTTGCTAGAATTAGCCTTCCTTGTGATGCTAATCACTTTTTTATATAGTTTTCCCCTCTATTTATTACCCTATCTTGTGACATTGCAAAACTTAAAAGCTCAGCTATGGTTTATAGTTACTTCCAAATCATAGACAAAACTGTTGAATAGCACTGAACTTGATATCAGTTCTTGCCAAATCCCCTGGATGCTCTCTCATTCAGTGATACTTCCCACAAATGATGCCTTTGAGCTATCTTAGCTAACCAGTTCTTAATCCATTTAATAGGCACTTTACTGATATCCTGTGATACTAAAATTTTAGCCAGACTATCATCCAGTACTGAATCAAATGCTTTATGAAAGAATAAAAACATCACATCTACACAATTGCCTTTAACAATCCATTCTTTGAGATACATTCTTGAGATGAAGTTTGCTTGACAAGACTTACTTTCCATAAAGCTGTGTCGACTAGCTTTAGTTATATCCCTATTCTTTATCAGCTGACTTCCATAGCAAATTTCCCATTACTTCCTCTTTCTTTTTTGACTTCTGGCACACAAAAGCAGGGCAGAATGCAGTCACAGCTTGGCTGTGAATGGGAGAAGTGCAGGAGAGGAGATGTGTAGTGTGCACCTCCCCTGGTGTAGCTTTAAGTTGGATGTTAGGAAGAAGTTCTTCATGGAAAGAGTGACTGGCCATTGGAATGGGCTGCCCAGGGAGGTGGTGGAGTCACCATCACTGGAGGTGTTAGGAAGAGACTGCATGGGGCGCTTGGTGCCGTGGTTTAGTTGATTAGATAGTGTTGGATGATAGGTCAGACTCAGTGATCTCAAAGGTCTTTTCCAACCTGGTTAATTCTATTCTATTCTTTAAAAAACCACCCACCTTTAAAATAAGCAAGTCAAGTGTCTTGTGAAATCTCTGAATAGCAGATATTAGCTTTTGTTCCATCTGGGGATTTCTTCACTATTTCAAGGACTATGAGACCACCCTGGAGAAGATTCACTCTGGATATGGAATGGAAGCTAGCAGGAAGGGCTGTAATTTCCTATCAGTACTGTTTGGTGTTGTCTTTTGGGGTGACTACATCACTACACATCTCCTCTCCTGCACTTCTCCCATTTGCAGCCAAGCTGTGACTGCATTTTCATTTTGGATGTTGTTTAACACTCTTCTGTGGTAACTAAAACTAATGGACTGGAAAAGCCTATGGAGCATCATGTGATGCACAAGCACATTGCCTTCTCCAGATATAGGGTTAAAATATTTTTTGCACATGTCAGGTTTTGCAGAGGTGAAATAAACTACAGAAAACTCGGCAGGATTTTTCTCTAGCATGTATAGCTTCGGAAGTCTCTTCCCATCATGTATTAGATTATGTGATCTTCTACAAACAGAGAAGTCTCCCATAAGAGATTTAATTGGTTTACATTAAAAAAGTAAAGGCAAAAATCACAGAGCCAGAGAACTGAAAAGGGATTTCAGTTCTGAAGCTTTGTAAAATCTTCAAAGCATAAAGCCAGCAAATGGGAGCTGATAAACTACTGTGACCTTGCAACAACCATGTAACCCAGTCCTATTGCCTTGGGGCCCCATTAGTCAGTTCAGGACTTAAGACTCTGAACCATCTTATAGGACAATGAAACATTTAAAAACCTAGCTAAGTACTTTAGTGTGTGTTGAGAAATATACCATGGCACTGCAGGGTATCAGGGTTCATGCACCAGGCAGCCAGAGTTTGCTGCCAGATTCATCCCCTGAACACAGACCTGTACTCTGGTCTCTAACCTCTCACCACGTTCCTCAACTTTGTTGTTTCAGGCAGGCCCCAAAACTAAGAAAATTGGTATCTGTAGGAAGCCTGAAGCCACAGTCTGCCCTTACACTTCTCAGTGCTGTAGTCTCTGTAGTTTTTGGTAGTTTCCTCAACAGATTAAGGGATTCAGTGTCTCTATCAAAAAAGGACTACGCTGCTGCAAACAAATACTCAGCATTTTCGTGTCCATCTATTACTATATGGCTATATAGCAAGAGTTCAGGAACAAAATCTTCCACTGAGGCAGAAACCTTCCACTGAGGCAAAGACATGTCTACCTTGAAAAGTTACTGAAAGACATTCACAACCTCATTTGAGTTAGCAATTTCTCTGTAAACACCTATGAACACATCTCTTCAATGCACAAAATAACCATGACTGATAAGTCTTTTTCTCAGTAACATGCCAGATATTTTTTTACACTTTCCATTAGTGTCCCACAACGTGTTTGGTCTCAGACACCTCCAGACTCCCTCATGAATCACAGCTCAGATCTGAGAAGCCAAAGAGAACAAAGGCCTAAAGCTAGCTCTGAGTTTAGCCCTTTTGCCAGCACAAGCAGAAATGTCCCAGTTCTGAACTGCACTGCCTGGTCAACATCACTGAAGACAGAGCATCAGCTGTGGAGCCTAAGCACCCAGCATTTTTTTGTGTAGTAAAAAGACCTCTTACCAGTATGTTTCATGGTATCTTTTCTTTCACATAATCTCCTTCTGATGTGAAGGGAAGATCTAATCAGTTCCCTATCTCAGAAACCAAACTGTATTCAAGGATTCCCTTGCCACCTTGCCTAGTATGACCATCCACTAGTAACTCATCCCACCTCCCAATGGAGCTAGCTGCTGTACAACAAACTATTGGCCGCAGGCAGCCTAGGGTGAAACGGTGGCCTTAAATGGAAGCAAACCATACGATAGTGATTTTCAAAGGTTTCCACTGCAGTATTCAGTGTGCCCTGGTCCCCAGAGATGCCAGCATTCATTTGTTCCATTAAATTCAGATACAGTGCAGAAACAGCCTTTCCCAACTCTCTTCCTGTAAAGCTACAAAAACAGCATGGGGCAGACTCCCATCAGTACCTGCCACTTGTATTTCTTTGAGTCTGTGCCATGACTGAAAGGAATGCTTGTGTAGTTGTTTCAAATCCTTGGAAGTCTGGACCAATCTTTGCTCTTCACTGACTGTCTGCCATTCTCAGTGAAAAGGAAGATCCTTTAAAGATGTGACTTTGAAAGACTACTCTAGATTTCTGAGGAATTTTTAAATGCATCGTTGAAATAAGTATGCACAGAAGAAATTGGCTGGGAGAGATGATGGTGGTAGAGGACAGCACCCATGTCATGTATGAGGTAACACGAGAAACTTTCCAAGGAAGACACGCTTTCTCGTTCAGCTCCTCTCCTCCCAGCTGCCACGCAAGCAATCAAATACAAAAGGCAGGCTGCGGCAGAAGCCCGAAGCGCTCCTGTGCCCGGGGCTCGATGGCCACACTATGCTGCGGGGAGCAAGGCAGCAAGCGCAGAGACTGGATCACCGGCCGGGGAAGTGTCAAACCCCTATAGCCGGGGCCATCCGTAGCTTCGGGCATTCCCTACCACCAGCTCTGCCTCTAACGCGCCCCTGCGACTGGCGACAGTCACCGAAGGAGAGCCCCGCTCCCCGCAGCCCTGCCGCCAGTAGCGCCCGTCCGACTCGCGAGCTAGGGGCAGCCGGCCCACACCGGCCCGCCCAGTTGAGCTGCCCTAACCGTGAGGCTTTGGTGCCCCTCTGTGGCCACCAGCTTGAACAGCAGAATCCAGCCTCCCCGGCGGGGTGGGCCGAAAGCTTTTGACCCGGAGAGTTCCGTGAGAAACAACGTTTGGACAGTCTCCGAGTTGCTTTACAGGAACGGAGACGTCCTGACCCGCCTCACAGCTAGAAGCAAAGCTTTAAGTTTGTTCTGGTTCTAAGCGCAGGCGAGAGTAAAAATGGTAATAGATAGTATTTGTTATTTAGGAGAAAAGGCTTCAACAACTGTCTTCTATAAAGAATCATGAAGGCTCCCTGTCTCTGTTCGAGTCCACCCATAAAAAATAGAGCAAAGGAAGGATGCTTTTTCCCTGGGGGCAGGAAGGGAGGGGAGAAGATATTTTTGAGAATGGGAGGCATTTATTCCCCACTGAAAGAGCAAGAGCCACCAGCCTGATTTCCCTCAAATCTCTCTTTAAACACACGGTAAGGGAAAAACTTGAGGAAAAGCAGTATGGACTCAAATTTTGCTGACTGAATAGCTGACTGAAGAGAGCTCCAGGCATCAAATAAGATAATTCAAAGGTAGCAGGGGAAATGAAGATACCAGTGATACATACTCAGTGCAGGTACACAGCCTGGAAGCAGTAAGACCTTGTCTGGACGACAGTGGAAGACGGAAGAAAGAGGACACTCAGAGTATATGGCAAGTACCAAATGTATAGGGGCACAGACATTTCAGTGAGAAAAAGAGGGACAAACATCCACCTGCTGGAATTTCTCCATGAGTATTCACTGCTGGGACCTCCTATCAACTGTTTGGCAACACAGATTTATGAAGAGAGAGAAAATAAAGCTAAATTCAACTAGTTATATTGCAACAGTGAAATAGGATAACCTGATGACACAAAGCAAGGGAAAATGCAGGCTGCATATTAAGAAAACCTGAGCAGGCTCTTTCCCTTGGTGTGCATCAGTTTAATCCTTTTTAGGAATAACTGAAGATGAAGAGATGTTAGGGAAAGCAGTCATGGGCTGGTTTTAGAAGCCAGGATTTTGCAGTATTTTCTACCAACATTACCCAAATTCCTGCACCTTAATTCTAAGTTTTGGTCAAACCAAGACTTTTAATCTACAATGGGCTTCCGAAGTCTATTCTCTATTCTTCGGGGGAGAAAAAAAAACAAACACACACAAATACACAAAACAAAACCAACAACGACAACAAAAAAGACACCACAGAATTATCTTAGAAGGAAACATATTCACCTCCAAACAGAAAGTATATAATGAAATTATGAACATTACTTTCCAGCAATAGTAGGATGGAGATTACATTTTTACTGTTTTCAGAGCAATGTATATATATGTAACCCACTTGGTACCTGCTCCTTTTGTCAGCCAACAGCCACTGCTGCTGTCCCAAGACATGTAGAATAAGCAATCAATATCTGCAGTTTAACCTTATGTTGGACTGTAAACTAGAGCAGGTGAAGTGTGGAAGCATATTCCCTTTTGGTTTTTGTTTAATAACTAGTTTAAAATTCACCTTGAAAAGAGCAAGCAGTACAGGCTCTGGGTTGGCACTTCGAGTTGAACCACTAAAACTATATAAGTCATTGTCCAAAATTCTAGACCCATGGCTTCTTAAACCAAGACTGCTATTTTGACAACAGGACCCTTTTTTCTTAGTAGATGTTTTGGTTTATTCACTTAGTTCAGTTACAGTATCACAGTATCACCAAGGTTGGAAGAAACCTCAAAGATCATCGAGTCCAACCTGTCACCACAGACCTCATGACTAGACCATGGCACCAAGTGCCACGTCCAGTCCCCTCTTGAACACCTCCAAGGCCTCTCCCCAGCCTTGTTGCGCTTCTCTGGACACATTCAAGTGTTTTGATGTCCTTCCTAAACTGAGGGACCCAGAACTGGACACAGTACTCAAGGTGCAGCCTAACCAGCGCAGAGTACAGGGACACAATGACTTCCCTGCTCCTGCTGGCCACACTATTCCTAATGCAGGCCAGTTCAAAGACTTACTGACTGAAAGCTAACAAGCTTTTAGGAAACTTTTCAACCCTGAGAGTTGAAGAACTAGGAAAGCTCATTTTTCTTTACAAAACATTAAGAAAAATAAGGTGTGAGAGTGTAAATTAAGATAGTTTAAAAGACATGACCAAATGGAAAGAATCTGTTCAGCTCTCTATGTAGAGGTGAGTATTTTAGACTCAGATTTCACATTTTCTTTAGCTTTAAGTAAAACTACTTTCAACAGTGCACTGTAATTGAATTGCATTTTCAATCCAATTAGATCTTGACATAAATTAATCTTCTGATAAAAATGAAGCCATGATTTTCTAGTATAATAAAATATAAAAACTAGGATACTAAATGCATGCACATTAAAACTACAGCATTGTTTAATTGAAACTGGTACAGGTACAGCATATCCTTCTCGTCAGGCCATACCTAGCATACCAGCTTGTATGCATGTATCAAAAAGAGGGCAATGGTGAACACCAATATAAAATTAGCATTTCCTTAGCAATAGAAAATGTAAAATTGCATGGCAAGATTAAAGCAGATTAAAGATCACATTTCCTGCTTCTCAGTTTGAGTCTTCAACCTGAATCCGTATACCCTTGCAAACTCCCAGAGTGGAAGTAAAATTGGACAAAGAAATTGGATTAATTTGTTAATCTAAAGAACAAGAGACTAAACCAGATAGATTACATTAATCTTCCTGGAGTTGCATGGTGCTCAGCAGTGAGAAAATACTTCATTTGCAAATGATTCTCAAACTCCTGCTCAGGAAAACAGAAGTTTAGTTTACAAAGCAAACACAGAGGCCATTTCCTTTCCTTACTCCAGCAAACTAAGACATTTTACTAAGTACCAACTTTCTTTCTATCCCTGGCAAATAGGAAAGGCAAGGAAATACCTTTTGAGATTACCTTTATGCACATACACACATTGGAATTTAAGCTTCTGCTACCTGATGGGCTGACCTCCCAGGAGGCTACAGCCAAAAGGGATTCCTTGAAATCAGTTAAATGCACTTTTCAGAGATCTGGCATTTTAAAAGAAATTATATTCTTACTAAAAATCAAAAATGCTATCACACAACTCAAAAATACATGATTTTGATTAAATAAAGGGGGGGAAAAATTAGGAACTACATTTTTCAAACCATACTGAAAATCTATAAATTTTATACTTCTAAGACTAGAAGAAGATAATGAGCTTCCAAAAATTTCTTGATCCTGAACCCTAAGCTGTCAAACCTCTACTGAGTGGTGCTATTTTTGCTCAGTTTAGGATTTGGTATTTCAGATAGTGTTCTAATGGAAGGTTTAATGTCTCGTTTACAACCAGATGGATATAATTACTTCCCCAAAAATGTTATTTTTTGTGCCAAATCTGCTACCTGCTAGCAGAAATCATTCTCATTTCTCCATAGACCCCAACAACAGTGAAAACACTTCCTAGCATGTTTCAGCTTTAATGAAAACAGGGAACTTTGAGAATCAAGTATTGGACATCTAAGCTCTGCAAGTTTGATTTTGTCTGAAGACATCAATCTTAGTAATTTACTCATCTCATTCCCCAGTGTGCTGTATCTGCTTTAGAGAAAAAGCTGGTTTGAATCTGTTGAAATCAGCAAACACAAGTCCCATTAACTTCTTCAGGGCTTGCAGCCTATGCATTTTAAAAAAGGGCCCACAACACTGCCTTGTGCTATGCTGAGCACCCTGTCAGGGCAAGGCCATAACCATGGAAATAACAGGTATCTCTCCCCGAGGTAGTTCTAAGACAAAAACATCAACGTGCTAGAGAAACAATATCATTCAATAGCTGTTCTTCAGGGGATTTTGTGCTGTTCTTTGTCTGAGATCATGACAATGAAGTGTTTAGTTGCATTCATACCAGGCCTGATGGTATCTCCAGCACAGAGTGGTGCATCCTGGATTTTGTTGCAGCTGAAGCAATGGGTGTACACAAGCTCAGAAAAATCAGACAGCTTCTTCACAGCCTAGCAGATTCAAGATCTGCCTGCGAGGTCCCAGGCTTGGGGGAGCATGCTCAACATTTTTTATTGATTGGCATGCCCAATCAAAACAATTTGGAAATTACTGCTCTATAAAAACAGATGCTAGGTATGCCTCGTTGAAGCCATTTACCTTTACTGCAGACCCCAGCTGCTTTACCTGGAGGCCCCTTTGTCCATATTCTCTATGTGCAAACACAAGCCAGTGCTTAACAAAAGCCTAACTATATTTGTTTGTTGACTTCTTCACACACAACTTCAGAATTCCTCTCACTGTGTCATCACTAGAGTTTTTTCAAGTCCATATTTTGATTTCTCTAAGCCTGTTCTCTTGGACTGATGTCAAAATCATTGATCTGTGAAGGAAATGACCCATTCAGCCTAAGAACAGTCGAGTTTGTCCTGAAAGAGGTTCATCTACCTGAGAAAATTTGCTGGTTATGATGCATTGGAAGAACTGATTTTGCATGATACAGTTAGATTTGTTGAAATGCCAGAAAGCTTCAGCTATGGTCAGGTCTACTGACATTTCATGGGCTGCCTTTTGTTTATGCTGTTATGATTGATGTGCATTTGCTGTTTCCCAGAAAGAACAGATACCCTCTTTGGGGGGGGGGGGGGGGGGTGGTTTCTGGCTATAATCTGGTTTGGACACCTGTCATCTGCTCTGTTGGAGGAATTTTCTCTCTGAAGGGCCGAACAAGCAAGGAGAACATGTATGACAACAAGAAATAATTTTTGTCCCTTATTACAATGCAGGAATCATCAAAGATAGGGAAGTCATTGCAGAAAGTTTCCCCAGGACAGATTCAGGCCATGGTCTTGGGCTAGCACGGCCTTTGCTTAGGTCCTGGTGGGGAAAATAGAAAGTATAGCCAGCCAGTCATTTCACTGACCACACTTTCCTCTCTCAAACCAAATCAATAATTACAGATTGATTAAATGCACTTGCAAACTCCCTATTTCAGAATTCAACTTGGGGGATGACAGTACTCTCAGATGGTAAGACCACAAGGTGAAAAACAAAATCAATGGATATGACCTTCCTGGCCTCTATTAAGGACACTGCCTGTTTGCATTCTGCATTTAAAATTTAATTTTGCAATAAGGTTAATTTTTTTATGGCATTTCTTCTGAGACTATAGGAAATTATAAGACTGCTTGGCTTATTCTCCCCTGGGAATCTGAGACTGAGCTGTCAAGTTCTAAATCATTTCTCACAGCCAGCCCTTATTAATCTCCCAGGTCTTTTCACAGCTGGGCATCATATTCTCCATTGATAATTCCATATATTTTCACATCACTGGAAGGATGTGCTTCAAGTGCTTTAAAAACTATGTAAAAATCATTCTTTTCTCATGGAAATCCACTCAGTTACAGCTCTTAGAGTAAGGATCAGTGCCTCCTGCAGTTCTGCAGTGACTGGACCCATATGTTCATAGCTCATCTCTGTGGTTTCACCTTCTCTGCATCAGTAAGTAAATAAAAAAAATAACACACATTTGCACCTCACTGGATATGTATAATTCAGCTGGGGGGAGGATGAGGAATTAGCATCCTCCTATATAATATAAACAAGCAGGTAACACAGTTCTAAAACTGTTAAAATGTAAGTTGATAGAACAGCATCAAAGCAGGGGCTCCACAGATCCATTTCAGGACTCCAAGACTACCCAGCATCCTTCACATACCACCAAGGTCCCTGTCTACCTTCTGCCTGCTCAACACCTCTCCTTGGAAGTCAAAGTACCATAACATAAAAGAGCTTTCCCTGCACCCTCCAATTCTGGCCTTATAAGGCACAGATAATAATGAACCTCAGGAATCAGCTCACCCTGTGACAGCAGCTGGTGAGATGTGGTGTCTATGAAATAGCCATACAACTGCCATATATAGCAATGTTAAAACACAGCTATAGCATAGCAGCACTGCTAGCAAAGTAGAATGACTTCACATGACCTTATATCTGCCCTTGGACCTCTCCTCAGTGAGGAAAAAATTGCCTGAAACACCCATCACATACTTGAGAGGTAGAACTCCTCCTGATTACAATTTCTGTATTTCCTTGACTAGATTTTTCTTTTTGGAGAGGGAAAGTATGAAAAATAAATATTTTTCTCATGTGTTCTCTTAGAGTAGCATGGAACAATAAATAAATGGTAGTATTTACTATTGTTTAGAAAGCTACAGGCTGTCTTCCTTACTGGGTATCAGCTGGCAGCTGCTTTACAAGGTTGCTTGTTTACAAGGATTCTCAAGGGTGCATCCTGCACATCAAACAGCAGGTAACAATCTCTCTGGCCTCTTTTAGGAAGGAGAATATCCAGTTCACTTCCTGTGAAAGAGATCGGTGCCTCTATGCTGTCAGTAAGCTGAAGCTGCAACAAAAGAGGAATTGAACAGACTTACATGGTGCACACAGAACAAAGGAAGCTTCAGTTTTAGGCAGACAAACGCTTCCAGGGAACAACACAACAGACCACTTAGTATGGGCTTATCACAGTGAATGCACCCTTGGAAAGAAGACAAACACTCAAGAGGTATCACAACATTGTCACAAGACAATGCAAATTCCACAGACATCTTCTGACTATCTGAAAATCAGAAAGGGCAAGCAACAGGAGAATGAGTTTTCCATTTCTATTGAACAAGTTATTTCCAAGTAGGAAGATAAAAACAGTCCAGAGCATTATGGATGAGATTTTTATGTTTAGGTAACCATATAATCACAGAATTGTCAGAGTTGGAAGGGACCTCAAGGATCATCCAGTTTCAACCCCCCTGCCATGGGCAGGGACACTTCACACTAGATCAAGTTGCTCAGAGCCAACCCAGCCTTAAAAACCTCCAGGGATGAGGCTTCTACCACCTCCCTGGGCAACCTGTTCCAGTGTCTCACCACCCTCCTGGTGAAGATTTTTTTCCTAACATCCAATCTGAATCTACCCACTTCTAGTTTTGCTCCATTCCCCCTACTGTTATCATTGCCTGACACCTTAAAAAGTCCCTCACCAGCTTTCTTGTAGGGCCCCTTAAGATACTGGAAGGCCACAATAAGGTCTCCTGGGAGCCTTCTCTTCTCCAGACTGAATAGTCCCAACTCTCTCAGTCTTTCTTCACAGGAGAGGAGCTCCAGCCCTCAGATCATCCTCATGACCCTTCTCTGGACATGTTCCAGCACCTCCAGATCCTTCTTGTAATAGGGGCTCCAGAACTGGATGCAGTACCCCAGGTGGGGTCTCACCACAGTGGAGTAGAGGAGGAGAATGACCTCCCTCAACCTACTGGCTATGCTTCTCTTGCTGCGGCCCAAGATCTGGTTGGCTTTCTGGGCTGCGAGTCTATACTGGTGGCTCATGTTGAGCTTTTCATCCACCAGCACCCCCAAGTCCTTTTCTTGCTGCTCTCAAGCCAGTCACTGCGCAGCCTATATCAGTGCTTGGGATTGTCAATTCCATCCCTCCATTGCTGCAGACAGTATTTCTCTTGCTTAGGACAGAAGTAAAACAGATGTGTGGTACAGCTATGCAGAGGTTATTTTCTGTTCCTGTAGCAAGAGCATTAGGTGGGTTTCAAGGCTACATATTCTACTGTCCTCCACATGTGTTTAGTTTATTTTAATAGGGGGTCTGTGGTGACAGGTTGGACTTGATGATCTTTGAGGTATCTTCCAACCTTGGTGATTCTGTGAATTACCATATTCTGAACAATGCTGCCATATAAAAAAACGTGTTAAATAATAGTATTCAACTCTAAAATAGTGCAAAAGTCTCCTCTCTGTTTGGGATTCAATATAATTTCCATTGCCCTGTCTATTGAGGTCACCTCCATGTTATCAGACCCTGCTAATTAAAAGATTAGGAGATCAAGAAAGTCACCCTGAGGAATCAGTTATTACTAGCACTAACAACAGCTGGCAAAACAGTAGAGACATCTGACTAAACGTCCTAACCTTCTTCCCTATACACAGCTTTCAAGTTTATCAGAAACTGCAAGGACTGGACCAAACACTTTGCACTACCATTTTCAGTTCCATTAATTTCCACTCTTCTGGTGAATTTGCTGCTCATGATGTTTCATTGAGAACTTCTTTCCAAATGGCTGGTGTATACAAGCCCATATTTCCAGTAACAACATTCTCACACACTGAAACATTTACTAGCTCACTTCAATCTTCAGAAGCACATATATATGTATGATAAAGACCCCTTCTAGCTAAGTATTGTGTCACTGCTTGGCCACAACATGTTACCCCGTGACACATTTTTCCTTTGCTTTTTCAAGCAGCACTAGCTACTATATGTGTAAACTTAATGACTTCAATATCATGATGGCAATGTTATGGCAATGAGGGGTTTGGAACACAAGCCCTATGAGGAGAGACTGAGAGAGCTGGGGTTGCTTAGCCTGGAGAAGAGGAGACTCAGGGGTGACCTTATCACTCTCTACAACTACCTGAAGGGAGGTTGTAGACAGGCGGATGTTGGTCTCTTCTCCCAGGCAGCCAGTACCAGAACAAGAGGACACAGTCTCAGGCTGCACCAGGGGAGGTTTAGGTTGGATGTTAGGAAGAAGTTCTATACAGAGAGAGTGATTGCCCATTGGAATGGGCTGCCTGGGGAAGTGGTGGAGTCGCCGTCATTGGAGGTTTTCAGGAGGAGACTTGATGGGGTGCTTGGTGCCATGGGTTAGTTGTTTAGGTGGGTTGGATTGGTTGATGGGTTGGACGTGATGATCTTGAAGGTCTCTTCCAACCTGGTCTGGTCTATTCTATTCTATTCTATCTGATCCTCTTGCCATAAAACGCGGGCTTCTGCTTGCTTTAACACTTAGTGTTGAAGACGCCCTAGTCTGCTGATGCTATTGCTCCTTATACTGACCAGTGCTTCCCTTAGCCTTGCAATTGTCTCATTAACGGTATCACAGTAGGGAGCAATAGCCAGAGTTTAGACATGAATTAAGAGCTACAACTCCTAAAGCAAAGTTCAGAGAGTTTACTTGGAACAATGAGTACCCTGTGCATTTATAGGCTGTTTAATCATCCGAGGATTTGAGCCTCATCCTTTTCCTACCCAACTTTCCTCTCTGGATTTCCCAGTCACCTTGCCCAATTCAACAGCCTACTCTGTGATTTTGTGAGCTTATTCCATGCAAAACAATAGTCCCTGTGTTAAAGACTTCTCACAACATTAAACTCTCTTGAAAGTGGTTTGAGAGCCATGGATAATAAGTACTATGAACTGCAAAATACATTAAGTGCTTTGGAATCATTTCCACATGACTTAGTTCATGGCGGGCCTTTCTCAGACACCTACTGTAAACCACTCTTAGTCACAACTTCTCTCTAAACAAATTCCAACATGAAACATTTTGTAATGTTTCATGTTTCCATCACCTTCACCCACAATTACAGAAACATTCTAGCAGTGACACATCTGGCAAAATAAAGCAGTTCTCCCTGCTGGACCATGAGCAATAACTCCTAAAGTTCTCAGCATCTATGAAGAGATTCCTGAAAAACACTTTCCACATTCCTAGTGATGACTACTTTACACCAAGAGTCCTGCCTGAGGCCAGAGTCTGCCAACCTGATATGAGAGGAGTTCCAAGTGCTCCAAATGGAATCACTTAGAGCAAAGCAGAGCTGAGGCTGCACAGCCAGCTTCTAGGAGACCACAAGTAGGGCAGCATCTTAAGCCTCTTGAAACCTATACCATTCTGGGAGATGTGAAATATAGTTTGAAGACCTACACAAAGAAATTCTAACAGCTTTCATACAGTACACACTCTGAACACTAAATCCTGGTTCACTCAAAGAAGTTTAAGGAAACGTCTGAAGGGTCCTAGTTTACAATCCAGTGATGTCCAAGATTAGATAAGCCATTTCTTGGTTATTTAAAGTATGGGCATTATAGTAGGTAGAATTCTACTGCTCATCCAAGACTGGCTGTAGGCTAAGGCCATCTTATAGCTCTGCTCACAGTAATGGGGAGACAATTATAAAGGATGCAGAAAGGATAAAGGAATTATGCAGGCACAACAGAAATGGATGGTGCCTTAGCACAGGGAGTCTACCTTGGAACAGTATAGAATAATAACAGAATAATAAACCAGGTTGGAAGAGAACTTCAAGATCATTGCATCCGACCCATCAACCAATCCAACCCACCTAAACAACTAACCCATGGCACCAAGCACCCCATCAAGTCTCCTCCTGAACACCTCCAATGATGGTGACTCCACCACCTCCCCGGGCAGCCCATTCCAATGGGCAATCACTCTCTCTGTATAGAACTTCTTCCTAACATCCAACCTAAACCTCCCCTGGCGCAGCCTGAGACTGTGTCCTCAGCAGAGCGACAAAATAGTGAGAAGCCCTAAAATGTTTTCTTCTGAGTTTACCAAAGAGACAAGCAGATACTGTCATGGTAATTGAAAAATAATGAACAGTCATTAAGTGAAAGTAGAAAGGCTTGCATCAGGAATTAAAAAAAATAAATAATTAGAGTTCATAAATCCAAAGACAACTAAACCCTGCCCCTCCATTTTGCTACAAACTATCAGAAACATACAGCTTAGCACAATTTATTCTACCACTATCCAGGGCTGATTTTATTGTTCTCAATTTAAAGATCTTTGAAACAACCATATCTAAAGATGGCCAGATTGTTCATCTTCCCCAAAGTAAGAGGACTAGCTGGCAGTTTTCTTGGTAGAAAGACTGGCAGTCTTCCATAATAAAGACTTTATGCCTGGTTCCCCAAATTAATAGCTGCAGCCACTGAACCAAAGTAATTTTGTTCCAGTAAAAACTGTCAAGGTGATAACTCTGGAGACTGAGGTGTCTCATTTATTCACAGAAAATTAAATTATAGGAGGCACTGGGCAGATTCCTCCCAACTATGCCTTTCAGATGTTACTCCAATAAAATCTCTGTTTTGAGATGTCTCTGTTGCAGCGAAGGTGGATTTTTTTCATGGCTGTGGATGAACCTGTCAATGGAAAAGGGCAATTAGTACAAATCCCTGACTGCAGATGTGCAATGGGAACATCTGTCTCAGCAGGAAAGACTGACATCCAAGACACTTTGCAAAAGCTAGTGAACAAGCAACAGATGGCAGCAATTTTCAGCCACCAGTGACTGGCTTGGGCTCCTTTCTGGATAACAAGTGTGAATAGCTCAAACTCCCTCCCTTCCTTCTGCCTCTATATCTAAAGTGGAAAGAACTACGCATTTGGTGACAGTTGTTTTTAAAATTACCTAATAAAAACAGAACTAGTAACAGGACTAGGGGGAATGGAGGAAAACTAGAAGTGGGTAGATTCAGATTGGATGCTAGGAAAAAGTTCTTCACCATGAGGGTGGTGAGGGTTGCCCAGGGAGGTGGTGAAAGCCCCATCCCTGGAAGATTTAAGGCCAGGCTGGATGGGGCTCCGAGAAACCTGGTCTAGTGTGAGATGTCCCTGCCCATGGTAGGAAGGTTGGAACTGGATGAACTTAATTCTTATCATGTTGGGTGGAAGAGCAAGGGTGTTTAGCTGCCCACAGTCTCTGATCCTGCATTTTGTCCAGTGGCCAGAATGATGATGTACACGCTCAGTTAAAAGGCCCAGACTTTTCATTGGGCTTTTTACCACAAGTCTGACAGAGGTACAAAGAAGCCAATAACCAGATGATTCAGTTTTCAGAAGAACTGCAGAAAATTCTTTATGCCTTATATTTGCACCAATAATTAGCACTTCCTATGCTTGAAAACATACAAAAGCACATAAACATGTGAGCAATCCATCTAACTAGTGATATATCCATCTGACTGAAGACCTCTCCCCTCCAAAATCCACAGAGAAAGACAAAGAAAAATTCAGGATTCTTGGCAATCTACTCCTTTTCCAGTAGATGCTAAACAAAACCCTGCTATCTAACAAGGAGAGAGGATGAATTAACATAACCACCTCTCCACACAGCAATTAGCAAATGAAATCAAAACAAAGGAAATGTCCTCCATTAATCTTTCCCTGCCAAAGAGCACCTGACTGCCATATAATCTACAGCAATTAGCCAAATAATGGGAGCGCAAGAGATTTATCTTGAAGCAGGAATTAGGGAGGGCACAATTAATGTATTGTACATCAAGAGTGCAGGAAAAAGCTGGTGATCTTTTAGTGCAGGATTGTTTGAGGAAATTGCAAAGCAGTTGCAACACATACACCCCAATATTCCCCTTTAACTTCACAGAATCACAGAATAGCCAGGGTTGTAAGGGACCTCAAGGATCATCTAGTTCTGACCCCCCACGATGGGCAGGGACACTTCCCACTAGACCAGGTTGCACAGAGTCACACCCAGCCTGGCCTTAAAAACATCCAGGAATGGGGCTTCCTGAATAAGTCTGATTGGCAGTCACTGCATAGGGGAGAATCAATTTCAAGGGTGTACCAAATAGCTTACCAGTATCTTCTGTCACGAGGGGCAATTGGCAGCAGATCTTATTTTCTAGATCTTATATGGTCTTGCTTCGGGCTACAGAACAGCTGTAGGGTTTTTTGTAGGTATTGTATAATGAGATTCTAGGATGCCAAGGAGTTTAGCTGTATAGCCCATTAGAATGGGAAGATCCAGACAAATACTGAGAACTGCCACTATTAATCACTTTATCTCCTCAGCCCTGCACACTTTCAGAGCTGAAACTAGGAAAGCTCCAAAATAGTTTCTCAAAATGATACTGGTTTATGAAATAAACTTGATGAGAAAGTGAAATTTCTTACATTCTTAGGGTTTTCTTTCCTGCTTTTTAGACATTTTGAAATCACAGTGCTCTGTTCTTTTTACCTTTGGTTCTCATCTGTTTTCTTGTCCATTTACTTTGCTATTTCAGTGGGGATGAAAATCAAACCTGCAACACAACTGGGAATTTAAGAATTATAGAATGGCTTAGGCTGGAAGGGATTTTAGATATCATCTACT
Source organism: Melanerpes formicivorus (assembly GCF_026170545.1). Taxonomy (NCBI): domain Eukaryota; kingdom Metazoa; phylum Chordata; class Aves; order Piciformes; family Picidae; genus Melanerpes; species Melanerpes formicivorus. The sequence continues at coordinate 2,595,267 of NW_027142442.1, forward strand.
ACACCCTCCCTGCCATGGGCAGGGAAGTCTCTCAACTAGACTTGGCTGCTCAGAGCTTCATCCAACCTGTCCTTGAACACCCACAGGGAGGAGGCATCCACAACCTCCCTGGGCAGCCTATTCCAGTGCCTCACCACCCTTGTACTGAAGAACTTCTTCCTAAGATCCAATCTAAACTTACTTGCTTTCAGCTTAAAACTATTTCCCCTTGTCCTATTGCTAGACACCCTAATGTAAAGTCCCTCTCCAGCTTTCCAGTAGGACCCCTTGAGTAGTACAAAGCTAGAAGAAAATGCATAGCCTCAGATCCTCTTCTACAGGCAGTTAGGATCAGGTAAGAGCTTCAATATGCAAAAGAATGATATCCTGCCATTAGCTGAGTATTTCTTAAATTACATGTGTTTCCTTTTTTCTCTCTTTTGTTTTTCAGTTTCCATTCTCCTGAGTCACATGAAAACTGAATACAAACAGTTTACAGGGACACCACAAAGCTCTTTCTTACATTTGGATCAGAGAGAGAAGAGAAAATTAAGATGAAAAATGAAGTACCTGATGATAAACAATCTTTGTTTTAAGCATCACTATTAGGCAAGACAAGCCTAAAGGTCTGTGGTTATTTTAATACAATTAACAAAAGAGCAATACCCTTAACTAGTACAAAGGCAGGCATTCACACTATGATAAACATAAAGGTTTTCTTTCACCCCATATGCTAGCATAGAAGACACTTAAGGAGATTTTCAAAGATTAAGACCTCTGCCATGAATATCTGTGCCAAAGATGTACTATGTCATAGTAAAGAATGCATAGTTTTATGATATTCTCTGATAATACGACATTAAGTGTGATAGTACATAGAGTAGGAACTGGATTCAACAAAACACCTATTTCAAGGATATTTTCAACACTACTGAAAATGAGACTTTAATCAAGTGGAATAGGCAGAGTGCAGAAGCTGCATACTACTAAAATCAACGTTGAAGAGGTGTGCAAATACCTTCTTGTCATCAACTTAAATATCAACTTATTAGGCAAGCCAACAGAGAATTTGCTCTGGGCAACTGGTCTCATAGGTGTTGCTGCTATTGTGGCATTTAGATATCCAGCTCAAGAGGAATTCTGAGGGTTCTGCAATGAGATGTATTTTGAAACTATCAGATTTAGCCATAGATGAGAACTTTACAGAAAGCCTGGTAATAGATTTAGCCTTTCTGTGCTCAGAATACATCCATTGCCACACCACAGATTTCATCAAATGCTATACCACTGTGTTGTGTCAGTGCTCCCAGCCCATGTCTCATGTCTTCTCATGCAGCAAATATAACAAACACAGAAATTTAGACAGGAAACTTGCAAGGGATTCTTGGAAAACCCTAGATGGACTCATATTTCTAAACCTATAATCTTGCAGTAGGCTTGTTTCAACAGACCAGAGAACTCAGTTTCAATACCCAAAGTCTGTCCACTATTCCCAGTCTACCACACTTCTGTTTGGAAGAAATAATATACCTTTCTGCCAAAGAATACTACTTGTAAGCAAGGAAAATCTTAATGTTCATCTAGAGGAGTTACTGAAATTGTGCACAAGGTTAGGAGCAATTTGAGAGACTATGCTCAGTAACAATATTTTGTGTTGTGGGTTTTTTTCTCCAACTGCTCCTTAGTTTTCTTCTCCTTCCAGTTCTCCTTCCTTTCTCTCCCACTGCCTCCCCCTCATCCCCTCCAGAAAATCTGAAAACCTTTAGTTATCCTGTCCTTTAGGCTTCACAAGGAGGACATGTTCACTCCTGGAATATACTGTATAGAACTCCTCTATGTGCTTACCTTACTCAGAAGTTGGGATGTAAGATGGCAAAAGTGAAGAAAGTAAAAAAACTAGCTCCAGGAAGGTGGCTACAGATATACATCAACACGAAGCTTCACTTTTCTTGATGTTCTCACACATTTAATTCTTCTCATTTCCCTGGATTTTCATTTGCTGACCCATCAGGGTCACTTTGACTTGGTTGTGGCAATCTGAGGTGGTTTGCCACAAAAGCAGTTGAGCTGTTTCTCCAGCTCATGTAACACTGTCTTTACATTGCTCCCATGGGCCTCTGCTTTTTGTAGCTGTTAATTACTGTGCTTAAGCAGTATTTTTCAAAGAAATGAAAGAACAAAACAGAGGGCACCATTTGTAGTCTCCTCTTTCCAACATTCGGCAGTCATTCATCAGGCATGATAAATAACAAATCTGGAACTGTTTGGTATTTGCCAAGAGCGTTCTTGCTATCTCAAAGAGCGTTCTTGCTATCTCACATTGGAGTTCTAGTTCTAAACATGCATGAGAAGACAACAGCAGCTATCCCTGAGTGATGCCTTCCAAGGAATCCGTACCACCACCGCCAAAGGATTGCACCTAATCATTCAATTTTTATTCAGACATTTCCATACAGTCTGTCTCCCATTACAGTCAATAAACTCCCATGACACAGAGATCAAGATGACATGCAAACACAGCCCAGCACAAGCTACAGCTGCGTCTCCACCTAGCCACTTAGAGAAGTCTTTCTTATAGCATTTGTTTCAAGGAAAGCAAAGGAGAACAGAATGATATTCAGCCAGTTTACTTGCCCCACTGCCTTGTAAAATGGAAATGGAGGGCAGCCTCTCAGAGATGAGGTAGTTAGGCTAGTTAGTGGCTGCATGTCTAGTCTATCTAGCTGTTAGTGAACTGGTTGCAGAAAAGTTACTGTTTGTCATCAAGTTTTAGACACTAGAGTATTAAGAGACTTCTCCCTTGATGCATTTCTAATCAATATTTTTAATGCTTAATCACCTATGCAAGCCAGTGTTTAACTTCCCATATAGCTGGCTGAATCTTTTTCAATGTGAGGGCTCTCATTGTTGTCCAAATAGAAGAATGAATTCCAAATCTTCCTTGTTCACTGCACACAAACAACAAACATGGTGGAACACAGCAGCTCATGGCCTAGCAGAATTCAGTCTGGTCTGGGCTGAACAAAGCTACAGCCAGACAGGGCATTCTTGATCAGCACTACTCTGCTCTTAAGCACGGACACTGCTATACTTTAACAGCAAAAAACCAAAGAGCAGTTTAAAAGAAAGTTATATGTCAAGATTTTCTTCATAACAGACAGATTTGGAAAGAACAAAGTTGTCATTATAGCGATTGTTGAGATTCTCCTTTGTGAAGCTGTGTCCAATCTAATAATGCATTGGGGGGGGGATATTTTTCCATTGAGTCCATGGACAGATGGATGACATATCAGAGAGGCAGAGGCATAAGTGTATAAACTTCAGACAAATACAGAGAAACTGCCTGGAAAAACATAACTGAGAGTAAGTCAGCATGGCTTGGTACGGGGAGCTGAACTTGCAGCTTTGAGGAGGCTGACTTTAAGGCGACCTTCAGTGGAGCTCCTTAGCAGTGTAAGCTGGGCAATCGCTGGTAAATCTTTATTAATTTTAATTGGCGGCACCCATTTATAAGAACCATTAAAAAGGATAAATTGAGCCCATCCGGCGTAATGTCTTTTGTTAATTAGTTTGTCAGCACTGTTTTAATATCCCCTAATGACTTCATATTTCAGGCCTGACATTAAAGGAGACGCTGTGAGAAAGGAAATGGTCTTATCACCGTGTACATTTTTTTCTTTTTTTGAACAAAAAGTGTCCTTCCAGGCCTGACCAAGGTTAGGTGCCATTTAACTCAGACAGACAGGTACCACAAGACTTGGAAGGGCCCTTTCACCCTATCCAGACTTCACCTTGCTACTGACCAGCATGCTCTGCTGAGATTTTTCTCTTTTTACAGACCTACCCAACAGCAGGATAAATTCAGTCATCAGTCATGAAATTCCCACTCTCCATAGCTCATCATGGACTTGACTCCAGTCTCAGAGCACAATCATGTGGGACCATGTTAGGTGGTGGAGTCACCATCCCTGGAGGTGTTTAAGAGGGGATTGGACGTGGCACTTGGTGCCATGGTCTAGTCATGAGGTCTGTGGTGACAGGTTGGACTCGATCTTTGAGGTCTCTTCCAACCCTAGTGATAAATATGGGAGAAACCAGATACACAACTGGAGCAATGACTCCCTTAAGTAAAGGCAAGTTAAACCCCACAAAGCTGAAGGTCTTTTGACTCATAAGGACATGTTCAGCACTGGTATACTAATCCATCTTGGAGACCACAAACTTACAGACGAAAAGCTGGTAGAATAAGAACAGCATCAAAGAATACTCTGGATATAAACTTGATTTGTAACTGAAAATGAAGAAGGTATCATGGTTGGCATGGAACAAAGGGGAGCAAGCAAATCTGTGATTTTGGTGTCAACAGTTCTCTCCTTCCTCCCTTGTTCTCATGTTGCATTTCTTGGAATAGCATGCTCAAACTACGAGCCTGGAATTGCCGTAAGGCTGGAAAAGCATAGGGCTTTTTCTGCTTTTAGTAAGTACATTATTTTAGACCTTCATGTCTCAGATAGGTTATGAAGATTTTATAATAGGTAATAAAGGCAACTTAACACAAACATTTAACCTTTTCTCCTGAATATGTATGCACTTCATAAGTTTTATTCAAGGAAGAGGTGTATAATGTAAGGGCAAAGAGAAGGTTCAACTGTAGCCATCTTTGCCCTAGAGCTTCCTTCATAGGGTTAAACTGTTTTACTTAGATATCACTGTCTCCCTCCTCACAGTTCTGCTACACATTAAATGTTGTTCAGCTGGAATTATTTACCCAGGGAACTATTCCATCACTCTGAGGTTTGCACCAAGTTTTATCCCTGGTCAGTTTCCTACAGTGGTTTGATCAATTAGGTGGGAGACTTTGTCTTGAGAGCTGGATTCTCTTTTGTTTTTTCATTGAAGACTAAAATAGGTGAGCAATATGAGGAAAGCAACATCCTCCACCAGTTAATATCACAATTGATGTTTTGGTGTCTAGTGTAAGATTAATTCACCCAAGGGTGAAGCGAATAACTGAGAAATAGCTAATAAGAAAATAAGCTTTTCTTCTGTATTGCACAGCCTTGCAAGTTACTAATCATTTCATTAATGTAAGATGTTTGCATTTATGTTGGAAAAATAAATATTTAGCTAACCAAATAGCTGCTGCTTTTTCTTTTCCTGAAATTTTAGGGTAACCCTTAAATGACTCTTTATAAGCATCATATTGAAAATCATAGAGAGTTCCTCTTTGTTAGATCACCTTTCAGCAAAACACAAACAAGTAATAACTGTAAAGACTGAATCAGTTACTGGGTTCATTACTGAACAAAATCCTTGCCTCAAAGTCAATGGAAATCTTGGTATAAAGGTCTAAAGAACTAACCAGTTTTACTTTTTTCCATTAAAATTTAGGGCTAATGATTTTACCACAGATTTATTTTTTTTAATGGATACACAGTCACAGCACTTGAATATTAAAAGCTGCTCTATGATCTCCCAAAAGCCATCCTACTGTCATTGCAAGCTTGTGCCATGTTTCATGCAGACTTAATATTTTCAGGGGACTGCTAAATCTGTGCCCTATGTGAAGCACACAGTAAAAGCATGCCTAGGGTGAAACGGATATTCCCTGCAGGCTGAACACCTCTTTGACTGAATTGCCTTTGCAGCTAATAAAAGTCTTGAGTTTTTCCTCTAACCAGCCTGTCTCTTGAGCACTGGTGTGCTCTACAGAATTCAGCCTTTTATAATCAAAGGTCTGCATAACACTGCCAGCACAGTTGGCACTTAGTCTCCATTTTGCAGCTCTGACAAATGCAAATTTACATAATGGTCTTTCATGTCTATAAAACGTCATTATTCATGATGAGCATATTTCCAGTCTTCACAACAGAAGAAAAAAATTGTATTTCGATTGTCCCTCTATTTTTCCAGCTTTTGAATTAAAAACAAAACAAACCAAAACCCAACACCAAACATTATGCCTTAATTAGTTTCACTATTCACAGAATCACAGAAAGGTAGGATTGTAAGGGACTCCATCTAATCCAACCTCCACGCTAAAGCTGGTATGCCTAGATCGAGTTACACAGGGATGCATCCAGGGTGGTTTGAAAGTCTCCAGAGAAGGAGACACAAAAACCTCTCTGGGCAGACTGTTTCAGGGCTCTGTCACCCTCAAAATAAAGAAGTTTCTCCTTAAGTTCATGTGAAACTTCCTGTGTCCTAGATTGTGCCCATTGCCCCTTGTCCTGTCACTTGACGCTACTGAAATGAGGCTGGCCCCATCCTCATGACCTCCACCCTGTAGATATTTACATGAATTGATAAGAACCCCTCTGAGTCTCTACAAGCTAAACAGCCTCAGGTTTTTCAGCCTCTTCTCATAAGAGAGATGCTCCATTCTCCTAATCATCCTGTTGTCTTTTGTTGGGCTGTCTCCAGTAGTCCCTATCCCTATTGAACTGAGGAGCCCAGAACTAGACACAGTACTCCAGAAGCAGCCTCACTAGGGCAGAGTAGAGGGGGAGGAGAAGCTCCCTAGACCTGCTGGTCACACTCAGAAGAGCGTGCACCCAAGGACACCACTGCCTTTTGTGCCACAAGAGGACACTGCTGGCGGCTCATGGTTAACTTGGTGCTCATGAGGAAGGTCAACCCCTAACCTGCACTGGTGCATGGGGTTATTCCTCTCCGGGTGCAGGACTGTGTACTTGCCCAACTCTCTCACCTGCCCACGTCTCACTGAATGGCAGCACAGTCTTCTGGTGTGTCAGCCACTGCTCCCAGTTCTGTATGATCAGCAAACTTGCTGAGAGTGTGTTCTGTTCCTTCATCCAGATCACTGATGAGCATGTAGAACAAGACTGGATCTAGTACTTATTCTTGGGGAACACCACTAGCTACAGGTCTCCAACTAGATGCTGCACTACTGATTACAACCCTCTGAGCTATGTCATTCAGTGAGTTCTTAACCCACCTCACTGTCCACTCATCTAACCCACACATCCAAAACCTACCTATGAGGATGTTATGGCAGGCAGGGTCGAAAGCCCTGCTGAAGCTTCCTATCAGTTTCTTAATATGCGTTAACTCAATGACAGTTGAAACTCCTCTGGGAACTGAGAAAGAAGGAAACTAATATTCCTGTTTCCAGTCACATGTAAGATACAGAGAAAAAAAGAATGATATCTACTAGTGCCAAAATGTGGCAAACTTAGACCTAGGTCTTCCAGTCCATTCCCATATACATTCCAACACTATTTCTCCTTTCAAACAAAATTTTGCATCCTCCAGGATGCAAAGTGGATACAGTTTAGGTATCCATTAATCAAATTTCCAAATAATAATAAAATGACTGTATTCTAATATTTTTTTATTAAAGCAAACCCCATGGCTAACATATTTCAAGTAGTTTAACAAACTTGTAATTTTAGTAAATTATATTTTTTTGCCAAAATTCAGCTTGCCAAATCCAAAAAACTCCCACATCTCTCAGCACCTCAGAATGTGGTACCCACTAAAATAACCTGACTAGTCTAAATAAGCCTATTCAATTAATTTTATGAAGAGAATATGAAGAGCATATGAAAAGAACTACAGGCAGGCCCCAAGCATGCCATACAGACCCTGTATGTACCAGCAGAAGTTCCCTGACTGGTCCTCCAGACTGGTTCTGGACTCATTACCTGCTAAAAGTCATTGAAAAACTTACACAGATTTATCTATATGCTTGGATTATTCAGTGCACCTGTTGAAACTTTCTTTCCCTGAGAGAGCATCAAGTTTGAGGCAGACAGAGATCACAGCCCACATTTACAAGAACACTTTGTTTTTCTTAATAAAGCTGTTATTAACAACAAAAAAATTAAGTAGTTAATTTGAATAGCAGGTACCTACACAGAGTGCATCCACTTCACAGCTCACTCACAAGCATGTCAACACTAACTTGAAGTTACTAGATTGGAGTAATAGCTGCAAGGCCAAATCCAGCCATTTCACTAGAAGCAGGGGATTGTACTGATACAAGGGCTTCCAGGCAGCTGTTCAGAAAGCACTTCAGGAGTTCCTTTGTTTCACCTGCTGTGTGTATATACCTGTATATATACCTGTCTGCAGATAGCAGCCACCACTGACTCAGATGTGGCAAGTCAAGCATCTCACTGTTGATCCTGGTATTTGTTGACAGCCATCAATAAATCTGGCTGACTAGCATACTAATATACCCATGCTTGTGGATTTAACATTACTAACCCCTGGAGTTTATCAGGTTTTGGGAGACTTTCAGACACTACCTCTCAGCACACTCTTTACCTCTCTGATTTGCTGTCTTCTGGTGTCTGTTTCTTGCCCTACATCCATAAATACCAGAAGCAGCCATTCACACTCACACAGAAAGAGCATTTACAACACACACAGGAGATCTGATGCTTCTGGGGGAAAGCAGAACTATTAGGCAGTACCATATGAACTGTAGTGTTACATGCAGTAGCTCAAGGACACAAGGGGTGCCACCAGACCTGTGAAAATCAGAGTGCAAGCTACAAATTGAATTGTTGACTGTGAAACAAATTAAATTGTTGAGTGTAAATATTTATTTGGGAATTAATTAAAAAAAAAGTTAAAGCAAAGGCTAAGTCAATCAAGTGCTTTTTCTTTTTAAATTTTGCATACTATTTAAATAATTTATTAAAAGCAAGTACAAAATCAGGCATTTAAAAAAGATTCCACAAAACCAACTCTGAAAATAATATGAATTTTTGAACTATTGTGATCACTTATCAGAGGTCATCAGAATCAGCTTTGCAGCTGCTAGATCAGCAGTGAAAAAAAGCAATTGCCTGATTTTCCCCCAGGGGAAAAAAAAACACAGAAGGAAATAGAATAAATCATGTGAATTTCTGTAAAGTTGCAACTGACATTATTTGTGACTGTCATATGCTCATAAATTCCACTATTATTTAGCCAGCAACTTCTTGGTTTGCATTGTGCTGAGCATTCAGCCTCAAAGGAGAATGTGGTGTTCGCTTGCACTCAGTCACAGCTACCAAACCACCTTACAAAAACTGCCCAATATTCTCACCCTCAATTTGCAGAGAAGAAAACTGAAACACAAAAATAAGTTGTTTGATCTTGCTGGCAGATTCAGGATAAAGCTGCTTATATTTTTGTCATGGAAAAATACTGATTTTTTTCCTTTCCCCCTTCACATGGAGAACTAGAAAGTTGAGGCTGCCTATTTATTAGTTCTCCTTTGACAGGAAAACTATTAACCCTTCACAAATTCCATTATTTGCAGTATTCCACTCACTCTATTTTTCTCCCAAACCAGTTCCTGGTGATAGAAATCCTCAGTACTATTCTCTCCAATGAAACATCCCCTTTATGGCTTCAGAGCTGTACTTACAGTCTCCCAATTCTCTCTTAGTCCACTGATTTCCATAAGGAAAATAGTCACAACCGTAAGAAAAAAAACATTTCCAAAGTTTGGGTTTTATAATGAAGTCCCATATGAATTGTCTAGCTCATAGTTCTAAACATGTTTTGGCAATGTCCAGTGCATGTAGGAGACTCAAAGAGATGGTAAAAGCGACACAGCCTTGGATTGCCTTGAAGTTGTATCTATCCAGAGATGACCCATGAGGTGCTCAGTTCCAAGCACTCCATAAGCCATAGACCAAACAGGGCAGGACTACATCATTTAGAGAACCAAAACCTGAGCTGTGCCTTGAAATCCAACAAAAAATATGCTCTTTACTCTCAATTCAAACCACTGTTCAATTGTACAAGAAAATAAAATAAAGATAAGCTGGAGAGTTTCAGTGCCAGTTTCAGCCAACAATCTTGTGGATCCAAACATTCAGAAGATCACCACAGTGATCCTCACTACCCTTCACCATAGTGAACCTCACCCATGGATGGAATAAAGAGAAGGGCAAACTCCATTACATTGCCATGGATAAACATTCCAGACAGCATAATCCACTCAGGCACAGTCTTGCCCACAGTCACGTAAATCAGGGGATAAAAACCCCTAAGAACTGGATTAGGAGTTGCCTTTGCACTGCTACATCTTGCCTGCATGGAGAGCTTTCCCTCTTGGTCAGGACACCAGACACCATCACTTTTGTGGAATTGAGAGTCATTACCTGGAAGGGTAAGTGAATATTTAGCATGCTGTAAGTTTGTGTCCTCAGATGATTATCTAACACAGAGATAATGTTGGGTTTGATGCTTTTGAGGTTGTTGTACAATATTCTTGGTTTTAATTTGTAATCATGCATTCTTCCATCCTATCTGTGAAAACCTGTAGTAGTGGTGTATTAGATCTGTGAGTGAAGTTCAAATTAATCTTTTGCTTGAGCCTTGCAGTTAAACCTCTGAGTGAAGCTCATATAAATCATTTGCTTAGACCTCACAGTCTATTCTCTTTTCATCACGAGCTCATAAAGGACCCAAAACTTATGGAAGTCAATTAATAGGAGTCCCATGGCCCCTTTTCACAGGACTACATCAAATTTTTTCCACAGAACAGAAACTAAGCAAAGGCTGACAGAGGAAGGGATTGAGAGTAGCTGAGCAGGACTCAAGGGTTCTGGTGGATGAAAAACTGGACATAAGCCAGCAATGCGCACTTGCAGCCTAGAAAGCCAATTGCATCCTGGGCTGCATTAAAAGAAGCATGACCAACAGGTCAAGAGGCCAGGCTCGATGTGGCTCTGAGCAACCTGATCTAGTGTGAGGTGTCCCTGCCCATGGCAGGGGGGTTGGAACTATATGATGCTTGAGGTCCTTTCCAAACCTAACAATTCTATGATTCTCCTGCTCTTCTCTGCTCTGCTGAGACCCCACCTGGAGTCCTCAGCCCAAGAAACACATGAACCCGTTGAAGTACGCCAAGAGGAGGACCACGAAAATGCTCAGAAGAGTGGAACACTTCACCTATTAGGAAAAGCTGAGAGTAGAGTCATTCAGCCTGGAGAACAGAAGGTTCCGAGGGGATCATACTGTGAGCTTTCAGTATTTAAAGAGAGCCTACAAGAAAGATGGGGACAAACATTTTAGTAGAACCTGTAGTGACAGGACAAGGGGTAATATTTTTAAACTGAAAGAAGGTAGATTCAGAGTAGATATACAGAAAACATACAATGTGGGTGGTGAAACACTGGAATAGGTTGACCAGAGAGGTAATAGATGCCCCACCCCTGAAAATATTCAAGGTCAGATTAGATGGGGCTCTGAGCAACATGATCTAGTTAAAGACGTACCTGCTCACTGCAAGAGATGTTGGCTTAGATGACCTTTACAGGTCCCTTCCAACCCAAACTATTGCATGAATCTATACTGCAAGTGTTCTCTGTAGTTTGAGACCCTTCTAATGATGCAAGATTGTTAAGGGCTTTGAAGAAGTGAGAATCAGTCTTTGCTTCTCACTTCTGTGGCTTTTTGTGGGTTTCATGCATCTGGTGCATACCTGGAATCACAGCTTTTGGCTCCATATTGTCCAAAGGATTTCATATGTGATTCAGGCACACAAGAATCACGCCATGTAGTAACTGGAGGACAACCAGACCTGCTTTAAAAGCACACTACTGCTCGGAAACAAAGCAGATTAAAGTAGATGCTGTTAATGTTGTTTAAGGCCACTGTCTCGATCTTTACAATAGTTTGCAGATCAAGTCTCAGCTAGAATGAAGACTGAATATCCACCTTTGAAGCATTTTGAAGCTGTAACCCCCTAGGACAAGCCAGTTCACAAATATCAGGGGCAAAGAACTTGTGAGAGTTCACAGTGTTGTTCCTAGGACATTTGCCTGGAAAACAGGCTTTAAGAGATCAAGTGACTGCTGCATGACCTTCCAAGAAATGTTGCTTTCCCTTTGAAATGCCTTGTCTACCACAGGAATCTCATTCACAATACTGGCAATTATCTATTCTTTAAAAAACCAAGTTTTCCCAGAAGGAAAGTTACAAAATAAAACCAAATCAAACAAAAAAACACAATCAGAACCACCGAGGAATTATTACCCTATTAGCTCTGTGTTACATGGACACCAGTGAAGTTTTAATATTATCTATGCAACATGGAAGGTTCTCAAGTAGCAATGTATGTCCTGTACGTGAAAAATTGCTGAAAGCAAGGGATGCTTCCTTTTTCAATTAAATAAAACATTTCCTTGTGTCACTTTATAAAGCCAAACCCTAGAAAGACTGTATTTAAAATCTGCATAAATGTGACGCTTCATGGAATTGGAAATATTGTATATTTATTTTATTGCTACAAAATTGTTATTTTTATGCTAATATACCTGTAAAAATGTACTACTTTTTCTGTGTGACTAAGAAATTAAGACTTTATTGCTGAAAGCCCAGGGACTGAAAGAGTCTCAAAATTTCTACAATGCACAAGGATTCACCACCAAGCAACATAACTGTGTTACAGGGAAAACAAAGCTGAATGAATACTGTAAGTGCAGAGCTTCTGGCGGGTGGATAAGACAGCAGAAGGAGCAGTTGCCCTAAGTCAGCTTTTTCCTCACATCATGAGCATTGCTGTAGCTGCAAATTATTCTGAGTCTGTAGAGCACTGTAGTAGTTTTTGTTAAACAAAACATGATAGCTGGAAGAAAAGCCTTCAAAAACAGAAATCTTTTCCAAGCACAGCCAAGTACATACTGAGAACATGAACTCTCCATTTACTTAGATAAGCATTGGTAAAGCATCCGAGAGAGAAAACAGCTTGTACCTGTGAAGGAAGAACGTTGTGTGTTTCTGTTAAGGAAGAAGAGAGCAAGAAATCATGGTGTGCAATGCTGAGAGTTTATGGGAAGGAAGATTGTGATTCACTACAAAAACAGTATCTTTGCTGAGTCCACAATTTCAGATCCTAAGATTGTCTATAGAAAATGCCTTGATAATAAGAGACTGGGTGAACCAAACGTTTATGCATTTGTTCTTTGCTAGCTGTCTGGGAGAGTTTATTCTGGTATGCAGTCATTTCTTAGTTGACCTATCAAGTTTCCAGGACACCACTTGGTGCAAAGGATGAACGAGGTTACATTCTTGGCAGTGAAACTGCAGCAGCTGGGACATAGAAGATCAGCTCTGGGGAGTATTATTTTTGAGACAGAAAAACATTCCAATACAGAAAAGGTGCTGCAGAACTTAGAATTTGCAAGAGAAAATACACCACATGCCTTACACAATTAGGGTCACTACAACACAAAACTGTCGTAGCTCACATTATTCCCACATAACATTAGCAATAAAATGAAAGAAGGTGGACATATTATTTTATTCCAGAATCTGAAACCAACACTTGTTCTCATTCCTATTTTATAATTTTTACTTCTCTAAAACAAACAAACCAAACCACCAAAAATAATTTTCTGTTTGCAGTCATCTTCCTATATTACCAATATAATAAGATTAAATATTTCAGCTTTTTCTTCACTATCCAGTCAAATCAGCTACAGGACTTAAAACTGAGAAAACTGTCTTTGTTCAACATTGGTCCCAAGAAGAGCTATTTTGGTCATCTATGAAATAAATAATTCCTTAGCTTCTGTCTAAAACCCATATCTGGATTATTCTCAATAAACCAAGAAAACTCAATCTATAATAAGTTGTCAAGAACAGTAACATACAAGAAACAGCTTTATCATAACCACTCCCCTGAAGGTAACCTCCACCATTTTCAGAGGCCACTGAGATGACAGATGCTGCCTGTGTCACCTTCCTTTAAAGACCTACTGCAACCCAAAGGACCAGAAACTCCACATGCAACTTGTGAGGATCTAGCCTTAGTAACAGCTGGTTTCAGGCCAAGAAAAAGCTAGACATCCATAGGGATGGCTGTCAATTGGCCAGTCTCCATCCACAAACACAGAAAGCTGCTGCAACTCAACCCACAAATGTTCTTGGAATCTGCTTGCTACAGCTTTAAAAAAGGTCAAATAGAAGGTCCTCAAAAAAATAGTTACACTGTGATAGCTCTGGCTACTTTAATTGGGCAGCTAACGCTGCCTTTTGACAGACAGCTGGGAAATGCAGCTAGTGAGAGATTGATTTGTATCCACATATAAGCACTTGTGTTTCATGCAAGCACATTAATTCTACAACAAGAATTTAGTGGATGGAGCAGCTGCTTTACGAGGAGAGATTTCCCTCTGCACTTTGGAGACACGCAGGCTGAGTGGGATACAGCTAAGGATTATAAAATCATGAAGGCAGTGGAGAAAATGAGAGCATGACTATTACTCACCAAATCTTGCAATACTAGAAGTATGGGCACTCATTCAAACTACGTGCAAGATAGGTTTAAAATGACAAAAGCAATAACTTTCCTTTACAAACACAGCAAGCAGTGAATTTCTGCTCACATATGACTGAGGAGACCAATATGGTATTGCCTGCTGTTACTGTCCAAGGAAGAAATACCAGCCTAGGTGGGCCATAGATTTGACCCAGTACAGTATTTCTTAAGCTTTTATGCATGAAACCATGGCTGGAGAAACGTGATTGACACTATAGGCCTAAGAGGCCTGATGCATTGCAGGAAAAGAAGCTGTTGTGGCTTCACCTGTAATCTCTGTGATACCACACACCACACCAAAACTGTATGCAGAATTTAAAATGCAACAGGCATACATTCTGAAGAAGTTCTGCCACCTGTTAGAGCATTGAAGCTAAATTCAGAGTGGTTTCTGTCTTATCCCCGTAGCTGTAACTCCTGTAGTTTTGGAAAAATCGCTGTTCTCCCCTACATGCAGCTCCTGTCCATAACACTCCCTGTTCCAGAGGAGCTCAACGACATCACTAGGCTATGTCCCTGTTCCAGTATAAGCTTCTCCACAAAACTTGCACCAAATGAGCTCACCTTATAGCTTCATAAAGCATCTAACAAGCCTGTACCTTTCATACAATATGAGAGCAGAGATTTTTAAAAGAAAAATCTGTCATTTGCTACCATTCAAAACCAGACTGACTTCCTCTGAGCACAACAGATATCACCTGTTTCCTTCCTTTTCCTTTCAGGCCCCACAGCTGTGATGCATATGTCACTAATGCACACAGCACATGTACCAAACCCCCCTTTATATTTCTATCTCCATTTCTGCACCTCTGAAGAACTGAAACGAAACAAAGTTGGCCAGAGTCCTCACTTCTTCCCTATTTCCTTCTTTACCTTGCCCAGGGAGGTGGTGGAGTCCCCGTCCCTGGAGGTGTTCAGGAGGGGATTGGACGTGGCACTTGGTGCCATGGTCTGGTCATGAGGTCTGTGGTGACAGGTTGGACTCGATGATCCTCGAGGTCTCTTCCAACCTTGGTGATACTGTGATACTGAGTCATCTGGACATATCCAAGCCCAATCAAAGACTCATATGACCAAACAGATTGACACAGCTACTTCTCATTTCTTTTCCCAAGACTTTCCACAGCAACATATGTATTTATATACCATAAATCCCAACAGCCTTCTGGAGCACAGAGTTTGCCATATTGCTTTAATTACTGGTTCAACTAGTCTAAACTTGACCATTCATACTATTGGGGAAAGGCAGAAGGATTTCTGAATATACTTATGACTTCCTAGGAATTCAGAGAAGAGAGAGGTTGATCTAATTTCAGTGGAGCTCACTCCTTTCTCAAATCTGAGGAAATGTCTCTTTGAATCCTCTCTGAAGCCTGCCAGACCAATGGGAAGGCACATTTTTCATTACTCAGATCTAAAAAAATAGAACCATACAGTAGCTCCTTTCTTGGCCTTTCAAATTTAACCTGAAAACATACTGTTGTATAACACAAGAAGCTAAGCACCGCCCTGAAGCGAGAGAAATTTTCCCTAGCTCCTGCTTCAATGGGAACTAAACAGCTGAAATTTTTATTCGATAGAAAGATCAGTTACACTGGTCTGTACTGGTAGCCTAGCAAATGAGTCCTTGGAATGACAAGAGGAAAGAACCTATTAAAACCACCCAATTCCTCCATCAGGCATCATACCAGTGTAATCCATTCTGTACCCTTAGACAGAATCCATTCAACAAAATTGCCTGAGCTAGCAGAGGCCTAGGCTGTATGATAGAAGTCAAGTCCAAGACTAGAATCCTTCCCAGTGGAAGTGAGCACTGTAAACTCTTCTAACACCAGGAGCAATAAATGAGAAAGACAGGTTCTCAACATAAGAAAAGAGTGATTTTCAAATAATTTTTCCTCACAACTAAGCTCTTCCCTTCAACACCCTAACAAGATAAAATAAATCATATGATCCTAAAGTCATTCTGGCTGTGGGAAAGGGATAGCCACATACAAATATTCCTAAAAACAAACAATGAAATGAAAAGCAGAAACGGAAAGACCTTAGAATGTGTTGAGAGTAACTATGCCTTGGCATCAGATTTCAAACTCAGCCCTTGGCATCAGTCATCGAGCAAGAAAGTTCCTGCTTACCAGAGGCTGACAGAATACAGAAGGTTGAACTGATCAGAAATTCTCTAAACTTCAAATTTTATAAATGCTAAGTGACTCTTGGGCCATTTATTAGGAATTGCTTTACTTTTAATTGTCCTGAGGAAAAAATAGTAACAAATTATGCACATTTTCATTAGTAACCACTAGATGTCAGTCCTCCCATTTTGTTCTCGTGACCCAAACCCTGCCGTAACAAATTCCCCTCTCTGTACAAATGAATGGCATTGTGTGGCATCGAGTACATTCAATAGGGTACCTACCAAAAATGTACTGCAATAATATCTTTAATGGGAGAATAGTAGATTTCAGGAAACTAGGGAAATAGTAAAAGAACTGCACTGTAAAATTACCAAAGGATAGGGTTGGATTTGTTGTAATTTGGCTGAGATTCTCTTCGGAATACTTGCTGTGCATTGTTTTCTTGTTCTTATTTAGCATCCTAGTGTGCCAGTTTTCCTCTAAACAACGAGAAACAGACAGGAAGGAAACCAAGAGGAAAGACTGAGATATTGGTAAAGCAAAGCTGTATTCTAGATCGCTTTCATTTTAGAAGAGCATTTTCTTTTCTTTAGGGACTCTATGTTTTCTTTCTGGCAAATAGAATCACAGAATGCTAAGGGCTAGGAGGGACCTTGAAAGATCATCTAGTCCAACCCCCTGCCAGAGCAGGCTCACCTATACCAGATGACACAGGAACATGCATTTTGAATATCTCCAGATTGGAGAAAGAAGCCAAGAATAAAGGTCCCATTCATAAATCACCTTGTATGAGCATCTTCAGCTTCAACAGGTAAATCTGGGGCCCTGCATCAACCTGGTTATATTTAGGTCTTCAAATCTCAGTATTTTTTTTAAACAAACAGGAAGTGCACAGACACTCTTGCACTCAAGCAAAGTGCAAACTTGGACACTAGTGTAGCTTCTCTGGTCCTTTCCTTATGCAGTGTGTAACTCCAGAGGTTGCAGAGGCTTAGTTTGGAGAAGGAAATGCTCCTGACTCCTACAACACTTTCTGAAAAGTTTTGTTCTCTCCATAAGCTTTTCCACTTTTCAGTCAGAGAACTGTTCCCCCCTCATAAGAAATTGTGTTTGGAGTTTTTCAGCCAATCTCTGCATTTAGTTTTGATGTTACTGCTAAGGCAAAAAATGGGATTTTTGTACCAGGAACACACTGTAGCAGTACCTACCAACATTCCAGTTTCCTCATACTTGCTTTCAAAGACAGGATGGAACACTACTGGCTAATGCACTGTGTAAACAAGAAAATACTTCCACACTGCAGGACACTAAAAAAAAATTCACCATCTTCACACTATTGTCAGCTATCAAGTTGGGCACAATGGGACCATGAATTAGTAATGGAGCTGGGGGGGCGGGGGGAGGGGATGGAATGAAGACCGAGACTAACACTGACACAAAGAATGCACCATTCCTTAACAGAGTATAAGCCCTTTTTTCAAACAAATAAACATTAGCCTTGTTCTAATAATTCCTTTCAGTCTATGACATAATAGGTCAGATTGGTGCATTCCTACTCTAACTTCAATAAAGAAAAGATGGAAGTCTGATCCATCAAAAATTCATTTGCATTTCCAACAGTGAAAAACAAACTGTTTTCTTACCGTAACTAGTCCCATTCCAACCAATTCTTTTCAGTCTCCTCAAAGCAATCCTGTTATAGGAAATAACCCACTTTCAAAACAGAAAATATTTAAAAAGTCTTTCCAGATGTACAGAAATTTTATTCTCTTACAATTTATGTAGCCGAGAAATTAAGAAGTTTGCTTGCTGCTTAGGAAAAAGCTCACATTAAGTCCCTGCTCAGCCACTGTCTTCCTGTGCAATCTTGGACAAGTCATTCAGGACAAGTTTACACCTCACAGCAGAGAATGAGGCAGAGCTTTCTGAGATACAGATTCCCAAGCCAGGAATCACTATGGCAGGCATTGCTGTACCAATATGAAACAAAGTCAGCACTGGTACATTCAGATATCATTGCATGAAGGTGGCTCTAAAACATTTACATGCCTCACTCCACTGAACATACTGCTTGAGATCAGTGATCACACAGCCTGCTCAGGTGTCTTTTCATCCACAGGGAAAGCACATGCTGAAGCTGATCTCATTTCTCCACTTGCAGAACAGAAAGAGTAGCACTTTCAATTTTTGTAAGGATGCTGCAAGCAAACAAAAAGAGAAAACTGGGGACAGAACAGAGTACCAGAGAGAAGGGAATGCAGCACAGGTCTCTAAAATCCACGCAGCACTTGGAAGTTTCTTTGCATCCCAGGCTTCAGGAAAAAAAGCAACACTTATCATCACTAAATGACAAACCTAAAACTGAAACAGTAAGGACCAACCTGTGAACAAAAAACCTATTCAGGACCACTTTGACTGAAGAAAAAAAAATCCTGAGGAAATGCCTTTGCTTGAGAAATGTGATGGGAAATGCCGGTTTATTGAAATTTCTTGAAGAAGAATAAATTTCTGCTAAGAAAGGTTACTCAGGATTTTCTGATCATACCAAAAGAAAGAGGCATCAGTTCCAGAATGCACTGATAAGACTGACTTCAGTTCAAACCACATGCATGACAACACTTGGCACAGGAAGTTGAACATAAAGTGCCACTTATGCTTGTGAGGTGGCTAGTTTGGAAGTAGTGTCATTTGTATGTGTAACTGAATGCTCACTATGACCCATACTAGAATGGCTTGCATTGTAGCCCAAGGACAACACACCTGTTTGGAGCAGAGAAATTCATGTTTAAATTTCTTCACATAAAGCATCCTAAAACCTAAGTAAATCCCCTGTATGTTGGTGTATTCATTATTTCAGTTCCTGCTAAATCTTTTGGAAGTGTTTGTTCCACAGCAGCATAGAACACAAAAAAAAGGAGCCTGTTTCCCCACCATCTCGGGGGTAGGAATCAGATAGAAAGAAAATTAGTTTTATGACAGAAGAACCTTCTAGCTTCATCCAAAAGATCACTGGAGAAAATAATAAACTTTTAAATCATGCACACAATTTCAATTTATCTTCCACAATTTATCTTTTTGGTTGCTTTTGTTGTTATTGTTTTGTTGTGGGTTTGGTTGGGGGCGTTTTTTGGTTGGTTGGTTTGGTTTGGCTTTTTGTGAGTACAATCACAGGTTTCAACTGAGCTATCTGTGTTTAGCACTCACATAGAAAAATGTTCTGTTTACTCTTTAGCAACTCCTAAAACTGGAGTTTTTCACTCTCTTCAGAAAACAAAGCCTTATTCCTGTTAGCTGTTCAACTTCCTTCTTTCACTGAAGTTTGATATGAAACCAGTCTCTCTGAGGGAGACAGCTGAACTTCAGAAAGCATTTCTGCTCCCAGTAATTTCACTTCTCATCCAGGTATCATTTTTATGTTCCCTCTTTGGAGGCATAAATCTTCAGATTCCAGTTCTGCACACAACCCAAAACTGTAGCTTTTGGTCTCACACAATGCACTTTTCCTTTCTTTCCCAACCCTGGAAGTCCACACCTAAGCCCTTTCCAAGTCCCTTTAATCAAGTAGAGTTACTAATTTAGAAACTCCAAATGAAATGGTTCAGTTGTAGAGTTCTGATCACCATCTGTAGTCCTCTCCTCATTCCATAAAGTCCTAGCCTTTCAGCCTTCTTGAGTCCCAGTGCATGGACCTCCACATGTTGGATGATGCATGTCAGGTCTATCAACCACATGACTGACAGGAGAGAGAATGACACGCCACAATGTGGCAACCCAGTAGGCCAATGATGAAGATAAATGCAGAAGCTGGACCTAAGTTTCCTTTGTCTTAGATCTGACATACACCGGAAAAATAACTGTTATAACTGCACCTGAATAGGAAAACGTGTGGAGTCACTGTATCATAAATGTTGTAATGTCACTCTTAGCTATTTGGCACTGCTGTGCCAGTTAATCTCTTAGACTGACTAAAGGTTACATCAGTTTTGCAATCAAATAACAGAAACTTTCTTGTTGCCTTCAGAGATAGCCCTGATTAGAACCAAAGCAGGAGCAGAATTAGGGGTGAAGGTAAAACTCCTGCTCCACGCAAAGATCTACAGCAGCATGTGCACACTGCTCGGTAGCATACTGATCTCATCAGGGTTTTTTGCACAGCAGAGAATTTCATTCCACAAAAAGACATTTGTATGAACAGGTTAAAGGCAGTAGAGTTGTAAGCTGGAGAAAAACACAGATAAAGTAAACATCGAACAAATTAAACTCGAAAGATGAACTTCAACCATATATCTCCAATTGAAAGCAAATGAACCAACAAACAAAATCAAACACTTGCAAAGGGTATTTAATTTAGTGTGTAGGAAAGAAAATTTCCATTAAGCCACTGTGCTCTGATGTTCTACCCTGACATGCACTATTTATCTCATTTAAGTGCAGTAACTTGAATCCAAGAGGCTGTTTGTATGAGCAAGGGTCATTCCTGGGAGCAACTTGACCTTGCCATCTAGAGAGCCCTTCAAATTCAGAAAAACTTCCCACTTCCTGTGCCAAATACATTCAGCCACCGATTTTCAGGCAAAAAAGAAAGAGACATCAGGGATTTCAACAGGTCATGCATGTTCTTCATGACAGGACTAAGATGGGTAGTGTCTTTACAAAATGAAGAATTGGCTAAGGGAGTTGAAATAACAAAGAATGAACCAGACAGTTCACCTTATCTGTGTTTATGTAAATCACAAAGAGCCTCTGCTAAGGGTCTTATCTGGGGTCCTGCTGTAAATCAGAGGGGGGGGCTGTCTGAAGACAACAGACACTGAACACAACCTGAACTTCTGAACTTTTAGGACAGAGTGCAGCCTTACTTAATAAACTACTGAATATTAACTTCTCCACCCAAAGAAGTGAAGAACCAAATTTAAATGAACATACAATGTATGTTGCAGGGGGGTTACATGTGAAGGGGTACATGTAGTAAGCATATCGGGAAGACTAAGTCCTGAGTACATCAGCCAATGGAGAGAGGGAAATTTGAGTCCAGGAATTTAAGATAAAAGGGAAGCTGCACCTTCCAGCAATTTAAGAGACCCTACAGAGAATTGTCCTGTGGATTCTCTTTATCTAAAAAAAGTTTTACAAGACTCCTCTTTGTTGTGAGCAAGAGCTTCCAGATTGGATTAGTTTTTCCTTACATTCCCCTTCCTCCCAAAAGCAGGATCAGCTCTCACTAAATCATAGACTCATTCAGGTTGGAAAAAACCCTTAAGATTATCAAGTCCCATTGCAATAATTCCTGATTAATGGATGATGAACAATGCTTGAAACCTTTCAACAAGATAGACTCCCCATTTTACTGAGGCTATTTTTCCTAGTCCATCAGCATATGTACAGAAAGTCTTTTCTAACATATTGTCATGACCTGGTGCCCTGAGCCAACCTGGGTCAGTGGAAGAGGTCGTACTAAGAGTTAAAAACTCCCTTGGAGTAAATTAAAGCAAACCAAGACCAAAGGGCTGACAAGTTTGGTTTATTAGAGCCAGTGAAAACTCTCAGTAATGGACCAGAGCAGAAGGAAAACAGGAAGAAAAATGAGGGGGAGAAAGAGAGAGTGATAAGAAGACAGAGAAAAATATTACCACCTCTTGGATCCAGACTCCAAGTCCTTCAGTGGTGGGTATACATCCCATCAAGGTCTTCTGTGGTAGATGCAATATGTGGACCCCAGAAGTTGTTTTCCTTTTACATCCCCTTTGATGCCCTCTCCAAATCACAAAGAGAGGTGTGCACCAGGCCTCTGCAGTGCAACGCCTGACAGTTACACATGGTTTTAAAGAGGGAATTCCTGTCTCTGCAGAAACTATCTCTTTTCATCCTGAAACCAGCAACTGTCCTCCGGAGCTGTTAAGGCTATCACCCTGTCTTAGTCAAAACCAGGTATGTCACACTTTGTTTGAGACAATAGATTCCTAAAGCACTATAAGCCCTGCACTGCCATACACATTTTTTTGAGACAATAGAGGATTGGGCTATCTCAGTGTCCCCGCCACAATAATCTCCTTCCAGAAAGTAGAAGCAGTGATTAGCGTGCATTACACAGCTTGTGCCACAGGTAATAACTTTTGCAGACAAGGAAACACTGGCTGTGCAGAAGAGGCAGCCAAATCTCTGTCCTCTGCTGTCACCTCCATTATGTTCAGTCCCCCGTGCAGAGACTGGCTCACTCAGCATGGCTGTGTCCTATTCTTCCCCAGCTAAACAAAGTATTATTACCTTAAAATACTGATCCCCTTCTGATGCCAAATTATTTAAAGTGATAGCCAGAAGGAAGGGACACTGCCTGACAATTAACTAACAAACTGAAGCAAAAATCCCCTGACAAGCCTTATTTTGAAGCCTGATGATCATCATCTGATACATTTCCTCCAACTAAGATCTGAGAATATATTTCAAGGCATTAAAGATACAAGGATTGTATGTTACTTCTACTGTAACACTTGTTTTTTAGAAAAGAATAATTCTTAAGGCACCAAACCTGCCAACTAATCTTTACAAAACTTCTGGCTGCAAGTCAGGGTTATTAGAATTTCCCTCTTACAGATAGAAAAGCTGAGGTATAGATGGCAATGTGAACTGCCAGCCACGAATTAGTGCAGGACCACAAAAATAAAAGCCAACATCCTTGCTTCTATGGCTAGCTGCACTTTGTTTCAGCCAGGGGATGCAAAAGAGCTCTACAAGAAGCATTTAAAGCCCTTAGTGCTGTTACTGGAAATGTATCTGCCACTCAACCACAATGCAAATGATGGCCCCCAATATGCCTGTGCACTGCCTGGCCTACTTCAAATCCTGTGTTTGTAGAGGAACTGGGGACCACTGGGGAAGAAGGGACCAAGGGCAGGAGAGGGTATGAACTGTTCTCAGAAAATGTGTCCAGTCAGAGGATGCAGAGAGATTCCTGTCACAGGCTGTGCTGCCTTTTTAGATACCAGTCAGTTTCTTCCAATCTGCACTTGCTCACAGATAAAAGGCAAAGACAACTATAAAAACACTGAAAACCTTGCTGAAGTGATAAATCAGCACTGCTCCAGGTCCCCATTCAAGAGAAAATCCTTATTCAGTAAAGAAGTACATGTTTAAGTATTACAGAAGTTAATGTATGTTGCATGAAGCAGCCCTGGTTATTTGTTTGGAAGGCAGAAGCAGGGATATGCATTGTTTAATTTTCCTGAAAGGAAATCAACCTTTCAGCAATTTGGGCAATGCTGAGTTCAACAGAGATGTTATGTTCAAGTATTTTGTTCTGGTAGGGCCAAACAGGCCCAGCAGGAACCTAGACAGACCCTGATGTGTCTAGACATGGCCCCCCTCTCCCCTCTCCTTCCCGCAAAAAGTTGGGGTAATGCAGAAAAAGAACAAAAGGGACAGGACCATCCGTGTCTGATAAACGACCCTGCTTCTGGGGTAAAGGCATGTGTACTGGTCTCTGCTCCTACCTGACCAGGCCTATGTTTCTGCCTTTTATGGCCACAGTCCAGCAGAACCCTGCTTCATCAGGTAGATGTGCTGGCTTCAGTTGCCCTATTGGCCCAATCTAATCTCGGGCAAGATACATATACAGGCCGATTTCTAGTTGACTTGCCTTGCTTGAACCTGTCTGCCTCAAAGTTGCCTCAAGCTTCCCTGCCTTGAGTTGCCCAGTCCAGAGCCTGGGATAAAGCCACAAGCATACACTCTGCAAGCTAGAGAAGCCACAAACCTTGGAGCCTGAGCCAAGCCTTGCTTCCCCTTGCAATTAGAATTTTCATAGTATCATAGTATCATTCAGGGTTGGAAGGGACCACAAGGATCATCTAGTTCCAACCCCCCTGCCATGGGCAGGGACACCCCACACTAGATCAGGCTGGCCAGAGCCTCATCCAGCCTGCTCTTAAACACCTCCAGAGACGGGGCTTCGACCACCTCCCTGGACAACCCATTCCAGGGTTTCAACACTCTCATAGTGAAGAACCTCCTCCTCACATCTAGCCTGAATCTCCCCACCTCCAGCTTCATTCCATTCCCCCTAGTCCTATCACTACCTGAGATCCTGAGAAGTCCTTCCCCAGCCTTCCTGTAGGCCCCCTTCAGACACTGGAAGGCCACAATTAGGTCACCTCGGAGCCTTCTCTTCTGCAGACTGAACAGCCCCAACTCCTTCAGTCTGTCCTCATAGGAGACGTGCTCCAGCCCTCTGATTATCCTTGTGGCCCTTCTCTGGACACGTTCCAGCACCTCCACATCCCTCTTGTAATAGGGGCTCCAGACCCCAGGTGGGGTCTCACCAGGGCTGAGTAGAGGGGGAGGATCACCTCCCTCGACCTGCTAGCCACACTTCTCCTGATGCAGCCCAGGATCTGATTGGCTTTGCGAGCTGCAAGTGCACACTGAGAGCTCATGTTGAGCTTCTTGTCCACCAGCACCCCGAAGTCTCTCTCCTCAGGGCTGCTTTCCAGCCAGTCACTGCCCAGCCTGGATTTGTGCCTGGGATTGCCTCGACCCAGATGCAGGACCCTGCACTTGCTCTTATTGAACTTCATGAGGTTGGCTTGTGCCCACCTCTCCAGCCTGTCAAGGTCCCTCTGGATGGTCTCCCTTTTTTGCCATACCTCAGTTCACCCAGGACAAAGCAAGCACCTATCATGAAGAATGCATCAAAAACTGCCCACCATACACTGAAGCCAAACCAGCCCCAGGACCACGTGGCTTTTCTTGCCAGCAACCAGCCATGCCTGGCACGAGAGTGTCCCAAAGCTTCAACAGCTAATACACAGCAGCAGCACTCCCCACTAGAGTGGAACCAGCTGTGAGTAATTAATTCATTGCCCCTCTGGCTTAACGGTTCTTGTCTCGTCTCCCCCCCTTGTGGTCAAGCACCATTTCACTCCCAGGGATTCTCTTTCTGATATTCCTACCAGTTCACATAAAATTGTTATATTTGCCTAAATACTGTACATTCCCATTGAAAATATATATATTCTAACTGTACATCAAACCTATTTAATATAGGTTTGACAATTTTTCATAAGTTATTACGATTTTTATTAACATACATACTTGCCATATCATTTATAAATTAAAACAATATTCCTTAACAATTTTGCCCTCAGAAATTATCTTATGTGAGCATTTGTTCACAGAGGAGAAGGGGTGTTTATTTCTGAAATCCTCTGCCAGACTCCCTAAAGGGAGTTCCCAGTTCTCAGGACACATCAAATCCCATAGCAACCAGACGAAGGATTTATTCCCTCCTTCCCCACACTGACGCTGAACAACAGCCATTTGTTTGGAGTGCTAAATGCAAGCATTTCAAGATGTCCTTCAGTAGGCTCTTCAACAGCTGACCTGTTACTTTGTACCCATTTGTTTTGTGTTTAAATTACAGAGGGCTCTACCCTTGTGATAGAGCTTCCAAAATAGATTCCTATTACAGGGATTCAAGAAAAGCCGGCAGTCCTCTCCATGGCGTGACAAAGTCTGACTTTTATGGATGAAGATACAACCATTGCACCACGAACACGTGAGAGAACAGGCTTCACACTTCTTGCATTGTGTAGGGAACCTCCCATCAAAGCTGTATGCCTCAAAATACTCTAAGAGGGCTGAAACAGAGAACTAGGCCATGAACCAGAGCAAAGCACTCAGTCTGTCCCCTGCGGTGGACCCCCAGACCTCATATCAAGGTGCATTTTATTTCTTTCCCGGCATAAAAGCCTTGTTGGGCCCCTCTCGTGGGAGACATACTACCTGTGGCAGTGCAGTTCCCATCTGGGGAGAGTCTATCAAGCATCACAGGATGTTAGAGGTTGGAAGGGATCTCCAAGGACCAAGTCCAACCCCCCTGCCAGAGCAGGGCCGTAGAATCTAGCACACAGGAACACATCCAGATGGGTCCTGAAAGTCTCCAGAGACTACTCCAGAACCTCTCTGGGGAGCCTGTTCCAGTGTTCTGTGAGCCTCACAGTGAAGGAGTTCCTTCATTGCCCTTTGTCCTACCACCGGGTGCAACTGAGCCTGTCCCCTCCCTCTTGACACGCAGCCCTCAGATACTTATAAACATTTATTAGATCCCCCCTCAGTCTTCTCCAGACTAAAAAGCCCCGGGGCTCTCAGCCTCTCCTCATGGGGCACATTCTCCAGTCCCTTCATAATTCCTGTAGCCCTCTGCTGGACTCTCCCCAGCGGATGCCTGTCCCCCTTGACCTGAGGAGCCCAGAACCGGACACAATATTCCAGGGGAGGCCTCACCAGGGCAGAGTAGAGGAGGAGGAGGAGAACCTCCCTCGATCTTAATGTCACAAAGCGATTGTGAAGGATAAAGTCAAAACAGGCTCCACTACTTACTGCTTTCTGCCTGATAATTTTATCCCACCTGCTCTGTTCCTCAAAGCTTCCTCTACGTGGAAACTCACTCTACTTAAAGCAGGGCTTTCCCGCCCAGCAGGGCTACCGCCTGGCCCCGGTCCGCTCGCCCTGGCCCAGCAGACACCCGCTGCCACGAGCTGCCCCTCACGGCGACCGTTAAACGGCCGCCTCGTGGCCCCACCCCACGCGGCCCCGCCTCCCCTCAGCCGCTCGCTCGCGCCCTGCCCCCCTTATCGCCCGGCCGCAGCTGCCTTATCGCCCATGGGCAGAGGCACCCCTGCCTGCCCCGGCCCCTCGCTAGCGGCAGGCCGGCTCCGGGGGCGGCGGTAGAGGCGCGGCGGTGGGCGCCCGCCGCGACCCGCGGGATCCCGCACCGCCCGGCACGGGGCGGAGCAGAGCGGAGGAGAGCGGCGCCCAGCCCAGCCCGGCACCGCCCTGCGCGGGGGCTTTGTTACCCCGCATGCAGCATCCGCTGGGCAGGCGGCGATCCCCGCGCGCCCCCCCCGCCCCGTGCAGCGCTTAGGAGGCGGCGCGGCGGGGGCGCCCCGGCGGCAGGCCCGCCCCGCGCGGTGCCCGCCGTCACTGCCGCGGGCGCTTGGCCCGCCGGCGCCTCCCCCGCCGCGGCGGCCTGATGCGGCACCCGGCACCGCCCCGCCTGGCTTTTCCCCTCTTTTTCCCCGAAATCCCTCCGTCCTGATATCTCTGCGGGCGAGGCGGGGGCGGTGACGCCCCTTGCCCGGTACGCCGGCCATGCGGGGCGCGGTCCCCGGCGGCCCGGCGGCGGGCGGCGGACGCTGAGCGCGGGCGGTGGCGATGCCGATGCCGGGGGGCGGTGGGGCCGCGGCCGCCGCCAGGCAAACTTCCTCCGGCGAGGCGGCGGCGGCGCCGCGGGACGAGGAGCAGCAGGAGGAGGAGGGCGAGGAGGATCTCCGCGACGGTGGCGTCCCCTTCTTCGTCAACCGCGGCGGGCTGCCCGTGGACGAGCCCACCTGGGAGCGGATGTGGCGGCATGTGGGCAGGATCCACCCCGAGGGGGAGCGAGTGGCGCAGAGGATCCGGGGCGCCGCCGACCTGCCCAAGGTGAGACGCACACCATCCCCCGGTGATGCTGTGGCACGGGGACCCGGTAGAGCGGCTGGGCCGTCCTATGCCGGACGTACGAAGGGAAGAGGGGAAATGGCATCCTATAGGGAGGGGTCGCTCACCTGCCCCGCTTGAAAGCCGAACTCCCCGGCTCGGGACTGATCTCTCGGGAAAAGGGCTACCGGGGATGTTCTTGCGGGAAGCAATCACAGTCCAAATGCAGAGTGCGGGAGGGCGTCTGCGGGGCTCTGCCCTGGCGGTCCAGCAGTACTCCCTTTCCAGGCCTTGCTGGAAAACAGAATTACGATGGCTAATGTGTGAGCCTAAAGAGGAAAACAGGATAAATGATGAAAAGATGAGGCGAGTTAAATTTAGAAGAGGCCAGCAAAATACTTGGGTTGAGAGGGTGGGACAGGCACAGTGGGCCTTTGAACCAGAAGATACCAGATTTGGGTATAGTCTCCCACACCAAAAGGCACTCTTGTGCAGAACCCTGTCTGTCAGAAGAGTCTGTTGACACCGAAGAGGTTTAGGAGGAACTGGCGAATACTTAACGAAGCTTGTTGCTGATGTCGGGTCTGATGTGATTTATGAGCATGTTCCTGGCCTTACTGCAGAGAACTCTAACAAAAAGAGGAAGTGGTGGTCATTTCACTTAATCTTTCGCCCTTGTGCCGTAGTGAAACATTTACATGTGAGTTCTTGTGATTGTTGCTATCTGTGTTGCACCTCAGCCAGAGAAAAATCTCCCCCTTTCATTGGCTTCCTGTGAACAAAAGACACTGCAAACATTTGGTGTGTCACTCCATGGGCAGGTTATGAGAGTATTCCCACTGCACTAACAGAAGACTCAAATATGAAAGGATGATTTTCTTTCTTTTTTTTTTCCCTGGTTGGGCCTTTTTTGTGAGAACTTAACCTCCTTGGGAAGGTAGTTTTAAGCGTACAAGGACATGCTATTATATGGTAAGTGCACAGGCAGTGTGTACTGCTTTCCATGAGGAACTCTGGAGAAGTGTGTGATGTAACATCCTTTATGCAGTGAGGAGTTATAGACATCTGTGGCAGCAACCAGAACAAATCTTGAATCCCAATTACAGCCCCTATTCTAACCCCATTAGACTTTTCCTTCCTTTTCAGATCTCCTTCTTTTCCTCAGACTTTGTCCTGAGCCTGAGTGAAGGCTGGAAACATGTTTCAGGTCAGTCAGAACACACACTAATTAGTTTCCTGACCAAAAGCGCTGACTTGTCCAGGAGAGGTGAGGGAAACAGAAGAAAAGCTCACAAACAAGAGTCTTGTGTGTGAAAGGAATACAGTGTTCAGTCTGTGGTTTTGGTCTAAATGTGAAGTACTTCCACTGTTCTCACTTTATAGGCTTGGTGCCAAAGGGTTACAGTCAGGGGATACAAGTTGTATGTGCTGTTGCAGTAAAAGGTGAAATTCAGCTATCAGGGTTGTTTTTTGGTGTCTACTAGCACCTCTGGGAATCAAATCTATAAACTCTACTCAGCACTCTGCAATTTGAGATCCTATTCCTAAACTCACCACACATACAGCTGAGAGGATGCCGAGATGCAGAAAGCAGCAAGGATGGATGGCTTTGTTTCCCTAGCTCCTTTTCCCCTCTAGAGATGTGTTTTTATCGTTGAGTGCTGCTTATACCACCACCTGTCTCTGTGCCATCAAGTCTCTTTGAATGATTGATGCAACAGATGCCAATTGGGATAATGAGTATACTCTGCAGGGCTGGCTCCTTTGAAAAGCCTGGAACTGTCCATGTGCTGGAGGGTAAATAGGCCTTTTCAGGTGTTGGGAATTGGACAGTGGTTAGCCTTCCCTGAAACATTTGGCCTTGAACAGTAGCCAGTATTGGGTGTTGGGGGAAATGACTCCCAGAGACTTGTCCATAAAGTAAACAATACCATAAAATGATGACTGCCCAAAACGGTGATCAGGCTTTATAAATTCTCACAGATCAGCTGCCAGGGTCTGTGTCTTTCCATGCAGTGTGAGAGCTCAGAGGTCTCCTCTGATCTCCCTTTCCTTCTGGTAGATTTTGGGGTACATGGGCACGGAGTGACTTGAGCCATGGTGGCAGGACACAGTTGATTGGCCATGCATGCTAGGCTTGAGAGTACCATTTCCTTTTGAACAACAGGGTGGGGTATTGCTTTGCTTGGAACTGCAGGGACCATCAAATAGGTAAGGCATCCACACTGGAAATGCAAAGTGATGCATGCGCTTGCCTCACTGAGAAATTATGGATTTTTAATGAGGTTGTGATGAGGGCAGACAGGAAGAGTTGCATCTAATGGGCTCATAAAGAAAGAACTGGAAAAAAATCCAGTTTGTTTATTTAGCCTAATAACTGGAATGGTATTAAATAGCTCCCATGTCACTTCCAAAAAGTAGATTAGAGAGGTGCTTGCATACCTATAAACACCAGAAAAGAAACTGTTGCTAATATAGGCTGTCCAAAAAAGCACCTCTGTGATATGGATAAGGGTGGAGCTTTGTGCCTCACTGCTGCCTTATCTCCTTTGCAGCGTGGCCCACTTAGTACATGAAAACCTCTGCTGTTCTTGTTCTAAAAAGCAGAGTCCCAATCCCATGCATACAGCCAGCCTGCTGGGTGCGTCAATCTAAGAGGAAGGTGATGCAACCCCTCCACAAAGGTGAGAAGTGACCAAGAGAGTTCAGTCAGTCTGCTAAGCCTGGCAGAGTTATGTGCTCTGGGAAATCTGGGCTCTTTTCCTAGCTCTCTCTCCAGCTTTCACAATAACTGAAGGGAAGCAAAATAGACCTGATTTTCTATCTTTTGTGTTACCAATAAATTCCTCTTTGCTTTCTGGAGGATTGTGAAGACAGCCTAATATTTATAGCCCTTCTGAGATCTGCAGCAGATGATGCTGGATAAGGAATAAGTGTTAGGGTCTCCCATCCTGTCAGTGTGGAACTGAAGGAGGGAGACCTTATTCCTCTCCTCCTGCTTCTATTGCCCCATTAAAATGCTATGGACTTGATGCAAAAGAAACTGTAGTCCAGGCTGGGCTGCAGGCCCAGATCTGAGAGAGAGCACACTGTACTTTCATCAGTTTAATTACTTGAGGTGCAGGAGGCTCTTCTACATTAACTAGTCCCCTGCTGAACTGGTTGCTATTACTCTGTCTCAGTGTTGTACAGGCCTTTAAGGAAAAAAGAAGTAACTCCCCAGAATCATTAGTCTGTGCAGACAAAATGCACTTAATCCAAGTGCCTCCACTCAAAAATCATGCAAGTCTCCATGCTGAAGAAATGAAATAAAGTTAAATAGTCAGGCTGCCCTGGTTGTTACTGCTTGCATTGTTTCTGCCTGGAAATGATTTCCTATGACTCAGTGTGTCAGCTCCCAGGCAGCTCACAAACTGACTCAGCTCATGCAGTTCTAGAGATGGCTCCATCCCTGTGCTGCTCTCTGGAGCCTTCCATGCTCCTGCTGTGGCTGAACAAACCCAGTTTCACATCTGCTCCTGTGCTGTCTCCTAAAAGTGTGCCAGTCACACAGAGTACATAAATGAGACACCAGAGATGGCAACAGGCACCTCCAAGAGGTGCTAGGGAAATGGGTACCAGTGGCCAAATAGTGTTACTTTATTTATTTATTTTTCTTTTAATGTCAAAACATGGGAGAGAAAATAGATAAAGACTGAGTTTAGCTCAGTGTTTACTTACTGATGGTGTTTGGAGCTAGTCTGAAAAACACTTAGACATTATGATTTCCAGAGGCAGTGACAGCTCCTCTCTCACGGTTAAGCAGTCTGTGGCCCCTATGCTGTGTTAGGCACAAGCAGAGTGTAGCTGTGTGGCAAACCAGGACAGGGAACTGATCTGACTGAAAACTACCCATGCTTGCTGGCTTGGCTTTCAGCTGGTTCAAGTGCCTGACTTGGTTTACTTGTGCCAACCCAGGGAAGAAGAAGAAGGCATGGAAATGAATAGCCAGAGAAAGGCACATGGAGGATGGTGAGTGGCTAAGTAGCACTACTGGCTATAAAATCATGGCCAGCAGAGGCAATTATGCACAGCAGCATGGAAGATCTGTTTCTGACTCATGCTTCGTTAGCTGTGGATAGCCCATCTCTTGGGGAAGTCTGGGAGGAACTGAAATGCTAAAAACCAAACTGCTGTGAAAAGCTGCAGTCTGGTGCCAGAGGGGTATATCTGTGAGCTGTCCTCCAGAGGCAAAATGCTGGGCTGTTTCTCCAAGTTCGTCAGTCACACCAAATTTGTGTCTTCTCCATCATATTCATCCTGTGGACAGAACCCTTCCTTTTCCTTAGACACATTTCCTCAGCTGATGACAAGTGTGCAGTTATCCTCTGTGGAGCAAATGGTGAGGAACATCTGACTGAACCCATGAGGCTGAGGCCTTAGAATGGGAGACCACTCTGAATGGTGAACTGCCAGAGTCACCCTCTGACTACATAATTCAAAACAATGGGCACTGCAGGGCAGAGGGGAGTTAGTGCTGTCAAGTCTTTGTGTTCTAGTCAGTGCCAACTCATCTGGGATGCCAAGAGGTAGTGAGGGACCTTTATATCCTTGCTTACAGGGCTGTTGTATGCTCCAATGGCTTTGGGGAAACATTCTCCATTTTCCCTCTCTCTCTGTGCTTATGTTTTTGTTTTGTGCCCTCCAGTTTGTATACTCAAATGAGGCCAAGCTCCCTCAGGTGATAGCTTTCCTGTCTTGCCTTGTCAGGTAATTTTGTCTAACTCTTCCTGTGCAGGACCCTTTCACACAGTTTCTCTTGCAGCTCTGCTGTGATGTATCACTCTGAATCCCTTCTCAGTGATCAATGTGGAAACAAGAGGAATGTTCTTGGTCTTGCCAATTTGGGCAGTAAAAAGGGCTTGGTTTCAAAGGAACACACTCCCTGTAGCTATGTGCCACCAAGTTCAGCAAGAAGCTGGAAAAGTTTGGAAGTAGTGACTTATGTTCTCGTTCCCATTTCAGATTCCTATACCAAGTGTGCCTGCGTTCCAGCCGTCCACCCCCATCCCTGAGCGCCTGGAAGCTATACAGCGCTACATCAGGGAGCTTCAGTATCCTTTACTGTTACCTTAGCCACTGGTATGGTAACTGAGGAAGAGGGAGCAAGGGGACATTCTTTGCCTGTGAAGAAAAGGTCATTCTGTTCTACATGATGTGGAACTGAAACTTGCCCCCCTGAAAACAGAAGGCTGGATTTGGGATGGTTTGTCTTGTTGCTCTGTTTCTTTTCTAACTAGTCTACCGTCTGGTCCTGTTCACTCCTGTAACAAACAGGTATGTTGTCAGGGGCCTTTTTTCACTACTCACCCTTCTAGTCAGTGACTTTACAGTACCATGTCTTGGATGGACTACAAACTCTGTCACCTCACTGTTAAGACAGTGATGAGCTGTGGTGGTGAGAAAACTCAGGCCATCCTACTTGAACACTCTTCTCTGTAGCTGTCTAAAGGACAGGCAGTCATCTTGGTTTTGTGCATCTGGGGTATCCTGTACCTTTATAGGCAGAGCTGCCAGTGGGACTGTGTACTGGGAAAGAGATTTCTTCATCTTTGTTGTGCTGGACAGCAGGTGCCATACAAGCACAGTCTAATCTGACTGAGCTAGCTTTGGCTTCAGCCCTAAAACAATGTAAGAAGGCAGAAATTTTGGCACCTCTTGCCCATCTAAGGTGGTCATTCCCTAGACTGGGTCCCAGCCAGCCTTAGAATAAGGTAGTGTGAAGGTTTCACTGCTCTGCATTCTGTGCAGACCAAAGCAGCTGAACTTTATTCTCCCCTGGTAACTGGAAAGCTGAGCAGCCCATGTGCTGTCAGCATGGACCTTAGAGAATTGGATTGGAAATCTGTGTGTGAGCAGGAGAAAGAGAAGAATTGACAACATGGAAATACAGTGGAAATAAGAGGGGACTATAAATGGGAGAAATGCAGGACAGGGAGGTGGGGACTGTCTTGCATTACTGTTGTATTTGTGAAATCATGACTTTGCTGTGACAAAGTAACATGGAAGATCTTCAGACAGGTTTTCTTCAAAGTCTGCTCTCCAAGCTGCCAGGCCCTTGACTCCTTGCCTCCAGGTACAATCACACTGGGACACAATTCTTTGAGATTAAGAAGAGCAGACCTCTGACTGGGTAAGTGCTGGCAGCCCCTACAGCATTTAATCCTTGCTTTAAGATATTGGAGCATTGTTACTAGGCCCACTGTTAGCTGGTTTGTTTTTTCCCCTTTCATCCCTTGGCCAACACCTAGGTGGCACTCAGGGCTTCCAGTACTGCAGCTCCTTTCTAGTTTAGATGACTTTATTATCTGTGGCCTAAGGCACAGCTCATCAGAGCTGTGTCTGGCCTTTCTAAAGGATGAGTAGGTTTTGTTGCCTCAAATCAGTAAATGCAGTAAAATAATGTAAACATATTTTAAAGATGCCCAGATTCTGCTTGCTTCTAATTGGAATATAACTATATAGACTTCTGGTGGATTCTGAAATTAGGTCCTGCCCTAAACAAGCTTCTTAAAAGCCAAATATATTTATAGGTTTAAATAAGTCAAAAGCTCCTTTGAATGCCTTTGCAGAATCTAGGCTCACACTTGGAAGGAGAAGAGGGATTTTCCTGACTGCAGATTCTGGGAAGAGGTGTGCCCTGTAAGTTCTTGGAGATAAGCACCTGGTGTTCACTGACTCTCTTGGCCAAAGTACTGAGAGTCTCCCAAGACTTGGTCCAGTTCATAGACTTATGTGACCCTAAATGTCTTGATCTGTAATCAGTGCAGAGACAAGGGCAGTGCTTGAACGTTGTGAGGCAAACATTGCTGACTCTTGGTCCTTTAAGGTTTCTGCTTGCTATCACATTGGTGTCCATCCAGAACTCACTGAGCCAAGTGCTGTGATCTCCCTGAGAACAGAGGTTGGTTTAGTAGGGAGCTTCACTGCAACTCACTTAAAGGAGTTCTTTGTAAGCAGCAACAGCATGTGGTAGAGACCTGGTTTGGACTTAGTATCTTGCTAAAGAAGACATTTTCTTCTGTTCCCTGTCCTCAGTGGGCCACCTTCTCTCCTGCAAACCTACATTAGATATATAGTTGAAAACAGCTGAACCACCTGTACTTGGATACACAAGCCCTCTAATTACCTTTGTCCCACTCTGCAGGCTGATGGACCTGGCCAAAGAAATGACCAAAGAGGCCCTGCCAATAAAATGCCTGGAAGCTGTGATCCTGGGAATGTATCCTTTCCTCTTGGAATTGTACATGTCTGCCCATCCTTGGGTCTCTTCTCCTCTCTTTTCCTCTTGGAATTTGCATGTCTGCCCATCCTTGGGTCTCCTCTGCTCTCTTATGATGCTTTGAGGCTGCTGCTAGTACTGTTACCAAGGCTCACATCCCTTTGTTTTCCCATCCCAGTTCTCCCCCAAAACACCACCAATAAAATCCAAATCCAAGCAGTTCTCTCAAAGTATCAGAACTAGTTCTTTAGAGTTGCTTCTCCTTCCCAGGAAGAGTGATGATGCTTTGGATAATACAAGGGAATAAAAAATAAATTTAGCATCTAATGAACATCTAAAGAGGGGCAAAAATACTAGCTAGAGTTAGGTTAAGAAGTCCTTTGTGGAGACCATTGTTTCCCTACTGCAATGTTGCCTGCACTTACATTGGAGTAAGTTAGGGAACCTCCCAACATCTAATTCTGGAGTATGTCACTTGACTATTGTGTGTAACACTGCCTGCCAGCTTAGGCAGTACCTTTATTAATTCTAGACATGTCTCGTCTTTACACATCTTTCCTAGTTATCTTTCAGGCTCACTATATGTCACTCAGGCTATAGATTCCTGATGCACATTGACAAAGCCACCTGGAGGGGCATAGATGGCAAGTGAAGGGTTCAGAAGGGTAGTCTGATGGGTGTTTTGTTCTGAAGGTTCCTTGGTTTGTGTGTTAAATAGCAGTTAGTCAACAATTGAAACAATGTCTTAATACTACAGCATTACTAGTTTGGGAGCTATGGAATACACTTCACTGAAGTGTTAGCATTGCAACTTCTGCATCACAGAACTGCCTTGAAATTCACTTCCCTTTGTTGACTGTCTTGTTGAAGAGGCCAACTCTGGTTTCCCCATGACCCTGCTGAAAGCAGGGCAGATGCAGGGAGCTGGACTCTTGATTTGGAGAACAAATGCTGCCTGTGTGATGCCTATATCAGTGGTGAATCTGCTGAGCAGGCTGGGAGGGTTTCAAGCAGGAAGGAGACATTTTGTTAAGAAAATGTTATCACTGGCTGTTTCCTGAACAGTGTCTGCCATCAGTTACCTCACCAACAACATGACCACGCTGGACCGTTTCCCCATCAGCTTCAAAACCCACTTCTCAGGGAACTACTTCCGACACATTGTGCTGGGGGTGAACTTCGGAGGCCGCTATGGGGCACTGGGCATCAGCCGCCGCGAGGAGCTCATGTACAAAGCACCTGTCTTCCGCACACTGAGCGAGCTCATCTTTGACTTTGAGGAGGCATATCGCCGCTGCTGGCACACGCTCAAGAAGGTGAAGCTGGGCCACTGCGTGTCCCATGACCCACACAGCGTGGAGCAGATTGAGTGGAAGCACTCCATCCTGGATCTAGACAAGCTGACACGGGAAGACTTCCGCAAAGAGCTTGAGAGACATGCCCGCGATATGAGGCTGAAGGTGAGCAGCAAGGATGGAGTAGTTTGCTGCTGCATCTGCTGTTTTGCCTGGCTGGTGGCATGCTGGGGGAAGGAAGCAGCAGGATGATCTCCTAGATGGTGGTGGACTAGAGGGTGAATTGGAGGCTGGGGGCACTTTTCCGTTGTATACAGTCCCCTATTGGACTTCCATGCAGTACTGCAGTTGCAATCAGCTTGGACTGTATACAGTCCTTGGAGCCACAGCCCTAGTTTTTTCTAGCTTCTGCACTTTTGCCTTGCTTTTGTATGTTTTATTCTCATATAATTAATTTGTCTTTTCTAGTTACTACTTGTATTGGTTACCTTATTTTTTCTGGCAGATTGGGAAAGGAACTGGGCCATCATCTCCCACCAAGGACAGAAAGAAAGATGTCTCCTCCCCACAAAGAAGTCAAGCCAGCCCCCACCGGCGCAACAGCCGTGGGGACCGACGGTGAGTGGGGCTGTAGAGCAGAAGACCCATCTGCAAAATCTCTGTTTTGCTCACAGACTCCACCTTGATGTCTGATTTGGGATCTTTCTGATATCTTACTTGGGTTCTTTGTAACAGGGAATACTTCTCTGACCAGCTGCTTTCCTCCTTAGTCTGTGCCTTTATCATTGCTTGGGGAATGTGGGGACAGCTCTTACATTGTTTTATTGGCAGGAAGAACAAAGGCAGCTCAAGTCTTGGCTTAAACAGGGGTCTGAGCTCTGGTGTCTCATAGACTTGTGCCCCAAAAGGATTCAAAAAGTGACATTGCTGTCAGTGAGATTGTTTTCCTGAAACTGACCTGGGGTACCAGAGTGGAATTCCTATTCTTCCTAACCTGCATTCCCTTCTGTGGAGGTTGCAGAATAATCCTGCCTTCAGTAGTGTAGCATAAGTATGAAGTTTTCTTGTACCTCTTCATCTGCTATTATCTATATGTGCAGCATCTCTGAAGTTTCTAAATAGTTCTTCCCTCTTTGTTCACAGACCATCTGGTGAGAAGAAACCTGCAGATTCCAAAGCCATGCCAGACCTCAATGGGTACCAGATCCGAGTGTGAAAAGAGCTGTGCCACGTGTGCCTGTTTCCACAGACTTCTTGCTGACCACAGATGGGACCTGGACCCACCTGCAGTGATTCTGACAAAAGGGACGGGGGAGCGGGAGCAGAACAATGCTGATCTTCCCAGGTACTTCCTAGTGGGACAGCCCCAGAGCTGGATCCCATGGGTCCCAGAGAATTCACCTGCCTGTTTGTGGGAGAGGTGTCCATCTCAATTCACTGAAACAAGTATTTTTAAAAAAAAAATAATAAAAAAGGTCTGTACATTGGTGGGAGTTTGCTGCAGGAAGAACATGAAGGTAGTGGGGTCAGCAGACTTGCTTTTTTTGTGTGTTGACAGCAAGTAGATGAAGCATCTTGTCAACAGTACTTCTGCTGTCTGCACAGAAGTCTTCAACCCATGCAAGGCCTGCAGGGCTGAGGGAGAAGTGATGCTGAAATGGAATGTCCCCCACATCTTGTACAGAAACTCCTGGTTTTTCATTATGAACACTTTGTTTAGCATTGCCCTTCTGAGAGACAGAGCTGAATTTACTCAGCTTGATCATACAAGAGCCTCTTATCTGGAGAAATGACATCTTATGTGTTTAGTCATGCCTATTTGAAAGCATTTCATTGTCACTGAGGGGGCAGACAGTGGGGTGATGATCCCCTAACCCACTGTGATGCTGGAGAGGTGTTGCTGTCCTTTTGTGGTTGAGTGGGTCAGGATATGCCTGTGCCACTGCCATATGAAAATAGGCAAAGAGACCTCAGTTGTCCCAGTAAAGGAGGCAGGGGCAGGTAGAGACTGGTGGGAAACCTGAATTTGGAGTCATCTCTTCATAGTCCTAACTTCTAGTGACTGCTACTGTGAAAGCTTGCAGAAGGCACTTCAGTCACTCAGGTATGAGTTAAAGAAGGATTTAATAATGTGAATAGGTTTTACAAGCTTTTTCCATTTCCACAAGGATCTTGCTCCTTCCTCACTGTAGTGTTAGTGCTAGGGTTACAGTCACCTGTTGGTGGAAAGCCCTGCTCAAGTGATTGCAGCTGCTTTCTTGACAGCTCAGCCTGGAGCTTCCTAAAAGCAGTTCCCCACCCCAGTCCCGGAGCTGTGCTTGTGTTCTGGCTCTTCAGACAGCTGCAGTATTCAGCAGCAGCACTTATGCTTGCCTGCCCCAAAGGGCTGGGCCAGGCCTTTCTGCCTGCTTACAGCCTTGACCCTTCCTACGCTTCTTTTCAGGGGAGTGTTGTACTACTAATTAAGCAGTGTAACACTTGTCAGAAACCTGGAGCATTGTCAGGCCTCTCTTTGAGGCCTGGGGCCTGGAAAGAGTGGGACTGCCAGAAATCAGAACAGCATGGGCTTGATGTGATTTGGATGTGTGGATCTGGGGGATGCAAAAAACTCGTGCTTGGGAGTGGGAGTATCCTTGAGAGAAAATGAGTTTTGTTTTATCACAGCACTGACAAGGAGCTTAAACTTCCTGAAATACTACATACTTAGTTTTGTTGGAATTGGGTTTATTCTTTCTGGTGGTGTTTTGCTGCAGTATTGCACCCTCATATAAGCAGTGCTATTTTGGTGGCAGAGAATGGGTTCTTATCCCCAAATAAATCAGCTCTTCTGCCGAGTTAAAACAGTGTTAATCCTTGAAGCACCGCCCACAAGCGATTTAACTCAGGCCTCACAGGTTCCTAATTGTACATTCTTAAGTGTGATGTAACTTGCAAGGATCTATATCTGTACCACTGCAGCCTGTCCTTCCAAGTTCTCTTTGTGGTGTGGACTTTTCTGCTACAATGTACAACTGGGAGGACAATCCCTAGGGAGGTGGCAGAACTTGCTGCTGATCCAAGATAATGGCAATCCAGAAGAGGATGCCAGTTTTCCACAGTGCAGTGCAACACCTCTCCTGTCCTTTGCACTCCAACTACATACAGCAGTTTGAAATCAGCAGAAGGGAGGCAAGCATCCATTTGAATGCGTCTTCTGGTAAATTTTGTGTGGCTGCAAATCAAGACATATACTGTCTGGATGCTGACAGTGATGTTAGCTGTAAAGGTACCACAGTTACCTGTAAATAAGATGGGTCACTTGGAAGCCACAAACTGCCTTTGCATAATGTTTGCTATGCAATGGACTCAAGAGTTCAGGTGCCACTATGAATCATACGATAAACAGAAGCAGCAGCCAGCAAGGGAGGCCAAGTGCCACATTTTATTACAGTGGATTAAATCCAGGAACAAAACCACAGCCATTTAAATGAAAGTAGGATGTATTCTCACCATGATTTTGGTTGGTTGGTTGGTTGGTTAATTCAGAGTAACTGGAAAGCTCTTGAAGATAGTACCTTCATAACCTTTGATGAGCCTTTTTAGATGGAAAGGAAGAGAAGTATGTTGGAGGGAGGAAGACTTCAAAGAAGATGGGGCAAGTGAGGGGTCAGCTGCAAGCTAATAATGCTTTCATGAGTGGAGGGCAAAAGGGATGCTCAGCAGTGTTAGATCATAAAGTTGGAATGGCTTAAAACAACATGCTTCTTTTTGACATGGTAGTTAAGCACTTTCCTGCAGGATGTAACTAAGGCCAATATAAAACCAAAGGAAGCGGATGTTTAAGGAATGAATGACAAGTAGAGTTTAAGGTCTCTTAATTCTCAGCTATAGCCAGACAAGGATATTCTCTTTCAAGGTTTAGTTGTACTATTATGTATGTTAGGAGGCAACTCTTGTGTATCTGATGATGACTTCTCAAGATGGACACAGTAGCAGACATGAGCCCTCCACTAGGGTTACTATGTCAAGCCTTTTACTATGTCTCTCTGGGTGGTAGAATTCCTGCCCCTTATGTTTCTCTATCTCCGTATCAGCAAATGGTGCAAGAAACTGGAAAATGACCAAACAGTTGTTCCCCTCTTGTTCTTGCCCCCCCCCCTCCACATCTTTGTTACATGATGAATCACTTCAGTACAAAGCTTAACTTCCTTGCTAACAAACAAGACAGCATCGTGGCCCTGTGATGCAGAGAACTATTGCAATCCAGTTTTATGCTGTAAGAAACCTGAGGGTACAATGAAAGATGAACTTCTGCACTTTCACTTCTTTCCTCTCTCATCTACCTGCTCTGGCTTCTGGTCTGTCTGCCTTTAACCATAAGGGAAAAAAAGGCTGGTGATGAGTTTTTCTCACTTCTGCAAACTTTAGAGCTACAGAGAAGGAATGAAAATAAGGAACTAGATTGTAACTCATACTCAGTGCCTGCAGAACAAACAAGGTGAATCTTGAGGAGTCCTATTAGATGTTTAATGTTAAATATTAATATGATCCCTCATGTAGCTCTGGGGTGTAAAGTTCACTCTTCAGTAGGCCTCATCTGTTCTGAGGTCCATGTCCTTCTGAACTCTGGAAGACAACTGCATCTATGTGCGAGGAATGGATGGACGCTGCCTATGTTGTACATGCAGTCTAGGTGGGCTTTAAAAGACTTGAATAAATGCTGACCTACAAGCAAACTATTTTAAATGTAATGCAAACCCTGAAATAAGAGTTCTTCTTTATACTTTTATGTATACAAGTCCCTTGATACCTGGCCAACTGCATTTTTTTAATGAATGAATGGATTAATGAGCAAAACTTTCTGCTACAGTGTCAATGATACAAACTTCAGTTACTAAAGGGCAGGTGGGGTGCCCATTAGTTTGTGACACTCCAGTCTTCTTTTTAACTCTGATATAAAATAAAAGTGTCTTTAGGAACTTAAGGTATGTTAGCAAGTGTTT
Source organism: Melanerpes formicivorus (assembly GCF_026170545.1). Taxonomy (NCBI): domain Eukaryota; kingdom Metazoa; phylum Chordata; class Aves; order Piciformes; family Picidae; genus Melanerpes; species Melanerpes formicivorus. Next base: position 2,636,684 of record NW_027142442.1, read on the forward strand.
TAGATGGGAGTGGAGTAGGTTTTTTTTCAGTTGACTATATTGCCTGTGTGCCACTGTATGGGTCAGTACACAGTATGCTTTCATCTACCAGAATAAATTACTCCAGAATTGGGGTTGAAACATGGGTTATGTTCATGCAGGAGTTGTATTGCTGTTGTCAGGTCTGCTTAACATGATTTATTTATTTTTTTCCCAAATATTTCAGGTGAAAGCCTTAATCAGGTGCCAGCCCCTTAAGACAGGCTCACATGTGCTCTTGTAGACTGGAACATGACTGTCTGTAAAAGTGCAGAGTTTAAGAAACCATAATGAAGAGAACAATACTCCTATTGCCAAAGGGCAAGAGTCTGAATTACATGGTCTTGATCATGCTCTAGTGGCTAATCACTTCAGGTGCTTGCTTAAGCCTTTGCTTAGAAGGAACAAGTGCTCCTTCTAAGTGAAGTATTTCAAATAGTCCTGATAATCAGGCACTATATGTAAGCAGGTGGTGCCCTGTGTCCCACGCACAGTGTGTGTGAATCTGGCTGAAATAATACCACATATTCCAGTGGTCTTGCACTGTTGACAGCATTAAAACTTGCATTATGGATTTTTAATTCAGCCTAAGAAAGCAAGTGCTATTCCAGCTTGACCTTTGCTCTGCCAGAGCAAGGTGGAGATGGTCACTCTACAGCCAAGCTGAACCCCTTCAGATCTTTAACATTTTTGTCTGTTTTCTGAGCAAGTGTTTATTTGTATCACAACCAGGCTCCTTCAGTGGTGGCCTGGCCCTGTCTGCTCAAGGGCAACTCAATTTAGGGTCAGAATGCTACTGAGTGCCCTGTAATCTCTGCAGAGCAGAAACTTCCCTTCAGGTCTGGCTTGAGATGGTGCTAGCGGGACCAGTGTGTTCCCCTTCCATGCACATTAGTATTTTACTCCAGCACTGACAAGGTGCTCCAAAATCATTTACATCTTTATCACTGGTACAGGTCAGAACTAGGAGATGGAAGGTTTATTTCATTAAGAACAATCTCATGTGTGTCTTTTTGTAATCAATCAGTGTGGTTCTGCGTTCTTATGTAGCCAACACAGAATTCCTATCTAGATTTTAGTTCTCACTGCACTTCCCATATCCCTCATGTTGATACTTCTTCCTGCTTTCTTTTTACACTTAAGACAATAAAATGCCCTCTGTACTGTTCTCAGCTTGTGCAGAGAAAAAAGATGCCTGTACTGTCTGTCCTTCCAATTTAAATTTCCCATTGTTGGTCAGCTGAGAAGTGAAAGGCACAGCCTTGAGTGATGCTATCAAACAGATTACATGTAGATGCCCTGTACTAGCAACATGATGCAGATGAAACAACCCTCATTCTCCTTCAGGCATCTAACAGGTGAGTATGTCTGTATACACGGGTTAAAGCTCATCTCCTCTTCTTGGAAGCGCCATCAGTTGGGCTGGATGAAAAAAAAGAGCCTGTGGCTACAGCACCAGAAATTTCAGTCTTGATGCAGTACTGTGAGGGTTAACTCAAGTGTCTGCTCACACTGCTCTATTCTTCAACATATGATACAGTCTCCCTTCCTGGCCTGAAAAGCAGTTCTACTTAAGGTCTGTAGTCAGTGGCCTTCCAAACTAATGACTTCACCAGGACTTCACAAGACAAATGCTGGGTTAATAAAGGACAGTCAGCTGCAAGATTCAGTGCATTTCCCCAGCAAGGGGGATCCAACTTTATTCAAACTATCATCTTTCAGGCATAACATACCCCTTCTCTCTAGGGAAATGAGTAATAGCTTGAGATCAGGGCCAGGCTGTAGGCAAGCCAACAATATGTAGAGGAAAGCAATAAATATCCCCTAGCCTGCTACTGCAAAGAGGACAGCCCATGCAATAGTCCCTTTTAGCTAAGTTAATTACATGAACAGCTTCTGCCCAGAGGGGAAGGAATTGCACAGCACCTAGCAGATGGTATGAAAACATAAGAGGAATGTAGCCACTTCATAAGCCTACATGGCCAGTTTTCAAGACCAGAAGCTGACAACAGACTTCAGCAGCAGTCCAAGGCTTCTTGCTCCCCCAATTAATACTTTAAGATTATTAGCCAAAATGACATTTAAACAACCTAAAATGCTGTGATTTCTGTAAACATCTACTTCAGATGCTTGCTGGAAAATATACTCTGCTCCATGTCTCACAGATTTTTTCTGAAAGTCTGATAACTCCTTAAACCCTGTATGGATGCATAATGATTGCTAGACAATAGAGTGAGAACAGCAGAACTTGGCCACAGCTGAGATTAAAAACAAGACCTTCTGTTCCCTCTTAGATCAGATTTTCCCTCTGCTACTGATAGTTCCTGTAATTCTAGGTTTTTAAACTCAATTAGTGATTATGCTACTTGTACCTTCATGAAAAGTCTTTACTGTGGCAAGGATGCACAACTCGGTGAAGCAGTAATAAAAACAAAAGAAGAAACACAGTGTGCTGAGAAGACCAAGACTACAAATCTTAAATCTCTCACTTGCCTGAAAGCATGTTGGGGACTGGACTAGATGACCTTTGGAGGTCACTTACAACCCAAACCATTCTATGAAAAAATCCACTGATGAGTACCATTGAGGCAAAGACTGCACGATTACAGAGCAAAGATGTGTGCCATGCTGTGGATAGCAGGGCATTAACAGACTGCAGTTAGCTCAGCTGAGTTGGCTCTCCTGGATTACATTTTTATTTTGGTAGAGTAGCTGCCATTCTACCTCCAGTTTTACTGTGGAAGAAGAAAGCAGAAGAGGAATAGCTGTAGAACAACTACCGAATTCAACTACACCCAGTTCAGGAGTAGCTCCTGGAAGTGGCCCAAACTGAATAAACTTAAGACTGCTGTAGAAGGCTTCCCATCCAGAAAGAAAAAACTAAAAAGCTAAATAATATTGTTAAGGCTTTAAGTAAATTCTCTTTTGTGCATAAAAGGAAAAATTGAATGGAACAAATGCATCTTCTATTGTAGTACATGCCAGCATCTAGTCTACTCCTCCCATTTGCCACCTCAGCACCTTGAAACCTGCTGTTTGTCTAATCAAAGTGAGGAAAAACTTTCCAGCTCTACTATGCAGCATTCCTTTTCCTTTAGAGCACAAGACTATGCAGTCTAGACCTAGAATAAAATAAATAAATACAAAAATAAATAAATGGAAAGAGTTTCAAGACTAGAATGACATTTTCAGTGGAAGCTGCAGGATAACCAGGCAACCAGCACCAGAACAAGGGGACACAGTCTCAAGCTGCGCCAGGGGAGGTTCAGACTCGAGGTGAGGAGGAAGTTCTTCACCGAGCGAGTCATTCGGCATTGGAACCGGTTGCCCAGGGAGGTGGTTGAGTCATCGACCCTGGAGGCGTTCAAGGGGAGATTGGACGTGGCACTTGGTGCCATGGTCTAGTCATGGGGTCTGTGTTGATAGGTTGGACTCGATGATCCTCGAGGTCCTTTCCAACCTAAGTGATACTGTGATACTGTGATAACTTGTCAGAAGAAGCCAAACTTGTACAGCTGACAAAAGGAAGGAGCTTGAGGCATGCCAGATGTTGGATCAGTCATCTTGGCTAACATTATAGCAGGTAAGTTCTCTACAAAAACTCAGTATCACACTTTGAAACATGATGCAGTACCTTCAGTGGCAGCAATGGCACAGATTGCACAGTTCAGCGTAAGAGTGCTAGGGGAAGCACTTCAGGCCAGGCAGCTACAGTCAGGTAAGGAGCAGGTCACAGCCAGCAATTCAATTAACTTGCACAGCTGGAAGCCTGCTGAAAGGAGATGGTATCCCACTAAGCTTCATGAGCTCCTCCTTTAGATGAGCCACAAAAGGCTTCATCTAGATTTGGATGAACCACAGATATATCTGCAAATTCCTGACAGTACATCCAGTTCATTGCTGGGGTGGTGGCACTGGGAGAAGAAATTGCTCTGTAACATCCTGCTTTGCAGACTGTTTGCCAACACCAGTCTCAAATACCATTAGAAGCAGGACATGCACCTCAACCCACAGTTAAAGGAGATTCTCTGAGATGCTGAACTGTTATTAGATACTCTAAGAGAAAATGAACTAAGGTCAAGTATATTACATAGTTCTGTGCTTCACAAAGCACGTGGCATACAGGACAGCAACAATAAATTGTAAACCTTTGTTGTTTGTTTTATGTAACAAGAGTTATTCCCATCTAAGCATTGAATTTGGAGCTCCTACCCTTCCCACTTAACTTTTCACGGGTGAAGGAATCCACTACAGCTTGACACTATTTAAACATTGAGTTTATAGTAAGACTTAACCCTGAAGAATTCCACCTATAGCTTTTAACTGAAGAAATACAGCATAAAAAACTAAAACATCAGTAACTCAGAAATTTAAATGGATAGGGCAGCTCTGGGAAAACAGCTGCTGGAGAGATACCTCATAAGGAAAGACATGGAGAAAGATGACCTCAAAGAACAGCCAATTTTCATTTATTAAGAAAAAGAACCTAGAGCAACAATATTGTTCACCACTCCTCCCATCCCATGTAATGGGGAAAACTGATTATAAAGGGCATTTTCCTGAAGCAATGAACTTAAACTCTTGAGAAAGTGAAGGAAGTCCAACTCCTATCTAAACAGAGTAAGTAACACAGCAGCTGTAGTGCAATCCAAGCTGCTGTCAAATAGGTATTTGCCTCTACAGCTGCACACTCCTGGAGCTTAGGAGACTGGTAATAGGGTATGTGAACACATTGCAAAGGGTCTTTGGTACTCTCTGCCACTATACCTTCCCTTTCTGAGTACAGTGAATATTCCTATTGTTCCCCTTTTATAACCATGTAAAGACCCCTCTGTAATTCATCAGAAAGCTATGCTAATGACAACTAGTCATGCATTTAGGCCAGGAAACTGTTAAGAGATACATCCAGCAGCTCAGTTCTGTGCCCCACAATTTGCTCATTACCACAGCCTCTTACTATATCACTGTGTGCTATTAAAGCACCACAGAACATGTTACTTTCTCCCTACAATTACACAGAGTTGCTATTTCATATGTAAGGACTCTTTCTACCCATCTCACCTCCAAAATTCTATACTCCCACACAGCTGGAGGCATTCACAGGTCTCCAGACCCATCTGATATTAACTCTAGAACACAGCAGTTTTTTGATTGCCTGCAACAGGCCAACTCCTTAGGGATCTACATCAGAGCTTCAGGGGCAGTGGTCAAAACAACCACAGCAATCAGCTCTTCAACTCTGCCTTTGTGTGTCTGAAGCTGTATGCAGCCACTAGCAATAGTCTTACATTTCTGCAACAGCTTCACCTATGAATGTCCAAGAAACAATATGTGAACCAGGGCTTGAGGAGCTGCAGGTCTCTCCAGGAGCCTTCTAAGCTTCAGAAAGAAAATTCAAACTTACAGGCAGTCTGAGGTTCCTCAGCATGATTCCATGGCCAGTGTTCAATCACATAACCATTCCAAATTCATACCATAATATTTCATGCACTGAGAAAGAAAGTACTAGCTTGACCTGTGGAACATTATAGCTATAGCTGGAACCTTAAAACCTCTGAGATTTCTTTTGGGTAACCTGCACGAAGGTAAGTCAAATAATTGGTTTAACATGGAAGAAGCACTTGTGATGTTGAAGCACAGCTCCTACACCTGTTACATCACAGGACTGGCAAGGTGCTTCAGCCAGTGCAGGGGCAACTGGTTCATCTGATAATGCACTGTGCACACCTCATGGGTCTCAACAAGTAGGGCAGGAGTGCTGCTTTCACGCAAGCACCACCCCTCCACCCCTCAACTGACCATCAGATGTAGCTAGCAATTACAACTGAAGCACACAGCCAAAGCTGTAAGTGCCAACACTGTGTCACAGTGGGGTTTTTGTTTTGCTTTTGGTTGGCTGTTTTTGAACCTTTAGTGTCTTCCAAGTTTCCTATTACAATGTTACCAGCAGGTAGGAGTTACCTGCAACCAGACTGCTGTTTTATGCCAACCTCTTTGCAAGCCTGGCAGGAAATACAGTTCTCAACCAGTTTCCCTTTCCTACCCTCCCTGTACAAACACAATCAATTACAGAATCAGAACAGAAGTTTTTGCAGAAATTAGTGCAACTGCAGATAATCAGAGGCACAGAAATGCACAGCTCTGCTTCTCTCCCTGTGTACAACCAGTACCACACCCCCTGAACGCTGTTCCCTTATACAGACTCATACATCCCAGTTGGGGTAGCAAAAGCCATCCATGTATCACAGCATCTGGCAGGGACAAGAAGGGAAGAATATGCAGCCCTTACACGATCACACAACACAATCCTCACATGCACACACCTTGCTTCTGTAGTTTACAGAAGTAAGCTGTAGAAAACCAGCAGTACTTGTGTTGCCTGGGAGGAAGGGGAGGGCTCCTGAATGCAAACCACTTTGCAAGACAAGCCCAATGCCAAATAAACTGCCTCTGGGATTTGAGGATGTGCTGGGAGACAAGAGCTAAGCCCACTTCTTTCCTCTCTTCAACCCTCATTATCTTATGTAGCTCATTTGTCCTCTCCTCTTTCATGTCCCAGCCAGCAAAGTCTGGCTAAGCAAGTCCTCAGATGGTTCAGCTGCCAGAGGCACAAGGTGCTGCCGTGACTTTGTGGGTTTTACTCTCAGATTAGAAAAACTTTATTTTTCAAATTAAGAAAGTAACATTTAAAACACAAAAGTCCCTCAATATAACTCAGGAAGAGAGAACAGTATTTCAAGTCTCCTTGCACCTTCCCACACAGAAAGCAGAGGTGGAACTGGATTTCCTTGACCTGTTTGTGAACAAAAGATTGACAATGTTTCTGCCCAATACTGCTTTCATCTCTCATGGAAAAACCAAGCATCAAAAGCCAGCATGAGCTGGGGAATATGCCCCAGAAACACGTACATTTCTGACAAAATACACTGATGGGACACCATACATACACTGAGGTCCAAGCAGTTGACAGTCTGGCTCAAAGTTACACAGCCTGCCTCCTCCCTGTCAAGGGACAGGAGTCTGTTCTATAGGTTCTACCTACCTAAACACGGCTGGCTCCAGAAGGCTGTAGTATGAACTTCAGTCTGGCACAGGAGGATGCTACAGGTTGGCTGACCCCTGGAAGGCTGAATGGAATAAGGAGGTCACTGAGAAAGAGTAGGGCAAGCAGCAAGTATCAGCTCTTCCACCTGATGGCTCTGCTGCCTCTCACGTGTATTCCACTTTCGTATTGCTTTTGGGACCTCCCTCGGCTATAGTCTCCTGCCTTACAGGACATTTTTTTCTACCTGATATTCACAGGGATGACAGTAAATTTTAGTCCTACAAGTGCTAAACTAGGTATGTCCTCAGACTGCTAGAATGGAAGGGAGCCTTCCCCAAGGCCTCTAGGCTTTTACTGCAGGTCTACAGTTCCTGTGGGTGGATTTGTAGAACCCCTGGCTCCATTCCTGACAATCCCATTCCCTGGTCCATTAGTCCAAGCAGGCAGCTTTTTGTAGAAACTGTTCAACTCCACAAACCCTTCTGCCAGCAAGGCAGCCCTTACACATTATTAAGTAAAAGCCATTCCTAAGCAGCAGAGCCAATTCTCAAAGGCAACACAACAAGTAGCCCTGGAAGGACCATACTTTACAAACTATCACTGGAAATTAAAAGAACCATTGTTTGGGTGTGAGAGAATACCGGTGTATACACCCCCTGCTCCTTGGCAGCAGTTAACTAACCAGAAGTAGGCAGCGTTGCCCCTCTCTTTCCCAGCTCCTTGACAATCTCACACAGGGACAAATTAACAAGGGATTTATGTTGGTTCCCGCAGCACTAACACATCTGCTAAACAAAGCAGTGGCACAAAAATCCCTTCCAGAGTTGTAATGTCTGACTGCAACTGGAGGCCCACAGCTCGGGTTTGCAGAGATGCACAAAATACCAACGGAAAAAGTGCTTCAACTCTCCCACCCCTGCTTTTTGTGAGGGTGTCAGGGGAGAAAGGATCTTCTGGGGCATGATGAAGAAGTGTTTTCTCACAAGCACATCGTGCAGTCCAGAGCCTCAACTGCTGTACTCAGATCAGCTTTTCTTTAGGGAGAGGGAACCAACACTAACCCTCTCTGACGCTGGAGATCTCCAAGCCAAAACTAGCCAGCAGGCAGAGATGATCAGATGAACAAAAAGGATTTGGTAAGCCATTTGCCAACAACAGAACATCTTCAGAGAGAAGGGAAAGGCGGCCAAGCAGCTTCAGGGCACCATCCTTGTACAGCCTACGACCTGACAAAGACAATTGAAAAAGCCATCAGCCAGAGACTGGTGCTGCAGATAACTTTCCACACTCACAGAGGGATGCTTGTAAATGCTTTCCTATTTTTTTCCTGGTGAATAAAGACAGTCTGGTGAACAACTGGTGAACAAACAGCGCATGCACCTTTGAGCCTAGATGTGAAAGCAGTGAATATTCTATAATACTGCTGATCAATGGTTTCATAAACTTGCAGGCAGGGAAATCAAGTATATGCTAACTTCACCAGGCAGTTGGTTACAGGGGATGTCCTTTTCCTGGTACTAAATCCTAGCAATAGCTTCAGATTCTCCTCTGAGGAGAAATTAATCTCTTCAGTCCAAAACTCCCACCAAAGTTGATTCTGACATGATCCAAACCAGCTCAAAGACAGTTCCTGGTTGCATTTACATGAAGTCTTTCATCAACAGAAGTCCTGTTTCAGGTAGTAGAGAGGTGGTGTCATTGTAAGGTAACCAAATTGACCACTTTGTGAGGCCAGCATGTGGTCTCAGTTAGACCAGAAGTCCAAGCCTTTAACTTAAGACCCAGCACTGCCCATTAATAGGAGCACAAGTGAGATAGTTGCACAAAAGAATGGAATCCATTCTGTTCCAGCTTCCTCAAGTCTTCATACACCTAAGATAAGTGGCAACAGTTTTTTCACAGCACTTTCCTGATTTTCTTCTCATGATACCTGAGCAAATGTTGCTTCCTTTCATGCATTATACACTCAAAGTCACACCCTGTAGATCCATCCTAGCTTAACAAAATGCAGTGCCCAACACAGGCTGCATTCTGGCATGCCTCACAGCCCTGTCCCAATGTCACAGGGATAAGCCCCACACTGCCACACTCACCCCCTCTGTTCCCATTCTCCACAGGCTCTGCTGAGTAGAAGATATAATCAACGGTGGATCCAAGCCCCATGGGCATGGTTGTGACCTCTGGGCGTCCCCTCTGTGGCAGAAAGTGGCTGTAGACGGATGTCAGGTTGAGGCCATGCCGCATAATGCCTGAAGACCTGCACATGAATAGCCACTGTTTACCAAGGAAGGAAAGAGAACAATGCAGTGTTCAGTACTGCAGTCACAGCTGAAGTTGGATGTTCCCTTGCTGTTCCAACTGTCCAAATCATTTCTACTTTGTGAACATGTAAAACACAGTCTTTCAGAATGACTGACTTCACTCAGACCACAGACAAAGTAGACTGAGAACTTACTTTGTCTCTAACACTCATGCCCTTCATTCTTGAGCTCACCAATGTAATGCTGACAGAACAGTGCCCAGCTTCTGGGACAATCCTGGGTGGATCTGGCTCTTCCAGACAGCACTCCTTACTCTCTTCCACCCTCATGTTCATTTCACTCTTTACTTCAGGCAGATTTTCAGTGCTCAGGAAAGCAAGACTGAGCTTCAAGAGGGGAGCCACTGAAAAAGCATTGAATTACCTTGGGACAAATGGCTGGGGATCTGTGTCTTTCATCATGGCAGCAGGCTTGGGCCAGTGTACAGGGCATTCTGCAAAGAAGCAAAGAGATTCCAGCCAGACCCACACAGATCCTGGAATAGGCTGCTCATCCCAAGTCTGAAAAGATTTCTACCGAGACCAAACAAATCTTTTTGTCCATGAAGAGCAGATAGCTTCCAGTCACACACACCTTAAAGAAAAATATTCAAAAGGAAACCACAGCTAACCCCAGCTAACAGGAACATCTTGAGAGAAGATCAGTGCAAACAATGGAGAAGTCATGTTCTGCCCTGCTAAGAACATGTCCTTAAAGTATACAGTACTATTAAAGCTCAGGCTACTTCAACCTTTGCTCTCAAAGGAAAGCCTTAGCCTACAGCTTACTCAAAGGATGTCTAGAATAAACCTTTATTTAGAATAAACCAAACCAGGTTGGAAGAGACCTTCAAGATCATCGCGTCCAACCCATCAACCAATCCAACCCACCTAAACAACTAACCCATGGCACCAAGCACCCCATCAAGTCTCCTCCTGAACACCTCCAATGACAGAGACTCCACCACCTCCTTGGGCAGCCCATTCCAATGGGCAATCACTCTTTCTGCATAGAACTTCTTCCTAACATCCAGCCTGAACCTCCCCTGGCGCAGCCTGAGACTGTGTCCTCTTGTTCTGGTACTGGCTGTCTGGGAGAAGAGACCAACCTCTGCCTGTCTACAACCTCCCTTCAGGTAGTTGTAGAGAGTGATAAGGTCACCCCTGAGTCTCCTCTTCTCCAGGCTGAGCAGCCCCAGCTCCCTCAGTCTTTCCTCACAGGGCTTGTGTTCCAAACCCCTCACCAACTTTGTTGCTCTTCTCTGGACTCGTTCCAGCAAGTCAACATCCTTCCTAAACAGTCTAGAAAGGCTGAACAGAAATTGAAAGAGCAGAACTAGCCATGCCACAAGGCCCAGAGGTCAGTGTCTACTGGGTATCAGAGACATCTATGTTGTGACTTTTGCAACATTAGAGTCTACCAGTTTATTCTCCCTTAAAAGAAAAAAAAACAACAAAAAACTCCACAATATTGAAGCAGAAAAGGTAATTATCTCTGTATATATTCCAGTTTAAAAGAAACAGTCTCCAAACAAGGCCTCAAAGAACACAGTGAGTGTGCATAAGCATGGTGAGATTGTACGCCTCTGAGCTTTCATGGCATCCTTCTGCCTTCACCCTTCCTCACCAATCATTACCTCCACCATGCATTTGTATCAAAACCAAGCTAGGAGAGTCACAAGCTGAAAAATCTCCCATTAATACCTGGTTTAGCATCTGTCACACCTTCCAAGAGGATCATCTGTGGTGGTCGTTCACAGGCAACACTGCAAAACCGAAACTGGAGCAGGAAGTCCCGGCTGTACTTCCGTCTGCCTGCAGGGAAAAAATACAAGTTAAAAGAAGAAAATAGCTACAGCAAAGTCCCATCTACAGGGAACATCTGCATGTCCTTTAGACCTTTAGATCTCCTTAGATTGAGGCAGGGTTCTGTGCCTGACTACTCTGATACCGTATGAATGTCAATAACCTAAACGTAGAGCAGATGTGCAAATGTAGAAGAACAGAGCACAGCAATTGCTGTCCCTTTAGTTAATCCAACAGTCATGGTAAGCATTTTTATGAAACAAATTAAGAATGCCCCTCTGAGACACTGCAAGCTCAAGGGACTTTTAAGCAGATCAGTTGGAGTGTAACTCAAGAAAATGTCTGCTGAAGAAGAACAACAGCTCTAGAGATTAGGCTGAACACAACTTCTACATTCAAGAAACTGTTTAGTGCAGGCTCCTTCTTTTTCCTAATCCTTTCCAAGGACAGCAGAGAACAGTCCTGAGTGTAGCTAGGCCCTTAGGAATGATTTCCCAATAGTGGTGTGCAAATACTGCCCAAAAGTGCTCCCACCAGCACCTGCAGCTAAAAGCCATGGCTGCAGAACATGGTTTTAACCTGCACAAAACTGTAAGAGTGGGAATGTAGAAACACAAAAAGAAAGAATGTTTTGAGTTGGAAGGTTTCTTCAAAGGTCATCTAGAGGGGTAAAAAAAGGTAGAAATTGGGCTACAATAGATTCAGAAAAATTTATTACTACACCAAAGAAATCAATAGAAGAGAATCTTTGCTGCCTCATGCAACAGATGCCCAAGCTACTCAAGAGACAGCAAGGCCCACAAACTCTCCATCCCCAGCAAACTCCTATTCTTCAGTGCACAACGGAACTCACCTAGTTTCTTTGGTTGACTCAGGGTGGCATACTGGCAGTTGTCAGTTATACCTAGTGAGCTTGGCCACAGTGGGGCCAGCAGTTTCCGTGAATACAGCTGATGAGAAAAATCTTCCTGACCAGACACCTGTGAGGAGGCCAGAAACAGGAGAGAAACATTAGCAACAGAGCAGAACTTCTGCAAGCTATAGACAATATAGGTACATACACTTGTCAAGAGAAGACACGAGAATGCCTTCATAGAAAGACATGAACTAAGTTAGAGCTAAGCTATTCAGAATACACTGCAAACATAAACCTTCAGCTGTGGGCAACATATACAATTAGCTAAAAGTCTTCTGGTGTTCCTCAGTGGTCAGTATTGGCTCCATCGCTGTGCAACATATTCATCAATGACCTGGATGAAGGAATAGAGCATACTCTCAGCAAGTTTGCTGATGATAGGAAACTGGGAGGAATGGCTGACACACCAGATGACAGAGCACTGGGAAAAGGCTGTCTTGAGAGGTTTTGGAGTCTCATTCACTGGAGACTTTCAAAGCCACCCTGGATGCATTCCTGTTTAACTCTTTAGAATTAGAATAAACCAAACCAGGTTGGAAGAGACCTTCAAGATCATCGCGTCCAACCCATCAACCAATCCAACCCACCCAAACAGCTAACCCATGGCACCAAGCACCCCATCAAGTCTCCTCCTGAAAACCTCCAATGATGGCGACTCCACCACCTCCTTGGGCAACCCATTCCATAGCGCAATCACTCTCTCTGTATAGAACTTCTTCCTAACATCCAGCCTGAACCTCCCCTGGCGCAGCCTGAGACTGTGTCCTCTTGTTCTGGTACTGGGTGCCTGGGAGAAGAGACCAACCTCTGCCTGTCTACAACCTCCCTTCAGGTAGTTGTAGAGAGTGATAAGGTCACCCCTGAGTCTCCTCTTCTCCAGGCTGAGCAACCCCAGCTCCCTCAGTCTTTCCTCATAGGGCTTGTGTTCCAAACCCCTCACCAACTTTGTTGCTCTTCTCTGGACTCGTTCCAGCAAGTCAACATCCTTCCTAAACTGAGGGGCCCAGAACTGGACACAGTACTCGAGGTGTGGCCTAACCAGTGCAGTGTACAGGGGCAGAATGACCTCCCTGCTCCTGCCGGCCACACTGTTCTTGATGCAGGCCAGGATGCCATTGGCCCTCTTGGCTGCCTGGGCACACTGCAGGCTCATGTTCAGCCTACCATCAACCAGCACCCCCAGGTCCCTCTCTGCCTGGCTGCTCTCCAGCCACTCTGACCCCAGCCTGTAGCTCTGCATGGGGTTGTTGTGGCCAATGTGCAGAACCCGGCACTTGGATGTGTTAAATCTCATGCCGTTGGACTCTGCCCATCTGTCCAGCCTGTCAAGGTCTCTCTGCAGAGCCTCTCTACCCTCCAGCAGATCAACTCTTGCCCCCAGCTTGGTGTCGTCAGCAAATTTACTGATGATGGACTCAATGCCCTCATCCAGATCATCAATAAAGATGTTAAAGAGCACAGGGCCCAGCACTGATCCTTGGGGCACACCACTAGTGACTGGCTGCCAGCTGGATGTGGCACCATTCACCACCACTCTCTGGGCTCGGCCATCCAGCCAGTTCCTAACCCATCGCAGTGTGCTCCCGTCCAAGCCATGGGCTGACAGCTTGGCCAGCAGTTTGCTATGGGGGACGGTGTCAAAGGCCTTGCTGAGGTCCAGGTAGACTACATCCACAGGTCTCCCCACATCCACCAGGTGGGTCACCTGATCATAGAAGGAGATCAGGTTGGTCAGGCAGGACCTGCCCTTCCTAAATCCATGCTGGCTAGGCCTGATCCCTTGGCCATCCTCTAAGTGCTGTGTTATTGCACTCAGGATGACCTGTTCCATGATCTTGCCTGGCACTGAGGTCAGGCTGACAGGCCTGTAATTCCCTGGCTCATCCAACTGGCCCTTCTTATGGATGGGCACCACGTTGGCCAGCTTCCAGTCCTCTGGGACCTCGCCAGTGAGCCAGGACTGCTGGAAAATTATGGAGAGTGGCTTGGCCAGCTCATCTGCCAGCTCTCTCAGCACCCTAGGATGAATCCCATCTGGTCCCATGGACTTGTGGGGATCCAAGCTGCTAAGGAGAGTTCCAACCACCTCCTCATGGAACATTGGGAAACTGTGCAGCTCCCTGGCTCCTTCTGCCAGCTCTGCAGGCCAGCTGTCAGGAAGAAGTTCTGCCCTTCTAGTAAAAATTGAGGCAAAGAAGGTGTTAAGTATCTCTGCCTTTTCCTCATCCTTTGTTACAATGTTCCCCTCCGTATCCACCAAGGAGTGGAGGTTGTCCTTTCCCTTCCTCTTACTATTAATGTATTTATAGAAGGACTTTTTGTTGTCCTTCACAGTAGAGGCCAGTTTAAGCTCCAAGTGTGCTTTTGCCTCCCTAATTCTCTTCCTACAAGACCTAGCAACATCCTTAAACATTCTGTGGGTTGCCTCCCCTCTCTTCCAAAGGTGATACACCCTCTTTTTTTCCCTCAGTTCCATTAAAAGTTCATGAACCATCCAGGCTGGCCGTCTGCCCCGGCGGCTCATCTTCCGGCACATTGGCACAGTCTTCCGGCACATTGGCACAGATCTAGGTGTACCTGTGTTAGCAGGGCAGTCAGACTAGATGACCTTCAGAGGTTCCTTATAACCCCTAGCATTCTATGATTGTATGATTTAGCTTGAAAGATACACAGCAAGACCTAACCACAAAAGACTCTAGCATAGGTGCCCATTTCAAACTGTTTTCATATCAAACATCCACATAAAATTTCAGTAAGTCTTAGTGGAACTGTACTCCCCTACACTTCCAGTCACCCAGGCAAAACACATCCATAGGAAGGAAGAACCAGAACCTTAAATTAAGCAGTCTGTTAACCCTGGTCTGCATCAACAGAAACCAAAAGTGCAGTGGTGGAAACCACACACACATTTTCCCACTTCCTTCCCCAGCAGCACTGGAGGCATTGGGGAAGACTGCTTGAATAACCAAACGCAGTATTTGCACTTTTTCCTCAGGAGAGAAACAATACAGCCATGCATTTCTCCAGCAGCACACAATGAAGAGTTATGCAATCCCACCTCTGGCTGGCACCTACCTTCCAGGCTGGCATCCCTTGGTAAGAAAGTTCACCGTTTCGGATGAATTTGTAGAGTGGAGAATCAGGCACGGAGTTCAGGTCTCCACACAAGATGACAGGATAGTAGTTGCCTTCAGCAGTTTTTGCAATCTTGTCAATCTCTGCTAGAAGCAAGGCCATCTGGGCCAGTTTGATATCTCCCCGACGGGGATTGAACAACACGTGAGTGTTGGCCACACACAAAGGACTGACTGCCTTCAGGTGTGGGCTGTCTGGGAGCAGAGGCTGGAGCAGCAGCACCAAACCCACATTATCCCGGTTGAGAACATCCAGGCCAGGCCGGAAGTATTCTACGGGGCTGAGGCTGATCAGCTGGAACCTGCTGTGCTTATAGCACACTGCACAGCCATCTGTCTTCGTCCCGGTTCTTCGTTTATAGAAGCATGCAAAGCCTGCAAAGAAAACCCCATCTACTAAATGGTTTGTCCAGTCACTGCCTCAGGCTCCCTCCATCCGCTGGGAGGTTCAGCATGCCTGTGTCACTGTGCATTTAGGTACAGCATTATGCCCAATGCTGTTCCAGTAATCACAGTTTAGCATTTTTCATTTTTCTCTCTCCTTGTCCTTCTAGCACCCTCTCGGTTTTGTTACACTGACCTCTCAACTCTGAGAAAGATCAGTTATAAAAGAAAGGGTAAGGGTCTATGTAGACAGTTCAGAAGTAGGGCCAGCACCACCTGACAAACACGAAGTAGCTGTCTCAAGAACAAGTGCCTTGAAGATACTAAGCAGGAAGCATGAGCTGGACGTACAGACCAGTCCCAATTGCTGGAGGTACAGACAGACAAAAGTAGGACATACCCATTGCCTTGAATGTCGGTTCCAGCTGCTCCCAGTAATGGTTTTCTTGCACCTCCTGGAGACACAGAACCTGGAAGGAACACAGAGACCTCACTCACTCCACCAGTATTTGCTAGTCACCTTGTTTTGGGGAAGGAAGAAAGTGGAAAAGTGCACTCACATACCAACCCTGCAACCAGAAAGGTCACCACTGCAACTCTGTCCTGTACTTTCCAGATAAGGAGCAATAACTTTCTGGGTCTCATTAGCTTATCATTCAGTTTTCCAGTGAGGAGGCAGAAGTTCCTTCATCACACAAAGAAGACTCAAGGAACAGAAAAAGTCATGAAGTCCTCCTCTATGCAGGCTTCCCCTCCTGTGCTGCCTTATAAACCTGGTGCTTTCCTCCCCAAATGCAATTATCTCTTCTTCCTCTACTTCTGCTGTTTAAAAACATTAAGCCCTACTATCAAAGTATAACTGATTTCCACAGTAAAACAAAGCAAGACAGTCACCCAAAAAAATGTATGCTTAAGTCCTCAAACACTCTGAGAGGAATCAGTGTTCAGTTAACAAGCAGGTAGGATCTTCCCAGGATTCCCCCCTCCCCATCTTTTTGTTTGTTAGGTTTTTTTTAACATGTTAGATCAGACAAGGAATTGAACTTTTGGGTACTGATGGGAGAAGAGCTCAGTCATACTCACATCAGGATCCCAGTGCTGGATCTCCTGCAAAAGGTTTGGAAGGCGATAGTTCCAGTTCAGGATGTCTTGATGACAGTGCAGATAGAGATCAAGGCCCTGCTCCACCAGGTCCTGAGCCAGGATGTTGTAAGACATGACTCGAAACTCAAAAAGTGGAGTGTTTTTTGTCACCTGCTCTAGCACACAGGGCTGCACAGAAAGATCTTCCCAATCTCTCCACAAAATCTCTGTATATAAGAGACAAAAAGCCTAGTTACAGCCATCCTGGGTACCCTTTTGTTGTCCAGGACCCAGAAAATAGTCATTCTCAGTCTCTAAGCTATTTTAGCTTCTCGGCAAACCCTCACCTACTCTGGCTTTTTAGGTGCTTTTTTTGGATGCCTTTGGATAGTTGTCAGTGGGAATGGCAGAACAGAAGGCCTGAGTCAAGCATACTGAAGCCAACCAGCTTTTGGGTGCCTTTTATGTTATAAAGCCAGATCTTAGGAATGGTTTCTGGGAAACAAACACATACTGATGTTCAGATCAGAGGGTCTAACAGCATAGAGACTACTAGCTGTGATTAGAATTCTCTCAGCAAAAATCCACTTTATAGTTTTTATGAGCAGATCCTGTCAATTCAGTTTGGGCAGGTACTATCAGTGTCTTAATGACAGCAAACCCAGACACAGTAACTTGATCACATTCACTACAGATGAAGGTCTCAAACCAAACATTAGATTCAGAACTCTTACTACTGACCATGGTAGGGTACCTCTGTGGGGAGAGGACAAAGTTGTACTGTATCCCGAATGGGCCAGCCTGGGGGCTCCGCAGGCACCGTCTCCATATCACATGCTAAACTCCAGGCCAGCACAGCTGGGTCTTCATTCTGCACATCTACACTGACAGTGGCAGAACCAGCTATCTGGTGATCTGTCTGTGGTACCACAGCTGCCCAAGGGGCGCTGCCTGCTACAGCCACTGCTTCCTCTGCTGGTTCAGTCACTGCATTTTCTCGTGGTTCTGAAGAAGCCAAGGTGTGTAGCTCTGTGAGCTGCTGACCAGCACACTGGGTGATTTCTGGAGGTGAATTCAGGTCACTGAGGCTAGTCATCAATAACTCTGAACCTTCTAACCAGTCACCAGTAAGCTTAACTGACACTTTCCCCACTGCTGGAGCACTCTCACTGGCTGGCAAATTCCCTGTTCCTTCCTTCAGCCACTGCTGGAGAAGGGCTTCTTGCTCTTCTGGGATCAACCTTCCTCTGGTCTCAGCGGAGTCACCTTCTATCTGGGTGGACGTGCTCTTCGCCAGAAGCACATTCTTTTGACAGGTAAAGAAAGCATCTGCCATTGAAAAACAAAGAAAACAAACATAAGACAGACAAGAAATCCTTTCCCACTCACTCTTCTCCTTTTCTTATGCATTTGCTGTAACTGTAACCCTTCAGGATAGCAACTCCAGCAAAGTTATAGCCTGAATAACTTCAGCTGCCTCCTCCTGAACACTAGACCACAGTCCAGTTCTAGGTATTAGTCACTGAAACTATACAGAATGGTAATGGCCTTAGCAACTCTAGGGAATGCTGTGCCACAGCCAGCCAGCAAGCTATAACAGCCAGCCAAGCTAAAAAGCCTGTGGAAACAACCAGTTCTCAGAAACACATGTAAAGGCAAAGAAGTCAATCTCTTGTAGATCATCACTTGGAGCAAGCTCATTTCCAGGGGTTGAGTCAGAAAGTAATGGCTAGCTAAGAGACTCAAATATATCACAAGAATATGCTGTAGAAGAAAGACTGTTCTGTTATTAAGAGATGAAAAATAAAGACACAGAGGGACCAACACGTGTAGTTAAAAGTCTCATTAAAGAGAATATATACACAGAAGTAGTACTGGTAAGAATTACAGATCACTTGACGACTGACATCTGTGGTAGAACTCTGCACAGGCATTAGTTTCCTACCCCAGCAATTTTTGTTGTCTACAAATCACTTTTTCTCTATTGTGTCCCTCTGACAGGCAGTCTGAGCAGGCACATACAGGAGCTAGCAACATCCATGTATGCTTTTACTCTACCTTTTATGTCAAGGCTTTCCGTATGTCAGACATGAAGCTTCAAGAACCATACTCTGTAGATTTTGAATTAAGTTCCCGAATGTCAGAAACACCAATGCACTAAGGCACTACTTTTGTACACCACTAGCCAAGCACAGCTGTTCCGGGAGTCTGTTGTTACAGGATGCAAGTTGAATTTGACAAGAGTCAGCTAGCTGGTCACTACAATCACAGGGCTGGGGAGCAGATCGAGCAAGAGGGTAGCTTTACATCAGCACAGCCACGAGGGACAGTGAAGTAGCAGCAGGATCTAACAAATCAAGTGAAATACCGATACATGCAAAGCAGAGTCCATCCGTGAGACACCCGTAGGTCCTAGGGAAGTCACAGACCTCAGAGCAGCCCATCTCCAAAGGCCTCCTCAGAGCAGCACTGCAGATCCGGGGCAGGCAGCCCGGGCCTCCGCAGAGACTGCAACCCGCCGCCGCCACACAACACTGTGCCAACACTGCCAACAATGTTGGTGCCTCCTAAAACCCAGGCCCCGCGCCGCCCGGGGTGGGGGGGCGCGGCCCCGGCCCGGCACACGCGTGCCTACGCCACCTCGGGGGACAGGCCCAGGCCCCCATCTGCCCACTCCTGCTGCCTAGGGGCGAAGGGAGCTACGGCGGGAACGACTCCGGCTCCCAGCGGCTGAGGCCCGGCCGGCCGCACCCCCAGCGAGGAGCACCCGCGCCCCGCCCATCATAACCTTGCCGCCGGCTGCCCCCATACCTCGCTGGCGCCCGCCCCGGGCCGGGTTACCTAGGAGGGCTCGGAGAAGCCGTGCCGCCGGTAGCAGCACGTAGCAGAGCACTGTAGCGATCATACCGCCCGGCGCGGCCCGGCTTCCACCGCCCTCAGCCCGGCCCCAGCGAGGCGACGTGCGGCGACGTGCCGCGACGCGCAGGCCTCGCCTCAGCAAAGACCTTGCGGCGCGGCCTCCGCCTGAGCCCCGGCCGCCGCGCAGGCACTTACCGCGCCGGGCCGCGACCGCACCGCCACACCGCAGGGCTAGAGGCCGGCTCGGGCCTGACCCTCAGTACGCTGCTCCGGGGGCACCCGCCCCCGGGTGGCTGCGGAAGGCACGTGGGGCAGCCGCAGCTGGGCGGCCCTGGGGCGGCTCTGTCACCCCTGCTGTGGGGCAGCAGCGCAGCCGGGGCGCAGACAGGGCGTAGCCGAGGCCTCGCCTTGCCAAGGCTCCTCAGCCTTCGGGTGTCTGCGGCGGGGCCGGGCCTGGCAGCACTGCTGTGCCCTGAGTGGTCGCGAGTTGTGACCCTAAGCAGAGTGATGCCAGCCTTACTCTCCAGCACCCTGAAACTTGTGTTTTTAAACTGAAGCTTTTGTGCCCTGTTCTCCAGCAATCCACACAGAAACGAAAATTCCCAGGTTACCTTTTTTTCCCCTGGAAGGCCACCAAGCAAATAAAGCTTCGTTTACTCCAGATAAGTTAATAATTGCACAGGCTTTTCAAACACAGTTGATGAAAGTCAAGGTTTTGCAAAGTGCAGCCCCTGTTTGGACGAAAACCATTTGGCCTGGGCGAAATACCTGTCGGGAGTGTGTGCTGCACACAGGTCATCACAGGTCGGCACAATGGTTCCCTCTCACCTAGGTATGCACATGCTGTGGCCTCTGCAACTTGAGACTTGTTACATGTTGAAACCAGACACTTTCATATGCAAAGAGAAGTCCTGGCTGAAGACCACATTTTTAACATTTCTACTTGGTTTCACGTTCAAATGTATACAACATCTGAAGGCAAATAGACCAAACTGAGCCCTGCTACAAGTTTTTACACAAAATACACACTTCTAATGCGTGGTCTCAGTAGCCTTTTCCCAAACTCCAATCTTTTAAGATGAGCACTTACAATGAAGTCAAGACTCATGTCATCACTGCATCTTGTGCTGATGAGTGCTGCCATGGTGATGACCAACTGCTGTCTCATGGGTTATACTTACACAAAACACTTTTTGAGGGACAACCTGCCTATTTGTTTATGGTGATTAGCACAATGGATGTCCATGGCTGGGATCTGAACTAATGTTATAATGTATATAGATAATAATCCCACCAGTCTCCTTTTCAGATCCCCAGTTATGAAACACCACAGACTACAGACACAGTGACTTGTCTCAGATCTCACATTTGTCTCTGGTAAAGCACAGAACTGGAATGTGGTCTCCCATCTGCTGCTGCAGTAAGCAAACCTCTGGAAACCATGGAGGATATTCTCCAGAGGAGGGGTCTGCAACATTAAGGGCTGGGGCATTTAAAATAAGGCTGATCTTTGAAAGAAAAAGATCTAAGAAAGTATCTTTTGAACCAACCCACACCAGGATAATTAGAAATCTGAGAGGAATATTAGCTGATACCACAAACAAGTATCTGGATAGCCACAGTTGTTTGGCCTACACTTGAAAAAATATTTACAAACATTGGCAATAAAATCAAAGCTGGCAATGCTCATCTGCTTAAGGGTCAGTCCTTCCACTGGCTTTTGTAGCATTTTGTTCTGTATCCAAACGTAACCCTACCATGGGGTCTAATGATTGGACTACTTCAGAAGTTTATGTAACAGAACTTGAGGAATGAAGCTGCTAAAAATATTCTGTCCTTGGGAGAATGGACTTTTTCTTCCTGTCTGTGTAGCCCACATTATACAGTGTGTGGGCTACATGAAGTTCAAACTGCACAAAAGCTTATGTTCACTGAGCATCATCCATCATGGAAAGATTTCTGAGTGTATGTATTAGTTCTGCTCAGCTTTTATCAGAAAGCTTCTTCCATTACAATTTTGTGTTTAGCCCCTTATGAAAGGTCTCACAAATCTCTCTATATGAATAATGTCAAATTATAAGCACTGGACCAATTTACACACCAATAGTAGTTGGACGGATAAATGATTATTTGATTTGAGACCCCGTTAAATGTTGGCAAGTTTATAAGCCACACTTTACTACAGACTGTGCTGGAAATTTGGCAGTAGGGATGTCTGAATCCGTTCAAGACTAAAGCAGTGAATATACTCCTTCCACCCTCATCTCCTTTCAGACTGCAACTGCTGCAGTCTGGCTTTCTCATGAAATTGTACAAACTGGAATATGAACTCAAAGGAGAGTAGAATTCTTAGCAGCAGCCGGGCCTGACTTTCTGATACATTGAGGGGGGCTCACAGCCAAAACTACAGCTGCTTTCTTCTCAGTTATCAAGAGCCAATGGGATCCCAGAGCCATGGGGTTTCCAACACTCTATGTCACCCCTTGGAGTCAGAAGGTGCAGGTGAGGTCACAGAAGGACAGGGTGGGGAGACAGGGCAGCTGCAGCCTCCACAGGGCTTTCTCATGACATCTGCCAGTTCCTGCAAGCAGGAAATTAGATTCTCCTGTTCATAAGCAGTATAAATCAAGAACACAGACCTTAGAAGTGGGACCATTCCTCCTGGTGATGTTTCAATTTTAGCCAAGTGCTTTTTGTATTTAGGTGTGAGGAACTTACGGGGTCTAGGAGGTGGCTGTGAACTCCTTGTTTACAGAAGAGAAAAAGCAAAGGAACCTGCTCCTGGTGGTGACACAGAGAACGAGTCTGAGAAGGACACAGGTGCAGTGTTTAGCTACTAGGAAACTTACTTCAGAAATAGTCAGAAATAGCCAAAGGAAAATCACCATCACCCAAGAGGAACCACTGTTGCATCAGGCTGATTACAAGGTGGGAAGGCTGTCACTCCTGAGGCCAGACAGCAATGAGAAGAAAGCTGGTGAACAGAGATCCAGGGTGCTGGTGCCCAGAGATACAAGCTGCTGCCAAGCAGCAGCTGGGAAGGAAAAACGCATCAGAACTGCGCTTGCCTGTACCAGCTTGCAGGCAACTCCACTCAGATGGCCCTAATGCCCACAGGAGATGTCAGAGCTCAGCACCTTGTGAGACCAGATTATGTCTGAGCCTTCCATCACCCAGGACAGGCAGGGCATAGGGGGAACAAAGGTTTTGTGAAACAGCTGCTCAGGCAGTGTTTGTACATCGCAGAGTCATGGTCCATGTCTGCTCACAGGACTTTGGCCTGACTTCCTAGCTTAGCGTAACAGTTTCCTCTCAAAGTTCAAAGCCTCCTTTGGTCTGTCAGTCACTACAAATCAATTTCTGATTTTCCTTCATAATGTAGTTGCTGTAAGGCAGTCAGATATGTAGGACAATTTCTGTCTTTGGTTCTTGTTTTTCTGTATTTACACCGAGTGCAAATGCAATTTATGAAGTGTTACGTAAGAATTTTCCATAGTGATTGTTCTGATAGATGTCTTTTAGCAGATATTTTCCCTTGTTTCAAAATGACCTTTGTCTAAATATCCTTTCTCATCTTCCTGTAAAGGTAGCTCTGATTGTTGCTTTTTTCCTGATCCTGAAATAATAATTGATTGCCTTTTGGGGATTAGTCCCTTTTAGATAGCTTTTCTGCAAACAAGCTTTCTTGGAACTCTTGAAACTTCCACTACTTAAGTGTGATCAGAGAAAATTAACTACCTGCTATCAAGCCCTAACAACAATATTTAAATTAGTCATTCTTATGGGGTTTTGACAGTATTAACTTATGAAATATTATCACTAGGAAGTACCTCATCAGTTGATAGTTGGTTGCCATTTTCCCATACCTACTGAATTAAATAGTTGTAGGTAAAAATGATGGCTCAGTTTGACTGAGAGTAGCAGGAGAACAGTATAATTGTTAATCCTTCCTTATTCCAGAGGGAAGAAGTTGTCAAAATGCCTGGTTGTTTTGCCTTTTTCTTTGTCTCAATTATTTCAATTAGGATGGGGGGGGGGGGGGTGGGAAATCCCACAAATACCTTAACATATTTGTTTATCATTTCTGTAGAAGTCTTTTGGTATCCTCAGTGGCATGACTTAGGAGACAAAGACTTGATACCTTTGATTACCTGATCAAGCCAAGGCACACCCAGGTTTTTTTCCAAATCACAATAAACAACATTCTCCACTTTTCAATAAATGACAACATTTAGGATATTATATTAATTGCTAAATACTTGTGCCCAGGTGGCCAAGAAGGCCAACGGCATCCTGGCCTGCATTAGGAATAGTGTGGCCAGCAGGAGCAGGGACGTCATTGTGCCCCTGTACTCTGCATTGGTTAGGCCGCACCTTGAGTACTGTGTCCAGTTCTGGGCCCCTCAGTTTAGGAAGGACATCGAAACACTTGAACGTGTCCAGAGAAGGGCAACAAGGCTGGGGAGAGGCCTTGAGCACAAGCCCTATGAGGAGAAGCTGAGGGAGCTGGGATTGTTTAGCCTGGAGAAGAGGAGGCTCAGGGGTGACCTCATTGCCCTCTACAACTACCTGAAAGGTGGTTGTAGCCGGGAAGGGGTTGGTCTCTTCTCCCAGGCAACCAGCACCAGAACAAGGGGACGCAGTCTCAAGCTGCACCAGGGGAAGTTTAGGCTTGAGGTGAGGAGAAAGTTCTACACCGAGAGAGTAATTCATCATTGGAATGGGCTACCCAGGGAGGTAGTGGAGTCAGCATCCCTGGAGGTGTTCAGGAGGAGATTGGACGTGGCACTTGGTGCCACGGTCTAGTTGTGGGTCTGTGGTGACAGGTTGGACTCGATGATCCTTGAGGTCTCTTCCAACCTTGGCGATACTGTGATACTTTGCTTGGATACAAAATCATGTCTCATAGCTCTTTCCTCAGAGATTCCTTCAACACTTAATACTGTCAAATTAATAGAATCATATAGTTTGACACATCACTGCACCTAACTGATTCCTTAGAGGATGTTAAATAATGCTTATATCTGAGCATTTACATTGGTATATTTTTGTCTGCATACTGCCAAATGCTATGTTTCACGTTATGAGTTGCCCCAATTGAGCTGTTGTTCTTGTACTTCTTATGCCAGATGTTTAGAAAGAAAGAAGTGAAGACAACCTTGGTACTTTCCTTTCACAGATGAAATTCCTTAGTACATATCAATTAGATTTTATCTTGGCAGAGAGGGAGAACAATTTATTAAAATCTTCATCTGGCCTTTACATCAATCACTTCTAAGAGAGACTAATTCATTAGTTCGGCAGCACAAACAAGGACCTTGTTGCAGTGCTCGGAAAAAGATAAGAAACATTTTCTCAACACCACACAGCTACTGAAGTATAAATTGCTGGTGTGATTTGATGAATATTTGTACAAAACAAATGAGAGGACATAAAGCAACTTCCCAGAGACCAGGCATTGCTAATCTAGCACAAGACAAGGGATTTGCAGTGTTCTGGATATATCCCTCACAAGTCATGCATCAAAACGCAGAGTGAACTCTCCTCTTAGCACCTGGTTCATGACTTGTACAAGCCATGCATGAGGCAGGATGACCACAAAGCTGTATCTGCAGCCCCAACACCTGGAGAAGGGAAAGGTGATAAAGGAGTCTCACAGAATCACAGAATATATCTGGCTGCAACAGACCTCAAAGATCATGCAGTCCAACCTTCAACCCAGCACTGAAGGCCCAGATGGTGCCTGAACACCCCCAGGGATGGTGACTCCACCACTGCCCTGGACAGCCCATTCCAATGTTTGAGAACCCCTTCAGTGAAGAAGTATTTCCTAATATCCAGCCTGAACTTCTCCTGGGTCAGCTTGAAACCACTTTCTCTAGTCCTGTCACTTCTCATCAGGAAGGGGCTGGCCCCCTCCTCACTCCAAACTCCCTTCCGGTAGTTGTAGCAAGTGATGAGGTCTTCCCTCAGCCTCCCCTTCTCCAGACTGAATAACCTCAGTTCCCTCAGATGCTCCTTGTAGGTCATGTGCTCCAGGACCTTCACAAGCCTCGCTGCCCTTCTCTGGGCATGCTCCAGCACCTCAATATCCTTCCTGTACTGAGGAGCCCAGAACTGAACACAGTACTTGAGGTATGGCCTTACCAGTGCTGAGTACAGGGGAATGATCATCTCCCTGTTCCTGCTGGCCACAGTGTTTCTAATACAAGCCATCTCTAGACCCATCACTTTCCACTGTGCTGGTTGTAACACCAATAATCAAGATTATTATCATGGGTTTTGTACAGCATTGACTGTCTGTTCCCCAGAGTAGGAAGTATATTTCTGTCAGGATGTCCAGCACTGTAGGACTATTAAACAAAGAAGATCAGTAGATACTGTCATAATGTCCCAAATCTGTGGTTCTGCTTGTCCCACCAGTTCTTTACATAGGATTTAGACCTATTTTTACTCTTTCTTTTGTCTTTCTCACACTAAACTAATGCAAGTAAACCCATCATTTGAACAAATAAAGTCTGGCAGAAGGAAAGGTCTTAAGGAAGGAGCTGCAGCTGTAGCTGTAGGACTGGTTGAAACGCAGTGACGTGTGTGCCAGCTGGCCAGTCTTTCCCTCACACAGGTCTGAATGAGCAGCCAAACTGCAAGCTCCATGTCACCTGTCAATGCTGTGACATCCAAGAAGGTTACGAATTTACAAGGTCAATAGCCTGCAGCTCTAAAAGGAAATAATGAGTATGGGAAGAAGGTGGTAAAAGCAATGACAGGGTATGAAAAGAAAGCTTCAGAGTCAGGGGGGTGGAGGGAAGTGTTATGCTATTAGCCAGAAATTATGTTGTCAAAATTACTCTTAATTATTTTTAAATGCAATTATTTATTTAAAACAAAAAAGGAATTTCCCAAATTCTTCTCCTAACTATAAAATACATTATGAATTGTAGGCAAGAGAAGCCATATCATCTAGTTACACTCAGTTCCAATATACTGTAGCATTCAAATGCTTTCTCTTCTGCCAAGCTTGAAGAGTAATACAAAGCATTCCCAGACTGCTTGCAATGTGTCTGATTGCAATGTGTCTAATTGCAATGTGACTGATTGCAATGTGACTGATTGCAATGGTGTCCTGCCTGTTCCTTGAGGAAGTGTGAGTCACTTCAGGAGAGCGAAAAGGAATTAGCATGGATTTGTGGGGAAACAGGATGAAGAGAGAAAATTTGCTTTTCCTGGTGGGCTCAGAAATTAAGAAAGGGGAGAAAGGCAGCTCATGAAGGAATGAAGAGCAGGACAACTGAAAGTCCCCCACACATGGGCTACAGCTCTTCCCAATAGCTGCCAGACCATGGCCAGTCTGCAGATCTGCAGCCCCAGAGTGAGCCCACTAGGGTCAGCACCACTTGTATGCAATCCACAGTGAGCGGTGCACGTGAAGTGGGGCTGGGGAAGGAATGCATCCACGGCATGTTGAAGAGGGACACAGGTTTTGGTGAGAACAGTGGGAGGTCTGTCACATCCAGGGAATCACATCTCTGCTGGCCTTACACTGACAAAATGAATCTGTTTGGTTTCATGACAGATCAGAATGAAGAGATGTCCAAAATCAATGAGTCTTTGGAGTCTGTGTCACTGACTGATGCCTTAGCAAAGAAGATCACAGAAGGGTCTGACACTGACCTAGAGGTTGAAGGTGAATGTTTTCTGACCATCTGCCCTCACTAGCCTTTCCCTTACAGTCAGAACTGTACCTTCCAATTGGTATATATCCAAAATGGAGACAGAGGACACAACCCTGACAGAGTCCTGACAACCACATGTTACCTGGCAGTTGATAAAGGTGAAGGCAGATGAATTTCCCTCTAAGAGCTCTCCCTCTGAAGTCAAGCATTTTCCTTTCACTGTTTTCTATACACCACGACTATTCCTTTGTTCCTTTTTCTCTCCTCGAGTCCTTAATAACCCAACACAACCAGCCCAGCCCAATGCCTGGGCAGTGGCAGCTTCTCCCTTTCAACTGAAACCAAGGATAGGACTGAGGCCCTCTTTCTGCACTCCTGATGAAACAATGCGTAGCAACTGCAGTTTGTGTACGAAACCTATGAGGTTTTCTTGGTTGCTTTCCTCTTATCTTCTGCTTAGGGAAGTCAGTCCTCTGGCTAAACAAGTCTTGCACTCAGTTTTTTTTTTAACAGTAGAATTTGCTGTAATTCAGGATGAGAACTTTTTAACTTGTTATAAGTGGAAGGAAAATCAAAACCCATAAGAATGCAAGAACAAAAGACTGTTTTGTTAAAGGCCTCAGATTGAACTGGAAAATGGCTTTGATGAGAGGGGCATTTGTCTTGAGGTCAGACCACTGAATGCATATAACAACATGGAGAAATATGAGCTCTAAGTACAGGGTTTGATGAAGGAATTCCAAATGACAGGTTTTTGTGGAAATACAGCCTCCAGCTGCACTGATACATCTCACTGCAGCTGTGTCAACAACACCCAGTGGCCAAGATGAGAATGCTAGGATTCTTTCTGCTGGTTGTAAGCCAAAATGTTCTGAGCTGCCCTAGCTCTGCTGGCAGTATCAGCTGTGTGCTTCAATTAAAATCTACAAAAAAGGTTTAAATGTTTTTGCCTGATGTCAAGAATTCTCAATTACACCAAGAAAGGTTTAGTCACATTGCAGACTGGTGAGAAGACGCAGCAAGTCGCTGGATGCCAAGTGGAGAAGCAAGGAGGATTTATTAACTCTTGGAGGTCTGGAATAAAGGGATGGGGAGAGCCAGGGGACGACAACCCTCTAAGAGTAAAACCCTACTGTTGTTGCATAGTATTATATAATTTTATTCTTTAATTTATTTAAAGAGGTAGGAGGACCTGAATGCACCACTCATCAATATACTTTTTCTCCATAGATTCTGAGAAGGCCTCTGTGGACATCACAGATACAGAGCTGTACTTGGAAGCATGCAGGCTGATGGAGGTTGTGCCTGTTTCACACTTTATTCAGAACATGACCAAGCCTTATATAAACCTGAACCATCATGGTCTGGGACCCAAAGGTGCCAAAGCCATTGCTATTGCTCTGGTGGTGAGTAGCAAGTAAGATTTTCAAGAACAATTGGCATTTTAGCCCTCTCTCAGTCCTGGAAGTCATTACTGAGTATACAGCGTGGGAGAAAAACTCTATGTATAGGAGCTTCTAAATCCCTACACAGGAAAACCTTGTGTGGCAGTTGCTGGTCTTTGCTGGAGTTACATCCAAGAACAAACTGATGCTTTTTCTTGAGTCACAAGTCCTTAGTATTCCTAATTCCTACAGGGACAGAGGTAGGGCTGGAGGGATTATCTTGCGCTCCAGGTTCTGCATAGAGATGTGCTACACTCACCAATGGACAGGCTGAAGATGCCCGAGTTGGGGCTTGAATCTGAATCTAGGTCTCCAGGCTAGCAGAAAGCAGCAGAAAGTCCTACCCACTCAAAACCTCTCCATAAAGAGCCTATCTTTTGTATGCCAATTCCCACTGCCATAGCTATGTCACATCCCCTGATCACCATCCCGCTCAGGACTTGTAATGCTTTCTGAGATTTGGAGGGAATACCAGCGTCTGTTGAACTGAGGAAGCCATCCCCTTCATAACTTCTCAGCAGTTTTTGGTGTGTTTTTGTTTGCCTTTGTCTCTTCCCAGTCCAACACAACTGTCACCCATCTAGAGTTGGAAGACAATTGCATTCAGGCAGAAGGAGCCATCTGCATAGCAGAGATGCTACGAATGAATTCCACCCTTCAAGAACTGGTACCCAATTCAACATAATTTATAAGGAAAATGATTGCTCACCAGGTTCAGTTGTCTGAAAGAAAAACAATTCATTGCCTTACAATTTTTAGCAAATAGCCCTTGTTCTCATGCAAAAACATTCACATCCCAAAAGTCACAATGTTTTATGCAGCTCTCCTTTTTTAAAAGACAAGCTCTGAAGAGCAGGTGTGCATGTGGTGGCAGTCTGGTGAGTCTGAAACCGTTCTCTTCATTAGCAGATGTGAAAATAATTACCATAACTAAGTCTTTCTAGTTCATTCTTAGCCAACAGAAAAAAAAACCAAAAACAAAACAAACATATTTTGGTCAGAAATTTTCCTTCTCCAACATGACATGGGGAAACTTCTCTAAACAGATCAGGAGAATAATGCAAAACTTTCAGATATGAACTAGTAGGAATGCTCTTTCAATCTGAAATTGGGGTATAAAAAATACATTTCAATAGGCCATGGGATTTGTCTTGTATTAAAGAAAAGATTCTTGGCCAAATGCCTCTTGGCTCACTGATGACAAAGACCCACGTGAAACTGATGGCTCTAGGACTTTGTTCATGTTAGGAAGGATACAGAGTTAAACATCTCACAGAATCAGAATCACAGAATGTTAGGGGTTGGAAGGGACCTCCAGATATTGTTGAGTCCAGGATCACCTAGGGTAGGCCATGCAGGAATGCATCCAGGTGGGTTTTGAAAGTCTCCAGAGAAGACTCCACAACCTCTCTGGGCAGCCTGTTCCAGTGCTCTGTCACCCTCACCATAAATAAGTGCCTCTTCATGTTGAGGTGGAACCTCCTGTGTTCTAGCCTGTTGCTCCTTGTCCTGTCACTGGGCACCACCTAAAAGAGCCTGTCACCTTCATCTTGATACCCACCCCTCAGATATATATAGACATTGATGAGATCCCTTTTCAGCCTTCTCATCTCAAAACTAAACAGCACCAGTTCTCCCAGTCTTCCTTCATAGGAGAGATGTTAATTCCTGTCTGGCTGACACTTCTCATATTGCTTATCTTGCATTATCCCTTTGGTATCTTGGGCATTAAGAAGACATAAAGCTGATTCATTCTCCAGACTCATACTTCTCATCCTCCCTTCTTTCCTTCCAGAACATCTCCAATAACCATCTAGACACAGCAGGAGCTGAAGCCATTACCAATTTGCTTTTGGATAACCTGTCCTGCCTCCATTCTCTTCGGCTCTCGGGTGAGCAGTATGCACAAAACAATGATGGCAGTGGAAGTGAAATACTGTGTTTCCTTCCAGTCTCTCATGCTGAGGATATTAGCCAGACTATGGCAAAATTAATCTCTCAGCCTTGTCTCTGATGGGAACTCAGAGTAACAGTGGAAATCTAGATTTATAATGACGTGATTAAATATGTGGAGTGCTTGGCCTTCAGCACCTCTGAAAACCAGTCCCTCAGGAGAAACTTAAACTGCTGGAGTGTATTCCACATCTTGGGATAATTCTGCTCCAGTGAGGTGGAATAGGGACCAATGTTTTACAGCCAGATATAGGCCATGATTAACTGGTGGTTCCCTACAAGCACAGCTTCCTGCAGACTCCAGCACAGCACCACGGGAGAGATCAGCACACTATTAACACCTTTTTCTTCCCCAGGAAACAATTTTGGAGAGGAGACTGCACCATACTTTGCTGAGGCATTAATGGTGAGTTACCTGAAATCCAAGGCCTTTTGCAGCCCTGGCTGTGTAATGACTTTCTCCATCCTGAAACTGCCACTGACTTCATATGGTTTCACTTGGCAATGGCCGTAATATTTCCTGGCATAATTCTGCTAAGTGCCTCTTGCCTCAGAAATTAGAGAGGTTGGGAGGACACAGAGCAGCATGGACTGTGTTAACATTTTCTCAGGACAGCTGTGTGAGTCTGGCTGAGAAGCCTTCAGGACTGTGTAAGAGAACAACAGAATGACATCTGAGTGACAAACAAATTTCAAAAAGCACAAGTAACCCAAATTCATACTACTTTGCAGTCCTCCAGTAAAAATGAGATGCTTGTCTTCTCTGGTTAGCTCCTGTCTCAAAGACCCTGCATTATTTGTCTCCAGCAGAAGCTGTCCTGAAGCAAGGTCTCAACCTTGTAACAGAAAGTGCTCTTGGTCAGAATACAACGGTGGGAGTGAAACAGGGGCAGGAACAGAATTGCAGGATGTGTTGCAGGCCAGACTTGAGCTGTGTGAGGAGAGTTTGCGTAACACAAAGTTCCATTGGGTGTGCTGTTTTGGGAAGATACTCACTGTGATGTTGTATCTCTGATAAAGCTTTGTTTTGGGACACTGAGTGCCACAGTCCCCGTGCAGATGATCCCCCCCTTGCACTGAAGATTTCCATGTGTCTGATATCCCTCTGTTTCATCCTCATGTGGGGGCCTTAGCATGGCAACTGGTTGCAGCTGCCTGGAAGATCTCATTGTTTCTGCATATTTGTCTCTCTGCAGAGTAATTACCAAATGAAGGATCTGGACCTCAGCCACAATGATTTCTCTGAGAAGGGAGGACGGCTATTGGGACAGATGCTTGGTAAGTTATGACTTCTGCAAAGCCAGGAGTACAGGTGCTGGGGGCCTTGATAGCATCAGCTCAGTGGACATATATTTTCTTCTCCAGCAAAAATGAGCCATGACTTGATGGGTAGTACAAAAGGCAGGGTGCCTAGATTTCAAGCTTCCTGTGGAGTCCACAGGCTCACCCTCATCACCACAGGTGGCCATAGCAACTATGACTGATGTATCAGAACACAAATGCAGAAGGAGAAACCACCATAACAGAGCAGTATGTGTCAGTGAGAAGGGAGCTGAAAGAGAAGTCCCTCAGGGACTATAAATCAGAAAATTGCATTTTACTAAAATCTAATAATATCAGAACTCTTGTTTGTTTTAAGCTCTTGATTACTAAGTTCAGGAGTGATTTCAATTTTTCTTAAGCAGCCCAAACCCCAATGTTTTGAGCCACTGCACAACAACTGCAAAAGAAGCAGATTAGAAAGAAATAAAATTAAGCTGCTTAATTTCTTTGTTCAAACAAAGCAATATGCAGAGTGTGCTAGCAGCCCTGGAGAGGGAAAGCAAACAACACAGCTACAGTAATCCCAGGTGCTAGTAGTGCGCTGGGAGATTTGCATGAGTGTCTGACAGCTCCTCTTCCCTCAGTATGTCCAACACACTTGCTACCATAATGGCCACAAGCCTGTGCTGTGAGCATTCAGTGTTCCTTGAGCTTTTCAGTAACTCAGTGCCTTCAGTTTAATTAACACTTTCCTTCTCATGGCTCAGTATCTCCACTGATATGTATCTCATTCCACGTCTCTAAAAGATGGATCAATGGAAACAAGATACTGTGTCCCTGCCATGGACAAGCCTGTAGGCAATGTAGGGATCAGTGCTAAACCCCCTGACCTTCCTAGCCTAGAAAAATACCTCTCCAATATTAAAGGTCTTACAGATCTTTTCTTTTCAGCTCACTTGACACAGGACCAGCAGAGATTACTGCAGAATCTGTTACTTCTGTGGTTTGTTTCTTAAAGGAATATTTTTAAGTCTGCTAGCTCACCATCTGCCTCCACCCAACCTCCCATCCATGGAAAATCTGGATGAGAAATTCTCTCTGAGAATGAGATGCAAGTGTTGGCAGCAAGTCCTACCCCTTCTCAGTGTCACAGTAGACACAAATGAGTTCACACTTACCCTGCTCTAAGTAGAACTTACACCACGAGTTGTGTTATGCATGTGAATTGGCATGGGCACATATACAGCTCGGCACAGCTACCATATGAAGCCAAACTCCTCTCTCCTGCTAATCAAACATATGCAAAGTGAGTTCGTGTGTATTTTAGATGTGGCAGGAGAACCCAGCCATTTTTCACAGTGAGAAAAACAGACAGTGTCTATTAATATAGGAAATACTCCCTCTCTCTACCTTCCTCCCTCACAACTTATTATTTGATTAAGCCATAAAAAAACCCCTGTGTTCCCTTCCTGCTTGTGATACACAGCCCATTCC
This sequence comes from Melanerpes formicivorus, assembly GCF_026170545.1. Taxonomy (NCBI): domain Eukaryota; kingdom Metazoa; phylum Chordata; class Aves; order Piciformes; family Picidae; genus Melanerpes; species Melanerpes formicivorus. Next base: position 2,670,056 of record NW_027142442.1, read on the forward strand.
CTGTTCTTTGGGTGCTGTGGACAGCAAAGACTCTGTAAATACAGATTCCTCCTACTGCAGTCAACAAAGGCTAATCCTGAATCCCCAGCAAACTTTCTCTTAGTCTGTAAGTAAACCAATAGTTGTATTCAGACCACTCTTCATGAGCTAACATCCCAGTTTCTCTCTCCTAGCCATCAACACAAGACTGGAGATTCTGGACCTGAGCTGGAACCATCTGAGGAGGAACGGGGCAGTAGGGCTGGGCACAGGTCTGAGGGTAGGAATGACCATAATCACTGTGATACCTTTTGCAGTTGTTATTTGCTTGAAATAATTACTGGGAACTCACATCCCTGAGTTCCATGCAGGATTCATAGCTCTAGCAAGTCTCATACCACTGACAGTGGCAGTCAGCACCAGGAGAAAGACTCAAGCAAAGAGTAGGTCTGGTGACTTACATAGATGGAGAGACCCTGGTGACATTGCAGAGATTGGGGCTGCCTGAGTGTGATTTAAGGGATGCTCCTGTCTCAGCCAGGCAACAAAGGTAGAGTAGTACAGGTGATGGGCATGTAGTAGCTAATATACTTCTTTTCTCCCTGAAGAGCAATAGTACACTGAAAATACTCAACCTTTCTTGGAATGGCATTGGCAACCAGGGAGCAGTGGCCCTAGGAGAATCTCTCAAAGTCAATAATGTGCTGGTTCACCTGGACATCAGCAACAACCAGATCTACAATGATGGAGCCAAGAAGCTCTGCAAGGGCCTTGAAGTCAATGGAAATCTCAAAATCCTGAAGGTAAAATGAAGCCCAGGCAGGGCTGAAGGAATAAACAGAGGAAGTAGAAAAATCAGAGTCAAGAGGGAGAGAAGACAGAAGAGACCTGTCTGAACTAGAACTAGAAGGAAAATTAGTACTGTGCTGAGCTGCAGGTGTACAGAGTGGATTAAAAATTGGGAATTTCTTCCATAGCACCTACTGTTCCCCCAGAAGATCCCCTAGGGTCTGGACTGGCATAACCCCACATCCATTATTACCCCAAAGTGGTTGTTTTGTCATGTGTCATCTCAGTCAGGTGAGAGCCTAGGCATTCAGATCTACACAAAAGGTATTTGTGAAGGTACCTACATGCACATGATGTGCATTTCAGCCTGCAGTTCACACTGCAATGTGCAGGTGGGCAAGAGTGTGCCTTTCTCAGTATGTTCATGATTTGCTATAAGTTTACTCAAACACAGGATAAACTGTCATTGCCATGTCAGGGCAACACCACAGCACAACCTAACAGAGAGAAGTATTATGAAGCACTGGAAAAAAAGAAAGCTGAAATGGTTTTCTAGTAAGATAAGATTCTATAATTGTGGAATGGATGAGCTAATGACCAGCCAAGCCAGCTTCAGAGGTTAGGGTTGAGAACTAACATGTCTTCTCAATCCAAGATCATTCTCTAGGAATTCAGCTCAGAAAAGTCAGCTTGCTTGCAAGCTGCATTCTTAGCTATATCTAATGTCACCATCCTGAGATCCTGCTGATGGCAGCATGGCAATTGAAGGGTATCTTTAACAGTGTCCATGTGCATCTTTCTTTGCACACCCCTATCCCTGTAAATCACTGCAGCCATGCCAGTCTTTGGGACTTCTGTTTCAGATTGTGTAAATAAACGTGGGTATTTGCCTCGCTCTTAAACTGGCTTGAGGTAAGGTTGCTAGCTCATACCAAGGCATTCCTCTCTATGTAGCTGCACAGATCATCCTGGGAGCAAAGACTTAAAGGAGAGCATGTCTTCTGCTGGCCTGTGTTAACCAATAAAGTTTTATTTCAAACAGTGGGAATGGGGAAGGCACGTGAAGTCCATGGTAGGGGTGAGGTGAGGTTCACACACTAAGAGATGCACATGGCAATGCCACCCCCATAGTGTCAGATTGCTAGACCAGAGGCTGATGAGCCTCATCTCTGATCTGCTGTGCTGCCAAGAGGAGCCAAGGGTGTGGGAAATGTCCCAGGGGGTATACCCCCTCCAGAGGCACCCTACTAGCAAGCACACATTCAAATGCAGCCCATTGCCAGAGCTTCTCCCCATCATGTGACTCCACATAACCCACATCACATACTCCTGAGTGGCAGATATATGGGATCTGATTTGTGGAATTTCACAGAAAGAGACAGAGAGAAACTGAGAAGGCAACTCCACTGGGAAGCTGCATTGGGAGTTCTGTGAGATAGAGACAAGAGATAACAGAGATATCAGGCAAAACCATTGAGATGTACCACAGTTACACTGCAGCCTTGTTGAAGAATGGAAAGAAAGGGTCATCCATGAGGGTACAGCATGCTTTCTGCCAGGCATGAAATCATCATTCTCACCATGTCTGGATCTATGTCTCTTCTACAGATGGCAAATAATCCGCTGACCTTGGAAGGTGCCACAGCACTAGTCACATCTGTTAAAAAGAACCCAAACTCCGTGATGGAGGAGATCAACATCTCAGTAAGAGCCTATGTGCTGCAAAACCTCCAGGACCATACACTAAACATTTTTAAGAACAGGGTGAAGCACAGAGCTGCCCTCTTCCAAAGCTGTTTTGAGAATTGCTGTTTGTTTCATTTATCCACAACCATTAATAAAAAGGGACTACTATTTGACAGCCCTTCTAGGACCCTTCTAGACCTTTGGCTAGCTCTAGAGGCAGGTGCCTACAGTATCATCACATTTCAATCCCTTCCATTTTGCAACAGCAGAACAAGAACAAGGAGTGAATTCCCACTGGAGGATGAAATCTCTTCATAACCTGAGCTGTCTCCCTTCAGGGGTAGCCTAAGATCCTAGATACTCTGAAGTGCTTTGATACCCTGTCAGTATGTATAAGTAGATGGATGCTTTAAGGCATTGAAAGCAAACCAATGTAATAATAATACTATTATTAATAATAATGATAAAAAAATTAAATGCAAGGGGGGAAATAACAAAAAAAAAAAAAAAAAAAAAAAAAAAACACACCAAAAAATGATTAAAGGCTGGTGTGGAAGTTAAGAAAGAATCCAAATGTTAGTGTGCTAGTGCATAGCAAGTCAGAAGCATGATACACACTGTTGTAACATCATGTGCTGCTTCTAAAATGGGAGAACCAGAAATGCTTCCTGAGCTCCTGAGTGAGGGCAGGCATGGCATTGCAGACAACCACTGAGGAGAGACCTGGGCACACATCAGTCTACTCCTGACTCTCCCTTCCATGCATTTGTGTTTCATGGGAACAGTCACAGAAGGTGTCAGGGGTCTCAGGGCACTCCGTCCATGTTTGGGAGCATTGTCACTAAAGGAGAGGGTATTTTCATAAATAGATTTGGGACTTGGAATGGAAATAGTATGTTCACACCTGAAACAAGCTGGAAACAAAAGTCTATGGGCAATTTAAGGTGTTTAAGTCACATCTGGATGTGTTTCTTTGTCCTGTGGTTACTGTATTGAAGAAAGAAACTAACCAACCCAAAGCAGAATAAATAACATTCATCTATGGTCTCTCCTGAGAGTATTGAAGGCTTTCTACAGAGATCATCTGAAGAACAGGCATTCCTTGAGGGCAGAAGATTTTTCTTGCATAAATTATGATCAAAGAGACTTCTCTGCCAAATCTGCAAGGAGTCAGGCGTCATTCTGCAAAGGAAAACTGAAATGGGCTGTGTGGGAGTACAGGACTTCATTACAGTATAGTGGTTCTGCTGGTTTTATTCCTGATAACCTAAGCAATGTATAAACCTGGAAAGAGTCATTAGTATTTTAGCTAAATTCTGAGAAATTAAAGAAATTATTGAAATGTGTTTATTGAAAGGGAGGCACATGAAAAATGTTGAGGCCAGGGGCTAATTCACAGTAAGAATCCTCAATCCAACCTTAATCTCACTATGAATTCCTGCTCGTTACCATTAACAGATGGTCTCTTCACCTTGCTCTTCAAAAAGCCTGAATTACCTGGCATTTCACAACAGAAATGGTCAATGGCATAAATTTACAGTGACATTTCAGTATCCCAGTCAAATGCTTGTAGGCAAACATCTAATCTGTCTGACAGACTTCATTCCACCTGTGATGTAAGGAGTCTTGCATTTCAATTCAGAGTATTTGCAAATATAGAGCGTCAAAGATCTTACACTGTTTTAAACCTTTAAGAAACTAGGAAACTTAAAGGAAGACATAAACAAAACCCACTTCTGCCTGGTTTCCCAAATCATAAATACTTACCTTGACCAGAGAAGGGCAATGAGGCTGGGGAGAGGCCTTGAGCACAACCCTACGAGGAGAGGCTGAGGGAGCTGGGATTGTTTAGCCTGGAGAAGAGGAGGCTCAGGGGAGACCTCATTGCTGTCCACAACTACGTAAAGGGGGATTGTAGCTAGGAGTGAGTTAGTCTCTTCTCTCAGGCAACCAGTGCCAGAACAAGGGGACACAGTCTCAAGCTGCACCAGGGGAAGTTTAGGCTCGAGGTGAGGAGAAAGTTCTTCACTGAGAGAGTTGTTAGCCATTGGAATGTGCTGCCCAGGGAGGTGGTGGAGTCCCCATCCCTGGAGGTGTTCAAGGGGGAATTGGATGTGGCACTTGGTGCCATCGTCTAGTCATGAGATCTGTGGTGAGAGGTTGAACTTGATGATCTTTGAGGTCTCTTCCAACCTTGGTGATACTGTGATACTGTGACTTCTGTAAAATGAAGAATTAGTGTGTCTGTGAGAGGAATTTGGAATAAAGTGAAAGCTCTGCATGGGTTTGACAGCAGTAGCAAAGGCAAAGCCATAGAAAGGCACATTTTAACAGTAGTTTAGTGCTTCCGACAACATTTCTGAGCATGACTGTTCCCCACATTCTCTTCATAAGCTCTCTTTATAGGGGTTCAGCTTGCAGGTGCTGGCTATCAAACATTTTATAGAAGCTGTGAATCAAAACAGCCAGCACATGCCCATCTTCACCTTCACTGCAGAGAAGGAAATGCTGTTGCTTTTCAGCTGTTGCTGTGTTGTTTTTCTGGACTGTGGACTGTGTCAAACATGTAGAAATGCACAAGCTGGCTCCCTCCAGGTGCCATCCGACCCCAGCACAGTTAGGGCAGACACAGAGCTTGGGCTATGCTATTTCTGAGGCTGCACTGGCCATCTGCTGACTTTCTCATGGGATTAAGCCCAGGCTGGCAAGCCTTGGAGAGAGCTGGCAGCCAGGAGAGCTAGATCAGGCTCTTCTGTGCTGTGTTCCCAGGACTAGGTCCCTCTGCTAGAGTGCACAGTGCAAGGATGTCTGAACAGCTTCAGAGAGTCACTGCACCCATAAAACCCTTGGAGCTGAATGAAAGTTAGCAAACTCAGCCAGACCCAGGCTTGCTCAAGACTGTCTGTGAGTTGTAGCAATCAAGACCTCCCTGCACAGTTGATCATAAGCTTCTAGATGTATCTGAAGAACAGTGGATCCTAAGCTTCTAACTAGAAGCTGTAAGAATGCCTTGGGAACCTCCCACAATGACAGAAAACAGAAACTTTGAAGAATTTCTTGAACTGCCTTGAAATTTCCAACAATTAAGTATATGCACAACAAAATCCTGGAACAATTCCCCTGTCAGCATGGGTATGAGCAAAACCATAATCATGCTTTTAAAAGACCAGTCGAGGCAAAGGCAGATTTGCCATCACTTAAATTTAGAAGAATAAATTATGGTAACTTCAGTGATATTTGCATTGATAACTTGCTTTCTAATGTCTCCAAAATCCTAAATCAGGACACTGGGCTGCTGCCCATTCTGTATGAGCTCTGAAATGCTGAGCTGTCACTACTCAGTTAGATGTTCTCAGGAAAAAATATACATCAGGTATGCTGACTGGAGCTTCCTGATAGGGTTACACGATGAAACAGAGCTTTACCAAAGTTCACAGTATCACAGTATAACTAAGGTTGGAAATGACCTCGAGGATCATCGAGTCCAACCTTTCAACACAGACCCCATGACTAGACCATGGCACCAAGTGCCACGTCCAATCCCCTCTTGAACACCTCCAGGGACGGTGACTCCACCACCTCCCTGGGCAGCACATTCCAATGATGAACGACTCACTTGGTGAAGAACTTTCTGCTCACCTCAAGCCTAAACCTCCCCTGGCGCAGCTTGAGACTGTGTCCCCTTGTTCTGGTGCTGGTTGCCTGGGAGAAGAGACCAACCCCTTCCCAGCTACAACCACCCTTCGGGTAGTTGTAGAGGGCAATGAGGTCACCCCTGAGCCTCCTCTTCTCCAGGCTAAACAATCCCAGCTCCCTCAGCCTCTCCTTGTAGGGCTTGTGTTCAAGGCCTCTCCCCAGCCTTGTTGCCCTTCTCTGGACACGTTCAAGTGTTTTGATGTCCTTCTTAAACTGAGGGGCCCAGAACTGGACACAGTATTCAAGGTGGGGCCTAACCAAAGCAGAGTACAGGGCACAATGACTTCCCTGCTCCTGCTGGCCACACTATTCCTAATGCAGGCCAGGATGCCATTGGCCCTCCTGGCCACCTGGGCACCTTCTTTCCATCTGGAGACACCTGGACCCTTCTCAGATAGGTTTAGCTTTCTTTTCTGAGCTACAAAGCTACCTTGTTGGAGACACAAATCCTTTTGGGCCTTGAATAATTTATTCTTTGCTTTTCTATTTTTGGAGAACTCTATGGCACATTTTGGCCATTAACTGTTCTACTTGCAGTCTGCATCTCAACTGAATGGAGAGGAGACCTATCCAGAACTGTCTCAGGGATGTACATGAATCATTTGAACCACCTAACACTAAATGTCTTTGGTATAGACATTTACCTGATGAACATCTAGAATCATAGATTCATTTAGACTGAAACAGACCTTCAAGAACATTGAGTCCATCCTTTAACTCAGCACTACTTAGTCCACTCCTAAACCATGTCCCTAGGCACCACATCTGCATGTCTTTTAAACACTTCCAGGAATGCTGACCAAACCACTTCCCTGGGCAGCCTTTCCCAAGATATTAGCTTCTAATTAGCCTGTTTAACAACTGCTTTTTATGAAATCTTTCCCCATATCCAACCCAAACCTCTCCTGGTGCAACTTGAGGCCATTTGCTATTGTCCTATTGCTTGTCATTTGAAAGAACAGACTGACCAACACCTCAGTACAACACCAGACCCTTTCAGATAGTTGTAGACAACAATAAGGTCTCCCCTCAGACTCCTTTTCTCCATGCTAAACATGCCCAGTTCCCTCAGCTGCTTATCATAACATTTGTTCTCTAGACCTGTCACCAGCTTTGTTGTCTTTGGAGACACTCCAGCACCTCAATGTCCTTTTTGTAGCAAGGAGCCCAAAACTGAATGCAATATGAGGTGCAGACTTGCCAATGCCAAGTACAGAGGTACAACCACTTCCCTACTCCTGCTGGCCACGCTTTTTCTGGTACAAACCAGAATGTTGTTGGCTTTCTTGACTACCTGGGCATGCTGCTGGCTCTTGTTCAGCCAGCTGTTGATCAGCATCCCTAGGTCCATTTCTGCTGGGCAGCTTTCCAGACACTCTTCCCCAATCTTCCTTATCTACCTTGCATTAAGCTACTTTCTACACAAGTTGGTAGACCCTTTTCTGTCTCAGTCATAGGAAAAGATTAAAAAGAACACATCTTTAGGGTCAGGCTTCCTTGGGATTCCTGAAAGTGAAGAGCAGAGATAGGAGGCAGCACCACCCTTAGGAGAGAATGGTTAATGTTGACTTTAGATGAATTTGTGAATGCAAACAAGCCCTTGTTGTTCTTTGGGCATCCACACTGACTGCACTTTACATTCCTCTTAGAATGTGTTGGTGAATGAAACTTTTGTCAAGTTGCTGGACTTGGTGTATCAAATGCATCCTGAACTAGATGTCATCTATGGTGAGGTCGAAGGTCATATCTCCAAGATCCCCAAGCAGCATCCAAGTCCCATGAAAGTGATTCAGGTGAGATACTGAATTGGAGTCCATAGCTCCACTGCACATAGTGTACATGTTCCAAGCGCTTGGAAGGATGGAGGTTGAAAGGAGTAAGCTGTCACAATGTTCACATATCTCAGACCATGCAGACTGACTAAGCAAATCCTTTCATTTTCCAGGGAAGCTAATGTCTTGGGATCTGAGGCCATGGGGGGTAAAAAAATAGAACCTGATGAGATGTTTGCCTGCTGCATAAAATTGATTTGATTTCAGGTTGGATCCAAATGATTATCCATCATCATCACAAGCCCACCTCAATAGCTGACTTTCACAAAACCCTCCACTGGCAGTGGTGCTTTAGCATCAAAATGAACGTGCTTCATGCAAGTAGGATATGGTATTATAAGCAAATATTGTCCTAAATTGAAATTCCTTGGGTCTGTAATTTCTATGGATAGCAGCAGGTGGTGCTGTCCTCCCTTGCTGGAAGGCAACGCAAGAACTTGAGCAATGCTGACTTAAGTAACACTTTTGCACTACCAGATTCATTGTTTCTTAGCTGCTGTGCAAGTTTTCAGCTAATCGGGTGAGACTTTTCTGTATATACAGATTCAGACTAATTTAAGCAAAAGCTTAAACTGGGGCTGTTAGCTTACACCAAACAGTGGTGCTGCGCTTCACAGCTAGAGACACACCGGCATGCTTTGCAGTTTTTAACAGCCATTATGGTGCTCAGATGTGGCCTTATTCAAACAGATAAGAAGTGAGAGAAGAACAACTAAAGTGATCAGAGATCCCAGGGAGACAGTCTCTGGATTAGACAGCCTAGCCAAGCAGTGGCTGCTGGGATGAAGACCAAATAACCATATGTAGTTGTCAGAAGATGCAGGTTTACTGCTGAGTCTCTTTTCAAGGTAGGGGGAGGAGAAGGAGGTATAACTGAGAGGAATGGGATTAACCTGAACAAAAGGATTTTGTTCTGACAATAGGCAGGCTGCACAAGGAGTTAAGGACTCTGTATCTCAGTGATGGGCTAAGCAAAGGTAGAGTGACAGATGGAAGAATGGGGGGAAGCTGGAGGCAGGTACCAGTGCCTGTTTCATGATTATGACTATGTTTTATCTCTGTTTCTCTTAGAAATATTTGAAAGAGCACAACCTACAACTCTGGGACTTTTTTAGGAATATTGACAAGGATGGAACCATGAAGATCCCTGTGGCAGCCTTCCGGAGAGCCATGATGCAGGTGTGCCTCTGAAAGCACAGCCAGGATGCTCTTCTGGCAGGGTACAGCTCTAGGGAAACATCTCTGTGGCAGCACAGCCACCGGCCAGCCTTGCTGCTGATGTTATTCAGGCTAAAAGGCTAAATTCACCCACTGCAAAAGTTGAGCACTGAATAAGATCAACAGAAATGCTGTGACAGCCAATAAATACTGGAGATGGCATCAGTGATAAAGGATCACCTTCAGAGTGCCACAGAGGTCTGCTGTTTGTATAGGATATACAGGATCATGATAGATGCCTATGTCTTACTGCTATGGGAAAGTGAAAAAGTGGCATTTAAACCCTTGCCTCCACACACTGAGTAGATAACTCTCTTCCTGCCAAAACCACCATGGTGCTTGGGATCAGTAGCAATGGGTCAGCCAGTCATGATGCCCTTTTAGGAGAAAAGGGGTAAAAAGTCTTATTGTAATCCTGGAAGAGCAAAATTGTCTCCCCGCAACCATTCTGGGTTTTTATCTATCCTTTCATCCATATATAATCCAGGCCATCTGCTCACCTACTAAAAGATGACCAGCCCATAGTCTGATATGGAGGATTTTTCTGCTTAAAAATACCCTGGTTTGTTAGCATTTCTCTTCTCCTCTCAGCAATCAAGCATCCCACTGGATCGAGTCCAAGTTGGGGAACTAGTACGCAAGCTAGACCACAATCAGACTGGGTTTGTGGACTATAGGTGAGTGAGTGACTCAATTTACTGTCCTGGCTTGTCTTGCTTTTTTTATCTTGACTCAACACAAAATAAACATAACTCATTCAACTTAGCAGGTGAAAGGACATATGGTTTTGGCCAGAGTGTCCCAGCACTGTCCCTTTCTTAAAGGCACAGCCTCAAATGGTCACAGCCAGTTAAGTAAAAAGTAAAACACCTTGTATGCTTGGAAGCTCTGTAGAGTCAAACTAGAAGTTAGTTTTGGTTTTCTGTTTGGTAAACTTGCTGTGAGTGTGCAGGGATCTCAGAGCTGAAAGGCATTTTCATTCATTCTCATAAGCCTGTGTGAAAAGCATCAGCTCAACGCTGTCCTCCCCATGAAGCCAGAGCAAGATTTGCAAAGACAGCATATCTGTGCCTTCAGACCTTTTCCTCCATCCTCAGGGAGTCTCTTCTTTTTGCTTCCCTCTGATCCTTCTTCTTTGGAGACCTAGTTTTCCCTGGAAACTTGCCTTCAAACCACAGAACTTTTCATTCTCTTGAAAGTGTCTCTTCCTTAGTGCCTGTAGCAATCATGTCCAAGTTCTGAGAGCCTGAGCAGTCAGCAGCAAACTCCTCAGAGGTTGTCAGTTGCTGCAGGCTAAACCACTTGTCATTGGACCCAAAATTCCCCCTAGATTTTCAGTCAGTTCTAACATGTGACTCATCAGCTGAAAGCCCTCTTAATAGTGCCCAAATATTCCCATCTCTCAGCACACGCTCATGGTGTTAAATATATGCTGCAGTCTGGTCTTGAGGCCAGAAGCAATGAGTCAGTTTTGCAAATCTCTTCCCCACTTAGCCTCCTAATGTTTTCAAAGAGAAGCAAATTGTTTTGTTAGGTCTGGTCTTTATTCCAGTGGTGCTGTACTAAAAGCATCTGTGCTCAGATCAGAGGTTCCCAAGTACTTCAGGCACAAATTATGGCACTGTGTTTAGTAGTAAGCAGATTAGGAACTGTTGAAACCTATTGGCCTACAGAGACTTTATTTGGTACCATGAATGCAGGGGAGTTGATATGGAGGAGGAAATAGATATCTACTCCTTATCTAGCTTCTTAACATGTTTTAGCACTGCAGCATGTATGGTAGTGGTAATATTCACCTTGTCACAAGAGCTGTGACCTTTGCTGTCTTTACTGTTCCCACCTTGGGCTGTTCCCTAAACATCCTCTCAGTAGCTTTAAGATACTTCACTAGATTAATATTATCTCACCTCCTTCTTTTCAATCAGTCACTTAAAAGAGCAGAAGCTGGCACAGAAGCCTGTGAAAGGAGAAAATGAGGAGGTAGAGAAGAGAGAGCCAAAAAAATGAAGCAAGGTCAGTCAGACAATGAAAAATTGTATGAGAAACACTGGAAGAAAGCTCAGAGTGGCCCTGGTCTTGGGGAGGCTCAACAGTGGGGTGCTCTGGTAGTCTAATTGAATGCAGAAATAAAGTTGATGTTCCTCTACACAGCAGATCCTGGTGCAGACTGGTGCTTCTGTCCAAGGAAAGATTGGTCCTTTGGACCTGGTTACTAAATCTGTCTTGCTCTGTATGCTGGCAATACTGAACTTCCTTGCAAAGATGGAGACAAAAAGAAGGAACTGGGAAACTAAGACACTCTCATATATTGTTATTGTCCCCTTTTGAGGAAGAGCACATGGATGAAAACTGAAGCCCTGCAGACAACCCCTACCAGACCTAGCAGTTGTGACAGGGACCTTTGCAAAAGGAGAAAAATGAAATGCATTAGAAACTACAGCTCATGTTGCTTAAAAGTTATGGATAATAGGAATGGTATTTAATATCTCCATGGGAAAGGATATGCTGGAAGGATGGAAGTCATAGAAGCTTTTAAATGGCTTAGATACTGAACTGCTTTTTTAAAACAAACATTGGAATAATATTGCAACAGCTCTCAGGAAGGAATGAAATCCTTGCACATGTTAATAGTTATAAACAAATACAATTTAGAAAATGTACAGATGTGCAGATCCACAGGAAGTCCATTTTGCCACGTGAGCAACTGCCGAGATGGCAGGAGCCTTGGAGAACTGGGAAATGTGGGCCACTTTGGGAAGATCAGCCTTCAGTGGAAAGGAAAAGGGGAAGATAGTTACCGGCTGGTAAGTCTCTCTTTCCTAGCAGAATTTCCACATGGCTTTGAATTAGAGTTCAGGTAGCTGCAGTGCTTCAACACTGGTCAACATGACTGTTGACATGATGATACTGGGATGACTGCTCAGTAACCTTCTTCAGTCTACTTTAACTAATTACCCCAGCAAGTCTGTGTTCTCTGATGCCTGTGAGTCTTCCAGAATTTACATATGACTGCAGTCAGTGTCCCTGTCACATATGGAATATGTGGGGTTTGAGATGAAGAATCACAGCAGCAGAGAGTTTGAGATGTTGGGCATGCCTGCACACACAGGCATATGACACTGTAGGGGTTTCTCTTTCTTATTCCTTTCCTGATCATTCTGAAATGTAATTAGCATTTCCAGACTGTTCCTAAGCACTGAGGCGTGCTTTCACAGAGCTGCACACCAAACCTGTGGATCTCACTCCCAAACACTAAGGCTCAGGGAGGGCAAGCCCACCATTTCACAAGCTGAGATCACTCACTCCTCAGCAAGCCCTGCTGACCCACTCCTCCCCTCTTGCTGTGCTTGGCCTCAAGTCCATTGACCATCTCTTCACCATTCACTGGCAATGCCAACGTGAAGTATCTATGTCTCTCTCCCTACCTCACCCCCCCCCCCCCCCAAGAAATCCTCTCTTCAGGTATTTGTTTGTTTGCTTCAGTTTAAGAGGCATACAATGTAAATAGCAATGTGCACGCTGAGAATGAAGCTTAGGGAGCTGGGAACACCTAACAATTTTATACAAAGGTAGTGGGGGTTTTTGGCATGGCCTGCAACTATTGCTACCTGACAGAGAACAAGATTTACAGCATCCCAGATTTCTCCTCAGAAATTAGGCTCTTGGTTTAACAGCAGGCAGATGTTCTTCAGTCAGTTCATCTGGACCAGGGGTGAGAAGTTTCTCACTTGTTTCCAGACTGGAAAACGTGAAAGAGAGAACAATGAGATCTCAGGGTATCTGATGGCAGACAGCGAAGGTCATACTTCACTGTCAATACAGCAGTGTTTGTTGTGCAGGAAAGGGTCCACTTTGGAGTAGCATGTCTATAACTGTTAAATACTTTTGTCTTCCCACAGTGTCTAGGGTTAGCATTGCCTGTGCTCCACATAAATCTTGCTCTGATGCAGGCTGCTGTTGTGTGTTAGTCACGCATTACAATTCCACTTAGCTTTGCACAGAATGGGCTGCCCAACTAAACTGATTTGTCCAATTATCACCCTGAAGATTCTAGATTAGCTACAGCCATCAAAACTCTTCTGCAAGAAAACAACATAATCAGATGGGTATTGGCCTGCAGCAGGTGTCTGAGTGTCCATTTAAACTCCAGACTCAACAGTGACGTGGCAGCTAGATTGTACCTTCACACTGAGATAAACCTCCAGAGAGATTGGGAGATTCAGCTCTTGCAGCTGGGGAGCTTGAGCCAATTTTCCATTCCAGAAGGTCTTGATAAATAAGAATTATCTACTTTTGACGAACACAATACCAAAAGAGACTGAACCTCTGGGAGCAAACTAGGTGTAACCTTCTGTCCTAGGAGAACTAGTGAATATTTTAGCTCTCTCACGCAAGCAGTGTGGTGGAGGGATGTAGTTGCAGTTGGTATTGTTGCAGAGTCTCTCTGAGCACTCTGAGATCAATAAAGCTTTTTCAGGTTTGGTGGCTGCATTTTCCCCTTGCTGGGAACTCAGGGAGAAACTGTGGTAGATACTGAGCAGGAGCAGTTGGGGAGTGAAACATTAATTGCTTTGCTGATTCTGCACCTGTGAAATGGTGCAGAAGGAAAAGGTTTGGCCAGCATAAATTAAGGCAGCTCTGAGACTCATCTAACATACTTCAGGAATTCAGCCTGCCAGCACAAAATTAGACAGTGCAGAAAGCTGGCTAAACATAATCTCTGTATCTTCCATAACTTGTGAGAGTGACACAGCTGAGTGACATTGTCAAATCTCTTCAATATTAAAAAGAAAGTAACACTGTTTAAGTAATGAGTTTTGAAAACACAACATGCAGAGTGCTTAGTGTTTAGATGGTCCCTTGGATCTTTTGCAGGGGAAATGTTTTTTTGTTGTGGATCTCATCCAGCAAAATGAGACCCAGCTGAGACTGACTTCCTAGGCACCACTGCAACACTTAGGATACCACATCTTGCATTAAAAAAGACACCGCTCGTCAGCATCTCTGACAATCTGAGGGTAAGTATAAGGACTAATGTTATATGCCAGCCTATCTCAGCTTGTTCACACTGAAGATCTTTGATCTGTCTAGCTGAACTGGCCTAAAGGTTTTTGGCTTTACTTTCAAAGGAGAACTCTCATGGGTTGCTGAAATGGCTATGCTGATACTAGTCTTCATCTTTTAAACTTACATCAATAGTGCTTTGTTCTGGTGGCCTCCTGTCCATATAATGAGTATATCAAAAGGCATTCAGTGTGTATCAGTGGACAAATGCCTTATGCAAAGGGGCATCCTGCAGCCATGCACAAAATGAAACATCATGGGACTGGGAGCAGGCCATGCACAATGCATCTACCTTTCAGTGCAACTGAGATGCTTAAGCCCCTCGTCCACGAGTAAAACCTCACCTGGATCTGTCACAGATATGTTACAGAATCTGAAGAGATGATGAAGTAAAAGTTTACAAGGTCAACATTTCATTTTCTCTGCATGAGGCAGCAGATTCAGGTCATTCATGCTAATGGTTTTTGCAAGAGACTGCAAAGGTCAAGATCAGTTCTTGAAAAATGTATGTTACCGTTGTTCTATTCTTGTCTTGGTGACTCCTTATCTATTTCACAGCTTTGTAATTCAGAGAGATCAGCCAAAGGATTGAATTCTGAATTTAGCCCACCAGAAGAATGCAATCAACTCATAGTTCATTCCTTGCCATACTCTTTCTTTCAGGCTGCTGAGATGGCAGCTGGACACACGCCACAGGCTGGCCAGATTGCTCTGGTAGCGTCTTCTGTTTCAGACATTTCATGAGGACTTTAGTTCATCCACTAACGTGCTATTAGCTGTGCATGTCTCAAGAGACAAGTATACTAGCTGTCACAGCCTCACAGGAAGGGTATATCTTATCATGTCATGGGAGAACAAGGAAATACTGTCCTGCCATATAACCTTATTCACAGGATCCTCCTTCCAGGAAACTTGACTGTGGGCATTCCCTGGTGGTCTATGCTATAGGCTGATGTCAGAGTGGCTACAGGCTGGGGTCAGAGTGGCTGGAGAGCGGCCGGGCAGAAAGGGATCTGAGGGTACTGGTTGATAGTAGGCTGAACATGAGCCAGCAGTGTGCCCAGGTGGCCAAGAAGGCAAATGACATCCTGGCCTGTATCAGGAACAGTGTGGCCAGCAGGAGCAGGGAGGTCATTCTGCCCCTGTACTCAGCACTGGTCAGGCCACACCTTGAGTCCTGTGTCCAGTTCTGGGCCCCTCAGTTAAGGAGAGATGTTGAGTTGCTGGAATGGGTCCAGAGAAAGGCAACAAAGCTGGGGAGGGGATTGGAGCACAAGCCCTATGAGGAGAGGCTGAGGGAGCTGGGGTTGCTTAGCCTGGAGAAGAGCAGGCTCAGGGGAGACCTTATTGCTGTCTACAACTACCTGAAGGGAGATTGTAGCCTGGTGGGGGTTGGTCTCTTCTCCCAGACAACCTGTGACAGAACAAGAGGACACAGTCTCAAGCTGTGCCAGGGGAGGTTTAGGCTGGATGTTAGGAAGAAATTCTTCACAGAAAGAGTGGTTGGCCCTTGGAATAGGCTGCCCAGGGAGGTGGTAGAGTCACCATCACTGGAAGTGTTTAAGAGACTGGATGAGGCACTTAGTGCCATGGTTTAGTTGATTAGATGGTGTTGGATGATAGGTTGGACTCGATGATCTCAAAGCACTTTTCCAGCCTGGTTAATTCTCTATTCTGTATTCATTTGGGGTCATAGGATAAAGTGGTGATATGATGGAAAATCTTTCCAGGGTATTGTCCTCCATGAATGACTGAGATCTGACCTGATCTAATCATGAGCTTTCTGAGTAAGGGAAAATCAAGCCACTTCAACAGGCTTCTTTGCCAGTAGTTTATCCTCACTCTATCTTTGGGGTATGGGACTCTGTTACACTGTGTTCTGAGAAGTCCACGAGGGGGCAATTAGAGGCTTATTGCGGTGGTACAACTCACAGCATAGTGACCACCCCTCCCTCTGAATCACCATGAGGGCACTGATGTGACCACTCACTGGCTTCTGTCAGTGTGTGTCTAAGGAGGACAACAAGTGTCTTTGCAGCAGCAGCAGAACACTTGCTCTCCACCCTAAAGCTGCACCTTTGCCTGCTTTTCCTCGCTTTCCACCTAGCAGAGGGCGCTCCGCCCTCAGAAGTGGGTCCTCAGCTCATTTCCTGCGATGGAGCTTAACCACTAGAAGGAAAAAGTCCTGCACAGAGACACACATACACACCCCAGGAGACCAAAAAAAAACCCCACCAAACCCAACCCACCAAGCTCAAAACAAATGCGCGATACCCTTGACAATCCAGCCAGGCAACGGGCTTGCCAGCCAGGGTGTGGGGGGCTCCGGGCTTGCTGGGCACAGGCAGCGCTGGAGTACGACATGGCTGCTCCCATGCCAAGGGCACCCTCACCCTCTCCCTCCCTCCCTCCCTCCCTCCTGCCCGGGATCGCCGGGCGGTCTGGCCCCGCTGCCACATTATTGTGCAGCGCAGTGGAAAAGCCACAAAGCGAGCTGCTCTCTGGGGGGGTGGAGACAGACACAGGCGGAGTCAGGGCTCAAATTCTTGAACCTTTCACATCCTTTCTGTAATTTGAAACATACTTGTTCCCATTCCAGAACCCCCCCTTTCTTTTATATATATATATATACTTCTTTTCTTTCGTTCTTTCTTTCTTTTTTTTTTTTTTTTTTTTTTAATTCCTTCCTTGAGGCTGTGGAAATATGTTCAGAGGGAGAAAAAAAGACCCAAAAAAAGAGTGAGAGAGGCAGAGAAAGAAAAGAAAAGAAAAGAAAAGAAAAGAAAAGAAAAGAAAAGAAAAGAAAAGAAAAGAAAAGAAAAGAAAAGAAAAGAAAAGAAAAGAAAAGAAAAGAAAAGAAAAGAAAAGAAAAGAAAAGAAAGAAAAGAAAAGAAAAGAAAAGAAAAGAAAAGAAAAGAAAAGAAAAGAAAAGAAAAGAAAAGAAAAGAAAAGAAAGAAAAGAAAAGAAAAGAAAGAAAAGAAAAGAAAAGAAAAGAAAAAAGAAAGAAAGAAAGAAAGAAAGAAAGAAAGAAAGAAAGAAAGAAAGAAAGAAAGAAAGAAAGAAAGAAAGAAAGAAAGAAAGAAAGAAAGAAAGAAAGAAAGAAAGAAATGAAAGAAAAAATAAAAGAAAGGAAGGAAAAAAAGCAAGCCCACCACTTATCAGAGGCTCCAAAACAAAACAGAAACGTGAGAGCACAGCCCTCCCCAGCACAACTGCCTGCAGGCTCAGATTTCCTCCCTTCAGAGGGGTCATGGGTTTGGAACGCAGCTGGCCCTGCCTGCAACAAGGAAAAAAAATCCTCTGCAAACAGCATTTGCCTCTTTTTGCTTTGGAGGCTTCTGGTGTTCAGAGCAGGGGAAGCCATTTGGGGCACTGCTTTGTGCCCTTACAAAGGACAGTCATCTGCAGCGAGTAGTTCCTCCTCCACACTCAGCCCCTTCCACCCACCCTCCAAGCTGGCCTGGGAAGGAAGGGACATCTGCATGTCCCTCTCCTATGCACTTCAAGTCATACACCTATGAGCACTCCTTCCACAAGACCGTCACGTGTTTAGTGTGGGGTGTACACGTACGGGAGAGGAAAACTGGCTAGTGTGCACTCTGAAGGATTGTGGATGTCCTTAATCTCCTCAAAAGGCAGGGTGAGGCACAGAGCAGCACAGGCCTCTCACTCTCTTGCATCAGCCAGGCCATCACTGACCACTCCTTCCCCGCTGGGTAAACCACAGCAGGTGACTGTGCCGGTGCAGCAGGAATTTTGTTTGCTTTGTGTAAGGAAGTAACAATTACCAGCGACACTAAGCGCCACCTCGGGTCAAAAGTGACCTGAAGCTCTTGAGTTCCATACAAGTCGTTGCAGGTCAGGTGTCTTGTCAGTCCTGGAGCAGGGCTGCTATGTTGTCAGAAGGAGCACCTACCCCTCTCCCATCCACCCAGGGACTCACACCCTACTCTTTCAAACCAGAAAAACAAGTGTGCAGGGAAAAGCTTTCGTGTTTCATTCCCAGTAGCATATGTCTCGGCTGCGTTAATGTGATAGCATTAGGGTTACATGGATAAGGATATGGATGGGTGTGAGCAACCCTTAAGGGAGGTGTGAGGTTTTCCAGGAGAGAGTCAAGTGGGCACATGTGCGTCACCTCAAGCAGCTGAATCACTGCCTCACCAGGAGACACCTCTGCACCTGGTGGAAGAGTCATCCAGAGGGAAGGATAATCCAGGGGCATAAGATACACAAGCTGTACACCTCCCCTGTCACAGCCACTGCTCTGCAGCTAGAGCAAGCTGGGGAACTCAGAGTATTTCTGTTTCCTTGGGCGTGTATCGAGAAAATGAGGAGAAGCAGGAGCCTCTGGAAGACAAAGATGGGGCAAATGGTTGTTGTTTTGTTGTGGGTTTTTTGTTGTTGTTGTTTTGTGGTGGGGGTTTTTGTTGTTGTTGTTTGGTTGTTGTTGTTTCCCAAAAGGGACAGTGTGACATTTCAGGGTTTCCCCATAGCCAAGCAGCATCTTTCAATCATGTGCCCTGTGTAGGACAGCAGCCAGGTTATGCCCACCAGGGAACTCCTGTGCTTAACCCAGCTCCTGGCTCTACAAGTCGTCACACTGGTACTGTGCAGATTTGCAGGGAATGCCACAAAGCCCAGGTATGCTTAAATATTTCACATCACACAGCACATGCTGTTCTGTCTGCCTGCAACACTGCAGCATTTGGGCTTCCTCCCTTCAAGGAGATAAAGTATCCTGATGGCTTAGCTGGGTTTAACCAGACACCCTCGAGACAGTTGTTGTCTCTGAAGCTGGACATTTGGTGCTCACAGCATCTTCTGAGGATTGCCTTCACAGGAGCCATCCTGCTCAGGACATCCCCTCCATCCCTCTGTGTTCATCCTTTGCCCTCAGTCTGGATTCTTGCCTTTTAGCCAGCACAACTGCAGCATGGAATCTTGTTTATCACATTCTATCACTTTTTGCAAATAGGCCTTGGCTACAAATACAAATGCTATGCTGACTTTTTCTTAGGCATTCTGGACACGACAGGGTGGTAAGTGCTCAGTTCAGGCCCATGTTGGCCTTCCCCATTCCCCACCCTTCTCTAGACTGTCATGTAAGCTCCATTGCTATTAAATATGAGACAAGACCTTAATTAAACTTAATAGTCAGTGACTTCTGGGGTGCTACCAACTTTCTAGACATACCACATGTGATTCACTGAACTAGATGACAGTCTGAGTAATAAGTTATTTCACCTGGTCATATTTATCAGAGCTGGTTTATCCTGCCTTTTTCACGGGGATATGTGTCTCACAGGTAGCAAGCAGGCCAAATGAAATCTGTTTCTACAGGCATTGCTCTCTGCAGTTCATTTTCACTCTGTTGCAGCTCCACATACTTAATTCATGCCCTGGTTAGCTGCAATGAAACAGATTATCTGAGTCAAAGACTTTTGGAGGAAGATGCCTAGATTTCTTGGGGTCATTCAATGGACAAACTCTGTAGATAGGAATTCCATCCTAACACAAATGGTGTGTAAGAAGTCACAGAGAAAAATCAGCACTTGTCAGTTTTCCAGAAAGAAAAATGTCCCAGAGCATGCTCTTCCTCCCTGGCTGCTTTCCTGTACCCATTACAACTCCCAGGCACCATCTGCAGAGCTCACAATCTAAAGCAAGCAGCATGCCAAAGGTAACTGGGCCAGAGCCTTAGTCTGCAGTTTGTTACCACTGTAATGTTGGGCACCACTGAAGAGGCATTGGGGATAGACATGCCACAATAACTGTAGGCAGATTGAAACCTTCTGGTTTATAAACACCAGCTTGTACCTAACTTCCCTTTACACACCAGGCTGGTTATTCATTGCTGGAGTGAGTTTGAGGAAGAGAATAGGACGGCAAGAGAAAACAGGGCAGGGAGAGAGGCAGCAAAGAAGAAAAGACTAAGATGACCTGGAAGGAGAAAGCTGAGGCTCTTTGTGCTGACAGAGTTTCACAGGGGCTAAGAGGAGACATGTTATAACAGGCTGGCTGGAGGCAGAGTGGTGCTGGGAGATGGAGGGATGCAAAAGTGCAAACATATGGTCTTCAATGACTTCATTGTCTGTGCAAAGGAGTATGCGCTGCTTCTGGAGAGGTGAGTGTGGGGGACTGCTTTAGAAGCCTCATCTTCTCTGCTAACCTCTATAAATTGGTTCCTTTTGAAGAGATAAGAGCATGAAGGCAGACTTGAAATGAGGACAAGAATCCTGAACTCAGCATGACTTCTAACTACTTGTCCCAGATGCAGGTTGGGACTCTGTTTCAAGCTCTGGAAAACCAAAAGAAAGATTTTAGCTACACAGGAGAGATCCTCCTGCATCCCTGCACAAAAGGGAAGCAAGGTGATCTCTGGGTGATAACAGGGTACAGGGAGGGAGGGATTCTTGAACATCAGTCTCCCTTCTGATTTGCAATGAAATGTAAGTCTGTTTCTCCCTCTGATTTTATCTTCCTTTTTAGAAAATGATGCAAATAAAGCTGAGCTGCCTCATAGCTTGTGGATGTCTGCACTCCAAGGAGAGGAGCAAAAAGAGGCTAAAGGACTAACATGAGTCTTTGTGAGGAGCTGTGTCCATGCCAGGAAAGAGGGTAATCCACAGTTCTGCTCCAGTTCTCTTCCCCAGCTTGTTCCAGTGACTGTGACTTTTGTAAATCCCTGTCCTGGGGCTAGAAGGAAGCAAGAGCAACAGTTCAGTTTGTTCTAACAGGACCAAGCCCTGCTTAAAAATACTGGGAAACCTCCTGAGTCAGCAGCTCACTTGCTCCTACTCTTGGAATAGCTGAGATTCCCGGACACAGTAACTTGACTCGACTTCTGGCTCAGGGCAGCCACTAGCTGAAAGGCAAAATAAAATCCCCTCCTGGCCCATTAACGAGGCCTATTCTGGGTTCAGGAGAAACCAGTCTGACTGATGAACTCCCCTGGCTCAGGGGCTCTGGCTGGGGCTGTAAGAGTTATTCTTTCCTTATTCAGCAGACAGGAGGATGTTAATGGAGAGCATATGGGAGGGGAGGGAGCACTGTGGATATTGCTGGAGGACAGCCAGACTGCATCAAAGCCCCAAGAAGCCTATTCTCCATCCGGGCAATGCGAAAACAGGCAGTGGAGAGACAAGAAGTCCAGCTGTGTTATGGGGGAATTGGTAAAAAAGCCCTCTGCCCTCCCCAGCTTTTTTGCTCCCACTCCAAACGGGACAATGGGGCAGTATTGTCACATAGTCCTGTAGGCGTGGTGTTCATAATGGAAACCTTTCTGGGGAAGAGCATGCCTCAGCCAGGCACCCTGTACTGAGAGTCCTGCCGCACAGACTTCAGGGAAGCAAGAACTGCCTCTGTGCTTGTGAAGTGTTGTCTAATTTATGATGCAATAGAAATGATGAATTACAGCAGTCCTACAGGCTAGAGATGGAAAAGCCCTGTTAACTCCTCCAACCCATCTCCCAGGGCTGATGCAGGACTGTTGCCTCTCACACATTTCCTGTTCCTGTCTGGACACGTTTTGAACAAGCAAGCAGTTGAGATTCATGTGTCTTTCACTTCTTAATTCTACTTTTAAAATAAACCTCAATGTGATTAATGTAGGATGGATTACCCAGCCACTGGGATACATTGAGCAGGGTGGAACAGGGTGCTTCAAAGGCAGCCCACGTCTGCCTCACCTTAAAGATAAAATGGAGGACTGGCTAGTGAGGACTTGATGGCAGCCTGAACTAAGAAGCTTCCTGTCAAACAGAAGGGCAGTTAGAACCATTTCACATAAAATCGTGTCCTTTTTGGCTCCTGATGATCTGTTAATGTACCCCTGACTGAGGCAGATTTTGGGCATCTATGATGCTTGGCCTTGCATCATTCAGCAGAGCTTAATTAACTAAGGAGCCTGGCTTGTTTAGCCTAGCAAGGGGGGCATGTAATTGCAATCTATAAATAAATACTTCAGGGGGTGAATACATGGGGAGGAGAAAAGAGCTATTTAAAGATAAAGGACAATGCTGGCAGAAGAACAAATGGGTATAAACTAGACATGCATACATTTGGGCTGCGGATTGTCAGGTTTCAAATGCTGAGAGCATTGACACTCCATGAAGGCCTCCCAATGGATTTGGTAAGACAAAAACCTGATCTGGTTTTAAGAGGCAGTTACAAACATTTACTCAACTGGTTGTATGATACAGCTGGTTGTGCAAGCAAGGAGCTTGCAGAAGGAGTGTCTTGAGGTTCTCTGGGCTGCATTAAGTACAGGGTGCAGTAAGACTAATAAGATGTGAGAAACTGCACTTTCATTGCATAGCAGGCAGATTATGAATCCAGGTAAAACTGGAACCTGAAACTACCCCTTTTCCGATGACTAGGCTGGCCAGCTTGGTTTAGAGAGGTTTGTGGGGGCTGGAGGAGATTATCAACAACCATCAGTAAAAGGAGTCTGATTAATTTGTGTGAAAACACAGGCAAGAGAAAAGAAGAAACAATGATTGGTTTCCCTGTGAGCAGGTTGAGGTTGGGAAGCCCATAGCTCCGTTTTGCCACCCTCAGTGGCAAAAAGATCTCATGAGCCAGAAAACCTTCAGCAGTGAGAACATCATGTCATGTTCTCCAGTAGAGCAACAACTCGGCCTGACCTCAGCCTAGGACCAATAAATGGTGGTCCTGCACACAGTAATCCTTCTCCATGAAGTCATTTGCCAGACAGTGAGTGTCTTTCCCTGTGGCTATCCTGAAAAACAGTTAGCGTAAGAGAGACCTTGACCCATGACTAAGGAATGATGGAGGGGCAGATGTCCAAATGTTAGCTGCCTTAACTGGAAGCTATAACAATAAATCACACACTCCAGTTTACACCACCAGTACAAACAAGATAATGGACCTTATACCAGAGACAGATCTGGTGTAATATAGCATTTTGTTTCATCCTGTTCCTGCTGAGACTAGAGGGACAGCCAGCAGAGAAGAGACAGCTATACAACTGGCACAGACCTCCCTCGTATTGAGGGAATTTTCCTGTGGGATTTTCCTGCCTGTTTGACTTCTCTCTATGCTCCATAACCAGTGCAAAGCAAATTTAGCAGAGACCAGAGAATCCATCTTAAAATGCCTTAGGGGGGACAGAGAATATGGTATAAATGGAACTGCAGCGATGTCTCTTCTAATTCTTGTAATCTGTCACCTAGCTGCAGCAATGATAGGTGCTTTAGAAGCCCACAGACAGACTAAGTATGATTTGATCACATTAGTGGTGGCCCATGCATCAAATGATTCAGAGGTCTTATTCAGAAAGGCATTAAAATAAAGATGGTTGTGCTTCCAAATCACTTTTGTCTGGGAGCATATCTCCTAAGGCTGGCTTTACTCCTGACATTTCTCATTCTTTGCTTTCCTTTACAGATCAGAAATACAACACGAAATGCCTTGTCTTGCTATTTTCATCATTCTGCAGTCAATCTCAGCAGGAATCTGAGGTAATGAGGGTGGGAGGTGATGAGCTGAGTCAAGTCTGAAATATGGTTCCTTGCAACTAGAAGGATGTAGATGTGGCTTCTGTTTAAGTCACCAGTTCAGGTCTTTTTGATGCTGAAAGGTGACAGCTGTTACACGCTGTCTTGAAATGAGGGAGAGGGTTTCCATCCAATTACTGGCTAACTTTATGCAGTAGTCTAGGAAGCTGAGAGCAGCATGAATGAAATCACCACTACAACTGGCTGGGGAACAGCACAAAGGGGAAGCTTGTCCTGTCACTACTGGCTTTTTCCCGACTGTGTGAAGCTTAGACATTTTTCATCTTCCAGATCTAAAGTTCTTGGTAATCTTCATAAAGTTGAATCGACTTTTTAAAATAGGAGAGAAGATGAGGGAAAGGAAAGATTTTTTTCTTTGAGGGGGGCTTTTACTTGAGATGCAACCAACAGATTTTTTTTTCCTTTGACCTCCCAAAACTGAAGAGAATTCATTGGCCATTTTCACATTTTTAACTGACATTCTAATTTTCTTCACAAAAACACTTCAAGCATAGAGAACCTCAATAAATCTCCAAGGCACACAGTTAAAAGTGTTCACACAGGCTGTAAAATTGTAACTCTGGATTTGTACAATTCATGCTTATGGTCACTCATGTCAGGCTTTAAAGGATCTACCACTTCAGCCATCTCAGAAAGGCAGTAAATCTGGATTATGCATTGGAAGTGCTTAGGGAGTCTGGGTATTTGCACCAATGAAATGCCAAAATATTTTACTGACATGCTCCATTTTTTACAATCTTTTACTATGACTTAGTTGGGGTTTTTGTGTGTATATACACTTTTCTTTCTTTCTTTCCTTCCTTCCTTCCTTCTTTCTTTCTCTTCCTTCCTTCCTTCCTTCCTTCCTTCCTTCCTTCCTTCCTTCCTTCCTTCCTTCCTTCCTTCCTTCCTTCCTTCCTTCCTTCCTTCCTTCCTTCCTTCCTTCCTTCCTTCCTTCCTTCCTTCCTTCCTTCCTTCCTTCCTTCCTTCCTTCCTTCCTTTCTTTCTTTCTTTCCTTTCTTTCCTTTCTTTCTCTCTCTTTCTCTCTTTCTTTCTTTCTTTCTTTCTTTCTCTTCTCTTTCTTTCTTTCTTTCTTTCTTTCTTTCTTTCTTTCTTTCTTTCTTTCTTTCTTTCTTTCTTTCTTTCTTTCTTTCTTTCTTTCTTTCTTTCTTTCTTTCTTTCTTTCTTTCTTTCTTTCTTTCTTTCTTTCTCTTTCTTTCTTTCTCTTTCTTTCTTTCTTTCTTTCTTTCTTTCTTTCTTTCTTTCTTTCTTTCTTTCTTTCTTTCTTTCTTTTTCTTTCTTTCTTTCTCTTTCTTTCTTTCTTTCTTTCTTTCTTTCTTTCTTTCTTTCTTTCTTTCTTTCTTTCTTTCTTTCTTTCTTTCTTTCTTTCTTTCTCTTTCCTTCCTTCCTTCCTTTTCTTTCTTTCCTTTCTTTCCTTCCTTCCTTCCTTCCTTCCTTCCTTCCTTCCTTCCTTCCTTCCTTCCTTCCTTCCTTCCTTCCTTCCTTCCTTCCTTCCTTCCTTCCTTCCTTCCTTCCTTCCTTCCTTCCTTCCTTCCTTCCTTCCTTCCTTCCTTCCTTCCTTCCTTCCTTCCTTCTTTCCTTCTTTCCTTCTTTCTTTCCTTCTTTCCTTCTTTCTTTCCTGACAGTTATATTCTGACTATTCTTAGCTTGCAACAGGCAAGGCCTCCTCCAGTCAAGACAGGAGTCTGAACAATTTCACATACGTAGCACCCTGGGCAGAAGAGTGGAAACCTCACAGATACATGCACAACCCAGGCTGAGTATAATTAGAGTCTTTGGAAGCTCTGCCAATGTCACACACAAAATCTGTGGCTGTTTCCATAGGAGTGATTCATTGGGGTGCTGCTGCCGCTAAAGAGTCTGTGTCAGTCTCCAGAATCCCCACACAGGGCGAGAGCTACAGAAGCGAAAGGGGTGACTCAGCAGGGAATATTTATTCTGTGTCAGAAGCACTTTAAAGCAGCTAGAAATGTAAACTGAAGCCTCTAAGGGGTGCCCACCATATAGTGGATTTAAAAGATGTCCAAATCAACTGTAATACCCAAAGCAATGCAGTCACTTTAATGTAGCTCTCACTGGGCTCCTTACTTTCTCTTTTGAATGTGTACTTATAACACAGCCACATTTCTTTCCTGAGCCAAAATTAGCTCTCTTATCTAATTTTGAGCATCTCTGTATGATACTGCTGGTGCTACACAGGTATCACCAGTAGCCCTCTCTACTGGAAGGGTACCAGGAGCACATTTTATTTACAGAAATCGCTTACAAATGGCCAAATTCCTTCTGGATTGACAATGAAGTCACACAAAACTGGTGCAGAAAAGATTTAAAAGTAGTTAACTAACTCAGATCAAGCTCATTCAGACTAAAGGAGGAGCAAGAGCATGCTCAGGGAACTCAGATCCCACCCCTGCTGCTTGGGGACCCTGAAACAGGAAAATGGTGTGAGGTTTCTGATGCTGTTTTTAATAGCTCATGGTGTTACAGTCCTGACTGCCAGGGCACCAATAGCCTCATTTGGGTTCCTCCCACCATGCCCATGGCCCAGGACCCTGTTTCAGTCCACTCAGGGCCCTCAGTCCCTGCATCAGCGACACCATAGAGTGGTGGTCTCCAGCTCCTGCTGTGGGGAGCTGACATTGCAGCCCAGCCTTGACCTCCCATCACTAGGGAGGTGCCTGATGCCCAGCACTGGGGTTGCTCTGGTGCCCCGTGGCTGGCATGGTGGGACGGGCCTGGTCTGGCAGCCCAGTTCTGCCTCCCCACTGGGTTTAGAAAGGACAGACTCTGAAGATGACCAGCTAATTCCACCCCTGCTGGGCTGTAAAGCAAAACCAGTTTAATGATCATAACCATGGTCTCTCTTCTCCTCCTCCTCCTCTGAGCACAGACTATGTACTCAAAGGCATAACTGAATATTAGATATAGACTTAATTCCTGGCAGAAACAGGAACTGCTTTGGGATTTGAAAGGCCAGCCACCCTCTGGCCCCATGAGGAAGGCTTGAGTTTATTGTATTGTCCATTCATTCCTCTGATGGCACTCACTTCTTGCTTTGTGTCCTTTTGGCAAGTATCAATATGCTACTTTCTTGCTATAGAGAGGATACTGTGAACATGACTTCCTTCAGACTGCTGCTCAGCTCACCTTTTACTGCAGTGTCTCCATGAATTAGGTACCAACTCTAATGATTTAAAGATAGTGAACCCACCACACTATGGTTTAATTCTTATGTATTTACAAATATTTGGCATAGCAAGTGAGACAAACTCAAACAAATGAAACACCTAACTTTGTGTCTCTCTCCAAGGATGATGTGGTAGCTTGTCTCCACATCCTAGGGAAGAGTTTAAACATCAAGAAGAAAGTCCAGAGGTTAGGGACCATTAGAAAAGCCCAGTTCTGACAGATTATTGCACTAGAGACAATGCAGTCCACTCTCCCTTGCTCTTCCTTCTTAACTGTTCAGTTAAATCCAAGATGCTGAAATGATTTAGCAAATCAAACAGCAGATCATGACAAAGGTGCTTTCTCCAAGCAAAGGAAGCCTAGGCCAAGCCAGAAGCTGTTCTGGTGAGGTTTAAGAGAGGGGCATCAGGTTTGCCCTAAAGGGCTTTCCATGCAGAGCTGGGTTGTAGATTATTTTATCTTTGCCAGTGAAAAGCCAGAGGAACATTATACTCACGTGGTGTTATATATCAAAGCAGTGACACAGATGGAAGACAACCATGTTCAAGACCTACAGTATGACAGAAATGTTTGACTAACAACATCATGTGATGAGGCCTTCATAAAAGAACTATGGCAGCAGCAGAGCCACTAAGTCTTAGGTGCAGCAGTTAACAGCAACAGCCACAGACTTGCCTTGTGGGGAAGCAGCCTTGTGGGCTTTCTTATGGCATGTTTGGGTGCCATGACAAATAAATCCATACTGTAGCAATGGCAAGGAACAGAGGTGGTTGTAAGGGATCTGTCTTTATTTTCAGGCCATAGCCATACAATCTGGGCCATATGGATGGTAGATAAAGCCCTGTGGAAAATTTCATTCTTTCCAGTTGCTTCTCATTACCATTTGCTTTCAGTAATTTCAAGGAGTACTGTAGCTGCCTTTTCCAAGTCCCTGTCAGACTTTCTTCCAGACAGAAGGATTCGGGTGGCTTTAGCTGTTCCATTTTTTGTCCAAAGAAATCGGATTTCTTCTACTGCAGTGTAATGAGGGCACTGTGTCCCCAGGAGGGACTAACTCTCATTTCCTGACCCAACGCTGGAGGTAGGTAAGTTACAAAAATAATTCCGCAGTCTGTGGCTACTGTTGCACATTGGAGCTGGCACTCCTAGGAGAAGGTTGAAAAATGAATTGCCTCTTTACAAAGGAAGCCCAGTGTAGTCAGGACTGGCTTTTCCATAGGCAGTAGTACAGAGGGAGTCCTGCAGCACTACTAAAATAATAGGAAAAGTAACAGGGACTGCTATGGGAATGAGTTGTGAGTGTTCATAAAACCCAAAGGAGGCACTGCTTTTGCCAGCTGCACAAAGGCAGCTGTCGCCTTCTCCGTCTGGCCATTTGGGGAGTGGGCAGCAAGCAATGCATAGCCAGCCATCTTATTGCAAGTTAGACACAAAAGTCCATGTTTTCCAAGTAAGAAGGAATAAAAATGTGTTGAGCAAAAGATTTAGTTTCCCAGTGTCCATGGGGAAATCAACAGACAATGGGAAGCAACATAAAAAACATATACATGAAAGACTGTTATTTAAAACCAGTTGACACAGTCATTTTCTGTGGAATCTGGCTGACTGCAGCCAGTATTTAATTCAAAAATTCCTCAGGAATGAAGGTCTTTTGCAGGCCAGCTTTATTTGGCTGGGGTTGGGCTTTGCTTTTTCCCACATCCCGCCTGCTGAAGTTAGAGGTTGATGGCAGAGAGCCTGACTCCTCTGCCTCTTCCTCTGCTGGACACAGCCAGACAGCATCATCTCTTTTTTTAAACTCTTTGCTGAAACTGCTTTATGCAACAGAAGCTGGAGGGGGGTGCAGAGAAAGAATAGGTTCAGCTGCTCTCCCTTCTGAGAACAGAGCAAAAAGTTACTTGAGGGATGATCTATAAGAGTCAAAGTGGAGCCAAAGAAGTTAAAGAAACCACACAGAGTCCAGAATGGGCTATGTACAATCCCATGGCAGTAACAGCTTTCCTGCCTGATACCTAGCAAACCATTAAGTGCTGCAAAAGAGGCTTTCTCACATGGCAGACAACAGCAGCAACACTCTTGCTGCTAGCGTTAGACAAAGAAAATTAAAATAACGACAGATCTAAAGAACCTTTTTAAAGCACTTACCAAAAAAATTAGATGATTGTTTTCTGCCCTCCTTGACATGTGCAGTTGAACTAGGGGCACTTAGAAACGCTGGCTTTACAAATGAGGGATAGAAAAATTAGTCCTATTCCAACTCCCAGAACAATGTAGCAGGTAGAGAATACAGAGCAGCATGATGTGTTTGAGCTACTCCCATGTAGAGCCCCTCATATGGCAGTAGTAAGGCGGCCAACCCAAACCCAGCCTTAAAACAATAATACACCCCACTACACTTCTCTCTCCTGCAGACTTCACTTGCTCTCATTCAGGGAGGGAGGTGCAGCTGATACAGCAACTCCAGATGTGCTTTTTCTGTTCTTTGCAACTGTTCATCAGAAAAACAAAAAGCCTGCGTTGCTATGGAGACAGTATCTCTGGCACCCCAGTGGGCGGCAGCAGCTTCCTGGCTGTGGAGAGACACCCAAGGCCTGGTACTTGTGCAAGCAGGGTGTGCTCAGAGGCAAAGGGTTCAGCTTGGATGACAGGCACGGCCCTGTGGCCAAAAAAAATAAGACAGTGGTGGATTTAAGGATCTGAGGGCTTTACACCTGAAACGTCAAAGTGAGACTAAGGTGAATCTGGTGGCAAGCAAAAGCTGTACACACCCCGAGAGGCAGTGCACAAAGAAAGGCAGTAGCCTCTTTTGAGATGAAAACAATTCTAAGTATGATAATACTAGGAGCACTGGAGATACTAAGCAAGACATTTTTGCAGAAGGAGATATTTTATTTTTCCAGGAAAGAAGTGGAAAGTCCATCTTTTGAATCATTTAGAACTTATATCTGCACTTGGTAAAGGAAACGATCCTCTGTTGGTCCCCAGGAGACACATGAAATGAGACCAATTAAGGCTTCTCTAAGTCTAAATCTGAAGACTGTGCAAAGACATACTTTATCCTTATTATATTTGAAAGTGAAAATGAATAGGGTGTGCCCCAGATGAATTAAAATGAGGGCTTGTGTTATGTAAAAAGCCAGAGCAGATGATCTGTTCTGCCCTTAAAATCTCTGAAAATATGAGCACAGAGTTACCAGACCAACTGGGGATATCTGTTTATGAGGGCCAGTCTTAACAGTGTCCACTTGATGATGCCTCAAAGGACAGTGAGAATAGCAGGTAATCCATCTGGCCATGAGTATACTGTGGAATACAGTGCAAGAAATTTCCTTGAACCAGGGGAGTGATTTGTAAAACCTGAAACTTCTATCTAAGTGTATGCTGCATTTACCATATCTGCCCGCCACTCCTTTCCCAGGCTGACCCTGCCAGTGATCTGAAATTATTCAGATCATTTTGCAGCCCAGATCAAACAAAAAGACTGCTTTCATTCCTGGCAGAAACCATCCTAATGGAATTCACAGAAATCACTTGAATTGTAACAGTGTTACACTGACTCTGTGGCTCTGCAGTGGGCAGTAGGTCAGGGAGTGCACGGAGTAACCCCACTAATAAGGATTAGACCATGGGATTGCTAGAAGAATTGGTTTTAAGGTTGCCCCATGGCGTAGATGTAGATGTGACCTTCTGGATGTGCTCACAAGAACCCTGGGAAAGGTCTGGAGTGTTGCCCACTCTTGTCTAAATTTTCCACCCCAAAGCAGTTTTGCTTCATTACTGTTCAAGAAACTGAGAACGGCTGTTGACAGGAAGAAGCCCTATTAGCAGAGACACCCTCCTGGAGGTGGTAAGGAACAGACATTAAGCTGCTGTCTAAATCATGCAGCAGTCCAGCTGGCCAGGGCTTATTCCTCCTGACATCTGCTTTCTGAGGTACTGCCATCCATATTAGATTCCGTCAAAAGCCATTTTGCCACCAAGCTGTGTAGCTTCCCGAGACATGAGTCGCTGCAGGGGGCCCCCAATGCCCCATCCATAGTCCTGGAGACGTGACATCCACGCCAACAGCAGAGATTGTGGGGGTCAAAACACCTTTCTTCAGAAGCACTGGAGATTCTCCCTCCCATGGAGACACTCTGCCTTTGGCTGGCCAAAATGGTACAAACTCATAATTTGCTATTGCAGCATGAGAAATGCTGACACTCGTGACATCTGCTCTAAAGCTATCTAACTCAGGAGAGCGTTCCCACGGGGGTGCACATGCAGAGGTGTTGCACTGGGGGATACTTTCTCAGAGAAGCCCAAGGTAAACTGAATGGAGCTGTGAGAGTTCAGTAGGTGAGGAGCAATCCCACAAACCAGTGCTGTTTACAAATGTTCATCTTGTTTTCAAATGTTCACTTCCTTTCCTGGTCCTGAAATAGGGCATGGCTCTGCTGGAGAGCCACAGCGTTAAACCATGTTCCAATTTGATCAACTTAATTTTGCTTCCTAAATCTTCTATGCCATAGATGGTTGGATGCAGCATCCTGCTACTTCAGATACTGCAGGGTGTTGCTCTCCTCTGTTAAATAACTTCCTTCCTCCTTGCCAGAAATAGCTACATTTCAATAGTAAGTGAAGAGATGAATCAATGCTTTGATTTTGTTGTCTGGAGAACAAACAGTTAATAGGGAGGAGCATCCAGCATGATAAGCTCAACCACTCCACCAGAATCTGCCAGGTAAAATATTTTTGCCCAGTCACTCTCTCCTCAATCCTTTCCACTAATCTTTGTATTCAGACAGCCTGAAAGATGCTACTTAGGAGCCCAAAGAAAACAGGAATACTGTGCTGTTGTAAACTGTGTTTTAGACTTTGTAACAGAGTATTTAGTTGGTTTAGGGCTTCAGCAGGCTGATGATGTTCCAGTTCCTCAGGAGTCACCTTACTGGACAGTAACAGAGGCAAAGGGACCAGAGTCGCTGGCAGGGCTACTAGGAGGGCACTGCTGTTGGCAGGGATGTCTGGGGAAGTGGATGTACCCAGGAAGCTAGTGAGCTGTGTTCTCTTGCTCTAGGGCTGATTTAGCTCAGAGGTGGTACGTAAGACCTTGGCCCCTCTCCAGCTCTAACCTTCCCCCTTCTCTCAGGAATAGTGGTACGGGTTAAATGCAGAAAAAATGAAGAAAGCACAGTTTTACTTCACGACACATGGACCTCTACAGCAACAGAGGCAATCAAATGAGTGGAGGTGAAAGGAAGGAGCGAGATAGGAAAAGAGGGAGGGGAGAAGACCATGGTAGGGGATCCTTTCCATCCCTGCTTACAAGGTGCTGGATAATTCATGGCTCTTGTTTACACTGCTCCAGACCACATCACAGACATTCCTGGTTAATGGCTTCCATCTGGAACGGCCATGTGCTGCCCAGCCTCCCACTCACCATTCTGAGGTCCCTGCCAGCAGAGTGTCTCCCTAAAGACCTTCCTACCCTCCTGCCTCTCACACACTGCTGTCACCAAGGGGATTGGTGCATGCGCTGTCTCTCCCTGAGACATTACTGTCAAGTTTCCATGACCCAAGATAAGGGAGCTGGGATAGACCTCAGACAGTGGAAAGCCCTGTTAATGTGGGGCCCACAGGATGTGTTGGAAATGTGATGCAGGGACACCCAGTCATTCTGCACAAGCTCAGCCTGAGTCCAACAGGGATTATTAGCTCTGGCTCAGCATCAACCCTGCTGGACCTGGGCTGCTTCCCAACAGGACCACTCAAGCATCTCCACATTGCACTTCCCAGCAGTCTGGGTTTGGGAGGGTTTATTAGCTTGGGCACAATGCCAGACATGAGCTGCCTTTCTGAATCTGTATAGTGCTTGAACTAAGAGAGCTTCACTGTGCTTAGAGCACAGTGGAAATACACCTGCTTGGCTCTAAGGGAGCCCAGGTCTGGCCAGGTTGGTGGTAAGTCAGGTTTAACAGGCCACACTGGATCCAGCAGGATTTGTGTGAAATCCCTCTGGTATCTTTGCACAGTAGTTCCCAGCCCTCACAGCTCCAGTACTATGGTTCTGAAATCAACCCCACTGCCCAAGGCAGGTCAGGCTCTGCATTTTGCAGAAGTGGCAAAGCCACTGAAGCAGTTCTAGAAGCAGTGTGGCCATCGTTGCACAGTGCAGCCCAAAGCCTCTATTTCTGAGTTCTGTCAGACCTGGCCTGGCTTAACTTTCTCTGCATCTGCAGTGAGGAGTGAAGTGAAAAGACAGAGCTGTGTGTAGGCCAGGACCAGAACAATGAGGATGCTGGAGGGCAAAAGTGCACAGTGGAAGTGGAATGGCCAGAGGAGACAGTAGCAAGGAGGGACTGATGCAGACCTGGGTAAGCTGAATCCAGATGATCTAACCCTCAGCTGGCCCAGAGGACAGCAAAGGGGGCCTGAAAACTGAATTCAGACTGTCATGATATGCTGAAAATTCTGTGAAGTTGGATTCAAACCCAGGGTACCAGAGCAGTTAAAGCTAATTTATTTACTAAGTGTCCTACAAGGTCTTGGAGGTGTGGTCATGGGTTAAAGGGAGAGACGCTGGAAGATGAGCTGCTCACTCTGCTCTCTTTGTTTCTGTCATGGTCTCTCTCTCAGCTAAGCAATGCATTCCCAGCATCTGTCAAGTCTGATCTGCTCAGAGCTCCAATGAGAGGCAGGCGAGGAGCTGAGATGGGAACGAAACAGACTCCCGGTCCGTGACGAGGCGCTGAAACTCCTCACTGCGCCCCACACGGGTTGCCCTGTCATAAATCATCGTTTGTCAAATTCAATAAGCATCTTTAACACAAAAGTGACGCTATCTCCTGGGAGCCCCAAGTGCCTGAAATTCTGCACAGATGTGGAAAGACCAAAATATGAGGGAAGGGGGGAGGACAGGGAGGAACGAGTAAGTAGGACAGATTTCACATGGCTCCATGCTGCATCCCCATCCCCCTGCCCCTCACTCCACCACTGCACATGCAGCTATGTACACTGTCTTCCTGGGAATGCTGCAGACCCACCCCTGGCACATGTTTTGTATCCACTAATAGCAGGAAGCAGGCTGTGTATGCAATGCAGAAAATCCATTCACTTTGGGGGTCCCAAGCCTACCACAAATAGCCCCCATGCTAGCCTGGGAATACAGGGACAGGAGAAGGCAATGTCTTCCTGCTTTGGACAGAACAGGTCATGGGGTACACTTCATTAGAAATCACGCCGCTGCTGTTTCCAATCCCCCAACAGCAATATGAGAGCTGGTCTCAGTTAGACACCCCATCCCTTATTGTGCAACAACGGGAGACAGGAGAATAGGGCCACCTCAGGGGGTGCATCTGTGAAATCTCAGTCCTCGCTGAAATGTGCTGCACGGCAGCCAGCGCCAGAGCCCTGCACTGCTATGAAGAAAAGGCTGAGAAGGTGCTGCTGCGTGCACCGGAGCGGGGAGCGAGCAGCGAGCTCCGTTTGTGTGCATACAGGTTGCATTGCACTGCACGTCAGCCACACCTAAAACACTATGGATAAATAGGGATATGTGCAGCCCTGACAGCCATTTTGTCTCCCCTGCAGGAGGACAGTGCCTGTCTCCAAAACGTAAAGTGTGGATCTCTAAAGCTGTTTGAGCTGAAGTAGCAGACAGGGGATAGAGACTAACATCCTCTGCAGAGCAGACACCCTGTGGACACAGATCATGACATGCCATCACAGCTAGCTGAAGCTCAGCCCAACTGCCCAAGAGGCATCCCAGATGAGGTCCTACTTACCTGACACACACTAGCCCTACAGCTGGGCAGGGGAAGATAAAGTTCTGTTGAATAGCTGCACTCGAGGGCTTTAACAACTGGGTTTGGGCAGTACAGTATTCCCTGCCTGAAAGCAGGCTCACAGGCACACTGAGCTGCTTGGCTTTCTCTGCACCAGCTTGAACACACCCTTGTTGTCAATGAATCATTCAGGTCACTGCAGACAAATCTCTAACCACTTATCACCATATATTCCTTCTAAGATATGTGTGCTACAGAGCAGCCATTTTAGAAAGAGTGTGAAGCTTTCTGAAACCTTTTACAGAGGCTATTTTTAATGCCTCTACTTGCTGAGCCACACAGATACCCTGATACCACAAACTGAACTGCTGAAGTTGCAGAGGGGCAGTATAAAAACACAGCAAAACTCCAAGGAAGCATTAAAAAGATCTTCAGTAGATAAATACGTCTTGATTTTGAAGGTCAGAGTATTGATCTATCTGAAGGCTAGAAATGAGCACTTTATACTGCACTTGTGATCCTCCCCTTGCTGTTATTATCATTATTGGCATTATTTCCACAGTAGCAACACCTCGGGGACCTGTTCAGCATCCAGATGCCATTACACTGGGGATAATGGACTCAGTTGGAGAGACGTGATGAACAGTGTGATTCAAAACTAAAGCAAAACTATATATGACAAAGCAAGCACAGCAAATCCTTGTGAGTCAAGCTCAGTGCTGCTGCAGCCAGACTGCTCCCAGCACCCAAATCAGGCTGCCAGAGGGTGGTAGGATCTCTGTGCTGTATTGCAGTCCCTCCTGGAACCAGGCTGTTGATATACCTGTGAAGTAATTGCACCCTGTAAACAGCACATATCAACATATCCACAGATCTGTGCACCAGAACTACCTCTGGGGCTGCTCCTCAACATGTTCCTTTTTTTTTAACTAAGAAATTTTGCACAAATGAAAAGAGAGGAATGAGACCCTTTGGAGGCAGGCCCCAATGTCCACCACGGCTCTGACAATGTGCCTAATGCCAAGCGGTGCAGAGGAAGAAGCCACTTTACCCACAGGCGGGTGGGAGGCATGTGCCTGTGCACTCACTGCAGGAACAGGTGGGGCCTGCCTGCCCGGAGCTCCATCCACACCCGGACAGCAAGGGCAGAGCTCGGGCAGACGCTCTGTGCACGGAAGACGGCCAGGCCTGGCCAGGCTGTGCCCGCTGGGTCTGCTGCACTCACCTTGCCGTGGCACACTTACCTTCTGCCCTGGCAGCCCCAGAACTGGCACTGCCATTGAGGGCAAACACGTTTCTGTCTCAGAGAAATGCCAAAGGTCTAATTTTAACCTAGTGGACATGGGGGAGGAAAAGCAGGGAAGCACAGCAGGACAAGTTGCTGCAGAGGCACTGGAAATTCCTGGGAATGGGGTAGCTGTTGAGGCAGCTACCTACAGATCGCATTTCTTAGCAGCGGTGGGTAACCTTAATTAACCTAAGGAAGCTAGCTTGGGTGTGGCTCTGTGTTCTCCACAAATCCAGTTAAGATGGTATGCCCAGAGAAAACTGGTGAAAGACAGACTATGGTATTACACAGGTCAGTTATTTCAGACATGGAAATTATTATCTGAAACTAGGGTGGTGGGAGCTAATCTTAAAGTGATATATCAACACTTTCCCCCACCACAATTCCTTGGCAAAAGCTTTCCAACAAGATAAAGCTGTCTCCTTTTTCTTTTCCCCCTGAAGGGAGATATCAGACTCAAAGACTGCTAGTGTTACAGGTCTGAATCTTGCCTACATTCAGTCTTAGACCATTTAAATTCTGCTTGGTGAGAGAAGTAAATATTTTTCTTTAGACTATCTTACCAAGGAAAAAAAGCTTATGCGAGTGTGCTGCCTGCACAGCTCTCTGTTACCTTTTTAACACTGTGATAACTTGCAGTCTAATTCACAGAACTCTCAGGCAATTAAATCCCAGGAAAAATCTCATGCAATAAGTGTCACAAAAATGAATGGCTGGATAAAGTACTGCAACCCAAATTAGTGTCTCCACAGAGGGGAAGGGAGATAGAATCTAACTGCGATACATTCTGATAGCAGACAGCTGACCAGTCAGCCTGCCTGTTGTACTGGTGCCCAATCAGCACACAGGCAACTTGTGTATGCACAGTTACTACTCAAATGGTGTGCTGTAGAGATGTCGAGGTGACATGAGCTTCTGCACAAGTTAAGGAGAAGGGCATGAGTCTGCAGAAGATAAAGCATCACATACTTATGGAAGATACTGTCGGAGGCACCTGTTCAAAGCTTCTTGGGGGTCTGCACAGATGAAGGCAATCTCAGTAAAGACTAATTGCCAAATTCCTGAGTGTCCATAATTCTGAAATTAATGCAAGAGGAGAAAGGAAAAGATGTATGTAAAGATGTTTAGCACATGGCTCCACCATTAATCAACAAGGTAGGCATATCATATCCATATAAATGGATATGGATATATATGGATATGGTACTGGTCGATGGTAGGCTGAACACGAGCCTGCAGTGTGCCCAGGCAGCCAAGAGGGCCAATGGCATCCTGGCCTGCATCAGGAACAGTGTGGCCAGCAGGAGCAGGGAGGTCATTCTGCCCCTGTACACTGCACTGGTTAGGCCACACCTCGAGTACTGTGTCCAGTTCTGGGCCCCTCAGTTTAGGAAGGACACTGACTTGCTGGAACAAGTCCAGAGAAGAGCAACGAAGTTGGTGAGGGGTTTGGAACACAAGCCCTATGAGGAAAGACTGAGGGAGCTGGGATTGCTCAGCCTGGAGAAGAGGAGACTCAGGGGTGACCTTATCACTCTCTACAACTACCTGAAGGGAGGTTGTAAACAGGCGGATGATGGTCTCTTCTCCCAGGCAGCCAGTACCAGAACAAGAGGACACAGTCTCAGGCTGTGCCAGGGGAGGTTCAGGTTGGATGTTAGGAAGAAGTTCTATACAGAAAGAGTGATTGCCCATTGGAATGGGCTGCCTGGGGAGGTGGAGTTGCTGTCATTGGGGGTGTTCAGGAGGAGACTTGACGGGGTGCTTGGTGCCATGGGTTAGTTGTTTAGGTGGGTTGGATTGGTTGATGGGTTGGACGTGATGATCTTGAAGGTCTCTTCCAACCTGGTTTGGTTTATTCTAAATAAAGGTTTATATCTGCTCACATCCTTAATTTCTGCTAAAATCCTAGGGTACCAGTAGTAGAAGTTCACAAACACAAAGCAAAGCTGATAAGATACCTTTACTGCTAGACAACTCCCCGACTCATCCATCATAAATTGAAGCTCCTATTCCTGCTTAATCAATAACCTTGGTAGTAGACCCTGAAGGTCAGTCATTGCAAGTTTTTCCAACCTGGGGACGAGGGCAGTTGTGGGATCCTCATTCAAGGGTCCATTCTCTTGCTATCTGATGCACAAATCAGTTCAGATAGCCTCAGCAGTATATCCATACCCTCACACACAGCACAGACACACAGAATACTTGCAAACACACCGCATGGGAGATAAAGCTAATAGTTTACATGCAAACATACGCCCAGACATGTTCCTTCCTGGAGCTGTCCCCCTCCCCCTTGTGCTTCACATATTATATAAGCATTTGATTCTGTAGTGTGCTCTGAGGAAGGCGGCATTTTGCCAGATTTCAAAACGGCCTCATTTATCACCTAAATCCCCTATGAAAGCTGGGGAATAAGGTTTGTAAAACAGCCCAGATGCATCTACATCTTAATAGCTTTTGTGTGTGCACAGTGCTTCAATCTGTGCTTGTGAGCAGTGTGTATTTCTGTGATTTATGAACTCTCTCTCTCCACCTTACTTGGTCTATCTGTGTGTGCCTGCATTTCTGTTTAATTGTGTGCCCAGCACATAAAACCTCCTTCTCTGACTACAGTTGATTACATCACATGCAGGTGAAATTCTCCCTGTGAGTATCTCCCATTTTGCAAATGTGATCTGTAGAGGGAACCTATTTATGCTGGGGTTTTGATATCAGTTGGCATACTTCTGCTTTTGTTACAATCACCACTTTAGTGCTGGCTCCTTAGGCAGTGGAGGCCTCTATTTCTTCCCTGTGTTGCAGGGATTT
This sequence comes from Melanerpes formicivorus, assembly GCF_026170545.1. Lineage (NCBI taxonomy): Eukaryota > Metazoa > Chordata > Aves > Piciformes > Picidae > Melanerpes > Melanerpes formicivorus. The sequence continues at coordinate 2,708,917 of NW_027142442.1, forward strand.
CATTTTGCTGCTATATATAAGAATTCTGGTGAAATAATTAACAGAAGCCTCCAGAGGTCTGGTTATGAAAACAAGGCTCCATGTGCCAGCTTCAGAGGAACCTTGTACTCCTTGCAAACCCCTCCAGGCAAGGAAGATATTGCAGCTGAGAAGGGAACATAACCCAGGGCAAGGAACAGAGAGCACTGAGGAGGTCTGTTTCTCAGTCCCTGAAAACAGCTTTAGCAGAAAGCTGGAAAATGCAGCAAATTAGAAAAGGAGGTTCCAGATGGGATCACAAAAGAAAAGGGCATTGGTTCCATCGGCAGTGAAGATTAATTTCAAAATGACATTAAAAAAACCCTCTTCAAAAGCATTTGACCTGTGTCATTCTAGTGGTTCCAACCATCTCTTATGTGGAACAGAGAGAACACTTGAAAATTCCCCTTCTTTCGTCCTTTCTTTGTCCATTCCCCTTTCAATTCTTCTGACGAGGAACTGCTGCTGCTGCTTCTTTCCTCCCCTCTCCCTCCCCCTGTCTGCTGTCAGCCATTTCACTTGGCTTTTTCTGCTTTTGCATTCACCAGAGCTGAATTCAGTGACAGCCCCTTGGCAATTTCCCTTTGCTGGTGACTCAGGTAATTGGATCTGGTGCCTTGGGGAGCTGCCAGGCATGATGTCACAGCTCTGCAGAAAAAAATACCCTATGTAATTGCTCGATACACTAGCTAATGTCTCATCCTGGTGGAGGGAGGAACTCCGAGTTTGGGGGTTGCCAAGATTTCAGAGACTCAGGACTGCGGTTGAGGTGAATAAAGAATTCTCTTTATTTTTTGTTTACACAGGCTCTTACTTGTTTACCACATGCTCGTTAACTGTCCCCCGAGTGGGGAGTCTGAACGTTCATAACAAACACTGAAGACCGTTTAGGAAAAGGGGAGGACTGTGAACCTTTCATTAAACAAAAGAAAATGGGGATGAAACATCAATACAGCACAAGAATTAACAGCTCTACACACAATGGTGTAACTCTATACCAGGGTTTATTCTACCCTTTAACATTTGCCGACCAGCATTTAAATGCACTCAGATCCTTCAATTCTTCCAAGATTGCAGGAAGCTGTCTCTCTCTTCCCAGCTGCAAGGAGAGGATCCAGAGGACAGGCTAGGAAGCAGAAGGGGTCAGTGTTAGTCTCAGGTATTAGAGTGTATCTGAAATCCATTAAGTGAAGCAGCAATATGAGAATGAGCTAATGGGTGACTCTTGCTAACGCACTAATAAAATAGAACTGGAGGTTTCTGGCTCTTCCCTTCACTGCCTTGTCTTGTTTGGAAAAGAAAGTCTCTGGAGTTCAGTATTCAGAAGAAGCTGACTGTTCCAATTTCTGCTTTTCAGATGTTTTATGTTGACCTTCCTTCTTTTGCAGACTTAAGGAGTCTGGCCAGCAAGGATCTGGCAGGGTGAGATATTTGGGCCTCAGCTCTCTTCCCACAGTTCATCTGCAAGCTGAATCCTTTGCTAAAGCTATCGATCGCTTTGCCAAAAGGAGGGGATGGGAGCAGGAGAATTCAGAAAGGAAATCTTTGATTGTCTTAACTGGAGGAAACATTTACCCCAAGCAAAACTGGACCTGGTTGTAACAAGGTGCTTAAAAATGTCTCAGAAGACCTCACAAGAAAATCGAAGCCTTCTGTCAGATATGTCCTGCTCTGGAACTCCAAGGTGAACAGACGGGTTTGCGCCAAGAGTGGTTTTTTGTCCTCTCCGCTACTGCAGCTGAAGTGATGTTGAATAACTTGGAAAACTCAGCAAGTCCTGAGAAGCAATCAATCATTTTTTGATAGGTCACCTTCTCCAGCTAGAAGCAATCTGTCCTGACTTTCCACCATGCTCTGCCCAATTCAGCAGATGATAATAACCATTCCGCTGGGCTGGTTCTCACACAAGCACAAATATCGTATTTCTCAGCTCTCTGTCATAGCTGTTTGTTCAGGCAGGTCACCAAAAGCTGGACTAGGTCTGTTACCATATTCTCTAATAGCCTTTTATTTCTAATCCTGCCAGTCCAGGCCATCCACTCGTCTCCTGTGGCTTTGATGAAAGGATAAAGTTTCCAACTTTGCTGCCTTAGTCCAACCTTCCTGGAATGACTCACTAGTTTAGATTTCTTTTTAGATGTTAGACCTGTGCAATATTCAGACTGCTGTGGGTGGCTTGGGAATTATCTTAACAGAGTCTGGAATAAAGGCAGGAGGCTTTCAGTTCCCATTTTTCCAGACTCTTACCTCCTCACACTCTGCCTCCAGATGGCATGCTGGTATACTAGGATCCAAATGGTATCACAGCTGCAAAAACCTTAACGCTGATGGCACCGCTCCACTTCTGGGGAAAATGTTAGAGGTCTTGCTGGGGAGAAGAGGCCACACCTGTCCCTAGCCCCTGTTTAGGACCTCAGATATCCACATGAGTTTAGCTCCTGGCTTATCCCAGTGATTCCACTCAGATCCTGGAAGCAGGGCTGATCCCAGCAGGATAAAAGTTCAGCTACTTAGTGGGGTAGTTAGGAGGGACCAGAAACGGTCTTAGGATTTCTTTTATTTTTAAGATTGAAAAGAAGAGGGAGAGAAAGGCAAACGACCTACCCACTCTCACTGCCATTAGTATTTTCATCACTTCTGTTATTAGGGGAATGTAAGCACTAAGTGGAGAAGCAATTTGCTCTGGAGAAGCCATTTGCACAGAGTCTGAGGAATCTCCCTCTGTCCCTCAAGGCTGCACAGGGAACTTATGCAATCTCCACTGACAGTTCCAGGACTACACACACAACTTTCCCTAGCAGTACATCCAACAAAATAAAAATCATATTTTTTTTAAAGGCAAAGTCTCTATGCCTCTATGATTTCTAACATAAAGCACATATCCACACAATTTTTTTTCTCTCAGATTTCCTCCTTGGATCACCTGAGATGCTCAGGCTAGTCATTCACAGGTATTTCTTGCTTCTGATTTCCCCCCCTGAAGTCTTCAGTCAACCAACAGAAGTGGTGTATGGATATAAAGACCTGGAAGTACCAAGTGTAAAAAACCACTGCTGTATCATGACAAAGCAGCAGCACAGCAGAGAGGTTTGAACACCTTATTTGGGAGCTGATGTGAGCACTGAGAAAGGTATCACTAGCCGTAGAGCATACAAGCTATTCCAAATGGAAGGAGCAGATCCAAAGGCAGCCTGGCCAACTGCCCTCAAAAGCATTTTAGGAGACTCCAGTCTGTCAGTCTGAAGGCAGGGTCAGCATATGAGCACCGAGATCAAACCACTAGATAGCCAAAAAAGCAAACTGACTACACACTCAGCCCTAGGGCAGAGAACAATTGCAGCAGCTGACTGCTTTGGCAAGCCCAGAGATCAAAGAACAAAGCATTATTAATTACTGCCATTATGATCATTAGCATAGTACCCAGTAGTCCTAGTCATGGACCAGTACCCCACTGTGTTAGTCAGTGTGCAAACAGAGAAGAAAAGAACCGGCCCTGCCCAAGGAGCAGAGCTTAAGTATTAAATGGCTACAATGGGGATGGAGGGAACAAAGAAGCAACAGTGCCACAGGGAGAGGAAAGCTACTGTGAAAGGGATGCAAACCAACAACTGCTGGCTACTGCCAGCTCTGCCTCTGCATTATCTGGCAACCAGCAGGTTTGCTTAAAGGTCTGTACAACGCACTCTGCTTCTTTTAACTCAGTGAGATGGCACATATAGCTGCCAGATACTGATGGTTTGTCTCTTGAAACACAGCATCTGAAGACATTTTTAGGTTATTTGAAGGAGAGGGCAGAAGAGCTCTCCACCTGGAAAAAAGCTGGTTGAACTCTGGACAGTGCAGGTGCTCTGCGATGTCCTTCCCAGACTTTCCAGCACATGTTGCCTGCTGTAACGCTGCCCAGGAAGGCAGAGGGTGACATGCCCCTGCACCAGAACAACTGTTCCTGTGTCACTTATCTGTTTTCCATCAATAACAACGTCCTTTCTAGTCTTAAAATAATAACAGAGAGTCTAGGCTCTTCCAAATTCTTCTAGTCAGTGTAATGGCTAACAAATGGTGATATTTCTGATGTTCCTATTGTATATCTCCATGAACAGCTTACATTTCAAACAACATTTAATGTAACTTCCCCATCTCTAGTCTCACATTTTCCTGTCAGGGGCCCCATTACCCCTTTGTCACCAGTGGAAAAGATGGTGCCTCATGCACACTGTGACTTACTCAGAGCCACAGGGCCAGCCACTGGTGACACTGGAATTCAAAATCAGAAAAGACATGACTGTCCACACTGGGTCTTCCAGCTCTGGGCAGAATTCTCCCATCCCATGTGATTCCCTTATAACCACATATGTGAAAATGTCCTGCTTAAAGCTTCCTTTTAATCCTTCTTCTGATGTCTCCACATTCTTATCTTCTAATGGCCATGCTTGCATTTTGTTCATTTCTCAATGCTCTAACACACCCTCCTCAGATGGTGATTTTTTCCCCCCTTTTATGAAGAGATTCCAGCCACTTCTTGGAAATCTCTTTATTTTATGCACTTCTAAATCAGACTGTCAGATAGAGCCTATACCTCAGCATGCAAACATCTCATCATCTTTAAAATATTTATCATGACAGTATCTCGTGAAGGAGGTAGATATTGAAGTATTTTGAAGTTAGGAAGTGGAGGACTAACCACAGCCACTAGACAGTGGTAAGCATTCATGGACCAAAAGTCAAGGGCTGAAATCATGAGACATTTTCAAATACTAATGTGGCTGTTCATCTTCTAAATCTGCTTTCTGAAAGTGTTAAGGGCTCAGTTCTTCCATCCTTTGTCTTAGCTGTGCTAAGGCACATAGAGGACAGGGAGATGATTTGAGACAGTCAGCAATGGCTTTACCCACGGGCAAGTTCTGCCTGATCAGCCCAGTGGCTCTCTATGATGAAGTCACTACATCAGTGGACAGGATATGGCTATCACCTGTCTGGACTTCTGTAAAGCCTTTCATATGATCCCCCAGAATGTTCTCTGTAAATTCAAGAGAAAGGGGTTTGATAGGTGGACTGTTCAGTGGATAAAGAATTGGTTAGGTAGTCACAACGAGAGGGTAAAGGTCAATAGCTCAATGTCCAGATGGAAACTGGTGACAAGTGGTGTCCCTTAGGAGCCCATACTGAGATCAGTACTGTTTAATATCTTCATCAGTGATATAGACAGCAGGATAGAGTACACCCTCCACCTGCTTGCAGATGACACCAAACCGAGTGTACGACTGACGTATCAGGGGTATGAGATGACATACAGAGGGACCTGGACAAGCTTGAGAAGTGACCCTATGTGTATCTCATGAGGTTCAACAAGGCCAGGTCTTCAGTATCAAGACAGGTTGGGGGATGATGTGATGAAGAACAGCCTTAAGGAGAAGGACTTGGGGGTACTGGTGGATAAAAAGCTGTACAAGAGCCAGCAAACTGCACTCAACACAGAAGGCCAATCACATCCTGGGCTGTATCAAAAGAAGTATGGCCAGCAGGTCAATGGAGGTGATTCTGCCCCTCAGCTCTACACAGGTAAGATCTCACCTGGAGTACTGTGTCCAGCTGTGGAGCCCTCAGCACAAGAAGGACATTGACTTGCTGGAGTGAGTCCAGAGGAGGGACACAATAATGACCAGAGGGCTGGAGCACCTCTTCTACAAGGGCAGAGAGAGGTAGTGTTCCTCAGCCTAGTCCTGAAACTCCAAAAGCACAGTCTCAATATTGCAGCAACAGCTTGAAGAACAACTGCAAAAAAAGAGACAGCCCTATGCTCTCCAAAATTTCCACGAGGAGATATCCCACCTGACTCAGCAGTTTCCTCCCCGAGGTGACCCACAAGGAACCAGGTTTGGTCAGGTTATTTGTATAACACCCCTTTTAATCAAACCTTCATGTGCATTCCCTAAATACAGTCTCCAGTTAGCACTTCTGGAAGCAGAAAACTAAGCTAGGTGGACCATGAATTTGACCCAGTTGGGCAAACTGGGTTTGGAAAACTGTACAGACCACTTAAATTGATTAAATACATTGCTGCTGGGTTTGGGTAACACAAGGACATTTAAATCCAGATAAAAGGACATTTCTTTTTTTTTTTGAATAGCAACCCATGAAACCTCAACTTTTTTATAAGCACTCTTTCTTCCTTTGATTTATACCGTACTGGAATCATTCTCAATATGTCTCCCTTAACTTCCTGACACTGCCATCGGTAATGATGTAGGAACTGCATGTTGGCCTGTGCCATTGCTGTGTACAGACCACAGGTCTGCAGACATTTTTTTATGAAGAGTTCCAAACAAAGGGCCAAAAAAGTTTCTTCCTTCAGTCAAAGGCTGCAGGCTTTGTCCCTGAGGTGTCAACTGCCTTACCTGATCACCACAATATCCCAGCAGAGGGATGTAATAAGGACAAATCAGTGTGTGCGTGTGTGTGTTAGTTTATGGGATAAAAATGAGAAGCTGGATGCTGGAGACATTTAGAGCCCACATGGTCTGGTCGTGTGAGTAAAGATGATTAGGCACGTCTGGGAACAAGGCTATTTAAAGAAGGAATGAGGAACTTTCTGAGGCTGGCAAGCATCTTGACTGACTAGCTACCCAAAAGATTAAATAAACTGCTCACCTCATGCATTTCATAGTCAAGGAAACAGAACAGCATCCCAAAGGACACTTCATCTTCCGGGATTTCATACCACCTACTTTGAAATACACCTTATGAACAGGCAAGCTGCCCTCTTAGCACAGAAGGATAATGCTAGGTGAGGTTCATGCCACCCTGAATCTTTCATTTTGTTTTGTGTGTAATGAACTTCAGAATACCAAGACAATTTTAGTGCATTGGAGAAAATCATCTGATGTGCGGAGATACTTACAAAGATCACCACTGTGTTTTGTGTGGCTTTTGGGCTGCTCAGCCTGGCATTCGTTCTGTGAAACTGGGAATCAGTGAGGTATAAAAAGAAGGTGGCATGACCAATACCAAACAGTGCAGGAATATGGGATATCTTGTCTCACCAAAACCTTCTAACATTGTTTTTGATGCATTTACAAATTCGGTTGATAAAGCAACAGGTGCTGATAAAATAGATTTAGATTTTGGTAAAGCAGCTGACTGGCATTTGATAAAAAACAGCAGTACACAAATCAGCATTGCCTTTATTAAACAATTTCAATTCCCACTCAATGGATATATCATTAAAAAAAAGTAACTGCAAATGAAGCATCGTCATTATCTGTGAGTCATTCTACCGAGCACCTAAGAAATCTATTTGGAGTGCCAAACTACTCAATATCTCTATCAATTAACTAGGAGAAAAATAGAGAATCCATTTGTTTTGACAGAAGAATTGGCAGAGAAATAAATAATGCTTTGCCATGGTAGCTACAAAGATCCACCTGGAGAGCCTTGTTAGGTGGGCTTATCCAGACAGCACGGCTGACTACAGTCAGATACAAAGTCGTCCAGCACAAGAGCTTCCAAAATGGGAGTGCATCCTGGACTGCAGGGATCTGGAGAAATACTTAGGGATTATGAGAGGAAACCAAGTATGTACATCTGAATAAGGGATGCTGATCAGCTGGAAAGGGTTCTGAAGCAAGATACAGGAATAAGAACTGTAAAATGCATCTCTCCGTGGCAAATTGGGATGCTTAATCTGTTGATTTAAGGTAATTTTTTACAGTCCCTATGTAGCTATATAGGAAAGAGTTCAGACAATATATGACTGTCTTTTTTAAGAAAAAGGCATATCAGTATTTAATGGTTTAAATTAAGGCAGGTTTAGATAAACATGAAAATAGTTCAGCAATGAGATCAATTTTCTAGGATGCAGGAGAATTTCTGCCATTTTAGTTCTTTAACTCAAGAGAAAGGTTAAAAATATGCTTCCACTTCTGGATCATCTCTTAAATGTCTGATCCAGAAATACCTAATGAGGAGCTGTACTTTGTGCTACACCCAGCGCAAAATTACCTCTATGATCTTTGTGTTCTTCAGCTGGTCATTTGTGGGACATGAGGAGAGGGGTTAGAGCTGGGTATCCTCCTGACATCAGTTCACTGAGTAAAGATTCAGAATAGAGGAGTACCAAATTCAGGGCCATTCACAATATGGTCAGAAAGCAGACTGAACCTAGCTCCCTCCTGGGGCTTTGCTGCACAACCTCTCTCAAGCCTGATTAATCCTTGCCTATCCTAAACCACTGTCACAATCCATTTGCCATGAATGCCATGGAGATGCAAAGCAGAGCAACACCCAGCTCATGTGCTTACCTATATTTGGTTTATGAGTAAGCAGTTATGTCCATCAGTAAATTCACCAATAACAACTCCACGTTCAGTAGCAAGGGACAACTTTCACAAAGTAATATTTTTCAGACACTTAATAGTTCAATAGGAGCCTCTGGATTAAGTAAATAACGACCCTTTCCCTAGGGTGCTACATTAACCTCTTGTGGCCCTGTCCTATACCGAAGACAACGACCTCTTTGTCAAGGAGTGCAAACACGAATTTAGGAATCTCATCTTAGACCACAAATATTGACCATAGTTACCTGAGATACAGATTTTTCATACTTCAACAAATGTGCAGCTATTTCAGTAGCAGAAGGCACAGCTCCCATCTGCTTGAAGCAGACTTTGGTTGCCCATGACAGCGCATGATTTGGCTGGGGAAAAAAAGTGGCAGAACTGCAAAGCCTCTGACTTGTGGCTCTTGTGCCCTTAGTCATTGAGTGGGTGACACAGTGAGAGCTGCAGCTATGGAATCACAGAGAAGCTGTTGAGGAGGGAGAAAAATAAAACTGCTGTATGGAAATGCATCAAAGATTTGAAAGTAACTAAGGGGGGATGGAGGACAGGCCAGGATTAAGGGGTGTTAGCAGTTCTTGTGTTTGGGAAGAGTATTTGTGTATTTGTGTGTAATCTTCTTTCTGTCAGAACACTGGATGAGTATGTGACATGAAGTGTGTGTGCATTTGTGTACACATAGGAATTTCTTCTGTCCCCTTTTATGTTTTATAGGACTTGACTATGACAGTTATGACTGCTGATTTGAAATCACCCTGAATCAGACACCACACAGCCCTTTGAAATGGATTCGTCTTCACATCATTCTGATGCTGGGATTTGATACGGACTGGAGTTTTTTTGTTTGTTACTGCTGTTGTTGTCACAAGCTTCAGCACATATACTTCAGTTTAGTCTCCACTCTCTTGTGTGACACATAACACTCAAAATTATAAGTGTGTGGCTACAGGTTTTGCCATTGATAATCTGAGACAAGACATTGAGACAATAATCAGTTTTCTTCCCTAAGACTGGCTGCAACAGAAAACTTGTTAGCTGCTGGTTCATGTGCTCTTAATCCCTTTTCCCTTGAAAACTGTCTTAACCGATCTTCCCTTCAGCTGTCCAGACTCCTGTATTATGCTTGTGCTATACAAAAAGTCTAAAAATCTAGTATCATAGACAAAAAATATGTTCCCTCTTCCAGAGATATTGTATTTGCAAAGTTTGGTCACATAGACAATTTTTTAGACATGTTCTTGTGCTAAAGACACAGAGTTGGAAAGGCAAAGCTTGAGGTATAAATCTTGCTATAGCAGCTACACAGAAACAGGCAGCTTAGGAGTTTGAAATCCAGCACAGGCTCCATCCTGGTCTGCATGCATACAAAAGCCTTGACTACCCTATGGTCAAGCCAGGAGAGAGGCTACATCATTTTGAGATATAAAACTATCTCATCTTAACCGGTTCATGTGCTCCTGCTCTGAGGTTATAAGAAGGGTTATACAGGGCTACTGAAAACAGCCTTACAGAATTGCCACTTAATGAAAATGTGAAACAGAAAAGTCAAGTAATTAAACAGGAAGTAAAGACATGTAGGACCAGAAGGGCTCTCAGAGACCATTCAACGACAGTGTACCTTAACAAGTGCTCACAGACCTCTGTTTAAACTATGCTGATGCAAAGAATGAGATGCCACTTGCCTTCCCTGAATCAAGTTTCGGCCATTTCTCCAAATTACTTACTTCCTACTACAAACTACTTACTGAGAACTCTTCCTTTAAAATGTATTTCCACAAAGTGTGCTCCCATTTCATGATGATTTAATTTACATGACATTTCTTCTGTGTGCTTAGACAAAGGTCAGATGAGACATTGTTGAAAGCCTTACTGAAATCCAGACATAAATACCTATTATTTTGCCATTCATTGTTAGGCGGTTACAATGCCAAAAAGGGATTTAGATTGCTTTGACATTATTTGTTCTTAACAAATGAACCCAGGTTGTCCTTGATATCCTCTAGGTGCTTATGAATTGATGATTTGATAATTTATTCTGGTGTTCTTTCAGATACTGAAGCTAGCTCACTTGCTTACCACGTCAAAGTCTGCTTTTGCACCTTTTTAAGCTGGGTGCTCCCCTGCCCTCTATTAATTCTCTTCAGCCTCTCCATACATGTATTAATGCTGAGCAAGTGATTAAGTACTCTGCTCCACAGTGATGCAGCAATCAACCAGTATCTCACAGTCCACTGAGACACCACTTGTTAATATATTCCTGATTTAGAGCCCTGTTGCGTGTGACTGAATCCTGCGAGTTGCTATGCCTTCAGAAACATCTCCTGCTCGTTTATTTTAGAACAACAGGCAAGTTATAGTTTCAAATTTCTCTTTAAATGCACTGCAATGTGGTTTGTAAAACTAGATCTCGCTAACATTAACATTCACCAAAGCATTTTGCAGCTGAGTCCTTGCTGAGGAATGGGGATGCACCACGATTTTGCACGCGGACTGCTTTATACGTGGAAGAGAGAAGGAAGATTCAGGTGGATTAAAATAGAGTGCACCAAAAATACAAGCAGATGGTCCTATCACAGGTGAAATTAAAACTGCTAACAATTTTTGCAAAAAAAATCTGGAAAGGTAGTTTGCCCATTGGTAAGGGTGAAGTGCTACAAAAAAAAGCACTCTCAGGCTTGTACTGTGCCAGAAGGCAGCTGGACAAGGGAATGTAGCAGATGTAGCAGCCACTGAGCTACTGTTAAGTTAATGATCAGGATCACAGGATCGCAGGATGTCAGGGGTTGGAAGGAGCCTCCAGAGATCACTGAGTCCAACCCCCCTGCCAGAGCAGGACTATGGAATCTAGTGCAGGTTGCACAGGAATGCACCTGGAGTGATATTGGCTATCCTCCAGTCATAGAGTCATAGAATCAATAAGATTGGAAAAGACTCAGAAATCATCAAGTCCAACCTATCACCCAACACCTCATGACCAACTAAACCATGGCTTCAAGTGCCACATCCAATCCTTTTTTTAACACTTTTTTGAACATAGTCCTCAGGCACCTCTCCTGTTTGCCATGATTTTGCAAAACTGAGGGAGTGTGGTAGAGGCACAACATCAGCCAGCTCTCTCAACACTCTTGGCTGCATCTCATCAAGGCCCATGGACTTGTGTATATTCGATTTATGTAACTGATCCATAACCCAGTCTTCATTGACCAGTGGAGAGTCTTCACTCCTCCAGTCATCCTCTCCTTCATCTAGGGTCTGGAATTCATAGGGCAGTTCAGTCTTAGGAGTAAAGACTGAAGCAAAGAAGGCATTCAGCAAGTCTGCTTTCTCTGCATCCTGTTATCAGGGCTGCCTCCTTGTCCAGCAGTGGGCCCACACCTTCCCTATTCTTCCTTTTCCTAATGATATATCTGAAGAAGCCCTTCTTGTTCTCTTTAACTTCCTTTGCCAGTTTTAGTTCCAAGAGGGCCCTGTTTTAATGTTAATCAATACTGTGTTCTTCTATCACAAATCAATTAATGACTAACTATCCTTTTCAAAACCTTTATGACACTGATCCTAGAGCAGTGCCATGACAGTTCCAAGAACCACAGTCCTATTAAGTCTCTTGGACTAAAGGTTTGTGGGCCTTCAGAGAGGATGCACATGGAAATGGAGATATCTCTCCCTATGCCAGGCCCTTTATTCTGCCATTAATATAATCTCACTGGGGCCCTAAGATCTGCCCAGTATCTGTAGATAGCACAGTTGTTCAGTATTGGTACACTGTGTGATGTGGCATGACATTAGAAAAGAGTCCATCACTACAGTGCATTGGAGAAAATATCCATTTAGACTTGCAGGATGGAAATAAGAGAAAGGCTAAAAATTACATGACATAAAAGTGTTGAGATTTAGGATGCAATGTCACATGCCATCAAGTCAAATGTTCTTATGAATAACAATAGAAAACAGCTGGAAAACCTGTAGCAAAGGACTTTATTATGCTTATACATTGGACTCAAAGTCTGCACAGAGTTAGGTTGGCCTAGGTCGTATAAGCAGGGACATCACCTATATAAGCATCTCTGTACTGCATGGAATTCTTTTCTCCATGCACTCATAAACTCCACCTCAGAGTATGTGAGAGCAGAGCAATGCATGGCATCCCACTGGGCTGGTTTTCTTTCCCATGTCTCAGGAAAGGTAAAATCTTTTTCTTCATTATAACTGATTTGTCATTTTCAAGCTATTTCTTTCCTCACTCCCTCTCACTGCTGTAGCTCTTTTCACTCATGCTTTCTTTTCATCTCTTCCTTTCACCTTGTTTTTTTCTTTGCTGTTTTCAGATCTGTCCTTGGTATAGCTAGAGAAAGAAGATTTCATTCAAGCAGAATGATCTGTAAAGCCATGACCCTGCTGTAGGGAATGCCTTGGCTTTCGTTGTCACAGGGTTCAGAGGAACAGCGCTATCAGCATGTAAAGAAAGAGGCTTTCCTAAGATATTCTTGGATAGCTTCACAGAAGGCCTTGAAAAAAAATGTCAAGACCTAGAATCGATGTAGAAAGTATTGAGGGGAAGGCTAGGGTTTCTGGGGCTCTTCACATGACTTCTTCAAAGTCAGAGGAAGCATTCATCCATGACCATCTCATATGAACAAACATTCCTACAAAAAGAAAGGATACATTTCACTGGCTCTCTAAGTATCAGTTGTGTCTGTGATAACAAAGCCTTGCTGAGGCTAGCTGTAGCAAGCACTGCAGTCAGACCCAGAAAAACAAATCCAGAAGTCCTCCTCCTGTCTGTGGGTTTGAAGAAGGTTGGTTGTGCTGCCAGCACCCTCCATACCATGATCAAGCCTGAACCTCTGCTGAGGACCATTCAATATGTCATGGATAGATGCACAGGCAGCAATTCTTCAAGGGGCACTCTACTGTCTTGTTTGACTATGGCAAGTTTGATACCAAGTAGTAGCATGGAAGATCTGATTGTTCCAGAGATGGTACTCACAGGACTGGATAAACAAAAGCATAGCTGAAAGCAGAGCAGAACTTGACCTCTTCTTCAAAGAAAGTGTTAACACTTCCTGTCAGCGGCAGCCTAAGTTGCTCCCAGGCATTTTTCACTAGTTGTTCCAGTCAGAGAAGACATGGGTCTGAAATACAAGTGATGACCAATGCTTTATAACACCTCTGAGAGGTCTTGTGATACCAAAGTGCCCTAAATTGGAGTATAGGAGATATTGCATGGTATCTTTAGTTCAGCTGAGCTTCTGCAAGCAACACCTAGCAAAGCTCCCTGTGCTGTGAAGAGCAAGTCACTCTAGGGGCATAAAAGCACTCATGGTTAAAAAACCCACCACGATTCAGATGTTGTAACTGCAGATATTTTTTTAAGGACAGCATGCCCATAGCTGTATGGAGTGGAGAGGATGAGCCTCACCATACATGGCTTTCACTATCCATGCAGGCACACTGTCAGAGCCCTTACTACAAGGCAAATGCAGCTTCCAAATCTGTGTATGCAAGTAATTTGAAATGTAGTGTATACATGGTTTTTATCCCCTCTGTTTGCTGTAACACCCGAAACACTGAATAAATTCAAGTTAGAAAAATCATCTCTAATCCCATTTAATCTCTCCCTTTATAGTCAGTACAGAGTGGCTTCTTACAGTGAAGTCCCCAAGCACTTTTTCACTAGCACTTTCACTGTGTCCCTCAGGCTTTTCTTATGTTTGATGTAACAAAGATTACCCACATCCACTTGGAGCAATTTAGAGTTGAATTATTTGTATATTGGTATGTATAGGATTTCTTATTCACTTTCTCAAAACACTTAGCAGATTAAGTTTACTCAGGTCTGCATTTGGCTACACCTACATCTGTCTACACAAATGGATGCTGTATGACAAGTGATTACTTCTGTGCTGATTTGGTCAGAAGTGGTTTTAACTGTACTACTGACCTTATGCAATATGGAACCACAAAATCATTTAGGTTGGAAAAGACCTTTAAGATCATTGAGTCCACCTCTTAATCTAGAATTGCCAAGTCCATCAATACTTAACATTCTCCTTTTGGAAAATAGCTACAGATGCCTATTCTTTCCTGCAAAAAGGAGACATTGATTTGAAAACTGCCCTTTTCAGGATCCCAGAGCTCCTGACCTGAATCTGCCCTAAAATTCTGTTGGCTTGCTTGTTTGTGAAGACCATCTTCTGCCACACTAGACAAAACCAATTCATTGCCTGATGGGCCTCCCCCATCTATTTCTGCCCATTGCTTGTCTCTTATATCAGGCTGTAAACACTCTGGAGCAAAGACCTTTTTTTTTCAGTATTATGGTATAAATTGGTCCTCACCTATGGTCAGGATTCTGAAGTGCTACTGGAAAAGAAGTGACCATGACACACAAGTTCTCTGAAACATCATTTGGCAATTTATAATTCTGAGCTTAGTACCTTACCAGACACTGGATAATGAGGAGCAGGGAGGCTGGGCTCTGGAATTATTAGTTTTATTATTAAATGGAGGAATGATGAGTTAGTTACTCGTTTGCCATCAATGATGTGTGCAATATCAGAGAGGGAAGACAGATCCCATACCCTAAAGCTAGATGTGAGTGGAAGGATCTAAAAGCCTGAATACATCTAGCTTGTTGAGTGTCAGATATGGAGAAGGAAACACGGGTAACCGCAGTATCTGCAGGAAGCAACTACCTGAGGCAGATAAAAGGCAGGAGAATAAGATTAAACTGATGCACATGAAGAAGTGCTCTCTTTCTGAGCAATATGTGAGGCTGCAGAAAACTCTCAAACTTGACAAGGCTTAATGAGAAATAACGTTAATTTCTGGGCCTCAGAACTGGAAAGTGCTCCCTCCCCTGCTGACTGAACTTATTTATGAAGGGAACAACCCAACACTGTCCCTACAAGGAGTGCAAAGCATATTCCTACATCTCAGTGTCTCTGGCTCTCTAATCTAAAGCAAACATGATGAAATACACAGAAAGAAAGCTGTACAGAACCAATGCCAGGACTGTTCACTATTTAAAACATCTCCACGAGTGGGTGACAGCAGTTCACTGAAAGTGAGGTAGGTTTAGCCCTGCAAAAGAAGCCCAGAGCTATATAAAGCAGCTGCTACAGGGCACAGCCTGCCCCATCTGCGTATCGGCACAGCCACTCTGGTTGCTCATGACCAGCAGGCTGTGTTCTCGCTCCGAGCTGGCCCCAGCTGCTGTTCCTTGCTCCTTTGACGTGTATGTGTGTGTGTTACATGACTATAGAAGGAGCAATCAGTCAGCTCCCAGGAATCTTAGCAACAGCCGCGTCCCCAGAAAAGGCTTGTAGCAGCTGGAGTGGTGATGACTCAGCAGCATGGTCTCTCTGGCCTCTTGCTGATCCCTGGCAAGGACTGCAGTCCAAGTTCTGGCTCCCTTGTTTGGGTCAGTGCTTTCTTGCTGGCACCAGTAGATGAATTCCTGGATCCTGCTGCCCTTGGCGTTAGAAAGCAACCAAAAAGGAGCTGATAGCTGCAGCCAAAAAAAAAAAAAAAAAAAAAAAAAAAAAAAAAAAAAAAAGGAAAAAAAAGAGAAAGAAAAGAAAGAAAGAAAAGAAAGAAAGAAAGAAAGAAAGAAAGAAAGAAAGAAAGAAAGAAAGAAAGAAAGAAAGAAAGAAAGAAAGAAAGAAAAAGAAAGAAAAAGAGAAATATGGATGTTTTAAACAAACAAACAAAAAAGTAAACAAAAATTAACAAATCCCACAGAATCCTGTGAGTACATTCTAACAAGGGGGACAAATGGTGGAGCTCACCCGTGGTACATGTGTAGGGGAAAATGGTGGCAAGTCAGGCAGCCCACCTCCCTGCAGTCCCTTGGGGAATAAATCAGATTGGTGGGGTTGGGGCTTGGCTGGAAACCATACAAAACATCGCTAGAAGGCTTGTTTATTTTATGTAACAAGAGTTTTGAGAATGTGATGTTGAGTAACTGTCGACATTTCACCTAGTTTAAGTCACTAGTGCAGTGAATCTGTCTGGCCTCCAGTTGTTTTCGCCTCTGAGTATAACATATTTATATCGCAGAGCTCCCCACCCTCCTGCAGCAATGTCACAGAGGAGCGAGGAGAGGGACTGAGATTTAGGAGTGAGGGGCCAGGGCTGCGGAGTGTCTGCGCGGCGGGGAACCCCGCGCTGGGGTGGCGGGAGTTGGCGAGGGGTCGGTGGGGATGGGCAGAACGGCTGCAGAGGATAAGGGCAAAGCTGCTGCGGCAGTGAGGCCCCCGAAGAGCCGAGGGGGGAGAGAGGGGGCAAGGAGGGGCCGCAGGAAGCGGGGAGGGGAGGGGGGAGCGTATGTCTGGATTTTTTTGGCAAAGGGCTGCCGGGAAACTTGCTGGTCCTGTGCCAGGCTCCAGCGAGCTCCGCTTTGCCCCTCCCTTTCACGAGCACTAAAAATTCGCCCTGAAACAAAAACATCCGCGTGTGTGTGTAACAATCTGCCTTCTCAGCAGCACTGCCGCCACCCCGGCATCGCTGGCCTCATTTCTGGGAGCAGGAAATGAGTAAACCAGAAATGACTTGGGAGGAGGTAGGAGGGGTCGCCCCGCTGCCCGGCGATGGCCGCCTCTCCTAGCCGTGCAGCGGCGGGGGTTGCTGGGAGGTGGCCGCGCCTTATGCAGATGTCGGGGACCTCAAATGTCTGCCGGAAATTACAGCTCATGTCGGGTGGGGGGAGACGTGCGTTTCCCCGGCTGGGGAGCCCAGCGGGAGCCCCTCTCTCCCGCCCCCTCCCCCCGCCTCCAAGCTGGGGCCGGGAGCCCCGGTCCTCGCCAAACCCAGCTCGTAAATCAGCTCGGCAGGAGAAAAATACACACAGGAAAATGACTCGGGGCAGGGAAAAAAAAAAAAAAAAAAAAAAAAAGACCAACCACAACCAAAAAAACCCCACCACCGCAAACCAACCCTCGCCCGGCGTGGTTTGCGGGAGGGCCGGAGCCGGCCGGTGTGGGCCGGCCCGGGGGTGAGGCCGGCGGCCGTGCCCGCGAGGCTCTGCGCAGAGGCGGGGCCGGCGGCCGCAGAAGGGACGCGGAGATGCCCTCGCACAAGCTGCTCGGACGAGGTTGGCCTCCCCGCACCCCGTTCGGGGTATAGCCCGAAGCGTTGCCAAAACAGACTGCGCGATCCCTGCGCCGCGGCGGGCGAGGGCGGCAAGGACCCACCCTGCTCGGCGCGGGTGGCAGCGCAAGGCTGCCAGCCTGCAAGCTCAGCGCCGTGGCGCGGCCCTGGCTGCCTGCCAGAGGGAAGAGAGCGTGCCTCGCTCAGTCCCGCAGCCTGGCGAGCGGCGAACCTCGGCAGAACGCTGGGAATGTGGGAAAGTGATCTGGGTGTGCAGCAAAATCGGTTAGAGGACGGTGTTTAAGTGTAAGAGATCGCAGCAGCATTCAGATGCCCTGGTCAATGTCTGCCTGAACAGCTAGAGCAACATCTCAAATGCCGTGGAACAGCAGAGAGCAGGGTGCCACATGGTGCGATTCCAGCATTACTCACTCCACAGATCAGGCGTTCCCCACCCAGTTACATATGACCAGGAAACTAGCCTGTGTTGCTCCCCGCCCGGCTGAGCGGCTGCCCTACACTATGGTAACCACCAGAGCAGCGTGTGTCTGATGAAACAGCAGGGCAATGTGTGCTTAATGAAGCTCCAGTGCTTTGCGGAATAGACAGGCTTGGCTGGTTCAGGCTCTCGGTTGGTGTCATGAATGTGTGTTCCCTCTTGCATATCTTGCTATTACTTAAAATTCTGGGTAAAATTGAAATCCTAATCTTGCTTCACACTCATGCTTCACCACCCTCCTTAGTATGCTCCACAGCCAGCCTAGCTTCTGTGTGTGGCTTACGTGTTAACAATTCCTCACTCTTTCTTATTCCATCCATCCTATCTGTGGACAGACGTTTTCATCACACTGAGTATTCACAACGTCTTTCTCCTACAGTCATCATCGCAAGGGCTCTGCATCGCTCATCTTTATTAGTATAACATTCACATCCCAGGCACCTCTTCTCCCTACAGTACGTGGCAAATGGAGCTACAAAGGTCATCTCTACAGCACACTGTATCATCTCGTTCCCGTCTTGAATGTATCCACTACTTCCTATTTAACGCTGAGTTTAGGAACTTGTTTTAATGAAAGTCACCTGTGCAGAATGGCTCATCCATCTTTTCCAGTATGTTTCTCACTTTCACCTCCACTCATAATGTGAGCTCTCATCGGCCCTGCTAAAATCCACACGCTCTTTTCATGTCATCTCTCCAATACATGCCTCTCCACCTTTTGCAGCAGCATCTATACCTAGGTTACCTCTCTGCAACTAAAATAGTCTGGTTTCTTACAGGTTTGTATTTCATTGACTCTAAGCCACAGCTGAAGCCTCATCTTCTAAGTGAATGTTTTTAAGAGCTGCAACCTGTGAAAAGTCTGAAAAAATATGAACTCCTATTGCAACCATCTACTGAGATGAAGAAAATGGTCTTCTCCCAGCTGTTTATGTTAGTGAAATTAAGTTATCTGAGCCAGCTTCTCATCCATCCAGTCTTCTTTTAGCTGACCAATGCATCAGAAATTATACATGCATCTGACAAACATGATGTCATACACACCTCTCCTTCCAAAGATCCTGTGATCAATAAGCTTGCTTTCTTTGCAAAACCACAGATAAATTGTGACTGCAAAACCATGTGCTGCCTCTCATTACAGCCCTTCTATCTTAATTGTTTTTCTTTCACCATTACTCTGTGTTTGCCTTTTTAGATCTTCTGCTCCTGAGGGCAGGAACTGGGCTGTCTTCTGTGTCTGGAAAGTGTTAAGTGCCTTATGGGCATAACAGCAATTTAATTAGTTAATAAGTACTAACAATTTGCATTAGTATCATGCTTCCTGCCATGTCACATCAGACCAGTGCTTCAGCCAGTCAAACGGATCCCACTTTCTCATGGTGCTCTGAATTAATTGTCCCGCAGCGAGGCCAGGGCCTCACGTGTGGTGGTGGTTGGATCCCCAACCCCAGTCTCATTTTGCAAAGCCTGTCCAAGGCTTGCTTGTTCTGAATGCATCCAGGCCAATTTCAGATCTGAGCTCCTGATGTATAAAGAGATGCTCCTGGCTAATTGATCTTGGTAACATATCTGACTGAGTGAGACTTTGCCAAGCTGTTCAGAGGAAGGGATGATGTCTCTGTAATACTTCCAGCATGGCAGTATTCTAGAGCAGGCAAAATAGAACAATGAAGTGGGACTGCTTACTGACCCCAGTCCTCCTATTCCTCCAAGTATTGGAAGTAGAAACTTCCTTGCACCCAGCTGCCAGTGCCTTTCTTATAGATGTCTGGTTCCCCTTCAAAATGTAGTATTTGCTTCCCTAATGTCATGCAGCAGCAAATTCCACAGTTTATCCTTCTTCAAGGAAGCATAATCTGTACTTGATAACATCAAGTGATCTTTTACATCCTGTATCAATCATATTGAATTATAAGGAACACTATAAGTCTCCTGGAAGGGTTTGATGGCTTTACTGTGGAAAGAATTAGGAATGTGAGACTTGGGTGAAAAATTTCAATTAAAAGGTTGCCAGGAGGACCCCTCAGACAAAGTGGACACCTGTAATATATTTTAAGAGATATCTTTTATTTGTCTATCTTATATTGCATACCCCTACACAAAGCCTCTTTGTTTTCCATTTCAGCAAAGAATCCTACACTGAGCATCTGCAGATGGACGATTTGGCACAACAAATAAGATATTCAGGAGGGGGAATATGGGCTACTCCTTAAAAACTGTTCATTTATCTACCGTTTGGTCTTTGTAGCATGCCTGTCATCCTGCCAAGGAACAGAAAGGCAATTTCAGGCAGTGGAAGCAGTATGAGGGAAGATGGGACAAGACTGTGCTGGCATTTGGGAGAATTGTGGCAATGATGGAAAGTGCTGTAGAACTGGGCAAAGCCAGAAATTAGACCACTCAGCATATGCAGCTTAAGAGGCTTTCTACTGGGAGGTGACACTGAGCCTGTTCCAAGCAGGTGGACTATGTTGGACTCAGTGCCCTCAACAGAAGTTACAAGGGTGGTGTGAAGACATGAAAGAAAGTCTAGTGCACCTGATGTTTATGTTAGACTGTCCCAGGGGTTGTGTGAGATTAACAGCTGGTAAATGATGGCATACTTGGCATAAGTTCTCTGTTGCTGCTCTAGGGCAATATATAAAGAAGAAAATGTGGTTCTTACTATGGCATAAACTGTAAGAAGGAGACCTGCATTTTGGAATGACAGGTCCTCCTTCATGATTGGAGCATGACCTAGTTGGTGACTGAGCTATCTGTTGTTCATAGGCAACAATTCCTCACAAGCAAGTCAACTAAATGGACAAAGTGGATGATAAAGTGGAGCCAAGAACTGCACTGTCCTCTTCAGAGCCATAAAAACTCATCTCTTTTACAACTGCTGAGTGCTTTGCCAATACCATGCCAAGGTGAGAGCAGTGGGGGAAAGAGAAAGATATTGAAAAGGAAAATAAATGGGCCAGGTAAACAGTGCTGCTGCAGCAGCTGTGGTTGTCATGGCAACCAGAGTGAAGAAGAGGAGGAGGAGGAGGAGGAGGAGGAGGAGGAGGAGGAAAGGGAGGCAGATTGATCGATAGTCCTATGCTGGCTCATCTGGCTTCCATCCACGTGCTGCTACAGAGGGAGAGAAAATCAAAGAGCCACATGCAGGGCGGCTGGGGCTCCGATTCGATACAGGGCAGCAGCTTGATCAATAGTGTGCTGGAAAGTGGGTAATTGACTCCCTTTCTATCCAGGAGAAAGCAGTGCAACAAGAAAGAAGTGTTTGTTAGCTGTTGTTTCTCAGCTCTGCTTTATCATCCAATTTGTTCATTTAGTTGATTTGTTTATTTGCTTGCTTGAGATACCCTCCTCAGTCCGATTTTTCCCTGTACCTGTCAAAGATGAGCATGGCTGCTGGAGCAGACAGAAATGCCCTCAAGTTTCTGAGTTGTTTTCTCTCTCCATTCTTTGGTCATAACTGGGGGGTTTATCTCACACTGGCAGAGGGTTTGATGGAAGACACTGGAAACAAGGACAACATTTTTTTATGGGATTTATAGAGCTGCTTTTTCTGTCTGAGTCTTGAGAAACATAAATACAGCTCATCTGAATGCAAGGAGCACAGTAGCCCCCCCCCCCCCCCCCCCCCCCCAATGAAATAGTTATGTCTATTTTTGCACCTCACAAACCAAGTTAATTATAGGGAGAGATTTACAACTGTCACTTTTGTAAGTCTGCCATTTTCCAAAGGAGTTTTCCACAGAGGATGAATAGGTGATGCTATCAGAAAAAAAGAAGAAGAAGAAAAAAAATTGTAGCAAAGGAAAGGGCAGGAAATCAGGGCATGCTGATGAGACAAAAGAGTTCCTTCAAGGAAAGCATGTACTCATGAAGCACTGAGAGGAGATGGTGTAGGCTGCTTCTCCATTTCTACCTAGACTTGGACAGGGAGCCCTGGCACGAAGTACCTGCTTGACCCATAGGCAGGCAGTTCTGCATTTTGTAAACAAGCCTGTACAATACAACCAAGTTCATTCACCCTTATGCTCAATAAGCTGCTGCAGGCATTAAAAATAACCCAAATAAACAAGCCCCCAAACATAATGGAATATGGGTGGCAAAACCAGCTCTTATGTTTTATATCATCTATCAAAGCAGGCAGCACAAACCTCCCTATCAGCTCCCTTCAGCATAAAGATCTTAACTGACTTCAGCAGGGTAAAAACAGTGCCACTCTGTGTGGTGTAACACCCATCAGCAAACTGAACATAAAATGGTAAAATTTGACTCCAAGATGCTCTGGGAGGCAAGGACCATCTGTTTGCTCTAGACTTGTCTATTGTCCAGCTTGCTGGAGTACTGGTCTACAATGAGCATTTAGGCATATAGTAATATTAAGAGCAGTAGCTCTTATCCATTGCTAGATAATTGATATTGCTTTGTGGTATGGCTTTGTGGTATTGCTTTAGGGTATGGCTGAGAAGAGGCCAATACACCAGAGTATAACTGCCTTCAGTTCCCTGGATTTTTCTCTGAGCTATCCCATCCAAATGTGCTGCTGTTCAATTTTATTTAGCTTCTGAATTAAAAATGAAAACTCAGTTGCTTGGAATTCTGCTTAAGTTAGTTGGCTGCAGTCCAGCTTTTGAGGCTTGTGCTTTTAGGGTCTGATCCAAATCCCAGAGAAGTCACTGAAAATCACTCCATTGATTTTAATGAGTCAAATCACTGTGTGAGGAGTATGCTGTCATCTCTCGAGGCCTCCTTTTATTATTTCCTTTTCATGCTTTGAAGCACTAGCAGGTGTATCTCACAGACACTGGATGTAAGTCACAGTAGGAAGAAAGGGCTGTGTGAGCACAACACCTCCCTGTTGCATAACCTAAGAGATGCAGGTTATATCAGGTGATACTAAGAGGGTTAGGACTATAGCTCTCTTCACTCACCAATATACCTGCCTTTGGAAACGTGTACAACCCACCCAAAGATGCTTTCTTGCCCTACAAAGTATTTTCCTTTGGTTCTTTTGTGAGTGGGAAGATAAGAGCTTCCTCACCACTGGGCATAATTTATGGCAGAAATAAAGAGCAGGATGACAGAACAGCTCTAAAGTAAATTACTGAAAATCTTCACCTGCCACTTCTCCAGAGGAAGCAGGCAGGTGGGCAAGCCAGTATCGAGTCAGACTGAAAGTCTCAGAGGAGCGCAGTAATCTCTGCTAGTCATAAAGGAACAAAACCTGTTTGCAGCACCTGCAGGCTGCTTCCTCTCTAGAAGGAAGCCGGAAGGTTGGACAAAATATTAGACAATGGAACAGCCTGTAGTCAAATTTGCACTTGGGCAAAATAAATAAAAGGACATAGAATACTCAACATTGCTATCAAACTAAATGCCTGGACTACCTGCCAACAGGAAGCATATCTGTTTGCTGAATCATTCTGCCTGACACGGATGGGGAAAGTAATGGGCTACATGGAAGACATGGGAAAGGCAGGATGGATCCCTTACACATCAGTAGGGCTCCAGAGCATCAGCTTAGGGAGTCTTTCCGTTGAATGTGCAAATTCAAGGGCCTAGCTACTAAAACGTAGTGTAAATTCTGGGAAGAGTGAGGTAATTCGAATACTCAGTGAATCTGTGTTCAAGGGAATGATGGGATGCACAAACAGCCTGTGTCTTTCTAGAAAAGAGCCTTCCTTAAAGGTCTTTCTGAGGCTACATGGGAGCTGTAAAAGGGCACTGATGCACTTTCACAGCTGTATCAGGGGGCTTGACAATTGTGCAATAAAAATTCTAATCACTTATTAAATGCCACTTTCCAGGAATTTGTGCAGGAGCCTTCCTGACAGAGAACTGACTCGTCCCCAGAGCATGAACAATAGGGATAAGTCAAGCTCTCTCAAAGGATCCCATCTTCTAAAAAGTGAGAAAAAACCCTGCAGTTTCACACTGGATGAAAGGTATCAATGCTTCTGTTCCATGGTTCATACGGTAATGCTTACCCAAGGCCTTGAAACATGGATCATAAAGCAAATCTGGGAGTATCTAACACTGAATTGTCTGACTGGTGGTCTGTAGACTAGGATCAGGCCTTGACATTTTGCTTTAAATACCAACTTGGCAACAGAAGAACTATAGAAAGATGATTAAGGAAGCCTTTGAAGGCCATTTGTTAGTGCATTCCTGCAGACTAGAGCCACAAGCTTTACAATTGCTTTTGTGTCAAGCTAGGAGGGGGAGGATAAACTGGGAGGCTGCTTCTGTGTGAGCAGGTCATCACAGCATCCACAAAGCATGTGAGAGAAGACAGTAGTGACTTGGCATCCTTTAGCACCAGAAAAAGTGGGTACCTTGGTAACAACCTGACAAACTGTTCTAGGGAAAACACAGAGAACAAAGAGCACATGGAAAGATCACCTACTTTTAGAAGAGTGGGTAGTGAGCATGAAAGACTGCAATCCTGGGCTTTGTAAAGCCCTGCTATAACTGATACAGAACAGTTCTTGGGAGGGTCATTGCAGCTCAAAGATCCCCTTCAGATCCAGAAAGTGGGGCAGTGGCTTAATTCCATGTGCCTCATCCCCAAGAGCGACTTGTGACCTGGAGCACTCAATACATCCAGCTGAAAGTCTGTTCCTGTGCCTGAGCAAGCTGCTGCCTAAATCCTGTGTGTCCTACATTACATCCAAAATGTTCACAGAGCCTGAAGTATCTGACTTGACCTTAGAGCACCCTCAACCTGAGAAGCTGGGCCAGCGCCCATCAGTAATGTAACTTGAATTCTAAGCTCTGGTGCTGCAGAGATGCATTGCTGTATGATTAATGAATGCCATTAAACCAGAGAGCCTCTTCAGCCAGCAGTAAAAACTCAGGAGAAATACCAGACAGCCACAGTCAAGGGGCCTGAACCAAAAAAAAGAAAGGCAAGAAATGCTTGTGGTTTAAAAAAAGTGACTTCCAGTCTCCTTTCAGGAGTGCTCCATTCTGAATTGTTCATCCACATTGATCCATTTTAAGAAAGCTGGTAGGGCTGCCTATTCCTAGCGCAGCTCCCCAGGCAGGAGGAACAGCATAAGTACCAGCAAGGACAGGGCATGACAAAAGAGCCAGTCAACATCAGTGCTATTCTTAACTCCTGTTACTGGCAGATGGGTAAAGCCTGGACATTTTGCCCATGCTACCTCAGGTTCTTTCAGACTCAACTGATCAAAGAGCTTGATACAAAGAAAAAGAAGGGAGCATGCAGCTGGTAATAACATCAGATATGTTAGCACACCTGTCCTGCTGCTGATGGTATCCTACACATGCAAGAATTTGTAGTAAATGAGCCAAGGAAAGTTAGCTTCTACTTGTATTCAAAATGCACAACAGTGAGCTCACCTGAAGCAAACACTGGTGATTATTTGGGGTTTCACAGTGCCACAGAGACTTGAATATAGGCAAGAATGACTATATCTGACTTCTAGTAACAGCACAGGTTAAAGAGAAATTTGTGCTTATTAAGTAATTCCACTTCCAGTCACTTGTGAATTTGGACCCTTTTCTCTGGATGAATGTTTGATGATTTCTAATGCCATGCGAGAGGCCAGCTGTTCATGCCAGGGAGGATGCAGCAGACAGAGGAGCCTGGGAAGAGGGCAAAAAAACTGCCAGAAACCTGGAGAAAAGTAGGTAGCAAAAGAGTGTGAGAAGGGCACACCCCTAAGCCATCAGAACTGGAGATACCTCCATCCCTGTACTGCTACATGGATGTCTTTAAAGCACAGCTAGTTCCCATAGCAACAGAACCTGCCAGAGCTGCCAGCTGTTGGGCTGCAGCTCCTGATGAAGGTAAAGAGCAAGGCTGACCTCCTGCACTAACCCAGCCCCATCTCAGGCTAGCTGCACAGCTCTCAGGCAGTGCTTTCCCTGTAAGCAGGAAGGACAGGAACTCTTCACCTTAGACCCCAGGGAAAGCTGGATCATCTGAACAGCAGCTCATGGCTTGAAGCAATGCCGAGCCGATTTCTGGGTTCCCAGGAAATGAATTAATGCTGAGCTTAGCATGGTGTTTTGGGACAGGTCACATGACAGAACATGCAAAAGTATGTTCTTCTTGGCAGAAGGGAACAGAGGGATCCCTGCTTTTCCTTCCCCTTTCACCTCCCTTCTGGCTTGCTTTTCACCTAGTACTATTTCTCTACTCTTGATTTTAATTCTTATTCTCCCTCCAGGGCTCCAGCAAGATCTTCTGTTTTGTAGGCACTATGCCAGTGAAAACTGATGTTTACCATCTCTAGTAGGGTTCATTTTCTTGCTTTCACAGTTCACACTTTCCCCCAGAGAGAAAGAAGTTGTGGAAGTGGGAGGCTGCCATTAGCAGGATTGAATGTCAGACACCTGAGAAAGCTGACACTAAAGAAGTGATAGAGGCAGTTCCTCATGAACAGGTGGCTTACATGATAAAACTTCTAACATTCAATGCTACCCAGCCCCAGGCTGGCAGCTTTGGTAGAAAGGCCAGGGGCCAAATGGGTCAGAGATTGGCATCTCTTATGAGAGCTTCTTCTGGTGCTGCAAAGGCTGCATGCACACTCGCACCTGTGCCTATGCCTGTTTCTGCTCCCTCTCTGTTGCCCTTTTATCTGGGCTGTGAATCTCACATCTTTCAGCAGAATAGAATTCATCTTACACCAAATACAAGGAAGGAAAAAAAATACAGGGAAATTGTGAGGTTCTGATAAATAGACATTTTTCAGGAACAGTTTCATTTTACTGACTGTGGAAATGTATGACAGCTCTGAGCTCAAGCAAATCAAGTGGACTACTCATTCCAATATTGTGAGAGAAAGCAGCAGCAGCCAGAGAAATGGAAAGATCGACAGTTAATTGGAAATGTTACATCTGCTGTTTATGCAAAAGGCATAAATATTTATATCCTGAAGGCTGACTTTTGGGTTCGCTCCTCAGCAGGAAGAGATTTACATTTTGAATAAAGACTTTTTTCTTTCTCCTTCTCAGTGAACGTGAGCAGTTTATTATTCCTTTAAACAGGAATCCTTAGCCAAGTCTTCCAGTCCTGTCAGTTACATGCATGCAGTTCCCCCTGGCTTCAACACAAATTACAGGTATGTACAGATTGCAGCATCTGCCTCCCTTTTTAATAGACAGAAGGAGAGTAGCGAGACTGAAACAAAAGGGCAGGAAATGTGATCGTAAATGGAGAAGGCAAAAACTGCAGTGACAGTTCAAAGGCACCTGAGATGCTGATCTGCTTTTATAAATCTGCTTTTGGTTAGAAAATAAGGGTAGTCTGCACCTTGAAAGTATGGAATGATTTGATAACATTAGCTCTTGATACAGAGCAAGGAAAGAAACACATTGGATTAAGCAGCCATCCCCATAGTGTGATGGGTGAACCAGCTAACAAAAGTACTTACACATGCAGTGATTCTAGAAAAGCCAGGGAAATCTGCTGCAGTGCACAAACAACAATGGAAAGTGTCTTAGTCCACAAACCATCGTCTGTCCTATCTGGCCTGCACACTTCCTGCTTCTCTTCACCCTTCCTTGCCCCTGTACTTAACTGAGACAGGCTTCATCTCCCCATTGTCTCGTTCCATAGTGCTATGCCAACTGTGTTATCCCCAAATTGTCCACCCTCGTATCTTGTGGTCTGCCATCCTGCTCACCTCTTCCCTCTCATTTCTGTGGGTTTCCATCCTTGTCCTTCAACTCAAGCTTCACCTGCTCTCCTGCTCACCTCCTCACTACTTTTCCTTTTACCGCACACTCAGCTCTAGCATTTTCCCACTTCCCTATCATTTCCCAATTTGAGGCTTTCCTGCCTCACCTTCCCTTACTACTCCATCTGTTCCCATCAGCTTCTCACTCCATCTGCTCTCTTCTCTTCCCCCTCTGCTCGCTTCTGTCTTCTCTCCCAGTCTCAGCCCTTGTGTTTGCCCTATTACATTCTCAGGAGACCCCAAATCCACACATCTCTGTGTGGATGATGAAGCCATTTGCCTTCCTTTCTTCTACAGCATAATTGATTTCTCATTTTAATCATTCTCTGTGATTAACTGTAACATTAAAGCTAAAAAAAAAAAAAAAAAAAGAAAAGAAAAGAGAGAGATAAACAGCAACAAAACACCTCAATGAAATGTAGGATGTTATGGATTCCTTTTTTAAGTAGCTATCAAACAGATTGGCCCATCTATCCCTGAAAGCCAGAGCACAGGTCACAGTGTTGCCAGGCATCCAGCTATTGCCTGAGATTCCCAAACTTAAGCATGGGACATCTCAAACACTGAGTATTGCTCCCTGTATAATGATAAAAACTATTCCTCTTGCAGGGACTAAAGAGTCTCCAAAGATATAATCTCATTATTTGGAAGCACTTGTATGGAGAATGGTTAGCTTTACAGAAGGAGAGCACACAGCAAACGAGAGAGATACCTGACTAGAGTACTAATTTGTGCCTCCATGGTACAGAATTACCAATGCAGGGCATTCACATTCCCAAAGGGTCAGCAGACCAGGCCAAAGATATGGTGGAGTTTACTTTCACCTCCTTTCTAACAATCACTGGATCACTTCCAATGACTTGTCTCTCAAAAATGTCAGAAAGGAAAAGCACCAAGATCATGCATCAAGCATTTTTCTCTGCTTTGTTCCCTGTTTCTGAGGCCCTAGAATTTCAAAGCAAGATTTTATTTTAGTTTAAGGGAATTTTTGTGTGTGTTTTAAAATGATTTGTCCTCTGGGACTATTTTCCCTGGCTCTCATCATTTCTGTTTCTATGGCAACTACAGCTGGCTCAGATGTGTTGTTGCCATGGCAACTGTCTGGTCCTCCTTTCAAACGATGCAATGAAACAGGAATGATATTTGCATCCCCAGTGCTGTATGGAACAAATCTTTTTCACCACTCATGGGGAAGACATAACACAACTGTATAAAATCAGCACAAAATCCAATCTAAATCCTCTCAGAGAAGGTTTTAGACAGCTGGTGATGTGAGAGAATTGCAAAGAAATTCAGCTTTTCCATTCATGGGTTTAGCAGGGGGGGGACTGGCACTTGACTGGCATTTTCAAAGACTGCTCTGCACAAAGCATTATGCTTGGAAATACCCACATGGGAAGAACACAAGATTTACCAGGAACCGCTAATTCGCACAAAAGCTATCACATCTTGTTTTCTGTAAGTCTTTAAATGACATACTGAGAAACACATGGTGAGATATACCTTGGTACATCAACCTAAAGAAAAAAATCAAAGCTTGCATTACTCATCATCTCCTAGGATATGGCCAACATAAGATGTCTGGGTCACTCTTAGATGCATACTGTTACTGAAGAATTGTGCTTTCCTTTAACTGTCCATCTTATAGCCCCCTTTCTGCATGTGTACCCCCCCAAATATTGTGAAAGAGATGCCATGCCTGGTAACAAACCACAAGACACCATAACTCTGGAACAAGAGGTGTGTTTCTTGTCTGTGACATTAGGAAAACAAGTGACAGTGGTATGATTTATCATGTGGGATGTTTAGGGGCTTTATTCTTTTAACTTCCTCATGTTCCTCCAATGTGCCTGACTTCATTGTGTTGCCTTTTTTATTTTCCTTTTTGCTATCTTGTTGCTACTGCAGGGGCAGATTGGGAAGGAGGCACAGCCAGCCTGCTCCACAAGGCTCTGCTGGTTCTGTACTCTTCCCCCTTGTCTTTTATAGTTTGTAGCTGTCCTAAGGATTATGAAGTTCATAACATAGAAAGCTTTGGATTGGAAGGAACCTTTAAAGTCAATCTAGTCCAACCCACCTGCAGTGAGCAGGGACATCTTCAACTAGATCAGGCTGTTCAGAGCCCCATCCAACCTGACCTTGAATGTTCCCATGACATTCCAGGTTACGTCCCTAACATAGCAGGTTACAGAAGACAACCACAATGGACTGTAATTGCACAGTATACAATATTTCCTTTGGGAAGCAAGGAGTTGGCACATATCTTTTATATTACCAGCAGCTGTCCCTGTGCTGTTGTGGGTTTTGTCACACTGGTGGGCTGAACACAACCTCCTGCAGGGGTGTAGCTGAATCTAAATGTTCTGCTTTGCCACATAGGCACTGTCCCAGCTGCCTTGCTTGCAACAGTTGCAGTCCAAAAGACTGAGTTCCTGAACTGATGCAAGGCTTTGAGATGAAGTACCTTCGGTATCGTTCCCATCAGCAAAGGCTGTTTAAAACCAGTGCTGTTAGTAGAAAGGAGTAGGAAGGAACAGGAATAATTAAAAGGCAAAAGTCACCACAGGCCCTAGGCAGCTGCTGCTCATTATGTATCTCCAGTGTACAAGCCTAGCCTCTCTTCAGGCACAGGGCATATCCAGTGGCACTTTATTTTTTAACGTTTTGCCCTGTAACTATCCATTCACTTCCCCTGTTGGTCCCATTAGCCAAGAGAACACGGCAGAGAGCCATGAACAAATCTTGTACCACCTAATGTCAGAAGACGATCATTATCTTTACTAGGTAGTTGAGACACGTAGGAAACTTGCCTAAATGCAAGGACTGGAACTGGAACAAGGGGGCCTTCTGCTTAGCCATCACACCCCTCTCTGAAATCCTGGTGCCTTATCACTTCATTTTGTGCATAACACACTTCTGCCATCCAAATGCAGTAAAAGGCTCAGTGTGTAAATAACAGTTCAAAATTAATTTCTGGACAAGATGCTAAGTTCTGTGTGGCATTCCTTCCTTATTTTGGGGATACTCGACAAAACTCACCTTTCACTTCAAGAATTATAGAATCAATATGCTTCGCCATCATTTATGTTGGAAGGAGGACCATAATACAGCACTTCTTCAATTACAGAAGATGGAATCAATACATTTCACCTCCATTTGTGTGGTTAAGGTCTAAGTCAGCATGGTCCACCCTTTATTTATAGGGGTGGCCTCAATAAGCTCACTTCCATTTAACACGGGATAGACTAATACGTCTTGCTTTCACTTATGGAGGGCAGGAAGGAGAGAATCAATACAGCCACCATCATTTATTGGGAGGGATCTATAGATCTCACCTTGATTTACTGTGGAGATCAATATCTCAACCTTCATTAAAGTAGGTAGCACATTGGACTGAATAAGGTTCAAAGCAAATTGACTGGATATGGCTGTCCGTGTATGTAGAGATGATTCAGCATGGCCTTCATAAATGTAAGGATTGGACACCACATGATTCACCAGCTAACACAGTGAGGCACACAGGTCAGTTCAACATTAGGTCTGCAAAGATGAGGACAGGTTCAACACATAGGGACTGTGGACTCTGCATGGTAGGCTTTCCTGACACAGAAGTGTGCCTGTGCTTTGCCATTTACGAGAGATGCTAATTCAATCTAACTTTATATTTCAGCACATGGAAGCCTGGATTCAGTGCAATACATCTTCCTTTACAGGAGATGTTCTCAAGATATTTCTTCATTTGCAACAGGGAGAGAGAGAGATTTGGTGGAGTTCTTGCTCATTTACCAAAGCTGAATTCACTGCTCCTCATTGTGCTTCATAGGGAGCTAATAAGAACTGTAAATTAATTGTAGGAGTAAAGAGTATGATGTATTCCAGGACCATGACATTGTGGCAGCCTATCTGAATATCTGAGAAGGAATTGCTTCTTAACAGCTCCTCAGAGCACAGTGAAGCAGTGGTAGTGGGTATACTGCTGTGGAGAAAAGGGAAGATGCCATGCAATCCCAAGCAACTCCTACAGCAGGTCTGCTGCTGGCATGCTTTTTCTTTGCAGCATCACACAGTCTGCAGAAATAGCTGATCTCACTGCGGTTTAGAGCTGCTAATTCATGCCTAAAGCTTGTTGTCTTTGTCTCCAAAAGACACTAATCACTATCCTTCACATCTTCCTCCCTCAAAAGAGCAAAAAGCTTAGCTGAAAAGAGTGTAACCTGTCCTCTCATCACCTATTAAACATCCGCCTTCCCAAGACTATTTGCTATGCCTGCACACCACAGCAGGAAACCCTTCGTATTTAGGCTACTGATTTGCTAGGAGCTCAGATTTTCAGTGACCAGAAGTAAATGCTAGCTGATGCAGCCAGGAGGTTGCATGATAGAGTTAGGGGGGCATCAGTTCAGTTCCTGGAGGAGGTATGTCAGGACAACTTAGGAAAAAATACAAACCCAAGTGCCCACCTTGCTGGGTTTCTCAGCAGGAAGCCTGTGGACTGAAAGGACCCCAGAGATTGAACTGCACTGTCACTTTTCATCATATGCAATAGCTACATGGCATACAAGCACCTGCAGATCCCATTTCAAGGTGAAGAGAGAAAAAGTAAATAGAGGGCACTTTAATATCACCATAGAAATAAAGTGTATTGAAAATATGACAATCCCTGCTGGCCTCTCCTTTTTCTTGGGCACTAAGGGGAAATGGGGAAATGTGAGGTGAGGAACCAAAGGCAGCCTGGGTTTGACTCAGGCTCGCTGCTTCTTTTGACTGATGAAAGGCTGTGGCAGATTTCTAAGAAGCAGAAGGTGGAACGTGCCTCTTCCATTCCTGAAGTAGCAGGCACATTTATTTTCATAGCTGCATTGCATCAGCATCACTCCTTCTCCATGCTGGCTGCCTGCAGTGCTGTACTTAAATCTGCAGTAGGGCTTTTCACAGTCTGCCCTTTTGTATGCTTCTAGGTTAGCTAGGCAGACAGGCTGAACGTGACAATGCCTATTTGCACGCAACTTCACAAAGACTTGCCTTCTCTTCCAAGGCTTTCATGTCTTCCATACTCTTTTCCTCAAAGACCCTGCCTCTTCCCTATTTCTGGGTTTTTTGGGGTTGGTTTTTGTTTCTTTGGGTTTGGTTTTGTTTTGGGTTTTTTTTCAATGTAAAGTTTAACATCAGTGTTTCTGAATCTTTCTTGCTTTATGACCTAATGTCCTGGCTTTGCCCTCTACCTCCCTTCTGTTTCCTCCTGAAGCTGTTCTTTAAAATGCCCTCTCTTAGACCTCCAAGTAAGCTTCTCTGTATTGTCAAAAAATATGAACATCCTCTGGGCACCTCCATAAACCTATGTAATGTTGTACTATAGCTCTTGCTAGTCCAATTCAGCAATAAACTGGAGAAAGAGTCATTCAGTATGACAGCCTTTTTTTCTTAAAACTTCCTGAGAAATCCTCAGCAGCTATGGATGAGTTCTGCTGCCACTATATTTTTGAGGCACACCATGCAGCCAGAGTCTTCCATCACTACTCAGATGAAACCGTAAACTGTGATTTGGAAAAGGATCAGACATGTGGAGGGGTTCTAACTGGCTACCTCAGAAGTTATTGCAGATTCCATCCAGAAGTAGTGTAAAACAAGGAAAGGAATCAGAATACCCTCCTTAGGGCAGAAGTGTGCCTTAATAGCAGAATGCAAGAGACCACACGGTACGATGATGGGCTTCTTAGAATAATAAGAATTAATCCAGCTCTTGCATGCTGCTTTTTGTGAGAAGAATTCAAAGTGCTGCACCAGTGGCACGAAATAGATGATGCTTGGCCAAAACCAGCCAGCAGCAGGACCACAAATGGAAACCAGCTGTCCCAAGTGTCCTGGGAGAATGTGCTATTTCCTAGCCATACTTTCTCCCATAAAAGGAGTAAGAAATTAGTTCAGCTTCTTGCATGAGCCAACTGTAAATAAGCAGGAGGGCAGGTATGAATTCTCTCAGGGGTCACCTTTATAAAAAAGATCTGGTTTCTGTAGTTCTACAAATCCTTCCCCCAGGTGTAGACAGCCAAGGCTGCATGGCAGAGCTGCTCAGAGTATGTTCTCCCTCTGTGTTTCTGCCTTAGTCTACCACAGCAGCCACTGCAGTTTGGCCGTAACAAGCCTAACCTGCCCAGAAGTAATTCCACTCACTTCTAACTTAAAGCAACACCAACTCCTCGGCTTTGTCTTGGTGTGAGCAGATGAGCAAATTCAGTGCAGTGATTGAGAGGTGTTACTTTGTGATCTGCAATGTATTTTAACACCTTTTCAACATGAGATGACCATGCAGGCTTTTTGCACTCTTTCTATATCTATTTGATTGTGCTTTCAGAAGCTGTAAACAGGGACACAACAGTCTTTCAGTCTTTCTGTCTGCACAGAGCCTTGCTCTGCATTATTCATACATTTCCTTCCTGTTTCACACACTTATGTCAGTCTTCATTCAGGCAAAATTCATGTTAAATGAGTCACGCTTTCTTTCTCTATATGTGTCTTCCTCTTTTCCTCTGTCTTTGAAATTGGAATTAGAGACAAATATTAAACAAACAAACAAACAACAACCACCCCTGTGATTAGATTTCTCTCTCCCTTTTTCCTTCTTCCCTATTCAGTCAGACCCCAGTTTTCAATAGTATTTCTATCTGGTCTCTTGATTTCAATTTGCTTGATGCAGAAGAAAATGGAGGAGAGGAGCCATCATTATTAAAAAGTCTCATCAGTATTGTCCTGTTATGCACTGATTAATCCTAATTTCTGAGAGACTAAAGAAAGCCCTCACTGCTTTGCCCCAACAGAGATCTATACTATCTTTTCTTTCTCCTTTCCCTTCCCTGCCCTGTCCTGAAGACATTGCCCCTGAGAAGCTTCCAAATCTATCTTACAGCATCTGAAGGATATTCATGACAATTGTTCCAATGTCTTTCCTTGCTGGGCGCTGTGCAGTTCTGTCTTGATAATTCCAGTATTCTATGTTCATAGGGAATTAACAGAAGTGCCAGCAAGAAGGCATGACTTGTGCCATTCTCTATAGAGTGATGAATCCCAGCTTTGTGGTTAGACTTTTCTGAGTTACATATGATGCAAATGAATGCCTTAATCCACAGTTGTTTGGCTGTAACTCTCCAACATTACATCAAGAGATGATTGAGCTGCTAATAATAGGTTGAAGGAAGCAACCAAGGAGAATGGCAGAGCTGGCATGAGTCTATTTGATTGCTAGGGCCTGTCTTCACTGGCACATTGGTTTGCCCCACAGGGAATGATTTCAGACTATCACGTATGCCAGTGTCCAAGAATGCACTTTTCTGTCTTGATGTGGCTAAGAGGTTGCAACAATTCCTCTCAGAACAGAAATCCCTACAGTCATCCATGAATTTTTTCATGCTCAGCATGCTCTAAAGCACTACATCAGGGGATGTACTCTAAATACACTAAGAAACTGGAACTACTGCAGAATGCAGATGATTGCCAGCTAAATAGACTTTCTCACTGGGAACTACCAGTGCTCGCCAAGCTGCAGTGGGTGGCCATTGCTTTTCTTCTGGCCCACATCAGAGGCTCACAGGGAAAGGGGAGACACACCACTGAAGACAGGTAGCTTGAGTCTGAGAATGCTTTCAGTGATACAGACAGTGGTTTTCAATTACAGAGTTTTGGTTTGTGGAGTCTTTCTAGACTTTGTGGAGTCTTTGTAAGGCTGCTGAGACATTATCCTTTGTAAGGGTTTTCAGCATAGGTACTTGCTACCTAGAAATGGAGCAGGTGTGCCGTTTTGCATCGAGAAAATTTGGGATATTGATAGTAAATGCGCTTTCATCTTTCTCATATTGTGCCTGGGGAAAGCCTTTAGAAACAATAGGAACATCTCTTGGTGGTCTTTACAGTTTTGACACCTGTAGGCATATCACAGTGCTTCTCCAGCCTAGCCAGTTTTTCTAGCGGCATCAGCCGAAGAAACCTGTCTGTTGGCAAGAAAGCTGTGTAACTGTGAAACTGTGAAGCAAGACACAGCAAAAGGTATAGGAATTCTTTTACCCTTTCACATACCAAGAGGACTAGGAATTGTTTTATCCTCTCCCAACCCTGCCCCATTCCATGCAATTTCATTTTCAGAGCAATGATTATCTTGACAGATTGAATAAGCTCACCTGGGCTTGCCCTTGCTGGACTGAATCAATTAGTACTAATCTGCATTGCTCATGATGCACATTTCTGATGGCTTTTGGGCTCCATTCAAGTGTGGGATCCTCTTTTGTTGAGTTAGGACCAGATTCATACTGATCTCCAACAATGGGTGGAGTAGTTTCTTGGCCCTGCCCACATGTGTGATCCCTACACCTGGCTGTTTCGTTGGGGTTAGTGGGGAACACTGATGTTTGTGATGCCTTATCTTTTTCCCCATCCCTTTTTTGCATTCAGAAGCCCTCCAGGGACCTAAATCCATCTTTCACACTGAGAAGCAGTGCTAAGGAAGGGGAGGGACTGCAGCTTGATTTCAGGGACTGCACTGCTCAAAGGGACTGTATCCAGGCAACCTGCTTCCCCTGCCTGAGACAAGCACACACAGCTGGGACTTTGGAAAACTAAGAAGCTACTGTAAAGAGTGGGCTACAGGGAGGAGGAGGGGGAACATGCTGCAGGGTGGAGAGCTGTGTTATTTTGAGCAGGTTATTTCTGCCCTGGCATTAGTGTGACACTGGGCCCAGATACAGTAGCGAGTGGAGCCACCCAGTTGCTCCAGGTCCCCACCAAGAGAAGGGAAAGGAAGTGGTTTGCTCGTTCTTCCACAGGACCTGGGTGGAGAAAGGCCTGCCCTGCCTCCTGTGGGAGGAGGAGGTGAGTGTGCTGTAACCCTGCCTGCTTCCCAGGACAAGGAGAGGAGAAATCCTGCATTGTCTGGAAAGTTTAAATCCTGCACATGTTAAGAGGCAAAACCATAAATGGAGGCCATACACACCAAGCACCTGCAGGCAGAGATGCCACGAGCCCTTGGAGTGCTCTGTATTCAGCAGCCGAACACCTCAGGAGATGTATTTACTAGCTGACGGCTTTTACTGCATGGGTGACAGCTACATTGCATTCTACTGGCATCAAGTGCAGGTGACATTTAGATCCTGTACTCCTGTTTTGACCAAGATCCTAGGATTTGGGCCCAGCTTCAGACCCTCTCATGCTTTCCCAGCCAGAAGTCAGGGTGGGCTGCCAGCAGCTCTGCAAACACAGGAAAAGCCCCTCCATGGTGGCTGTCCCAGTTCTCTTCCCTAAAGACTAAGACCTGTCTTATTTCATGATACAGCACCCTCACATTAGCCAGATGTTCACCCTTCACTGGCAACTCCCATCTGATGGGAAGATAAGAAATCTGTCCTCTGAGTGGAGCTGGCTACATGCTTTCTTTGGATACCCTTAGTAGTAGGCCAGGCTTTGCTATGTAGGGACTCCCCAGGGGAAAAGGAAGCCCACAGCCTTTTGGTGAAAGATCCTCCCAGCTTCCAATCCTAGAGAAGTAAAATTGCTCTCTATTTCTGTTTCCTCTTTTTGTCAGTCATGTTCCAACCCTGCACATCCCTCTTCACCTTGCTCATTCCCTGTTGTGTACTACAACTCTCTTTATCCTATCTGCCCATCTCTTTTCCTCCTCTTCCTTCAACCTCTCCTCTTTCCTCCTCTGTCTCCTTTGCACGTTCTTTCAGATCTGAGCTCCATCACCCAGTCTGCACGAGCTGGCAAGCCTGCTATGTAAGCAGAACTAGGCTAGGAGGGGGTCCTGCCCACGGCGAAGGCATTTCCTGACCTTTCAAGTGCCTCTCTCAGAGGAGTACCTCAGTCGCCTGCCCTTTGACTTTTTTCAGTGCATTGTAACCTGTGACTGAGAATCTTAAAAGTGCCGTTTGCCAGGAGAAGAGAAATAAGCTCCGGGGATGGTGGGTGTTGGGGGGCTTCGAAACAGCACTAAGGAGCTAAAAATAACCATGGGTCAACTCTGAGTGAGCCTCAGGCACTTTTTCCCCAGCTCCCAAGCTGATGCTGCAGTCAAAGAAAGGACAAGCAGCCATAAAGAATTCTGTCTTCACAGCAGCTCCTCTCCCTTCCCTCAGGGCTTCCCTGATGCCAGGACTGGGATTGCTACACTGCTATAGAAAAAGGAAAACAAAACAAATGAAAAGGAATCTGCCCCAGAATAACCCCTCTGCCTACTGGCACCAAGTCAGCCACAGAAAGTTTTGTGAATCAGAGATGTTAGGCAGGAAAAGACCTATTAGTTCCCATCAACTCTCCAACCAGGGAGGTGGGAGAAGGAGTGCCAGATCATCCCCTCCGGACTATTTCAGTCAAGTACATCGATACAGGAAGTTCTCCTTAGACCAAACAGAAAGAGTACATAGCTCACAACAGCCTCCACTTTGACTACAGTAGCACTGTCACCTTTCGGGAGTTCATCCAGGTCTGATTCAGAGAAGCATATAGGGATAAAAGATGAAGATGATAAAACACCGTGACATAACATCTGGTGTTTGTGAAGATCTAACTAAGGAAATGAAAAGAAAGATAAAGACTCGATATATTTTCATTGTCCTACCCAAGATTTATCTAATGGTTTCACCAGCCTGCATGAGCATCAAGGAGTAAGAAACACAAAGCAGAGGCAGGTGTTTTTAACATGGCTGGGGGAATGACAGCACCACTCATTTGAACACATTACAAATAGTATTTCAAATGTAAAGATTGCAGAGGCCAGCACTCAAAAACTAAAGAGGTGAGAAATGTACATGCATCAAAATGTCGTCTTTCACTCTCATTTCCCTTCCTTCAGACCCCAGCCTGTTCAATATATCAGTCCTGAAGTATTCAGTGAACAACCATGTCATCATCCTTCCTTCTAGACCAATTAACTGATCCAAACTCAGATTTCCATGTCTAGTTTGTCTCTCCAGTCTTTCCACAGCCTGAGCTTATGGACGAGCGGTTTCGGAGCATTAGGCGGCTTGATGATTGTTTCAAATGCATGTACTACCAAAGACGGCGATGCTCACTGTGCTGCCACATTTCACAGCTGTAAACTGACCCACAAGAAATGTCAGCATGCAGATACAATGAATTCTGATCTAGATTCCACAAGACAGTGCTTCCATGATTGCATATGCTTTTCCCAGCTTCATCAGTGTTCCTGTGACCCTTCTGCTGTCACTCATGTACTTCCTCATCCTTCCTGCTGTCTTTTACACCATGCTCTTGCCTGTCCCTGCCATCCAACGGAAAGCTTCTCGAGTGCTTAAGACAGGACTAGGACTAGGGGGGATGGAATGAAGCTGCAGGTGGGGAGATTCAGGCTGGATGTGAGGAGGAGGTTCTTCACCATGAGAGAGGTGAAGCCCTGGAATGGGTTGTCCAGGGAGGTGGTTGGGGCCCCGTCCCTGGAGGTGTTTAAGAGCAGGCTGGATGAGGCTCTGGCCAGCCTGATCTAGTGTGGGGTGTCCCTGCCCATGGCAGGGGGGTTGGAACTAGATGATCCTTGGGGTCCCTCCCAACCCTGACTGATACTATGATACTAGGAACCAAAGGATACTAGCCGGGTGGAGAGGATGGAGGCAATAGAGAAGCATGACCCCATAGATTTGCCATGCGTGGTGCTGCAGGCTGGGATGCACTGCAGGATTTGGGGAGCTTAGTTTCTGTAACTATATTACAGAACAAAAATATATCAGCAGCTTTTCAGTGGAGAGGGTAAGCAGGTGAAATCATCACAATTTTTGTGAATTCCTTTTCCCTTGATGGTAAAATGGGGAAGAACAAAATTTTCTAGAGAATTGGCTACTTCCCGTGTGTCATCAGCCTGCTGAGCAATGTACATTCACAGAGGAAAACAGTTTCTGCACAGGAAATTCAAACAAGCTAAGAATTTCCATCTCTCAGAGCAAGGACATTCTCACTGCGCTCCCTAAACTCTCTCCTAATGGCCCTGCTGACACCTGTGCACATCTACTGATATGATATAAAGGTGAGGTAAACTGGACCAAATGCATGAAGGGACTGGGGGACTGAAAATCTACCTAGTGCCCCTCTTCAGGCAGGGCTAGCTCATATAGAGCATGGAGAAGGGGAAAAAATGGCCCAAGAATCATGAGGGAAGCAATAAGCTATTACAGCAAACAGGCCTAGAGAGGATCCAAGAGCAGGATGTGGAGTCCCTCATCAGAACGCCTCAGAAAGAGTTCAGCTAATATTTGCCAGGAATAGTGTCCTGCTGGGAATAGGGAATGAATGGGATGATCTTCTAATCCTACCTCACAATTCTATGATCAACCAGCTAAACTCAGGCACCGGTTTAAAAAGTAGTATGCAAGATGCTCTTACAAGATACTTCCTGAATCTGTTTTCTCTTGTGTTTAAAGAGAGTTTTCTAGCCTTAAGAAGGTACTGATTGGCATGGCTAGGGAAGTGAAAAGCTGAAGCCAAGTCTGTGAGAAAAACCCTACTCAGCAGCAACTTTATTTTCAATTTCCAGCACCTGAGATTGGAAGGCAGTCATTCTCCTCTAATCCCAGAGCACAAACCAAACCAGCCTTTTCCCACTGCAAACTCCATTAAGATATCACCCTTGGCTTTTTTCAGAAAGGCAACCTGAACTGTATCAATGAGCAGCTTGGTGTCCAGCAGAGAAGTGTGACTCATTCTTTCTTTGTCACAGTCACAAAAGCCACGATAGGACATTTTGCCCTTGCTGGCAGGAAACAGGAGAGGATGACCCAGAAGGTCATCCTAGAAAAGCCTTTCTTCCAGTCCTGTGTTCCTTGCCCAGTGAAACGGAGAGAGGAACAACATACTCAATGTTGAGAGAGAGGATCAAGAGACTTGCATTTGTCCCTACCTTGCCACCGTCTGTGTAGAGTTTAATGCATCCCTTCTATTACTTCACCTGTAAAATACAGGCTGTAAAATGCACTAAACACAAAGAAACCACAGGAATCAGTGAAGGGATAATTATGTATCTCAAGAACAAAGTATGCATTTTTAA
Source organism: Melanerpes formicivorus (assembly GCF_026170545.1). NCBI lineage: Eukaryota > Metazoa > Chordata > Aves > Piciformes > Picidae > Melanerpes > Melanerpes formicivorus. Next base: position 2,749,600 of record NW_027142442.1, read on the forward strand.
TTAACTGAAGGGATATTTATTACCATCAGCCTCTATAAAGCATTTTGATTGTTTGGAAAGAAACACAGAATGCACAGCAGCACACATTGTTGAATTATTAACTCATTGTACTATTCTATATGACAGCATATATATAATGGGCCAGTTGCTTTGGTTCCTAGGTGAGGAATGCACAGTACTGAACTGAAATTAATGAAATCAAATACTTTACACTTCATACTTCTAATTAGAAATGCTACAGATGATTTCCAAAATTATATTGTTAACAAAACAACATATGGCTTGCCTTGTTCACAAGCTTTTCGGTGCTGCAGTTGGTGATGCAGTTTGAGATCCCCAAGACAAAAGATGTTACATAAATATCAATGCAAAAATATTTCAACAGTTTCTGTCGCCAGCAAAAGCCCCAAGGGTTGCTGCATACTTAGCATAGCTGTTTGTTTATTGCTTTTACTAGTTTTATTATCACTGCTTTAAGAAGGCAAAGTAGTGCAACATATTAATTATGATTACAGATTCTCTGGTATATTTACTTTATGGTGGGAACTGAATCCCAGTGAATATCCCCCAGTTTGGATAGTTAATTTCTACCTTCTCCCACATCCTCTCCAGTTTCGGCTGGGTATAATATGATTCCTCCCTTCCTTGAAAGATGATGCAAGTACTGCTAAGGACAGTTAAATAATTGTCAGGTTCAGCCTTAAGAATTACTGGATTTCAGCACTGGGATAAACAATTTCTGTATTTTATTTGTAATCACTTGGTATATTTAAAATTACAATGCTTACCTAAAGAGTTACCTTTCAAATATCTGCATTCAGTGATCCCTATCTCTTCTCTTTTCATTTCTTTCTAGTTCAGACCCATTGGTCTAACTGGGAGGGAGGGTTCTAAAATCAAAAAGCAGCTTTAAGCTACTGAAACACTTCAATAATTTGGAGGCTAGTGGAGAGCTAATTTAGCTCCTGGCCATTGTGCCAGTGGCATCACTCACCCAGGATAGGGCAGAGCTAGGAAATGATTCTATGGAACCTGCAGATTTGAGCCTGCATGGGACAGAGGAAGAGAAATCATCTGCTAACCTAAAAACTGGGAAGCACAGTTGCAGGTTGAAAGGGTAGCAATTGTAAGAACTAAAGGCTTCTGAAGGCACTTTTTAACTGCTGGTTTGAGAATCAACTGTGATTTCCACAGCCACATCTACCAAACTGGACTGAACCACCTCCAGCACAGAAAAGGCCTCAGGGAGGAGATGAAAAGTTTAATTAATACTTGTAAAATGCTTTGAGACCCTCCGATGGAACACACAGGAGAAGAAGAAAGGCTTAATTATTTTTACCATTGATATAAGGGGTGTTAACTACTTTCCTTCTTTTTGAGTTGGGTCTGCTCTGCCTATGGTATCTCATACCAAAGAACAGCTGGAAAGACATAGTGAAATGATAACCTCAAGGATTTGGCTGGTAAAAGTGTCACTGCAATTGGACAACATAATGTCAGACCCGCCATTAAAGATGAATTGGGCTATGGCAAAAGCACACCTTAAACCAGCCTCTGAACTGTGCCTTTGTCTTCTGCCACAGCAGTTCTTTTTCCCTTTACATGATTTTGCAATGGGAAATGTAGCTAATAGGTAAATGGCAGCAAAAAAATTCTTACTGACATTATCAGAGCTAAAGCCTTGAATAAGCATGAGGAAATACTGGCTAGCTCAGCAGAACAGGAAAACAGACTCCAGATCCTTTCACCTCCATGTCACCAGGTTCAGCCCAGTCTAGATTGATTGTTGCAAAAATGCCATTTGACAGCTTTTTGGCACTCTGGACAAAATGAACTGGGCAAGGGAAGGATGGAAAAATCTCAGCCCTGAGTCCCACTGGGACAAGTATCAACACCGCAAATGGCACTGCCTGCCAGCTCAGAAAAGAGGCCATTGCATTCTTCCAGGAGGGCAGGAGGAATACTGTCAGGGCCATGTAAAAGAAACTTGTCCTGTCCTGCATGTACCTTTTGGCCTCTAAAATTAACTGAGTGCCTTCCATCAGAGCAGAGGAGAGACTGTGGGTATCAGCCAGACAGGGAGAGTGTTATTTGCAGGCAGCTTCCTGCCAGCAGCTGCTTTTAAGAGTGTGCCTTAGGAAAGGAACAGAAATTACTGCTAGTAACAATCTGTCAGAACTCAGTGTTACTAAAATACTTCTGCACCCCAGTGCTGTATTCATTCCTAGTTTGTTTGTGGTATGAAGCATAGCTCATGTGGAATAAAATATGGGTAGAGAGAGGAAATGAAAGGATCTTGAAGTTACAGTATCTCAGAGTTACAGTATCTTAGACACCTTTGTGTCCTTCTTATGATTCCTGGGCACTACCTTATCTTGACATCTTCCTTATGATACCCTAAGGAAGTGTCCCTTCAGGGGTTCTTTCAAATACTGCAGTCAGCATAGGTCCTGCTGCAGTTGCACAAGTACCTTACATCAAGAAGTCTGGATTTTTTTAAGCAACTGTGTTTGGTATGGCCATGCATGAGCCATGTGGTTCTGGTACTCCTAAGTGGGGGAGAAAAAGCATAGCAGCTGAAACTTTCTATTCCCTCACAGTGAGATGGCTGTGTTAGCTTGCAGCTGTGTCAGTGCAGTCACAAGGCCCATGTGAAGTATAATATCTCAAAGAACAGTTACCATAGAGTATGTCACTTCTCTTTCTGATAGGACTGCAGGACCAGCTCAGAACAAAGCAAAGAAACAGTATTGCTGGTATCACTCAGAGACTGAGATACTTCTCTCCCAAAGGTGAAATTTGGTCTGGCAGCTAGATTGAAAATTTAACACTAAGAAAACATGAGCAGATTCCCACGAACCAAGAATTCAAATAGTGGCATGTCCTACAAGCACATGGTCTGGTTCTTTTCTCCTCCTGTTCCACCCTGCCATCAGAGAAGGGGATCGCTGAAACCTGTCACTGAAAGATAACAGAGGTAAGTGTTGCAAAATGATGGAACTGAAACCTGAATTTGCAGTGAAGCTGCCCCAAACTTTATCACTTGCAGTGAAGTGATAATCCACCTTCTGACGTTCACTAGGAAGGTTAAATGAGTGAATAGAAGAATTCAGCCAATTCTTGTCTATGGATCCTTATGGGAACCCATAACTGATTGATTATATGTGTTATGTGGGTTACCCTGTTTTTTCCTACAAAGCATATGACCACAGCAGCAAAGCCTCTGAACTTTCTTGGCACTACAGAAGTTCAAACCTGAGCAATTCAGAACCCAGTATTTCCTTGCATCTGTAGTGATTTGAGTCCTGGATTAAATGCATTTACCCTTTGTGAGATGACAGGATGGCAAAATTCACTGGTTAAAGTTTTGAAGCTCAGGCACAGAAGCAGTAGTCAGGTTAGTGCTATCTAACCTCTGCCATGTCAGAAGGGGGGGCCAGGCACATTCCTTAGCAGGAGCACCTGGATGGCCACAGCTCTACAGCCACCTTCATGTGCAGGCATACAACCCTGCCTGAAGCCCAGACTACAGTTAGGGCCCTTCTATTTGACAAAGAATTGAAGCATGGAGGAAGACAGACCCAGAGTCAAAAGCTATTTAGACACATAATGACACAGCTAGATGCCAGTTAGTATTTTCAGAAAACACTGGCAGCTAAGAAATCAGTAAAAATCTGCACTAAATCAGCCTACAACTAAGCAGAAAATCACAGGGGTCAAAGATGAGGAGAGGTCACTTCAGGAACAGCTAGCTGCTGGGTGTCAGCTGCCTCACAGGAAGCACCTCAATGCACACTCATCTCCTTTGATAAACTTGAGGTAGTGTGAGGCAGCTTGTCCATCAACAGAAGGGAAATGAACTGTCTCAAGTTTAGTGTGGCATAAAAAATGTAAGTGAATATGGCCTTGCTAGTCTCTGAATCCAAAGACATTTATGAGCAGACCATTACAGTTCCTAGGGAAAAGAAACACCAAAAAAAAAAACAAAAAACACAACACTATGACCTACTTTCACCTCCATTGACCTCCTCCTTCCTTAAACTTAAGTAGATACATTCACTTGTTGCTAGGCTCTCAGCAGCAGGATTTGAAATCCAGAGGTTCCAGTTATGCTCAGCAAAGGAGCATGTTGTGGTGCCCTGGACACAAAGACCACATCTCTCATCCCTACCCTCAAAAACAGACAGGCCAATAGCTTGAATGCTTCTGCTGCTCTTAGTTGAGCTCGGCTTTTGTGAAAGCCTGTAAGCAGAAAGACGGATCTCCAAGCACCCAGAACAAAGCCTACTGGGGGCTTCATGGGTCACAGCTAGGCCTTTCAGGGCTGGGGGCACCATTGAACTTTGGCTAAATCAGATTGACCAGCTCACTGTGAAGAAGGATAATATGGTAGTGTCTGAGGTACCAGGGAGATGGATATACAGTGGATGAAGGTGAGGCTAAAAAAGCAGATGTACTTGACCTCTCTTCCAGGGTCCTCTGAGGACTTCAAGCTCACACCCTGTTGAGAGCACTGGTGACCTAGCCTCAAAGTTGGGAAGGCAAGAGGAGATGCACGCGATTTTAACAACAAAGTGTGTTTGTAGTTCCACTAGAGCTGAATACGGGAAATGTCATTGTTCACAGCATGGGCCATGACCCCCACAGCCTGCTTTGGAGGCAGTGACCTCTGCCAAACGGTAACAGAACTCAGCTCTTAGGTTTCAGCTTAATCCTGACCTGCGGCTCCACCTTTTAGCCCTTGGCTTCCCAAATCGCTTTGACAAGACACTGAACTCCTGACCTATGGAATCCTCTTTTATTCTTGTCCTTATCCCCCTCTGTCTCCATCTATCATTTCATTGCTTGAGCTCTACCAAAGCCTCTCATTCTGCAGACGTGACACTCTTCTTATTCCAATACTGAGTGTCAGTATCACCAATACTATTCTCACCAGTAAACTCTGACCATCGCCAGCTCCACCCCAGCAATGCCTGGTTTTGTTAGCCATACCGATGTGCTAAGCTACACCCCTTCCAATCTAAAGTGCCTCTGCTACTGCAATTCAGGACTCGCCCTTCCTCCAGCTGTGTTGATGCACCTCCCTCCTAAGAGACTCTCAGCATACTTTATTCATAACGGCTACAGCCTGCAAAGATGCTGAAACAGGAAGCCGAATGACTGCTGTGCGACCTTGGGAATGCAAATTCCATGTGTTTGCAAAGTCAAAGCAAGCCATTTCCTTCCCCAGTCCCTCCTCCCTCTGCAGGCGTGCAAGCCACAGCTAATGGGAAAACACACAGGCCCACACAAAGCTTTGTCGATGCTAATTGCCAGGAGCTGAGGCCCAGTCATCCTGTTGACTAATTTGTCAGCCGCTGCTGACTCAGCAATCTGGGGGGACAGTTTCTCTCGAGTGCTCAAGTGCATTGGGAAGTAAATGGCTCTTATTGTTCTTTCCTTCCCTTCACTCCCGCTTCTGTATTTGTGGACAATTCCTGCCCCGGGCTTGACCTTGGCTGCAGCAGTGACTAGAGGGCTGGGATTGCCATGGCTGGTGGGCCTCTCATTAAACCCTAATGGAAAGAACAGGCTTAGTGCTGGTAGGTGAACCTGTGATCTGATCTGGAAATAGCATGTGCCCAAGCAGGCCAGGGCTGAGGAGCAGGCTGACCCGAATTATGCATGTTGCATGAGATAAAATCAAGTGAGATCAACAAACTAGGTACTGCCTGGAACAAACATCCCTAAACATGCCTGAAATGTGCAGGACTTCCTCACTGAGCACTGTCTTTGCTTGAATGGCAGATCTGGGTGCAAGCCCGGACAAAAGTCCTCTGGCCAAAGGGAGAAACTGATGCTGGTGAACTGCAGATGACACAGGAAGAGGCACAGGCATCCCTGGGCCAATGGTACTGGCAGGAGGACAGACCTGCAGCTGCTCCATGCAGCAACGTGCAGTTCTATACAGTTGTGTGGCACTTGTCCCACGCCCTGGCAATGAAAGGACCTGTTTGAGGAGAAGTTTACCTTAAAATGAGAAATAGAGAAAGCAGAGGAAGAGACAAAAGACAGGGTCAAGTGGAATTCACTTTTCTCCAGATGTCTCATGAAGAACAGTGCCCCAAAGGGCACAGGTGGGACAGCCCATGTAGCACACACTCATCTACTCCAACGAGCAGCTGACAAAAGCATGTATGTTCCCTCACTGCACCACAGTTGCATAAGCCCACACACAATTCTATAGAGCACACATCTACACAAAGGGAAAAATGCTGCAGCATGCTAACTGAGAGCCCACACATACCCATTTCTTTGGTAGATGGGGCATCTGTATGGGCATACCGGTGTACACTATCTTTGCCCCAGGCATACCCATTAGCCTGCCCAGGTCTGCCCATGGGCCTGGCTCAGTCCATCCCTGACTGAGTAGTTCTCTCGGTACTGTGAAGCTTTGACTCATCTGATAGCAGCAGAATGAAATCCTTTCTGGGAGACTGGCAAGCAGAGCTCATTTCTGCAGTCACTGTGGAGGGAGTGCTATGCATACATAATGCCTCTTGGCAGAACAGTACGGCCAGGGATTCTGTTGGAGTTTTGTCTGGAGCCAGTTAAATAATTCATTATCAATAATATTGTGAATTTTGGCAATATTTTCACTGAATAAATATTCACAAAAACGTTTCCATTATTTAGCCAGCTTTGGCTCTGTTCCATTCCATTTAATACACAGCCCTAGCAGACTTTCCTCCCAGGTAGGAAAATGAGCAGGATCCCGTAAGATGCAGTAAGTTTTAGCCAGTTTTGCAATCAGCAAGTGGCATTTATCTAATTGTCTCTTTGTAAGAAAGAGCTTTGCTATGCAATGTTTTCCTAGCCAGCCCGGGAATCCCAAAGGTGTTTATTAAGAGGCCTGGAAATTTACAGTATTTACATCTTCTGCCTCTGCATTTTCTTCACATACTTTGGGGGTTAACTTCTCAGAAATAGCAATTTTTTCTCTTTTTCATTTTGGCCTGTATGCCCTGCTGACTGTAAACTGCTTTGAACAAACGACTCTTCTTTTGGAGAATATACACGTCAATACCATGAGTGGGTCCTCTGAAGAAAGCAGACATGTTTCTTTCAGGGTTCATGTTTTGAGAAAGCCCTAGAAAACAAGCCACCTTCTGTCTTTCTCATGCTACCAAGCCAGATATGAAATAAAACTTTGAAGGATAGTCTGCTTTCTTCTAAACATCCTCAGTATAGCCCGCTCTGTTCCTGACTTGAAGGAGTCTAAATCATTGTTAGGCTGTTAAAGAATGTGCTTTTATCCAGGCTTTCTGAAGTTTACCTTCTCCATCTCTTTCTGTTCTCCTCAGTTTAGTTACAAATCTCTTTCCTCCTGGGAATTTCTCTGCTCTGCTAGTGAGTCCATGTCCTTTTGTATAGCTCATAAAGAGCTCATGGACTCCTGAGAGGTTCAGAAGTCTGTAATGAATAACTCAAAAACTAATCATTCAGCTGTATAAAAATACTGAGATGGTCTAATTTCTATTGAGGACAAATCACACAAATGGTGGCCCTCCTAAGCCAAACCCATTTCAAAATAGGATTTTCCAACAAATCACTGGAAGACTTTTTCAGAGATAAAAAACTTCTCACTTTTCAGACACCTCCTTTATTAAACGCCTCATCCATTTCATTACAATTGCTCCATATTAGGCATAATACCAAACACTAAAATATATCAGACAAAGAGAGGAATGAGAGTGATGAAGGTGGGATCTGAATTGTCCCAGAAAATTACTGGATAATGTTAAATTGGACTCATGGCCATAGTCCCATAAAAGTGCATAGTTATCACAGAGAGGGATGGACCTTGGCTATACTCTGTGTATGCATTAAGTCCATGGAGAGAGGTTGCCTTAAACCACCACCTTCAATGTCATCAGTCATGGGGTGCTGGGTCCTCTAATGTAAATTAGAGCAGCCCAATGAGTCTCACTAAAAGGGCTTGATTTTTTCTAGAGATTTTGTACATCAGTCACACACAAGTATAAAATCAAGTCCCTTTACCTTAGATGAGTTCAAATAGCATGGAAGTAAGACATGTGCCACAGCACTTCTCTTTGTCAGGAGGAGTGAGATACTCCACAGGTTAGTCTGGGCCTAGGCTAGGTACCCATCTATTCATCACCACAGCACTGCAGCCTGCATCTGCTCAATCAGCTTCAGAGAGTGAAAGCAATAAGCTCCTTGAACTGCTGTGTAAATCAAGGGTTAGGGCAGACCAGACCCGTACTATCTCTTACTTGTACTGCAAAACGTGTTCCAGTTTTCCAAATAAGTGTTAGCTTGTGTTTCTTTTTCAGAGAACAGAGGATGTTTCTCTAATGCATGAAGAACTAATGGAAAAAGAAAACCATGCCCTTTTTATTTTAATGTGGGTATTTTCATTTTATCCATGAAAGAAAATAGCTGCATAACCATCAGCTTCTCATGTGGAAATTATGATTGCTATCAAAAAGTTGGAGCTCAACAGAAAGAGATGAGGACATGACCCTGAAACACTACAGTCTTTTTCTCCTCTCCTTTTTCTTCCTTTTTCTTCCCTTTTCCTCTGCCCCTTAGCCCAACATTCTCTTACTTTCTCTTCAGTCGGAATCAAAGATTTCATTAACACAAATTTTAGCACTGAAGACATCTCCTGTTAAAGCTGGGCAGTTTGAATTCAGAGCTCTATACCTCCTACTTAGCTTCTGTTTTAGTTACTGCTGGCATATCCTTCAGTCTCGGCATGGGATTAAGCACACAGGTTACCAGATGATTCTGTCCACTCAGTATAAAACTGCATCACTGGCTTCCCACCTCTTTTCTCCCACTTGAATGAGTGGCAGCCTTTCCTTCCTCCTTTTTCCACTTGTAATAGTTTATCCCAAAAGACTTAAGCAGTGCATTGTTCCCTTTCTCCAATCTGAAGAATGAAGCTGCTAAATTGTGTACATAGGTCCCATTCTGTTCTGTGACTGTGTAAAATTAAAGATCTTTCCTGTCTGAACAGGCTTACAAAATCCAGTTCTGCTGCTGCTGCCACAGCGTCTAGGAAAGCCTTGAGGAGCACAGACCCAGCTCTGCATAAGGAGCTTTTCTGAAGTAGGGAAGAGGGGCCAGTGCAGATCCTGCAGATTTAGGAGACAGACAAGCAGCTTCTCATGAAAGAAAATTAGGAATGTCACTGGAAACTGCAAGGGTACCAGGCTTCACAATCCCTTTTCCAGTACTAAACAAAGTATCCCTCAGTGTCTCCTGCCACTTCCCAAAAGAGCTCCAATGAATCACTTAAGAGCAACACAAGACACTTCTCCTTTGGGTGACCACGCTTCCGGTAGCACAGTGCTAGGGAAGGCTGAAGGGTCAGAGAGAAACTTCCACTTCTGGATGTCAGCACTGAAGCAGGGACATCCAAGCTGTACTGTGCAACTGAATCATTTGTCCTACCCCACCAGTCAAGAGGAATCCATCCAGGAACACTATCTAGGCACCAAAACAACACTAAAACATGGGATACCTTGGTCTTTAAAGCTCTCTTACCCTTCAGTTCTTTCTGAGGGCTGGTTTTTTTCTCCTGATTTTCCCTTCCACTCTTGGTACCCTCCCTGTGTTCCCATCTGGCCCTCTCTTTATGGGACCTTGGACACCCTCTCACTACCACTGGTTTGCCATTTGGGGTCAGTAACAGCAACCTTCATCCCACAGGGTGATATTTGTTGAATTCATGTCTACAAGCACTTTAAGGTCCTCTTGTGGCCTCATTAGATAATTGGAGATCACTATTTTGATTACTATGGTCTCTCCTATAGGCTACTTCTCAGGCTCGCGTCAGCGTGACAGCCTGCCTAAGGCTCTCGTGCCCTCTGTGCAGGGACATGATGGCTCCTGAGCAGAGCCTTCCTTGCCCAAGTTATTTCTGCATGACAGTTGCCACAATCTGGGCTCCCTAAATCCAGTGCAATCCAGGAAGAGGCAATTCCTCCTCTGCCTGCCCTGCTCACAGCAGGTTGTCACCTACTCTGTGAACTGAGTCAGATGCTATGCTGCAGCTTTGCTTTTACTTGGGGAATTACACGCTAAGATGGTTCCTCCTTCCCATCCCCCCTATCTCCAGCCACAAAACCAAGCAAATGCATGTGAGCTAATCCTGTGCAGAGACTTTATTAAATAAACACAACTGGTACTGCTGGCTTGTTTGTTTGGGGTTGCTTTTTTTTTTTCTCTCTCTTGCATTTGCTATCTTTGGAAAGCTAATCCTCTGGAGTTCACCCAGCGATTTCAGTCACCTCCAAATAACACTTACTAATAATCTTAATAAATCCATCTTCCAAGCAGCAGCCCCTACTGCCTGGCACTGAAGTACAGAGAACACCTCAGCAGCTCAGCTTCAGCTGACACCCTTGTTTATCTTGAACAGAAATGAAAAGGAGCACTTGCTCCATACATTCCTCAAATCTCCCTGAATGACTTTTTTTGGGTGGTGTGACTGAACACAGCGCTGAAGAGGAAGGCAGTCAGGAGGATGTGACTTGCAGGCTTCCTCTCTTCCTCCACCTGCCCCGCTCCAAACCAGCTGCTGAGCACTTTTCACACAGCTGCTCATATCTGGGGTAAGACAGCCATATTAGATGCATGTGTATCCATAAACACAGAGGAACTGCTCGATTTCTAGGGGGGAGGGGGGGAAAGGCAGCAAAAAATGCTCCTCATCAAAATAATGGCCCTAATCAAAGCAGGGGAACCTGGGGACATATTCTCCACATTCTTGGTGTGCAGTCTGGTACTCATGGCAAGAGATGGGGTGCCAGGGCATTGAGGATCTGTCTTCATCTATTGCATTGACTTTGTGTATGCAGCTGGGACGAGTAACAAAAGCAATGATCCATCAGGCATAAAGAATGGATTTTAAGCATTGCATGTGTCCCAGTCCAAAACTGCAAACCTAATTCTCTCTAGGTTCTGCAGCCTAATTTAAGGTTCCTGAAAACTATGCAGGGCTCTTGTTTTTATCATTTTATTTCTCCCCAGTGGCTGCATACTCTCATGTCTTATGATACTGAGAAGCTCAGTGCTGATCTCATGCTGAACCTGCTTCCTCCACTTTGCTCCCAAAGTTGGCTCACAAGTTCTTTCCAAATGAGTCTTCACACAGAGACTCCTTCAATAAGAGTCTCTATTTCCTTCAAAACAACTCTGTAAGAGGCACAGCTCTGCCTAAGTATTATTAACATGTGGTGCTACTGATGGGAAAATTAAAGACCAGTGTGAAAAATTACAAGTTTAAAGCAGACAGACCAGTGGCACATCAGGTACCAAGGCAGGAAAAGCACTGGAGATTTCTTGCATCTGGATCTTTAGTCTGCACAGACAGAACCCTTTGAAGTTCTTTAGTTTAATTATTTAATCACAGCTTATTATATACTCTGAAATATCTGTATGACAGTCATTATGCATATTACCACTCTAACTTATCTGTATGCCTCATTTAGAGTGGCTGACACTAGAGGCAGCTTCCTTATTGTGCCACCAGCGAAATCCAATGCTTGCTGCAGTCTGGCTCCACTTTTTCTAACTGGTTGTCTGTATTTCACGTTTCACAGAAGGGAGGAAGCTGTTAGGAAAAATGCCAGGGTCTTGGCCTTGATTACACTAATTGAGAAATGAGGTGGGTCCAAGCCTCCACCAACAGAAACCGATTGAGAAGTTTATACCACTGCTGCCCTGTAATACTGGAACTGGCATTGCAGGGGATGGGCAGAAAGATGGAATCCTATTTCTAATACAAGCTCATCCTTACTTACTGCCCTCTCTTCAGAGTCAAGGCAAGGTTAAGCCAGACACTAAGAGAATTAAGAGGTTTGCAGTTTTTATCCTACATTAACCATTTGGCCTCACCTCTCCAAGCACCCAATTAGTATTTTAGCAGCTAAACCTTTTCCCAAGACCCTTGTGAGCCGTTGGGGAACTCTAGATTTTGGGGAGCTTATTTTTGTTCTGCTTCCCTATGTGGCACTCTCTGAGATTCTGAGTGCTACAGGCAGGGGCCAAATGAAGGGGGGGAAGACACTAAACCAAACTGCCCACAGGAATTTGCTACGTTGAGGCCCACTCTAACTTTAAAAATAAAAAAAAAAAAAGGGGGGGAAAAAAAAAAAAGGGAAGACTACACAAGAAAGGGGGCCTGACTCTGCAGTCAGGATAGATTACATTTAAAACATTTGTTCCAGGAACAAGAGTTTGAAGTCTGAGGGAGGAAAAAGTATAGAAAAGAAGTGGCTGTGAAGAGGAGACAGAAGACCATAAACAAAAGCATTCATATTTCTTCATTCATATTTCTGAATTGTGGAGCCCTTTGTCAAGTAAGACATTAATGAAATGCAAGCTATCCCTACATTTTCTTTCCCCTTAGGATACAGTAAAGGAAGATCCATCGGTGCACAAAAAGAAATGCAACTCCTACACTCGAAAGGAAAAAGACAGAGCAATGCAGACAGGGAATGACATAGCTATGGAGACACACAGATACACACAGGCATACAGCCACGGATACACAGTGCACACAGACGTGAAAAGGAACACCACCACACCCGTGTGCATGCAACAGACCCCCGCAGGCATCAGGAATAAAAACAGCAATACAATCTCTCCTTTACTAGCACTCTGCACTACCAGACCAGCTTCACTGTAAAGCAAACGAAAAGCTGCGCTCACTGTGCCTGCCAGTCTGTCATGGCAGCCTGCAAAGGCTGCTGCACGCTCTCTCTCTTCCACCAGCCTGGAGTGCAGACACCCATCTCGGCCAAGCTCTGTCTGCTGTCAGAACTTTTTACGCAGTACTGAAAAACTCGGCCAGTTTCATATGGTGAAAAGGCTGAAATCACTGCCTCTGACTAATCTTCGTTTTCTTTTTAAGCTCCCCTTCCCCCTCCCCTTTCTGATTGAGCGCTGATTACATGCGGCAACGTGAGGCACAAAGGCAAACTGAATTTTATGTATGTGTACAGGAACCTACAATCTCCTGATCGGACCAACGTGTGCTTTTCTCGATGACAATGTTGACACAGATCCTGAGTGTCGGGTGGCAAAAGCTGCAGCCAGTTTCCCATAAGTCTATTTCTAGTGCAGTGCAAGCACATGAGCATGGGGCTGGATGTATATTTAACTCCACATGTTTTAATCCAAAGAGGTCAGGAAATAGCAGCATGAATGCTCTTGTTGTGGCAGATGGGAATGTGTTGGATTGCCCACATTGTCAGGCAAGGGGCCCTGGGCCTGGAGGTAGTGCTGACATCATTGTCTCTCTCTGGGTTTTGCCTGGAGCTGCAGACATAGAAAGCTGTGCAGGCAGTAACCCTTTCCTGCCTGAGCTCCCAAGTAGCACGCTCTTGCACAGTCTCTTCTTTGTCGCTGTTTCTGCAGTCCCAGCCAATACAGCCTTCAAAGAAAATTGCTTTGGGCCTGCTCAGGCTCTGATAGTTCCCTTCCAAAATAAATGAATTGTATCAGCTCTTGGGGCAGCAGGTTAAACTTAACGTAATGGGAGTGTGTCACCTTGGCTGTGGAAAAATACAAGCCCCAAAAGAAAGCTCTGACATTTATCTTTCAAATACACAGATAGGAGTGCACAAGGACACAAAAACCTTCTGCTATAAACACCCAAATCTACAAAAATTTAGGAACTACATAAAAACATGACATTTAAATACCCTTGACTCAAGGCAATTATGCAAACCCAGAAAAAGAAACAGGCTCCAGCCTCTGCACCTTCAGTGCTTCCACAGAGGGTTTTGGATCTTCAGATAACGGCTGAGGAACATGGCCCAGTTATAACTCCACTCTGCCATGCAGGCACCCCTGTTTCTGACCTTGTGCTCCTCTTTCCCCACCCACACAACCTATCCCAAAACACCTCAGCAGGTACCCACGAAGTCAAGAGAGTTAGCAACAGCTTCCGGGGCACTTGGCACAACAGCAGATCAAGTGTTAGGCTTGCAAAGAGGCTATGGGAGTGTGCAAAATAAATCCTATCAATCCAGAAAGTTAGAGCACATGTAAGTATCACTGTGCTTCATGCATTGCTACGTGGTTTTCAGGCTCTCTGACAGTTTATCTCCACCATCCAGACCGATGTAACAGCAATTTAGAGAATTTGAAGCAGTAACATCCACTCAGTAGCTCTTGGGGATCTTTACAAACCCCTTTTCCTTGTGCATCAAGCCCTTTGCTTCACCATTCTTCTCGGTGGTGGCACAGAAATAACCCATGAAAAAAAAATTGATTTTGGAGGAAAACAATTTGATTTTGTATTTGCACTTTTCCACTGAGAGCAATCCCCTAATGATTTGTGGTCATTTTCTCTTGCTTGTTCCTTTTTATTCTAGCAACATTAAAAAGAGCCTTAAAAAATACTTGCTCACTGTTCGAGTAACAGAGAGGGACTAACTCCCCTTGCCCCAGTAATGCCAGAGAATCCCACAAAGCACACTGACCTCTCCTTCACTCCCCCCTGTTCTGCCCAGGGATTATAGCAGTCCCAATACAAGCTTGTCCATGCATGGGCTGTGATTCCCAACCACTGCAAGACCTTTTATAAATGTAATTTCAGCCTTATCCACATTTCCTGAATTCTCTGTATTCCCACCAGTAACCAACACTGTTAACTCTTTGGGGTGAGGATTTTGCATTTGTACTTATCTGCAGATGGCCCTAGAGCAATACTGTGTACAGTGGCAGTGTGTATGTGTGTGTGCATTCAGCTGCAGAAGGGAGTATGAGGAAGAAGACAAAGGTGGTTTGAAATACAACGTATTTAGGGGGTTTATAACTGGATTTGTGAAAGTGGGGAATGAGACAGATCCTCAGTCTTACCTGCAGCTCCTCTGCAGTATAAATTCACCACTGCCTGAACTCAAGGCTATGTGTTTACTCTTCACACACACACCTTTCCTCAGACCCATGTGGGAAGAAGGGTAAAAGCAAGGCATACACTGCTACCTGCTCTCCTGCAGCTGGGATTGCAGCAACACTGTTCAGACATAGTACATCACTTTGGCTCCTTCTGCTCTGATGAGAAACACATTAGCCCACAGATAGCTCAGAATTACATAAGTAAAAAGGTAAACTGGGGGACACTTTCTGTCCCTGTTCTCCTAAGCTGCAGTAAATGCAAATTCAGCTCATCTGAACTCTGTTCCCATCTGTTTAATTTGTTTTAGAGTGACATTTATATGACTGTATCCAACTAATTCATCCAGCCTGCTCTGTGTAGCACAGAGTTTGGAGACACAAACTGACATGTCAGATGCTTGTATGAATATTTACACATACACAAGATATGTGCAATGAGCATGGTTTCTGTCTGAATCTGTATCACTATATCACAGATATGTTCAGACCTCTCAGGTGTCTCCTCCAGCACATGAGTCAGCAACAAGGCCTCTGATGGTGACTGGGTCCATGAGATAGGAGAGACTTTAGCACTCTACTAGGACCTGAGGTCTGCCTTTTAGCAAGACTGCTTTGAATACGAGGGGCTTTGTATTTGCACATCCTCTGGCTGAAGCACAGCATCATGGCCTCTCTCCACACTGCATTAGGTACAGCCCTTAAAGATAACTATTGATTGTCCACATTCAGTGTATCAGGTGACAGAGAAGACAGGCCATTATGAGATGCTAAGAGTGCAGGCTGCAGAATAGCTTGAGGCTGGAAACAAGGTGTTAGTCCAACGTGATAGATCTCCATTAGATGGCATTGGCAAAACATTGTAAATCTTGGAGATCACCAGTCAGCCACAGAAAAAGAAAAAAGAAAATGAAAAGGAAAAAAAAGGAAAATGAAGAGGAAAGAGAAAAAGAAAAAGAGAAAAAAAAAAAAAAAGAGAGAAAGAAAAATAAAAAGAAGAAGAAGAGGAAATGGAAAAGGAAAAGGAAAAGGAAAAGGAAAAGGAGAAGGAGAAGGAAAAGGAGAAGGAGAAGGAAAAGAAGCTATGGTGACTGTGCACTCAAAAGTCTTCCTTCCTAAGGCCCTGTCTTAAGTACAAATACCACTCCACAAACCTTGGATTTGTATTGCAGACCAGGCCAGCCTGATTGGGTTGCCTTCCTTTACCTGCTGCCACTAGAGGAGTTTAACCCATTCCCCCGGGGCTCAGGGCAGTGTGCCACATAGGCCCAGTAAGACAGCAGTCAACAATACATAGTACTCTGACATGTTCCATGGACATGAGGAGGAACCTGCCGTTCCCGCAGCACGGATGAGCATGTGCCTGGGGCTCGTGTGAGCGTTCCGGTGGTGTAATTTACACGGTGCGGGTTCATTTGTGTGTGACTCTACACACAGTAAGAGCAAGGAGCAGTTTCTGCTGCGATCACCAGAGGAATTTTTTTCCTTTTTGCTAGGAAAGGGTTAACCGGAGTGCCCTTGCTGAGCTCTGTGTCTCCTTGCATTCCAGGGTAAATGGTGTTTTGCAGAGCCTGGTTACCTATGGCAACAGCGGAGAGGAATATTGCGGGCGAATCTTCTGAATCACAGGATTTACAGCCCATATGTTTATTCTGCAGTGAAACACTTCCAGCCCTGCCTCTGATGTGAGCTGGGAACCGCGAGAGGGCTTTGCAGAGCCAGTTAAAAGGCAACGTGAGCTGGAAGCGAGACATTTTTAATCAAAGGCCAGGTTCAAAAAAGAAAAACAGTAGAATCAGAGGAGCCTCCAGAATGAGCTCCACTGTCACGAACCACACCTGTACTCACACGCCGCCACCATTAATAATCTCCACACGATTTCGTGGCTACATAGTGGCTACATAGTAAATCCTCGAATTTCTAGTCTCAGACTTGACTCTTGCACCACAGCCACCCTGGGCAAAGAGCTACACGAGGTACCTCCGAAGCCGGCACGGCCCCGACCCCGGCCCCGACCCCTCGGCCACAGCAGGCTCCGTAGAAAGGCATTCCGCGGCCTAACAGCACCGCGGTCCCTCCTGAGCAATACCTGGGCTGGGCACTGCCTCATAGGCAGCAAGCATCGATGAAAGTATCTGCTTTAACTGTGTGCATGTCCTGCTGGCTTACAGAGAGCTGTAGGGATGCTCTTCATATAGCTTTCTAAAACTTGGAGTAGATTTTTTTTTAATGATCACAAGTGTGGCAAGTGTTTTAAGCCTGTTAATTAGTACACAGATTTATGGCATTACTTGAAAAACAAGAGTACAAATACATGCTTTTACATATCAGTTTGAAATGCCAATGGCTTCGCTGAGCTAACTGCATCTCATCTCATTCCTTCTGAGAAAATAAGCAGTTCCAGGCCTGGCTAAACTGTGGTGGGGAGATCATCTGGGAATTCAGGAAGCTAACGGCGCAAGCCAAGGAACTGTGGTTGAACACTTGAGCAAAGATTCATTTCACCTAACTATAACCCTCTGAAGTCAGGAATCTGGTCTCAGCTCCCTCTGTAGTCAGCAGAGATAAATTTGATTGTTCAAAGACAACTGAAAACATCTAAGAGAAATACCTGCATGGCTGAGCATGTGCATGCAGGTGCATCTCATGGTACTGGGACAGTAATGTGATCCCAGTACAGGCTGACAGCAAGTCACTGTAAACACAGTTAGACAGACACATCAGACCAAATTCCCATGGAAACATCCAAGTTATACTCTTCTGCCTGGAACTTGAATTCTTCCCTATGTTGCTACTTCTTTACTAAGAAATTCACAGTGTATGGTACATATTAATCTAGCTGTCTCAAAGAGAAGAAAACACTTCTGTAGCTATATGAGGAGCTGGACATTTTGCAGGAGTCTGATACTCATTTTTGGAAGCACAGAGGTAGGTTGTTGCAAACTGTACTTGCTGCAACCTAGAAAGTATTTGCCTTGCTGATAAATATTTAACAGTCACAAAGGACTGATCTGCAATGCCTTGTATGGACACTCTCTCAATGGGTTTGAAGCAGTACATACCATTTTTACAGGGCTTCATTTCCAAATATACCTTTTTATTTTCAGAAAATGAAAGCACATATAAAGTACAAACCAGTGAAATTACAGGGTTTCTCTGTGAGTCCTCTTCAGAAACAGGCACATCTTTTTAACCCAAGATTTTTGTTCCATTTGGCTAAAAAGGAAATGTTTCTTTCTCCTGTTTTTCTTTCCCTGAATTTAGAAAAGATAATAGAAACTGAGCTTATTGATCCAGTGACATTTTGGGGGGGAATTGCTTTGAAGTGTGGACTAAGATAAACAGTAATTCATAATATATGTAGCAAATGATCATGCAAATCACAGAAAAGGAGAGAGAGGAGGAGAGTGGGAGGAAGAGTTCATCCCTTAGATAGAAAATGAAAGGTTCTTTAAAACAGGAGAACTGTCAGGGTATCTGCCTGTCTATCTGTACATTGGTGTTTGGGTGGGGTTTTTTTTTAATGCACCCATCTATTGTATACAACCATCAAATACAGCATTAACACTTGAACTTGGTTTGCCTGCTCATCACTCCCAGGTTCAGCTTGTTTGTTTGTGTGGGATTGTATTGAAGCCCTCATTACAGTATTGAGATCTGAGGGGCAATGGGGTTTGCATTATGCAGTGAAATCACTCAAATTTCAGATTATTTTTTGTCAGAAAGAGGGGGGGGGTGTGGGGTGTGTGTATGTGTGTGTGTGTGTGTGTGTTTCTTTTTGCGTACAAAAAAAATGCAGGAATTTGCCTCACTTCTGGCTGAAGTTGTAAGGTTTTAGAAAAAGAAGCAGCAGTTCTACTAGCAATAGGAATTTTGCATGGCTGAAGAACAGAGAGTGGAAGCAATCTCTCCTGCAAGCGTGTGTGTGTGTGTGTGTGCATGTGTTAGTTTCTCATTCTCCACCATTTCCTGAAAACAGGGCTTGGGGAAAAGGCACACAGACACATAACATTTTTCCATTAGCAGAGCAAGCGGGGGAAGGTAATGGACTGGGGGGAGGGGGGTAGTAATCAGAGATCTGCTTAGTCTTCATAGAAGGAAAAATGCCTGGGCGCCTGCTTCGCCATAAATTGCATCTGGTAGTTGGAGCTACAGCAAGTTATTAAAGCGACTGCATTAAAGTCATAATTCAGCAGGTCAGCAGTACGCTCTGCAACCCCTCCTCCACCAGCCTTCTCAGCCCCCTTTTCCGAAGGGAGTGAACACCGGTTGCCTGAATCAGCTCCTGCTGCCGCACTTGGTGGCTTTTATTTTTCCCTGGGTGGGGGGAGGAAGAGCAGGGGAGCTCACGCTACTGAGTTAATTTGCTTTGCAGAGTCACAGGGAGATGGTGCTGCCCACCCGGGCCTGGCGATACCGGAGAAATCCCGCTTCCCAAATTTAGCTTTCCCCACACAGCAGCAGGGTGACTCCCTGGCTCCAGGTCCCCTCCTATTCTGTAAGTCGTTCTCCCAGCTTCCTTGCCGGGCTGGGAGAGGCGGGGTGGGGGAAGCAAGATGCCAGTGTGCGTCAGGGACAGGGTTGAAGGCAAGGGAATATATGCTGCTCGTGTGCGATCAGACGGAGGGACAAGAATGGAAACTGCATCCCACAAACCCCAAGATGGATGCCAGAGCAGGGGCTGTAAACAGCCAGCTTAGTGGAAACCTCTCACTGTCTAGATCAGAAGCTAGCTTGGAGGAGGAAACATTTGTCTCTCATTTTGTGTTAATACATTCGAGCAGCTCCTCGCCTCGCTGTTAGAAGGAAACCTCCCTTCAGATAACAGCCTCCATTTCGTTTGCCTTTATTAAAAATCAGGCACATAGAACATTAATGATAAAAGGTTCAGGAACTTTTCTGATAACAAGCTTGTGCATGTGTGATTAAAAAAGGACTTGTCAGGGAAAAGTCCACA